>NC_060138.1:587233654-588721154 GCF_021461385.2 Schistocerca piceifrons | reverse complement strand
AATGTAATAATTCCAATCCCAAAGAAAGCAGGTGTTGACAGATGTGAAAATTACAGAACTATCAGTTTAATAAGTCACAGCTGCAAAATACTAACGCAAATTCTTTACAGACGAATGGAAAAACTGGTAGAAGCGGACCTCAGGGAAGATCAGTTTGGATTCCGTAGAAATGTTGGAACACGTGAGGCAATACTAACCTTACGACTTATCTTAGAAGAAAGATTAAGGAAAGGCAAACCTACGTTTCTAGCATTTGTAGACTTAGAGAAAGCTTTTGACAACGTTAACTGGAATACTCTCTTTCAAATTCTGAAGGTGGCAGGGGTAAAATACAGGGAGCGAAAGGCTATTTACAATTTGTACAGAAACCAGATGGCAGTTATAAGAGTCAAGGGGCATGAAAGGGAAGCAGTGGTTGGGAAAGGAGTGAGACAGGGTTGTAGCCTCTCCCCGATGTTATTCAATCTGTATATTGAGCAAGCAGTAAAGGAAACAAAAGAAAAATTCGGAGTAGGTATTAAAATTCATGGAGAAGAAGTAAAAACTTTGAGGTTTGCCGATGACATTGTAATTCTGTCAGAGACAGCAAATGACTTGGAAGAGCAGTTGAACGGAATGGACAGTGTCTTTAAAGGAGGATATAAGATGAACATCAACAAAAGCAAAACGAGGATAATGGAATGTAGTCAAATTAAATTGGGTGATGCTGAGGGGATTAGATTAGGAAATGAGACACTTAAAGTAGTAAAGGAGTTTTGCTATTTAGGGAGTAAAATAACTGATGATTGTCAAAGTAGAGAGGATATAAAATGTAGACTGGCAATGGCAAGGAAATCGTTTCTGAAGAAGAGAAATTTGTTAACATCGAGTATAGATTTAAGTGTCAGGAAGTCGTTTCTGAAAGTATTTGTATGGAGTGTAGCCATGTATGGAAGTGAAACATGGACAATAACCAGTTTGGACAAGAAGAGAATAGAAGCTTTTGAAATGTGGTGCTACAGAAGAATGCTGAAGATAAGGTGGGTAGATCACGTAACTAATGAGGAGGTATTGAATAGGATTGGGGAGAAGAGAAGTTTGTGGCACAACTTGACTAGAAGAAGGGATCTGTTGGTAGGACATGCTTTGAGGCATCAAGGGATCACAAATTTAGCATTGGAGGGCAGCGTGGAGGGTAAAAATCATAGAGGGAGACCAAGAGATCAATACACTAAACAGATTCAGAAGGATGTAGGTTGCAGTAGGTACTGGAAGATGAAGAAGCTTGCACAGGACAGAGTAGCATGGAGAGCTGCATCAAACCAGTCTCAGGACTGAAGACCACAACAACAACAACATGCTGGTCAGGTTTGGTTTGGCCTTACCACAACAAAAAAGGCAACTTACTTGCTGTTAGTCTTTTACATTTTTAATTCGCAAGCTTAGTTTCAAGTATAATGAATTGGAATACGTAAGTTATACTAAAAAACATGAAACCAAACTATTATTCAGCTGTTGTCATTTAAAATACACAGTATGATATTTGCACTAAGGAAGTGACAAATAGATTTCATTTTCAGAACATTCATGACAAACATGTCGCAGAGGCAGAAAGGAAACTTCAGTCACAACTTCAAATCCAGAGGAATGAAATTAATGCTCAGGTAAAGATGGCTACATAGTTTCCATATTTTGTCCCACACAATTGACTAAATTCATTGATTCACTTTGCTATAAGCTTTAACTGACTGTATTTTACATTTTATTATATTTCTGTTTTCTGTGGTGTGTAAATTTCCCACATATACTAGTTAGGTTTGTAAAAAGTTTCTTCCTAAGCCGTGCCTAAGAGATTCTCTTCTACAGCTTGTGTAACAATAATAGAAATTCCTGGCTGGGGCGATATGTAAAATAAGGGAAAGGCAACCACTTACCTATGGCAGATCGATGTGTGGAGGACACATACCAGAAAAGACCTTTCACACTAGCTTTCCAGCACTGGCTCTTTTTCTAGCAATAGTACTCACACAACCACACAGACACGAAACCTTTAAGTACATCGTCATAGTAGACAATTTTATTTTCCATTAAACTGAGTGTTAATATGTTCTGAGTACAAACTTAATTGTGTATATAGATAGTTCATCCACCTGGAAATTGAGAATCTCGACAATTTTTGCCTGTTGTCAATAATGATACTGGCAAAATATCGGTTTCAGGAAGTCCAAGGCTTTTGAGAAAATTACAATTTTAAGGTTTTGTGTGTGTGTGTGTGTGTGTGTGTGTGTAATTTCCCATCTTGTGCCATAATCCTTGAAGGGACTTAACATATGGACAGACTGCCCCAACGATCATTCTTTCCTTTCCATCCCATATGGTAAGTCTCCCCTGACCTGTAGCTCTGGGTGACTTTCCTAAAATTACCCCTTTTCCTAGACCTCTCCAGTCCTTTTCCTTCACCCCTCTTCCTTCCCTTTCAATCCTTTGGCCTGAAGAGGGAGCCACTGGATGAAGGGTTGAAGAGGAAGGAAGTACTCTTTAGCTTTTGATGAGTGAGTTGGTAAATATCAAAATATGTGACATAAATCGCTGTATTTTTTATTACATTTTACATTTAAATTTTTACACTGCCAAGGAACTTTAGGATCTTAGTATGTGACATAAATTTCAGCTTGATATGTCTATCCATTCCTGAGAAAAAGGGGTGTTTAACATCCAGACAGACAGACCGACAAAGCAATCCTATAAAAGGTTCCTTTTTTCCCAATAAAGGTACAGAAAAAAAAAGAATTTTATGTTTCTGTCTCTATTCTTTTACTGCTTATTTCAGTTCTCATATTGATGACAAGTGTGTGAATTATCTAAGGTAAAGATTGCACTACATTTCTGACACACTAGTTTTTAGTAAATTCATAATTTTTTTTTTTTTTTTTCAAACCTGGAAAGAAGTTTATTTTTTGCAGTGGGTACATGTTCTAGAGTCCAGATACTTCTCAAATAAACATGTAACCAATATTCTCAATATGATCGAGCGAGGTGGCGCAATGGTTAGAACGCTGGACTTGCATTCGGGAGGACGACGGCTCAAATCCGCATCCAGCCTTCCTGATTTAGGTTTTCCGTGATTTCGCTAAATTGTTTCAGGCAAATGCTGGGATGGTTCCTTTTAAAGGGCATGGATGACTTCCTTCCCCATCCCTCCCTAACACGATGAGACCGATGACCTCATTGTTTGGTCCCCTCCACCAAATCAACAAACCATCCTCAATATGCTATCAACACAATTTCTATGAATTAAAGTCATTTACACTCATCACCTGGAATGTAACTTTACTAGTTACTTGAACAATGAACATCAATGTTGCTGCAGTTACGTTATTCACACTAATAAAAATGGCTCTGAGCACTATGGGACTTAACATCTATGGTCATCAGTCCCCTAGAACTTAGAACTACTTAAACCTAACTAACCTAAGGACAGCATACAACACCCAGCCATCACGAGGCAGAGAAAATCCCTGACCCCGCTGGGAATTGAACCCGGGAACCCGGGCGTGGGAAGCGAGAATGCTACCGCACGACCATGAGATGCGGGCTTCACACTAATTCACCAACAAGAGAGTACACTTTAGAAAGAGTGTACTCTTCTCCATTTGCTTACAGTTCAGTGTATTCTAGCTGAGTAGTATGCATAAACCCAATGGTTCTTGAGCTTTTACACCTGTCTTTGATTGGCTTATACAGCTGCTGTTATAGCTCATGTTCAATATTTACTGTTTGTATTTGGAACTGATTGATTCAGTGATTAAATGGAATTGATTTACTCATTGGTAAAGTTTCTGTGTAGAGGATATGACTCCATATCATCATCCCATTAACATTTAGAGACAGGATGCTGCTCATTACTGGCATAGGAAAACATAATGATTTCTGTAAATACAAATAAAGTGTGTAAAGTGTCCCTTATCTCCACTCAAAAATGATATTCATCATCAAATTTCCTCCCTCTGTCTACATTAAAAATTAAAACATGCAGATAAATTTTGAGAGCAGCACCAATAAATCCAGATTCATATGAAAAGAACTCATTTTATAAAATGCCCACTGCTAGATCTACTAAGATCTGTTGTTTATATAATTGTGGATTTTTATAAATTTAATGTGGCTGTGTTATTATTTAAATATAATTACTTGCCTAATTGTGTGGTAAATTCTATAATGATTTTTGTGCAGTGGGAAGAACGGACGCAGCGTGAATTTTCACGTCTGAAGTCAGAAATGGAAAAGGTTCATAATGAAGAAAAGAAAGTGGCAATACAGTCCATTAGGAAGCAGTTAGAAGATGAATTACAGAAAACAAAGGGCGATCTTGAAAAGAAGTTACAGAAAAGTTTGAGAGAGGTAAGAAAATCACAGTAAACATTTAACTTATTCTTGTGAAAATGTTTTCCACATGTGATTCTATGTGATTTTTACAATTCCACAAAATAAAACTAATACTCTTTTTTATTTTGTGCAGAAGACAAATAACACTAATTTGGATGGAAGAAGGTGGAAGTGCTATGTTATTTCATTGATTCCATTTCCTTTGCCCTCCCTGTCCAGAATTCCCATCGCCACCCCAAAAAAAGAAAGAAAGGGGAAATTAATATACATTGTGTCACAGAGATCATTGAGCTAATGATTACTGGACTGGACAACTACAGGGAGAACTTTTCTTTAAGGGGAAATGAATATATCTTGTCACAGAGATCATTGAGCTAATGATTACTGGACTGGACAACTACAGGGAGAACTTGTCTTTACTTTGTGCAGTTTTCTCCAACACATTTTGGAGATACAGGATAAAAATCTTACACATGTAGATTTTTGGGTATCTTAAAGAATAAAAAGTACCTGCTCTGACTACCAGAAGTAAGCAGATACCATATCAAAAAAGTGCAATTATTTCTGGGTGATTTGTGTACATAGTTACCAAAATTGAATGCTCTTTATATTTAGGTAGTTTGGAATATTTGTCACCATTTAATGCATAACAAACCATGAGCTGTAATTATCATTAACTATTACAGTTAAAGAGCAGTATCTGTATGAAGATATTATATATGTTAACACAATACATACTTGTTTGTGGTAGTTATGTGTAATCTTCTTGCCATAAGATGCACAACTTCATAGTGAGTCAAAGGCTGAACACTATGGAAATTAAACTTATGTCAGCACTATAGAAAATAATGACTAAACCAGGGATTTTATTGCTGCATGTTAATTTTTTTATTTAAACACTTGTAAATGACTTATTATGCAAAGAATACATCAAATAAACATTCCTAACTGTGATTTTGTTGCACCTTTTGCATTTACTTTCAGTGTCAGCAACTTTTGCAACTGTTTCAACATGAGCACCTTTTATATTTTACTCCATTTTTCTTCTTTCACATCTTTAACTCTTTCCTAACAGATTTCATGTACTTATTTTTGAGATCAACTGTCGAATGTTAGGTTTTTATCCTGAAAGAGCATCTGATGCAAGACATGCACTTAAAAGTTTGTTCATCATTTCAGTTTTTGCAACATAGAAATAGAGATAGGTATGTTCCACTGAACCTCATCTGGGCCACTAAGAGGAAGAGGTATTTTGAAAATTTGCATTATCTGATCAAAAATAAACATTTTAATCATCACTAATGAACTACAGATGTGCTGCTTGACACAGTAACTGAAGGAGACAGTAACTGTGTCAAGCAGCACATTGCTAATGCTGTATTTGAATGTTACAGGATTGTTTTTCCTACTCAGCCACATTAACTTGAATTTGTCCACATTTAGAGCAAGCTGCTATTCATCATACCAAGTAGAAATTCTATTTACATTGTCTTGTATCCTGCTGAAGTCACTCAATGGTGACACCTTCTTGTACATCACAGCATCATCAACACATTTCTCCTCACCCTGCCCATGAGATCATTTATACATAGAGAGAAAAACAGTAGTCCTATCACACTTTCTACAGCATTACATAGCAAAGCAATATAAAATGGAACCCATCATGTCTGGTTGGTAATAGGGAAGGCAAATGATTGATTTCATTTTAAATTTTGGGAAATTGCAGGTTATGTATGAAGGAGACAGCATATAGAAAACTAGTGTAACCCATTCTTGAGTACTGTTCAAGTGTTTGTGAAGAGAAAGACATCAAAGCAATTCAGAAGCTTGTTACTAGATTTGTTACCTGAAGTTTCAGTCAGCATACAAGTTTTACAGAGATGCCTTGTGAACTCAGATGGGAATCCCTGGATGGAAAACAATCATCTTTTCATGAGGCGCTATTAAAGAAATTTAGAGAATTAGCATTTGAAACCAAATGACTCTACTGCCGCCAGTGTACATTTCGCATAAGGACAACAAATATAGATGAGAGAAAATAGGGCTTATACTTATCATTATAGACAGCTGTTCTTCCCTCATTCTGTTTGTGAGTGGAGATGGAAAGAAAATGACAGCTGTCTTCACTCATTCCATTTGTGAGTGGAGCTGGAAAGAAAATGACTATTAGTTGTACATAGTACCCTCTACAGTGCATCATATGTTGGCTTGTGGAGTATGTACATTGATGTAGATATATAATGGCTTTCTTTACCTCATTTCTGCTTGGGAGATTGGGAAAATTTTGTTTTAGCATTTACATGACACTCTCTAAGAAGCCATGGCAACCTATTTGCTCAGCAGTACTTACGAAATGACCATTGAAGATTTTTATGATTAGCTCTTGGTTGCTTATATGTTTGTCATCAATATTTAAGACAAAGTCTTTAGGTGTACTCTCACAGTCAATACCTGTTCCATCCCTTGTTACGTCCCAGATTGTTTGGTTTTGTTATGGAATTCGTTGATATCAGAGTTAAAATATAACTTGACAGTTTAATTACTTTGCTTAATATTTGACAGTATTTTCTATAATTATTTTTTTGGGTTCTGTTTCCTGATTTTCTTTCCTGTAATGTATATTTCTCATTTTTGTTTGCAAGACGTTATCGCCTTTGTGATCCATGGCTTTGCATAGATTCTTGTAAACCTTTTTGGCACTGAGACTCAAATATTGATGCAGTTTCAGTACCAAAGAGATTATATTTTGAACTGATGTCCGTTCTAACTAGGAACACAAAGAAGAGCACAGCTGTAAAATAGTTACAGTTTATTAGGCAGTGGAGTAACATCAACAAGAATACAATGAAATTAATTTACATGTCTCAAATACATATAACAATTGAAGGCTCAGAGGCCCATGCAAGCCCTTATAAAGATGCTATCCACATCAGGTGTTGCTGGTGTAGTGTTGTGCATGTGTGGCGGACTTGATGACAGTGGTTGGTGACTGGATTGCACTTGTCAGCTGCCTTGGTTAGTTGAGGATGTCCCATTTGAATCTTGGAGCACACTACATTTGCTGTAGTGGCCCCTGACGTATGTCCGCCATGTGCAGTAGGTGTAGTAAGTGGTGGATTACTACATTCTTCGTTTCGTGCAGGGAGAAAGATCAGTTGTCACTACCCCTGAAGCTCTGACTGAAGAGATGTCCACAATGTAGTGTACATGATGGTGCAGGACGTGGCAGCCAAAGGCACAAGAAGCTCCTGATTCACCTTGGCCAGTACGTACAGTCGAAAGTGAGTGGGATGAGGGCACCCCCGCCACTTGTGGACCACATGGTGGCCAGTAAACAGGACCAATGGCAGGGGAACGGGAGCCCTCTGGATGTTGGAGTCCATGATGAGGGGTGCAGACACAGGCAGCAATGACAACACACTGGATAGGAGAGGCTCTGGGAGCAGAGACATGGCTTCTGTTTGCGGTGACAGCAGCATCTGGTCAGCGCAGTGGGAGGTGCTGGCTACAGGAAGCAAACTCAACCTAAGTGCTGATGAAACCCTGACTGCCAGGGTAAGTGAGTATGACCAGGCCTTCTTTACCCCAGAGTGGCCAAAGCCGAGAAAGAATGAGGCATTGGACCCATGGCCTGAGGAAGGGTCCCCTGTGCCCCTTGTGGGATGCAACTAGTTCTGATGGCATGCCATCAGTTGATCTTCAGTGTGAACAGTGAAGGCTGTGGATGACAGCCAGAATCCAGTGAGAGTGTCATTCAAATGCCCTGACCCAGACTGATGTGCCAGATGTGGACATTGACAAAACTGGCGCCGATAGGGGACACTTGTCCAGTAGCTGGAGACTGAGCAGGGTCCACAACTGACTGCCATGAAGGAGCTCTGTGGGACTCTCGGTCCCCATTAGCATCATTCTGTAAAAGCTTTAAAAACTGTTAGAGCCTCCTTAGCCAGTAAATCTTCTATGTATCTGTGTCCTAAATGTTTGAACAAGACATTGAGGCTTGCCATTCAACTGTGGCTGGAAGGGAGACACCATGATGTGGTGAACACAGTTGTGTGTACAAAAGTCCTTGAAAGACTGCATCATTAACTGAGAACCATTGTCCAAAACCCGAATTCAAGGCAAGCCTATGGAGAATATCTTTGAAAGGGTCTTCACAGTCACATCTGCTGCCACATCCAGGCAACAAACAACATAAGGAGAGTGAGAAAAAGCATTACTTGATAATATAACCAGAAAGTGTCTAAAAAAGGATAACTGAAATCAATGTGAACTCTTTCGCAAGGGTGTATAAGAGCTAGCCACAGTGAAGAAAACAGTGTGCAGCACCACCTGCTGCATGCCAATGGTTTTGTAGTAGAGACTCCCCAGTGCCCCTGGTGTAATAAGCAGATGACCTCCCACCACAGAGTTGCTGGAACAACAACATGGGGGGTACACTCATCCGTTGACTGGATAACAATGCCATCCAAGAGGGAGAGACAGTGGCTCCATGCATAAAAATTTCAAAGCAGATCTGATATCTGGACTGATGTATAACCTGTCAGAGCACCAGATCCACTGCCACAGCAGAGGCAACATGGGGAACTAGTGATGGGGAAACCATCTACCATGTGTCTTGTCTTTATATCCAGTTGAAAATAAAGCAGTTCCTCCTGGTTGTACGAGGGGTCGGGGCCCATAGGGAACAAAGACAGAGCATCTGCATTCACATGTTGCAATGTGGGATGAAGATGGGTTTCATAATTTGCCTGGGACAAGAACACAGTCCAATGCTGAAGATAATGAGTGGTTTGTCCAATAAGGATGCCAGCGGGCTAAACAGGGAAACATAGGGCATGAAGTCAATAATTAAATGAAATTTTGCACCGTACAAGAACACATGAAATTTTTTTAGGTTGTAGACAACAGCAGGAGCTTATTTTCCCACCTGAGAAAAATGTTGCTGAGCCAAGTAAAGTGTATTTGATGCAAAGGCAATAGGCTGTTCAGAGTTGTTTGAATGGCAGTTGGTCACCCCACCCCATACTGGGACACATCTGTGGCCAAGACAGATGTTCACAGGGTTGAAATGTTGCAGGACACAGTGCAAAGTGAAGAATATCCTTAATTGCACAAAAGAATGTTCATAGGCTGCAGACCAGCCAAAAGAATTACTTTGCAGAAGCAACAGTAGCTGTTTGGGGAATAAACATGTGATAGTAGACCACTTTGCCAATGAATGCCTGACGTTTTCATAGATTACACAGATGGTGCAAGGCCATAATGGCAGCAATACTTTGTTCCATGAGGCGCATGCCCTGCCAGGAAACTTCATGGCCCAATGGAAGGCTGGAGAAAGTAAGACTCAGCGAGATTACATTTGAGGCCCACCGGCTATAGAACTGTAAATAAAGACCAGAGATTATTGTAGCACCTGTTGTGATGATATCATTAAGATAGTTAATGCAGTGAGGGACAACCTTTGTAACTTGTTGTAAATAACCTCGAAAGATGGCAGGTGCAATAGGGACTCCAAACATTATCTGTTGATACTGATAGAAACCAAAAGGTGTATTAAGCACAAGCAACTGTTTTGATGCCTAGTCAAATGGGATCTGAAAGTAGATTTCGGTCAAATCTATTTTTGAAGAGAACTGACCCCAGCGAAACTTGTGAGCAACACCTCCAAGCGAGGCAGTGGGTAAGTACCCACGACTGCCTGTGCAGTAATAGTGATCTTGAAGTAGGTGAACAACCAGTGCCTGAGCCTCAGTCAACATAGCCAACAACTACTCCAACAAGGCTGTATGTGCCTGCTATTGTCTCAGAAGTGGCTGGAGTAAAGCCTCCATGAAAGAGCCGAATAGCAGAAAAACCACAGAATCTGAAACACATGAAAATTCAACCCTTGACATCACTACTTGTGTTCTAACTAGGAACACAAGGAAATACATGGCTGTAAAAGAGACAAAATTTATTTGGTCATGGACTGACATCAGCAAGAATAAAAAGAAATTTCACACTACTCAAAAATTCTCCTGAAAGCCTGGAGGTCCAAGAGTGCCCCTAAGAAGATGCCGTTCATGTCAGGCATTACTAGTGTAGCACTGCACAAGCACAGCAGACTAGGTGGCCCCAGGTGCCCACTTTGGGTAGTAGTGGGCATGCCATTTTAATGCTGGCGCACAGTATGCTTGCCATAGTGGCCCAACTTACTTATGCTGTGGGTGGTAGGTGTAGTAGCCACTTGGTTACTACATCTGTTTCAGAATAGATTCGATTCTAGTTTACATCATAGAGGTATGATTTAAAGGCCCCAATCATTTATAGGTCAGACAATGTTCCACTGGGACTCAGTTTTATTCTGGCAAATGTTCATATTATTAACAGTAGGCCTCTAACCATCATGATCAGAGAGCACATTCAGTATTTTAGTAATGATGATACTGCCCAGTTTTCCTTTGTCTACAAAAAATGTTATCAATTAGAGGGCTTGAATATGAACTTACTCTAGTGGAAAAAATGACAACTAGAATTGAGTTGTAGGTGTACATCAAGTTTTCCAGGTTCATCTTCCCTCTGCTGTGTATTAGGAAGTTGATGAAGTCTCAGAGTACTACAAAATCTGTTCTACAGGTAAATAAGTGCAATAAAAGTTAGTTAATCTGCTTCATAAAGAGGTCAAGATCCCCTGAAGGTGCCCTAATGTACCTGGTCTTGGTAGTGACTTTCATGTCACTTCTGTGATGCATTACTCTATTATACATTCATTCCTTTTACAAGCTGTAAGCTGGCGCTCTGGGAGGAGGTATGACTTGTCTCAGCAACCAATATGCTGCAAACCAATCGCAAGCTTCCACTCCCAGCACCCTCCACTCAGGGGCCAAGTGAAAGTGTGCAATCAGTAAGAGGTTAGAACTGCTTGCGGAAAGTTCAATAGCACATGCTTCAAAATGTTACTCTAGACAAAAATAGTGTACATCAATTGATTTAGACAGTTATTTAAAGAATAGCAGCACCTCCTCTTTTTCGTTGTTTTCTTCAGTATGAAGACATCAGATTGTACTAGGGTCATTCAATAAGTAATGCCCCATAGTTTTTAAAAAGCCATTAATATACATAGACAAATGTCCTTGTTGGTGCTTCATATTTTATGTTTGTTCTGTGCGCTGGTAAAGTTTTGAACCATTCTGGCAGATGACAGAGTCATAGTACAACGTCAAAATGGTGTCTACACATGACTCACACTATGAGCAGTGTGCTGTTATTGAATTCTTGTGTGCAGAGAAAGAAACTGTGGTGAACATCCATAAACATTTGTGTATGCAGTGTATGGCGATCCTGCAGTTGATAGGAGTACAGTTGGGCGATAAGTAGAGAAAGTTGCAGCCTCAAGAAATACAGAAACAGAACTCCAGGCATGCTGAATTGTACAGATGCCATTATTCATGCCGACAGGCGTATCACAACTGCAATTGGCTCTACAGTTGACGGTCAACATTGGAAGTGTGTCTGCAATGATCAAGACTCTCAGATATTCAAAGAGGTGCCCATGATGAGTTCCACAAATGCCCACAGTGGACCACAATATTCAAAGGAAGACCATTTCATCTGAACTGTTGGAGCATTTTGAGATCGACAGAGAGGCCTCTCGGTCACAGATCGTTACGGGGGACGAAAGCTGGGTGCACCACTTTGCACCAGAAACAAAAAGGCAGTCCATGGAGTGGCATCATCCTCATTCACCAAAAAAGAAGAAATTCAAGCAACACCCTCTGCTGGAAAAGTTACGGGGACAGTCTTCTGGGATTGTGATGGCGTCGTTCTCATGGATGTGATGCCAAGAGGGTCAACCATAAATTCTGAGACATGCATGAAGACTCTGAATAAACTCAAGAACCGTTTCCAATGTGCTCAATTGGACAATAATCTGGCAGAAATCTCACTCCAGCACTCCAGCACCCACACACAAGTCTGAGAACCCAGGAACACATCACCAAATTGGGTTGGACATCATTGCCTCATCCACCCTACAATCCAGACCTGGCACCCTCAGACTTCCTGAAAGATTCTCTACGGGGAACACACTTTGAAGATGACAAGTGTCAGTCATGCAGTGAAAACTTGACTTTGCCTACAGGACAAGAGCTTTTACCAGCAGGGAATACATGCTCTTCCACAATGGTGACATATGGCCATAGAATGTGATGGAGATTATGTAGAAAAATAGGACATGAACATTATGTAGAAAAATAGGACATGAACAAGACATGTTGATGTATATTACCACCAAATTCTGACTCTTTAACAATAAATATGTTCTGAGAAAAAAAAAGTGGGACATTACTTATTGAACGACTCTTGCAGCCAGGTATTAAAAGATTTTCCACTGCTGAGCAGATGTGAAGCTCAGTGAAGCACAGTACATAGGTGGGATCTATACTTCCATAGTCTTGCACATTGACTGTGAGTTCATTTAGCTTATTGCACAAGCCTCTATCATTCTGCTGGAAGATGGCTAGTTGATGCTTTCCAGAGGCAGTTATCGTGTTTTGTCTAAAAATAATTAGTAGTTGATGAATACAGAGTTACATTCTTGTCCTGTGATTTCAGGAACCACTTGTCTAATGCAGTCTGTCTATATGCACCATTTTTTGTGGAGTCAAGTTCTTCCATAATTGGTGCATTTAGAAGGGCACCTTTTTTCTGTGCATACTGTGATTAGCAAACAACTCTCTACTAAAGTTGCTTACATCTTCAACATGAATATTACTGAAAAGTTTGCAAGTATTTTATAATTTATAGTAAGTACATTGATGAGACAGCTTCTTTTACACAGGATTGTAGGATCAAGTCATATCTCTTGGAGATGTTCACAGGGAATACCTTGAGGTGCCAAGAATTTCTCCTTGAGAATTTGTATTATATCATAATCTTCATTGAAGGCAGCATCCTGTGTACCACATCATGTAGACAGTTTTTACATTTTCAGATTCGCAGCCTGCTATGATTTCTTGTATTTTAGCGCCAGGTTTCACTGTTCCACACACTTCAGCACTGCTAAAATTTCTTTTTACAATTTTGGCCATATCTCTTCCATGACTGTCTACACAAATATGTACATGTTTTGTGGAAGTTTTGTTTTGAACAGAATGCTTATATGCGTATTGTTATTGGAACTTTCACTTGTAGCTGAAAGTTTAGGTTTTGACATACCAGATATAGCGTTTTTATGAAAACTTCTGTTTTTTGACATTTTTAACACTTGAACAAAGCTTTGGTTCTGAGCCAGTCACTGGGATACTGCAACTAGAAGAAAGAACATTAAATTTGTTTACATTCACAAATCTTCTGTCATGTACTGTTAATGACATTTTGCACCTCATGTCCTGCCTTTGTTGCTTTGTTTCTTACATTCTAATGATTTTTGGTCCCATTGCACAGCATATCAAGCTTGTTTTGCTTCAACCCCAGTTGCATATTTTGTACCTCACGCTGTTCTTTTCTCATTTTAGACCAGCAGTTACATACTTTTAACATTAAATGCATTCCCTAAATTTTGAAAATTCACTTTTACACTTCTTACATGCTACCATTTTGACTGAATTACTGTAATTCATTCTAGCTATAAAATCATGTACATCTATACTCATGAAAATCTTTTTACGCTTCTTACAAGCTACTGTCTTGACTACATTACTGTAATTCATTTGAGCGATAAAATCACATATACCTATACTCACCAAAATCTTTATTCATGTTGTGTATTTCCGGCATACGGTATTCCCTTTTCCAAGCTCAACAGTCCGATTATGAAATAATAGATGAAAAACTATTCTGAAAAGCCTGGTCGTGATAAGTACATATTAAGAAAGTTATTCCTCTTGTCCAGGTGTGGCTCATGTTTTCCATACAGGGGAAAGCTGTGACATTTATCCATCTATACATCAGGCTATGCTACACATCGGTTTGTCATCACAACCAAGATTTCAATGGGAGAGGAGAGCTTACATATTGCATTTTCTTTCCGTTTCATAATCAATTAAAAGACGTTATTGGGAGGGACAAGGATATTTGATGTTGCGTATATCAGCTTCACTGCTGCTCCTCCCCCCCCACCCGCAATGCTAACCCTGGACAATTAACATTTTGATGTGTTCAGTGTGGGTATTTATGAGTCTGTGTGATGAAAGAGCCACATTTCCGTGACATCACAAGTCTTGTGCTGTGATTTTTGGAGGAATAAATGAATACTAAGTTGTGATCGAATCAAGCAGTTTTGTGGAAAAAAATCTTCATTGGCCCATATTCTCTAGCATGTTCACATGATGAAACACACTCTCTGCTGAGAAAGAGAGCTCTTATAAATGCCTAATATTGTATTGTATTGTATTTTTATTGATCCAGGCAATCATAGTATTGTACAGCTGTACATATGATATTGGATAGGTCAAGAGAGCTATTTACAAGTAATTTTTACAAATTGATTTTTACATTATTTTGTAGCAAGGAAATTATCTATCTTCAACAAAACAGTTAATACAAACCATAGAATTGTAAGGTTGTACATACGATATTGGACAGGTCAAGGGAACATATTTGCAAGTAATATTCAATAAATTGATTTTACATTATTTTGCAATGAGGAGGTTAGCTATCTTTAACAAAACAGTAAATACAAATGTTGTATGGTAAAATACAAACAGCCAATACAAATGTAATAGTAAAGTAGTCCAGTGTATTTCATAGACATGCACAGTATATAATAATCCAGTATATTTCATAGACATGCACAGTATATAATTTTCAGACCTAATTGAACATTTATCATATTGTTTACATTTTAACCCCTTTCAAAAAAATGATCAACTGCATAAAAGCAATGGTCCAAGAGATATTTTTTAACTTATGTGTGAAGGCTCTTGGGTTCTTTGTTGCTTTGATTTCATTGGGTAAATTATTATACATTTGTATCCCGACATTTAAAACACTTTTTTGGTAGCAGGTAGTTCTGGACTGAATCATATGTAGGTCAGATTGCTGCCTTATTGCATAGTTATGAATATCTCCATTGAATTTTAGTGTGCAGTCATTGTTTAACGAGTATGACTTGACAAATGAGACAATATTATAAATGTAAGCAGAGGGCAGTGTCATAATGTCATTTGTTTTGAAATGTTGTCTGCATGATTCGTTGTGTCTTACATTACATATTATGCGTATTGTCTTTTTTTGCATTTTGAAAATATATCTACCTCCAGGTAAGTTCCCCCAAAATATGATTCCATACTGTAATGTAGAATGGAAGTAAGCGTAATATACCTGTATGAGAACAGATTTTGTGACTGATTTTTTGAGTATCCTTAAAATGTAACACACAGTTGAGAGCTTGTTTGAGATATAATTTGTGTGAGTCTCCCACTTCTGATTTCCTTCAAGCCATATGCCAAGAAACTTGACAGAGTCCACACACATAAGCTCTTGGTTATTTAGAATCACATCAGGCATTTCTTGTTTTTGGGATGAGAGTCTGAAGTTGATGTACATTGTTTTCTGTATGTTTATGATCAGTTTGTTCTCGTTGAACCATTTGCTGAGTGACAACATAAGCGGTTTAATTTTTTGGTTGTGATCCTCTGTATCAGTACCCGTTATTAGTATACTTGTGTCATCGGCAGATAGTGTGGTATGTCCTGTAGCAAGCTTCGTACTTATATCATCAATGTATAAGCAGAAACAGTATGGGTCCCAGGATTGAGCCTTGTGGCACACCATATCTAATGGGCATTGTGTCAGAGGAGTGGACAGTAGATCGATGGGTGGTTGTATTCTTTTTTTCAAAATTAATTTCAACTTTTTGAAATCTGTTTGACAGGTAAGATTCTAACCATTTGTTTGCAATTCCTCTTATACCTTTATTTGCTAACTTCTTAAGGAGTATGGTATGGTCAATTACATCAAAGTCTTTGGATAACTCTAAAAAGATACCAGTAGTGATTTTCTTATTATCAAGTGCTTTTAAGGTTTTGTTGAGGTGCTCATAAATAGCTGTGGTAGTTGTATTTTGTTTCTAAAACCATGCTGGTGTTTTGTCAATGAGGATAATTTATTAGTAAGTCTTCCAATCTGGTGTAAAATAATTTTTCAAATATTTTTGAGAATGAGCTGAGTTATGTTATGGGCCTGTAATTGGCTACATCATTTTTAGAGCCCTTTTTGTGAAGTGGGGTAATTTTAGAAGTCTTTAGTAGGTCAGGGAAAACTCCATTTGTAAAGGATGCATTTATTATGTGGGTTATGGGTTCTACAATGGATTCTCCACATTTCTTTACAATTAAATCAGGAATGTTGTCACTACCACTGGAGTAATTATTCTTTAGTCCTTTTATAGCTGTAAGTACTTCAGTATTGGAGACTTTGTGAAGAAACATTGATGCCTGTACTGGTATGGTTTCTATTAGTGTTTGGTGTTGAGTATTTGGTCTGTGGCAGTTGTTCTTTATCAGGTTTTCTGCTATTTTGCTAAAATAGTCATTGAAACCATTTACTATTTTTGGGAATATCTGGTATTATAGAACATACTTCTGTTAAATTAATAAGAAAGTCTGCAGATGTCTTAAAAAATGTAAAAGTGAGTAAAAAAAATTGTAAGGGGCAGGAGGCGAATCTCTGAATTTGAATTGCATAATTCCACAGTCCACACCTATATCCATTATATTACCATGATTTCACTAGCTTAAGTGTCTTATATTGTGTGATGCCCTAAATGCCAAAATAGCATTAACTGACACATTTAACAATAACAAATTGTATCAATGTGTTTTTGATATGTTCAATTCACCATTGCCTTGAAACAGGATACTTTCATAACACACAAGTTATAATATCAAAACAACAAAAAATTCTAAAAAATCCTTTAACTACCAATAGGATGTTTTCCATAATTATCTTACAACTATTTGTACGAATAACAGCATGTATTGAAGAGATCCTCTGTGTGCTAGTGTTCTGAAACATCATTTATTCATAGGACGTGACTTATAATATAAAACCTTGTGTAAAACCCACCAAATATAGGCTTCAACAAACCTAATATGGCATCTACCTAGTTCTGCTTGTGTTGTATACATGACAGTACAGCTAGGCTGGAGTGACCAAGCTTTCAAGACGTCCATAGAACTGTGCTCTGTAGAAGCCAACCCCTCAAGCCTCTGCAACATAGAGTTTGACCATCATTTCAGGGTGTGGCCTAAACTACTACATTTTCAAAACATCAGTTGATATCAACAGTTCCAAAAACGTTACTGTCATTACACAGATTCATACGGGAAATATTCTAAATGCATCCAGATAATTTAATTTCTTTAATATATTACTGAGAAATGTACAGGGCATTTCAAAATGAAAGTACAGGTTCTAAGGCTCTGAAGCATTTATTACATTCAACTTACATTTATAAATAGTACATCAAATGAAAGAGCAGCAGAAACAGTTTTTCTTACAAGTGTTCAATGTGACCGCCATTTGTTTGACATTGAGTTGGTATGGGAGTTCTCCCCAAACCTTGATCAGTGGGTCTGGTATAATTGTTGCAACAATGCTGTTTCTTAAGTCAGGTGGCTCAATGGTTAGCAGAGACACATACACAAGATCCGTTATGAATCCCCAAATGTAAAAGTTGTGTTGACTCAGCTCGTGTGTTAACGTGGAGGTCATGCAAAACAAGCTCTGGCATTCGGCCCCTTGCAGCAAATCCAGCGTTAAGGTACAATGTCGTTTAACCAATTGCACACTGAATTATGTTAATGTGGAGGTGTACCATCCTGCTGCCAAATAAAGTTTTGTGGTTCAGCTTCTTCCAGTTGAGGAAAAGAACCATAATTTAGAGCCTCAAGATAAGAAATGCCAGTTATAGTTGCGTAACTGAAAACGAAAGGCTCATAAACTTTCCGCAGGGATATGGCACAGAAAAATTCAGCTTAGTCTCTCTCCAACTATACCATCTCATGCGGATTGGTTGACCCCCAGATATGCTCATTACTTGTGTTCACATTTTACTTTAGTGAAATGTCGATTCATCACCGAAGACGACACAATCCAGAAAATCTTTATCGCCATGCAGCAACATTTCGGTTGCAAAGTTGACATGTAAGCTGTACTTTTTGTTGTGCCTATCTGCAACTCAACACTCTGCTATATGGTGAGTAGCAACTTTCCTCTTCATAATATTTTTGTATTCCACCCTGGATTTTCCATTGTTTGGAATGTATTTTAATATGTATTTTGGGTGGCTCCAGCTCAGAGCCTTTAATTATGACCCATACTTGCTCCAGTTTCCATATGAAGAAAAAGTGTCAGAAATCAAATGAGTATAAGTAACGATACATTGTATTTTATTCTATCTAGAACTACTGACTGGAGTACTGATTTGTATTGAATATTTTAATGGGACTCCTGAATGAAGAACAAGTGGAACTCATGCTTTTATTAAGTTGCTTTCTTGAGGAAGCAGGTAACCCCACTGTGATGCAAAGTTTCACAGTGCATTTGTGATCAAAGGGGTAAAATACATGTATGAACAAGTGAGGCTAGGGATCACAGATCAAGCTTCTTAAATGTTACTTACATTTTGCAAACTCAAGTCTGTGTTCTGTAACTCAGAACACATAATGTGCATTATGCGCACTATTCATTGACTTTGTGGTGCCTTAAAAAAGGAATACTCACCTGTGACTGAAAGTTGCAGTGTTTATGTGTGAAAATTTTGAGACTGTATGCGGAATTTAGTTGCTTTGCCACATGATTCTTCTGCAGTAAGAGAGATTAAAGAACTATTAGTTAAACTAGAACTGCAAAATGAATTTTATGCTTCCTCACAACAGCCATGAAAAACTGGAGAAGGAGTCTTTTGAAAAAGAAACCCACTGTTCTATTTTGATAGATGTGGCAGATGCTCAAGAAAAGCTTATCCAAATACCCTGAGGGGGGGATATAGCAAGAGCAAGAATGTTGATTACTGTTTAATAACAAAATACACACCTGATGTGTCCATTGAGGAGTGCATTGCTGTTCTATTTACAGGTTTTTTCTGAGTAATCATAAATGCAGATTCACAAAAAAAACTTTTATTTCTGCAACAGTTTTCTGAGTGAATGTCAGTGTGTTTAGTGATATTTTTCACTGTACTTTTTGATTCTTTAGTGAATTCTTTTGAGTCAGGTGTTAGTTAATGACATACATACAATCCATAACAAATTTTATCATTTGAAACTTGCACTGTCTTCAGCAATTTTTTTTTTTTTCATTTAAAGTGACACCTCCATTTTGCTCCTTTCTTGTAACATTTTTGCATCTAAAAAATGTGGCCCTAATAATGACTAGTGACATACCAGGCACACACACACACACACACACACACACACACACACACACACACAAATTAATTCACTGAGTGCAGTTCACATTCAGTGAGAACAGACAAACTGCTATTAATCAGTGAAAACCACATGTTTTTTATGTAAAAAAAAACACACAAATCAAACTACCCTGCCAATTAAATTCCCAGAACAGATAATCCTTTAAACAGAATATTCAAAATTCTTGATAGTTTATGTTTATAAGAAACTGAATTAGAAGCCACATGTTAAAGATCATCTTAAACATTTAAGTTCTGCAAATTTTCATATAACATTAGATTTTGGGGATCAAAATATCCAAAAGTTGACTTACTTTTTTCTATTTTCATTCACTACTGTTTAATGACATCATATTCTGGAGTAACTTGTCACTGAGGAAAAAAGTATTTGTTGCATGTAAGTATCTTTATTTATTTATTTATCTTCTTTTATCTGAGATCATCTCACAATAATATAGGATTTTTGAAGGCAAAACAATGCAGATCGATATGCCAAAATGAAAAGCACATAGCGTATGTATTTTGCTTTATGAGGATGTAATTTACGATATAGGTCAGTTGGCTGGCTATAGTCTAGATTACGGACCATTCTGACATTTGCCTCAGTAATCTAGGAAACCCACAGAAAACCCAAATCAGGATGGTAAGACAGAGCAACTACATTCTCCTGAATATGAGGTCAATGTCTTAAGAGGTGCAATGCCTCATTCAGTAAGTCCTTATGGTATAATGATCATAGTAATCATGATCCTTCTAATGGAGATATACAGGGTGTTACAAAAAGGTATGGCCAAACTTTCAGGAAACATTCCTCACACACAAAGAAAGAAAATATGTTATGTGGACATGTGTCCGGAAACGCTTACTTTCCATGTTAGAGCTCATATTATAACTTCTCTTCAAATCACATTAATCATGGAATGGAAACACACAGCAACAGAATGTACCAGCGGGACTTCAAACACTTTGTTACAGGAAATGTTCAAAATGTCCTCCGTTAGATAGGATACATGCATCCACCCTCCGTCGCATGGAATCCCTGATGCGCTGATGCTGCCCCAGAGAATGGAGTATTGTATCACAGCCGTCCATAATACGAGCACAAAGAGTCTCTACATTTGGTACCAGGGTTGCGTAGACAAGAGCTTACAAATGCCCCCATAAATGAAAGTCAAGAGGGTTGAGGTCAGGAGAGCATGGAGGCCATGGAATTGGTCCGCCTCTACCAATCCATCGGTCACCGAATCTGTTGTTGAGAAGCGTACAAACACTTCGACTGAAATGTGCAGGAGCTCCATCGTACATGAACCACATGTTGTGTTGTACTTGTAACGGCACATGTTCTAGCAGCACAGGTAGAGTATCCCGTATGAAATCATGATAACATGCTCCATTGAGCGTAGGTGGAAAATGAGCTCTAACATGGAAATTAAGCGTTTCCGGACACGTGTCCACATAACATATTTTCTTTATTTGTGTGTGAGGAATGTTTCCCGAAAGTTTGGCCGTACTTTTTTGTAACACCCTGTATGTGGTATTCACTATAGAGCCTCTTGTAGACAGTACATTTATCACCATGTGAAGTTTGTTGTGAGCAGTCAATCACAATTTGAAAACAGCGGTAACATATGTAGATATAACACTTGAAGGAGAAATGATTTACATCTACATCCATACTCTGAAAACCACTGTGAAGTGCGTGGCATAGGGTCCTTCCCATTGTACAAGTTATTAGGGCTTCCTCTCATTCCATTCACATATGCATGAAGAATGACTGTTTAAATGCCTCTGTGCATGCTGTAATTTGCTTAAACTTGGTCTTACAGTCCCTACAGGAGCATATGTAGAGGGTTATATATTCATAGATCCACCACCGAAAGCTGGTTCATTAAACTTTGTAAGTAGGCTTTCTTGGGGCAGTGTGCATCTTATCTTCAAGCTTCTGCCAGTTCAGTTTCTTCAGCATCTCCATAACACTCTCCCATGGGTCAAGATACTGTGTCCATTTTTGCTGCCCTTGTATGAATATGTTCAATATCCCCACTTTAGTCCCAAACACTTGAGCAATATTCTAGGATGCATTTTGCAAGCAATTTTATTTGCAAACTGATTTCCCATACATTCTGGCCATGAACCAGTGGCTGCCACCTGTTTTGCCTTTGACTAAGACTATGTGATTGTTCTTTTCATATCACTACAAATGTACAGTCTGTCACTCAGTCTTAGTGTGGCACAGAAAGGAGTGAGGTGTACAGCTAAAAAAAATTGTGTGTGTGTGTGTGTGTGTGTGTGTGTGTGTGTGTGTGTGTGTGTGTGTGTGTGCGTGTGTATTTTACTGTGCATGGTTAAGAAAAGGTGAGAGAGATTGAAACTAGTGAACTTTAAAATAAATGTATGCATGTGGAGAAATGTAAAGCAGATAACTAATCCACTAGCAAGTGTCAAAAAGTTTTATTGCTCACTAAATTCCATGTGCTATACAATCGCTGATATGTCTTTTGTTGCTGATTTTTCATATCCTTCATATACAAATTAGCCTCTGAAGTTACAGCAACCTATGTTATTTGTAGACAGGAAAGGTGTTCACATGCCTAATGTAATTTAAATAATGAGAATTTGTTGTACAAACAGGAACTGAAAATACATTTTCATGAGCAGATAAACCTAACTTCATGTTATTAAGTACACTTCTAATGAAGTTATTTGTTTACAATACAGGTTGAACAATTGAGATCAAATCTAGCAGAAAAGGAACAATATTACCAGAAGGAAATAGAAAAAACCCGAACAAATGCAGATAGAGATATCTTCGACCTTCGTAGAAAATTGGACAAAATTGATATGGCATACCAGGAACAAATGGAAAAACTGACAGAAAAGCATGAGAAGGAAATTGGTATGTATCGTTTTAAAATTAATACTGAAAGTATTTCTATTTTTCAGGTATTATAGATTAACGTGTACCAGAAATCTGAAGAAACAAAATCATGTTTCTTTAGTTGTTATGTTTTAACTGATGTAATTGATGAAATAAATGTCGTTAATTGATAGAAGTAAGTTTCAGTAAGCTATCCTCTATTTTCTCATTTAGAACATTTAAATGAGGAAGCAGAACGGAGGGTACAACAAGTGGAGCAGAACTGGCAGTTACAAATAAGTTCAACAAGAGCTACTCTTGAGTTAGTAAAGGAACAGATGCAACGCGATGCAGATGAAAGGATGGAAAGTCTTAAAGAAAAATATCAGCAGCAGCTAGGTTCGTAACTGCTCTTAAATCAACATCAGTTGTCAACAGCATTCCTTTGATGTAGGCTCTCAGAATGTTTCCATAATTCGAGACTGATAGAGGAGATTTTTATTTATGTTTGTCAGTTTGTGTGTTCTTTAACAACTTACAAGCAATGATCCAGACCTGAAATCCAACTTAATATTTGGGCAACTTTCCAATACAATCATAACTGAATTACAGTTATTCAAGTAAATGTTTAGGAGTAACTTCACAACTAGCATGAAAATTAATAGCATTTTTGAAACTCTGATATTTGAACCCTTTTTTTATACTGCAGTGTTTATTCCTATCCTGTGATGAGACACAACACCCTGTCATGAAAAACTGGCACCTTGTACAATTTGCCTGAATATGAGACAATTTTATGTCAGTCATTGACTAACAAAATAATTCATAACTTTGTGCAAGGAATGGGGTGGAGTCTTCATAGAAAAGTAAGCCTTAGTTATATTAAGGTTTGGTTAAATAATTGATAGTTGTGAACTTGTAACCTCTCCACTTATGTTTACCATCCTACTAGTTAAATTTACTTACAGCTGACTTTAATTGTGCAGTTTTTTGTCTATAGAATGAATTGTTTAGAGAGGCATTTCGTTAATTAATCCATTTACAATAACTGTCTGCTATCATTCACAAAGGCAGTCGGGTCAGTGTTTCATTTCTGGAAATATTAGGAATTGGAATTTTTACATGTACATTTACGCTTCATTAAAATACACTAACTGTGTTTCACTGTTGAATGACTGACTATGGAACTTCAAAAAAGGTCTACATTTAATATTCCAATGCAAGCCATTAGCGACCAAGAGACACAAAGCATTTGGGTCACTAATTCCTGAAGAGATTTTGTCTAACAATGATGTAATAAATTGCCTCCTAGTACTCTACAGGGATACGGACTGGCTTTACTAGAATTGCAGGGAGAGGTACCACACAATAAACTTATTTTCACTTATTTTCATTGTGAGAAACAGGGGCTGCATCCACTGTTGTTATACCTCCCTGATTAAATCAAATTAATGTTTAAGTAATGCATTTCCTTGTCCAAACACATTTAAGACACTTAACAGAATACCATAGCTCTAGAACTCCATTTCTCATTCACATGTTTATTTTAAATAATTCAGATTTGACTTTGTAGATGAATTGCTATTTTGCTTTCCTTTCCTGTTCATTTAAAAATATGTATATTAATTAAGTAAATTTACTTTGGATAGCACCAAACTATTTACATTATCCTCACACATCAGAAAAACACCTTGTGACTGTACTTCAGAGCCTGGCCAAAGAAGTCATCTAATTAAGTTATAATGAGAAGTTAAAAGTAATGGACAAATGAACCAAGTTATGATTAGTTTTACTTAAACAAAGTAATGAATAAACCAAACATAGAAATATTGTATAATCAATATTAATCTTCCAAAGGTATAAGTAAAAAGGAAAGAAGCAGTTAAAAATCGAAAAAATGGCGAAGACGACACTAGAGTCAAAAATCAAATACATAAAAGCTTTGGGACACCAATTGCCGAAAAGAATTTACAGAACAACCATATCAGGAAATGGATGAAGAGGTCAACAAGCTCATCTAACAACTCATATTGGTCTTTGATGGCTAACATGATTTTTGAGTTTTAGGAAGTGAACAAATGAGAATAATGGTTTAAAAGTTCAGTCAAGCAGTTCTCCATGTTTTTTTACCGAATTATTACACTGAGAAGTGGACTGATTCCTTGTGCAGATCTACAGTAATTGCAGATATTAAGACTTCATGCTTCACGAAACCATTAATGAGATATCTCAAGCTGGCAAGTTGAAGAACTGTAATCAAATTTTCCAACTGGTTAGTAACAAGAAGTGATACTAAAAGGGCAAAGTAAAGATAGTCATGAGATGCCACTTTTGTGTAATTTTCTCCATGAATTATTCTTGTGCAATAACATACTGAACTTACTACCACATTGGCCTGCATATGAGCCATACTCTTGTATGAGCTGCACTGTTAATTATGAGGTCAAAAATTTACACTGCATTATCCATTTTCACAATGTAGTCACACTTGATCACACCTTTCCCCTCCACTCCCCCAGGAGGCTCACATCTCTTTTCTCAGAACATGCTTGACCACTGCAGGACATTACAGCAACAGCACAAATAAAGTTTGGAATTAGTGCGAAATTTACATGCATCTGTCACAACAAAAATGACTGTAATTCTGGTTCTAATTCAGCTACAGCAATGAAAATAGTACCATTGGAAAACTAATGAATAGACCTTTACATGGATATGCTACATGGCAAGTTTCTGAGTATTTTCATACTAAAGGTCATTGACCTTGACCTTTGACCTTGAATATCTAAAACATCCCATCTTCAATTTTTTTGAAAAAAAAAAACCATATTTAATTGCTCCAGTATGTTACTATAAATATGGTAAGTATCAAGATGGCACACCGAAGGCATCATGCACAAAAAATTATTTTGTCAGCATCAAAACACTACCAAAATGTAGAAGGTAACACACATATATGAAACACAACTTATGATAAAGTGCAAGCCATAAGTAATATTGTACAAAAATATGGTTTACATTATTATAGTGGTATTATGAATTATTTACATTACATTACATTATTTACATTACAGCTGTAATGAAAAGGCAATGAAAAGTTATTAGATCTCTCCTCACAATTCTCCAAATAAATTGTTAATGTTCGCCAGATCTGATGCAGGGAGATTGTATTTCCTTCCAGTTGGTGTCACTGGATCCACTTTTGTGATAATGTCACATTTTCTGATGATACAAGTGTCTGGTTTGGCAGGAAACACATATGACGGAGATGGTCCATGTGGATACAAGAAGTTGACCTTTACTTCATCTGTTTCTTCACATGTTTGTAAGACATATTCAACCCACCAATGACTGTCATACAAACAAGCAAAAAATCCATGTATATTTGTTAACGTCATTTTATTCACCATAGCAATCACTGACTCTTTTCTACTCTCTAATGAAGCAGAATATGTCTTTGTCTTTACTAAACCTTTGTTAAAAGGAATTACACAATGAAGCTTATGGTTACCTGGAATCGTCCTTGTATTTTTGAAATGTTGTTTCAGCTTGGCCGTATCTTCATAATGATGGGAAACCGATGTATAATGGAAGACACATGAAGGAATATTTTCCTTGCACCACTCAAACAACTGTCGTGATGTCAAAATATGATTTTCGTATGGTCACGTGAGGCTGGCAAGTCTTGCTAATCTCTTTATGGTCCCTGCTACCCCATCACAGGGTCCTTTACCATGTGCTGTAGCAAAAAAATGCCTGTCTGCTGTAACATCAAAATCTTCTTGATGGTAGGACAGATTCATAAAGTTCTTTCTGTTTTTTATTGGGCAGCACATCCATCTGAAAAGCAATAAATGTGCTTTGGATTTGAAAACTGACATTTTAAGAAATTAGTGAAATTTCTATGGAAAGAATAAACTCACACTGCATCATGCTGAAGGCAGTCAGATATTTCCACGTATGATACATGTCATATTTGATTAGTACTTGAGTCTCTGTAGCAAGATACAAGTGAGTGAATTGTAGCCTGTGAATTATTCCAGTGGACTCCTCTTACCTCATCCTGAATGGTGAAGGAGTAATTTTCTGCAAAGTCACAAAGAAAAAGAAACTCATTTACTTTGAGACCTTCTTTAATGATTTTACAGAACTGTGACTGCTGCTGGGAGATAAATGAGTGTGGTAGAAGCTGTTGTAACCTAGATGCAGACACCTCAATGAGATCATCTGTTGATTTTGTTATAGCCTCTAGAACTACCCTGCCTGTAGTTAACCAACACTTATATGCAATTTTGCCAATACAGTTTTTACCAAACAGACCATACAGATAATCAGTTAGTCTTGTCACACCTGGACAATAGAGACATAAATCTAAGAAACATGCTGGTAGTGCAGGATTACATGTACCAAATGCTACGCAGTACTTGTATGATGGTAATGTGTAGTCTTCACTCTTTGTCAGTGCTTTGAGCTTACAACCTTCAATCATGAACTTGAAATTCACTTGCAAGACACACACACAAACAGCATGGGTTCCACTGGCATTGGCAAGAACACAGTGCTTTGGCCGCAACTCACAACTTTTTGAGAATCCAATATTTATATCTAGGTATTAATCTTGAAATATTCATACAGTTCCTTAAGATTGTGCAACACTAGCTGCTTTTGTTTATGTACTGTAATTCCATTTTCTTTCACAGACACAAAGTCTTTTCCTCCTGGCATCATATGGCTCACGTCATGATCACAGTAAAAATCACATACACACTGAACAGTTTTCTCACATAATGTCTTACCTGGCTTTGGATTTGGTGTCACAATATTCCATGTTCTATTAACTGTTTTGCTCTCCGCACCATGTAATCTGAAGCAGAAAATTCTTTCATAGTTTTCCTTTTACTCCAGCTCTTTGGGAGTACAGTTAGAACTTGTGTTTTGTTGCACATACGGTCTGAATTGTGAAACTTATCTTTCAGCTGGATGATAATTTCACTTTCTCCATTTTCACACTCTTCTTTTTCCGGTTGTGCCACATAAGTATGCTCCAATACAGAGGCTATTTTTCAGTTTTTGCTTTGGGTACTTTTTCTCACTCTAAAGCCTCTTTTTCTTCACAGGAGATTCACCTAAATACTGAAGGCTACTATTTAAAGCATGGAGTGCCAGATCTGATGCTACTTCATCTTCACTTAAATCTTCTCCTTAAGTGCCTGGCACAACTGAGGCAACGTTGTGATTGTTAGGTTTTACAATATTTTTTCCCACATTTACTGCAAATTTTTCCAGCTAACAATACATAAGGATATTTGTTTATCATCCACTACCGAACATTCCTTAAATTCTTCTGCGCTCTTGCATGACCTTCTTCCCTAAACGGATTGCAACAATACCATTTTGACTTGAAATCCATTTTTTACTAAATATTACTTTATGACACATTTATGTTGCACTTTGTTAAACAAGCCACAGCCATAAAACATACGAAACAAAATTTGCATAATATATAGAGATCAGTGGACTAATGGTGACTAGTTGAAATAAGAGTCTCTCCGATTGGCTGTTCACTAAAACATGCTAATGTTGATTGGTTGAAATAAAGGTGTCTCTCATTGGCCGTTCACACCTAGAAATATTAAAGAACTGGTCTGAATAAAAGTAGCTGCTATTGGCTGGTGTTATAGAAAAAACTGGATACATAGCTGCTTACTGCCTGTTGATGGTGTACTTAAGTTGACAAAACAATTTTTTGTGCATGATGCCTTTGGTGTGCCATCTTGATATTTACCATATTTACAGTAACATACTGTAGCAATTAATTATATTTTTTTCAAAAAAATTGAAGATGGGGTGTTTTGAGATATTTAAGGTCAAAGGTCAAGGTCAGTGATCTTTAGTACGAATATTCTCAGAAACCTGCCATGTTGCGTTTTGTAAAGGTCTATTCGCTAGCTTTCCAATGGTACCATTTTTATTGCTGTAACTGAATTAGAACCAGAATTACAGTCATTTATGTTGTGACATACACATGTAAATTTAGCACAAATCCCAAACTTTCCAGACTTCTAACTTTCTTCACAGTTGTAACACACACCTGCAAATTGGTATTTTTCCATCTATTATCTGGGTCACTGAATGCATCAAGTCTGAAAGAAATCCGAGAGGGTCAGGTTGATAGGTGCATTGAATTGACACTTCTACTAATTACACTCCCCCTCCCCTCCCCCTCCCCTCCCCTCTTCTCCCCTCCCACTCTGCCTTTCCATTGGATAGTCTTCTTGGTGTTGATCATAGTTGAATTTACTTTAAATGTGAACAGTTTAGGTTAGGCTTTACCATGACTGTTAATGACTCAAATGAAACAACAAGTTTAGTGTCACCAGTCACTGTTTATTTATGGCCATGATGCATTTCAAAGGTTTAAACCTCCATCATCAGGTGGATTTACATTTGTTAGTATGACATACATGTGAACACTATTTCAGAACATGGTTTGGGCTTTTTGACAAAAACTAACTTATATCTGATGGTAAAAATGAAATAAGTAAAATAGAATACTTTCAGTGGTCACAGGTTCCTTGCACTGTTGTCACACATCACATTTGTACTGTCATATTTGTAAACAAAGTCGGTGTCTCTAAGCTGTTAGGTGGATTTATCAAAAGAGAAACATTATCACAAAGTATAAAGAATATGCATCATAACCACATTATTACAGAATAAGTTTTAAAGGATTTTGGAGATCTTCGTTTTGAGGTGTTGAATACGTGTGTTGCAGAAATTATTTCAGGTGGTATAAAGATCCAATTTTGTCAAGTTTATATAGTTTAAAATTCATACTCATTTGTATAATCAGGTGGCATGTTGCTAAGATTAAACACAATAATTATGTTGGCTACAGTGGTAAAATGATACATAAATAACAATTTTAGTTGGGATTCGTAGATAGAAATGAAAGGAAGAGGAAGAGAAAGAGGAAGAGAGAGGGTGAGAGAGAATGGAAGGAGTGATTGGATGGCAGCAAACTTTCCAAATCAGGGAATTCTTAAGATTACATTTTTATTACACATAATAACTGACTAAAGGTTGGGGTAATATATTGGTTAATGCCTTAAAATTGCAGATAGATGTACAATTTGTACGAAGTAAGTCTTTCCGCTCTCGGGATTGGAATGACTCCTTACCCTCTCCCTTAAAACCCACTTCCTTTCGTCTTTCCCTCTCCTTCCCTCTTTCCTGATGAGGCAATAGTTTGTTGCGAAAGCTTGAATTTTGTGTGTATGTTTGTGTTTGTTTGTGTGTCTATCGACCTGCCAGCGCTTTCGTTCGGTAAGTCACCTCATCTTTGTTTTTATATATGATTATGATATTTGCTACAGCTACAGCTCACCCTCTCTAACGAAAGTACCCTCACATTTCGTGCCTTCTGGGTCGGATCCTCACGATCACTCCAGTGCACTCTCTCCCCTGGTGGTTGGAGCCCCTCCTCTGACTGTCTCCCAAACACCCAATTTGGGAGCATCCTCTCCCCACCCACCGGGGACATCAAACTGCAATCTCCAGCCAGAGAAGCAACACCCTTCTCCATCATCCCTCACTAGAAAGAGGTCCTTCAGAACACTCCCTTCCCAGAATTCTGCTGATATGCAATTGTATACCAGGCAGTGGCTGATGGACCAATGGGTTGTTGGTTGTAGGACTTAGCATTCCTCCTCTGTCCTGGAAAATAGGGCATACAAGCCAACATGGACATCAAAACCATCCAAGAAGAGGGGAAAAAAAGAACACCTCAAAGACAAAAAAGGTTCCGGTGGTCCCCATGCCATCAGACCCCACATGTACCAACTCTGCACCCAAGGCAGAGTTCCTGGTTGCCCCTGTGGCACCCAATCGCCCTACACAACCTGCTTCAGAACCAATGTGTATTAATGCCATATCCTTTGAACTTGAGGCATCAGGGCCGGCTGGTGTGGGCAAGCGGTTCTAGGCGCTTCAGTGTGGAACCGCGTAACCGCTACGGTCACAGGTTCGAATCCTGTCTCGGGCATGGATGTGTGTCATGTCCTTAGGTTAGTTAGGTTTAAGTAGTTCTAAGTTCTAGGGGACTGATGACCTCAGATGTTAAGTCCCACAGTGATCAGACATCAGGCTCTGGGGCATGAGCTACCTCCTTGGTCCCTGCCTGGGTCTGCCACCTAACAAAATGTCAGAAACAAGAACACTGGGAATGGTATGTTACCACCATAGAGTGATCCTCCAGTGGAACTGTAACAGTTTTTTTCACCATCTGGCTGAGCTGTGACATTTCTTCTGTATTTACCCAGCTTCCTGCAGTGCCCTTCTGGAAAATTCAGTCCCAGCATTCCAAACCCCTACACTCCATGGCCATTAGGGCTATTATAAGAATCAAGTTGACTGTAATAGAGAATTGGGCAGAGTTTGCATGTCTGGACTCTGTCTACAGTGAACATGTGCCACTTGATATGATCTTGGATGCTGTGGCTGTTCGTGTGAGGATATTTATGGGTTTTACCGTCTGTTATATGAATCTCTCTCTCAGTGTTGTCCACACTGATTTCTCAGCTCCCCCGACTATTCCTCATTTTGGGTGACATAAGTGCCCACAACACTTTGTGGGGTGGGGTTGTAACCACTGACTGCAGTAAAGCTATCAAAACTTTGGTCCTAGAGCTCAATCTTTGTCCCTTGAATGCTTGTGCCCGCACAATTTTCTGTGTGGTGTTTGGATCTTATTTGGCCACTGATCTTTCCATTTGCAGCCCTGGTTTTCCGCCTCCATCCATTGGAGAGTCTACGATGCCCTGTGTCACAGTGATTATTTTCTGAAAGTCATTTCCTTCCTGGACTCCTAGATGTCTACCATATGTACTTTCAACAATGCTGAAAGGGATGCCTTTGCCTCTGCTGTCACCCTTTGTGAAGGTATTGTTGCAGCTGTCCAGAGCACAACCACTGCCATTGTATTAGCAACAGGCATAGCAGTCTCCTGTTCTTCAGGATCTGCACATTAGAAGGCAGTATCTTGGTGGACTTCCGGAATCACCATGGTCATTAGAGATCACAGACAGGCTCTCTAACACCAGAAGCAACATCCATCAATGGAGCAACTCATTGCCCTTAAATGGCTCCATGCCCAGGTCCACCACTAAATAAAATGACAGAAACTAGAATGCTGTGAGGAGTATGTTACTACCAATGGACTGCATACCCCTCTTTCTCAGGTTTGGGTAACAGTTCAGTGCCTCAGTGGAGACCATCCCCCACAGGTGTACTTGGTGTCACCCTGAATGGGGTTAGGTTAGGTTAGGTTAGGTTTGTCCACACTTACCCAGTTACTGTCACAAAAAATTTTGCTCTGCATTACGGTCAAGTCTCTGTGTCTGAAAATTATCAGTCTTCATTCTGTGACCTCAAACACTGGTTGCAGTAAATTTACTTACCTTTCCCTACATGTCACCTGGAGCCATATAATGCACCTTTCAGTGAGTGAAATTTCTCAGTGCCCTCGCCCTTTGCTCTGACATGGATCCAGGGCCAGATTGCATCTACAGCCAAATGTTCAAACACCTATAGTGGATTGCCAACATACCTCCCTTGCCATTTTCAACTGTATCTGGAGTGAGGATGAGTTCCTTCCTCAATGGTAAAGTGTGATTGTCCCAGTACAGCAATTGGGTAAACACGCTCTTAAGATGGACAGCTGTCAAGCAATTAATCTCACTAATGTTCTCTGCAAGTTGCTTGAACACATGGTGAGCCAGTGGCTGTGTTGGTACCTTGAGTGTTGGGATCTTTCAGCTCTGTCCCAAAGCGGTTTTTGCCAAGGCCATTCTACTGCTGACAAGTTGCCCTGCTGTGAGTCTGCTATCCAGTCAGCTTTTGCCCAGCTTCAACACGTTATAGCTGTTTTCTTTGACTCGCAAAAGGCTTATAACACCACATGGTGTCATTACATCTTGATTACACTACATGAACGGGATTTCTGGGTCCCAGTCCCAATTTTTGGGGGTTGGGTTGTTTGGGGGAAGAGACCAAACTGCAAGGTCATTGGTCTCATTGGATTATTGAATGATGTGGCTCGAAACAGCATATCCAGACACTACGGGATGATGATGGCATTGAAACAGAGGATGACACGCGTAAATCTGAAATACTAAACACCTTTTTCCAAAGCTGTTTCACAGAGGAAGACCGCACTGCAGTTCCTTCTCTAAATCCTCGCACAAACGAAAAAATGGCTGACATCGAAATAAGTGTCCAAGGAATAGAAAAGCAACTGGAATCACTCAATAGAGGAAAGTCCACTGGACCTGACGGGATACCAATTCGATTCTACACAGAGTACGCGAAAGAACTTGCCCCCCTTCTAACAGCCGTGTACCGCAAGTCTCTAGAGGAACGGAGGGTTCCAAATGATTGGAAAAGAGCACAGATAGTCCCAGTCTTCAAGAAGGGTCGTCGAGCAGATGCGCAAAACTATAGACCTCTATCTCTTACGTCGATCTCTTGTAGAAATTTAGAACATGTTTTTTGCTCGCGTATCATGTCATTTCTGGAAACCCAGAATCTACTATGTAGGAATCAACATGGATTCCGGAAACAGCGATCGTGTGAGACCCAACTCGCCTTATTTGTTCATGAGACCCAGAAAATATTAGATACAGGCTCCCAGGTAGATGCTATTTTTCTTGACTTCCGGAAGGCGTTCGATACAGTTCCGCACTGTCGCCTGATAAGCAAAGTAAGAGCCTACGGAATATCAGACCAGCTGTGTGGCTGGATTGAGGAGTTTTTGGCAAACAGAACACAGCATGTTGTTATCAATGGAGAGACGTCTACAGACGTTAAAGTAACCTCTGGCGTGCCACAGGGGAGTGTTATGGGACCATTGCTTTTCACAATATATATAAATGACTTAGTAGATAGTGTCGGAAGTTCCATGCGGCTTTTCGCGGATGATGCTGTAGTATACAGAGAAGTTGCTGCATTAGAAAATTGTAGCGAAATACAGGAAGATCTGCAGCAGATAGGCACTTGGTGCAGGGAGTGGCAACTGACCCTTAACATAGACAAATGTAATGTATTGCGAATACATAGAAAGAAGGATCCTTTATTGTATGATTATATGATAGCGGAACAAACACTGGTAGCAGTTACTTCTGTAAAATATCTGGGAGTAAGCGTACGGAACGATTTGAAGTGGAATGATCATATAAAACTAATTGTTGGTAAGGCGGGTACCAGGTTGAGATTCATTGGGAGAGTGCTTAGAAAATGTAGTCCATCAACAAAGGAGGTGGCTTACAAAACGCTCGTTCGACCTATACTTGAGTATTGCTCATCAGTGTGGGATCCGTACCAGGTCGGGTTGACGGAGGAGATAGAGAAGATCCAAAGAAGAGCGGCGCGTTTCGTCACTGGGTTATTTGGTAACCGTGATAGCGTTACGGAGATGTTTAATAAACTCAAGTGGCAGACTCTGCAAGAGAGGCGCTCTGCATCGCGGTGTAGCTTGCTCGCCAGGTTTCGAGAGGGTGCGTTTCTGGATGAGGTATCGAATATATTGCTTCCCCCTACTTATACTTCCCGAGGAGATCACGAATGTAAAATTAGAGAGATTAGAGCGCGCACGGAGGCTTTCAGACAGTCGTTCTTCCCGCGAACCATACGCGACTGGAACAGGAAAGGGAGGTAATGACAGTGGCACGTAAAGTGCCCTCCGCCACACACCGTTGGGTGGCTTGCGGAGTATCAATGTAGATGTAGATGTAGATGTAAAATTGGCCAGGGAAATCACGGAAAACCTAAATCACAATGGCTGGATGTGGGATTGAACCGTCGTCCTCCTGAATGCGAGTCCAGTGTGCTAACCACTGCGCCACCTCGCTCGGTCCCAATTTTTGTCTGGAACTTCATGTCACAACATACTTTCCAGGTTCAAGTTAGTGCTTACCACAGTAACCCCCCCCCTCCCCAAACACCCATAATGTGGTCCTGCTGGGCTTCGTATTGTGTGTGCCCCTTTTTCTAGGTGTAGCTGCAACTGTAGATTCTATACTACCACTCTCCCTGTATGCTGATAGGTTTTGCATTTACTTCTGCTTCTCCTCTGTAGGTATTGCTGAATGACAACTGCATGGTGCCACACAAAAGGTGCAGTCCTGAATAACAAAATGATTGTACACTATTTTATTTCAGTTTATTCTATCTTGAACTAACACTTACAGGACTTCAGTATAGAACAATAAACTGGATCAGTTATTATGTAACTAACAGCACAATGTGAATCATTTACACAGTCTTTCATATCAGTTCTATATAATTCTACCGATAGAAGGTATGTTTGCAATAATTACTTGGGACATGTAGACATATAATCTTGAGGGACATTAATGTCTCTTATCACAGTTTCTCCCTGTTTCTCTTTCACCTCCACATCTTAGTGTTACCATTTCTTACTTTGACTCCACTGTAATTCTACACTTCATCTATGACTTTGTCTTTTTGTATTCATTTTATTCTCTTACTGTTACCACCCTCCTCCTCTTTCTCTGGAATGGTACTTCATGTATCTTTGTTATTTTTATTGTCTTTGTTTTATTTGTAATTGTGTTTAATTGTGCATCAGTATACCATTCATAGGGTGGCATTCCAGTTTATATATGTCAGCCTAATTTCCTGTAGCTGAACTATTATACTCCCTAACCTATGCTTTTACTAATGAGTGTTTTCTCTTTTTAATGGTGTTTTATGTACTTCCACAGAATCTGGATCAGACCTATGCACTCTCCAATTCCTGCTGAAATCATTTGAACTGAACTGTTTTCATTGGTGATTGTGATTGTTTATAAGTTCTTTAGTGTGTTTCATTTTCCTCTCTAACTTCCAAAAAAGAGAACTCTACAAACAATAGTTTTTTTAACTTCATGTTTTACTTTACTCTCTATTTATTGATAGCAACTAATCATAAACCAAATATAAACCCATTGATCATATTTGCCATGATTAGTTGCAAATTTAGCTAAGGTGATCTATAAATGTTTACTTAGCCATTAATTATTTTGTTTCCTTCTTATAGTAATAATGTTTCACAACTTCATTAGGTTTTCTTTTGTATGTGAGTCCCATTGATAATTTCAGCTGTGTACCAAAATATTGCATGTCTGTAATGGGAATGGTCACACAGAACAGACGCAAAAGTGTCTTTCAAAAAGTGCACCAGTTTTGAATTGCATAGTATATTTTTGACAGTTGACCACATTGTTGTATATCATTTTGGTTTCTGTAAACATTCTGATTGATTCTACAATCTGAATTTCTTGCATTTCTACATTGGAACAGTTTACTGCTGCTCAGCTTGTGCTAATATTGGAAACATGACATTAGAAAGGAAAAACTTATACAACAACTTTGAGACTTCTTTGCACAATTCTAGGGCACAATTAAGCACTGAATTTATCACTGCTTCACAAACTTATTGTAAAATTCAGTGAATCAGATTCAACACTGAACATTAAGGGTTGGGGGTGCCCTTGTTCTGACCGATCTGCGCAAAATATTGTGATGGTTCAAGACAATGTTCTGTTAGTCCAGTAAAGTTGGGTCTTTTCCACTCCCAAGGCATAAGATATCCTTCAATGTAATCTCAATTACTACCGTTACAGAATTCAGTTAACAAAGAAGTTGTAAGAAGCCTATCACGAAAAAAGGTGACATTTTGGTGATTCGTTTCTGAGAACATGTCAGTTTTGCAAGGAATAACATCTTTAGTGGTGGGGTTTACTTCCAATTAAATGTATTTATGAATAAACAGAACTGCTATATCTGAGGCTCAGAAAATGCATTCAAATGATTTGGTTGTGACTTTTGGGTGGGCGTCATCATTCACTCGTACTTTTTTGTGGAAGAAACAGGACAACCTGTGAAAGTTAATGGAAAACAATGATAAGAGATTATATGTGGCCTCATTTCAGTGGAATAGACATTAATGGTCATGGTCTCAGCAGGAAGGTGTGACGTGTCACACTTCTCGTGAAACAATAGAGTTGTTTCAAGAGTGGTTTGTAATTGTCTCATCTCACATAATGGTAGCCAACAGAGTCCACCAAGGTCATGTTAACTAACCCCTTGCAATTTTTTTCTTTGATATTTTCTTAAATCATCAGTGTATGTAATGCAGCTTTACTGTATGATTAAATGATGATGGCATCATCTTGGGTAAAATATTCCATAGGTAAAATAGTCCCCCATTCGGATCTCCGGGCGGGGACTACTCAAGAGGATGTTGTTATCAGGAGAAAGAAAACTGGCGTTCTACGGATCAGAGCGTGGAATGTCAGATCCCTTGATCGGGCAGGGTTAGAAAATTTAAAAAGGGAAATGGATAGGTTAAAGTTAGATATAGTGGGAATTAGTGAAGTTCAGTGGCAGGAGTAACAAGACTTTTGGTCAGGTGAATACAGGGCTGTTGTTGTTGTTGTGGTCTTCAGTCCTGAGACTGGTTTGATGCAGCTCTCCATGCTGATCTATCCTGTGCAAGCTCCTTCATCTCCCAGTACCTACTGCAACCTACATCCTTCTGAATCTGCTTAGTGTATTCATCTCTTTGTCTCCCTCTACGATTTTTACCCTCCACACTGCCCTCCAATGCTAAATTTGTGATCCCTTGATACCTCAGGACATGTCCTACCAACCGATCCCTTCTTCTAGTCAAGTTGTGCCACAGACTTCTCTTCTCCCCAATCCTATTCAATACCTCCCCATTAGTTACGTGATCTATCCACCTAATCTTCAACATTCTTCTGTAGCACCACATTTCAAAAGCTTCTATTCTCTTCTTGTCTAAACTATTTATCGTCCACATTTCACTTCCATACATGGCTACACTCCATACAAATACTTTCAGGAACGACTTCCTGACACTTACATCTATACTCGATGTTAACAAATTTCTCTTCTTCAGAAACGCTTTCCTTGCCATTGCCAGTCTACATTTTATATCCTCTCTACTTCGACCATCATCAGTTATTTTGCTCCCCAAATAGCAAAACTCCTTTACTACTTTAAGTGTCTCATTTCCTAATCTAATTCCCTCAACATCACCCGACTTAATTTGACTACATTCCATTATCCTCATTTTGCTTTTGTTGATGTTCATCTTATATCCTCCTTTAAAGACACTGTCCATTCCGTTCAACTGCTCTTCCAAGTCCTTTGCTGTCTCTGACAGAATTATATGTCATCGGTGAACCTCAAAGTTTTTGTTTCTTCTCCCTGGATTTTAATACCTACTCCAAATTTTTCTTTTGTTTCCTTTACTGCTTGCTCAATATACAGATTGAATAACATCGGGGAGAGACTACAACCCTGTCTCACTCCCTTCCCAACCACTGCTTCCCTTTCATGTCCCTTGACTCTTATAACTGCCATCTGGTTTCTGTACAAATTGTAAATAGCCTTTCGCTCCCTGTATTTTACCCCTGCCACCTTTAGAATTTGAAAGAGAGTATTCCAGTCAACATTGTCAAAAGCTTTCTCTAAGTCTACAAATGCTAGAAACGTAGGTTTGCCTTTCCTTAATCTTCCTTCTAAGATAAGTCATAAGGTCAGTATTACCTCACGTGTTCCAACATTTCTACGGAATCCAAACTGATCTTCCCCGAGGTCGGCTTCTACCAGTTTTTCCATTCGTCTGTAAATATTTCGCGTTAGTACTTTGCAGCTGTGACTTATTAAACTGATAGTTCAGTAATTTTCACATCTGTCAACACCTGCTTTCTTTGGGATTGGAATTATTATATTCTTCTTGAAGTCTGAGGGTATTTCTCCTGTCTCATACATCTTGCTCACCAGATGGTAGAGTTTTGTCACGACTGGCACTTCCAACACCGTCAGTAGTTTTAATGGAATGTTGTCTACTCTGGGGGCCCTCGTCCTTTTACCTACTTGATCCCCTGGCACCTTCACTACTTCATCCCTCAGAGCTACCCATTCTTCTTCTACTGTATTTCTTTCCCCCATTCCTGTCAATTGTTCCCTTACGCTCTCCTTGAAACTCTGTACAACCTCTGGTTCTTTCAGTTTATCCAGGTCCCATCTCCTTAAATTCCCACCTTTTTGCAGTTTCTTCACTTTTAATGTACAGTTCATAACCAATAGATTGTGGTCAGAGTCCACATCTGCCCCTGGAAACGTCTTACAATTTAAAACCTGGTTCCTAAATCTCTGTCTTACCATTATATAATCTATCTGATACCTTTTAGTATCTCCAGGATTCTTCCATGTATGCAACCAGCTTTTATGATTCTTGAACCAAGTGTTAGCTATGATTAAGTTGTGCTCTGTGCAAAATTCTACCAGACGGCTTCCTCTTTCATTTCTCAGCCCCAATCCATATTCACCTACTATGTTTCCTTCTCTCCCTTTTCCTACTGTTGAATTCCAGTCACCCATGACTATTAAACTTTCGTCTCCCTTCACTACCTGAATAATTTCTTTTATCTCATCATACATTTCTTCAATTTCTTCGTCATCTGCAGAGCTAGTTGGCATATAAACTTGTACTACTGTAGTAGGAATGGGCTTCGTGTCTATCTTGGCCATTATAATATGTTCACTATGCTGTTTGTAGTAGCTTACCCGCACTCCTATTTTTTATTCATTATTAAACCTACTCCTGCATTACCCCTATTTGATTTTGTATTTATAACCCTGTATTCACCTGACCAGAAGTCTTGTTCCTCCTGCCATCGAACTTCACTAATTCCCACTATATCTAACTTTAACCTATCCATTTCCCTTTTTAAATTTTCTAACCTACCTGCCTGATTAAGGGATCTGACATTCCACACTCCGATCCGTAGAATGCCAGATTTCTTTCTCCTGATAACGACGTCCTCCTGAGTAGTCCCCGCGTGGAGATCCGAATGGGGGACTATTTTACCTCTGGAATATTTTACCCAAGAGGACGCCATCGTCATTTATCCATACAGTAAAGCTGCATGCCCTCGGGAAAAATTATGGCTGTAGTTTCCCCTTGGTTTCAGCCGTTCGCAGTAACACAACAGTAAGGCTGTTTTGGTTAATGTTACAAGGCCAGATCAGTCAATCATCCAGACTGTTCCCCCTGCAACTACTGAAAAGGCTGTTGCCCCTCTTCAGGAACCACACGTTTGTCTGGCCTCTCAACAGATACCCCTCCCTTGTGGTTGCACCTAGGGTACAGCTATCTGTATCGTTGAGGCACGCAAGCCTCCCCACCACCAGCAAGGTCCATGGTTCATGAGGGGGGGGGGGGGGGAAATACAGCGCTATAAATACAAAATCAAATAGGGGTAATGCAGGAGCAGGTTTAATAATGAATAAAAAAAATAGGAGTGCGGATAAGCTACTACAAACAGCATAGTGAACGCGTTATTGTGGCCAAGATAGACACGAAGCCCACACCTACTACAGTAGTACAAGTTTATATGCCAACTAGCTCTGCAGATGACAAAGAAATTGATTAAATGTATGATGAGATAAAAGAAATTATTGAGGTAGGGAAGGGAGATGAAAATTTAATGGTCATGGGTGACTGGAATTCGAGAGTAGGAAAAGGGTGAGAAGGAAACATAGTAGGTGAATATGGAATGAGGCTAAGAAATGAAAGAGGAAGCCGCCTGGTAGAATTTTGCGCAGAGCATAACTTAATCATAGCTGACACTTGGTTCAAGAATCATGAAAGAAGGTTGTATACATGGAAGAACCCTGGAGATACTAGAAGATATCAGATAGATTATATAATTAAGACAGAGATTTAGGAACCGGGTTTTAAATTGTATGACATTTCCAAGGACAGATGTGGACTCTGAACACAATCTATTGGTTATGAACTGTAGATTAAAACTGAAGAAACTGCAAAATGTTGGGAATTTAAGGAGACGGGACCTGGATAAGCTGAAAGAACCAGAGGTTGTACAGGGTTTCAGGGAGAGAATAAGAAAACAATTGACAGGAATGGGAGAAAGAAATATAGTAGAGGAAGAATGGGTAGCTTTGAGGGATGAAATAGTGAAGGCAGCAGAGGATCAAATAGATAAAAAGACGAGAGCTAGTAGAAACCCTTGGGTAACAGAAGAAATATTTAATTTAATTGATGAAAGGAGAAAATATAAAAATGCAGTAAATGAAGCAGGCAAAAAGGAATACAAACATCTCAAATATGAGATCGACAGGAAGTGCAAAATGGCTAAGCAGGGATGGCTAGAGGACAAATGTAAGGATGTAGAGGCTTATCTCACTAGGGGTAAGATAGATACTGCATACAGGAAAATTAAAGACACCTTTGGAGAAAGGAGAACCACTTGCATGAATATCAAAAGCTTTGATGGAAACCCAGTTCTAAGCAAAGAAGGGAAAGCAGAAAGGTGGAAGGGGTATATAGAGGGTCTATACAAGGGTGATGTACTTGAAGGCAATATTATGGAAATGGAAGAAGATGAAGATGAAGAGGAAATGGGAGATATGATACTGCATGAAGAGTTTGACAGAGCACTGAAAGACCTGAGTCGAAACAAGGCCCCCGGAGTAGACAACATTCCATTAGAATTACTGACAGCCTTGAGAGAGGCAGTCCTGACAAAACTCTACCATCTGGTGAGCAAGATGTATGAGACAGGCGAAGTACCCTCAGACTTCAAGAAAAATATAATAATTCCATTCCTAAAGAAAGCAGGTGTTGACAGATGTGAAAATTACTGAACTATCAGTTTAATAAGTTACAGCTGCAAAATACTAACGCGAATTCTTTACAGACAAATGGAAAAACTGATAGAAGCCGACCTCGAGTAAGATCAGTTTGTTTTCCGTAGAAATGTTGGAATACGTGAGGCTATACTGACCCTACGACTTATCTTAGAAGAAAGATTAAGGAAAGGCAAACCTACGTTTCTAGCGTTTGTAGACTTAGAGAAAGCTTTTGACAATGTTGACTGGAATACTCTCTTTCAAATTCTGAAGGTGGCAGGGGTAAAATACAGGGAGTGAAAGGCTATTTACAATTTGTACAGAAAGCAGATGGCAGTTATAAGAATCAAGGGGTATGAAAGGGAAGCAGTGGTTGGGAAGGGAGTAAGACATGGTTGTTGCCTATCCCCGATGTTATTCAATCTCTATATTGAGCAAGCAGTAAAGGAAACAAAAGAAAAATTTGGAGTAGGTATTAAAATCCAGGGAGAAGAAATAAAAACTTTGAGGTACGCCGATGACATTGTAATTCTGTCAGACAGCAAAGGACTTGGAAGAGCAGTTGAACGGAATGGACAGTGTCTTTAAAGGAGGGTATAAAATGAACATCAACAAAAACAAAACGAGTATAATGGAATGTAGTGGAATTAAGTTAGGTGATGCTGAGGGAAATAGATTAGGAAATGAGACACTTAAAGTAGTAAAGGAGTTTTGCTATTTGGGGAGCAAAATAACTGATGATGGTCGAAATAGTGAGGATATAAAATGTAGACTGGCAATGGCAAGGAAATCATTTCTGAAGAAGAGAAATTTGTTAACATCGAGTATAGATGTAAGTGTCAGGAAGTCGTTCCTGAAAGTATTTGTATGGAGTGTAGCCATGTATGGAAGTGAAACGTGGACGATAAATAGTTTAGACAAGAAGAGAATAGAAGCTTTCGAAATGTGGTGCTACAGAAGAATGCTGAAGATAAGATGTGTAGATCACGTAACTAATGAGGAGGTATTGAATAGAATTGGGGAGAAGAGGAGCTTGTGGCACAACTTGGCTAGAAGAAGGGATCGGTTGGTAGGACATGTTCTGAGACATCGGGGGATCACCAATTTAGTATTGGAGGGCAGTGTGGACGGTAAAAATCGTAGAGGGAGACCAAGGGATGAATACGCTAAGCAGATTCAAAAGGATGTAGGCTGCAGTAGGTACTGGGAATGAAGAAGCTTGCACAGGATAGAGTAGCATGAAGACTGCATCAAACCAGTCTCAGGACTGAAGACCACAACATCAACAACATGCAATAACACCAAAACAACTGTGAGTTAAAGCAGGAAATTTGATGTGTTGTTTGCAAAATGCATAGCAGATTTAAAGTTCTTGCATGCCAGAGCAGTAGAGGAGGTCATACCCCAGACCTCAGTTGCCATCCCGTTTTTGTTAATGTGTTTTGAATAAAATAAAGTTCATAACTTCATACATCAAAACTGGTGCAGTTTTTGAAGGATCCTATAGTTTTCAGTGATACAGGATTTCAAGCATCAACTGCAGCTGATAGACATGTGGCACATGGGTACACCACATGACACAGAATACTTCCCTAATGTCTATATGGTTTACGTAGGCAGCTGCAACTGAGTTGTCACCTGTCCTTGATTTTGCTTGTTGTTTCCATTTTTGACTTCCTGTATTATAGTACTTTAATCTCAATTTACTGTAAAATATAGAAAAGGTCTAATGAATAATGATTGCTGAAAACATTCTCAGACTTCTCGCTTTGTCAATTCGGAGTGAAACCTCGAGCTTTTGATGATTTCCTCCATGTCTATGGTTTCTTCATTGTCTTCAGAAGTGGCAATTTTTTAATGGAACAGTTTGAGGAATGTTCATTAAATTTGGCCCCCTACTGCAAGCTGATGCACACTAATTTGTGTGTTAGCACCCAGAGTTTTCATCATCCAGTCCAGAAGAGAGCAGTTTTAAACACATTAGTAAAATATGGCAAAAACTGTGTCTAAAGAAGATCACTTGGATTCCAAAATTAATCATCTGAAGTACGTGTTCCAAAAGAACAGCTATGTTTCATGAGATATGAAGTTAGCATTCTCCAAGAAAAGAAAATGTTGAACTTCCATGTGGTGAGCCATTGATTGTATTCCTTCCTTTCTGCAGCACTACATTCAACAGAATAGACAGATTCTGGAAAGGCGAATTATAAAACCTACTTGCCAACCTCGTAAGAAGACAAAGGATATACTATGCCCTCTTAAGGACAGTTAAGGCCTCAGGATCCCTAGGACTTGTAACATCCCTTGTGAGTGTGGGAACAGTTATGTTGGTCAGTCTATCCACTGTGCAGAACATCAATGGCATATTAAAAATCAAGAACTGGAGAAATCTGCAGTCCTGAGCACAGGTTCACAAACAAAACAAAATACTGTTTGACAGAAAAAAAATTTTGTCCCAGGCTCCTGCATACTGAGATTCCATAATTAAAGATGCTGTAGAAATAAGACTGTGTGGAAAGAAATTCAACCATGATAGCAGATATAATATTAACTGTGTATGGAAGCAAGCTTTCATTGCAGAGAAGAGGAAGAGATATATGCCATAATATTTGTGCTACTATGTGAGTGATGGCATGAGCAAAGCAGGTGCTGACACCATCTGCAACAGCATTACATAATTAGTGACCAATCGGAAGCCGTCTGTGTGCTGTACAAGGCCTCCACAGCAGTAGTTTTGACAGTCAGTTGCTCCTGACAAATCCAATGGAGGTAATTGTTAAAAGCTCAAGGTTTTATCCTGAAATGATGTGGGAAGTAGTCAGAGAATGTTTCATACAACAGTGTCATCATAAAAAACTTTGTTCTCAAATGACTGTTTAAGATAATTTGGAGTTCATTTATAGAAGCTTCTTGCATGATGTGCATAGCTATGTTCATAATTGTATGCTTATCTTATATAACTTTGTTCCAGAATCCCAATGGGAAAAGCTGAATAATGAGAAAGAAGATGCAATAAAATCCATGGAAGAGAAACATCAAAATGAAATGAAACAGTTTAGAGATGAAGTAGAGGAAATGAAAAAGATGTATATGACAAGAGAGAAAGAAGTGAGTTAAATAAGATTTTATGTTTATTCATGTTGCTTTGATTTACTTAAAAACATTAGAGTTGGTATTCATATTAAACCAACACTCAACAAAATGTTACTGAGCTTCAGCATGATCTTATGAGCTATCCCAAGTAGATAAAGTGTGTACCATGTCTTACTATGTGGCATCATTTTATAAACTTCAGTAAAACACATTGTGATATAATTAAGTGGCATGGTGAAGAAAAACGACTTTCATAGCAAGGACATATCAAGGCACCAGACAGTGCTTAGCCCACATCATATTTAACTAACAAACAAAATTTCTGGTAGCAGGATCACTAATTTAATTAATTGGTCTGTTCTTGTGGCAGTTTCTTCTTTTGTAGACTGCTATATATCAGGTGTACTTTGAATTTCATGGCATGCTCATGACCATTCTGTTGCAGGGATGGGGGATGTCTCATTAGTAGTAGCACATCTTTATATATTAAATCCTGAATCCACTCCAAGGCATTACTGACATGTGCTGTGTTCACTGTTAACTGTAAGCAATCTTTCAGCTTTCAGACGTTAAAAACCAGTTTCAATGACACACTGGGATGAGACAGAATAACTTCAGACTGAATACCACAATGACAATATATGCTGTTACAGAATTTTCCACAGTTGCAATTACAAGCACAATAAACTATGACCAGTGAGACTGGTAGTACTCATAGAAAGATAATAAATCCCATCAAACAATGACGATTTCACTGATGAAGTAGAAAGCAAACAGTATATAATAGGACTCAATGGCAAGAATTCTATGTTGCCAAATCTTGGTCACAAGCACATAAATATGTTGGGATAATTCGATTGTTCATTAATTTCTTTTCAGTCTGTTTCATAACTTAATTCTGCAATATATGAAATGTGGTTGTGAGAATTATTGTAATTACAGTGTTTTGAGAAGGATAGATTGCTGCTCACCATATACAGGAGATGCTGAGTTGCTCATGGGCACAATAAAAAGACTGCTACACATTTAAGTTTTTGGTTGAAAGGCCTTCTTCTGAAGTAAAAAACACACATACATTCATACAAGCACGATTCTATCTCTTTCTCTCTCTCTCTCTCTCTCTCTCTCTCTCTCTCTCACACACACACACACACACACACACACACACACACACACACATACACACTGCCACTGTGTCTGGCTGGATTGTGTGGTGTACCAACATGGTGGAAATTTTAAAAGGTGCAGTCTTGGATGCAACTCATAATTTTCTAATAAAAGGGTCCATGTATAATATCAAACATATTCAGAATTACATGATAAATGTAATGGTGTTTTTCATTTTACCATAACTTTATTCATTGCCAAGTTTTATTGCTTTTGTACAGAATGACACCAATGCTGGTGATAATGCATAAAGGCCACAGGCTCTATTGTTGTCTGGTACATTGTAGGCTGTTGTTAACACTTCACATATTCCTCATAGAATTTAACCAACAAAGTTTAACCAACAAGCGTGGACATCAAAAATTTGCTCCCTGAGGTGTGCAAAGTTGCTGATCTTTGCTGCGTACAGTTTCCTCCACATGTCCTCACAGATAGAAATTTATGAGACTTAAATCTGGGGAATGTGGTAACCACTCCACTGGACCTCTATCACCTACCCATATCCAGATGTGCTTGGATAGCCAATGAATAAATATATGGAGCACAATCATGCTGAAAGAAAGTTGGAAATGTCCTGTCTTCAACAGCAGTGATTGTAACATATCTTTGTATAACAACTCCAAATAACATGCTGCTATTAGTGTACTTTGAGAACCTCATATTTCTCAGAAGGCCATTACTTTTTATGTAGCAACTATCTTCGAGGGCTCCATCTAGTGAGGGTTGACTTCTGACCAGTATATATGATTATGTTTGTACGCTTCTCCATACATACCAAAAGAACGTTCATATGTAAAGGATGCATCACACGGGAAGTGACTATTTTCATCCAGCATGCATGTCATCCATTCTGCAGCTGAAACTGATGGTCTGGTTCACCCTCAGTGTCATTTTGTAACATATGCATTTTGTAGGGGTGCCATTTGCATGTTGCAAAAATTCTCATTATTGTTGTATGGCTGATCCCAGTTTCATTTCAGATGCAGTGAGTACTGCACTCTAGACTCTTACTGAACAGTGCCACAACAGCAGTTGATATTGCTGCATCCATAACAGTTTTCAGGCATCCAGCTTTCGGTTTGTCTGCCACGGAATTGGTTTCACAGAATTTTACAAGAAGTTTCACCACCACACTGTGTGTAATGGATGGTCTGTCTGGGTGATATTGGTTGAAATCCTCTGTCACAATGCAAGCGCTCTTCTCCTGATATCTGGACAATCTTAATGTGTTTGGCTTGTGTTAATACCATCACCTTTCATGTTGTGTGTAAGAAAGGAACATCAGTAATAACTTGAGGAAGAAAAAAGCTTTGCTAAAGTGAAGGGCACTATTGTTTTTCCCATGTAATTCTCTTATCTGTGTGACATAACACCCCTTTTAATTTGAAAATTATGAGGTGCATTCAAGTTGGCCCATTTTGCAATGGCTGGCATGCTGGTAAGTTGTAGACAGGCACAATTAAAAGGCACTCACATATAGGTTTTGGCTACAGCCTTCGCTAGTAAAGAGAGATGCACATACAACATTCACACACCAGCACGTACAAGTAAGCACACCTTACACACACACACACACACACACACACATACACGACAGGCAGCTCCATCATTCTCTGTGTGTGCAAGGTTTCCTTGCTTTTGTGTGTGTGTGTGTGTGTGTGTGTGTGTGTGTGTGTGTGTGTGTGTGTGTGTGTGTGTCTTTTCTGATGAAGGCTGTGGCCAAAAGCTATATGTGAGTGTCTTTTAATCACGCCTGTCTGCAATTTGACATGTCTTGTTTACAGTGAGTAGTAATCTATCTGTTCCTACAGTGTTGATATCCCTAACTGGAGTTTCCATTGTTTGATTTTGGCATGTCAGTAACATAGCCTCTCAGGTTTCCTCTGTCTCCCATCTGATACTACTTGACTTTCAATTTCTGCTTACATACCTACATTTTAGAAGTGTGGTTCCACACATATGGACCACCCTTTGTATCAATATTCATATGAATAATTACTTTCCAACTAGATGCAGCTCACGTCACATGTCTCAAGACAACCACTAATAATGTTTTTTACAACTTTGAAAGACTATAGACAAAAAGGTAAGGAGGGACTGTCGTGTGAATTGTGAACACAAGTTTAAAGGAACCTAAGAAACAAAGTTTGGTGAACTTTCACATTTATGTTCTACCATTTCAGTGGACATGAGTGAAAATGTACTGATCTATTAGTGTGACTGAAAATGTACTGATTTACTATGCATATTTCAGACTGTTGTTAAATTACAATGTACTATCCTGGGACAGTGCACAGTCCTACAGAAATACACTTACCCATAACAGCACTTCCAACCAGTAGTATATACTCCTTCTCAACTAGAATTCTGAGATTAAAAAGTAAGCCATAAAGTAAATAATGGAACTATTAGAAAGGAAACAAAAATTAATGGAAAATTTACCCCAGAATAAAAGCGAGTGTGATACAGTAGACACATCCATCTATTGAATCATCATTTTATAGTGTAAGAAGTTAATAGTAGATCCTCTTCCTCCATTTACTTGTATTTCTCTGCCAGAAAGTAGGTCTGAGATACTGTGGTTATGTTTGAAGATTTGTCTCGGGAGCAACATCACTTTCAGTTTTGTGAGCCTACTTTTTCCTCAGATCAGGACTTAAAAGCTCTAATACAAAGGATGTAAATGAGGATGAACATAGTTAAATAGACTAGGTTTGGATGAATTACTGACCAATACAAAGCAAACAGGCACATGAAGATATGTCTACTAGAAATAAAACCTTTGGAATTGCAGCTTTTTACTTTAGTATTGAAAATAGAAACCAAGAAACACAAAAATCTCTAAAAATGAAGGTATTTTGATGAAGACTGCAAACTAAAATGAATCATTCAGATACTGAAATCCAAGACAGAAAACACTTCCAGAAAAAAAAAATGGTCATACTTTCCAGAATGATATGCCACAGGAAATGTTAACACTAATCAATGTGTGTTCTAATGATTTATGAGTGAAAGCTCTTCCTTGAAAGCTAAAAAATGAAAAGGGAGATAAAACTAATGTACGGAGGCTCAAATAATGTCTGAAACTTAACAATAATAATACCATGTACAATGACAAGAGAAAAGAGAGAACCAAAATATAATTATGAACAGCAGTAATAGTTCTCAGTATTCACTGTTTGTATTTGAACAAGAGAAACAAAGCATTGCTGGGAAACAATAGTTACTGATAGGTCAAAAACAACTCAAAGTAAGACAGTGGTAATGACAAAACTGATGTCCAATAACTGCAGCAAATACTGATGTGACAAATCAGAGTAAAAGGTACCAAAAAATCTGAAGAAACGCATTACATACTGAGTGAAATTAGAGCACTTGTGAAGTTCACTCTAATGAGGAGTGATCCTATCTAAACTTATTTTGTTTAAAATTTAAATTCTTTAATATTCTGGTTCTGTGCAGTTCTTTGTATGAGATCCTAGTACTGCTCAGCAGAACTGTTGGCAATAAATACTGACACACTTTGAGGCAATAATGAAGCAGCAGCCATCAGACATTTCTAACCCACTTCTGATACATTTCAGGGAATGGCCAACATTTCCTTTATTTACATGGATGAGATGATCTGAGAGTAGGTTTGCAAGGGCCTAAAAACAGTTGTCAAATAATCAGTACATCTGTAAATTGCGTCTTGGAGTTTATTACATTTAGGATTTACCCTCTAACTGCCCAAAGGAGATGAAAGCACTGTTAACCTAAATTTGCTTAGGCTATATGAATTATTTGTATGGAAACTGCAGATTAGGTGAAAAGTTTCCATGGAAGAAAGGAGGTAAGGCAAGCTTGGTAACAACTAGTGTTGCCATGTTGAAGAAGTGAAATGCTTCTGATTCAGAGTCCTTTGGAGACCATTTCATGTGATAGCATCCACATCTTGAAAGAGTGAGCCTTGGGATGGACCAACACTACGTAAAAATTGGAAAGTTGGTCATGAGACCATTCACATCTACATGATCAACTGGCTAGAGGTGATATTATTCTGGCTCAGTGATATAGTGGACAATTAAATACACCTCAGATGACCTTAATGGGCTGAAACATATCTCTAATGTGCTTTTCTTTTGAAACAAAGTTCTTAACTAAATTCTGTATTCAGTCTCCTTGTGTCTTCAATCTCCTTCTGAATTAATTCTCCTGAATTCAGTCTCCTTTGAACTTACAAATTAGTCTCACTGTCCTCACGTACAGACAAAAATTCTAGCATACTTTGTATATTTTCACTTCCTTCTGTTTAATGGCATAGTCATTTTAGATGGTGGAGGTAAAGTCATTAAATATATATTTTGTTAGAATGAGCAATAATAATGCTGTTGAGTTGACAACTAGACATCTTGCATGCCTCTCACGTGAAATTGAAATCGTTACATTTACTTTCAAATATATTTACTTTTTAGTGCAGTTTATTTGTGATAACAAAAGCCAGGTCAGAATGGTTCTACACAGTTCTGGTAAACAATATAAAAAGAAATTCCATGTGGACTCTGCATGTCACTTCAGTATAAAATGGAGTTACTTACTCTTGTGCAAAACTGTTTATTACATTTGCCTCAAATAGTGAGAAGTGACATAGACATGAAAGTAAATTACTGTGTCATCTAGTTCTGGATCTGAATATAAATAAGAGAGGCATAAAAATAGAAATAATGTGATAGGATCAGAATAAGTTAACCCAGAGCTAAACATTATGACAGTCAAACAAGATGTGGAATAAGAATAAAAGTAATTCTGCTGTAATGTGTTTTCCAAAAAACACATGTACTTCACTTAATCATAAAATAAAAACATCTGCATTAAAAATAATCCTTCATATATGATCAGAATGATCAACCTGATCACTGAAACCTGATGTTGATAGCAGTGAGATTTTTGTAGAAAATTTAGATGTATATAAAAAGGATAGACAAATACGAAATAGACATGGTATATTTGTCGCAGTAGACAAGAAACTCAAATCCAGCGAGATAGAAATTGAAACTGCATGTGAGATTGTTTGGGTAAGACTCTGTATCAGGGATGGACATAAAACGATAGTTAGATCCTTCTATCGCCCACTAGACTCATCTCTTGATGTAACTGAAAACTGTAGAGGAAATCTCAGTTGATTTGCATGTAAATTCCCCAGTCATACTGTAATCATCAGTGGAGTCTTTAATTATTCAAAAATTAATTGGTAAAAATACAGTTTTGTTAGTAGTGGGCATGATAAAACATCCTGTGAAGCATTACTAAATGCCTTCTCTGAAAACTACCTTGAACAGATACTTAGGAAGACCAGTTGTGTCAGAAATATATTGGACCTAATAGAAACAAATAAACCTGATCTCTTTGAGGATGTCCACATCGAAAGTGGTATCAGTGACCATGATGCAACTGTGGCAATGGTAATTACCAAACCACAAAGGGCAACTTAAATGAGCACAAAGATATATATGTCCAATAAACTATATAAAAAAATTGGTATTGTCACATCTCAATGAGGACTTTTAGCACAGAACAGGAACATTTAGAGGAACTGTGGCTCATGTTTAAAAGAATAGTTAGTTATGCACTGGAGGGATATGTACCTGTAAAACAGTTCATAATGGGAAGGAACCTCTGTGGTACACAGTCACTGTAAAGAGGTGTAAGACAAAGTGTTGGGCTATAGATAGAGAGGTGCTGAATAAAATTTGTTTGGCTGTCAAGAGAGCTATGCCTGATATCTTCAATGACTGTAGTATCAGAATATTGTCAAGTGATATTTCACAAAACCCAAAGAAATTCTGGTTGAATGTAAACGCTATTAGTGGCATCAAAGTTAGTGTCCAGTCAGTCATGAAATAGAAAGGAACTGAAACAAGGACAGCAAAGCAAAAGCTTAACTCCATTTTCAAATGTTCTTTTACAATGGAAAACCCAGGAGAATTGCCCCTGTTTAGTCCTTGTACAACCAAAAAAGTGAAGAAATGAGTATTAGTGTCAGTGGTATTGAGAAACAGCTAAAATAATTGAATTTGAACAAAGCTCCATGACCAGATGGAATCCCTGTCATAGTTTATACTGAATTTGCGGCTGAGTTAGCCCCTCTCAGACAAACAACTGTGCTTATCCTTGAAATAAATTTGTTTTGAATTTAGAACATATTCTGATCTCAAAAAAAATTTGTGACTGGAGTGAGGACTTTTTGGTTGGGAGGATGCAGCATGTTATCTTGGCTGGAGAGTCATTGTCAGATGTAGAAGTAATTTCAGGTGTGTCCCATGGATGTTTGTTGGAAGTATTGCTGTCCCCGTAGTATATTAATGAACTTGCAGACAATATTGATCATAACCTCAAGCTTTTTGCAGATGATACAGTTATCTATAATCAAGTACTATCTGAAAGAAGGAGCATAACTATTCAGCTAGATCTTAATAAGATTTCAAAGTGGTGCAAAGACTGGCAACTTTCTTTAAATGTTCAGAAATGTAAAATTGTGCCCTTTACAAAATGAAAACCCGTAGTATCTCATGGCTATAAGATCAATGAATTGCTGTTGGCATCAACCAACACATACAGATGCCTGGGTCTAATGCTTTGTAGGGATATGAAATTAAATGGTCATATAGACTCAGTCATGTGTAAAGCACATGGGAGATTCAGTTTATTGGTAGTCTACAAAGGAGATTGCTTAAAAATGACTTGTCAACTGGTTCTAGAATACTGCTCAAGAGTTTGTGACCCATACCACATAGGACTAACAGGGTATATGGAACACATACAGAGAAGGTCAGCATGAAAGGTTACAGGTTTGTTCGATCCATGAGGAAAGTGTTACAGAGATACTGAAGGAACTGAACTTGAAGACTCTTGAGGGTAGACAGAAACTATTCCGAGAAAGTCTATTAACAAGGTTTGCAAGAACCAGCTTTAAATGACAGCTCTACAAATATACTACAACCCCCTACATATCACTCGCATAGGGATCATGAGGATAAGATCAGAATAATTACTGCACACACAGAGACATTGAAACAATCATTCTTCCTGTACTCCGTAAGTGAATGGAATGGGAAGTAATCGTAGTAACTGGTACAATGGGATGTACCCTCTGCCATGCACCTCATGGGTGTTTGCAGGATGTAGATGTAGATGCAGATATATAAGTGTTAGTGTCTGGCTCTTGTAGAGGCCAGATACAAAACACATTTATACAACTCAGTTGTTACATATGGCATAAGTAAATCATTGTTTTGCTGTCAATGACAGTAAACACTATATTTCCTTTACAGATGAGATCTCTGTGATTTTAATTGTATCTGTAGATTTCACTATATACTTATGTTACATTTCCTGCTTTATAGAGAAAGTGTTCCTTTTTTCTAAAACTTTTGACAAGATAATAGTATGTATTTATTATGAATGTTCACTCTTCACACATGTCTTCAACTACCATATGGACATTTTTAAGAAATTAATTGAATTATATCTTATAAAGATAAGTGTACATATGAAAGGCTTCCTTGTCTCTATTTATACTTGATTGTAAGTTATTGTACATCAGAATTATTTCACAAGTAATATTGGCAAGAAAACATAGCATTCAGTTTCAATGCATTCCATTAGCAGAATGTTTTAATGGAAACTGTTGTCATCATACCTTATGCATTGCATCAAATGGTGGTTTCTGCATGATGGAATTTACCAGGAACAAGAAACAGTTCATTTTGTTTGAGATGCATCTGTATCTCATAAATCAAGTAGACTTATATAAAAGACAGCTGACACAATATAACCATTCGGAATGGAGTCACATTCTGATATAAATATGATAATGGGATGTTCTGGTTTGAACACAAGTAATGTAAGGATTAAGGCAACCAATCACCATGCAGTTGAGGTGTTGAGCAATCAGTAGGTGATCACCGCAGTTAAGCAACAGCAGCAGCTGGCTGGGATTATGTAGCCGAGCATGTGGATATGTGATTTGTACTAGTTAGCTCTGAAGGAGGACATTGCCTGAAAGCTCAGAAACATTTTCAGTCTTATATTTGCCTGTCGACTGATTAATTCCTCAGCAGTAAGATGACTGATTACCTTTACTCCATACATTATTCAAACTCATTTAAAAATGTATATTATTTTGCTTGAATGGAAACAGGAATATAGTCATTAGTATTACGTGCCATAAATGGAAATAACCTACAGAAAACTACTGGCCAAATGTTGAGAAGCTATGAGAACAAAAACAATGAGGATCAAGCTGCAACTTTCTAATATGATCTTCTTGAGCAAATTTGATTGACTTTGATGAATCTTGTCATACTGTAATAATTTAGTTTGAGGTTGAAAACAGTCATACATTAATAAACTGTGGCTGACACTTCTTAGTTACGTAAGTAATCTCTCTATTTCTCTGGCTGATACTTCCTTAGTTATGTAAGTAATCCCTCCCTCCCTCCCTCCCACCCTCCCTCCCTCCCTCTCTCTCTCCTCCTCCTCCTCCCTCTCTCTCTCTCTCTCTCTCTCTCCTCTCTCTCCTCTCCCCCTCCCATGCCCTCTACCAAGTGGTATACTAGAAAATGGACAAAAGCTAAAGTGACTTTGATTTCCAGTCTCAGAATTGTAAATGGCTCATATACTAACATTTTACAAACCATTGCTAGAACTTTTATTTCTATCATGAAAAAATACATAATGGTTTTCTTCTAAAGAAATATTTTATTACAGTAAATAGTTCAGGGGTAAAGGTATTTATTTATTTATTTACTTACCCATCCACAGACAATAAATATTGTATGGATGTTGTCCACAAGTACATGTAAATTTATGGGAAACAATTTATGGAACAAGGACATATAAAATTTTACATTAAGTAGTACAAAGAATAATACATACAAAATAGTACAAAAAAATGTACAAAGAATGATACTTGGCTATACAAGACACAGGAATACAACTTTTTATACATGTATACTAACAGTATTGTAACTGGATAGTCTGTTTGCCCTAAGGCTTTACTTTTGTTTTCCCTAAACACAAAGCCCTTATATTCACTACAATAATTGAGTAAAGATTTTACCACACTCAACAGCTGTCTGTCATATATATAAAATAAGCAAAAACTTTAGGGGATGAAAGACAGTGTTCTCAGTTTTGCCTTAATGTAAACATTATCAAAATTATTTATTAGCCTAAACAGTCATTTACAGGGTAAAATCATTGTACAAGCAGAAATTGTTTAAGTTCAACTTTAAATCTGTTTTCATCTTTCTGACATTGGCTGGCAGTATGTTGTAGATTTTTGTACCTATATGGCTCACATGCCTTTGTGTGTGTGTTCTTTTTGTTCACTGAGTATGGAGTGCTGTGCTATTTCAGGTATTGTAGTTATATTTGTCTGAAAATCTGCAAGGTGGGCCCTAACACATAAAACACACACACACACACACACACTCACACACACACACACACACACACACACACACATATATATATATATACACTCCTGGAAATGGAAAAAAGAACACATTGACACCGGTGTGTCAGACCCACCATACTTGCTCCGGACACTGCGAGAGGGCTGTACAAGCAATGATCACACGCACGGCACAGCGGACACACCAGGAACCGCGGTGTTGGCCGTCGAATGGCGCTAGCTGCGCAGCATTTGTGCACCGCCGCCGTCAGTGTCAGCCAGTTTGCCGTGGCATACGGAGCTCTATCGCAGTCTTTAACACTGGTAGCATGCCGCGACAGCGTGGACGTGAACCGTATGTGCAGTTGACGGACTTTGAGCGAGGGCGTATAGTGGGCATGCGGGAGGCCGGGTGGACGTACCGCCGAATTGCTCAACACGTGGGGCGTGAGGTCTCCACAGTACATCGATGTTGTCGCCAGTGGTCGGTGGAAGGTGCACGTGCCCGTCGACCTGGGACCGGACCGCAGCGACGCACGGATGCACGCCAAGATCGTAGGATCCTACGCAGTGCCGTAGGGGACCGCACCGCCACTTCCCAGCAAATTAGGGACACTGTTGCTCCTGGGGTATCTGCGAGGACCATTCGCAACCGTCTCCATGAAGCTGGGCTACGGTCCCGCACACCGTTAGGCCGTCTTCCGCTCACGCCCCAACATCGTGCAGCCCGCCTCCAGTGGTGTCGCGACAGGCGAGAATGGAGGGACGAAGGAGACGTGTCGTCTTCAGCGATGAGAGTCGCTTCTGCCTTAGTGCCAATGATGGTCGTATGCGTGTTTGGCGCCGTGCAGGTGAGCGCCACAATCAGGACTGCATACGACCGAGGCACACAGGGCCAACACCCGGCATCATGGTGTGGGGAGCGATCTCCTACACTGGCCGTACACCACTGGTGATCGTCGAGGGGACACTGAATAGTGCACGGTACATCCAAACCGTCATCGAACCCATCGTTCTACCATTCCTAGACCGGCAAGGGAACTTGCTGTTCCAACAGGACAATGCACGTCCGCATGTATCCCGTGCCACCCAACGTGCTCTAGAAGGTGTAAGTCAACTACCCTGGCCAACAAGATCTCCGGATCTGTCCACCATTGAGCATGTTTGGGACTGGATGAAGCGTCGTCTCACGCGCTCTGCGCGTCCAGCACGAACGCTGGTCCAACTGAGTCGCCAGGTGGAAATGGCATGGCAAGCCGTTCCACAGGACTACATCCAGCATCTCTACGATTGTCTCCATTGGAGAATAGCAGCCTGCATTGCTGCGAAAGGTGGATATACACTGTACTAGTGCCGACATTGTGCATGCTCTGTTGCCTGTGTCTATGTGCCTGTGGTTCTGTCAGTGTGATCATGTGATGTATCTGACCCCAGGAATGTGTCAATAAAGTTTCCCCTTCCTGGGACAATGAATTCACGGTATTCTTATTTCAATTTCCAGGAGTGTGTGTGTGTGTGTGTGTATATATATATATATATATATATATATATATATATATATATATATAGAGGGAAACATTCCACGTAGGTCTTTAAATATGTCTGCTTGTGTCTGTATATGTGTGGATGGATATGTGTGTGTGTGCGAGTGTATACCCGTCCTTTTTTCCCCCTAAGGTAAGTCTTTCCGCTCCCGGGATTGGAATGACTCCTTACCCTCTCCCTTAGAACCCACATCCTTTCGTCTTTCCCTCTCCTTCCTTCTTTCCTGATGAGGCAACAGTTTGTTGCGAAAGCTTGAATTTTGTGTGTATGTTTGTGTTTGTTTGTGTGTCAGTCGACCTGCCAGCACTTTCATTTGGTAAGCCACATCATCTTTGTTTTTTTATATATATATATATAAAACGGGAAGAGAGGCTCTTCCCGTTATCCACCAGGCCTCAATCTCCGCTAATTTCAAGTTGCCGCCACTCATACCTCACCTGTCATTCAACAGCATCTTTGCCTCTGCACTTCTGCCTCGACTGACATCTCTGCCCAAACTTTTTGTCTTTAAATATGTCTGCTTGTGTCTGTATCTGTGTGGATGGATATGTGTGTGTGTGTGAGTGTATACCCGTCCTTTTTTCCCCCTAAGGTAAGTCTTTCCGCTCCCGAGATTGGAATGACTCCTTACCCTCTCCCTTAAAACCCACTTCCTTTCGTCTTTCTCTCTCCTTCCCTCTTTCCTGATGAGGCAACAGTTTGTTGCGAAAACTTGAATTTTGTGTGTATGTTTGTGTGTCTGTCGACCTGCCAGCACTTTCATTTGGTAAGTCAAATCATATATATATATATATATATATATATATATATATATATATATATATATATATATATATATATATATATATATATATATATATATATATATATATATATATATAAGGAATGAATTGTTAGAACTTAAAGCTTGTTGAATAAGCATTTGCATTGTGTTTATGCATTCTGTGCATTATTATTTGTTGTTATAGATGGCAAGTGATGGAAACCCAAAATATTATTCCGTATGTTGCAAGATACTGAAAATATCCAAAATATGCCATCCTGGCACCCTCTGCAGTACAAACATTTGCAATAATTCTAAGAGCAAAACAGGCTGAGTTTAAGTTGCTGCACAAGTTTCATTACATTGTCATTAAAATTAAGATTTTCGTCTACATGAATCCACAGCAATTTTGTTGATGCCACTCTGTCTATGGCCTTGTCAGCCAACAACAGATCAAGATTTACATTTTGACGTATTTTCCCAAACTGCATATAATTTGTTTTACTTGCATTTAATGTCAACTGGTTTGCATTGAACCAAGTGTGGACATTCTTCATTACTTGATCAGTAGTTGTTTGCAGCTTTTGCTTTGGTGCACCTATTATCACACTAGTGTCATCTGCAAACAGTATGGCCTTTGCTGCTCCATCTGAGGTGTGAATGTCATTTATGTAGATAAGGCACAATAAGGGACCTAGAATACTGCCTTACAGCACTCCTATTTCCACTTTTTTCTGATACAAAATCTATTTTGTGGTTGAAGTATTCTGTGTTTTTCCCTGTCCCATGCATACCTAATGCTTACAGTGTTTCTAGAAGAATGCCATGATTGACAGTGTCAGATGCTTTGGAGGGATCTAAATTTACTCTTACTACATTATTGTCTTTTTCTAGATTTTTGATTATTTGTTCAGTGTAGCACATTAGTGCTGTTTCTGTATTTTTACCTGCCCGGAAGCCATGCTGATTTCTATTGAGTAACTTAAGGTCTTTTAGATATTTGTTGATTCCATGCTTCATTAATTTTTCTATTATTTTGTAAAATGAGAGAAATAGGGATATCGGCCAATAGATTTCTACCTTATGCTTGTAGCTGTTTCTGAATAATGGCTTCACTTTTGATATTTTAATCCTTTCTGGAAACATTCCTTCACTATACGATAAGTGGCTATGTATGTCAAGGGACTTGTGATTTGTGCAGCTGTCATTGTTATGATATAAACAGGTGCCTCATCTACTCCTGCTGACATTTTAGGTTTCAGGCTTTTTATTGCTTTGAACACTTCATGTTCATCTGTTTAATCTAGCCTCATGTTACAAGCAGCTTTTGGAAATTCTGGTTTTTCTTGGTTTGTAAATATTGAGTTTAATGAAGTTGTTGCATTTATGAAATAATTGTTGATGTAATTCGGCAAATCTTTTTTTTTAGTTTTGACATTTTCATTGTTTTTAAGAATGATATCCTGGTCTTCTCATCCCTTTCCTGTTCCAGTCTTCACAATACTCCATATGGCTTTTGATTTGTTACCAGACTGACTTATTAAGTTGTCATTACTCATAAATTTTGCCTTGGCAATTACTTTTCGATATACCCTCTTTTAATTCTTAACATTTTCTGTGAACTGTTGATTTGTGGATGTCTTCAATTTTGAATTTACTCTCTTGTGACTTCCACGAGAAGTTTTGATGCCAGCTGTGAGTCAAGATCTCGGCTTTGTATTGTGACATGATGTGGTTCTTGACAGCTTCTTCGGAAAGCAAATTTCGAAATTTCCCATGAAAATTGAAGAAAAAGTGTTATATGCATCTTTTGTATTTGTTAGGGACAGCACTTCTGCCCAGGACTAACTAGTTAGGATATTTGTAAATTCTACACAGTTTTCAATGGAAAATTATCTTTTATGCATGAAGTACACTTTTTTCTTGCAGGGCATTGAAGGAATTTTGAGGACAGGAGCATTATAGTCTGATAATTACAAATCAGTATTTGTTATTTCTGCTTCTGTTGATCGTACATTTGAAAATATATTATCTATAAGACTGTTTGTATTGTATGTTATTCTTGTGGGTTCATGTATGTGTCCGAAACAGATTGAAACTACATTAGGAATTGATTTTTTAGCCTACATCCATTCATAAGATTTATGTTGAAATCCCCACAGACAACTACAATGGCTCTTTCAGTAAAAAGAATGTTAAGCAGTGTTTCTAATTTATTAATGAATATGTCTGTATCTCCAGTAGGTGGTCTGTATATTGCTATGATGATGACTTTTCCTGTATTTCATACAACTGTATAGCTGCTGCTTCAAAATGATTTTCCACACTCAATGATTCAGCTTTACACCCTCTTTTGTACTGGATACTTGATTTAGTAAAGACACATACACCTCCTTTTTTGGCATTTTTTCTACAATACTGACTTCCCAACTTATATTGGTGAATATTAATGCTACTTAGTCCAAAACTTCTGCATCACTGCTCCATGATGCAGATGCAGTCAGTGTTTGCACCATTCATTGCTACCTCAAGTTCTCGTGATTTATTTATAAAGCACTGAGTATTTAGGCTTAAAATTTGCAGGTGACTAGGAATTAGAACTGATTACAATTTTATTTACATTTTGTGCTGTCATATTCATTCCCGTGTCCTGGTGAGATACCAAAAATCCTTGAGGACAGGTTTTCTGCATCTCTCGGGTCGTACCTGTACATTGGGCTGTGGTGAATTGCATTCTCTTGTTGTTCAAATTGCTGTTCACCTTTCTGTCAACACTTCATCTCTTTTTACATGCTTTGCTGGTGCTGATGATGGTTCTAGTGATTTTACCTCTTTTTGAAGTGCTTTTGTTATGGAGTCTGGTGATGGTGATGCAGTTATCATTTTGGTTCTGAATTTATATTGTTGGTTTTTTATTTCCTTGGTTATCAGGTTTGCCAGATATTCTTTCTCTAAACCATGCAGGTGAAGTTTGTGTTGTGTGTGGAATCTATGTCCAACATTGCTTATATCAACGCATGTCACATTTTTAAAATGTGTGCAAATTTTTGCAAACTGATTGTTGGCACTTTTTATTTCCATATTAACACATGATCATCTTACAAGATCACAGTGGTGCAGAATATTGATCATTATGACATTTGTATGAGTGAGGTTTCTAAGATACTCTTTAAGATCACACATAGCACTCACTGTTCTATCTTTTTTAGATGTCGTTTGCGCCTCCCAGAAGTACAACAAAGTCTTTATCATGCCGATTTTTTACCTCTGTGGATGCAGTAACACAGACACACCTGTACACTGCATTGTGGCAGATGAATACTACACAATACTGGGACGTGTGTGTGTGTGTGTGTGTGTGTGTGTGTGTGTGTGTGTGTGTGTGTGTGTGCGTGTGTGTGTGGGCGCGCGCGCGCGTGCATGCATGCATGCGTGCGTGTGTTGTACTCTAGTTTGAAAAATGATTCTTTTGAAAGCTAGCAAAGTTTTCAGTCTTGTTTATGTTTACGTTTTAGTGACTCAATGCCTATACTATTCTTTACTCCTAAACTATCGGGTGTGGCAAAACCGACTAAGCTGTTTTAAGGAGCAATAAAAAGGTAAATCTGGATGTATAGAGAAAAAATGTTTTTATTTTCAAAATTAGTACATTCATTTAGTTTTGAAAATAATGTCATCAAGATGGTGGCCGTTAGCATCAATATGTTGTTGTAGATGATCCCTGAAGTTTCGAGCAGCTCTTGCACACATATCGCGGAGTATGGCATTCTCTTCATCAATAATCCGCTCTTTTAACTCTAGTGGAATGTGAGGGCAGCTTTTGAGAACCTTTTCCTTCAGATATCCTCAAAGAAAGTAGTCGAAAATGCTCAAATCTGGTGACCATGCAGGCCATCCGACATCACCCCTCAGAGAGATAAGGCGTCCTGGAAACATTTCTCTCAAAACATCAAGTGAAATTCAATCTGTGTGAGCAGTAGCTCCATCCTGTTGGAACCACAAGTCCCCCAATCCATGTTCTTCAACAATCTCATCCATTCTGGGTTGCAGAAAATTTTGCAACATTGAAACATAATGTGTGGAATTCGCTGTCACGGTCACTCCTTCCTCCTCAAAAAAGTGAGGGCCTACCACACCAAGTTGTGATATGGCACACCACACTCTCACTTAAGGAGAATGTTGCAGTCTTTCACGAATAATTTGGGAGCTATTTTCAGCCCAATAGTGAAAGTTTTGTTTATTCGTGTACCCACTAAGGTGAAAGTGTGCCTCGCCACTGCTGATGAAAGCTGCATTCGGAAGGATCTGAGCAAGCATTTGCTCACACAGATTTTGACGGTTGGTGTAGTCTGCTCGGCATAACTATTGAGCAATCATTATTTTGAAAGGATGGAACTTCAAATCGCATTGCAAAATCCTTGTCAAACTGCGGTCTGAAATCACCAATGCAACACCATGTCGTCGAGCAGAACGTTGCTGCGATTGTTGAACTGCTGTTCTCACCTGTTGCATGTTTTCTAGCATTCTGATGGATCTGCGACAGTCGTGTGTATCTATTCTTAGTGTGCTGCCAGTTTCCTCCAACTGCCGAACACAGGCTCAAATTGTGTTTGCGTTAGGAATGGCACTGTTGCATGGAATGTTGAACCGTTGGTGAAAAGCTCGTTGTGTAGCAATAACACATCTTCTGTTTTCGTAATAAGTGTGAACAACAAAACCATGATGTGAACCAGTCCAGACCGTGTTGGCTACTGAAATGGGGTCAACGACTGAACAAAGGAAGACCACGTGCAACTGCATACCCCCACCACAGCCCCAGCGGTAATCGATAGCAACTGCTCAGTCGGTTATGCCGCACCCAGTATTTACATTCTGGTAGAAATTTCCATTCCATTTTTACACAAAAATCTTTTTGTCAATATGCTCTTTTCCAGCAGCTTATTTCTTTCCATAATATCAACGTTGAATATTATCACAATTTTACCTTACCTAAGATGTCCTACAAATATGTACAGGGCTTTCATGAATAGTCAGTTTATGAAATTCAAACAGTAATATACCCTAATCTGACTAACAGAATCCATTGCATTATGGAATAATTGTTGATGAAGTAGGTTATCTCTACAATATTTTCAGGAAGAAGTGATTGATAAACTGCTTTCTCAAAAGTACTAGAAACTATTAGTTCTCATATGTTACTATCAGAAGACTCAGGATGTGTAAACATTTCTGGCTTCTTCAGTGCAGTTACACAGAATTGTCAATTGTAAGGCCTGAAAGTTTGAGATTTCTTCATTTTACAGCATAAAGAACACATTATCCTCTGATGAATTTAGCATGTCAGAATATTAATTTTGGGTCTAATTTCTGAAATATGTAACTTGTCCCTGATTTTAGTTCTAACAAGTTAATATAACTGCACACAATTTCTTGCACACTTTCCTAACATAAACTAAAAGCTTGCCACACTTAATAAACTGTATGCAGAAAAGTTTCATGTGTCATTGTGTGTGGTAGTACCTGTGGTAGCTGAAGCAGTAAGCTTCAAGATTTTTGCTCTAATGCACACATGTAAATTAGTGATACTTATGCACTGTTTGTCAAATTGTTATTGCCTTTCTGATGACTAAAATTAATATTTTATTCATTTTATCTTTCTTTGTTGTGTATATTTGCTCAAAAGGATAGAAATGAAAAACTCAGAAAACATGCAGAGCTCGTGAAAGCAAGTGATTCAGTTCACAATACTTTTATTAAATGTTATGTAAAAGTGTAAAATAGTCCTCAAGGAAAAAGTCCTTGATGAGCAGATCACCACAACCATATTTAAAGTTTTCTAACTGGAAAAATCATAGATTGCATTTGGTTACTGTTATGGATACAGGTTGACAATATAGTAAAATATATAAAGCAGGTGGTCCAGAGAAGGGTAGAAGGGAAAGAGAAAAGAAGGCAAAAAAATGCTTGTAATGTTTAGTGAACATGAAAAAAAGGGGAAAATGTTAAAATTTTCTGAGGAAGCATTATAGGTACAAGGTAGAAAACATAGTTCTTATGTGGAATTGTATGTAATTATATGGCCAATGAGAGATGAAGCAAGGGAAATGTGGTGCTTATAGAATTGGGAGGGTTGATGGAGGGGGATGTGTGTGTGAGAGAGGGAGAGAAAGAGAGGGAGGGGGAGTCTGGGTTAGAGGAAGACTGTGTGCTGCACACTATATGCTGTGAATAAATAATGATCATTTTACTAGAGAATATAAACAAAGACATTCATGTAAGGTTTTGTAAGCAAGAAGGTTTGCTGTAGGGTAGGGCTATCGAATTCTGAAAGAAGAAAATAACTAAATATTAATGGATATAAATGGATAGAGATTAAATAAAGATGGAAATAAGTGTTAAAATGTGCAAAGACAACAAATTTTCAAGCAAGGCAGATGTGAACTTATAAAGTAGACCTTTACATGCTTACAGAATGAAGGGAAATTAAATGCCCTCAATATTATTGACGACTCTGATACAGTAAATAAATAAACTAAATTAGGCAGTTGACGTAGATGTTAGGAGTTATGTAATAAGCAGTTCTACAGTAATACATACATGTCTATTCTCTGTCCCATACTATGGAAAGAAGGGGTGAAATATCAAGTTAAATTACTTATCAGTTACTTTATAGAAGAACTGTTATGAACACATTCACCAAACTGTCTATGGTAATGAAGTCAGCCATTGAACATATCACACATTACAACCACTATTTTTTGACGACTTTCACTATCAGAGCTTTTCAATCTTTTCTTCAGGCAAACAATTCTGTGAAATACAAGGGTTGGAACTTAAATAGTGGCAACTAAGTATTCACAACCGATACAAAAGAGTTTCATGTTTGCACCCATAACTGTCTTCAAAGAAGTCACCAGCGCTGTGTAGAATCCATTTCCAGCGATGTGGAAGGTGTAGCATACAGTTAGCAGAGCCTGTTCTGTTGATGGTGCAAATGGAGCTGTCTACTGCCTGTTGAATCTCTGGAACAGTTCTAAAGCAAATGCCACGAAGTCATTCCTTCATCTTCGGAATCAAATCAAAGTCACAAAGACTTAAGTCCGGGGAGTATGGTGGATGGTACAGTACTTCCCAGTCCCATCAACCAAACAGAGCAGCCACAGCTTGCGCTGTATGCGCCCATGCATTGTCGTACAAAATGATGCGTGGGTTGCACAGAAAGTGTCGCCGCTTTTTTTGCAAAGCTAGTCACAGGTGATACTTTAAAAATGAACAGTAATACTGTGCATTGATGGTCTGCCTAGGAGGAATGTAATGCATTAGGATAACACCATCATAGTCGTACATGAGAGTCACCATAACTTTAGACTGCTCCATTCGCACCATCAACAGTACAGGCTCTGCTAATGGTGTACTACACCTTCCACATCGCTGGCAATTGGTTCTACACAATCCTGGTGACTACTTTGAAGAACAGTAACAGGTGCAAACAAGTCACCCTTTTTTATCAGTTGTGAATAAATAGTTGCCACTATTTAAGTTCCACCCTCGTATACATATTGACGTTATCCCCTCACAACTTTGTAAATTTATAGATTCATCTCAGTCCAAGCACCACTAACTGTACTCTTTTTTACTGGTCCACTCTTTATCTGTCTACCTGTCTCTAAGTCTCTTTCTTATGTGCTTCCCCTTACTTTATACCTTCACCTTTTTCTATTTTTTTTGTCCCACCAGTCACTGATAGTAGTCCACACCATTACGTACCATCCTCTTGCAGGTTTTTCAAATTCTCTATCAGTCTTCCTCTGTTCTTCACTGTATACAGTGTAACTTTAAATTTGCACACAACTCATCCACATTGAATACTGGTACAGTCTTCATTTACATGGCGGATGGGAATTTGAACTCCACTTCATCTAAATGTAAGTCTGGTGCTTTACTCACAGTGCCATCCAGTCAATCTTTATGTTTTTGTCGAGGATACTATTTCTTTGCTGACTGATACTCTACGATAATAGCCCTGTTGTAGATTTTCTATGGAATGGATTATTACAAGAGCAAAGGATGTGTTACAAGGATAATGCCCATCTTTGTAGATAAGTGAAGCTCATGGTGAAGGGAAGGATCCTGATGATCCAGGTTGTGAACAGCCATTGAAACTGAACATGTTATTCTCAACTGTGTGTTGAGGCAACAAGTGGTGAACTTCGTTCTTGGCAACAGTTTGGTGGTGGGCATTCATCCTAACAGCCAGATGGTTGGTAGTCATAGCGGAATGAAAAGCTGTGCAGTGTTTGCAGCAGAACGGATAAATGACATGGCAGCTGGCAGGTGGCAGCTATGTCATATATCAACTCTGATGCAAGCACTACACGTATAAAAGTATCAGACAACTTTTGTGAGATGAGTCCCTCTCATCCTGCAATCTGACTGATATGCCCCTCCTTTGTAACCTTCCTAACATACATCTCTTAGATCCCTGAAGAAGAAAGTAGTAATTCTGAAAGCTAGAACTGTTTTTTGTCCAAAGTTTACATGTTGGTGGTATTTAGAATTTTGGCTATTGAAAGTAAGCACTGGCCAGCTATTTTGCCTGCCTGTAATATTATGTTATTGTTTTAAAGAGCTGTAAAGACAATATGCCAAGGTTTTTTTTTCTGAAAGCTTCTGCTTCCCTTCCTGCATGTGTGGTTCAGAGAATGCGTGGTGTAGTATGCACATAATCTGTTTGTCTGCATACATGCTGGCTGCTTTTTTCATGATGTCTATAAATGAACTTAAACTTTGACAGAAATTATTAATGTGCTGTTCCCATTTCAGCTTGTTATCCATCTAGTAATGTTGTGGGTTCTTCTTCCCCCAACCTTGTTTTGTCCATCTTCATATCTATATGCTCATATTTTTTTATGGACACTAAATACATGTATTTTTCAGGTTTATAATCTTGGATTTTGGAATAGCTATTGTGCTATGATCTTTGCAAAAATAAATGCTCTTATCTCAAGAAGTTCAAGGTTTATGTCTTCTTTTGGCAATGTCATGTTATAAGTATACGATATTTTCTTCTCTTTCACTTCAACGCCTATATTATTTACAAACAGATTAAATAGCAATTGGCCCATTATCAAATGCTTGCAGCATTTCATGTTTGACAACTTAGATTTCTGACATGTCTACATATACTGTTTCATTGATTCAGTTATATCCTTTCTTCTGCTTGCCCCTTTGTATAGTGTTGTATAGGCAATAGCACTGAATGCTTTGGAAAAATCCAGAAACTTTGCAGATACTGTGTTTTCCTACTGATGACTGGCTAATATATTCTATCAGAGTGGTAACTGAAGATTCTTAGATTTATGCTTTCTGAAACCTGGTCCAAGAATGTTGTGCTTTTCCAAATAAACGATGTATCTATCTTATTTAATAATTTTTAGTATTTGTGAGAATTCCAATATCATGAGACTGGTCTGTTGTTGGTGTCATCTTCGTGCACTTTCTAGTACACTAGTAGTGACATTGCGTATTTTCAGCTTTTTCTGAAAACTTTCCAACTCTGAAAGAATGATATTTTTTTCCATCCAGCAGTGGTATGTTATTTGTTTACTGGCTGTTGTGTTACATGATTTGATATGTCAGCATCACCAACTGACTTTGTGGTCCTTAGTTTCTGTATAATTTTCCCCACTTTCTCCTGACACTTTTTATAGTCATAATTGAGTATGCTTGTTATTTCTCTGCCATCCATAATCAATATGTTGTCTATTTTCATTAACCCAGTCTTGGCTTCTTTTTTTATCTACTTTTGTCACCTCATCCAGCACTGATGATATTACAAGTTACTTTCACCTTATTTTCTGAATTTGTAGTGGTGGTGGTAATTATTCTCATATTTACCTATGTCCTTATTTTCCTGTTTTAATTTTTAAATACTTTGTAGTTCACAGAATTTCCCAGCCATCTTGGTTTTTGCAGCTTCTTTCATCTCTCAGATTTGTTTTTAAATCCACTGTGTTTGATCCTGTAATTTTTCTGGTCTCTTTATATTGGGGAATGCTAAATATGCCAAATGAAAGATTCTAGTAAGAGCATCTTACTTACTGTAAGCTGATACAGTTTCAATTTAGAAACTTCATTTTATGGATGTTCGTTTTTTGCTTGCTATGATCCTAACTTCTTTAGTTATTTGCTTCAGTTCTTAAATTAGTTCATTAATTCTGCAAATGCAGATCAGCTGTCCACTATCTGTTTCTCATAGCTTCTTTTTTCATGATGGTAATAATGATGTCAGTGACTCCTGACTTTGAGAAGTCTCTATCATATGTACATATACTGTTGCCTCTATGCATTGAAGTAATGACAATTCAACAAAATCTTTTATTTTTTATGTCTCTTCCCATGTAAGTGGTAAAACCTCTATACATGCAGTTTGTTCATATTTTTGTAGTATAGATGCTGATTTTTTCAGAAAGTTGCTAATTTTTCCTCTTGGGACATGTTTACAAAGAATACTTCATCCATAATTTCAAAGTATTTTTCTTTAGCTCTGGATGATATTAGTCTTTACTGTTTACAGTTTGAAGGGACTTAACTAGAAAGCATACAGAAATATCACCCTCCCCCCATTCCAAAAAATAAAAAAAAAACTGTCATCCCTTGTTTCTGATGATTTTGCAGACATAAGTAAGCTCCCTACTGAGTGTTTTAATTAAATCAAACCTCAAAAGTGTGACATCATGCAAACAAAGATATGACACTCGGAAATACACAACTTTTTACCTTTGCCTCAAGGCCTCTTGTTAAATATTTATCTTTTGTTTCTCTTTCAAGACCTAATATCTAGTCTATTTATGGAATAAAATGTTGTATAATCTTGCATAAACCTTAATTTAGTGAGGCTATGAAGAGGTATTAGATTGTGAACTTACGATGTACGCACCGGCAAAATATTTATGGACATCATTTCACAGTTCTTTTTCTAGTGAAAAGATCTTTCATACTTGAAAAATTTAATTGTGTGCTTTTATATTTGGATGTACTATGTTCAATTATTTGTATGGCTAATATGTAATGTTGTTCAGTTCCCTATCCAACTAGTGATAAAAATATGTTCTGTAAGATGAATTATAAAAGACAAAGGCATTGTGCTGAAAATGTCAGTTCATGAGTAATATTTCTCTTATCCTAAATAATACCATTTTCATTTAATTGAAGAAACACACAATGGGGCTATTTCAGGTCCACACATCCCCACAGCAAGAGAGGCGATATGGCTCAGGGCACTCAGCACAGGATGGAAAGAAGATGAATGAAAAATGCACAGTTTCATAGGAATAAATTAAGATGAAAAGGAATATATACATTTGTATCTGCATAGACATATCCTGATTGAAAGAAATTCCAATATTTAAATTGACAAAATTTATTTATAAAAAAAGTACATTTCATTTCAGTTTGGCTGTCAGATCATCAATACTTGAGGATAAAGCATGGCACTCACTATTTCTTATACTGGCTAAGCTGTTTCTTTAACTGTGGCTATAGTTCATTAATCCCAGTATTAATTGTAGATTAACTCTGTATCAGAAGATAAAGTTACAGATACAATATTTGTGTAATTGGTCATTAAGTAAAAGTGTAGTTTTTTAGTTGAGAAAGTGAAAAGAAGTCAGCTATTGTGGGTGTGCTGTGCTTATTAATAGAATGTCATGTATGGCACAGTATTGCTTGAAATGAGGATGAATGCTTAGTTTGATTTATTCATCCAAAGATAATTTCCACTGTATGGACGTAATCAAAAGCATATATAAATCCCTTTCATTTTTTAGAAAACAAACCAAAAGTACAAGTATTAACTTCTATTCACAACAAGTTATAGAAAATTGGCAGCATTAAAGTTCTTTAATGAAAACACATAGTATACTCAGTGCATTTATGTCCTATTTTGTATGTGTTCCATTGTATTATTGTTAGATAATACAGAATTAACATATGGAACTCAAAATATTCCTATATTCCTTAATGCTATATGGACAGTAAAAATCAGGAAACATTGTAATTCCTGTTTGTAGTCATGAGCTTCCTTTCATATTCTCTATGCTGGTAGGGATTTAATTGAACAAGATTCAGCCATTCATTCATGCATTCATAATGTTGTAGAGTATGCATCATGAAGCAGAATCCTCTGAAATGTGTAAAATGCAAAGAAAGTTTTATTTATTCACTGTTACCCTGGTTGTCATATTTTTCCCTTCTACTGTGAAGCATACACGTCCTAATTTCATAATATGTTGCATTTTATTTTCACATACATAACTATTTCACATACACGTAAAGTTCATAATATCAATATGGTAAGGTTCTGAAATTTATTTGTATAGGATTTTCTTCAGAGCGTTCCAGCCATGGATCTAATGACCTGCTTTTGCACATTTATCTTTCTCTTCACATGATATTTGTGTCACAGTCCCCCATTTTTGTTGACATGTCCATTCAGCATACTGGACATTTTCCTTGTGATAAATTCACGAATACAATAGAGCTTGTTTCTTATAAGCTTTTTCGTTGTGTAGTGTCCATGTTGTGTACCTTTTTACTGTGACATCTGGTAACTATCCATTACCTTCAAATGCTTGACATTAATTCAACTTTGTGAATTGTTGTACTAACATCATTCTGTGTATGCACTATGTTACTGCTGTTTTTAAATATGTAATTAACTCTGAAATATAAACTAACTTTTTTATGTATGGTAACACTTTTGCTACAATAATAATGCTGTCATTACAGCTTGCTGTAATGTGATGTAGTTACTGGCAGTTACAAGTCTTATGTCTTGGCAGATTTTCTTTTCCTAAACAAATGTGTAAAACAATCCTACATTTTTCTCTTAGTTGACCAGTTATTTCTAAATTCAGCTCTCCCATTTGTGAAATATGGTGTTTTTGTCATTTAAATTCATTATACTCTTTTATGTTACTGTCATATGATCCTTTGTTCATTTGTAAGTTAATAGGTGTAATATTTAGTATCATTTGACGCTCTGAGGTATTCACGTTCCTAGTCTTGTAAATCTCATAACTAGTTTGTGTTTAATTTGTTATGAACCATTTCTGGTCTTCTTTATATTCTTTTGGTATCCTTCTGTGGGCATGAAATATCTACAGAATGATTCCCATACAACAGAAATATTCCCACTTCTGTTCATACTTTTCATTATTTCCCATTTTCCCATTTACCATATATAATTTATGTAACCTATGCAAAATAAATTTAAATTGATCTGTCCTCCAGTCTCATGTGCAATTTAGCATGATACTTCAATTAATTATCCATAATGATCAGCAATGATTGTAGTTACATTTCCAATCTCAATGTAAACTGAGATCTGTTTGTGTTATGTTGGCTATGTAAGTTTCTCATGTTTTACTGCATCTCGTAGGGTGGTTTATCCTGTTTCAAAACTATGTGTACTGATCAGATTGCTATACTCATTTTATGACTCTGTTTCATTGAAATTGAAATTCCTGGTTAAAGAAACATGCAACATGGCTAGAAAAAAAAAAGATTCAGATGAATGTGTGGTGCATAATCACAGATGAAGAATGCTATCCTTTGTTTTGTAGCTAACATATATTGCAATCGTACTGCTTTTGAGTTGAGACATGCTGAAGTATGTCACTCTTATGTAGCCAGCCCCATGTTTAGTTTATAATAATCATCTGCAGTAACTTAGTGACTAACTGTACTTCAGTATCTTCTCAGTTCCTTGCTGCACAATGTGTACTTTGACAAACCTCTACAGTTCCTCTCACTACGTTAATATTTTTCCTTATTTCTGGTAAAACCAACACCTGGTCTTTGAAGAGCACCATGTCGCCTGCCTCTTCCAGTTCTCTGTTGTGTGTGACAGCATTTTCTTACTGATTGATTACAAAGGATTTGGCTCAAAAGAGGAACTGATTGCTTCATCTGGGAAGTATTGACTTTTTACAAAATTGCTATTTACTGTCGGAATTACATTTGAGAGTAATGTTCTTGCCTATAGCTCTTCTCTGAAATGTTAGTATTAGATTATAGTATTATCCTGTGGTTAGCAGTAGATATTTTTTTGCAGTATTCTATTTATATACCCTATATTACTATACTCTGTACTTAATCTCTTTTTTCATTGTTCTGTCCTTCATAGGATGTGGCCAAATACAATTCAATCTTAGAGATTTTCATCTATCATTTATAAGAGTCTTACACCATTATTCCAATGCTAGAAGACTCTATCTACTGTAATCTCTTTAACATGTGAAAGGAGCTTGACTCACATCTCTGATAGCATATATTATAATCTGTTTAAAACTGTAAATTCCAGAGTGGAAAAAAGAAACTGAAAATCAGAAAATAATCTGGATGAATGATAGGTAATAGACGGGCACATGTATGTAACACATTGGAAAATTGTGGCTGTGTATTTGTGCATGAGCGTAAATAAGAGGGAGGGGGGGGGGGGGGGGGGGGGAATAACAAGTGAAAGAGCAAGAGGGAGACTGTGTTTCATATGCAACTGTTCTTGAACTTCATCCTTACAGTGTGACAAGGTTCATCAAAAGCGATTACCTCAATAGTAATGGACAAATAGTAAACTGCAGACTTGCTGTTATGATGCACCAGAAAATGGAAAATGTGTACAAAATACAGCACAAAAAAGAGACAAGAGACTGATGCTGCAAATATGGATACATACCAAATATGTTTAGTTAGTAGCACTCACTTCCAAAGTAGGGCCCATTTGAGTCCACCCACATCTGCATTTATTCCTTTCACTGCTTTCTACATATTTATGCCTGTGTGGGTGCACAGTAACTGGACCAGTTTTGCATTCCAATGGAGTGCAAAAGCATGCCTGTAATTAGTAAATTAATACCAATATACCGACCAATTTTGGTGAAACTTGTCACAGAGCAGGTAGGCAGTTCAAAGTTGAAAAACAATAATGTATTAATACAAATTAGCAAATAGTTCCTTAGTTATTACAGTGACATAATTCATTTTGTGTTGAGGTAGTGTTCCAGAAAATGTGTAAGAGCTAGTATATGTCATGTGGAATTGGTAGAAGAAACAGAAATTATTTTATTACTTGTGGAAAACAATATGGCCATGTGGTATCCCAAGTAGAGATGACTAAGCTGTCAAGTGATCCATTTTATGATGATGTCTTTTGAGATGAAATAATAATTTTAAAAAAATGAAGCCACAAATGTACTCAAATTCAGGTGGCATAATATTTAGGGAAAAATTTCTTCATTATTTCGTCTTTGATATAACACCCTTCTGAGATTGGTGCAAGTGCATCTCAGTCTTGATAAGGGCTATTTGGGTAATTATCTGTCAGCTGGCACAATTGTACCACATGTAAGTGATACCTATACCAAGTAGCCAAAAGTAAACCAAATGTTAAACTATTCTCTGCATACTCATATTTAGGAGCATGTTGTGAACCCCTAGGACTAAAATTTGAAAGTGCTTTTGAAATAAATTCACAAATAAGTATGAATGCTTAAATAAAAAACTTTTAGAAATCTGCTTTTTTCAGGTCAATGTTCTCACGTTTTCTTAACTGTATTGAAATAAGAAATTTTGTTACTTGCATAATTAATATCTTAAAAAATAAAAGAGGCAGTAATTTTATTTAATATTGTGCATGAAAAATGTCTCTATGAAATGGGGGAGGGGTTCTCGACTGACTGAAGACAACAATATATTTTGCATGAAGCCAGAGAGAAGCTATGGTAATTTCCAAATAAAACTGTTACATATATTCAATTTCCTGTGGGTCTTTAACCTAAAAGTGTAATTGTACCACGCTGTGAGCACATAGGTTGCATTTAAGGCATCATTCATGAAGCCAGTGATGTTGTGTTGGTGAGAGTGCATTTATTATTAAGATTTGCTTATGTAAAGAACATAGATTATTTTACAGTTAGATTTTTATCATTGTTTTCATGTTTAAAATATATAATATTTGTACATATGTAATAAATTATATGATAATCTTTATAATGCTCCTACTTTTGTATTTGAATAAAATTACTTAAAATGGTACATTTGAAGCTTTTCACATTTCTTTGATCATGACCCAAACCGTAAATTTTTTCTCTCAATTGATAATCTCATTCGTCTTGCAAACTGTAAAAGGGCATGTGTACTGACAAAATAAGGTAACTGGAAGCAATGACAAATAGTTATGTACAAAAGAACAATGAATTAACAATTCAGGAGGGATACTTTACTATTAACATTATGGAGATAGTTTTGAAAATTAATGAAATGGTCCAAACAAAATGAATGGGCTCTTTAACTTCCAAATGTTTTTGGAAAAACAGCATTTTGTCTATGGAGTGCATGACAGATTCTTTTGTAAAATTTTTTTTTGTTTATTCATAACACAATCACATGTTTATGACACAGTCCTAACCGGTTTCGGCCATACAATGACCATCTTCAGATGCTAAAGGCAGCATGTGCGGAACACAGGTTCATGTGTTATCAAACTCATTGACAATGAACCAGTGTTCAGTGTATGCCCCCTTTAGCAGCTGAAGATGGTCATTCTATGGCCAAAACCGGTTATGACTGTGTCATAAATATGTGATTGTATCTATGAATAAACCAAAAAAATTTTTACTTCCAAATGTACTACTTCCGAAAGGTAACTGAATATCAAGTTGTACACCTTTAACCTTTGGCATGAGTACAGCAAATAATGTGAACTACATGACATTACATCTCAACAATAATATCTTTGTTTGGATGGCCATCTTCCACAGTACCTTCTATACACTGATTGTAATTCGTTTTTCCACCTTAAGAATATTGCGGTTTAACAAAACATGAAACCAGATGCATGTTACTTTTATTTACAAAGCATCATCAGTGATGGTTGGCACTTATGAAATCTTTTTATGGACTTTGAAGTCAGCAGGTTTTTCCAATGTCTTTAGGAGAGGTTGAAGTGAAAAAATCTCTTTAACTTTCAACCTTCATATTTTTTGGCTTTTATGATTTCACTTTTTCTTTAGTTTCAAGTTTGTGCTTTGCACTCTATGTTTGTTGTACTTTGCACTCCATGTTTTCTTCAGAGACATTGTATAGTGTTTTATCTGTTTCTCTTTTGGCAAGAAGTCAACTTGTACAAAGTTTTACAACGGTGAAGTGAAGTACAAAATATACAACGGTGATTCCTGAAAGCTGAAACTTGTGAAGGTTGAAAGTAAAACCAAATTCTTTTAATTACAATCCCTACTAATGACAAAACAGCAGAACCTGTAAAAAGGAGCAATAAATGCCCACCACAACTGATGAAATTGTGTAAAGAAAAACAAAATGTGTCGGGCGTAACAGACTCTAGAACTACCTATATTTATAATGGGAAAAAAAGAAAACAACACAATTTGTACATCTCAACAAAAGTAGAATTTGAAAGCAGAATAGAGCGAAGGGATTAAAATGTTGAACTTGATGAAAGCAGTTCAGAAAGTGTCATCTGGCACCATGTAAAAGTGAAAAGCAGATTCAAACGAGATATGAAAACATAAGATGAGATCACCTATAGATCAGAAGAGATATGGCATAGCATATTTATGATTGTATGTGACAATAAATAAAACTATTATTTTGTGCAGGAGAAAGTAGTATTACAAAAAATTGCTTGTGCTCTATTTCACTGTATAGACAACTGCTAATGAAAAGCTTCATGTGACAACACCAATAATAGAGGAGGATAAAACCACTAGCCCATCAGCTATGAGACATATAAAAACTGTGGAAATACTGACAGAAACATGAAATAACTTTGAGGACTTGCAATCCCTTTGGTTTCACCTAAAGGCAAAAAACAGAATGGTACAAGTAAAACTGAAAAAAAAAAATCTGTTCAGAGATATGATACAAATAATGTGCATTTCACTGGACCCTGAGTAGAAAATTTTGATATACGTAATTACTCAATAAATCAAACACAAACTATTGTCATTGTTCTTACTGTTCTGAATTTTTACAGTTTAAAAAAATAGCATTTTAAAAGTTGCAATTATTCAATTATAAATTGCCACTACTTAGGTGTAATCTTCATGAATACAAAGGCAGAAATTAATTTATCCTCATTCATTTTTAGCACAGTCACATCTGCAAACAATAGTCCTAACAGAAACATCTACCTGGTCTTTTTTTACTGAGTGTATAAAGTTATAGTTTGTAATTAAGTTTGTAGCTGAGTTTATTTAACTTAGCATAGTCAATAATTAAGAAAAACCTATGCTTTGTCCCTAGACAAAAAGTTCATAGAAGGAATAACTAAGTATTAACATCCAGATGTACATTTTGAGGCAAGTTTCTTTTGTACTCTATTTTGTGCAAATAGCATTTGTCCTCTGTCACAGCTGTGGAGGTCATAATTTATCTAAAAAAACTTTCTGTTGTTAATTTCAAGCAATAGTGTCCAAATGATGTTGCTAGTTGCAAACAATAGTGCCCAAATGAAGGGATCAGTGGAAGAAACTGCTATCCCTCAGTTTGTTAAGGATTAGTCTGATCATTCTATTACTTGTATTTTTCAGTGCATCACATTCGGGTAACAAGTTTTTCCCTTATGCACCACTAGAAAGAGCTTTCTACTGTATAATTTATTTTGTTTTGTTGTATTTATGTTGTTGTCTTTGACTTTAACCAAACATACAAGTATAACACACAGCAACTCAAAATGTGCTCTGGCATGTTAGCACTTTCTTCGGCTGACCCCTTCAAATGTTAATCATAATCTGGAAATGTGATAAACTGGAAGGGAAGAGGGCAAAAACTAAATAACCATCAATATTTCTCCACAAACCAGAACTGAGCTACATTCATAGGAAAGTTAATTACATAAGTTAAAGATAACAAAAACAATGTATTAAATCCTTAATTTCCCTAATTTTTTTACATTTTTGTTGTGATCAGAGTGTAGTTTCTTTGGTGAAGCTTTCTTACAGCAAAATGTCACAAAGATATAATTTGTCATAATTAAGACACAAACTCCATTTTTAGCAGCAGCAAAGTGTAATAGTGACTTATTTAATTGTTTCAGCAGTTGTTCAGATAGACAGGAAGGTTTCATCATAGGACAATGTCGGTATCAACTTTTAAGTTTTTACAAAAACATGATTTCAGAAGAATTCTAAAGGGTCTTGAGGTTATGAAAATTGATAACTATGCAGTTTGGTTTGTCTTAAAGGAATAAAATGAAGTCATTTGGTGACAAATTAAGTGAACGCAAGCAATGAAACATTAATTTGATGTTTTTCTCCATCAAATAATCAAGTCATACCACTGTGTGATGGCTGGTGTTGTCATTGAGAAGAATACTGAAACATTTCTTGTTGTTTTTTCTGATTTCGCTGGGTGAAAATCATTTCAGTTTCAGTTCATCTTGGAATGCCAAAACAGTTTCCAGCTGATATGAATATGCATAAATTTGTCTCCTGTTACTGTGTTATATACAGATATTTTATTTCATCAGTTAAACTTTTTGAGCAGTTCCTTGCACCACTTGCCTATTTCTTTAGTGTTTCCCAGATTGCATTGAACATGTTGTGAACAGATTTTTTTTAAAGCTAAATGTTAATGTAAAATTGAATATATATCAGTTTTCAGTATGCTTAAGGATTTCTCCACGTCACTGCAAGTCACATTTGATGACTTTCAGACATTGTGCACACAAACATAATTTATTTATTTTTTATTTATTTATTTATTTTTTTTGACCTTAACAAAATTTTGACAGAAACATGACCATGTCAACACTGCTATGAAAATTGTAAAAAGCTACCCTATGGAAACCTCTGTGAAATTACTATTTTTTCCAAAACAGTGTCTTGAAAAGTTCACTGTGGACAAACTACTTGAACAGTTTCTGCCATTATTTTACAATAACAAATGACAATTTTTTACAAAAATAGTAATATCACATTTCAATAACGCAATACACTGCTCATTTTTAAACCTTCAAAGCTCTTACAAGGTCGATCAAGAGTAACTAATCCATAACAAGACAGTTATTGGGACTTAATATTTTGACATAATTGGATTATGTCTGCAAGTCACTTGTCTGTAGAGATCTTGTGTACCTCAGAAGACACTATTTTCTGACACACTGTGTATTGAAGGCTCAGAACCGCTGGTCTATATTCTACTGTTACACTGTGTATCACACAGACTCATGTTTATTGTTGAGTTGTTAACATTAAGATCAGATGATGAATTAAAGGCAAAATGTGCTATTCACAAGTGAATCCCACATTAGTTTGCAGTATAATTCTCATTGTGCTTTTCACTGAAGGGAAAATGGTTTTAAGAACTATTATCAGAACATCACAGAAAGAAACTAGTTTGGTGGTAGTGGATTATGGGATTATGGTGTGGAAAAGGTTCCTTTTTTGTGGAGGGGGAGGGGGGAGGGGGAATAATGATGTTACTGCCCAAAGGCAAAGGTGCTGCAATCATGCATCTGTTGATAATGGTCATCGGCATTGAACTGTTCTGTGCCATTAATTTCTCAGTGGAGAAGGTATGCACAGTGTGAACTGGCAAGCAATATTTCCAAATATGAAATCTACAGAAAAGACCTGGGATACATGTGTGAGATGAACCTCAGCCCACCTGCTGCAGCCACCAGTGACTCTCACAGAACTCTGCACAGCTCTTTCTCAAGGATGGGTTCAATTGTCAATAGAAGTTTAAAATCAACTGAAAGCCTGCCACAGTACTACCAAGTATCTATGGCAACTAGGGGTAGTATAATTGTTTTGTTTTTGGGAAGAGGTGTTCTGGGTTTATTACTTTTTTTATGTGTATCTTCAGTTTCAGAATGTTTATGGTTATGTCGTGGTTCCTATGGCACGCAAATTATCTTGTTATCATGCTTTACCTTGCCTGCACCCCTTCCTGAAATCTGTTCAGTAAATAGGCTCACATTTTCTGAAAATATTAAATGATTGTCATTTTTTATCAGCTGTTTAGTTTTACTCATATTTATTTCAAATGTAATTATATTTTCTTTGCAGTTCTGTTTTTCAGAACTATTTAACCAATCCATTATGAAAATAACAGAAATAATCCAGAATGAATGGATACAATTTTGATTTGACTGAACGCTTCACAAGCAACCCTGCAAGTCACCTATTACCAGAAGCATTTGGGTATAGGTTGTGTAAAATATAAGAGTGAAGGATGAGCCAAGGTGTTCACAAACACCTCTGTGAATGGTACACAAAACATCTGTATTAAAGTGTGTTTCGTGGAATGATTCACCCATGGCTTGTTCTGTAACATGAGCAATGATGCAATCTTCATACTATTGTGAGAATCATTTCCAGTTATGCATCAGATATTGTCATCAGTTGCATAAGTAGGCCTCTAAAATTCTCTCTTCCTGGATGTTGTACCCTGACTCAATGTTTTAACTATTCTTTTGCCTCATTTTTACCTGAATTTAGCATACCTTTCTTGATAAAATTAGATTACATTTCCATTTTCTCTCCTTTGTGTTTTGCAAAAAAGTGTGAATTCCATATGAAGTTCCTTGCTAAGCTACAGAATGCTGTGTGATCATAATATAAACTATTTACAGTCATGCTTTGCTTTTACAGTTGAATGCTGCAATTGAGAATCTGCAATTGTTACTTGACAAGAAAAATAAAGATATTGATGAATTACAAAGGAATGTGGATTTGTTTGATGGTGGTCTCCAGGTTCTAAACAAAGAGATTTCCACTCAAGGGAAGGAAATACTTCGTGTGAAGACTAAAGCACAAAACTGTATAAGGTATTTTTGTTTCACTGTACTATCTTAGAAATATGATTGTCTTTATTCCTGTTTTATAAAATAAAGCTTCTACTTATACTGACATCATGCAAATACTAAAATGTATGCACAGCATAGTGGTTGTGTAAGAAGTAAGATGTTGTGTGGCATCCAGGTGTGTTCATATAGTTCTCTTTATAAAGGTTTATAATCACCTGATAGCTTTAAAAGTATCAGTTCAATTGATAGTATGACTAATGCTTCAGAGAATGGGATATTTTGTGTGTGCATGTGCAGACACTCAGGCACATGTTGGGGGGAATTAACAGCAACATTCTGAGATCTTTTTTTCCTTCATATGTTCAGATAACAACTCAAATCTGTTTAACCAAAATGTAGTATTTAATCAAGATCAGCCTGCAGGTGTTTGTGCTTGCAAAACTCAAAAAGCAGTCAGTCAATTGACTTGAAATTCTGCAGCAATGTTGCATACAGATATGCTTATGTTATTGTATACCTATATATAATACATAAAAATTATGTAATATATAGAGGGGAAATGTTGTTACCAAAAATCTCAAAAAGCTCTTGACTGATTCACTGCATGTTTTTATACAATCTCTAATGAAAATTCTGACAGATACAGGCTGTAAATATATAAATATATATGTAATATATAGAATGGAAACATTGTTTTTAGCAGAAATATCAAAAAGTTCTTCACTGATTTACTTCATATTTTAAACACTTTCATGTTAGGCCTTCAGGCAGACAAGGAGTATATATTTTTTTAAACAATGATGTACAGGTTTTCTGTTAAAAAAAAATTCATTTGTCAGAGGCAGTTTTAACTATGGTGGAAGAGCATAGAAGCCTTTAGACACATTCTTTCTCCCATATATATTCTTTGTCATTATCTATATTTTTAGGCATAAACTGTATAATTTCATTTATTTAATTAATTAATTTATTTCTTTTTCCTTGACCCATGCTGTGAATATATCACAGGATATGGAACAAGTCAGTTTTACAAATTTGTTATGGTTTTATGTAAATAGTTCTAACCAGTTACATATTAAAGCATCTATGGCTTAGATTCTATTACAGAAAAATAAATTTTGCAGTTACATAAACATTATAGAAAAAATAAATCTCACTGAAAATATATGTTACAGAAAATATATTGTAGAAAAATAAATACATTTACAATAATAAATAGCAGGAACACAAATACAGATCTAGGAATGTATCTGAGATTTTTAGGTACATTGGTACTATTCATTGTGGTTCAGAGGTATAAAATGACCCTTTCAATAGGAATGGCTTAAAGTTTTCTTCAAACAAGAGCTCATCCTCTATTAAGCACTTAACATGTGAAGGGAGGGCATTAAAAGTCTTACAGCCACTGAAGTGGACCCCTTTCTGAACCATAATCAGGTTTGCCTGCTCTTAGTGGACATCGTCTTTTCTTCTACTATCGTGACTATGATACATACTATTAGGTTTGAAAAGTGGCTTGTTTTTCTTATGAAATACATCAGGGAGAATATATATTGTGCTGTGGATGTGAAGATCTCAAGTTCCTGGGAGAATTTTCTGCATTTGGCTCTAGTGTGGACTCCACTCATGATTCGTATGGCTCTTTTCTGTGCACATAGAACATTTTTGCAAGTGGCTGATTTCCCCAAAATATCATTCCATATGCCATAATGGCATGAAAATAAGCTGATTTAACGATTTCTGTAAGAACACATAAACATAAAGCTAAATTGCAGAGTTCAGTCTTCTGCTCAGATCCAGGATGTGATTTGACCATTTTAGTTTGATATCGCTATGTAGTCCCAGGTGTTTTGAACCATCTGCCCTAGCTATTTACCAGTCACATAGTTTTTCTCCTATTTCTTCATCTTTAGAGGTTGTGTGAAACTGAATATAGTTTGTTTAACTATAATTAGCAGAAAGACCACATATGTTAAACCAGTTCACCATATCCCAAAAAACCTTATTAAGTTTGTCTATTGAATTATCAATAAATAGTGTAGTGTCATAAGCAAAGGTGGTGAATTTACAATAGGCTATTTTCCTATGTTAAAAATATAGCTTACATTTTTGTTATTCAGTGTGATTATGACATTCAAATCAGATTTATAGTTAATATTCTCACAAAATATCTCATATGTTATGTAATTAAATCTTAAAAATCATTAAATAATCGAGAATTGCTCACATGATCAAAAATGCTCTGTTATTGCCCGAAACTCTGGTGACATCATAGACTTGGAGTAAGGTGAAGCTATACGTGTGTCACAAGAGTGTTATCTGAAGTTACTAGATCTTTCTGTACTTTTTCTGCAAATAGTTTAGCTGTTTAGTGATGGAAAATGTAGTTCCAACTTTTAAGTAACAATAGAAAGGAATTTTGTGAACGCTGATAATGGAAATATTGTGAAAATTGATGTATTTATGCTCCACTCATTTAGAGTGGTGATATGTGCAAGGATGGACATTCTTTTCCCTGCTCCCTGTAAAATCATTAAACTCGCTCAAAGGTAAGGAATTGTGGAACTTTTGCAAATCGGTCCATATCTTAAAGCTAAGATTGTTGACTATCAGTCATGAAATACGCCTCAAAGCACAATAATATTATTCTTGGCAAATCTTAATGCTGATTTCTAATATTCAAGGTACTCATCAGGGACACCACTAGAATCATGTGCTCTGTGGGGCAATGGATAGCATGTTTGACTATGAGGAATGGTCATAAACTTTTAAAAGTTTTACACAAAAAATGAAAGTAGCATTAGCAAGAACACAGTGTAGCAGTTCTTTTGATGGTGGGATGTATTGTATATAGCTTCGCATTAATCTTAGCCTGAGAAATAGACAACTAAGGATAAAGGCATATACTTTGTTTACAAACAATTACCTTTTTTGGGAAGCATTGCTAGTAGTGAAGATGTCACCATACTCCCATAGTACAGTGAGGTGTAGGACAATGAGGTTTTGTATGTGGAGAAGATATAAAGCATGTGCAACATGCAGGTAACACAAACGTAAGAGCTGTGCTGTTTGTGAGTGCAAACTAACGTCAGTGGTTGAAGCAGACTTAACTTCATCTTATATAAGATTATGATACTTCAAAAGCTTAAACAATAAGAATCCTAGCTGGACAGTATGAAGATAAAAAAACGTTGTTTCTAATAAAGTAAAAAATGCATGGTCTCATTCACTAGAAAATTTGAATGTGACTTGTGTGAGCAGCTATTGCAAATGTAAGTGCATGTAAATGCCAAGGAAAACACAATAATGCTCTGTTTCTAATCGGTGTGTTGAAGTTTTGTAATTGTGATTGGGTTTTCATTTGAAAGGACGGTCAATCTGATTTATAAATGAGTTAAAATATTGTCACTGTTTAGACTTGACCAGTGGCCTATGGTTACCTTCTTTCAAGAATTTGACAGTCCATCGCTTTACCAACTAAGCTACCAGTGATGTGCAAGGAAGTGGGTTTAATGATAACATTTACTAACGGTTTAATTTTGTCAACTGGCACTATCCTTCTTTGTAACATGAAAAAACGTATCTTGGAGATTAATTAATATTAACTTCAGAGTACATGAAATTTTTAATGAAGTAAGGGAACTGAAGCTTGACGTGGTGACATTTTGCTGGTACAGTGCAACCAATCTTTATGCACCTTCTCATTCTTTGAAACACTCAAAAACAATTTGTCAAGAGTTTTATGGATATATTTGTACAGTATGGTACTAATCCATTTGCAATCTGTTTTCCTAAATGTAAATTCCAAAATAAGACATCACTGTGAATTAGCTTTATGATGGTAGAAGCAGGGAGTTAGCCTATCATGTCACAGGCATCAAATGGCTCGAATGGAGTGTTTTAGTGGGGTTTCAAATTATTTGAATTTCATTTCCGTTTTTATAAAAGAATACTTAAATTCAGAAGGAAAAAACCCTGTTATGAGCATAAAATAACGTAATTAACCATTTAAGAAGATTTTCAGAAAACAGTTAAATACACTGTTGTCTGTACAAAGAGGCAGATCGTTAATAAAAGTAAGGGACCCAGAAAAGAGCCTTGAGGCACTCCACATGTGATGGCACCTCATTCCAATGATGCTGAGACAGTTTGTCAACTATCCAATATAATGTCCTGTTATCTGTTTGAAAGGTATGAATCAAGCCACTTAACTGCTGCACCACTTATACTTATAAACATAGCCTTTTGTGAAAGTATTTGGTGACTGACACAGTCAAATGCTTTAGATAGATCACAAAATATTCTAACCATCTTTTTATTGATAGACTCCCAAGCATTGGCAACATTTATCTCCTGTTGATAGCCCATTCTGAAATCCAAACTGACTTTTGCTGATGATGTTATGCTCACCTAGGTGCTAGAGTTTCTCTAGAACATAGGAAAACATGTCAGTAGTGAGATTAGCAAATAGTTTGCAGTATCTGCCTTATCTCCTTCTTGTACAGAAGTTTCACAACTGTACGTTTAAGCCTTTCAGAAACTATTCTTTTATTATTTACATTTTATGGCCTTCATTGGACCACTCTGGCCAATTTTATACAAAGAATTTTTCAGTTTCCTGTGAGCCCAGTACTTCTTCATTTTCTCGGATCTCAGCCTCCTTTCTTCATTGGAAATCACTCTTCCTATTGTCTGTTTGTTGATTCTCATTTGCAGTCTGGTTTGTTTGTCAGTGAGTTTCCTGATTTTGTCAGTTTTGTTTCATAGGTCTTCCAATGTAATCTGTAGCTCATCCATATCTTCCTTGATTTCTGTAATTCACTTAATGTTGCACTTACTATTCCACAATTTTTCTATTATTCTTCTGATGATCCTGTTCTCTGGTGTTCTGATTAGATGTCCTAAAAATGAAATGCCTTGCTTCCTGATTATACTCATTACCAGTTCTATTTCCTTGTAGACTGTTTCAGTTGTAGCTACACTCCAATGTCCATGTTTATGGTACAATTTGTTGATGTGTGTTCTGATTATTCTTCTCTCTATTTTGAGAATTTTGTCTATTTGTGCAGTGTTAGTTGTTTTGAAGATGGTTTCACTTACATATTTTATTTCTGGTTGAGTGACAATTTTGTAGTGTTTTAGTTTTGTTGCTACCGTCAGGCTCTTTTTGTTGTAGGTGTGATATTGTGCTCTAGTCAGTTTGTTTATTCTGTTATGCCATGTTGGGTTTTCATTGAGGTTATATTTATGATTTCTCCCAGATATTTAAATTTATCTAAAATTTTGATTTCTTGGTTTCCTATGGCAGTTTTGTTAATAATTGGTGGGTCAGTTAACATGATGGCTGTTTTTTTCAAAGGATATTCCAAGACCAATTTTCTGTGCTATTTCCTGTAGTGAGATAACTTGTTGTTTGGGTCCCTGAATACTGTTGGACAAGAGAGCAAGGTCATCAGCAAATCCTAGACAATTTAAACTTATGTTGTCTTTGGGTCTTCCAATTTGTATGTTCTTTGGGTTAGTCTTGTACTATTCGCTCATTATGTATTCTGAAGCACAGTTGAACAGCAGGCGCGCCAAACAATCTTCTTGCCTAAACCTGTTTTCATGATGAATGGCTCAGAGAGTTCCCCCTTGAATTTGACTTTTGATACAGCGTTGGTTAAGGAGAGTTGTATCAATTTGATTAATTTCGTATGGAGCAGGAAATTTCTTAAGATTTTTAACATTGAAGGTCTATGGATACAGTCATATGCTTTTTTAAAGTACACGATGGTTATTACAAGAGGTTTATTTCGTTTCTTGTAATATGCTGTGGCTAATTTTAAAGTGATGATCTGTTCTGCACAGCTTCTCCAAGGTCTGAAGCCTCCTTGGTATTCACCTAATTCTTCCTCTAGTTGCTCTTTGATCCTCTTGTATAGGATTGTGGAGAAAATCTTGTATGTGCAGTCTAAGAGAGAGATACTTCTGTAATTATCTGGGTTGCTTTTATCTCCTTTTTTGTCAAGTGCGTGGACTATGGCTTTGGTCCAATGTTCAGGAAACTTTTCTTGTATCCATATTTTTGTTAGGGCTATGTGTAAAAATGTTCGAACTGTATCATTGGCATATTTCCACATTTCTGCAAAAACTTGGTCTTCTCCGCATGCCTTATAATTTTTCATCTCTCTGAGTGCTGTTTCCACCTCTTGGATTGTTGGAGGATGTATGAGACCAGGCGGAGTCTTGATGGGTGTGTCTGTATTAATTGCTAGAAGTTCCTGGGGTTCTTCACAATTCAAAATTTTACTAAATGCTTTTGGCATGATTTTGGCATTTTCCTTGTCGTTATGTGCCATTTTTCCATCTTACCTTTTCAGTGTTAACATGGGAGGTGCAAATTTTTGTAATTGTCTTCCAAAAATTTTGTAAAAGTCTCTGGAATCGGTTTTATGGTAATTTTCTGCTATTGACTTGATTAGAGCTTTCTGTGATTCTCTCTTGGTTTGCCTGATAATTTGTGCGAACTTTTTCCTGATGTTTTTGCGGTTGATTGCATTTTCTTCTGTTTTGTGTGTTTGAAATTTTAACCATGCATGATATCTGGGTTCCTTTTATCTCCTTTTTTGTGGAGTGGGTGGATTATGGCTGTGGTCCAGGGTTCAGGAAACTTTTCTGTTAGCCAGATTTTTGATGGGCTATGTGCAAGGATGTATTTTGTCACATTCTGGGTTTCACCAGACTTGTCTTTTACGTGGGTTCAATGGGGCTAAATTTTCTGTTTGTTGCCTGAGAATTTGAACCAGTTCTTCTAAATTATCTGTCAGTTTTATGCTTTGTGTGACTTCTCTATATTTCTAATTAATTGGTGGGGATCGAAGTTCCTCTTTCGTTTATTGCACTTGGTTTCTTTTTTAGTGGTGTGAATTTAATTTTGATTTTGAGAGTGTCATGATCTGAACCTGTATCTAACCCACTTAATACTTAAACACTGTAAATTTCTTTGTGGAAGAATTTGCCCATAAATACATGATCCAGTTGCCATCCTCCTTTTCTCCAATCAGGATGTTTCCAAGTTTTAAGTTTGTTTGGCCTCCTTTGGAAGTATGTGGACTTTGAGATCAGTTTGTGTTCCCTACAGAGTTCAACAAGTCACTGACCATTCTTATTTGTTTGCTTATGTGGAGCCCATTTCCCAATGATATCCCGGTATTTCTTTTCTCTTATGAGTTGGGCATTGAAGTCCCCTAGCAGGATCTTAACATTGTTAATATTTACTTGGTTTATTGTTTGGTCAAGGAGATCCCAAAACTTTAATGATATCCCGGTATTTCTTTTCTCTTCCAAGTTGGCCATTGAAGTCCCCTAAACAGCATCTTAACATTGTTAATATTTACTTGGTTTATTGTTTGGTCAAGGAGATCCCAAAACTTTTCCATCTCTTTCCTTGTCTTTGTTAGAAAATTCTTTTCATTAGTAGGGGCATGGGCATTAATAATGGTATAAATTTTTTTGGATGCTTTTAAACTCAAAGTTGCAATTGTGGGGGAGATGGCTTGAATATTGATAATCAAATTTATTATTTTCACATTGACTATAAACCCAGTTCCAAACTGGGGACATTCTTTCATAACCCTTATTCCAGGTTTCCCATTGTAAATTCTGTAGCCTTGTGATTCGAATGGTTCTTCTGGAGTATTTCTCATTTCGTGGAGTCCTGCTACTAAAATTTTCTGTTTATCTAATTCATCCGTCAAATTCGTTAGTTTTCCTGCTTTAAGTAGAGAATTAATATTATGAGTTGCAATGTAGCTGATCTTGTTTGATCCTTTTCTTATGAACTGGTATAAGTATGGGGGATTGCCAATGCTCTGACTCATTGACACCTTCTAGGTGGCTATCCACCAAATCCGATCGATGTAGCTATCTCCTGCACACTTGGACAGGATGGTGGAAATTTTTTCCTAAAAGACCTTTCCATGGTTGACTTTCGAAGGTAGTTAACCTTGGGTGGAGCAAGCTCTGATTTATTCTTTACTTAAGTGATGCATCAAAAATGTAGAAAAAAATTTTACTTAAAAATTGCTGCAGTAATATTTTAATAATTTTCTAGATATGTTGCTAACTCCAGTAGAGTCTTTCCTTTTCAATGATTTAATGAGTTTTTTTTTTAATTTCCAGAATAGTAACTTGTTACTTTGATCTGTTGTAATGTGCTAGGTAGACTGGCTTGCAGAAAATTCATGGCTTAATTTATTGAACCTTGTGATCTAATTTGTTCTGTCGCTGTTGAAAAATGTATTGAAAATATCACTAATTGTTTTTGGATCACTATCAAAATTATCCTCATGTTTTATTTTTATATTTTCTCTGCAAACTGAATGTCCTTTTCTTCCTGTATGGTTTTGTTAAGAATTTTATTGTACAATTTGTAATACCTAATATTATTTGGAGCATCTGATCTCTTGGCTGCTGAATAAACCTCTCTTTTCATTCTACAAGAAATTTTGATGCCCTTAGTAGTCCAGCAATGCCCTGTTTTGTTTTCTTCCTCATAGATGGTTTTCACAGAGATAGGAAGGTTGTATTTCTTCTTATTGGCTTATGTGTGGAATTCTACTATAGACTATATAATGTGTATTTGCTATAAGAATAAACAAGGCTTAAGGCCAGAGGGGGGAGGAAGGAGAGGAGGTGGAGGGAGTGGTGGGAGAAAATGGACATAGAGAGCAGAAAGGAAGAGATTGACAGAGGGAAGGAGCAGGAAGAGATGGAGAGAGATGGGGAGAGGAGAAGATAGATAGAGAAAGGGGGAAGGAGGAGGAGATGACAAAGAGAGGGTGAGGAAGTGTGGACAGTGATGGGAGGGAGAAGGAGATTAGGATGTATATCCAGTTCCCATATGTATTAGAAATGTGTGCTTTCTCTTTTCTTTGTTTTCCTTGACCAGACTGAGTCACAGCATTGTGAAATTATACACACATTTATTGTCTTCCAATAATAACTAAGGACATAAAATAATACTCAAAAATGAAGGGACACAGAATATTTGTTTTGTTATTTTTAAATCATTCTCTTACTGAAGGTCATTTTCAAACTTTCAAGAGATCTCCTCCATTTCAGATTAGAAATTCAGAACACACAAGGTGATACTGGACACAGTTCTTTTTTAATATTATTGCAATTATGTCATTACTCATGTGTACAAGCAGAAATTTGTTTCACATCATTTCTTAGCCTGTATTGTATTGTATTCCATATATATGATCCATGTAGTGTAATATAATGATGTTAAAACACTGTCATGGTTATTTCATTGATATCTGCAGAAAGAAAACATTTTACACCTAAGGGACAGAGCTAGTGACTATTAATTTTCTTTGCTCAGACCTGAATTTTATTAATAACATTAAGAAATTTCTGGTATGAGTCCATGATTATCATGAATATTTTATGAATAAAGCTTTATGGATCACTAAATAAAATGTCTTCATTTATTATGACATTATGAGCTCATGAGATATCTGCAGTTAAGACAAAAAGAACATAAAGAGTGACAGATGTTTGTTATATAACATTAAGATTGTTATTAAGTGAACTTTCAAAATATATTTTTAACTTTTTAATTTTTTGGAGTGGGACATTGGGTAACAAATGCCTCCACTCTTTATGTTCCTTTTATCTTAACTGTTGTATCTGATTATGGGAGTTGCTGAAACATCTTAATGAATAAAGACATTTTCTTTACTGATTTCCGTGATTTTATTAAAAAAAAAAAAAAAAAAAAAAAAAAAAAAAAAAAAAAAAAAAAAAAAAAAAAAAACAACATTAATTTTAATTCAGTGGAACTGCAGTTCAACAGAGAGTGTGCATGTAATACCATCGTTATGCGTGCTCCTATGCACCAGGGACTGAGTAATACTTGAGGAGTGCACTCATGCAGCAGGAACATATGCACATGCACATGTGTACAATTTTGGTGTAGACTTACAGATATGCACCAGCAATCTGCAATGTGAAATACAGTTATTATGATGGCTAAATGATTGTCAGCCAAAATATTGTGGCAAGATGTTGATGTCCTCTGGCTGCAATCCAGAAACCTCATGGAATGACTATCACTATACATATTAAATAAATAATTGTATCAGTATTATGAAAAGGAAAGTTGCTAATCACCATATAGCGAAGGTGCTAAGTCACAGAAAGGCACAACAAAAAGATTGTCACAATACAAGCTTTTGGCCATCAAGGCCTTTTTCGAAAAAAAATGACAGACACACACACACACACACACACACACACTTGTTTAATGGCTTTGCAGTAAAATTTGCAAAATATTTCTCCATTACCATTTTGTGTGTTCTGCATTTCTAAATTCTCAACAGTTTATGTAAGATTAACAGAATTATTGATTAGTTACAAGTTCTGTCATCTGTAGTGTGTTGGTCATCTTCAGTCACTATGTTAGTGTATGATATCATGGTCTGTCTTATTTGTTAGTTTAAAGCAAAGAACAATGTGGTACTTAGTGACCTCCTGTGTTATCATCCTGGATTTTCTGTACAAGAGAAATCGTTACTGTGCCATTAAACTAAAAATGGCTCCTTGTTTGCTGTATTTGCATTTTGTATTTGCATGCCATATAGGGGAATGTGTTTGCTGTGCTTGCTTCAACCTTGAGATTGTTGGATCCCACACGACACTGAGCTGCAGGCCACCATTTCTATTAAGGATGTTATCAGTGATTTTTATTTCTATGGCTTCTTTTATTACTCAATCTGAGAAGCTGCTAGTGTGAGCTACAAAAGGGGTTTCGTCAAATTTGATCTGGTAACTTTTCCAGAGCATGCGCAGCTAACGTGGATTTTTTGGGATAGTGTAGGTGATGAGACCGCTGGTACTCCTTCCTACATTCTTCTACAGTGCTCAATGTAAGATTGGCCACACTCACAAAGTAGTTTGTAGATCCCAGGTGTTCTGAGAACTGCTGCATCTTTAGGTGGTCTCAGTATTTGTCCAATTTTTGTCAGAAGCCTGAAAGATTGATTTGATCACTTCATTTATTTGGTGATCATTGTAGATATTGTTCCTGAAGACTTTGCATAGGCGACAAAGCTCATGGGGCAGATTATTGGCAACTAATATCATTCTTGCATGATATATCAATGTTTGCATAACATAGCACACTTCTGTGCCAGCTGATGATGGCTGATGGTGAACAAGTAGAGATAAGTGTGCGTAGGTTTTCTGCAGACATTGCAACCAAGGCATCTAATTCTCTAACAGCAGACTAGGACATCAAGGACAGGCAGTGCATCATCTTTTTCTTCTACCGTAGTTACTGTTAACACAGTTGAAATGTTCCAAGAACTTGTCAAGCTTTTACATCTGTGAGGCCAAATGATGAATGTGGCATCAGTGTATCAGAAGAAGCAACTAGGCTTTAATGGGGCCATGTCTAAAGCAATATTCTTGAAATTATCCATAAAGAGATTTGCAACAGTTGGAGCTAAGGGAGTTCCCATTGCAATGCCATCCATCTGATCATAATACTGACTGTTGTACAGCAAAAAAGATGACCTGAGAGTGAGCCTAAATAGCTCAAGCTCATCACTTTCAACAAACTGGGATATTGTGTCCAAAGAATCTTTTATAGGCACATTTGTAAATGGCAGCACAACATCAAAACTGATCATAATATCACCATTCAATAAGTCAACAGTTAATCTGGCTGATAAAATTGGCAGAGTTCTTAATACAATATTCACAGTGACCTACATACAGAGTGAGATTGGCCAAGTACTTAACCAACTTGAATATCAGTGAACCAGTTGTGGTTATGAGGAGGGAGCTTGTATATCAGTGAACCAATTGTGGTTATGAGGCAGCAGAAGGGTGTCATCCTTGTAGATGTTCAGTAGAGCATAAACAAGTGGTCTAGGTGCCTGAGGAAGAGGATTTGTGACCTCACTATTTTCCAGTACAGAGTGCTTAAGAAGCTCATATGGCTGTTTTCTTATTGTTGATGTTGGGCTGCTTCTGGAAGGGACCATATTTGTGTGAATATAGGTCATATGCAAATATAGGCTGCACCTAAACTTTTGACATGAAATTATGGTTAATAGGAGATCTCAAATATAGGCCGCACTGCTAAATTTACCTCTGATTACAAGGTAGTACATGATGCAGACACTAAATTAAGTTGGCAACCCTACGTAACAATTGAGCAACTTCAAATTATCAGCTATGTATCTTGCAAAGGAATGCAGAAAATGGGAAGGTGGAAATACATTTCATGTAGATGAATTCAAGAACAGCTACTATATTTGTGAGTGAGGTATACAGTTTTTTCTGCTATTTTCTTATTAAACTGTTGATGGTTTACAAAGGTAACTGCAGTAACTTGTAATGGTATTAATTTAAGCCCACAAGAAACATGTACATGTCATTTTTAAATGATGATTGATGATCTGAGGGGAAAAAATCTAAATTATAGGCTGTGCCATGTGTTTTCAAGCTAAAATTTAGGAAAAAATTGTGGCCTATATCCGTGCAAATATGGTGTCTCTGTCCAGTGGTATGCAAATCTTTGTACCATAATCTGTGTATTTCATAATTACAGCTGAGTTACCCTTGTCAGCAGGAAGAACTACAATGCTTTCATCACTGCATAGTACGTGCAAGCCATTGCGCTCAACCCTCGTCATGTTGGATAATAGTAGCTTAACTTTTGTGAGAATACATCAAGAGTTGGCTGTAGTTCGCATCTGTGATGATATTTGCTGGGAAAAAGTAACCACATCAACCCAATCCCAGCCCACAAGTGCTTCAGTGAAACAGTGGACAAAACACAGAATGGAACAAGCTGTATTCCCATGATAGTAAAGCCGCCAGCACCTAGCGTTACCTGACATCCAGCCCAGAAGCGCACTGTTTCACAATCATTGGTACGTAATGCAAGAATAACATCTGACACATTAATCTGCCACATGAACTGAGCTACATACACAAGGGCTTCAGAAACAATGGCTAGAGCATTCACCAAATAAATGAAGTGATCTCAAGAAAGAACCACTATAAGACCATTGACGAGGAGCAGGAAAATAAACTTGCTGTTTTGCTGTTCTATGGTTCTATGTTTGACAAGATAAGCTACCTACTGAGAAATACACAAAATCAAATGAATCTTCAGGCCTCTGACAAAATCAACAATTTCTGAGATCAGTTAAAGATGTGTAAGGTCTCAGAACACCTGGGATCCACAAGATACATTGCAAGTGCGGCCAGTCTTACATCAAACAAACAGTGCACAATGTAAAAGAATGCAGGACATAGTATGAGAGGTTTTATCACCTATATTACCCCAAAAAATTCACTTTAGCTGATAATGCTCTGAAAAGCGGTGACTGTTTCAAATTTTATCAAATCACTGTCATGGCACACTAGTGGCCTCTGGGACTGTGAAATTAAAGATGCCATCAACATAAGGATCATTGATGACATGCTAATAGAGACAGTGATCTACAGCTCAGTGCTGCATGGGATCCATTTATTGCAAGGGTGAATCAAGATCAGTTAACATCAAGTCAACATACGCCATATATGGTGATACTGAGAGCACAGGTGACATCACAACTGACAGCTAGCATATTAAGGGTATACTTGCAGTGCACTGGCTGTCGTACCACTTGGCAATGGCCAATGAGTGCTTGGTCGAAAGCTTGTGGCATTTTAACTACTTGACACAGCTGGAAACCGACGAATATTTTATTCAATTAATGGTGTGTTTTGCTCCGGAATATTTTATATTATTTCTTTTGATAATTGGCTTCTGGGCAGCAGCATGGTCCTGAATACTTGGGCCCAACACCAGTCTACTGATCATCCAGCCTTTGATCTCTGTTGCTGACCTGGATTGGAGTTCATCTGCAGTAGTTACCAAGGATGTCTACTAACTGTTTGACAGTATGTTTTAGAGTTCAGTGATCCTTGTCAGTTAATTTCTTATAACTTCCAGAGTGGAAGTTTTTTTAGAGCTTCGCTTGTGTTTCACATTTGAGGGACATCTTCAACACGACTTGTTATTTAGAGTTTCATAATGTAAAAACTGATATTCTACGTGTAGTTGATCAAAGTAATTGAATGATGTGGCCCCTTTGTGTATTGCTGTTAACTTATCAGCTGAGCAAGCACCTTGAGGTTTCTTGTAGTTATTGGACTAGTATATTGGATGATCATGTTCTGATTATTATGACTTAATTTAGTCTAAATAAATTTTAATGTGGTAGTATAGATCACTGCAAATCAAGTGTGACACAGATTTCAGCCTTTTCCATGCTGTGAATTGGAATACATGGTCAGCTCAGTGCAAACAATTTTGTTTTAGTAGGCTACTGTAGCTACCAGCATCAGCACCAAATGGTGCATGTGCATCAGAAGTACAGTAGCCATTTGTTCTGTTATAAAGAAAAGAAATGGCAGTTTTCCATTGTGAGACATGGTGTTGCACAGGGAGAGAAGTGTGAAGCTTGTGAAAATTCCTTCACAATTATTCTTCCAAGCATATGAGTAACCATACTATGTTTTCTACCAACCACAAAAAATTATCTTGCAGTATCTGTTTGTTACAAATGTTGCAACACAAATCACAATTCAGTGACCGAGCATCAGCTGTCTTGTATTTTTACAGTGTAGCTGAACTTTGTAATATTTGTCAAGGAAGTATCTGTGTTTATGTTATGAAAGTAGCAATATACTGGCAAAATAGATTGTGTTTTCCAATGCTATGCTAAATGGTGCTTTGTTAAGTGCATATGAAGTAGGTTTCACTAAGGTGTGCAAATTTAACTCATCTGTCTTCATGGCCTAACAGAAAACGTATCTGTGAAGATTCATCCATTGTGCCTGGGCTCTTATATACACTTAATACCCTCAAATGCATAACATGATGCCAGAAAGTACATCTCGTGCATGATGTCTGGAGACTTTCGTCAAATATGTCACCATCCCTCTCCATGCAACCTTGCCTTGCATGTTTTCTGTCTTTCTTTATCTATCATTTTATTCTACATTCTGAGATTTCTTTTGAGTTATCTCCAATCTTTGGGCTAATGAGACCAGCAGATTCTTATTAGTGTTCGGACTATGAATTTTTGCTGTTTGTGTTCTATACCTTAAATCTCAGTGATTACCCTGGTTCGGGATATGGACTACATTCCTATCACTTTCTTCTGGTTAAGTAGCTGGCTTCATATTTCCAAAGATTATACTTTCAGCCTTTGTTTCTTATGTAGCTTTTGTCTGCACTGTTTCAGTTGTTCCTGTGTTAGACTGTAGTAGGTTGATGTAATCAATGGTAAACATTTTCTGAATTCCAGGGCGAATGTCAGATTTCATCAAAACATTGGTTACATTTGCAAAGAAGGGTCTGTGTCAGGGAAGGGGAAGGTTAATTTGAGCATTTTTGTTGAGCAACAAACCTGATTTTATGACATTGTTTTGTAACTGCCATGCTATTAATCTTATTTTGAGTGACTTGAAGACAAAGGTATTGCTTCTTTCCCTCTCTTTCTGAGGAATAGTAACTGTATGTTTAACTGTGGCAAAATTTTGGAGAATTAAATGTGGAATAAAATATTTCCTCTTCTTTCAAGCTGTCATCAAAGTTCAAATGAGGACAGCTCATTTTGTTTTATCACAAGATAGAGGAGAGAGAGTCATGGATATGATAAGCAAGTTGGGATGGTAGTCATTAATACAAAGGTATTTATTGCTGTGGTGAGATCTTTTCATGAAATTTCAATTTTGTTGACTCTCACCTACATAGGGAGAAATGACCCTCAAGATAAAAAAGAGCCATCAGAGATCATAAAATCTTCTCTACAGCTATTCATAAAGAACCAGAAGGCCTGACACTGAGCATAAATAAATTATAAACTCTCAGCTAGCTGTATTATGGTCTATAAACTTACCGTGTTCCTGTTATCAGTTATGAGTGGTGGGGAAATAATAAGCAAGGAAATAAAATTGGAAATGTCACATCTCTATCAAAAATACCAACACATAAAATTTGAGGGAGCTTCCCCAATGATTTGTCACACAAATAAAGGTGCACATATCAATATAGATTTAATCCTGTATGACTTTTCTATTTCTTGTAGCTGGTGGGGGAAAAGAGAGAAGAGAAGGCTTGTATACAATCTTTCATAAATTTTGGAATTTGTTTATTTTTCCCCTTACCTTGTAACAAGAATTTATATAAAATAAAGGAAAGGCAATCACTCATTAGCAGGTGAGTGATGTGTGGCACAAAAACACACCCAACAGAAAACAGTACTTATACTAGCTTTTGAGCCCTTAGTAGAAGTACACACATAAGTGCACATAACCACACAGACACCCAGATGCAGATGCCTATGACCACAGAGAGAATTGCTATGGCCACATGTGTATGCATTTGTTTGCTTTTGTGTGGCTGTGTGCATGAACGTGTGTACTTCTACTAGAAAAAGAGCAAATGCTTGAAAGCTAGTATGAACATTACTTTTTGTAGAGAGTGTCGGTGCACCACACATCAGATAGCTATAAGTCAGTCATTGCCTTTCCTTTATTTTACATATTATCCCATACAAGACTTCCCATTATTGTTAATTACAAGTTACTATAGTTAAAAAATTTGTAAAACAACATATAATTACATTGCATAATTTCTAAAATAGACTATTTTAATCACCTTCTGCAATCATAACACAAGTGTCTAATAGGTTATATATGCAGCTAGTCAACTGCTATGAATCTGATTACCTTATTGAGACATTTGAGTATAAATAAGTGGCCAAAAGTCAAAGGGAAGGTTGCCATATTTGAATATGTGCCATGTATGACACCTGAATGTTGTAGCTAGATGTGGCGTATGGCACAAATGTAGACATGATATTTAAACAATCTATTACAAACAGTTGTGCACTGAACATGACACCACATTGTGAGTTAACCTACTTTGAACATGAGATGATAAACAGTGCACAGTGCATGGGTCATATCATATCGGAGACTACATAAGAATTCTGGTTTCTGAGGTCATGTATGGAGGGTGGATCTGTAGTATCTCAGCAACAGTATTTCAAGTCATGTTAACTGCAACACAGGATGGCCACAAGCATTTGACAAATGGATGCAGAGATCCATGGGGCAATCAGTTGTCGACTGTGAGTCATATCACTCCCGGTTTGAATGTGGGCCATCAGAAAGCCATTTATCAAGACTGTATGAAGACAAACAGACTGCATGTGCTCCACCAAATTACAATCTACTTTTGTCCTTTCACTGACACCTGAATGCAAAACTCAGCAAATATCTTGCGTCAGCTAACATCATCAGTGGACCATGGAACACTAGGAGCAGATAGTACAGTCTCTGATGAACACCAGTTTCAGTGGTATCAAGCTGGTGGGTGCAAGAGAGTGTGGCATTTGCCCTATGAAGCTATGGGTCATGTGCGTCAGCAATGTTGTGTCCAGGCAGGAGGTGGCTGAGTTATGGTCTGGCCTGTATTCACATAATCACATTTAGGCCCCATCATCCAGCTGCAAGGACCAGTGACAAATGCATATTAATGGAGGAGCTCGCAGAACATCTGTATCCCTTTCTAACATTAGAATACCCTGATGGAGATGCTATATTTCAACAGGACATTGCAACATGTCACACTGTTTGGTTGCATGTAGTGATGAACACTCTGAAAAATTCAAAGCCAAGGCTTTATTTTCACATCTCAATATTAGAGCCATTTTTAAGATGATCGGTGCCTTCTCTTATTTACAGACACCAGCTTGCTGTTCTGTATCATGATATTCCAGAAATTTACCTGTCCTTTAAAGCCAAAAAGAACTGATTTATCTGAGTTTAAGCTAGTGTGTGCACCTGTCTTAGATCTTATCAAATAACACTTCAAAACCAATTATCACCCTCTTCCACATTAAACAAATAATTTACGATAATTGATTCATGTACCTGTTGGTAAAATTACTTTATTTCTCATTACTAATGCCTCACATTTTTACACATATATAAATAAAAACACTCTACTTATTTGGACACTTTGTTCAAACTAAAGTGCTCCTTGTCAGTATGATAAAATTTATTCTCACCAACAATTATTTTCGCCACTTGTGCAATTTTGCCAGTTTTTCCATCGGTCCAGTAATTGTTGTTTTTCTAGTTCTGTAGGATGATGGTTAACCTATGTTATAGTTATGATTATTCATCTTAAATGTGCTGTATTTTGTATATGGTGTTGTGGTTGTGGTTTTCAGTCCAGACTAGATTAATGCAGCTCTACATGCTAGTGCTAGCCTATCCTCTACAAGTCTCTTCCTCTTTGAATAAGTACTGCAACATGTGTTGATTTCAACCCGCTTGTTGTATTCATCCCTTGATCTCCCTCAGTGTACACATTGAATAACATCAGGGACAGACTACAAACCTGCTGCCTCACTCCCTTCTCAACTACTGCTCCTTTTCATGTCCTTCGACTCTTATAACTGCAGTCTGGTTTCTGTCCAAGCTGTATATAATCTATTGCTCCTGTTTCTTATCTCTAATTCTCACAAAGTATGTTAAAGTCAACATTGGCAAAAGTTTTCTCGAAGTCTACAAACACCATAGGTATAGTTTGACTTTCTTTAATCTATCTTCTAAGATAAGTTGTGGGCTTGGTATTGCCTTGCATGTTCCTACATTTCCCCAGGAGGCAGACTAATCATCCCAGAGATTAGCTTCTATAAATTTTTGTACATACCTGTACATGAGTGAAACTTTACATTTTTATGGATGATCAATTCCTCTTCTTATACTGAATATATCTAACCTAACATTAAAGCTCTTGCATTCTAAACTGTAGTGTTTCTCTGCCTTTACTAATTAATAGACAATAACAACACCAGTTTTCTTAACTGATGTCAATCATACACTCACGAGCCAAAGAAACTGGTACACCTGCCTAATAATGTGAGGTGCCCCACGAGCAAGCAGAAGTGCCACAACACAATGTAGCATGGGCTCGACTAATGTCTGAAGTAGTGCTGGAAGGAACTGACTCCATGAATCCTACAGATCTGTTCACAAATCCATAAGAGTGCAAGTGGGTGGAGATCTCTTCTGAATGGCATGTTTCAAGGCATCCCAGATATGCTCAATAATGTTCATGTCTGGGGAGTTTGGTGACCAGCAGAAGTGTTTAACTCAGAAGAGTGTTCCTGGAGCCACTCTGTAGCAATTCTGGACGTGTGGGGTGTCGCATTGTCCTGCTGGAATTGTTAAGTCCATCAGAATGCACAGTGGACATGAATGGTTGCAGGTGATCAGATAGAATGTTTATGTACATGTCACCTGTCAAAGTGGTATGTAGATGTATCAGAGATCCCATTTCAGTCCAGCAGCACACACCCCACACCATCACAGAGGCTCCACTGCCTTGAACAGTCCCTGCTGACATTTATGGTCCATATCCATACACATCCACCCACTCAATACAATTTCGAACAAGACTCATCAAATCAGGCAATATGTTTGCAGTCATCAACAGTCCTAAGTCAGTGTTTACGGGTCCAGGTGAGGCATAATGCTTTGTGTCATGCAGTCATCAAGGGTGTACAAGAGGGCTTTCAGCTCCAAAAGCCCATATGGATGATGTTTTGCTGAATAGTTGCATGCTGACACTTGTTGATGGCCCATCATCAAAATCTGCAACAATTTGCGGAAGGGTTGCACTTTTGTCACATTGAATGACTCTCTTCAGTCATCATTGGTCCCATTCTTGCAGCATCTTTTTCCAGTCGCAGTGATGTCAGAGATTTGATGTTTTACCAGATTCCTGATATTTGTGGTACACTCGTGAAATGGTCATACCATCACTACTTGGAGATGATATGCCCCATCGCTCAGCATCAACTATCAATACTACATTTAAACTTACTTAAATCTTGATAACCTGCCATTATAGCAGCAGTAACTGATCTAACAACTGCTTCTGACACTTGTTGCCTTATATAGGCTTTGCCGACCGCAGCACCATATTTTGCCTATTTACATACCTCTGAAATTAATAGTTTCTTTGGCGCTTAAGTGTATAACAGCTGTTCCCTCCAATGGAGACCAGATAAACATGGAATACAGATACATCCTAACACTTATTACTTTCTTCAACTTAATTTCTCAGTAGAACACTTGCACACATATACTGTTTTCCCAACACATATAAATTTCAGATTAATATTGCTTGGAAATATTTAAAAATTTCTTGTACAGTAACAATAATATCTTTCACAATATTAATGCTTTAGTGGGTTATAAATGAGTATCCTTACTCCAGTATGTATAAATTTGCCTCTTATCAACCACCTGCTTGTAAGTAATGTTGACTTGTTACATTTCTGCGCCAGTTTCTTCCACTTTTTGTGTGCTCTTCATCTATTATGTCTGTTGTATGTTAGTGCTCATATATGCCACAAATTTATATTTTTAATGTTTTCATTACTTAAAAATCAACAATTATGGGATTGAACATAGTGAAAAAATCTGGTTAATGTAATCATATGTCTAGCCTTCTATATTTTTGATGACTTCCCAAAATGGCAGCTAGATCAATATAGTTAGGTATGGGCATCACTTGAGCTTGCAGAATGGTCTTGACAGTGAAGAGAGGGTAAAATATGAATCATAGAATAAATCTAATGTTAAAAAATTTCATTTAGAAGCCAACACTACATAAAAATAGTATATTTTTTTCTTTCTTTCTTTCTTTCTTTTCTCTCTTCTCGTCTCTCTTAGTTCAAAATATAATGATGGAACATGCTACTTTTCTTTTTCTTAAGAGACTCATTTTTCTAGGAAGATTTGAGTAGTTAAAATAAAAATAATAAACATACCAGTGATCAGTGTTATTCATATTTACATGATGGTCCTCCCAGTTATGAATGAAGCATTTTATTACTGAGTTACCACATCTTGCAGTGCCTATATTCCATCCTGTTCCATGTCTTGTGTTTAATTAATGTTCTCAGCAAATCAGTATTCTGTTGATGACTCAGTAAAACACTGAGTGTAATGAAAATAATCGATGGAATATAGATATTCACTTACCATGTAGTGGAGGCACTGAGCAGTCAACAAGTACACAAACAAGATTGAATTTGTTGCTAAGCTTTCCTACTGTTTTCTTCCTTGGAGCTCAAAAGCGTATACATACTCATGCGTAGCTAAATTGTCTCATCAAAGCTTTTTGATGATTTAAATCTTGTTTATATATCTGCCTGCCACTCAGTGTCTCAACAACATTGTGAGTATTTTACTTACCACCTTTTTGCCACCTGAAGAATTATCTGCAAGTTTATACTTCTCATATTCAATATGAACTGTGGTACTGTGTCTCAACACAACTTAAAATTTCAGTGAATACAGCAGTTTTGTGTTCCTTTAAGATAGTTTATTGTATCTGCAGTTACATCAGCTTAATGCTAAAATGGAATATGTTAGCAAACCTGAAACTACTGTATGGGAACTACAAATCTCTATTTTACATTATTAAATGTAAGACCAAATACAAACCTTGCAGACCTTCCTGAAAATTTGTTGTGCATTTCAGAATTGTATTCCATTGTAAAACTTCCTTTTTGATATGATAGTGGGAATATGCAACAGTGAAATGAGAAATTGTGGCAGAGAATATTCATAGTATTTAATGCATAAAATTCTAATCTAAACTACAAAATAAAATTTGATTTTGTTTTAACATTAAATCCAATGAAAAGAATCTTGTCTACAACAGTACTTCATAATGATTGCCATCAAAACTATCACATAAAATCATTATGAAATAATAATTCCAAGTTACAATACATCAAAAAATTCTTTTAAAATAGTGTACATTCATGATTTTCTTCCAGAGCATTTCAAATGCTTGAAGAACTATAAAGTGAATGGATATTTACATTCATGCTCTTCATCATGTGATGCAGTACTCAATTTTAAAACAAAAATAGACATAGTCAGAATGTTATATAATCTGTGATTTTCAAAAAAGATGATGAAGCATGCAGTTTAAGAGCACTATAATCCTGCAAACCATTTACTATGAAGAAAAATTATGAGGAAAGTAGTACAGAAAATCTCATTGTAAATTAATAAATTTATTCATGTTTGACACTAAAACTCTTGTTAAACCTGGTGTAACTGATACACCACCACATTTCACATTTTAAGCTGTGTAGATATGTAAGATGGCTTTACAAGAGCAGTCAACCAAACCCCCCCCCCCCCCCCCCCCCTTCGCTCCCCCAAAGGAGTTTGGTACATTCTACAGTTGTTTTACATACCATTTGTCCAGGAACAGCTTCAGCACAGTTAGCCATTGACTCAAAACACAAATATTTATACAGCAATTTCAGCTTCATTGTTCCGTAACATATTTTATTGACATGAACATATGAAAACAATTGATTATGTTTGTCTTTCCCATTCAAATAATTACAGGGGCCCACAGTAAAGCAGATACAGGCCCAACTGTGCTGCACATAGTGTGCTTTTATAAAAGATTAGTTACTTTCACTTCATCCTATGGACATCTAGCATGATTCAGTGAATATCCATATATAAAGATGCTTTTTGAGAGTGTATTGGCATCATGGAAGCTGCCTGACAGCTTTTTACATTAAGTTATCCAGGGTTATGACAAAACTACTGACCACAAGGTCTTTTATGACTTTGTGAAACCAGCCAACTGGCTACTGATGAGCACATTAGTATGGGACATCATCAAAGTGTACAAACAGCTGCAAATGAAGATCCCCTACTTTTCACTGTACTGTACATGAAACTTCTGGTTCACAATATGGCAAACAAGACTTTATGTAGGATCCTACATATCATTATCTATGATGTTTTGAAATACGAGAATCTTTATAATATTATTATAATGCTAGGCAACAAAGCTTACATGCAAAAGACTACCATAATATCAGGAATTTTGCTGCTGGTTATTACTGTAATAACTACAAATATTCTTTTTTCTGATGATAATAATAATAATAATAATAATAATAATAATAATAATGAGCATATGGCACTGGTGGCTGGGAGACCCATCGCGGGGCGGTTCGGCCGTCACTCCACAAGTTCTTTAACTCCACTATGGCGACTTGGGAGTGAAGGAGGATGAAATGATGATGAAAGACACACAACACCCAGTCATCTTGAGGCAGAGAAAATCCCTGACCCCACCGAGAATCAAACCCGGGACCCCGTGCGCGGGAAGCGAGAACGCTACCCCAAGACCACGAGCCGCAGTCTTTTTTCTGATGAAGCTACATTGTACAGAGAAAATATTGTGAACATTCAAAACATCCATCTCTAGACATAACAAATCCCTTGTTTAGAACATGCATCACATTGTTAGATATGATGGTTCATTAGTTTTTGAGTTAACCTTTTAAGCACCACAACAGATTCCAAAGTAACAATATAAATCACTGTTTTCTGGAAAGATATCATTCCTCCCCTTTTGGTATACCTCTAAGGCTTTTTCAACACAAATGGATCCAATTGGATTGTATGCTGATGGGTAATTTTCCTGCTGTATGTATTTATATGAGGGGATTTTTTGATCCTGCTCGGTATCCAGTTAGGTCTCCCAATTTGAACTGCGTGAATTTCTCCCTGTGGAACTAGCTGACATTAGTGCAGTTTAGTATCCAATGGGACACTGTGTTTGACTCGATAGCACTTCTTCCTGCAGCCATAACTACATTTGGTGTTGACATATTGAGTAATATATCCACTAATATGAACCAGCATTCAGAAACAGTCATTGCTGGTTTTTAACAAAATGAAACGATATTGAATTTTGTGTTCTTGGGAGGGGCTAGTACAACTGTTGGAATTCAGAGCCTTTAGTGATTTAACTACTCAGCCACACAGTGAAATCATGTGTTTGTGATTTTTTTATGTATAGAACAGTGTGGACTATGCAACATGTCTAGCATACATTTGAAAGGACACTACTGCAGGGAGTGTTATATTTAGGTTTATGACTACAATACTATCAAATTCAGGTTCCTTGAACTGTCCTGTTGTGTTAATCTTTTAACATGCTTTGAAATAAAGTAATAAATGTGTTAGAATTTATTCATATCAAAATATCTACACTTTAAAATACATCTGTTTAATTCAAATTACATATTCACTGGTAAGGTATACATTACTTTTTTGAGCACTGAACAAAACCAAGCTTCTTGCTTGTGAAATGCAACTTAAAATCTATTGAAACACTTATCCCCAGTCACCGTATATATTGTTCACACATTACTATAAGGTGTAATGATTGCACTTTTTCTAGTTATCTACAAAGAATCTTCTCCCTGTTGATAACATGGTACAGAGCTTCATTTCAGTGGCGATAATTTGAAACCAACCTACCTCTTATGCGTAGGTTATTAGAGACTTTTGTACTAAAAGTGTGCCCTGATGTTGGCATGTGGATTACACTTAATCTGAAAATTATTCTTTTAGTCAATCACAAATGTCATGAAGGAGCAAAGTACTGGCCTCTGGATATGAAGATGCCAATATTCTTGAAAAGCCCTTTGTTATGTATCACAGTCAACCTCACACAATATTCTTATTGCTTACATTTGCACAAGAAATACTGGATTGGTGTTTAGTGAATTGGGGTAATAGCCTAATGATCTGGGGTTAAGTCAGAGATGGTTGTTAGACCTTCTTTTTTACAATTAAAATAACTTTTATGTCTGCCATATATTAACACTAAAAAATGCCAAACCTCACCAAGGCTCAAATTTCGCTTTAAATTTTAAGCTCCTCATGATTAGCTAACTGGGGTGGTTTACTGGTGAGGGGAAAGCAAACACATTACACCCAAAAGGTCCTATGTGAATGTAATAACATGGTGTTCTCAGCAAATTGTCAGTGTAATGTCTGCATTATGCACTTTTACCCAGAACTTATTTCGTAACATAGCATTGAGACAAAAGTATAGTTTGCAGCTCAACAACAATGGGGAACACTGTAAACTGTAAAACAAGTGGAAATATCTATATTTTTGTAAATTCTTAGACAAAAATGGCTGCTTAGCAAAACATTTCTTTGTGGATAAATGAAACACTGGAAAATGCATGAATGACTCATAGGACAACAGTTTGTGGTATCTTTTGAGTACCTTTGTGCATTGTGATGTCAATAATTATTTAATTTTTTTAATTGGATAAGGCAGTACTTAACCTTGTAACATTTAAGTTTCTTAAAATGACAGTGCACATACAGAGTTTTTCTGGCCTCTTAAGAGTTTATATTTTTGCACACTGAGCACAGTAATGTTTAAACCTGACACTAATGATACAACTGTGCAATGTAATCTGTACCAAAGCATGTATCACAGAAAAAAAATCCAGTGGTTCATGAAGGCCTGCAAGGTTAGCAAATATTTTAGTGACATTCTTTTTAAAATTAAGGTTACATTTTGTTCTCTAGCAACACAGAAGACAGCACTGGCGGAAAACTGCCTGCTGCGCTCTCTGTTTTCCTGCTCCCATTCCTTTCTTGGCTCCTTCTGGGTTCCTTTTCACTAACAATGTCATTTCTTTTGCTATCTATTGCTATTCTTCTTTATTTAGATGCTTAGCTGTATTGGTTGTGTAAAACTTTCACTGTTGCATTTTAACAATGCAGGATAATTGCAATTGAATATAGGCCACATTCATCACATTCCAAAAGCATTATGCTACTAGCTCATAAGCATGATTTCTGTTGTAGATGAATGCAGACTATTTCCAATTATTACCAAAAGTATGAATTGGTTTGTAACTGAGGAGTAGGGATGTTTGAGTATTACTGGATCAATCAGTATATAAATTTTTTTGATGATTTGATAAATGAGTCAAATTTTTGTTAAATATGTTACATTGTGCAAAATTGTAACAGCCTTTTTTTCTCTGTTTGTCAGTGTTTGTAGATTTCTTTCTTTTTTATGTTTGTACTTTTATATTTGGGCAGTTACTAAAAATATTTATAATTTTGATGACTCTTTATGTAATATGTTGTTGGATGAACAGAGAGATAAGACAAATTTGTTTGTGCTGAAATGAAAAATAAACAGCACTCATAGACTATGCACCCTATGCTATGCCATATACATTTGAGAAGACTTGGTCATTCATAGCATTTGTAGAGGAATGTGAATGACTCCTAGACTGATATTGGCATATGCAGACTTCCATTTTGTAAAAGAATGAAGAATTTGAAAGGAGTCAAATGTGCACTCAAGAACTGTTTACAGAGGAGTCCAATGTACACTCAGGAACTGTTTCACAACAATGCAATCAACAGGAAGTAGAGGTCATTTGTATAGCAGCTGATAGAAGGAAAGAGAGCCAGATACAAATTGTGGTTTATGTTAGCAACAAGATATCTTATTACTAGACATATAAAATTGCACCATTAACTCTTCTCCTGGGAAAGAACAAAAAATCCTTATATGTTTCAGTTATCATAGAAGCCATTTAAATTTGTCTTCAGGTGTCTTTCATGAATGATATGTAGATATTTGGAAAATATATTTTGATTGACAAAAACTACTTTTATTGTGGGAGTCCACTTGCAAATTGCATTTTTTAAAATTGCCCCCCCCCCCCCACACACACACAACTTTTTAACTTTCTTATATTAACAGACTGTGACTTTCCTCTAGAAAACAATTAACACTATGCAGTTTTTAACAGTTTAAAATATTAGATCCTGCATTCAAATAATCAAAATGAGCTAATAACAAAAGATAACTGTAACACATCATATGACAGAAAAGTCTTTGAGTCAACTAGAAAAACTATGTTAGAGGAAGTTATAGCACATATAGAAAGGTATAAACAGTAATTCAAGTTCACCTAAACAGTTATGGTAGATTACTCCAGTTCTGTGAACTGGCCCTGACAAGCCATTCAGTACCTTTCTGCTAGTGACAACTGCAACCAATGGTGGCATTTGGATGCAGTATGCAGGGACATAGTGCCAGTGCATCGCTCTCCCAACTGTCATCAGTTTCCCAGCTCTTGAAGTTGCTACTTCTCAATCAAGTAGCTCCTTGATTACAACAAAAATCTGAATTCAGCCCAATCCAGTCTTCTGTCCAAGGGAATATCTGTGGCAGTATCAGAAATTGAACCCAGGTTCTCCACAAAGCTGTCACACATGCTGGCCTGTGGTGTCACAAAAAATAATTCATTCAAACTTGTGACAGACAGCCTCCAAAAATCACCTTGTATTTATTTTCCACCTGCTTTTCGCAGAGTATTACATACATATATCCACATCAACCAGACAAGGAACATAGATAAATATCTTTATAACTTCGATAATGAAATGCCCTCTTTTTCTGTTGTGTACTCCATAAACTGATTATTCATCAGTAAAAAAATATGAAAACCATTTATGATGTTTGTTAACATAATATACTGGGCTCTTACCTAGAAAATACATTACCATAATTACACTGATCCAGCAACTCTTCAATTGTAAATCCAGCCTAATAAAATTCCCTTAGGCTATGAAGAATTTTTTCTCAGATTGAGTGGTCCTATGTTAGTGACACTTGTGGATCAAATAACAAGAATGTTGCCACATTTTTCCTGAGAAAATGTTTTATAATTGTAAAATTGGTTGATTCCACATTATAGCAGTAGGTCACTATTATGATCCATGTAACATGAAACTACATAATTCTTTATTTGTATTTGACCATACTGATGTCAATTTAATGATGTACAAACCTGGTCCACTACATAATTCCAGGAAGAGATTTGCTGACATTGTTCCCCACAATTCAGTACCACAGCATAATTGCCCACTTCAGATCTATGGACCTAAGTTGTATAGAACCATCATTATATACCATTGTCCACAACCTTTATAAATATTGGGCTCTGGTGTCCAGTCTTTCTTTGATGCATTTACATTACTTGGTTGATAACAATTTTCCAATGTAAGATTCTCTTGCTGCTTTTATTGTGTTTTGTTTCATCACATCATCATGCCAAGAATACAGGCTGTGTAATAACTCTATTGTTGCACAGTCTGAAGTGACATACTTTTTGCTTTGTTAAATGTATGACTGTCCTGCATCTCATTTTATTCAGACAATTATTTTCATTTGTAAACTGTTTCTCTTTTGTAGCCAGAAAAAGTCATCTAGAATTACAAATTAACCAAAATTAAGACTGATTTATTATCTATTTGTATTTTAACTCTTTCTTTAAATGTGCTAAATCAAATAACACAAGAAAATTCACAGTTCTGATTGACTTGGATTTTACTTGTAAGTGTAAACTGTTTGATTATGTGCATTTATAGCTATGAAAGAAATCTTCATTTTTTTCCCTGTTGTAGTTGATTCAAAGAATTATTGCAACCATATGTTACAGTATCTTTTCCTTTAATTTTTCACATTTTTATGTGGACACTTCTGAGTAACAATGCTATAAAGGCAGCATGTCAGTAGTATATTATTTGGGGTTCAAAAATATTTTTATGGTGAAGATGTTTATCTCATTTCTGAATGATACCATTAGCAGTTGCTGAATTCTTCCATGCTTTGACTGCCAACATATTTCAGGCTAACAGGCTTTATTATAAACTCTTTTGAGATCTCGCAAAACAGTACATACAAATGAACTAAGATCATAAAAAGTAGCACACAACATTTTTACATCAGGACATGTAGAACTACATACCTAAAGAATTTTATAATTACAGGAGTATGTTATCTTAAATAGTATTTTGATGTCCAAACAGGGCTACTTTGAGGCCCAAGCAACACAAGCAGCCACTTGAGGCACCAAACTGCTAGGGGTACCAGACGCATCCCTAGTGCAAAATGTGTACACTGGGTGTATCACAATTAGTGGAGAGAAAAACTCATTTCCACACTCGATACATTTAAATTACCAAGAGCCCAAGGAATGGCAACTAATGTATGAAGGTTGCGTGGGCAAAAGGGAGAAGGCTGCCAAATAATATGGCACTTACATGGACAAATGGAAGGGGTCACCAAATGCTTTGTCACTTGTATGGAAAAATGTTTTCGAACTGATTCTGTGTCCAGGCACTATTAATATAGGGAAATGGGAGACAGCATGGCCCTGTACTGACCTATTAAGTGATCTCAATACTTTAATTCACTAAATAATATATGTGCATACACAAAGCAAAGGTACTGTTTTTGATGCAGGCTCAGAACTACAAAACCAGAGATACAAGATGTGTAATGTCCAGTATTTGATGAATAATTATTAACAATTCAGTAGCAAACACCAGATAAGAAAAAAAATGGAGCAATGTGACTTCCTTTGGATGTATTTGCTGCTTGCTGTTTAGACCAAGAAATTGCAACTTCAGTTTTTTGTCCCAACATGCTACACATATCAGCACTGTATAACAACTGCAGCATAGCTTTAAAACTACTATTGCTTCAAGCTCACATATAGCAGCATACTGAAATTAAAACAAAAAGCATTTTATGTAATATGTATCTTAGATGCACTAAGTACTGTTCATTTTTGCACTGACATCAGTAGTTTTATATACATTAAAAGGAAATGCACTCATTATGGACCAGATTGCCTACCTGTATGTTCCTTTTTCCATTTCCATTTCGCTCTCCACCCTCACCTTGGATCACAGGGAGCGTGATGCAAGACTGTCAGAGCTGAAGGAAAAATACGAAAAAGAAAAGGAACAATGGAATAAACTGAAAGAAGAAATGCAGCAGGAAATAAATGTTCTGAGTCAAAGGTGAGTTTCTAGCTTATAAAATAAGTTTATTATTAGTATAATGTTCTCTTGGATTGTTATTGTTAATAGTAGTATGCCATCAGAGGCTTCACTGTTCAGGATTTGATTGACCAGTGAACAGACCTTCTTATATGAAGCATTTCTTTGCTGATATCTCATCAGCTTTCCATTCATCCTGGAGTCTGAGTGACATGTCACTTTTCCTCAACTTATCATTATTTCCTCCCTCATGAAAGAACTAACAGCTCAAAATGTAAGGAATAGATTTTTTCCCCCTCTAAGTACTGAAATTTCACCTTCTGACCAGCCATTCTGTCTCCTCACAGTTTTACAATTGTACAAATAATCGGGCAGTAGACACAGTAAGTTCTGTTCACAACTGGCATAGTCAGCATCAGTGGGAGTGATGGTATCATTACGAAACTGTTTAATTTGGAACATCATTTGGTCAGTTTTGAGTGTTACTCATCAGCCTGTGCCCTTTACCAGGTCTGATTGATAGTGGAGATATAGAAGATCAAAAGAAGAGTCACACATTTCTTCAGAGATATGTCTAATAAACATAATACCACCAACCAGCTACTAATGCTACTTCAATGCTGCGAGGCAATACAAGACCCTTTGCATCACTAAGAAATTTCCTGGAAACAAATTCTGAGAGCACACATCCCAATAAAATACTGTAGCATCTTACTTTGTCCCACATGTATCTTGGAAATGGTCATGATGGTAAAACTAAGGGATTAGAGCTCATATAGAGTTTATCAACATTTTCACAAGCCATTTGCAAATGAAACAGGAAATGTGGGAAGTGATAGTGGTACCTGAAGTACTCTACCACAGTCCATAAGGTGACTTGCAGAGTATGAATGCACATACAGAACCAATAAATGGCTGGTGACATTATAGAGAAAAATGTTTTTATCTTACTTGTTTCAGTTAGACCCCAAAAATGCCTCTTGTGGTAGAAGTTCATGTCCAATATGTGTAGCACATGTTGAAGCAGACTGGTGCCAAAACCTCAAATGGAAGTCAAATTAACCACAAGGATAAGCAATATTTAAAAAGGAGATCATGTATGAAATCACTTTTAAATTTTAACGTTATTTCTTCAACAGTGCATATTGATTTCGATGATAGCAAAAACTAATTGACTTTTGAGTTATGAACTTATAGTGAAAGAAAATAAATACATTAAGAAAAATCGCTGGCTCACATTCTTTTTCACAGCTGTCTTAATGTTCATGCAAAATTTTAACATTTCTGTGAAATAATGACATAAAGGTCTACACAAATTCTGAAGTGTGTGACTAAAGTAAACAAAACCAGTAATTTGGCAGATTAGTTAACATTCCTTTCCCATGAAGAGAAAGTGATGAAAGGTTTTCCTGTCAGGTCCTATTGAAGATACGACATGTATTCAGTGAATGAAAGCCAAAACAACCAATTAAGGATGAAGTTGAAGCAATAACTTATTCAAAGAACCTGCAGTAAATCATTTTTAATAACAATTTAGTTCCCAAAATAAGCACACTAGTGGAGGATTTCATGAAGAGAAAAATTGCTTTAAAACAGTTTGTGAAGTGTTTTGGCCATACTACTCACGGTCCAGACAACTTCCCACTGATTTTCAAGTGTTTTCAAACTAAAATAATGGTGTGTGTATGACCAATTCCATAGTTGTCAGGAGTTACTTGGGATTGACTTCTGTCAGTCTAAGCATAGCAGATTTTTCACATATGTTTATAATGAATAAATTGAACTACACAGAGTTTCTTTAACAACCTATTTAATAGAACAAAGCTGAAACATTTATACCATGCATATGTTATGTGTCCTAAAGTAGAATCTCATCCTAAAATTGAAAAACTCTGTCAAAAATCATAGCAATCTTTGCTTATGTCAAACAAAGAATATTATCATAGAATTGCAAAACTCCAGTAAATATGGTGACTATGTAATCTTGAACACACATACTTTTGAGCATGTAGTTTTTCACAGTGACCTTCTGGAGAAGATTTGTATTCAATCTCAACCTTTTGATGACTTCCTCCAGTGTCACCATCAGGCAATAGGGAGTTGGGCACTTTATTTAGTTGGGCAAATTATGGCACAGAGATGTTACGTAGTCATGGAACTTCCATATGCCACTGGAGATAATATCAGTGTCTGTGACTGAAAAACATGTAGTTGCAGTTACACTGGTCAGTCAGCATGAATGATTTCAGAAAACTGAGTGGACTCGTCATTCAATATCACAATTTCAACAATATGCTATTGCCAAACAAAGCCTTATAAACAAATGTACGATTATGTTTGATGAAACGGAAATATTATCCCATGCATCTACTACAGCAATTCTGTCATTAAAGAAGTCATTTAAATCAAGATGTGTAACACCTTTAACCAGAACAAAGGCCACACCTTCAGTGGTGCACAGAAACAGGCACTTGATGCTGAAAGGCAAAGAAATCAGCTGAGCCATCAACAATCTAATGAAAGCAACATTGCTACTAATGTTCTTCAGGCATAGACATAGACATTATCTGACAGCATATGGAAGTTCCGTAACTTTGCGATGTTTCCATAACTTAATTTGTCCAACAGAATAACATACCTAACAGCCTATTGAAATATCTTGGCTCATAATAATGGAAGAAGTTGTTGGAAGCTCAAGAGTGAATACAAATCTGATGCAGGAAGAACTGCATGAAGCATTAATCATCGGGTTCGGGAGAAATATAGGAACACGTGAGGCAGTACTGACCTTATGACTTATCTTAGAGATGAACAGAAGAAATTTATAGAAAAAGATATAAAATGCAAACTGACAACAGCAAAAAAATTGAAAACGATAAATATGTTCACATTGCATATAAACTTAACTTTGGGTAGTCTTTGCTGAAGGTACTTGTATGGAATGTAAGTCGTATAAGGAAGTAAAACGTGATTAACAGTTCAAATAAGAAATATGCTGAAAATTAAATGAATAGATCATATAATTAATGGGAAGAAACTGAACTGATCCAAAAATAAATAAATTTATGTTTTTATTAAATGAAGTGATCAGGTGGTAGGACATATCATGAGACATGGAGGCATTGTCAGATTGGTAATGAAGGGAGGAGATGGTTGTAAAAAGAGTAGTGGGAGACTAAGGCTATACTACAGTAAGCAAGCACGCATGGATGTAAGTAGCAGTATTCACGCAAGAGACTTGTGCAGGACAGACTAGTTAAGAGAACTGTGTCACACCAGTCTTGGAACTGAAGACCACAATAACAACAACACTTGATGAAAATCTTTTGGGTTTCAAGCTAGGTGGTAGCATTAAGATAAAATACATGGTATCTTAACACTACTACATGGCTGGAAACCAGAGAGCTTCTCATCAGAAGTAAATTCAGGGAGAGTTTGCATTCACACAACAAAAGCCCATGTCAGAAAATACATTATGATTCTGTACCATGTAATATTGTCACACTAGAAGTATGAACTCTTTCAGAGAAGTTCAGCTGATCTCCTGATTTGAGAATACAGTTACAGCATACTTTAATTTTTGTGGTTCACAAACTGTGTAGAAATTTTATGAAGGGCACAAAGAAATAATATGAAGGGAAGTGACCAAATTGTGAGGGTAGTTGTTACTTATTATTTTTATGATAAATTATATCAGAAACATAAACATTGTTGCCTTTTGATCAAAATATTAAAATATTTTCAGATAACTGTATCATCTGTGTGTGCCATGGATAGTTATAAATTGATGTAATGGTAATTTTATTTGCTGTGTTAATGAAACAGCTGAATTTCACTGCCCATTTGAGTTAAAGGACTTCAATTTTTAAATTCTTTTCACAGGCTCCATACATCCACAGATTTGCGGAAACAGCCTATTCATGAAGAACATGAAGAAGTGATAGCAGATCTCAAGAAAGTTCTTGCAGAGCGTGATAATGAACTGAGGTTACTGACAGAGGAAAAAAGATACTATCAATTGCATTTCATGAAAATGCTCAAAGACCAAGAAGTAATATGTAGTCCCCAAAGCGTGACAGGCATTTTAGATCCACAGCAAGAACAGTGCTGCCGCAAAGGAGGAGGCAGTCCTGAATTCAATAGCGGCATGACCACCAATGTATTGCACTCTTCTTCATTACCTCTTGTTTCTGAGCACTATGGTCGATTTACAAATCGGTCAGCATCTACAGATGCTCTGACTGATGTTATTACTCCAATGATAGGTAGTTGACAAGTTTTATTTGTCAACCATTTTGATATATATTCTTGCAAGTGCACTTACAGTACTATATTGTGAGAATGCCAGTGCAATTTTATGCCAACAGTATGGCATCTTCAGTGTGTTACAATGTTTTAGAGGATCATTTCTTGTAATATTCCTGCACTTAATTTTTCAGAACTATGTTCTCTGAAGAACATCCCTTTAGTGACTGTTATGTCTTAGTTCATTATGAGAAGAATGGTAACATCACTGAAGATTTTTTGAAAAACTCTGATTTGTATACATGTTATCAATATATGTCAAAAGTGTTGTGAGAGCAGCAGACAATAAAATATGTCATGAAAATAAAATGGTTATTAAATAATAAGGATTAACAAAAAATAAAGCATTTGAAAACATAATTTACTATGAATGTGATGAAAACAAGAAAGTACCATTTCTTCTTTTTCTTCACCCTTTTCCTCTTTTCCTTCTTCTCCTCTTCATTTTTTTATGAAGAGAAAAGAAAATGACAGCACAGAAATGTTCTTTGGCAGAAAGCAGCATAATGAAATGTCACCATAGAAATAATGTCAACAAATGTCTCTTCTGTAAAATGTATTCACTTTACTGTGGATTTAAAAACAGAAAAAACGTTATATGACAATTTCAGTGCCCTTGGTCTAGGCAAAAAGTTTGTGTCTGACATAAAAATTCTTTCTTGTGCACTCTCTATGACTAGATAAGATAAAAAATATGAATTACTTGTTCCAGAAAGAAGTGAAATTAATTGTTTATATCTTTTCTTTGATGCAGGGTACAATTGCTTGGTCTCTTTCTAGCACAGCTTCCTGTCAAGAACATCCTACATTTTGAGGCCGTTTGTTTACATGTCTTCTTTGACCTTGTCTCACCATCATTTCTTGGGACAACCAGGAGATCAATTTCCTTCATATTCATAATGAAGGTCAGTTTTTGCCATGAAGTCTTTGTTGCTTCTGGTGATGTGGCCATATCATCAATGGCACTTTTCTCTCAATTTGTTGCTGATTGCTGTCATCCACATCCATTAACATATACATAACATCCAACATTGTGACTGTCATGGACTATATAATGTTTTCATTTCCATTCCACACAGCACTTAAATACATTTTGTTGTTAGTTCAATCTTACCACATTACTGCTGAAATAATTATCACATATCAGGATCCAGTTCTTGAGATCTTTATGGGTTTGATCAGTGAGAACATAATTACACCACCACCTCCATCACCATATAACATCATACAAGAATAGAATGCCGGAAAAGATCTACTGTCATTGTGTTCTTACACAATTTGAATTATGAGAGAACAGACCCTTGTTGCACACCAACACTGATTTGAAAATGAGGTTGAATTTCAACTGAACTTCAAACAACATTCATAACATTACAGTTGCATCTGAATACATTGAGCTTCGACTTTGAAAAATGATGTTCACAGTGATGGGCTCATGAGGGACCAAGTTTTCTTGAGATCCGTATGCTATGTATAATGGCTGGGTGTTTTATTGCATCTATTTTACTGGTTCCATGATATTTAAACAGTACTTTATGTGTGAAAAAAAAACACCATTAAGCCTTTGTATTAACATTTAGACAATACAGAAGATGGTGCTTCCATATATTTGAAGATGTATTTAATTCTCAAGGGCCAATTGCTACCAAAGGGGTCATAATATATCAGTTTTTCATCCCTGCCATTTCATATTTTACTAGGTAACAGAGAATGCACAGTGAAGAACTTTCACATCATACCAAAACCTATTGGCCCCCCTGAACTTTTATCATCATTTCTTGGTTTCTGAAATAGTATTTCTCACTTAGATATTCAAGTGTGGTATATGTCCTACCACACAACTTAATTTTTCCCTTCATCTTTTTCACTCATGTGTGGAATTAGGAATGACTGGAATATGGGTACAGAGAAAAGGAAAATATGTAAAATAAAACTATAAAAATATGTAGTTGTTCTTTATTGTAAATTATTCTGCAGTGAGAGAATCAGGTGTAACATGACGTTACTGAATTGCTTCTGTGAAGCAAAATAAAAATATATGAATCTCATTGTACCTTTCCAAACAGCATGTAATGTGAGCACACGAACCTCCAACTAGACTACTTTAGATTCCTGCCTCTTTTATTGTACTATTTTATGTAACACAAAGGTTCACAGACTAATTTGTGGAATGTCAATCTGAGGATGAAAAATGTATCAAAATGTATCTCAGAAGATGTTAAGGACTATAGTCCAGTTAGTAATTTCTGGTAACAATTCATTCCATGACACACACTATTGCACTGAGACAAAGACTTCGCTTTTATTGACAAGAGGCTGCACCTAATTTGCTACATTATAAAGAGCATTTCAACAGTTTAGTGTTGCAATAATGGGTCTGACAGACAGAGCCATATTTGAATTGACATGGGGCTTACAGTTTTAATTTGTTGAGATGATTTACAGTGGGTGGAAAAAATATGAAAACACCACAAACACAGCCAATTATTGTGCCTAATACAGTGTAGGAAACCCATTGGCATTAAAAACAGCTTAGAATCCTCTTGGAATGGATAAATTCAGGTCCTGTATGGTTTCCAAGGAAATATTAAATGGTTCAAATGACTCTGAGCACTATGCGACTTAACTTCTGAGGTCATCAGTTGCCTAGAACTTAGAACTAATTAAACTTAACTAACCTAAGGATATCACACACATCCATGCCCGAGGCAGGATTCGTACCTGCGACCATAGCAGTCACTCGGCTCCAGACTGTAGCGCCTAGAACCACACGGACACTCCGGCCGGAAGGAAATATTATACCATTCTTTTTGTAAAATAGTGGCAAGTGCAGGTAACAATGATGAAGGTCAATAGCAGATGTGCACCCTTCTTTTTAAAGTAGATCACAAATGCTCATAATATTGAGATCTGGTGACTGTGGTGGTGCCCTCATGCTAAAAAAATCAGTGCTGGATGATGTGAGCTGTGTGGACAGGGGCCTTGCCCTTTTGTAAAACTGCATCAGAGTTGGAGAACAGATATTGTGCCATTGGATGGACCTGATCAGACAAACTGCTCATGTAGTCCTTGGCACTAATGTGACCTTGGAGGCCATGGGTACCACAGTATGGCTGCCTAAGTCAGCACCAAACCATCACCATGTTTCACTCTCATAATGTAAACTCGGCCAGAAGCTGGGAACAGTGTGAAACAAGACTCGTGACCAAATAACGTTGTTCCATTGCTCCATACACCAGTTTTTATGGCTTTAGCACCACATTTTCCTGTTACATGCATTTTCTTTACTAGTTTTCCCTGCGATTCTGTGCTTCTGATGCTCCTTTCATATTGTTTTGGTGCCGACAGGATTTGAAAGTGTGACATTCAGTTCTGCAGTGACTTTTGCAGCTATCATCCTCTTGTTGTTGTGGTCTTCAGACCTGAGACTGGTTTGATGCAGCTCTCCATGCTACTCTATCCTGTGCAAGCTTCATCATCTCCCAGTACCTACTGCAACGTACATCCTTCTGAATCTGCTTAGTGTATTCATCTCTTGGTCTCCCTCTATGATTTTTACTCTCCACACTGCCCTCCAATACTAAATTGATGATCCCCTGATGCCTCAGAACATGTTCTACCAATGGATCCCTTTTTCTAGTCAAGTTGTGCCACAAATTTCTCTTCTCCCCAGTTCTATTCAATACCTCCTCATTAGTTATGTGATCTACCCATCTAATCTTCAGCTTTCTTCTGTAGCACCACATTTAGAAAGCTTCCATTCTCTTCTTGTCTAAACTATTTATTGTCTGCTTTTCACTTCCATACATGGCTACAGTCCATACAAATACTTTCAAAAATGACTTCCTGACACTTAAATCTATACTTGATGTTAACAAACTTCTCTTCCTCAGAAACACTTTCCTTGCCATTGCCATTGTACATTTTATATCCTCTCTACTTTGACCATCATCAGTTATTTTGCTCCCCAAATAGCAAAACTCATTTACTACTTTAAGCGTCTCATTTCCTAATTTAATTCCTGGAGCACCACCCGATTTAATTCGACTACATTCCATTATCCTCGTTTTGCTTTTTTTGATCCTTTCAAGACACTGTCCATTCTGTTCAGCTGCTCTTCCAGGTCCTTTGCTCTCTCTGACAGAATTACAATGTCATTTTACCCCTGCCACCTTCAGAATTTGAAAGAGAGTATTCCAATCAACATTGTCAAAAGCTTTCTCTAAGCCTACAAATGCTAGAAACGTAGGTTTGCCTTTCCTTAATCTTTCTTCTAAGATAAGTCGTAGGGTCAGTATTGCCTCACGTGTTCCAGCATTCAACCCCTGCTTTCTTTGGGATTGGAATTATTATATTCTTCTTGAAGTCTGTGGGTATTTCGCCTGTCTCATACACCTTGCTCACCAGATGGTAGATTTTTGTCAGGGCTGGCTCTCCCAAGGCTATCAGTAGTTCTAATGGAATGTTGTCTACTCCCGGGGCCTTGTTTCGACTTACGTCTTTCAGTGCTCTGTCAAACACTTCATGTAGTATCATATCTCCTATTTCATCTTCTTCTACCTCTTTTTCCATTTCCATAATATTGTTCTCAAGAACATGACCCTTGTATAGACCCTCTATATACTACTTCCACCTTTCTGCTTTCCCTTCTTTGCTTCGAATTGGTTTTCCATTTGAGCTCTTGATATTTATGTAAATGGTTCTTTTTTCTCCAAAGGTCTCTTTAATTTTCCTGTAGGCAGTATCTATCTTACCCCTAGTTATATGCACCTATACATCCTTACATTTGTCCTCTAGCCAACCCTGCTTTGCCATTTTGCACTTCCTGTCGATCTCATTTTTGAGACGTTTGTATTCCTTTTTGCTTGCTTTATTTACTGCATTTTTGTATTTTCTCCTTTCATCAATTAAATTCAATATCTCTTCTGTTACCCAAGGATTTCTATTAGCCCTCGTCGTTTTATCTACTTGATCCTCTGCTGCTTTCACTATTTCATCTCTCAAAGCTACCCATTCTTCTTCTACTGTATTTCTTTCCCCCATTCTTATCACTCGTCCCCTAATGCTCTCCCTGAAACTCTCTACAACCTCTGTTTCTTTCAATTTATCCAGGTCCCATCTCCTTAAACTCCCACCTTTTTGCAGTTTCTTCAGTTTCAATCTACAGTTCATAACCAATAGATTGTGGTCAGAGTCCACATCTGCCGCTGGAAAAGTGTTACAATTTAAAACATAGTTCCTAAATCTCTGTCTTACCATTATATAATATATCTGACACCTTCCAGTATCTCCAGGCTTCTTCCATGTATACAACCTTCTTTTATGATTCTTGAACCAAGTGTTAGCTATGATTAAGTTACGCTCTGTGCAAAATTCTACCAGGCGGCTTCCTCTTTCATTCCTTAACCCCATTCCATATTCACCTACTACGTTTCCTTCTCTTCCTTTTCCTACTATCGAATTCCAGTCACCCCTGACTATTAAATAATTTCTTTCACCTCGTCATACATTTCATCATCTCTTTTTCATCTGCAGAGCTAGTGGCATATAAACTTGTACTACTGTGGTAGGCATGGGTTTCGTATCTATCTTGGCCACAATAATGCATTCACTATGCTGTTTGTAGTAGCTTACCCGCATTCCTACTTTTTTATTCATTATTAAACCTACTTCTGCATTACCCTTATTTGATTTTGTATTTATAACCCTGTATTCACCTGACCAGAAGTCTTGTTCATCCTGTCACTGAACTTCACTAATTCCCACTATATCTGACTTTAAACTATCCATTTCCCTTTTTAAATTTTCTAACCTACCTGCCTGATTAAGGGATCTGAAATTCCACGCTCCGACCTGTAGAACACCAGTTTTCTTTCTCCTGATAACAACGTTCTCCTGAGTAGTCCCCACTCAGAGATCCGAATGGGGGACTATTTTACCTCTGGAATATTTTACCCGAGAGGACGCCATCATTATTTAACCATACAGTAAAGGTGCATGCCCTCCTCTTATTTTTTGTTAAAATCATCTTCAACGACTGTCTGTCACAATCAGGCAATACACATTTTTGTCTGTGTTGTGACTTAGTGGATGACATTTTTTCGCTTTCCCTGTATGCAGTATAAATCTTTGGTATGGTTCCCCTTGAAACACGAAACATTTTGGCTGCCTTGGTTATGAAAGCACCCACCATAAAGACACCAACAGTTTGCCCAAGTTTGAATTCACTTACCTCTGATGTAATGCACTCACAACTACACAGAACACTGTTCTGACCACGACTGATACCTGCAACATATTGAGGACACTGCACAGGTGCCGTTCGTAATCAAATACAGCAGCACAACCTGCATTCTTGTCTAGCAATCTGCGTTTATGTTCAAGCATGCACTTTTCGCAGTGTTTCCATACTTTTGTCTAACCTTTGTATATTACTACATGTACTACTGCTACATTCAGTTAACGTTTGTTATGAATACTGCATTCTGTCCTTTTTCTATAGAAGCAGTTGTCAGAAACTGTAAAATAAACTGAATTATGACTTGGATACCATACCACAATTCAGTAGTAGAGTGCTGACTCTTTTAAGTCACCTTTGTTTGAGTAAGAGAGGCAATTTAAAAAAAAAAAAAAAAAAAAAAATGTGCATGAGGCTGTCAGATGTATCCCAGCTGGGCACGACTGCAGCAACTGCAAATGAGTGAAAGGTAGTGGTTTTCTCTGTGTAATGTCAATGATTTTTCATAACTACTTTGTGAAATTTGTTGAAAGAAATGTTAATATGAATCTAAAGTCCTTTGTTTTCCAAATAGTTGTCACCAACCAAGGCTTTGCCCTCAACAGAATGATTTTCACCTTCCTTTGCGGCATATATGCTGCAGGGGTAGAATTAAAGCTCCCAGTTCCATCAGCTGTGATATAACAGTCCAGTAATTAATTTGGATTTCACAGTAAATTTTGAATACATCACTCCAAAACAGGTTCATGATTCTATTCTGTATTAACTGTGAACTATTCCAGCACCCATCATCTTACAGCTTTGTAGCATCCAGATGTTCAAGCAACATATAAAATACTCATTTAATTAAGTTGTTAGTCCTTACCTTACACCAGACCTTCACTGTGCTTATTCATTGTAACACTATTACCTTTACTGAACATCTCCATAGATATAACTTCCAGTGAATGTTCCAGATGCTCAAGGTACTTTTACATTAGCCGACAGATCAAAACACACTAGCGGTGGACTTTAACACAAATACAGATAACATTTGCAACTTTATTCCATTTCCCCAATCAATTTATTCCCTATTATTAGCATTAAGAATTTTATTTTTTCTGTTTTAGCACAGAAACACACACTTGTTTACATGGTATCAACAAACCTTTAACTTAATAGCAAACTGAATATTTACAGACAGACAAAGTGAATTTAAAAAAAATCCAAATCACAAAAAATATTAAATATAGTTTGTTTGTGTTCATGTGTAAAAGAGCTAAGTGGTGATTTGAAGTAATAAAGGAATGTGAAAGGAAAACAATAACAATATACTGCCATTACACTTCATGGTTCACCAAGAAATGCTTGTAGCAAATTCATAGTGTTAATAGTCCCATGGCCTAATTTTTGCAGATCTTAAATAACAAAAAATTCACGTAATGTAAAGTGTGTTAAGTGATTTAGTTCTATCTTTAAGAGTTTAATATGTTTTGCAATGCATGATATGCATGGGTGTTGCTATAGGGTTCTCAGACATGAGAATATTGTGCATTGGAATTCCACTGGGGCTACTGTATTGGAGAATTGGATGGGGAACTCAACAAGGCTCTTTTGCGGAAGACTTCTTGGAAATAAACTAATTGTAGGTCAGTAACACGAGATGGGGAAGAAAAGAGTCTTACTGCTGGATAGTAGCCTTGGCAGGGGTGTAGATCAGATGGAATAGGACAAATTATGAACAGGATGTCAGATCATAAGTATTATGAAGCCAAGTGCTAGCCAGCTGTCAGGGGACATAGGGAATTTGTGTAGCGATTTTGACAAAGAGGATCATAGTAGGTGGAGCAGGGAACAGCCAGCCTAAAGACATGAATTACAACATTAGATGTAGCCTGAATGGAATGGGAGTACCAACTTCACACACAAGTGTGAGTTTTGTGGAGGTCCTACAGTACCATGATCAGCCCTGGGGTAACACTGCTGTGAGGTGTAAACATGAAGTTGAGCAGGCTGCTTCTAACTGAAATAAAATCTTATATGAGTGCAGTCCCTGTTGCTTCAGGTGGCAGATGGGGGTAGGTACACTAGACACATTCTAAACCTGAATAAAAGAGGAAAGATAGGTTGGCTGTGATTCTTACAGAAATTGTAGAGGTACCACTGTCACACAAAGCAAGATCCCTTTGATCCTTTTTAGGTAAAAGTCAGGAATCAGGCAACCTATTATGGAAAAAATTAAACCAAGAGAAATGTCCCACAAAATTCTTAAGAATACATAGAAAAGTAAGATTAGCTTACTTCATTAGAATATTAGAGGATTTAGTAAAAGGTATAAAAGATTTCTGTCTGTTTACAAAGTTTAGAGAACTCTGAAAAGACAGGCATCCTGTGCCTATCTGAGGACCACATAACCATAGGGATAGAGAAATTAAATGTAAAAGACTGCAGCCTAGCACTGTACTTATGTAGAACTAATATGGGAAAAGTAGGACTTGCTACATACTTTAAGACAGAAGACAAGTTCAGAAACAATGAAACAAGTATATTTTATAGTGATCAGCTCACTGAAGTGTGTGCCTGTGAATTAACATTCAAAAATAGTTAACTTTTAATGTAACTATAATGGATCCTCTCAGCGAAAATTTTCTATTTGTTATAAGGCACATGAAATCCTTACAGTGCCATCTTTCGGACAGCAGCAAGCTGTTAATAGTCTGTGGTGATTTCAATATAGATTTTTTAAAGGACTCTGACAGAAAAATTATCTGGGAGCCTTATTTGGAGCCAAAATTTTGATATCAGTAATTAACTTCCTGACACAAGTGAATAAAGATAGTAGGATCCTGATTGATAATGTTTTGTTCAATGCAGCTCAGAGCAAGAAAACAGCTGTTATCCAAGTAAAAATGAGAAATGGAGGTGTTGTATTTGTTACAGTAGACAAGAAACTCTAATCTACTGAGGTAGAAACTGAAGCTGCAGGTAACATTGTTTGGGTAAGACTGAGTATCAGGGGTGGGCAAAAACTGGATCCTTCTATCATCCATTAGACTCATCTTCTGGTATAACCGAAAACTTTAGAGAAAACCTCAGTTCACTGGTACGTAAGTTCCCCAATCGTACTGTATTCATCGGTGGAGACTTTAATCAGTTAATTGGGTAAATTACAGTTTTATTAGTGGTGGATGTGATACGACATCCTATGAAATTTTACTAAATGCCTTTTCTGAAAACCACCTTGAACAGATAGTTAGGAACCCCACTCATGATAGATATACACTGAAGCACCAAAGAAAATGGTATAGGCATGCACATTCAAATACAGAGATATTGATACAGGCAGAATACAGTGCTGCAGTCAGCAATGCATGTATGAGACAGCAAGTGTCTGGTGCAGTTGATAGAATGATTACTGCTGCTACAATTACACGTTATCAATATTTATGTTACAATTGGCACATGAGCGATGGGACACAGCAACTCCGAGGTAGCGATGAAGTGGGGATTTTCTCGTATGACCATTTCATGAGTGTGCCATGAATATCAGGAATCCAGATAAACATCAAATCTCTGACATCAATGTGGCCAGAAAAAGATCCTACAAGAACAGGACAAATGACAACTGAAGAGAATCATTCAGTGTGACAGAAGTGCAACCCTTCTGCAAATTGCTGCAGATTTCAATGCTGGGCCATCAACAAGTGTCAGCATATGAACCATTCAACGACGGAACATCAGCGAAGGCCCATTTGTGCACTCTTGATGACTGCACGACACAAAGCTATATGCCTCACCTAGGCCTGTCAAAAATGACATAGCACCATTGATGACTGGAAACATGTTGCCTGGTTGGACAAGTCTCATTTCAGATTTTATCGAGTGGATGAAAATGTACAGGTATGGATACAACCTCATGAATCCATGGACCCTGCATGTCAGCTGGGGACTGTTCAAGCTGTTGGAGGCCCTGTAATGGTGTGGGGCATGTACAGTCGGAGTGATATGGGACCCATGATACATCTAGATATGATTCGACAAGTGACATGTACATAAGCATGCTGTCTGATCAGCTACATCCGTTCATGTCCATTGTGCATTCTGACAGACTTGGGCAATTCCAACAGGACAACGCAACACCCCACACGTCCAGAACTGCTACGGAGTGACTCCAGGAACACTTTTCTGCATTTAAACACTTCCACTGGCCACCAAACTCCCTGGACATGAACATTATTGAGCATACCTGAGATGCATGGCAACACGCCATTCAGAAGAGACCTCCACCCCCTTGTACTTTTATGGATTTATGGACAGCCCTGTAGGATTCATGGTGTCAGTTCCCTCCAGCTCTACTTCAGACATTAATCAAGTCCATTCCATGTCGTACTGCAGTACTTCTGCATGCTTGTGGGGGCCATACACAATATTAGGCAGGTGTACCAGTCTCCTTGGCTCTTCAGTGTAAACTGGATCTAATGGCAGCAAATAAATCTGACCTCTTCAATGATATCAGCATCGAAACTGGTATCAATGACCTTGACATGGTTGTGTCAACAATGATTACCAAAGTGCAGAGGACAACAAAAACAAGCAGAAAGATACATATCTTCAGCAAACTACATAAAAAAATCAGTATTATCATGTATCAATGAGAAACTTGAAACTTTTAGTACAGGGCAGGAGCATGTAGAGGAACTATGGCTCAAGTTTGAAAGAACAATTGACCAAGCATTGAATAGATATGTACCCAGTAGAACAGTTCATAATGGGAGGGAACCTTCATAGTATACAATCACTGTATACTATGTCTAAAGAAGCAAAGATTACTGCATAATAGGTGTAAATCAAAGTGTAGGGCTATAAGTAGAGTGATGCTGAATGAAACACATTTGGCTGCCAAGAGATCAAAGTGTGATACCTTCAGTGACTACTCTAGCAGAATATTGTCAAGTGATCTTTCACAGAATCCAAAGAAATTCTGCTCGTACAGGAAGTGAAACAGAGGGTAGCAGATCAAAAGCTTAATTAACTCCATTTTCAAATGTTCTTTTACAATGGAAACCACAGGAGAATTGCCCCAATATAATCCTCGTACCACTGAAAAGATGAATTAAACGAGTATTTGGTGTCAGTGGTGTTGAGAAACAGCTGAAATCATTAAAAATGCATAAAGCTCCAGGGTCCGATGGGATCCCTGTCAGATTCTATACTGAATTTGTGCCTGAGTTAGCCACTCTTCTAACTATAATCAATTGTAGATCCCTTGAACAAAAACCTGTGCCCAGTTCTTGGAAAAAGACACAGGTCATACCTGTCTACAAGAGGGGTAGTAGAAGTGATCCACAAAATTACTGTCCAATATCCTTGACATTGAGTTGTTGTAGAATCTTAGAACATATTCTGAGCTCAAACATAATGAGCTATCGTGAACAGAATGATCACCTCAATGCCAACCAGCATGTATTTCAAAAACATCATTCATGTGAACCCAAACTTGCACTTTTCTCACATGACATACTGAAAGCTTTGGATCAAGGCAATCAGGTAGATGCTGCATTTCTTTATTTGCGAAAATCATTTGACTCAGTACCACACCTGGGATTGTTGTCAAAATTACGATAATATGGGGTATCAAGTGAAATTTGTGACTGGATTGAGGACTTTTTGGTAGGGAGGGCACAGCATGTTGTATGTTATCTTGGATGGAGAGTCATCATCACATGTAGAAGTAACTTTGAGTGTATTCCAGAAAAGTATGTTTGAACATGTGGAGTGCACATGGCGGTTTTTTAGGTTAGAGAATCCTCTCCCTAGGCCCGACAAGACGCCTCCTGAGATGCAGCAAGGTAGGAGTAGGCAAAATGCAACAGGGAATAACAATATTAATGTGCTAATAGCAAACTGCAGGAGCGTCTACAGAAAGGTCCCAGAACTGCTCTCATTAATAAACGGTCACAATGCTCATATAGTACTAGGGACAGAAAGTTGGCTGAAACCAGACGTAAATAGTAATGAAATCCTAAACTCAGATTGGAATGTATACCGCAGAGACAGGCTGGACAGTGAAGGGGGAGGCGTGTTTATAGTGATAAGAAGTGCAATAGTATCGAAGGAAATTGACGGAGATCCGAAATGTGAAATGATTTGGGTGAAGGTCATGGTTAAAGCAGGCTCAGACATGGTAATTGGATGTCTCTATAGGCCCCCTGGCTCAGCAGCTGTTGTGGCTGAGCACCTGAAGGATAATTTGGAAAATATTTCGAGTAGATTTCCCCACCATGTTATAGTTCTGGGTGGAGATTTTAATTTGCCAGATATAGACTGGGAGACTCAGACGTTCATAAAGGGTGGCAGGGACAAAGAATCCAGTGAATTTTTTTTTAAGTGCTTTATCTGAAAACTACCTCGAGCAGTTAAACAGAGAACCGACTCGTGGCGATAACATATTAGACCTTCTGGTGACAAACAGACCCGAACTATTTGAAAAAGTTAACGCAGAACAGGGAATCAGCGATCATAAAGCGGTTACGGCATCGATGATTTCAGCCGTAAATAGGAATAGTAAAAAGGGTAGGAAGATTTTTCTGTTTAGAAAAAAAGTGACAAAAAGCAGATTTCAGAGTACCTGTTGGCTCAACACAAAAGTTTTGTCTCAAGTACAGATAGTGTTGAGGATCAGTGGACAAAGTTCAAAACTGTCGTACATAATGCGTTAGATGAGTATGTGCCAAGCAAGATCGTAAGAGACGGAAAAGAGCCACCGTGGTACAACAACCGAGTTAGAAAACTGCTGCAGAAGCAAAGGGAACTTCAGAGCAAACATAAACATAGCCAAAGCCTTGCAGACAAACAAAAATTATGCGAAGCAAAATGTAGTGTGAGGAGGGCTATGCGAGAGGCGTTCAATGAATTCGAAAGTAAAGTTCTATGTACTGACTTGGCAGAAAATCCTAAGAAATTTTGGTCTTATGTCAAAGTGGTAGGTGGATCAAAACAAAATGTCCAGACACTCTGTGACCAAAATGGTACTGAAACAGAGGATGACAGACTAAAGGCCGAAATACTAAATGTCTTTTTCCAAAGTTGTTTCACAGAGGAAGATTGCACTGTAGTTCCTTCTCTAGATTGTCGCACAGATGACAGAATGGTAGATATCGAAATAGATGACAGAGGGATAGAGAAACAATTAAAATTGCTCAAAAGAGGAAAGGCCTCTGGACCTGATGGGATACCAGTTCAATTTTACACAGAGTACGCGAAGGAACTTGCCCCCCTTCTTGCAGCGGTGTACCGTAGGTCTCTAGAAGAGCGTAGCGTTCCAAAGGATTGGAAAAGGGCACAGGTCATCCCCGTTTTCAAGAAGGGACATCGAGCAGATGTGCAGAGCTATAGACCTATATCTCTAACGTCGATCAGTTGTAGAATTTTGGAACACGTATTGTGTTCGAGTATAATGACTTTTCTGGAGACTAGAAATCTACTCTGTAGGAATCAGCATGGGTTTCGAAAAAGACGGTCATGTGAAACCCAGCTCGCGCTATTCGTCCACGAGACTCAGAGGGCCATAGACACGGGTTCACAGGTAGATGCCGTGTTTCTTGACTTCCGCAAGGCGTTCGATACAGTTCCCCACAGTCGTTTAATGAACAAAGTAAGAGCATATGGACTATCAGACCAATTGTGTGATTGGATTGAGGAGTTCCTAGATAACAGGACACAGCATGTCATTCTCAATGGAGAGAAGTCTTCCGATTAAGAGTGATTTCAGGTGTGCCGCAGGGGAGTGTCATAGGACCGTTGCTATTCACAATATACATAAATGACCTTGTGGATGACATCGGAAGTTCACTGAGGCTTTTTGCAGATGATGCTGTGGTGTATCGAGAGGTGGTAACAATGGAAAATTGTACTGAAATGCAGGAGGATCTGCAGCGAATTGACACATGGTGCAGGGAATGGCAATTGAATCTCAATGTAGACAAGTGTAATGTGCTGCGAATACACAGAAAGATATATCCTGTATCATTTAGCTACAAAATAGCAGGTCAGCAACTGGAAGCAGTTAATACCATAAATTATCTGGGAGTACGCATTAGGAGTGATTTAAAATGGAATGATCATATAATGTTGATCGTCGGTAAAGCAGATGCCAGACTGAGATTCTTTGGAAGAATCCTAAGGAAATACAATCCGAAAACAAAGGAAGTAGGTTACAGTACGCTTGTTCGCCCCCTGCTTGAATACTGCTCAGCAGTGTGGGATCCATACCAGATAGGGTTGATAGAAGATATAGAGAAGATCCAACGGAGAGCAGCGCGCTTCATTACAGGATCATTTAGTAATTGCGAAAGCATTACGGAGATGATAGATAAACTCCAGTGGAAGACTCTGCAGGAGAGACGCTCAGTAGCTCGGTACGGGCTTTTGTCAAAGTTTCGAGAACATACCTTCACCGAAGAGTCAAGCAGCATATTGCTCCCTCCTACGTATATCTCGCGAAGAGACCATGAGGATAAAATCAGAGAGATTAGAGCCCACACAGAGGCATACAGACAATCCATCTTTCCACGAACAATACGAGACTGGAATAGAAGGGAGAACCGATAGAGGTACTCAAGGTACCCTCCGCCACACACCGTCAGGTGGCTTGCGGAGTATGGATGTAGATGTAGATGTAGATGAACCCTTGCTGTTGATGTCATATATTAATGAACTTGCAGACAATATTAATAGTAGAACCAGGCTTTTTGCAGATGATGCAGTTACCTGTAATGAAGTACTATCTGAAAGAAGCTGCATAAATATTCAATCAGATCAGGGTGTATTGAACGTATACAGAGAAGGGCAGCATGAATGGTCACAGGCTTGTTTAATGCATGGGAAAGTGTCATGGAGATACTGAAGGAAACAAAATGGGAGACTCTTGAAGACAGATATAAACTATCCCAATAAAATCAATTAAGAAAATTTCAAAAACTGCCTTTAAATGATTACTTAGGGATATACTACAACTCCCTATGTATCACTCAAACAGAGATTATGAGAATAAGATTAGAATAATTAGTGCATGTGCAGAGGCATTCAAATAATCATTCTTCCCCTGCTCCATACATGAACGGAACATGAACAAACCCCAATAACTGGTACAAGGGATGTACCCTCTGCCATGCACCTCACAATGGTTTGCAGAGTGTAGTTGTAGATGTTAATCATTACATGCTCTTAAATAAACTGAGGTTTTATGGAACTGACAGTGTAGCCAGCATTTGGATAATGACATATATTACCAAAAGAATGCAGAGAGTTACACTTAATAATTCAACTACTGTAAGCAGGGGAGATTCTTCTGATTGGTGAGAAATCATGTACGATGTTCCAGAAGACACAATCTTAGTTCCACTATTGTTTCTCATATATGTTAACAAAGTTCCATCTAATATACAACAAGCAAAATTAGTTCTGTTAGTGAATATTCTAATATCATAGTATACTTCTGTAATATAGCATACTTTACTATACTAAAATGAGGGGCATTCAAAAGAAGGTACAAAACAAAACTGTGGATTTAATCAAGTCTTTACTCAAAGTAATCCCCAGAGGCCTGATCACAACTAGCTCATTATTTCATGAGCCGAAGGATTCCCTGTTACCAGAATTCCTGTGGCTGCAACAGCAGCCAGTCCTTCACAGTGTCCTTCAGTTAATCATCTGAGTTGAAGTGTTTCCCTTTGCAATGTTTTCTTAGTGGATCAAACACATAGAAGTTACACGACAACATGTCTGGGTTGTAGGACAGATGCTCAAGTTCTTCCCACTTCAACTTGACCATTACACTTCGTGTGACCTTGTAGATGTGTGGGAATGCATTATCATGGAACAGAATCTCTCCCTCCATGAGCAGCCCAGGCTGTTTGCTCTCGATGGGCATTGGTGGGGTGAGGAGTATCTCACAGTACACAAAACTTAATAGTTTTTCTATGCTTGGGGAATTTGTGAGTATCGGACCTCAGGTGCTGTCGAAAAAGATGTTATCACCTTTCCTGCTGAGGGCATAGCTTTGAATTTTTTAGGGACATGCCAGACACTTAATTTGTGTCCCTAGAAGTCTTTCTATGTTATGCCAAAGTGGCATATGTGAATTTTAACCAGTTTTGTTGTTACAAATTTTTGTACCTTTTCATTTGAGTGCTCTTTGTATCATAATCAATCCAAATGCACACACAGCAACAGAATAAGCAATAAAACTATTACTGAGTGGTTGTCTATGGATTGTCTCACTCTCAGTTTGAAAAAGGCATGACATATTCTCATTATATTCAGTTCTGCACATTTAGAGAGGTACTACTCCGATGGTAAGTGTAACACATGGTGAGGAAATGATTAATTGTGTGGGAACTTCAGAACTCTTACATTTTCATTACGATGAGAATTTAAACTAAAAAAGGACATTTTGAAATTCTTAAAACAAATTAGTTCAGTCACATTTGCACTTAGATCATTGCAAATATGGGGGAGAAATGAATCAGTAAATTCACACATTTAGTGTATTTTTCAATAAATAATGTCATATGGAATAATGTGTAGGGGTAACTAATCTTTAACAAAGTCTTCATTGCTCAAAAACATGCTGTAAGAATAATATGTGGTGCTCACAAGTGGTGATCTTGTAAGCATCAGTCTACAGAGTTACACATTTTGACTACTGATTCACAGTAAATTCATTCCCTCAAGAAGTTTGTTGCAAATAATCCACTGCAGTTCAAAAGGAGCAATGACAAACATAATTATGGTACCAGAAGAAAAGAATGACATTCATTACCCCATTTCAAGGTTGTCTTTAGCACCAAAAAGGTGTACACAATGGTGGTATCCTACCCAATTGTATAGCAGTCTAATCAACAGCAGAGTTAAATTTGAAAACAAACTGAAGAAGCTTCTCCTTGACAACCCCTATTGCATAGAAGAATATATATTTTTGTAATGTGTAAAAGGTGATGGATAGGAATTTGGAACTCACATTTGTCTATACTGTAGTGACACTACCGTTTGGGATAGGAAAAGTCAGTTTTGGTGCAATATTTCTGAGCACACAAGTTATAGCCAGGTGCGGGCCTGTTTACAGTGATTTACCCTCACCAGCAGTTGCAAAGTAAAATGGAGGCCACAGGGGCGTAGAACCACCAGAAAAAGTACACGCAGTGGTTTGCATGGCACAAGTCACAGGCAGAAGGGGCCTACTGGCCAACCTAAGTGTTATGAGTATGTGACATAGAGTGGCGCATTTAGCAAAACAGATGCGCACAGCTGCATATAAATAGGTGCCGGTTCACTAACAAAGCATTCAAGTGTGGCAGCTTTCCTGGATGGCAGGGCATCTCACATCACTGGCTACACATGGCAGCAGATGGGGTGCCAACGTTCCACTCCACAGCAGGTCGCTGGTTCGACCCTCTGAGGCCGACGTGGGGCCCATAGCCAGCCAGCAGAGGGCAACTCCATGGCTCAATACCATGGGCAGTCGTCTTGGCTCCCAACATGCATGGAGACATCCAGGGCAAGGGGCGCAGATTCAGCTGCCAGATCGCAGGCCCTTGTTATCATGGCGACCCAAGCCATGCCTGCGGGGACGCACGGCGTGCGCCACCTCGCAGTTGTCAGCGGGCGGCGCTGTGGCAGCACAGGATGAAGGCTGCTGAGTCAGCTGCCAGAACAGCCCTGATGGCATCATATGAGCACGGCCTTACAAGGCCGAAAAAATTAGCAGAGCACTTGATGGGTTCCTGAGGTGATGTCCTCAGCATTGTGGAACCTGGTGACATAGACCGAGGGGAATGCAGTACTGTAGTTGGAAACAATAAATCACTTGGAAAGCTCACACGAGTCTTAATACGGTGCCTTATACCTGTTCCCGCTACATTTGGTGTTGCTGTTACGTTCAATGTCAGATGTTGCCGCTACATTTGGTGTCAGAATAGCAGACGTCGTCTGTACAGGACAACGTTAGAGTCCACCGCGTGCATTAGTCACCAGATGTGGTGAGTTTTGACCAGTTTTCTTTTGAGTGTTGGACATTTTCTATCTTTTTTGTGTTTTTTAGTATGGCTCATGGCAGGCCATTGTAGATGTTTTGCGTGGGCATAGTATTTTTTGTTGTCAGGGTAAGTGTATTTGGGGTGGTAAGATTTTTTGTTGTTGTGATATTTAATTACTTTTGTATTGGTTTGAGTATGATCTTACTGAGTATGATGATACTGAGGTATAGGGAGTCGGGTTATTTTTGTACTCAATTATTTTGTTTCGGGATTAACAGGGAACAAAAGCAACCAACGGCAGAGTCAGGAACGTGAGGTGTGTCAGAACCAGAAACAGTACAGATTTTGTTGGAAAAGGTAGCACATTTGACAGCGGACAATATCCAGTTGAGGAGTGAGCAGGAAACCACATTGGATCAGTCGTTGTTGCCTAGGGTGCCACAGCAGGTGATTGATCCAGCTACTGCGAGTTTGATTATTCCATTTTCTGGCAAGGCATCTGAGGATGTGCGTCTGTTTGTGGAGGACTTGGAAACTTAAGCTATGATGAATGGTTGATCGGATGAACAGTTGTTACATGTAGTCAAGATTAGATTAATGGGTGAAGCTAAGGCATATGTAAGGTGTTCTGAGGCCTTAAAGAAGGCAGGACAGTTTAAGTAGAATAGCACTTGGTACTTTAGGGAGAGGTTGAGTACAATGATGAAGAGACAGGGAGAGATGGTAGAGAAATTTACAGACGGAATAAGAGAAATTAATGAGTACACTTACGAGTTGGATCAGAGCGATGAAGCGAATGATGTTCTGTTGCAGGAGGCCAAGCAAAGGGCACTTGTATTTTTGAGGGGGTTACCGGCACATATATTGTGGAAAGTGTGTGAAGGTACTCCAAAAGATTTGTATTCAGCCATTCAGCTGGCAATCCAATGTGAGGAAATAAACATGGCAACGGGGGTACGTGATAGACAAGCAGTGTTTACAGTGGTTATAAAATGTTACAAGTGTGGCCATATGGGACAAGTTCAGAGGCAATGTACCCAGTCACCAAGGAATAGAGGAAGGGGTGGAAACCAGCAGCGTGGAGGATGGTACTACAAATACATATACAAAGGTGGAATGTTCAATGATACGATCCATAGGAACTAAAAAGTTTAAGATTTTGTTGGACACAGGGGTACAAGTGTCAGTAGCTATTAAGAATTTAATAGGACGGAGGAAGTTAGACCCACCACATTATAGGTTGCGTGGAGTCTGGGATAAGGAGGTCACACTTTTGGGATCAGTGACAGTTGACTCTCGCATAGGGAAAGTCCGATTTGATGCGTGTATGGAGGTAGTACCATCGGTAACTGAAGGCTACGACATGATCCTAGGAGTAGATTTCTTGCATCAACATCATGCCAAAATTGACCTTGGACAACGAACTGTGGAACTTGGTGGAATGTTATTTCAGGTAGGGGAAACTGTTGTCAATGCAGAGCTGTCACGAGAGGCATTCAACCTAATGAACAAACCAACTGAACCACGTATATTAGCATTAAGGCTTAATTCGCTTGAGTGTGTGGCTGGTGGCACTGGGAAGTCACTTTGGGTAAGTGGGGAGTTGAATCTACTTGTGGGTACAGTGTGTGTTAATGAACCATTGGAGGATAATGAAGTATCGGTACATTGGGTTATTTTGTGAAATGTAGTATTGTATGCATACAGGAGGGGAATGATGGGCAAGTAATTACTGTGAATGTGGGTAATTTTAGCACTGTAGACGTGAATCTGAGAAAAGGAGTTTTAGTAGCAAATTTGGATGTGCCAGATGATGAAGACTGGTGTTTGGGTGGTAGGCAAAGTGATCAACAACTAACTGCTGATAGAACTGCATTGCATGACAAAATTAAGCATTTGAAAGGAGGAGAAAGAGAGCATATGGAAGAATTATTGTGGGAATTTAAGGATTTGTTTTTTCCACAAGAACTGTTGCCAGCTGCTCCATTAGTTCAACATAGGATAGCAACAGGGAATGAAGCACCAGTTTACCATAAACCAAACAGAATACCAAGGTATTTGTAGCTGATTGTGGAGGATTTCATTGATCAGCAGCTTGCGGACGGTATTATAGAGCATAGTAATAGTTGCTGGGGTTCGGGCATTGTCATTGTGCCTAAAAAATCTAAGGATGGAACTAAGAAATACAGGTTCTGTTGTGACTACTGATACCTCAATAATAAGACAGTAACAGATGCATACCCTATTCCAAGCATATCGGAGACTTTGGATCACTTAGGACAGTGCCAGTGCTTTTCTATGATGGATTTGACAAGTGGCTCCTGACAATCATCCAAAAACTGCTTTCTCTACTCCTGGAGGCCATTACCAGTATGTCAGAATGCCATTCGGTTTGAAAATCTCTCCGGCAACATTTGAGAGGTTGCTAGATAGTGTGTTGAGGGGTTTGAAACCACGGCAGTGTCTTGTCTATTTGGATGACATTATAGTGTTTTCAAGTAGTATGGAGCAACATAGACAGCATTTAAGGGAAGTTTTTATAAGGTTAAGAGCAGCTCGTTTGACGTTGAGCCTGGAGAAGTGTTGTTTTGCATTAGAAGAAGTAAAATATTTGGGTCATATTACCAGTAAGGACAGAGTGCGAACAGATCTGAGCTTGGTACAGACCGTAAGGGAGTTTCAGGAACTGAAAACAGTTAAGGAAGTGCAGTCATTCATTGGAATTTGCAATTTATATCAAAAGTCTGTGAAGGGTTTTGCAGATTTAGCCCAGCTGTTGATGCGATTGTTACAGAAGGGTGTGAAATTTGAGTTGACAGAAGAGTGTCAGAAAGCATTTGACAAACTGAAAGAAGTGTTAACATCAAGTCTGGTTCTTGTGTTTTCAGATTTTGAAAAGGAGTTTATACTAGCTTGCGATGCATCGAATCAAGCATTAGGGTATGTTCTTAGTCAGGAAATTAATGGGAAAGAACATCCTGTAACCTATACGTCTAGGCAGTTGAATGCAGGAGAGAGAAATTACTCAACAACAGAGAGGGAGATGCTTAGCACAATATATGGAATCACATATTTTAAATGTTATTTATATGGGAGAAGATTTTGGGTAGTGACAGATCATGCTGGGTTGAAGTGGTTGTTGGGGTTGAAAGATCCGCCCATTAGACTCGCTAGCTGGGCTGTGAGGCTTAGTGAATTCAACTATGAGGTGGTGCAAAAGCCTGCGAAGAAGCATTGTAATGCGAATGCACTAAGTAGGAAGGTGGCAAAAGTAGAAGTTATGACCTAGCGGTATGGCAAGAATTAGAGGACGCAGACAATGATTGTAAATTGTATTGGACACAGCCATAATTTAATATGTACGATGGTCTTCTGTACAGGGAAATGAAGTTAGGGCCAATGGCGGTAGTGCCAGTGAAGCTGAGAGATGAGGTTTTAAAGGAAGCACATGATCACATGTTATCTGGTCATGGTGGGTATAGAGCGACGAATAGGAGAGTGTCAGAGAGTTATTGGTGGAGAGGTAGGAAAGTAGATGTGGATCAGTATGTCAAGAATTGTATACCACGTGCACAGAGAGCAGATATGAGTCAGAAACAGATACAGCTACAACAACTGCCGGAAGTGACATGTCCATTCTCTTTGGGAATTGGTGTCTTAGGACCTTTCAGGCGAACACTATTGGGGAACAGATTTGTTCTGACAATAATAGACCATTTTTCAAGGTATGTGGAGATGGTGGCTATGCCAAATCAACAGGCAGCAATGGTCACGCAAGTGTTAGTAAATAAATGGATTTTGAAGTTTGGTGTACCTGAGACAATAATTACTGACCAAGGGATCAACTTCATGTCAGATTTAATGAAGGAACTGCATAAATTGTTAAATGTAAAGAAGTTGAGGATGAGCACATTGCATCCACAGGTGAACAGAAGGACAGAATGGGTACACAGAACAATTGGGAAGATGCTCAGTTTTTATGTGGATTCTCATCACCATCAGTGGGACGAGTATTTGAAGCATATTGTATGCGCATATAATGCAAAAATCCATACAAATACCGGTTTGTCTGCATATGAGGTAGTGCACAGGTGAAAAATGTCATCACCGTTTGATTCAGTGAAACTACGGAAAGGAAAGACTGGTGAATCTGTACGTCTATTTGCGAGAACAATTTGGGATGTTTGGAAACAGGTACAAAAGGCGAATATGAAGGCTTTTGAAAGGCAGGAAGATGAAGTGAAGTGGAAAGGAAGTTTACCACAGTATAGAGTGGGGCAATAGGTAATGCTGTAATGCTGTCCAGCCCCTATATGCAAAAAGTGAAAAAGAAGAAGTTCTTCATGAGGTATCAAGGGCCATACCAAGTTTTTGAAATCACATCCCCCGTTAATGTTAAAGCTTCAGCTGCCAACTAGAACAATGATAGATTGGGCAGTTATGGCCTTTTAAGGGTTGTCCATATGTGATTCCAGGCATGTCACAGGAAAGAAAGAGGAAGGAAGAGGGAGTGAAGAGAGGTGCTAAGAACAGAGAAAACCAGGAAGATAGAGTACAGCATGAAGTACCATATGATTTGCGATCCAGAAAGAAGTGGAGAATTTATAGTTTTTTTGTTTTCTTGTTATGTATCATTGGGTTTGCATAGATTAATTAGGCATTGTATTTTCGTATATGTATTTTTGAGTATAGCCTGCTGTGGACAGCAGTCTTTTTGAAGAAGGTTAGACAGAGGGCTGGGGAATGGGAGGGGGGGAGGTAGCGGAAAAGGGGAGAAGTAAAAAGACTGGGTGCAATAGTGGGATGAGGGCTGTGTAGTACTGGAATAGGAAGAGGGAAGGGGTTGGAGGGGTGAGGACAATGACTAACGAAGCTTGAGGCCAGGAGGGTTATAACGATGTAGGATAAATTGCAGAAAAAGATCCCACCTGAGCAATTCAGAAAAGCTAGTGTTAGTGGGAAGGATCCATATGGTACAGGCTGTGAAGCAGTCATTGGAATGAAGGATGTCATGTTTGGCAACATGTTCAGCAACAGGGTGATCCACTTGTTTCTTGGACACAGTTTGTTGGTGGCCATTCATGTGGTTGGACACATTGTTGCTTGTCATGCTCATAAAGAATGCAGCACATTAGTTGCAGCCTACCTTGTAAATCACATGACTGGTTTCATGAGTAGCCCTGCCTTTGATGGGATAGGTGATCTTTGTGTCTGCACTGGAGTAGGTGGTGGTGGGAGTATGTATGAGACAGGTCTTACATCCAGGTCTATTACAGGGGTATGTCCCTGAGGTAATAGGTTGGGAGCAGCGGTTGTGTAGGGATGGACGAGTATATTGTGTAGGTTTAGTGAATGGCAGAATACCACTGTGGGAGGGGTGGGAAGGATAGTGGGCAGGACATTTCTCATTTCAGGGCATGACGAGAGGTAGTTGACACCCGAGGTATATCAACAACACCTGTCGGCAGCTGAGGGTTTCAGTTAGTCATCATTTATTCCAGGGAAAAGCTGCATGGTCATCAACAGTATTCTGTTCTTTCGAGTACAGTTACTGTCTTCACATATGTAGCTGTCTTTGACGTGGAGGTCAACATCTAGGAAGGTGGCTTGTTGGGTTGAGTAGGACCAGGTGAAGCAAATGTGGGAGAAGTTTTTGAGGTTGTGGAGAAATGTGGATAGGGTGTCCTCACCCTCAATCCAGGTTGCAAAAATGTCATCATTGAATCTGAACATGATGAGGGGTTTAGGATTCTGGGTGTTAGGAAAGGATTTCTCTAGATGGCCCACGAATAAGTTGGCATAGGGTGATGCCATGCGTGTGCCCATAGCAGTACCCCAGACTTGTTTGTAGGTAATACCATCAAAAGAGAAATAATATTGTGTGAGGATGTAGTTGGTCAAGGCGACTAGGAAGGACATCGTTGGTTTGGAAGCTGTCGGGTGCTGGGAAAGGTAGTGCTCAATAGTGGTAAGGCTGTAGGCATTAGGGATGTTAGTGCAAATGGAGGTGGCATCAATAGTGATGAGCAGGGCATCATGTGGTAATGGGACAGGAACTGTGGAGCGCCAGTGGAGGAAATGGTTGGTATATTTTATATAGGAGGGTAGATTCTGGGTAATAAGTTGAAGGTGTTGGTCTAAGAGAGCAGAGACACTCTTGGTGTGGGCACAGTAAGCGGTTTATGGACTTTAGTAAGCATGTAGAATGTAGGAGTGCAAGGAATGGTAGGGGTGAGCAGAGAGATGGACTTTGGACAAATGTTCTGGGATCGGCCAAAGGATTTGAGGAGGGACTGGAGATCTTACTGGATTTCTGGAATGGGGTCACTGTGGCAAGGTTTGTAGGTGGAAATATCTGACAGCTGGTGGAGTCCTTCTGCCAGGTAATCCTTGCAGTTCAAACAACAGTGGTGGAGTCTTTGTCTGCAGGTAGGATGATAAGGTCAGGATCAGTTTTTACATGGTGGACTGCAGTTCTTTCTGCAGATGTGAGGTTAGTTTGCATGTTGAAGGGTTTGGGAAATAATGGTGAGTCAAGGTTCAAGGCTAGTAAAGTTAACAGGGGGTGATATGTGGGCAGTGGGGGTGGACCATGGTTGGATGGAGGAGGACTGAGTTAGACAGGGTTCAAGATTGTTCTTTGGTTGAGCCTGATTGGTAGGATTGGTGGTGAAAAATGAGTTTCCACTGTAAGGACCAGGTGTAGGAGAGAATGTCTTTAACTGAATTTGGGAGTGAGGCAAAAGGTGAGGCCTTTGGAAGGGACTGATATTTCTGTGGGGGTAAGGCTTCTGGAGCCTAGGTTCATGACTTTGTTACAAGTCTGTTTAGATTCTTGATTCTGTGTGGTGGTGTGAGGGAGTTTTGGAGGATGGGGTAAGCATAATATGTCTGCAAGACAGGGTTTTGTTAGCTATGAGGGTACGTGGGGGAGATTTGGAGGTTGTTGTGGAGGCGGTGGACAGTGGTACTCCTAGGCGGAAGTAGGAAGTGAGCAGAGCAGAGAGCTATTTGAGGTGGTGTTGTGCATGTTGCTCTAGTTCCAGGAGAGCAAGAGTTTCAATGTGTTTTATGGGTTCGAGGAATTTGGGATTTCATAGCAGGAGAATTTTGCAGCTGGAGAGAAGGTACTGAAAGGAGGTTTGGGCTTGGTTGATAAAGTTTTGCAGGAGTATATTGGTGAGGTCTAAGGATTGGCAGAATCTGAACAGATGGAAGACATTGTGGAAGGAAGAGTGGCAGCTGGAGATGGGTGATTTGTTGGTAAGGCCATCTGGGGGGATTTCATGAACCAAGCAACAAAGCAGGAAAAGTATATGGGACAGGGTTCTAGCCAGGGATAAGGAAGCATTACTGTATTAACACAGATGGAAAAGCAAGGATCCATAGTGGTGGAAAAAATGAGAAAAATTCTGTAAATAACGTAGAATTATGTCTGAAAAAATTCGCAAAAATAGACCCAAATACATGTGAAAAATCATGAGAAGGATGAAATGGATCCAGAAGGGGGGAACAAGATGAAATCTGAGGGAGTCAATGATAGCGAAAGACGAAAACTCACTAAAATTGGCAGGAAGTCACAATGAGATCAAAGAAAAGATATAAATAATAAAAAATATATATTTTTTACTTTGGGTAGCAGGTCTGAGGGTGGATAAGTATGAAGAAGGGGGACATCAGCTGTGACCAGATGAGGTGGAATTAGTGGGTGCGAGCTAGGATAGGACAGAGAAAGAGTAGGAGGAGGGGAGGGGTTCATAGGGTGAGATGCAAGATCATATGGCACCAGAAAGCAGTGGGATCTAACATGCAAAAATATGGGAGAGTGACGCAGGGACAGTGGTCAGTTTGAAGGTATAGGATTAATAATATCAGAGGGAGCAATGTGTGACATAAGATGCTACACCAACAATCAGCATGTCTTGTAACTGTCTGCCATGCGCAGCCTAGACGGTTGATAAAGTGTGGCTTGTAAGAAGAGCGTGCAGTTCTATTTGTAAGGTGACAAGAGAAACACAGGGAAGAAGAGAAAGAAGGAAAGACATTGAGTATAAAGATGCATTAGAAAGTGGTAACAAAGGAAACAGCACTGAGTTAGGGTCAAAGAAAAGCCATCAGGGAAAAATCAAACAATGGAAAATCCAGGGTGGAATGTAACAATATTATCAAAAGGAAAGTTGTTACTCACCATTTAGTGGAGATGATGAGTCACAGACATGTACAACAAAAATACTGTCACAAATAAAGCTTTCAGCCAATAAGGCCTTCACAAAAATAGACAACAGATATGCACTCACTCATACAAACACACACACACACACACACACACACACACACACACACACACACACACACACACACACACACACACACACACACACTCATGCAAACGCAACTCACACATACACGACTGTTGTCTCAGGCCAAACTACAAGCAGCAGCACCAGTGCATGCTGGGAGTGGTAACTGGGTAGGGGTAAGGAGGAGGCTGGGGCAGTGGGGGGGAGAGATAGTAGCACCAACAATCAGCGTGGTCTTGTAGCCATCTCCAACTGCCACACTGATTTCCACAATGACCTCCACCTGTTCAGATTCCGCCAATCCTTAGCCCTCACCAACATAGTCCTGCAAAACAGATACCAATCAAGCCAAAACCTCCTTGTGGTACCTTCTCTCCACCCACAAAATTTTTCTGCTACAAAATCCCAAATTCCTGGAACCCATAACACACATTGAATCTCGTGCCCACCAGAAGCTACAACAACATACACAACGCTGCATCAAAAAGCAGTCCACCCCGCTCACTTCCTACTCCTGGCTTGGAGTACCACTGTCCACCACCTCCACAACAGCGTCCAAACCACTCCCATGTCCCCTCATAGCTGACAAACCCTGTCACACCAACCTGTTACACTTAACCCAACCTCTAAAACTCCCTCCAACCACCACACAGAGTCCAGAACCTACACAGACTTGTAACACAATCATAAAGTTTCCTTCAAGAAGCCTTAGCCCCACAGAAATATCAGTCCCTTCCAATGACCTCACCTTTTGCACCACTCCCAAATTCAGTCATGCAGGACATACTGAAGATCTTTTCTCCTTTTCCCAGTCTCTAGAGTGGAAACACTTTTTCGCCACCAACACTACCAATCAGACTCAACCAAAGACCAATGTCGAACCCTGCATAACTCAGCTCACACCTCCATCAAACTGTGATCCATTCCCACTCTCCTAGATACCCCCTGTTAACATTCCAGAATTTCTTAACCACAGACCTTACCTCATCAGCATTCCCCTAATCCCTCAACGTGCAAACTAACCTTACGTATGCAGAAAGAACCACAGTCTACCATCTAAAAACTGATCCTGACCTTATTATCTTACCTGCAGACAAAGGCCCCACCACTGTTGTTTTGAACCACAAGGATTACTTGGTGGAAGGTCTCCGCCAGCTGTCTGATACTTCCACCTACAAACCTTGCCACAGTGACCCCATTCCAGAAATCCAGTAAGATCTCCAGTCCCTTCTCAAATCCTTTGGCCAATCCCAGAACATCTGTCCAAAGTCCATCTCTCTGCTCACCCCTACCATTCCTTGCACTCCTACATTCTACATGCTTAATAATGTCCATAAACCGCTTACTGTGCCCCCACCAAGAGTGTCTCTGCTCTCTTAGACCAACACCTTCAACTTATTACCCAGAATCTACCCTCCTATATAAAAGATATCAACCATTTCCTTCACCAGTTCTCCACAGTTCCTGTCCCTTTACTACATAGTGCCCTGCTCGTCACTATTGATGCCACCTCCCCTTACATTAACATCTCTAATTCCCATGGCCTTATTGCTATTGAACTCTACCTTTCCCAACGCCTGACAAATTTCAAACCAACAACCTCCTTCCTAGTCGCCATGACCAACTACATCCTCACACATGTCTACTTCTCCTTTGAAGGTATTAACTATAAACAAATCCAGGGTTTTGCTATGGGCACCTGCATGGCACCGTCCTATGCCAACTTATTCATGGGCCATCTAGAGGAATCTTACCCAAACACCCAGAATCCTAAACCCCTCATCTCGTTCAGATTCACTGATATCTTTGCAATCTGGATTGAGGGTGAGGACACCCTATCCACATTCCTCCAGAATCTCAACAACTTCTCCCCCATTGGCTTCATCTGGTCCTTCTCAACCCAACAAGCCACCTTCCTAGATGTTGACCTCCACCTTAAAGATGGCTACAGCAGTACCTCCATCGATATCAAATCCACTAACCACCAGCAACACCTCCACTTTGACAGCTGCCACCCATTCCATACTGAAAAGTCCTCCATTCCATGCTGAACAGTCCGTTCCATACAGCTTAGCCACTCATGTTTGTCGCATTTGCAGTGATGAGTGGTCCCTCTTGAAATATACTGAGGGTTTCACTGAATCCTTCACAGACTGCAATTATCACCTCAACCTTGTACAGAAAAAAATCTCCTGTGCCTTTTCTTTTCCACTCTCCCAACACCTCCCAAAGTCCCACCATCTGGCCATGGAAGAGCATTCTCCTTGTAACTCATTACCACACAGAAGTGGAGCAACTGAATTACATTATCTGCCAGGTGTTCGATTACCTCTTGTCATGCCTTGAAATGAGAAATGTCCTGCCCACAATCCTTCCCACGCCTCCCACAGTGGTATTCTGCCATCCACTGAACCTACACAATATATTCATCCATCCCTACACAACCTCCTGCTCCCAAATCTTTATCTCATGTCTCATGCCCCTGTAATAGACCTAGATGTAAGACCTGTCTCATACATCCACCCACCATCATCATCTACTCCAGTTGGATCACAAAGATCACCTATCCCATCAAAGACAGGCCTACCTGTGAAACCAGTCATGTGATCTACTAGCTAAGCTCCAACCACTGTGCTGCATTCGATGTGAGCATGACAACCAACAACCTGTCTGTCCGTATGAATGGCCACAGATAAATAGTGTCAAAGAAACAAGTGAATCACCCTGTTGCTGAGCATGCTGCCAAATATAACATCCTTCATTCCAATGACTGCTTCACAGCCTGTGTGATATGGATCCTTCGCACCAACACCAGCTTTTCTGAACTGCTTAGGTGGGAACTTTCCCTGCCATATATCCTACATTCCTATAACCCTCCTGGCCTCAATCTTCGTTAGTCATTGTCCTCACCTATCCAGCACCTTCCCTGTCCCCATTTCAGCACTACAAACGTCTCATTTCACCATCCCATCCAGTCTTTTTACTTCTCTCCTTTTCCGCTATCCTCCTTCCTCCCCACCTTTCACCAGCCCTCCATCTAACCTGCAGCACTTCACTGTCTACCACCACTACCACTACCCTACTATCCCTCCCCCTCCCAGCCCCAGCCTCCTCCTTACCCTCACCCAGTTGCCACTCCCATCATGCACTGGTGCTGCTGCTCGCACTGTAGCCTCAGTTGCTGGGGACTACAGGCATGTGTGTGTGTGAAGTTCATTTGTGTGTGTGTGTGTGTGTGTGTGTGTGTGTGTGTGTGTGTGTGTGTGTGTGTGTCATCTAGTTTTGATGAAGACCTTACTGGCCAAAAGCTTTATTTGTGATAGTCTTTTTGTTGTGCGTATCTATGACTCAGCATCTCTGCTATGAGGTAAGTACCAACCAGTAATCCTGAATATTAGAATCTGCTCACATTGTCACTGTTACTAAGCACCCAGGTTTGAATCACCATGCTGTGGTCCATTAGAGTTGCTTTTCTGGGTGTAAATATTCAAGGCAACACCTATTGTTGACATAGTTTCTTTATAAAAATAAATACACATAATATTTGTGTAATACAGCAAGCACCAGATTATCCAGGTACAGATTATTCAGTTTTTAGATTATTTATTCATAGTTCTGCAATTTAAAAAAAAAAGTAAAATAGAATAGAATAAAATAAATAAAAAAAGTATGAAGTATTCTGTTATAATCAGAATAAATATTTACATTTAGAATACACTGTTTATTTATTTATTTTCTGCCCATATAACAAAAAGTTTTTGGACATTGTCAGGAAAATTTAGATTACGTTACACATATACCGTAAAATATTTACATTCTTTCATAACAACATATGGATCAGACACATGTATGTACACATTATTTTTCAAAAGGGCACTGAAAGTACATTCCTCTATAGTGTAACACAATTTAGCTTATATTTATAATAGTACAGTACACATAATACAGTGTATAATTACGTTCTTTCATACCACTGATAGATCGGAGACATTGTCTATATACAATGTTTTCCAAGATGGCACTACAACTTAAAGTCCTCTATAGAGTAACAACACTTCTCTATTAATAATTGCTTCAGTCTACTCTTTAGCATACTTAGATTTATTTTCTTGAGTTCACAGGGTAGTTCACTGTAGAAAATTGCTCCCATTCTGTGTGGGCTGTTATGTATGTCACTCATTTTTTACTGCTGGAAGATGATGTGGGCCCCAACACATTGTCTAACATCTCTGAACTATTTTTCCATTATGCCCCTTTCCTATTTTTGCAACATGTCCACGATTGATTTCCTGTCTACATGTTGGCTGAGCTCTTTCGCTAGGAATTGAAGGTTGATAATTTGTAGCTAACTTAAAGTCAATAGTAAATGGAATTCAGAATTCTTGCTCAATGTTGATCTGAAATGAAAGTGAGCTGTTCCATCGTCATGAGGAATGAATTGTTGATTGCGGTGTTCTAGCTGCAGACAGACCTCAATAGAAGTGTATCTTCTAAAATGGATCATTGATAATGAATATTAAACTATATCACATTTCTTGTTGTTTACATGGTTTACATGTGTTAGGAAGATAATAAATCAGAAGCTATAGATAAGTAGGGTGAAACTGCAGTAAAAGTTTTTCAGAATTATACAAACAGTGAGAGGCTTAAATGATAACAAAAGAAAGTTATTAAATATTTGAATGAAAGCTGAAAGCCAAGCTGGACTGGCAATGTTTAACTACCTGAAAACTTAAATGAAGCGCTGCACTTGTAGTTCAAACAGAAAAAAGCAGGAGTTCTTCCCATATGAGGTATGATGTTAACAGAGAAAGGAGGAAAGTTCTGAGATCCTCTGAAGAGTGAAGTAAAATTTAATGTTTCATCAGGATGGCTGCCTCAATCTAGACATTGATATGGAATCTGAGGAACTGATGCTCAGGGCAAGAAACTTATTGCTGACAAATACACAACTGAATCTTTTGCCATGACTTCTGCAATTGCATTACCCCAAACAATTTTCTCGTGGAACAGATTTACAATACTCTCAAGTTTTTAGGTTATCCATGCAGTCCTGGGTCCACATTAACCTGGATATTCAGGAACTTGCTGTTGTTGTAGAAGGGACCAGAAAACAATATCTTGGTTCACCAGTGGCCATATTTATGATAAATATTTATCATGGTTGAGTAACAGCAATACAAAAAGTTTCAGTCAATTGTATACCTTCATTGTGATGCCATGGGGGAAAATGGAAACTTGCATTAACATCATAAGGAGTAAAATTTAAGCACAAGAATAGAATAAGTGTAAAAAATGACCTGTATCAGGATACCAAAAAATCTCTGGATTAGAAAAAGGTGTTATATCAGGTTTCGTCACCCTGGATGCAATTTCCTTACAGCTCTTCTTTTCTGCATTTCCTTTCTTTCCAGTGGCAGGATAATCTGTTCTGCAAGTTCTTTACTTGTAAAGTATAAAAATTCAGAGATTTTTTTTAGAATTCTGGTATCAGAGGAACAGACTTTGGTTGCTGCTAAGCACAAACATTACTACGTATGTGTCTTAGAATATTTTATTCTTATTAGTATTATTATATCTGGCAAGCAGTTATTTTGAAAAAATCATTTCAGTTCCTGTTACATTACTCATCATCTATTTTTGTGGATGTTTACCATGATTCTGCAGAACAAAATCATCTACGTATTTATGGAAAAATGTGTGTCTATCAACATGCCAGCACTTTCATTTGGTAAGTTACATCATCTTTGTTTTTAGATATATTTTTCCCACATAGAATGTTTCCCTCTATTAAATTTATGGAAAAAGTTAGAGAGCTTATATAATATTATACTAGTGTTAACCAGAATTTAGAAGACAGAATTGAACTTAGCCAATAAAATTGAATCATCTGTGTGTACAGATCAGTCACACCAACTAACATGACACAGTTGCAGACTGGAAAAAGAATATAACTTTCTGTTATTGCATCAGCTGTCAGTTTTGTTTTTACTATAACAACAGATACATTATAACTATTATTGCTATACCAAGAGAGTGCCATTAGTCATACAGTGTAATCTAGAGTTTCTCCATTTATTACAGACCTGGTGCAACAACTAACCATTCTATATAATTCTCACACTCTAAATGTAATACAAAGAACTTCCAACATGCAGAACTATTCAGAAGAAGTGCAGGGTGGGGCAAATAAAAGTGGCCCGGACAAGTGAATATGATTGGATGTGATTGTATGCATATAGCCACACCCTGTGACATGCACACCCACCACATGATCCACACCAGTTCCTTGGAGCACATTTATACAATCTTCCTGCCTGACAGAGTTGTTAGCAGAGGTCAGTGTGGTTGCAGCCCTTGCTGGCCACATAGGTCACCTGATTTGCCTATGTGTGGTTACTTTGTGTGGGGAGCCCTTAAGACTAAGGTGTATCACAACAACCTTAGTAGTCTTCAAGAACTGTAGCATAGCATTTCAGATGGGACTGCAGCAATTCCAGCAGTCCAGCTTAGATCTGCTGTCAGTAACTTGCTGGCTAGGGCCCAGAAGTGTCAAGAGATGAATGGTGGTCACTTTCAACATCTGCTATAGTCAGCTTAGTACTGTATTTCCTTTCCCCTGCTGTGTTTCCTTGCACCCTGGAACTCTGTTCTCCAGTCTACTTTTATTTTCTCCACTTTGTATGTATCTGTACCACAACATCTGAATTGCGTTGATTCTTTTTTTTACTAGTTTTCCCACAGTCTGTGATTCACTTCCATACAACACTGTGCTCCAAAAGTACATTATCAGAAATTTCTTACTCAAATTAAGGCTTATGTTTGATACTAGTTGATTCTTCTGGGCAGGAATGTGCTCTTTGCCTGTACTAGTCTACTTTTTGTGCTCTTCTTGCTCTGTCCGTCATGTCATGCTTCCAAGATAACAAAATTACACAGTTCTGAAAAACAGATATATACATTAAATGGAACTGAAAGAGGACACTAATAGGAGAGGAGTATTATCATCAGCCTTGGCATTGTACAAGTCTGAATATTATTACATTGCACACGCCTATGTGTAAGTATGCTCCACTTCTCAGAGACTTCAGATACACAGTCAAGTTTAAGGTGTTTGGCAGAATCTTAACAATTTTGTGGGGACATTTTTGTTAGTTTATTGGAGATCACAGTTGAGGGTTCTATACCCGGTTTTCAACTAGCTATACATTCCAGCACAAAAAGAGGAACCTTTTTGGTATGCATTATTTTGAAGGTGTATACAAGACTATTCACACAATCTTACAAAGAATTAGTCATTGGATGTTATAGAACAATCTAAAATGTGAATCTATACACAAAAACTACATTGCAAATAGTGTAATTTTTTTCTTTCTTACGTGTATTCCACTGAACCACACACGTACTTCACAATTTCTTTAGCAGATGTTCACTCACATTCTGAGTTCAGCAGGAGTGCCAGTGCTACTTGCTTTTTAAATGAATGAAGATGGATGACCACACTGCTTTCTTGTAAGAATGTTGACAGCAGTTTCTTGCTAAATGTAAAAAGAATATTACTTGCTGTTTTCATTAAAAATGCCTTCACAATGGCATCAGTTAGTGAGAAAAAGATCCATTCCGCAGTTCTAAAAATATAATTCCAACATTATACCATTCTCACTTTTGATCAAAGAGAGGCATACCTTGCATTGTACTGTTGTATTAATTTATGGCACTTGGACAAGCTGTGCTACATATGGAACCATCTCTGCTCTTTCTAGAAACAGTTGTTACATCCTTGTAGACATTACTGATGCTAGAGCTGTTACAGTTCTTGGGTTTTCTCACTTTATCACAATGACAGAATCTTTAACCAACATACCAAACTCATCTCACTACAATTTGTCTCTCTTCTTCTTCATTCCCTGAAAATCTTCCAAGACAAAATCTGACAGGATCAACAGAATGCATTCCATTTGAAGTGTTTTTTTAGGGAGTATGAAGTGAAGTACAGTAGAGTCCCATTAAACCGAACTAAATGGGACAGGACCTTGTTCGGATTACCAATTTGTTCAGATTAGCCGGAATTACAGTGATGAATTTCTAGAATGAAATATACCAAGCAGATAAGTAGGTACACCATGGTAACAAATGGGAACAAGTGTGGGAACAATGGCTCACTCTCACTCCCTGCCCTTGTTGTTGTGCACTGTTGAGACCTTTGTAGTGTCTGAGGTCAGTGCATTGCCAGTTGGCTTGCAAAGCACTTGGTTATGCTAGTTATTGATTGCTGGCACACATAACAGTTGTATTGTATCTGTTCATGGGTAGTGGTGCACGTATTTTCGTCATGAGTAAACCAAAACATACAACGTTAACTCTCAAAGAGTGCTTTGAAGCGGATAGACAATGGTGAGAATGTATCTAAACTGGCAATGGAACTGGGTGTTGATAAAGCAATCATTGGTGATTGGAAGAAGAACCGAGTGAAGCTTGAACAGTCTTGTGCAACGTCTTTGGGAAAAACACTTGAAATTAAGCAGAGTTTGAAATGTTCCCAGTATGAAAAAGTGGATGAAACTCTTTTCCTTTGGTTTACGCAGGAAAGAGAAAGGGGAACTCCTTTGAGTGAAGCACTGGTTCAGGAGAAGGCTGTTTACCTGAACAAGTTAATGAATTTTAATGAGTCTTTTAGTGCCATTACAGGTTGGTTGGACAGATTCCAAAAATGTCATGGAATCTGTCAGCTAACAATTACTGGAGAGAAGCTTTCTTCTGGCCATGATGCAGAGAAGGAATACTTGGGTGAGTTTGAAAAAATGATGAGACAGGGAAAGTATTCTCCTCAACAAATTTATAAAGCTGATGAGATGGTCCTTAATTTTAGGGCATTGCCAACAAAAAGCTTGGCATCAACAGCAGAATGCTGCTGGTAATCACAAGCTGCCTTTATGCTGATTGGCAAATCTGCTAGGCCCAGAGCTTTTAAAAACTGCGTCATGAAGTCACTGCCCGTATATTATTGTAACCAGAAAAAAGCATAGATTGATGGTAAGCTGTTCAAAGAATGGTTTCATGGCCAGTTTGTTCCCTCTGTTTGACAGTTTTCTAAGGAAAATCATTTGTCTCCCTGTGCAGTCCTTTTGATTGATAATGTGCCATCTCACCCCAGAATTGAGGAATTATGTGATGGAGAAATTGTGGCAAAGTTTTTGCCACCGAATGTTACATCAGTTCTACAGCCAATGAAACAGAGCGTACTGCAAACATTAAAACTGATTTACAGAAAGCAATTTTTAAGAATTTTGATCCAAGATGATAGCATTCCTTTAGTGGACAAAACAAAAAAGACCAATGTGAAGGATATTGTTTATTGGGCTGCTGAGGCATGGCAGAATACTCCAGAAAATACTCTGAGAAAATCTTGGAGAAAAAAGTGGACATCTCTTGAATTTCAGTACAACTTAGTTGAAAATGAAGAGGAAAATCTACTACAAATGATACAGACAGTCCCTGGATGTGAATAAGCTAGTGAAGGAGACGTAGATGAGTGGATGGCAGAAGAAGGGGCATGTGTGGAGAACCTTACTGATGATTATTTAGTTGCTGCTGTGACTCAAGACCAGGAAGAAGTGGACTGCTGTGACAGAAGTGACAATAAGCCTGAAAGCGACAAAGGAGAGTTGGTGCCACACAGTGATGCAGCAGAAACCCATGACTTCGCACTATGTTATTTGGAGCAACAACCCACAACACCTGGTGATTTGATTTTTATGAGATGATGGTGCAACTATGCATCATATAACAGACTGTCTTCATAATTCCAAAAAACAATGACTGAGTTTTTGTCATCTAAAAAGTAGGGATAAAATGTCCACTGTATTGTAGTACATTTTACAGCTTTTCTTCCATTGTTATACATTGTACAGACCTAATTTTTTCTTGCCAATTTTTCTAATACATATTTACTGTAATGTGTAAAATAAAATAGTGTGTATGTACAGCAGTTTACAGCACAGTTTTCCATACTTAGACTAACATTTTTCGTGTTTGGATTAACCGAACATTCGGATTGCAGGGGTTCAGATTAGCGGGAATTTGCTGTAGTTGCCAAATGAAACAATGCACTTTCTGTTTTACCAAAGCACACATAAGTCAAATACAACCCTTTCACTAAGATGAAGTACTTTCTTCCAGTTTTTTTCCAGTAGACTGGGAACTTTAGTAGATAGCTTCCCTTAGCATCAGGCAGGCGCCTACCTTATACCCTCTTTTTTGGCTTGTTCTGTTTTATGCTCCAATTATCCTTTGAAATAACTTTGTCAACGAATAATCTGCCTGAGTAGCAACCTAAGTTTATAGCCAGGAACCCCCTTCCTCACCACGTCTGCATTAATGCTGAGATGAAGTTTCCTGAACTGTGTTTAACCTTTTAGAGTCATCACTGCCAACACAAATTTGTCATATGAAACATGATCCTAACCCTTGTAATTTAATAAATGTGGTAGCTTATGGGTACATGTAATGCATAGGGGTCTGGTCCCAGGAGATAGCTGGGAGGGATGCAGTGGTGCAGTCCTAGTCACGAGAGCACCAAGGAAACATCATTGACAATAAAACACGTATTAGACAATAACACAGGCTCAACTTCCAAAACACTGTGCCACAACTGGGCTGGCGAAGTAGCACTTTGTCAGTGGTGGAACACCAGCTTGTGCTCATCTTGCAGTATGGCCAGCACACTGAGGCACTGGGTGGCAGCTGCTAAATCACAGGCAGTCATTTACAAAACAGGAAATGGCAGCATCGGCGTCTGCCAGAGGAATGGGATGAGTAACACCAGTGACCACCCTCTCGAAGGTGAATGATGGACAGTGCTCAGGTCATGCAGGTCAACCCTCCAGCAGACTACCAGAGTTATGGCGGCCTCCATGCCCCATCAGCATAACCTAAAAAGATCTCAGTGCAGCAAGCAGCAGCAAACTTGTGTTTCCATAGATGATCAGACAGACAGCTAAGTATGCCAACGATCGACCTCCAAAGCCTCCCCTCTTACTGGATGGTTGCAACTGACACAAGAGCTGAGGTTATGCACTGCAATTGGCAATCAACATTCAGCAATCCGAATGACTTTTTTAAGAAGGGAAGAGTATTTATGTAGATGCCTTCTGTGGGCTTTGCAGTGGTGGGGATTGCTACTACATCATGTGTCCTGGTTTTTTCCTTGCTGTCAGCTCTCCTAGTGGCTTCAGACTTTTGCAACTTCACCTTTCAGAGGCTGTTTTCTGATGGCTTGGCACCTGAGTACTTAAAGTTGCATTGTAGCTATCCTTCCTTTGGAAACTCTGCTTTGTCACTATATGACAGTATCTCTTGGCTTCCATGATGTCATTATGCTTTTCTTGCAGACTAGGGCACTTGGTCATTCTCCCATGGTGCGATAGATCCCATGTTTGCCACAGCTTGCTCAGCATTTCCCCCAGCTGGCAGTCTTCTGGTCACGGACACAGGTGGTTAACCTTCTGGGAGCTGCCAGAGTACACCTTGGACAAATGTTTAGTGTCTGCCAGGGATACTGTCCTGGGGCATGACATCTCCCCCGTTCTTCAGAAAATTCATCTTGAATTTTTTGGTTTATGATATCGGTAATCAATTCATCCTACATATTCTGCAACAGTAGTTACACATTATACAATTTTAGTTGTTCTTCCATTACCATACAGCTAATTTACATGATTTCCAACAGCTGATATATTGAAGCAATAACATAGGTCTCTGCAGAAGTTATTTATTATATACTAACATAGTTATTCATATATTTATAGGTTCATCTATTAGTTTTCATGTAATTCCCCTATGATGTCTGAGCTTTATTTACGAAGCAGTCAACAGGTATTTGGTGCACAGGTAAATCTGAGTGGTGCACTGACTTTCATCTAAAACAGAAGTAGATCACACAAATAACAATCAGAACTATTACAGAACTGGTAGATATCAGGCTTATAGTTGTGATACAATGATGTTGTCTATCACGGTATTCCTATATGTGCTGGAACATTTGTTCAGCTGTAATTCTCCCTGTCCGATGATGACTTGCAAGTTGTCAGGCACTCATCTAGCCAGCTCTAGATAATAGTTGTCTTCAGCCATCACACAGCGCAGCTTAATCAAAATTGAAATATCTCATAATCCTTAGATCACATCACGATGAAGTTTGCATCGGTCAGTCTTACTTAAAAGGCTGCACACATAAATGTCATATTCCCCCTTCTTTCTTATCTTAATCAATAATCACAATTCCATGACATAACAAATCAGAAATGAATGAGGTCAGTGAGATAACATATCACTGCCGGATCTCAGTTTGAAATGGGAGACCAAAAGTTGGCTACAGTAAGTAGGTTCAGGTGGATGTAGGTTGTAGTGATTATTCAAAGATGGATAGGCATACACACGATAGACAAGTACGGAGAGCTGTATCAAACCAGTGTTCACACTGCAGACTATTCTTCTTCTTTTTCATCTACATTTTTTGAATCAATGCAAATGGATTTGTGCACAATGAGTTTAGTTCTCTCTAACTCACTGTTCTTCATTTTGCATCTTCCTAGCCTGTAGTCATAAAAATCATTAACTGGTTTGAGACAAACGTTACGCAAGATTTTTTTAACAGCACACAGTCTCATTTTTAATTTCTTTGGGTTCTTTCTATTTTCATTTCCAGCACATTTTTCTTGAAGAATATATTTAAGACACATCTGTTTTACCCCAAAGGCTACTTATCCAAGCCTCATAATGCATGTTTTGTGTGTGTTGTATATTTTGGGCTAATGATTTCACTGTATTACCTTGAGAAACCCTACATCATTGTGAGATGATCCTTGGATGAATAAAGAAATAAATAAAACAAATAAATGGTTGTCCTCAATGAATTCCACAAGCACATCTTCTCTATTATTCCTAATACCAAACCCAAAGTTTTCTTCTGAAGTTTCGTTCTTCAACTTTGTCCCAACTTTTGCATTTAAGTCACTCATTACCATCTTATAGAGTGAATTATGTTCGTTTAACAGTTCTTGCAACTCCTCAAACAGATCTTTGACTTGTCTATTAGGGTGTGAGGTTGTTTAGACATAAACTTATATTTAGTATCCGACTAAAGTTTCGTCTTTGGCTTTGGCCAAAAATTCCACCGTAGGCTAAACCTTGGCTTTGGCCAAAATATGCCAAAGTTTTGGCCAAATCTGAAGGTTTCTAGCAAGCACTAAATTGAACTAACTGTTAGTTAGCATCACAGTGGACACCCGACAATTAAACTGCAACAGTCATGAAGCTTTCACATATTTGATGCGGACTGTAGTAACTGTGTTGTGTTAGTTGGCCTCCACGACCAGTAAGTATAAGTTTGTATGTGAATTAAATTATCTACTTTGATATTTTATCATATGACTGCAGAAAATTTTCATCTGACTGGAGAGAAGAAAAGATTGAGTTTGTGAAAAGCACTTAAAATGCTAAAAAATGTAAGTATTGTTTTTATAATATTTAGTAAGTTATTTATATCTCAGTAGTAGCATTATTAACATTTTAATATCTGTTCTTAACGTTATGGTTTTAGAGACAAGTATCACTGTATCTTGTAAAGTTATTCTGGTTCCCTGATCTCCCTCAGTTCTTCTCAGATCTTGTCGGCAGAATCCGGAATGTTCCATAGCTCTAGGCACTGCTACCAATGAACACGATTTGCAGTGTGCGACACTATAATGAATGAACATTCAGTGTGCAGTGGGCATGTGGGTATTGTGATTGACTAGTTAATGATTATATCCACTCTGAGTATTAAAATGATTATTTACATGATTTTCGGTGCCTCACTCATTGAATAACTGTGTCTCAGCAGGATTTACTTATTTTATATTTCATAAAATATGTACCACATCTTACGGTTAACGCCTTCACAAAAACTGTAATTTTTTTTGTGCTATTTACACCACAGCAAAAGAAGACTTCGAAGTGCAAATGGCGCTTGTGTTAAGTGCAAATGGCGCTTGTGTTGGCAGTCCTGCGAGGAAGCCATTCTCTTGCTACGCAGCGGCCTTTGTTTCTGCTACCCCAGGCCAGGTATCCCTCTCAGCCCCGAGAACTAGAAAAGCTTTACAAACTATTTTTGTTAGGTTTATAAGTGTGTGATATATCTCAAAGTTGGACATGTGCATTTTGGTTGTTTCAAGTTGCTTCATATTTGCTTGTTACTGACAACAGTTACAAAGAAGAAACAATATTTGAAAGACTTTGTGCGTATCCTTTTAGGAATTTTTTAAAAACAAATCTCAAAAAAGTACCCTATTTAACCTTTAACAGAAAAAACTACATATTAGTATTTATACTGTTATGATCTTTTACATGGCTGGCACTCGTTCCCCGCGCTGGGATAAGATTAGATTATGCAAGTATTTTACACAACATTTTTGTTTTAATTTTCAATCAAACTAATCTCAAAAATGATGCTGATGAATCTCTACCAGAAAATGTACAGATCAGTATTCTAAATGCTATGACTTTTGCTTAGCTGGCATTGTTTGTAGTTGATATTCATAGGTCTGCGAGGTATATCAAACGCAGAGGGGCATGCACTGACACAGAAGAACACCATAATTACTAATTTTTATTTACACTTCCTTTGATATTTGTCTTTCAAAATGAGGTACAAGATATTTATGTCTTTCTGTTGGTCTTGACACTAAAGAAACAACAATTAGTGCAGCTTCTTGGAACCATAACTTTTGATTTATTGCAACAAATGTTCATCACTATTCTGCAGTCATCAGTAGAAACTATACTCTCTATAATTTCTGAAAATAAATGCATTTTTATGTATGGACTGCTCAAAATATTCCTTGTGTGTCTACATTTATGTATTGGAAGGTTAGGATCTTACGTTATTGTTCTAGTTAGGAATGAAGCGTTGTCTGCTTTGGAGGTCATCAGTCCCATTGCATGAGGGAAGTATTGGGGAAGGAAGTTGACTGAGCCCTTTCAGAGGAACCATCCCAGCATTTGCCTGAAGCGATTTACGGAAATCATGGAAAATTCAAATCAGGATGGCCGGGCATGGGTTTGAACTGCCGTCCTCCCAAATGCAAGTTCAGTGTGCTAACCACTATGACACCTCACTTGGTGGGGAGTTTTCAGTCCTAATATGACAAGTCATCTGTAAACTAACAAAAAAAACGTTAATTTTAAACCAAAGCGCATTTATTTGGTTAGAAGAGTGCTTGTATCCAACAAATACCTGTCATGTTGCATATTCTACTAATCAATATATGTAAAGAACCAAACCAAAATACTAAGTTCTGTTTCTCTTCATCTTTAGATACTTACACGTTAAAGTCAGTACATTACTGGAAGTTACACTTTTTTTTCAGTCAGATCATTTGAGCAGTATGCGAAATGGCGTATTTGTTCACTTCACATATTTTCTTTTTGAAAAAAAAAAGGAAAAAAAAAAGTGTATTTTGTTTCAACATTGTTGGAAGCTGTTTGTGAGAATTTCAGGATGAACAATAAATTTGCAAAACATGAAGGCACCTCCTGGCACAATGGGCAGTCCGGAAAAATAATAATAATAAAAATGATATTAGTAATAATAACAAGTTCAGTTTTCAAATTTGTAATGTTAGAAAAGTTGAAACAGAGCACCAGATTTTCTCCTTTTTGTTCTAGTAAGAATAACTTCACGACTGTGAATTGCTTTGCCTTTATTAATCTGTATTTTGGTGTAAAACTTACTAAAAAATGTAGTTGTGGAATATCCATTTTGTAGAGCACATTCACTTATGGGAAGCGAACATAAGGAAATCCCTGTAATCAACCAATACAGCTGAATGCACTGTGACCACCCAATCATCCAATGATATCGGTCAATGTCTGTCGAAAATAATCTAACGGCTAATGATGGTTGTACAGTGACCGTGCCATTATGTGTGATGGATTGCCTTTTTAATTAGTTCATATTCACAGCTTCTCTGGTCTAGTGGTTTGCGTTCTTAACTACTAAGCCAAGGAGATGCGGATTCGAATCCCATGGGTAAATGTGGGTGTGATGAGCATGAGCACTTACACCAATAGCATGGATTTTTCTATGTATTTAAGTATGTTTATTATACTGTCTAGGTGCTATAGTACAAGTTTTGGTTTAGTTTGGGGCTAGAGATGGTTGGATGATTCGAAAGAGTTTTTTGTTTTTTGTTTTTTGTCTTTTATTTCAGGTACATAATGGCTTCTGTGAGATTATATCCCATCTGGGAATATTTATGAAAAAAAAAATATAAAGCAACCTGTAAAGTACGTAGTAAATCACTGTCTCTTGGTAGTGCCTTACCAAAAAACAGACCATTACAAATATTAAAAATCATTTGTCAAAACTTCATAAAAGTGACTGGGCAGCTTATTGTAAAACAAATAAAAAACACCAGAGTTTGATCAATAAAGAACCAGAGTCATTTAAACTCTTCACAACACAAAAAAGTTGTCAAACAATCTACTTTACCAGATGGATAAAGGTATTATGGATCTCACTATCGTCGACGTGCTGCCATACAATGTTGTAGAAGGAGATACAATTCCTAGACTCAATTTGACTGACCCTGACACTCCATCCAGTTACCGGAAAAAGTCTGATAAATACTTTAGGACAACTTTAATGCCACTGACATATGAAAAAGTAAAAGGAAAATTCGCACTTCTTTTAGAAAAGGCTGAATGTGTCAGCTTTACCACTGACATATGGAGTAATCCATCAAAGATGCGCATGTTGCTGAGTTGCACAGCCCACTTCATTAAACGCCCCAAAAAGGAAAAAGCTATAGTGGCAGCCAATACAGCGACACCAGTAGAACAGTATCACACAGGACAGCATATTTCAGAGAATCTTAACCAATTATTGCCAAATTTACTTTAACAAATAAAATCCACTTGGGTATCTGTGACAATGCTTTCAATATGCAAGCAGCCATGTGTTGTGGAAACATGACTAATATTGGATGCATAGCTCATACATTGTAACTAGTTATTCATGATGTTCTGCTCAAAGATGCTGCTTTTTAAATAGATACAATAAAAAAAGTCACAAAACTGTAGGATATTTTTTAAAAAGTGAACATGCTTTCCGATATTTAAACAAGCTTCAAGAAACATGCGACTTTACCCAAACATGTTTGGATTATTGATATCAAAACCCACTGGAACAGCATTTATGTAATGTTGGAAAGACTCACTGAACAAAAACCTGCTACCAATTTATACATGGCAGAATGCGGTGGGATAATAGTCCCAACTACAGAACAATTGGAAGAAATAAGCTACTGTATAACAGTACTTAAGTGCTTTCATCAAGCAACACTTGATATTTCAAGTGACTTTTTATCAGTATCCTTAATAATGCCATTAAGGATCATGCTTAATTCAAAATTGACCACAAAAGATGAAGATCCTGAAAATGTAAATCAGCTCAAGACCCAGTTGTGCGAGTCTGTTAATAGGAGACTTTCTCACGCAAGAAATACTCTACATATATTTAATGATACTCTAATAGATCCCCATTTTAAAACAAAGTATTTAAATAGTGATGAAATGGAAAACACAAAGAATGAAATATTATCATTTCTATTAGAGAATGAGTCTCGGTCAAGTCAAATAGCTCATATGGACATAGATATTGATGCAATATATGATGATGATTTATGAGATTCACATGATAAACTTGCATTACCTGTCAAAAGTGGTAATGAGTTGGATTTGGTAACATGTTTTTTTAAAGAACCTTTACTTTTGAGAAATGCTGACATATGAATTTTGGGCTTCTAGTCCATATGCTTATCTAAGCCCAAATGCACTTAAATATTTATCTGCTCCTCCTACTAGTGTTCCTAGTGAACAAATGTTCAGTGAAGCAGGACAGATATATGCGGACTGGTGATCTTACTTGATTGGTGAAAATGTGGACAATTATTATACAACATAAGACTTTTTAACTTTGATTATTAATTATTTTTAATTGACGGATATCAAAATACTAATGGAAATTTAAGATCATTTGGCTATTATTATGTTTTCTTTTTTCCAACTGTAATTGTTCAGGTACTTTTTTTAAGTAAACAAATGCTGGTATTATAATTGACTTTTTTTCAGTGTTGTTATTTCTAACACATTGCAAGATATTTTTAATCATCTCGTTAAATTGTCTATATTATGTTTAAAAAATCACTAGTTTATTCACATTTTGCCAGTTTTGAACAGAATTTCTTTGCACTGTTCAGCCGGAGATTAGGGTGATAGCAGATTAATCAGCTTCAGCCATAAATCGACTTTCGGTTGGACACTTCTTATATTATCCCCAGTGCACAGCTTTTATTTATTTTTAATACTGTTCATCTACATCTACATATATTTTCCGCAGCCACCGAATGGCGCATGGCGGAAGGTACTATGTACCAGTAATAATCATTTCCCTTCCTGTTTCAGTCACAAATAAAGTAAGGAGAAAACAACCATCTGTAAACCTCCATATAAGTGCTAATTTCTCACATCTTATCTTCATTGTCCTTATGTGATATGCATCTTGGTGGTGGCAGTAGAATCATTCTACAGTTTGCCTCAAATGTTGGTTCTCTGAATTTCCTCAATATTGCCTTGCAAAAAGAACATTATCTTCCATCCATGGATTCCCATTTGAGTTCACGAAGCATCACTGTAATTCTTGCATGCTGATCAAACCTACCGGTAACAACAGCACACCTCTGAACTGCTCCAATTTCCTCTTTTAATCTGACCCGATGGTGATACTAAACTGTCAAGCAGTACTATAGAATGGGTCACACTAGTGTTAAGATTGTTTTTCTTACTCTTCCACCTGGACTTACATTTTTCTACATTTACTGCCATTCATCACACCAACTAAAAATTCTGTCTAAGTCATCTTGTATCCACCTACACTCAGTGAACGATGCAAGAACATAACAAGGATTTTGTCAAAAAGAGGGCAGTCCCATTTGGTAAAGAGTACCTTAAATAGACTAATTTTTCTTGTTTTATTCTGAAAATACAATTATTTATTTATTCTATGTATACAATTTTCTTTTGGGAAGTATTCATACAAATACCATTTGGTCTACAGAATTAAACAAGAAAAACTTTCCTGAAAAAAGTATAACATATGTTCTCGAAATACCCAAATGCACAATTAATTATTTCTTTATTACAATTCTTTGTTAACAAAATGCAGAACAGTCTTCTAGTGTAAGTTTCACTATAGCAGAGCAGAAGAATCTTAAAATTGGGTTGAATAACTTAGAAAGTTAAATGGATGTAAATTTCCTTTTACAACAGCTGTCTTTCTCCTATTGCGATCTAGCATTTAAATTTTTGTCTTACCTGAAACCAAGTCAGAATTTCTTCAGCACGTCAAAACATCCCACACTCCTCAATTCAAATTCAAATTTTATTGAAGTGTCTTTCATTTCTTAAAATTCTTTCGTTTCTTAAAATTCTTCAACTTTTTTAATTGACCAAGGGCTTTTTTAAAATTATTGTTTCAACAGACAACTTGATACTACAGCAACTAAATTTTTTTATAAAACAAAACTGAACACACAGTTCTGAGATCTTAAGATTGATTCAGACACTAATTTAAATTAGGCTTCTATTGTACGAGACCTCATAAATGAGTTTGTATTTACCCTGATTATATGGTTACACAGTTATTGTTGCCAATAAACTCTTCTATGAGGTAAAACATACACTGTCATTAATGTGACATTTATTTACAAATACATTATATTTGTAATGGCTGGACTCATTGTTCCAAGGGTATTACAAATAAGACATTTCACAGCACAACATCGTTCTTGTAGTAAAACTTGAAGACATGACATCCAATGATCTGACAAAAATTATAGGACACCTCCTAATATTGTGTCAGATTTGCTTTTGCCAACCGTAGTGCAGCAACTCGATGTGGCAACAAGCCATCGGAAGTCCCATGTAGAAATATTGAGCCATGCTGCCTCCACAGACATCTACAATTGCGAAAGTATTGCATCTGGGGATTACATGCACAAACTGAGCTCTCGATTATGTCTCATAAATCTTCGACGGGATTCACAATGTGCGAACTCCGTGGCCAAATCGTTCACTCAAATTGTCCAGAATATTCTTCAAACCAATCGTGAACTATGGCTGGTGACATGGCGCAATATCACCCATAAAAATTCCATCGTTTTTTGGAAACATGAAGTCCATGAATGTCTGTAAATGGTCTACAGGTAGCCAATCATAACCAATTCCAGTCAGTTATCGGTTCAGTTGGACCAGAAGACCCAGTCCAGTCCATTCCATGTAACCACCAGCTTGCTCAGTGCCTTGCTGACAACATGGATCCATGGCTTCATGGGCTCTGTGCCACACTTTAACCCTGCACTTGCTCTAACCAACTGAAACTGGGACTCATCTGACCAGGCCACAGTTTTCCAGCCATCTAGGGCCCAACCAATATGGTCAGGAGCCCAGGAGAGGCACTCCAGGAGATGTCATGCTTTTAGGACAGGCTCTCACATCAATCATCTGCTTTAATAGCCCATTAATGCCAAATTTTGCCACTCAGTCCAGACATGCATATTTGTTATACATCCCCCATTGATTTCTGTAGTGTAGCTTGTCTCTTTGCACTGACAACTCTATGCAAATGCCACTGCTCTTGGTTGTTAAGTGAAGGCCATCCATCCACTATGCTGTACGTGGTGAGAGGTAATACCTGAAATTTGGTAGTCTCAACACACACTTGACACTTTGGCTTGGAATATTGAATGCCCTAATGATATTTGGAATGAAATGTCCCATGTGTCTAGCTCCAGCTACTATTCCGATTTCAAAGCTGTTAATTCCTGTTGTGAAACCATAATCACATCAGAAACCTTTTCACATGACTCACCTGATTACAAATGACTGTTCCCGCCAATGTACTGCCCTTTTTACCTTGCACAAGTGATACTACCACCATCTATATATGTGCATATCGCTATCCCATGACTTTTGTCACCTCAGTGTATACCACCATTCAACAAGTGAGCAGTTTTTACACAGAGATGCAAAGTACAAAACGATGATAGTTAGCCAACTTCCAATGTAAATACGGCTTTTAGTTCTGGGAATCTCTGAAGAGATGTTCGGCTTGCCTTCGATGCAGTTCTTTTCATTTAAGCAGAAATGTTCCATCTTTAAGGGAACTGGAATCTGCCAGGAAAGAAAGGAATTCAGAAGGAACTGGCTGTGGCCTATAGTACGGGACCAACTCCACATTTGCCTAAATTGAAAATGGGAAGCCACATAAAACCTTCAGTGCTGCCAGCAGATGGATTCAAACCACCTCATCTCCTGAATTCAGGGATTGCTAGATCAGCAAGCACCCCCATTAATCAAGAATTCAGAAATATGGTTGTACATTGATTTAAAATAAAATAAAATAAAATGTATGACAACAGAAGGTGGAATTCTGATATTGCTTGTTTTTCCTTTAATTCTGAATGTTTGTCATTTGAGAGTGCATGAATAAATGCATATTTTATGATTTAATTGTGCATGCAATTCATGGCTCCAGTCCTGCTCTCCACAATCCCCTCTCTACCATTCCATATTGGAACTGGCTTCAAAGTTGTACTGCTGGGTGACTAGATCTGGCAAGGTTTTGCCATTTGCGTTAATAATGATGGAATTTTGAGCAATTTTTTTGAAGAAATGCAACCATCATTCGGGTGATATTTTTGTTGATCAAAGCAATTTTTTTGGCGACATTGACAAATCCAAGAGTATTTTCATGCACTGTTTGTAATTTAATGTTATTTGAAATGATCCTTACCACTCCACTGCCTTGTGAAACATTGTAACTACTAAGTTCTATTCATCTCAAGATAACAACCCTAGTGCTAAAATTAAACTGCTGTAGGTATGTAATTGGACTATTACAATAGTTCATACATATTTTTAACTTGCTATAATACTAGTGGACGAATTAAAATCAGTTTTCCACTTCTTTCTTGGAACGACTGAAAATTGTAATATAGGGGTTATCAAAAAGTTTCCTTTTGAAGGCCATACAGTCGAGAATTGATATGCCTACTACGCATCCTCATTTAACAGGAATCGCCGACCCTTCAAGGCCTTTTTCAAGGGATCAAAGGCGAGATAATTGTATGAGAGGTCAGGACTAAGGGGCAGGTTCTCGAGTGTTTCCCACTTAAGTTGGCGCAACTTCTGAATAATGGCATTTGCAATGTGGGGGACATGCACCATGAAGCAGAGGCATTACTTGTTACACCATTCCACAACGGCAGTTTTCGACATACATGCTACCTCATACATTCTTCATTCTCCAACCAGTGTCTACTGGTGTTTGCCCTTTGGCAGCCAAGAAAAAAGTAACAGCACCTTGGTCCTATTTGGATGCATTTGATAAGAACTTCACCACAGTTAACATTTCCACATTTACAAGCACTTCATAAAGTCATAAATGCCACACTAATCCTTTGCCTTCGTTTTGGTGCTTACCTATCTGCATCAGAGTTGCACTACATTGCATATGCTCTTCAGCAACACCCTCAAAGGGAAAGTTTTGAATGCAGCTAGGTCATGCGCAATTTCATTTAGGTTATTGGGAGAGGGGGTGGGGGGTGTCCAGATACCATGGGACCCTCCTTCGGCTACGTCCTTTAACAATGATACTTTTCCCTACATCACAATGTGATCAGCAAACAGATGTAAATTGCTGCTCACCCTGTCTGTCACATCATTTACGTATATAGAGAATAAGATCAGTTCTATCACACTTCCCTGTGACACTCCTGAAAATACCCTTGTTTCAGATGAACGTTCAGTTTCAAGGACAACAGACAGGGTTCCATTACCTAAGAAGTCTTCAAACTACTCAAATATTTGAGTTCCTCATCTGTATGCTTGGACTTTCATCAACAGCCTGCAGTGGATCACTGTGTCAAACGCTTTCCGGAAGTTTAGGAATATGGAATCTGGCTCTTGCCCATCATCTGTGGTTCACTGACATGAGCAACAACTTTCAGACTACTGCACTCTGCACAATCAATTAGTCACAGGCAGGCCTCCACCACATCTCATTGTCAGGTAAAGCCCCCAGCATGCACACCAAGTGTGCATTGAATTTTTTTTCCAGGCCTGGACACAATTTTCATAAGGTGCTCCATGACGTGCCTACCACTGGAGCTCCCAGTAACTAGTAAACCTCTCATCCTGTGTTCCTGCTCAGACTCTGCTGAAGAAGTGGCCACCTGTCCTCTCAGGGTGAATGAGTGAGCCAGGCGACCAGCCTCCACCCTGACACTAACTCTAGCGACACACCTGATATTTCTTCCATATTGGCAATTTGATCTTTAAACTGCTTGTTAGCAATAAAACTTATTCCCGAGCACCTGTATTGTTCTGTATCTCTATAGTAATTGACATATCCTCACTGTAGCTCTACCTGGTCTGGTAGCCTATCTAATCCTAAGTGTCCTCAGTTTATGGTACCTTTATGAAGTGTAGTAGAAGTGTTCAAGTATTTGTAAGATACGATGTTTTATTTCAGCCAAACTTTGTGTAGTAAGGTGCACATGCGGAAGTAGCTTGGTATGACCCACATTATGTATATACTGCCTGCGCAGCCTAGATCCACTTATCTCAATATGCTACAGCTTGTCCAATACCCCTGAAAGTTGCATGTAGCAATTGTGTCCGACAACTCTGCTTATTAAATGTGCAAACAAAGTTGACACTCGGCACACTGGCTGATGTGAGCAGCTGTAAATGGAAAATATCTTTGCAGTCACTCCCATCGGCCACCGTGCTGAGTGTCAACTTTGTTTATGTTTACAATATGTACACTAGCCTGCCAGGCTTGAAGAGTTTGGCAAAACATGTGCCTGGTTCTAAACAGAGGTAAATCAGGGCTTACAGCAGTCTCAGTCCATCTCCAATTGCTTTTACTGGTTGAGGATGAACATCCACATTATCAGTTTGCATGCAGAAAATATGCTGTTAATGGGTCATTATCATGTGGTTAGTCAATGCCAGTCAGTTTTCTACTGCAAAAAATAGTGTTGTCTGCCTGGAAGACTACAGACATCTACTGTCCACACAGCTCACAATGCAGGTTGGAGAGCTATCCTTCTGAGTAATTTTATCAAACATGTCTGTTTGGATCACTGTCACATAGGATTATGGTATCAGCTGTTAAAATGCATGATAAGAGTCTGGTTCATCTGCTGGGACATGTCCAGATCTGGAGGCCTTATCAGTAATTATGCCACTGCTAGTGCAGCTCACAGGTTCATGTGGACATGTTAACCTGTCCACATGCAGAATCAGCACTACGACAAGGTCATGTCCCTTGGAGAATTAAGTACCTACTAAAATGTAATCAGCTATAGTGGCTAAATTTCAATTACTTAACTTGCTATTTGTTGAAGAGATGACTGAGGTGTGTAGCTAAGGTTTTAAATAGTTCAAGGTAAAAAGTTATCTGGGTTCAGATTTACGTAATGTTGGGTAACATGTTTCGAGTTCACCAAGGGAGGGAGGGGGAAACAACATCTGAACACATAAAATACAGTATTTTTAAAAATACTTATTGTATCATGATGTAGATAAAAGTGACATCAGTATAGTGCCTAAAAACTGATGTAAGACTGCTACGAAAACAGAGGTAACACTAACTGCTGCAGTACTGATATAATACTGATCTGATTAAGCTACTCCAATGATTACAAAGTTACATTACATATTGCTTAAATTGAACATAACTGAATTTGAAATTTCTGCCCTTTCACAAAATTGGCTATGGGATTTAGCCTTACAGACCATAATATTTCTAGAACACCTTTTTGTCAGGCAGGAAGTAGAATTTGCTCTCACATCCACTCAAAAGTTGCTCTACTGTGAAGATGAGTACCATGATAAATTAGCTCCTGTTTATGCTACAGAACCAGATGAGTCAAGATATCCAGTGTTATCAGTTTACACTTCGAGAAATTCAGCCTCAGACTGGCTTTGCCCATATATCTCAATAGAGCACTAAATGCATTTCTTTTTCATTTGTGTCTGAAGGTGATGTGAAAAGGTGGAGAAAACTTCAACCTTCCAGTTTCCTACAGCTTTTCTAATTCTCGCTTTCTAATGGGTACTGCTGCTGGTTAATGATTTGAAGAGACCAAAACATCTTAGTCATTCGTCTCATTGTTTGAACAGGTAAAGTCAGCTTTTACAAATTTTCTTCTCCAGTATTTGGTATTGCAGTGCTCTTCATGTAAAAGCTGCAGGGCTTAAAACATTATCTGTAACATGATTTCGAGTTCGTAACAACACACACCGAAAAATTTGGAATTAACTATTTCATTTTTCCTTACTTTCCTAAATAATTTGTATCAGTATTTTGCAACCATGACTTATTAAACTGATGGTTTGGTGATATTCACATAGGCACCTGTCTTCTTTGGAACAGGATATATTCCTTTTCTTGCTGTCAGAGGGTATTTTTCCTGTCTTTAATATCTTTTATACTATGTGCAATAGTTTTGTCATGGCTGACTTTCCAAAGAAGCTCAACAATTCTGAGGGAATGTCATCTACTCCAGTTGAATTGCTTCAAATTTAGGCATTTCTGAGCTATGTCGAAATCTTCTTGCATTATTGTATCCCTCGTACCACCTTCATATACTTCCTGTTCTCTTTTTAAAATGTCTACAAGTTTGCTAACCTTATATAGACTATGTATACTTTGCATCTTTCAGCCTTCCATTCTTTGGAGTTCACGGAACCGGTATTTATGGCTGCAGAAGAATAAGAGAAATTAGAGCTCATTCAGAGGCATATAGAATGTCAATTTTTCCTTGTTTGATTTGTGAGTGTAACAGGAGTGGGAATGATTAACAATGGTACAAGATACACCACCACCACCACCACCACCACCACCACCACCTAGTGGCTTGCAGACTGTTAGTACAGATGTATTTACACAAGTACATTGAGATTTTTCAAAGAAATATCATGCACCTGCATTTTATTACTCATTTGCAGGCACAGTGTAAGCAGGACTTTACTGTACTGAAGGTAATAAAGTTTAAAATCTGACAACAGTTTATGTTTTTAAGTACACAGAGGCTTTAATCTAACCCCCCGAGTTGCCCATCTCTGTCCCTTCTTTAATCAGTGTGTTTTAAGGGAAAAGAAGACAAAGTTCAGTAGCAAAATGTTTAAATATATGTTTAATTTTTGTCTACAATATGGCTGCTGCTGCAGCAATTTATAATTAATTTTGGAGATGCATTCAAGGACAAAGGAAACACTTGTGAGTTATACTTGGGGAACGGGAAGATACAACAGAAATGTGAAATTTCAGACAGACAAATACTGGAGGAAATACCAGACATGTGCAATTGTCATTTAAGGATCCTTGTAATGCTGATATATGATTTACGAGTGTGTTGCACAGTGGAGTGGTCATGAGCATACCATGCACAAAAAAATGTTGGTGGGTGAAATTTGAATGGCATGCAGTTTTTCACTGAAGCCAATCACACTAAAGTGTGTACAGTACTGCTTACAAGAGAAAAGGAAATCCGTAATTGTGAGTAATTGAGGTAGTTACACCTTTCTGAAACTGCTCACAAGACACACATCTAAAAGCACAAAGAAAATCAGCTCCCAGTCAATCCTGGGATTCCAGGTGTGGAAAAGGCACTTTAAAACATGGGATGGAGTCAAGGGTAGAACAGTAATTAATGCCCAAATATCACAGCACTTAGTACAGACTTCACAGTTTTGTGACAGTCAACAGACCAATAAGCAATTGCAGGTGGCAGTGTTCAGACAATCCCATTTTTGGCAGTTGTTACTAGTTTCTGTGGGTTAATTTGTTTAATCTACACAAACCAAAAAAATTAACAGAATGAACTACTTAACAAGTCACAGCATTTGGTTTCTTTGCCACTTAATACCCTCCTCAAAGCCTTCCGCTTCATAGTGGATCTGCAGCCTACCAACACCTAACAGGCAGCTATGTGACATTCTAAAGGTCATAAAATGATTCTTAGGACAGGTTTACGCCATTTTCTCACAGTCCCTGTTGTCTTCACTCATACATTTTTGATGGGGCTGAGGTCTGGTGCAGGAAGGAGCCGTTCACGAAGAGAAATCTCATTCAGTCCGGCAAACCACTCCCGTGCTGTAACTGATATGTTTATTGGAGACCAAGCCTTCTGGAAACAGATTAAGCCCTCAGAACATAGTTGTTGCACTGATGGAAACAGTGTTACCCATAATATGAGTATCTAGGTAACATCAAGCCTGACCTGCAAAGCATCCCAAACAAATAGGAACACATTCTGAGCCGAAACTGACACAGATGACTAAGGTATTTGAGGTCACAACAGGTGTAAAGCCCAAAGACACACTATCAACTGCTGTGAAAAATACTCATTCGTCAGAAAATATTACATGCTGCTAGTCATTTTCTTCAAGCAAACACTGAAAAATAGTCTATGATTATCGTGGAGCTTCCCCTTAATGGTCGCATATCTGCTTTGCAGTCAACCTCACGAATGCAGTGTTGTACTGTGTCCACCAGCCTCAGGAACTCAGTAGTATATTCAACCACATTGCATGATGTGTTTCAGAGTCATTATCCTGGACTGGTGTCACATGCCAGCACCCAGTTCCTATATGCCTAATTGGATTCTCTAGTTATCATGGCACAGTTTAATATGCTGATGTGCAGTGCACTCAAACTTCATACCATACCCCGGTCTTCAACACTATCAAATTCCCTTCCTCCCAAAGAGCAATGCTAGCATCAATTATTGAGACATTTATCTGTTATTGAGACATGACACATGAATAAAGTAGCTACTACACTCCAGCTGATTTGGGTATATCTAACCATATCCTGTCATTGGCTATTATAGAACAAATGGTGTGACAACAGACCTAACTTGCTATGTTAGACTGTCTTTCAATGCAACTTAATACTGTTACCACATCAAGGAAAACATCTAAATTACTGCAGAATTATGTGCCTGTTGGGTAAGAGGATCCTACCAGTAAGTTAAGCAGGGAAGTCTTTATGCAGCAGTTACTGACTTACCAGAGCTTTGCAGGTTCAAATCCATCTGCTTACATTCTATTTTTCTTCATGGATAGAAGTACTTAATAAAACTGAAGGTAAACTACTTAGTGAAAAAATTACACAATAATACAGATTATCAGAACACGTATCACATTATTACCACACAGGCAGTCTTTTACCAGCAACTAATAATTCACAATGTATTTTTATGAATATAATCCAAGTTTCTTTTATGGTGACTATTGGGAAAAATAAATGGACATACACCAAATTGTGTCTTATTCAATATGCGTTGTGTAGACTGCATTTATCCTGTAATAGACTGTCAACACAAAGTTAAGGAAGAAAGTAATGGAATGATATTATGAAACTATGTTATGACTATATCCCCTCTCCTTCCCTTCAAAAACAAGGTTTACTTTTAACTTGTCACCAGTCAGTCAGTGCATCAAAATCAACGGACCATTGGTGTAGCCTCCCACTTAACCCCCAAAAATTCCAGAACAAGAACTTTCAGCAAACAAGTTTAATTTAATACAGCTGGCTGTGCAGGATACAAGTTCAATGTAATTAACAGCAAACATAGTATGCATGTGCAGTACATTTTCTTCACGAAGAGTTAAAAATGCAGCGAGAATGAGAAACCCATACAAAATCATGGGCTTTGACACATTCTTGGGTTAAGGACAAGAGCTTTGGTCAGTTTAATGAGGATTAAATGATATTCACATCATTAAATTTTACATAATTTTCTCTTGGCATTTCCTCTTCCTTCCAATAAGGTTTAACTTTTTACTGGAAATTCATCCTTAAAAGGATAGTGCTTGTGATCATTCACACTGAAAGAAACAAAAAAGTATAAATAGAAGTATGAACCACTATCAAATAACAGACGTATACTATGCCAGAAATATAAACACAGAATGTACATACTCATTCAGATGACAGAACCTTCCCTTGCAGTCAAATGTATCTATGTATGCCATATCATCAGCTGAGAGCTCAAAGTCAAATATTTTGAAATTTTCTTCAATCCGTGATTTTGTTACAGATTTTGGTATGGTAATGTTGCCACGCTGAACCTGAAATTCAAATTTCCTTGAATAAGCTAATAGGGCAATAGAAAGCATAAAAAAAACCAGTTTCCTCATGCAATGAAAAGTAGGCAGGCATATAAAAAGATATTGTCTGAAAGTTTTAACTAAGAATTCAATATTGTGACATGCCTGTATACTACAAAACTCCAAGTACTCCATCCAAGACTTTCAAATGTTGAATATATAATTAAGCTTACTTTGTTTGTTTAGTAATTTTCTGGAGAATTTCATTACCAGAGTAAAATTTCAACTACCACTAGCCACATCTTTCTTCACTTTGTATACCCGTATCTGTGATGACACCTTATAATAAACATGCATGCAGTATTATACATTATCAAATAACTGACCTGGTATCTCAATAATATCTGTGCAGTAGACTTTCCATATTTTGAAGCAACTTTCTTTAACTTGGGATCATCCATGAGCTGCGGATCTGTAGGTTTCGCCCATGGACGATCTGGCGATCCAAGGGGGCTGTAGGCTGTAATGACAATTCCTTTGGATTTGCAATACTCTATTAGTTTTTTCTGGTTGAGGTATGGGTGGCATTCAACCTGCAAATAGAGGACCAATTTTTGTGAAAGGTGATACCTGTGAAATTAAGTGTTTCCCAAACACATGTAGACCATTCCTCTCACTGTGTTTTTGTAAAAATGCTTGTTACAGAAATATTTTTAAAAAGATTTCATGACATTGAACACATTTTACAGATATTTATTTACAATATGAATGTAACACAAATTAACTTATATTAATTATCAGCATTCAGAGCATAAACAATAATAATTATTATTATTATAATGCAGTAGGTAACATATTACAAAAGACACTGCAAAACACTAAAAACTGATTTCTGTTTGTGTGTGTGTGTGTGTGTGTGTGTGTGTGTGTGTGTGTGTGTGTGCGCGCGTGATTATATATATATAGATAACTTACCTGATTTGTAACAGGTTTTATTTCAGCAATAGCCAGTATACGATCAGTTTGTTCCTCAGTGAAATTTGAAATACCAATTGATTTAGTGAGACCCAATTTCACAGCCTTCTCCATTTCCTTCCATGTGTCAACATAATCAGCATCACTGTATAACATTTTTCCATCTTTCTTAGGAAAGAGTTCATCTCCTTCCTGAAATTAATTATGGTTTAAATTAAGTGAATGAAATAACATGTTTATAAAGTTAAAATGTGCACCATAAGTGGACTGTAAGGAAGCGAACTGTGGACAATAGAAGCTTTTAAAATGTGGTGATCACAGAAGAATGCATGTAACTAATGAGGATGTACTGAATAGAGCTGGGGAGAAAAATCTGTGATACCACTTGACTGAAAGAAAGGGTCAGCTGATAGAACACATACGACCACCACCACCACCACCACCACTGGACCCATTCATAAGTTAGACACATTCAGTTCTCAGTGGAGTCTCCATTTAAATTTAGAAGACACTGTATCTAAATCAGATTCAGCCCAATTGCTAGCACCATCAATTGTCCAACCTAAGGGATTGCCAAATAACTAAGCCACTTTCCTTCAGCCACTTACAGGCAAAATAGACACTAGTCAATTTATCTAAAAATTAAAATCCTTCAGGCTGAAACCAAGTGATTTGCTCAGTTTTCATGTTTTATTACTGTGTATTATGCTTCCTCTAATGAGATTAAGTATTTTCGCAAAGGATATGCTAGATCTCTTTAAATATTGTCTCACTTCAACTTGTTTTGAATGGGACAACAAATTTTATGAGCAAATTGATGGCTATGGGGAACCCACTCATTGCAGCTGAGAGTTTTTATATGGAAAATCTAGAAGCAGCAGCCTTTCAGATGGCAAAGAAGAAACCCTCATGTTGGTTTTGGTATGTGGATGATACTTTCATTACATGGGCTCTTTGAGAAAAATAGCTTCATGAATTTCTGAATCTTCTGAATAATCTCATAATTAAATGTTTCTCTGAGACTTAAGTCTCTTCATTATCTATGATAATGATTGAAGTAGAAGAAAAGAATTAAAATCTTTGCTGTGGCTGGGACTCAAACCCAGGTCTTCTTGCTTGCTAAGATGAAATGCTAACCATTAAACCACCACAGGGCAATGGTCAACACTGCTGCACAAACTACCCAGGTAGAGTGCCCTCCCAACAAACTTTAGTTCGTATCTTCTGCTTATTTTCCCAGGGCTCTCTGACATTCGAATAGCACCCCAGCGTTCCGATGTCAGAGCCCTGGCAGTAGTGACAATGTAAGGGAAAATAAGCAGAAGATATGAATTGAAGTTTGTGTTGGGGAGGGCACTCAACTTGGGTAGTTCGTGCAGCAATGTTAACCATTGTCATGTGGTGGTGTAATGGTTAGCATTTCTGCCTAACAAGCAAGAAGACCTGGGTTTCAGTCCCAGCCACAACACAAACTTTAATTCATTTCTTCTGTTTTGATCACTTCTGAATAATATTAAAGTTTTCTATGGAGAAAAAAACAGAAACTCATTTTGATTTTTGGGTGCACGGGTACTTCGAAAACATTATGGAGCATTATGCCCTGAAATCAACAAGAAGCTCAGCCACATGGTTTGATACCTTCACAGAAAGTAATCATCCCAAGCAGAAAGGAAGAGTGATAAAAACACTGGTGGAGTGGGCTAAAAGAATCTTAACCACTGCATGTGGAAGATAGAATATTTGTTTCTTCTGGAGGCCTTAACTGATCACTAACAAAGAGATAAATAGGGTACTACATCCTAAAATGTATATATCTTCTAACAAAGAAGAACCAACTACAAGGAAAGGTTTTGTTCAATTTGTAAATACTGCCAAAGGGCACTTCAGCAAATTGCTAAGAACACGCAATATTGATATCGTGTTTCCTTCAACAAAGGTGCACAAATATTTGTATACTACAAAGAAGCTATGCCTGCAGTTTGCAACAGTAAGAGTGTGTAAAATCCATTGCTTTGAGTGAAGTGCACATAGGAACTAGAAAAAGACGCATTTAACTGCCTTAAGGAATGCAATAACAATAGTCACTGGGAAAAGACAAATCAGCAGCAGAAGATCATGTACTAGGATAAGAAAACACCAAATTAATTCTCTGAAATGTGGTTTTAGCATGATCTAAGAAGTACAACACTAGGATGTACAGAGGGGCCATAGAAATACAAATGCAGAACAACAACGTTAACAAAAGAGTATTGAAATTAGACATCATGTGGGCCTTAGTACGAAAAAAAAAAGAAAAAAAAAAAGAAAAAAAAAAAAACAGTACAAACTCTTCCCCAGAACACACACACACACACACACACACACACACACACACACACAAAACCATAGGGTAAGTCAGCACGACTGCGTGATCTTAGGCAGTAGTCTGAGTCACAAACCAACCATTAAGTGGATTATTTCATTCTGTACCAACTTTGAGTCATCAAAGCCTCTATGATGTATCCAGTATCTGAAGACTAAATGTTACAGAAATAATTTGGCTTGGACCACAGCCTAACACCCTTAATACAAATTTCAGCAACATCACAAATGTCAGCCGTGACAGCCTTAATTTTATAAATCTTACACTTTCACCACCTTTACCCTGATCTCATCCATGTACAAGGTAATATGTAGTGCCTTTGATGCACATATTAATGAACAACTTGTTTGTATCAAAACAAAAATTCACTTGAGCAAACTATAAAATTACAAGACAGAGTTGGCCACGAACTACATCCAGGAGGCAAAATGTTTAGTACTGCCAAACATAAGTAGTACACAGCACCAGCATAGCCTTCATAACATAGTTCTTTCCTTGAGGAGGGAAAGGTTAAAATCATTTTCTGCTAGTATAGCTATAAGCTATATATTTCGACAAAACAAGCCATCAATGGTGGCAAGTTCCATCACTGGTGACATCAGAGTCACTTTAATTCACTGGAATTCATCTGCAAATCACAATTCAGCATGGATTAAATAATGAACTTACTGGTGATGATGTTCATAGAAAGCAACTCTCTTGAAAGACTGTCCCAGATACCAATTTTGGAACAGTCTGATAGGTAGAAGAGAGCTACACCTGTTATCGAAAAAGCTTGTATCCTATGTCCCGTTTAAGTACCATATTAGTTTCAAAGTTATGACTTCATAATAATCAAGAATAACACCCAAACCAGATTTAAAGTACCTGAAGTTATATTTAAGGGGCCTAAAACCCTACAAGTCATTTGGCCCCTTAAATATGGAAAAAAAAACCTGCACAATATTTATTAATGTACATAGGTTTGCCCCAGTTTCAATTCACTGTTTCTACCAACGAATGTCCAGTTTGAGTTGTTCCATATCCCTGAAGGCTGTCCTTTAGGATGGGATTTATGGAACTATGTGGAATAAATGTACGCGACAAGTGTTTCCTACAACAAAAAAGAGTACAATACAAGGGCTGTATTGATGAAATTGCTCTAACTTTTGACACTATCAGCAATATCTCTCTATTTTTTTCCTTCAAAGGACTAATCTGTACTGCACCAATGTATACCTTATTTTGAACATCAATAGTTTGCTTGTGAGATGGTGAAGAATAAAGAATGTGTCAAGACAATATGAGTACATTCTCCATTCTGTGGATCTGTTTATGGCCCTAATGAAAATCCCAAATTTTCCAATTTGGTCTGATTTTCAAATTTTTAATCTATCTGAAAGCACCAATAACAATAACACCCTCATTTAAATTTCCTACATAGGTCAGACATCGAGAGTGTAAAAATGTGTGACCGATGTCATAATAGCACCACTGGTCTACACCATCAGGTGTCTTTTCCTTCAATACTTAGCAATATATGCATTACAATGCCTCAAAATTATTATTTAGATGTTCAAAGTTCTGAAATTATGTTTAGTTGCAAATCAAGAGCCACTGCTATGAGAAACTGACGGCAGATCTGATTCAATAATTTTTTTTACAACACAGCTTTAAAAATAATGAAACGCTTATGCTGTGTACAGTAGGCCTAACAAAATTACCACTAACGAATGACCTACACATTCATATGTGAGGCGATTAAAAGCTTCGCTTATTTAACCAGTGCATCAGCAACTCGTATACAGTCACAAACAGCACTTAAAATTGTCAAAGCACACAACATATACCTACCTTTCCAGCACTATTACACAAAAAAAGGGCTGAAAGTTACAGAACGTCCACATATATTTCTTTTAAAGAAATTTCGGCTACCTGCCAGATCACATGATTCTTGCACTGATACTTTATAGACAAAGCCAGCACTATTCAGTTTACTTAACTATTGATATATTCTACCTACCTTGTACCCCATTGGCCAGTGGATGAGATAGAGATCCAAATAGTCCAAGCCTAGATTTTTAAGCGTGTTTTTCAGAGCAGGGATAACACAGTCTGGGCGATGGCATGTATTCCACAGCTGAAAGATTTTCCAATGACTTTTAGATTATGTTCAATTTTACCAGATAATGGTATAATTTTAAGTTACAAGTTTTGGTATAACAAATTCTTTTATGCCTACCTTACTGGTAATGTAGATATCTTCTCTCTTTACAGTGCCATCGGCTATCTTGGCTTTTATTGCTGCTCCTACTTCAGGTTCATTCTGATAAATAAAAGCACAGTCTATGTGCCTGTATCCAACATCAAATGCATGTTTAACAGCGTCTGTTACTTCACCAGGTTTTGACTGTAAACATAAAGACAAATAGTTTGGTAAAATTAGGAACACTTTCACACAGCTGCCACTACGCATTTGTCGCCAATACAAACTGAAATACAATTCCTTGGGATTTAGTGAATACACAAACCTGGTGCAAAAATTCACTTCATATTTTAAAAATTAGTTGTCAAATCGTAGGCTCACACGCGTTGCATATACTAATGCATTATATTCTTACACCGCTCGTTTACTGCGAAACAGCAAGTAAACGCAGACATGCGGTACCTCACTTGACAGCACTATTGTGGTAAAACTAACAACAATATCTGGTTCGAGCAGCGGTATTACTCACTTTCCAGGTGCCTAGGCCAAAAATAGGGAACTCTTGTCCGTTGTTGAACTTCACTTTCGGTACTGCCATTGCCGGTACGTCTTTCCTTTCGTGGTGTGACTGTGATACTGAACTTCTGACCAGCACAGAACAGTTCCACAAGCGACAGCTAACCGGCACGTCATGCGCGCAACCATTTATAAACGCGCAACTTCTCTGCAGGCCTGCGCGCCACGTTACCCCCACTGCGCACCACATCGCCGGACGTTGTCAGCTATTGGTTCGCAGCAGCTTCGGCGTCAGGCAGGTGCTGCCAGCGAACTCAGGAAATTATTAGCAGGCTGTGTACTTTATGTTAATGAATGGCGTTATCGCTGTTTTCATTGGCGCTGAATTTTACAATTTTGATGAGGTGGATTTACAGTTTGTCAGATTTCATGTTCAGTATTCTCTTACTGCCGTCATTTTAATAGCCAATACATAAAAAATCTTGCACTTTCACGTCGAAAGATAACTTAGTACCCAGCAGATTGGCAACCTCGTTAACAGATGTTGTACTACTACTCTCGTCTGGTCGTCAGCATCTCGCCGCTGAGAGAGCAACGTATTTTTTAATTATTATTATTTACACAAAAACCACAGCCGACTTTACAACGTTATGAAGACCACCGACACCGATGTGCTCTGCATACTGCTTATTTTTGTGTATTGCAGTACTGACTGTGTCAAGAGAAATAGAAATTGGTAACGTTTTGACTTCGATTGTTATGAGATGTGCAGCTGTGGTACAGTGCTTCCCTAGATATTAAAAGACCCGCTGATCCGTCTATAAGCGAGCTCTCTTGCTAATTTGTTATTTTAGACCCGATAGTTACAGAGAGCGTGATTGTGTGAAGTCACGTAATAGGCTAAACTGTATAGACTTCACGTTCTAGTAAAAAGTAGAGTGCATGTGCATTATTATTAAATACACAACACATTTCAAATGCGAGACAAATACTGTGACCCAGGATAGGTAAACAATAATCACAACAGTTGGTGTTAAGACCTACATCACGGTATTCCGGTTCCCAATAAATACAAACACGAACAGAGAAATTCTGAGGAAAGCCTGGATAATTTCCAAGAGATCTGCCGTCTATTCAAAACATTTTGAAGCAGAGGACATACCGATAATAACAATTGATCCTTTCAAAGATTTACGAGGAAACTGTCAGAGACACCCACGGACTCGACCATATTTACGTCAAGGTCAAGTTCAAAAATTTTCTCCAGTTCACCACATTATTTAGGTAAATCTACTGTATATGAGTCTGGGAAAGACTCAAATAAAAGAAGAATAGTGAGAAGAAGATATTCGTAAGAGAAATGAAGAGTGGATTGCAGAAAATGCGATTAAAAAATTAACAGATGTGTGTGATGAAATAGACACGCAATCCAAGTTGACACTGCACGACAGCTGACTGGGAGCGACAGTAAGTGGTAAAATGCATTTAAGGTCGCTCCAACAAGCCATCGCGCCAGTTGTCAATGTAAGGCCTCCGTGTACGATCAAACTTGTTTGTCAAATTCGCTCTTTTCTATCAACGGTTTTTTTAAAACAAGCTCGTGCACGTATCATCAAAATTTGTCAATTTAACCTCGCTTTTAAAGCAGACGCTATTCGAGTCGTGAAGTATTTTGACACTAATGCGAATGGGTGCCAATGCAAAGCAATCCTTGCACTGATTTCAGTGCAAGTAGAAACAGAAAAGGAGACACTAGTCCAGGGTATGAGAGAGAAATATATCCATAACAATCTGTTAAAGGAAACATTACATTCAGAAGACGATGATTACGTCACTTTCTGAGACTGGAGACTCGAACTTTTAATAAATGGTTCAAATGGCTCTGAGCACTATGGGACTTAACATCTGAGGTCATCAGCCCCCTAGAACTTAGAACTACTTAAACCTAACTAACCTAAGGACATCACACACATCCATGCCCGAGGCAAGATTCGAACCTGCGACTGTAGCTTTAGCGCGGTTCCAAACTGAAGCGCCTAGAACCGCTTGGCCACTTAGACCGGCGAACTTTTAATAGTTGTAGGCAATTTCATAAGTAGGGCATCCACAGCTAAAATAATTATACATAGTGAAACGAAAACTCAAACAAATTAAAACATATCTGAGGCTTGAAATACTGGTAAAACTGATTGAGAATCCAATTTTCCGCATTACCAGTCTCTGTGCGACTACAATAAAATAGCTCCTGTGCTAAATTTGACTCTCAATCAGTTTTGCCAGCATGCCAACACCTAAGTATATTTTAATTTGTTTGAATATTCCATTCGCTATGTATTTTAACAACTAAGCTACTTCGTCTGTAATTGTAAAAGAAGCCACAAGTATGGGAAAATTTATTCGCTCCTACATGGCCATCTAATGACAGTTGATTAAAGTATCGTAACGAGGGAACGCACACATCATCCGTGGAAGAATCGGAGAGCTTTGATTTTTTTAGTTTTGCTGCACTCTCGCTTTCATATTGGGCCTAGAATATTAATTTTCTTCTCGACATCTTCCTGCATAACATATGGCTCGGGAGGCACAACACCTCTACCATTTTGGTAATTTCTAGTGCTGTTTTGTTTTTAGGGTTACGTACCTCAATCGGCAAAAACGGAGCATTTATAGGATCACTTTATTGTCTGTCCGTCGGTCTGTCTGCCCTACTGTCAGAACCCTTTTTATAAGGAACGGGTGGACTCATCAAGCTGAAATTCATATCACATACTAAGGTCTACAGACTCTTGACGGTATAAAAAATTGAAGCTTTTAAGTGAATACATTCAAAAGCTACAACCTTTGTGTCTTGTGACAGCCAGAGCGAGAGCACCAGCAGCAGCGAGTACTGTTTGTATAAAGCGTTTATTTTGCATTTTGTTTACGACCTTCCACTAAGGAAGGGATTCTATTTGTGTTTATCTGCTCTGCATAGTAACTAACAGTTCTTGATAAAACTTTACGTAGTTTTCGTGTTAGATTTCTTAGTGTTTTCTTGATCGTTTAGAACAGAAAGCGCCCTAAAACCGTGTTTTGTTTGTTTCGCGGCCGTTAGCCACTAGTCACTTGAATCAGCAGTTGTCTTGTGACAGCCAGAGCAAGAGCACCAGCAGCAGCGAGTACTGTTTGTGTAAAGCGTTTATTTTGCATTTTGTTTACGACCTTCCACTAAGGAAGGGATTCTATTTGTGTTTATCTGCTCTGCATAGTAACTAACAGTTCTTGATAAAACTTTACGTAGTTTTCGTGTTAGGTTTTTTAGTGTTTTCTTGATCGTTTAGAACAGAAAGCGCCCTAAAACCGTCTTCTGTTTGTTTCGCGGCCGTTACCCACTAGTCACTTGAATCAGCAGTTGTCTTGTGACAGCCAGAGCGAGAGCACCAGCAGCAGCGAGTACTGTTTGTATAAAGCGTTTATTTTGCATTTTGTTTACGACCTTCCACTAAGGAAGGGATTCTATTTGTGTTTATCTGCTCTGCATAGTAACTAACAGTTCTTGATAAAACTTTACGTAGTTTTCGTGTTAGATTTCTTAGTGTTTTCTTGATCGTCTAGAACAGAAAGCGCCCTAAAACCGTCTTTTGTTTGTTTCGCGGCCGTTAGCCACTAGTCACTTGAATCAGCAGTTGTCTTGTGACAGCCAGAGCGAGAGCACCAGCAGCAGCGAGTACTGTTTGTATAAAGCGTTTTTGTACTTATTTGCTGCGCTTAGCTTTTAAATAGTTTTTCTGGGAAAACCTAGCGTAGTTTTCGCGTCTCGTATTTCAGTGAGTGTTTCTTGATTATCAGAGTAGCTCATCAGAAGATTATCTTGGGAATTTGTCACCGTATAGAGTAGGGTAAACATAGTCATGTGTAGGGACTGTGGTTGTTGTGAGCGGACGCAAGGAGAATTGGCCACTCTTCGGGGGCAGGTGGAGGCTTTGTCTGTTAGGCTCATCGAGCTCGAGGCGCAGGCGTCGGCTCGTAGTGGCGTTGGGGCAACTGTGGTGAGACCTATGCCTACTTCGGTGGCCTTGGAATCACATGGAACCCCTGATGTCGCTGCGCCTTCCGGCAGTGAGCATCTTACCGGTCAGCCATCACTCCAGGGTGAATGGCGGACAGTGGTGGGCTCGCGCGTGCCTGGCCGAAAGGCGAAGGTGGGATCTGGCCGCATGGCAGCTGCCTTACCCCTTTCCAACAGGTACGGGGTGCTTCTTAGTGGTGATGACATCGTTTCCGAGCCACCACAGGATGCCTCGCCTGTTGGGCCAGTGGCCGATTCTCCGGCAAGGTCCCGACAGTCACAGAGGGCGGGCCTATTAGTTTTAGGGAGCTCCAACGTTAGGCGGGTTATGGAGCCCCTTAGGAAAATAGCGGGTAGGTCGGGGAAGAATGCCAGTGTGCACTCGGTGTGCTTGCCGGGGGGTCTCGTCCGTAATGTGGAGGAGGCCCTTCCGGCAGCTATTGAACGCACTGGGTGTGACCGGCTGCAGATAGTAGCACATGTCGGAACGAATGACGCCTGCCGCTTGGGTTCTGAGGCCATCCTTGGTTCCTTCCGGCGGCTGGCTGATTTGGTGAAGACAACCAGCATCGCACGCGGAGTGCAAGCTGAGCTTAATGTCTGCAGCATAGTGCCCAGAGTCGATCGCGGTCCTCTGGTTTGGAGCCGTGTGGAGGGTCTAAACCAGAGGCTCAGACGACTCTGCGACTATAATGGTTGCAAATTCATCGACCTCCGTTATTGGGTGGAGAACTGTAGGGCCCCCCTAGACAGGTCAGGCGTGCACTACACACCGGAAGCAGCTACTAGGGTAGCAGAGTACGTGTGGCGTGCACACGGGGGTTTTTTAGGTTAGAGGGACCCCCCCTTGGGCGAAACGATAAAATACCTGACGGCTTACCAGAGAGGACATTATGATCGTTGATAAAGAACGTCCGTCCTCAGAGACCAAAAACAGGAAAAATTAACGTAATATTGGTAAACTGCAGGAGTATCCAGGGCAAGGTTCCTGAATTAGTATCTCTTATTGAAGGAAATAGTGCGCATATAGTATTAGGAACGGAAAGTTGGTTAAAACCGGAAGTGAACAGTAACGAAATCCTAGACACAGAATGGAATATATACCGCAAGGATAGGATAAACGCCAATGGTGGAGGAGTATTTATAGCAGTAAAGAATTCAATAATATCCAGTGAAGTTATTAGCGAATGCGAATGTGAAATAATCTGGGTTAAGTTAAGTATCAAAGGTGGGTCAGATATGATAGTCGGATGCTTCTATAGACCACCTGCATCAGCAACCGTAGTAGTTGAGCGCCTCAGAGAGAATCTGCAGAACGTCGTGAAGAAGTTTCGTGATCATACTATTGTAATAGAGGGAGACTTCAATCTACCAGGTATAGAATGGGATAGTCACACAATCAGAACTGGAGCCAGGGACAGAGACTCTTGTGACATTATCCTGACTGCCTTGTCCGAGAATTACTTCGAGCAGATAGTTAGAGAACCAACTCGTGAAGCTAACGTTTTAGACCTCATAGCAACAAATAGACCGGAACTTTTCGACTCCGTGAATGTAGAAGAGGGTATCAGTGATCATAAGTCAGTGGTTGCATCAATGACTACAAGTGTAATAAGAAATGCCAAGAAAGGAAGGAAAATATATTTGCTTAACAAGAGTGATAGGGCACAAATCGCAGAATATCTGAGTGACCACCATCAAACGTTCATTTCTGAGGAAGAGGATGTGGAACAAAAATGGAAAAAATTCAGAAACATCGTCCAGTATGCCTTAGATAAGTTCGTACCGACTAAGGTCCAAAGCGAGGGGAAAGATCCACCGTGGTATAACAATCATGTACGAAAGGTACTACGGAAACAAAGAAAGCTTCATCATAGGTTTAAGAGTAGTCGAATCATAGCTGATAAGGAAAAGCTGAACGAAGCGAAAAAGAGCGTAAAGAGAGCAATGAGAGAAGCATTCAACGAATTCGAACATAAAACATTGGCAAACAATCTAAACAAGAACCCTAAAAAGTTTTGGTCATATGTAAAATCGGTAAGCGGATCTAAATCCCCTATTCAGTCACTCGTTGACCACGATGGCACCGAAACAGAGGACGACCGAAGAAAGGCAGAAATACTGAATTCAGTGTTCCGAAACTGTTTCACTGCGGAAAATCGTAACACGGTCCCTGACTTCAGCCGTCGCACGGACGCCAAAATGGAAAATATTGAAATAAACGATATCGGAATTGAAAAACAACTGCTATCACTTAGTAGCGGAAAAGCATCCGGACCAGACGAGATACCCTTAAGATTCTACAGTGATTATGCTAAAGAACTTGCCCCCTTTCTAGCAGCAATTTATCGTAGATCGCTGGAAGAACGTAAAGTACCTAGCGACTGGAAGAAAGCGCAGGTCGTTCCCATTTTCAAGAAGGGTCATAAATCAGATGTGAATAATTATAGGCCTATTTTGCTTACGTCAATCTGTTGTAGAATAATGGAACATGTTTTGTGTTCTCGTATTATGACGTTCTTAGATAATACAAATCTCCTTCATCATAACCAACATGGATTCCGCAAACAGAGATCATGTGAAACTCAGCTCGCCCTATTTGCCCAAGAAATTCACAGTGCCGTAGACACTGGCGAGCAGATTGATGCCGTATTCCTGGACTTCAGGAAGGCATTTGATATGGTTCCGCACTTACGTTTAGTGAAAAAAATACGAGCTTACGGAATATCGGACCAGGTTTGTGATTGGATTCAGGATTTCCTAGAAGAAAGAACACAACATGTCATTCTTAACGGTTCAAAATCTGCAGATGTAGAGGTAATTTCGGGAGTACCGCAGGGAAGCGTGATAGGACCTTTATTGTTTACAATATACATAAATGACTTAGTTGACAACATCGGTAGCTCCGTGAGGCTATTTGCAGATGACACGGTTGTCTACAAGAAAGTAGCAACATCAGAAGACTCGTACGTACTCCAGGAGGACCTGCAGAGGATTAATGCATGGTGCGACAGCTGGCAGCTTTCCCTAAACGTAGATAAATGTAATATAATGCGCATACATAGGGGCAGAAATCCATTCCAGTACGATTATGCCATAGGTGGTAAATCATTGGAAGCGGTAACGACCGTAAAATACTTAGGAGTTACTATCCGGAGCGATCTGAAGTGGAATGATCACATAAAACAAATAGTGGGAAAAGCAGGCGCCAGGTTGAGATTCATAGGAAGAATTCTAAGAAAATGTGACTCATCGACGAAAGAAGTAGCTTACAAAACGCTTGTTCGTCCGACTCTTGAGTATTGCTCATCAGTATGGGACCCTTACCAGGTTGGATTAATAGAAGAGATAGACATGATCCAGCGAAAAGCAGCGCGATTCGTCATGGGGACATTTAGTCAGCGCGAGAGTGTTACGGAGATGCTGAACAAGCTCCAGTGGCGGACACTTCAAGAAAGGCGTTACGCAATACGGAGAGGTTTATTATCGAAATTACGAGAGAGCACATTCCGGGAAGAGATGGGCAACATATTACTACCGCCCACATATATCTCGCGTAATGATCACAACGAAAAGATCCGAGAAATTAGAGCAAATACGGAGACTTACAAGCAGTCGTTCTTCCCACGCACAATTCGTGAATGGAACAGGGAAGGGGGGATCAGATAGTGGCACAATAAGTACCCTCCGCCACACACCGTAAGGTGGCTCGCGGAGTATAGATGTAGATGTATTTTGATACTCGAAAACTCACTGTTCAAAACCTATATAGTACTTTCTGTTGACTTGGAATCATGAAATTTGTCAAGAAACAAGGATTCACAGTACAACCAAAGGAAAAAAAATCTGGAACTTGTGAATCTGTATTTATGTCGCATGAAAAAGAAATTGTCACTTATTACCTGTCTGTCTGTCTGTTAAGCCCCCTTTTTCTCAGGGGTGGGTAGAAGTATCAAGTTGAAATTAATGTCACTTACTGGCATCTGTGGCCCTTTGCTGGAGTAGCAAATTTAACCTTCTAAACCTATGCAATCGAAAGATATGGTCACTTATGTCATAAATTTTGATACTCGAAAACTCACTCATTAAAACCTAGAGGGTGCTTCCTGTTGATACAAAATCATGAAATTTGGCAAGAAGCAAAGTTTCAGAGTACAAGCAGGAAAAAATCAGAACATTTTAGTTTGTAATTATATCACACAAAAAAACATTTCTCATGTCATTTGTATCTGTTGTCAAAATCGAAATTAAAACATTCACTAAAGTCTTCGAATCCCAGGGACCGATATCGTGCTAGTACCAATGCCGATAACAAGGAAAAGTCATAGAGATTACTGATTCCAGCAGTGGATGTACTATATATATGCAATGAAGTTTCTATGGGACCCTCAGTGAGCGAGTTATACTCGCACCTGACCAATTTTTAGCCTTGATCATAACTTCCATAGTTGTGGAAATTCAGTGTGCAATGAGGAAAATTGTAATACAATTCTTTTTCGCTGAACACTAACTCCAACAGCATCCTCCTTCATGTCAAATCTACCATCAATGAAACTTTATTTCACACACACCCTTTGTGTCCATGGACAAAGCTTTGACCAACATAGTGAAAAATGTCAAACTGTTTGGTATTGTGTCGAGGTTGTAAGGCCATCATAAACGATAAACACGTTTGTCAATTTGTTTTGGTCAAACAACTTTCGATGAGCAAAAATATTTCACACGCACACGCACGCAATTTTCTTAGTCTCTATGATGAAAATTATTTTTTGTCCGAAAATGCACACGATATTATCGATTACGTAAAAAGAAATCTCTTCACTTCTTAGCTAATACTGTTCTTTTTTACCTTTTTTTGTTGTTTGAAGTGAAGGTCGGTAGCCTCGTGGCATGCTGAAAAACGTTTAATTTGGGTTTCTATAATCTCAGGTAAATTACTGTTTTCGCGCCTTGCGAGAAAATTCAGACTAGTTTTAATTTCGTATGTATCGCGTTGGCAACGTAAGGGAAATATGTAATAAAGCAAAATCTGTAACATTTATAAATTGGGGATTGATGATCGTTAATATGAAATGCGCAAAAATGCCAAATTAAACAATTATTATCTAACGAAAGACGCTTTTTATACAGACATCTGGCATCTCGTGCATTAATCTCACAGTTTTTAACATAACAAAGAATTTTTTGCCGTATTGCAGCAAGATACAGTGAAATTACAATGATCTTAGCCCGACTCTGGAGCGAAAGAAAAAAGCATTCATAGTAAAGTCATATCAGTAATCGCAATTGGCGATAATAATGGCACAATTAAACAAATTCCTAACAGGAACACACTTTTAGTTCATTTGAACAAAATGGAAAAAAATAAGAGTCTGGCAGCATAAGATGCTGTCTGAAAGGCGCGCGACTAAAGAAGAAGAGAGAGAAAAGACGACCTCGCATTCTTATATAGAACAAAATACATTTGATAATGTTACGCCGCTCTCATTATCCTGAGTGTACATATTCGCTGACTTGCTGCGCAGTTCATTGACTCATGGTTAAATTATATCTTTAATTCTTGGTATTTCGATAGGGAAAGAAAATAGTATGTTATTACTTCGCGGGCAGGTCAAAACTCAAAATATTACACACTATCGGGAATAGCTACAAATACAGATAAAGCATTGCTAACATTGACTGCCACTGTGTTTATAGTAGAAGAAGAAAACTAGACGCAAGTCCAGGGAATGGTTTAAAATAAAAGGGAAGTATACACAATTAAACTTGTTGAAAGAATGGCTACAGTCAGAATGTGATGAGTACATCAACTTCCTGGGACTACACAGTGAAATTTTTAAGAACTTACTTCCAACGTTGGAACTGACATGGCCAATCTGAACGTAATAACATGTTTTAGAAACAGGGTCAAGGGAATGTGGATTGGTTAGGCAAGATACAGGAAAAACATCATTCACCCTTTAGTTTAAACATTTTATTTATTATTATTAAACATTCCAGTATTTTAATAAATGTGATAACAGGGTTTAAAGAACTTGAATAAAATAACTTGTAGTGTAATTACATGTTTGCTCAAGCATTTGAGAAGGGTTTACAGTTGCCCAGTTTGAGAGATTCCATGCATTTGTGGGTTAAATTATTATTATTATTATTTTAGTGGTAGGTGTGGACTAGTACAATTTTTGTGTCAAGTCTTATATGGGGTTTTTGCTGTTATATTTTTGTTGTTGTTGATGTTCCGTGAATGAATGTTCACTTGTAGCAGGGCATGACTGTTGTAGAACGCATCTCAAATAAATAGACTGCACATGATGGAGCTAGATCAGGGTAGTAACAGGGTTGAGCCAGATGAAGAATTGTTGAGTTTTCCTATGGGATGGGAGGTGTGGAACACAGGCGTTAGAGGCAAATCGGAGGCAGACCGAGAACAGCAGGATCTGAACGGTGAAATCAGTGAGAAAGAAGGGGAGGTAAAATTGAATAGGCATGTGGAGGCTCTTGTTTATATAAATAAGAACACAGATGAGAACATAGCGAGGAAAATCCGGCCTCGACAGTACAACAGTGCTCAAGTGTATAGAGTAACATCACCAATTGCTGAAGACGGGCATCCCAGCACCTTACTAGTTCTTAAAGGAAGTGTTAACCACATAAGAGGAAAAAAACAATTTAAGAGACTCCCTAAAAATGTGTTTTCAAATCCTGTAAATCTGCCAATGAGTTCATAATGTTTAGCGATGATCAAGCAACAGGACATTTTTTAAAAAATCTATTAACTATTTAAGGAAATCAGTCATTTAAGGGAAACCATTAACAAGTTTTCAAGGCAAGCTTCCAATTGTGTATAATTACTTTAAAATATTAAAGTATCAGTGATTCCACCACACTTAATAAAATCTTACAATCTCTTTAAATTAAACAAACAAGAAATTTCTTAAGGTATTAACCATATAAAAAAAAAACCTTTGAGAGACACTCCCATACTCTGCTTCCAAGGCAAGCTTCCAATAATGTACAATTGTTTTAAAATATCAACATCTCAGTGGTAGCACCACACTTATTAAAAGCTTACGATTTCTTTCATTTAAACAAACAGGAATATTTTTAAGTATTAACTTGCTAAGAGAAAAAACAACCATTTGAGAGACAATTATTGCAAATATGCATCAAATGCTTTACATAACTCTTGATTCGGTGAGCCGTTTGTGGAGCTATAATCCTTCAATTGTTGCATGCCTGAGCGTACTTCCACACCATCAGACCTTCGTCATCTTCTGCAAGGCATGAGCTCACCATGGCAAAACTAAAACACACTAAGGCATGTGTTAATGACCGGTTTATACCACTCATCCAGAAGTAGTTTTAATAAATACATGGTTGCGGGGGGGGGGGGGGGTGTTAATATAAGTCCAGTGCAAAATAGCACAGTGCCTTTGTGATGCCACAGTTAATATGAAAGCACTGAGCTATCAAGGGCTCAAAAGGCAGTGGGCTGAAACCAAGGCCCACACGGCCATATCAAACCAAAACACAGGAGACACCCTATGGAGACCCAGAACAACTCAAGAGGTGGCAAATAGATTCAAAGGTTAAACCAACTTAGGTCAGTTCTGGGGAAGACAACAACTTGCACAGTTCAAGCATGGAGTTTAGGGATACACACCCATTACCTCAAAGATCTCAGGAAATATCAAGAAAAGAACGTCAGGTGGTCTTCAGATTAACTGAATAGACATGAAACAAGTGCCACCTCACCAAGTGGACACTGTCTAGGCTCCTTCTGTTGGGAATTCAGCTAAGCCGTCAGTCAGAGTTCTATAACCAGGATCAAAATTCATGTCTGAGATCACAGCACTATAGTCACTCCACGGAATACCAGAGGTTGAAGAAGATCACAAAGTAGTGGAAAAACGATATGGACGGATGATTATCCCCTTCAACAACATGTAAACACCTGTTGACCTCTCATTCTGAAAACCAGTGGGGCCTCCTCCTGTCCTTTCTGGCAGTCGCATGCTAACTCTCACTGCCACTTCAGTCTGGTCAGAGCCACTCCACCCGACTGCCTTGCCCGCCCCTCTGTCTGCTGTACTGCCGACTGCGCCTTCTTGCAGCCCACCATCGCTGAAATCGAGCTGTCGCTGCGAGTCCAACAACTCCACCAGAACAAGAATAAACAAAGGACATACAGACCACAGGAATTTGAAGGAAGCTGAGCCACATGGCTCATAACATATATATTGTCTGTGAAAGTATTGAAGTGCTTTGATTTTTTTTACTTTTTGTTGTGCAAATAATTTTGATTTTCTTCTTAATGTCTTCGTGTATAAAGGGTGATTAGGTTCCTGTACAGGTGAGAAAGACATGATACCCTTACCATTTGATAAATGCCAGTGCTATTTTGTTTTTATCTTTAATTATAATTTCTCTGATAGTGGAACCTACTGATACAATGAGATAAATTTGCAATAAAACTATTTTTCATCAAGCAAGTGAAGCAAAAATCGACACAAACAACATTCGCCATCTTGTCAACTTTACCATCCACCAAAATGTCTGGCAGACATGTCAAACACACTCTTTGCTTGACAAATACTTCAAGGAACAAAGTATTCAGTCAACATATTTGGCGTATCAGAATATTGTAAAATTTGAGAAATTGTTTGATCGTTTATGGGGGCCTTAAATGACTAAGCATGTTTGTCAAATTTGATCTTTTCTAGACACAGTTCTGTCAAACGAGGCCATAAACGTAAATACCAAGAAAGTTTGTCAATTTAACCTCACTTTTGAAGTCGATGTTTTCAAGTATACTGTGCTTTGGCACTAGTGAGATTGGCTACAACTTAGATAAAGCATTTCTGACACTGACTCTGGAACTGTGTTTAAAAAAGAAGAAAAAGAAAAGAAGACGTGAATCAAGGAATGGTTTAAAATGAGAGAGAAATACACACAAGAAAACCTGTTAAAGGAAATGCTACACTTGGAACGTTATGACTACATCAACTTTCTATGAAGTGACAGAGAAACTTTTAATAGCTTGTTTAGAGTTATTTACTTCCACACTGAAGAAGAAGACACAAGTATGCGAAATTTATCCTCTGATAATTGGTCCTCTAATGACAATTCATTAAAATACCACAATGTGGGAACATATAGCATACATTATCCATGGAAGAAATGGAGAACTTTGATTTTTTTTACTCCTACTTCTATGTCGTGTATCGAATATTGATTGTTTTCTTATCTTCTTCCTTTGAAGTATATGGTTGGGAGAGATGTGACACCCCTACCATTTTGGTAATTGCCAGTCGTATTTTGTTTTTATCCTTGACCACAGTTTCCTTAGTTGTGGAAACTCATCGCACAGTGAGACAAATTGTAATAAATCTGTTTCTTACTAAATGTATATTGCAAAACAACAACATGAACAACATTCGCCATCTTGTCGAATGTTCTGTCAGTCAAAATTTCTGTCAAACACATCAGATACACTCTATGTTTGACAAACACATCAAACATCCCCATACACAGCGAAATGTTTGGAAGCATTGTAAAATTCGACAAATTGTTTGATCGTTTATGGAGACTTTTAGATTGTGTGAGGGTAGGAGTGTGGGAAGTTTCAAGTGGTACCATACTGTAATAAGCGATTCATTATAATTTTCAAAGTTAGCGATATAATGAATTAAAAATTCAAACCAGTATAAAGACTGACAGCTATAAATGTATTGCTTTCTTACAAATTTCAGCTGAAAACAAGTCAAATAAATCTTTTTCCCTACTGTATGTGTCCCCACGTGGAGGACAGTGGAAAGTTCACTTTAGATTCGCAATGTAGGAGGGAAAGAAAATCAAAATCCAACACATAAATCAAAATACAAAAGTGACTGCTGCAGTTTGGATGGCCTTTGAGCGGTGTCTGTTCCACAGGCTAGGGCAGCTGAGAAGAATCTTCAGGCCGAAGAACTATGGTTGTAAACCAGTGGCTTAAACAATAAAGGTCATTGCATACATGACATTTTCAATCATGGAAGAATGTGATGTGAAGCAAATTAATGCTTGTGGACAATCCACTGCACCAAAGTCGACAAGGAGACAATCAGATTTTGGGGAGTCTTGAGCATTATACAGAGACAAGTTGGAGCATCTTGGAACCTCATTCAAGGTGAAGTATAAAAAACCCAAGTTGCACAGCTACTTTTTTCAAAGTGAATTCTCTGCTAAAATCTCGAAAATTAAATCATTTTACAGCCCTCCTCCACAAAAAACAAAATTCTCATACAAGAAACGAGATTCACGAATGGAAACAACTTTGATTATGGATGTTTCATAATATAGAAAGGAAATGCAGGCCAAAAAATTTGAAAAACACTTCACACTGTGGAACTGGCTTCGTAATTCACAAAAATATTTTGAACTCCATTATCTATTTCTAACGACGATCTGAAAGACTCTCCTTACTCACTTTGAAATTTGCTAACGAAGCACACAGCACTGTGAATATACTGAAATGAAGACAACAGTAAGAACAAAGAAAAGGTGAATCGGTTTGGGAACCTTCTAGATGATGTCGAGGAAAGAATTCCAGAAAAGCACTATGTCTGACTTATTGGGGACTCCAATGAAGTGAAGGAAAAGAAATAAAAAAAAAATGGAATTTACCTGGCATGTAAGAAAACTAAGCAAAATGGCATAAGATTGATAGGGTTATGCCAAGCACGCACTGTGATCTGAAATCCACAGTCTTTAAAAACCTACTTAGAAAACGGAAAATATGCTTCTCACCAAATTCATACCTATTATGAATTCAAACTCGATCATGTGGCAATCAAGATGAAGTTCCATAAGAAAATACAAACTTTCAAAGTCCTCAGAGGAGCCAACCTAGATTATAATCACTACATTTCTAAAATAGTACTTAAAATCTTCCCCAAAAAACAAAATCCGAACCAACAATTCCAAAAGCAGAAAATAGGCTCAGAAAAGATAATGAACTCCAAGGAGTTTCTCTGTGGAGCTGATGACATGCAAAACCAAAAATGGGATGAAATAATAGAAAGTCTAATAACTAAAACCGAACAATTAGCTCCCACAACCGAACAAAAGAACCATGCCTGGTGGACGGAAGAATGCGACAGAAACTAGGAAGAAGAGCAGTGACAATAACAGAAAAATGAACATAACAGACAAAAATTCTTAAGTGTAAGAAAATTAGTGAGCAGAAATATCAAAAATAATGAAAGACATGGAAGAAGAACAATTCCTCCATCAAATCAATGAAAATTTCGTTAGAAACAACACAAGGAACATTTATATGTGAGTTAAACAAACAAACAAACAAAAATCAAATTCAGCCAGCTGACCCTACAAATTCAGCCAACCGACTCTACAACTCCAACACAAAAACGGAAATATTCTCACAACAACAGGGATAACTGCACAATATTGGCAGAATAATTCAGATACCTCCTCAGCTGAGAAGAATACATAGAAAACATGAACTTTAGCAATTCAATAAAAAACAGTCCTAACACTGAACCACCTAATGCCAAGGAACTACAGTCATTTCAAATCTAAAATGCTGTAAGGCCTCGAGAGACAACCAAATCGCAACCGAACTTTGGAAAAATGAAAAGAAGGGTGCCTCAGAAACTCTTCAAAACATCTTGGAAGAAATCTGGTAAACGAAAGAATCCCAGATGGACGGAAAACGGCCCTCATCCACCCACTCCATAAGAAAGAGTTCAAAACAGATCCCCAAAACTACTACTTCTTGACGTAACATACAAGATATATCCTAAGGCCTCGTCCTACGTAAGCGACAGAAGAGACTGACAGCACGCGACAGCTTCAGACGACGAAACTCCCGGTAACGGAAGTGTGCTACGTGGGAGACGTCCGAGGCGCTGCCTGTTATCTGCTACAACTAACCACGTTTGAATTCAAACGTGTCTGAATCTCGTTGTTGCAGCGCGCGCGGCAGTGGCAGCGACAGCTACGAGTCTTATCGGCAAAGCAGTGGAGCGGACGCGCCGGCAACTATGAAATATTTGTCATCCGATTTTACGAAAACTATTCGGTGAAAACATTTGGTTCTTCCGTATTTTACAGCGTGATATCTTTGCTCGATAAAGGTCTGAATTTATTTTCGTTATTCGTTATAGTTACTGTGCTGCACGAAACTGAGTGCATGGCTACACGAAATTTTTAAGAGTTTGCGGAAGGTAAAATCACATTGCGTAGATATTTCGAATAGTTCATTTATGGCCACGCATTATTGCGTATGAAATGTAACCAATGTATCTAAATTGTATTTAAAGTTGAGAACGAAATTATATCTCTTTTCATTCTTGAGATATTGGTTGTTATATCCGCGGACGGGTCTCTCACGGCGCGTCCTGTGCTATGACAGCACTGAGAAAGGACTATTTTGCCGTATGATTAACAACCGATACGTTTTTGTAAAGGCGTGGGCAGAGTGAAAACAAGACTCCCTATAATTTACACCATGAGATATTGTCAGAATGTTCATAGTCAAAGAGAGAGAAACAGGCAAACCGGATATGAAAGTGACCAGCATGAGGTCTAGTTTTGCGTGCAAATATTTAACTCCTCCAAAGTAATCAGGGTAATTAAGGAAAACTTAATTAATGAGTTGAGGAAAAATTGCAATATTACACGAAAAGCTGCTGCCATGCTATCTACATAAATGAAATGCCAAAAAGTTCATCTGCTCAAGGACTAGTTATTTAGTACATAAAAAGAAACATTGGTGCGGTATTTAAATGTCAAAAAGGCTTCTTTCGAATCAAGTAACAAAGTTAGGATTTTCGAGAACAGAAGACATTAGGAAGGCAAACGAGGAGTCAGTAAGGTCATGCTTTCTGAATAAAACTTCAAAATAAAAAGTGAAAAAATCGGCCAAATATTTTGTGAAATGATTTGTGTAAACACAAATAAATAGATCAGAGAAACGTTCTACGTGCCTTTGAATGACGCTCGAAATCCTGAACAGAAAATAAGGTGCACCAACTATTTCCCTAATATTTTTTATTTCATACTTTTAGGGAAATCATTTCAGAAAACGTTTGACCTTCTTTTCAAAAATTTTGTACGCTTTACTTTTACAGACTATTTAGATTAACTGAAACGCTTGGCCTTAACACTGACTGCTGCTGAATTATGTTCACATGAAATATCTGTAAAATTTAATGGTTCTTCTTTGTTATTTATTATACCTCACGATACAGTGAAAAACTGTACACAAAACTTAGTATACAGAATTGTAGTTGTGTCAGTTAAAATACAGGAAGTAGCTGGGATCTAACCTATGACCTTTTTGTAGCATACTCTCAAACCGGGAGCATTACCATTACACTACAATTAGCTCTTCTTTGCTGCTTGTTCACGTGTATTCGGAGAATTTGTCTGGTAATCTTCGCAGTTGATGATATAAATTATGAAATTCTCCATGAAGAGTCCTCCCTTTGGAAATTTCATGCACGGCATCCGTTTTCGCTTTATTTTCCTAAGTAAAGCTGATTTTGTAGCCTTACTCACCAGCTACAGCACTCTACAGTTTAGGGGCGCCGTTATATAGAAACAGCTGGTCGGCACTAACCAGCCATCCTGTAGAGAGAGATAGTTGCTCGCACGCAGGACACCCAAGCTTTTCGCCTGATACTGCTGCTTGTCGCTGGGATGTCACATAACCAGACGTACCTCCCTGTCGATCGCTTCTGATGCTTACATGGGACACAGCCTAAAGTCCTACTAAACTGAGCAGAACCCCAATGACATCGACAATTTTGAGAATACCAAGAGGGTTTCAGGAAAGCGAGATCCTGCTTCAGAGTAAATGCTGCCCCTGAAAAATCTGACGACCTACAAAACATCAAGAAAAAGAAACCATATGATATCACTTTCAATGACTTCCAAAGAGCATACGACTCAAGAGACTGGGAACACCTCACTTCTTTACTAAAAGAATTAAACCTAGTCAGGAAAACCACAAACCAAGTCAGTGAAACCCTTAGCCGCGCGGGATTAGCCGAGCGGTCTCAGGCGCTGCAGTCATGGATTGTGCGGCTGGTCCCGGCGGAGGTTCGAGTTCTACCTCGGGCATGGATGTGTGTGATTGTCCTTAGGATAATTTCGGTTAAGTAGTGTGCAAGTTTAGGGACTGATGACCTTAGCAGTTAAGTCGCATAATATTTCACACACATTTGAACATTCAGAGAAACCCTTACCATCACATACACCAAAGTCAAATTCACGGTAGAATTCTCTAATCGTTTTGAGATAAAAACTGGTACATGACAAGGAGATGACCTTTTCCCTCTGCTACTAAACTACGCCCTAGAAAAAGTAGTCAGGGAATGGAACACGAATATCCATAGTGGAAGCCAACTAGGAACAAAAAACAAAGGCATCAAAAGCCAATTTTCTAGCCTTTGCAGAAGATATGGCCCCACTACCCAACACCTGGGAAGAAACCAAAGAACACTCTCTTGAACTATAAATACAAGCAGAAAAGATAGGTCTCAAAATCTCCTTCAGGAAGGACAAGGTAATGACAAATATAAAAAACCCTGTAAAACTATTTAAAACAGGAGAAGTCAATGAATTCAAATATCTTGGAGAATGAATCATCTAGAACAGTCTCGAACAAAAGGCAATGAACTCTAGAAGAAGTAAAGTTGAACTGGCCTTTCAACTCATAAAAACACACACAGGGTGGTCAGAAACAGTCTGAAAAGCTTGTAAGTGTGCTACAAAGGAGGCTACACTGAGAAGTAACTGTTAAGAAAAAACTCGATACGTTGCGAAGTTTCCAAGTTATTTAGTATTAAAGTTATCCAATTAGGTCGTTGCATGCGAATTCAAGCACTTGCACGTGCTAAAATGCTGTAAAGCAAATACATCTGTGGCTCTGAGTTACCACTTGTTCAAACTCTCATTACCAGTCAAAATGTGCCTTCTTCTGTAGTCATAAATTTAAGCTACATTTGTTCTGTCTGAGGAAACCAAACGAAGAACAAATCTGGCGACACTGTTTGGCAGGCTGCTTGAATTTGCGCATGTGACGACCAATTGACTAAGTTCAACGCTAAATAACTCGGGAACGCTAAAACGTGTCGACTTTCTTTCTTAACAGTTAGTTCTCAGCACAATCTCCTCTGCAAAACCTTTGGAAGCTTTTAAGACAGTTTCCGACCACCATGCATGACAAAAAATCGATGTCATGGAATGCCAAAAGTAGACATTATAACACAGTAATCAAAGCGGAAGACCTATATGCGCCTGAAACACTGTCCATCACCAAACGTGGTCCAGTTGAAAGACTGGAAAACATAGAAAGGAAGATATTAAGAAAAATCCTTGGTCCCAGATTCCATATCAACAAACTAATATACATCTGAAATGAAACCCTTTATGAAACTACCGAAAAACTTTAAGCCACAATGCGGAAATAAAAATTGATTTTTATGGTCATATCCTCAAGATGAACCCAGCTAGATTAACCGAAAACTTTCTGACTACTGCTGCAGCGAAAACACCAAACCAAGTTGTTTTAAGGGAACGGAGAAGCACTGAAAAGAACTCCAAATCACAGGAAACATGCTCATAGATAAAACTGAAAGGGGAGAAAGAGAGAGGTACCAAGTCAAAATGAAAACCGAACGAATGATTGAAATCACTGAAGAAGAAAGGAAAACAAGATCAGAAAGAATGAAACAATACCGGGCTAATAGAAAGCACAGAGCATTAAATAGTGATTGATTTTCAGTATCCCAAAGACAGGTGAAACGAAAGACGAAGAGGTAACCCATATCCAAGTAATCTCATAAGTTTCTCTTGTGATCCTAGTTCTTATGTGTCGGTTTTACTGATTACGACACTGGTCTGATAAAAAGTAGAGTGAAGTAAAGGATATAACGAACCAATTTCAAACAACACCATGAAAAACGTTATCCCAATGCAAAACTTTTAAAACAGTTATTTAAAGGGAAGCTGTGTTCACACTGCGCATTTTTTCTCGCGTTCCTCAATTTTTGAGATTTCTTTCTGAGGGTTCAGGAATAAAGCTATCTAGATCATCAGAAGTGTATTGTTATGTAATCTATGTAAGCAAGTGTTTTCGATGCTAAATAGAATACAAACTGTGGAGTCCAATAAAACAAAGCGAAATGAAACCGGTACATTGTTTCTTGAACAAGTCATCTAAATACCTTACTGTTTACACTAAGGAAACTGATAGTATGTAGTGAGATTTCTTTGAATTAAACGGTTATACAATAACATAACAAGCCAGTTGGTTATATTACTTTTAATACGTGACAGAATATTGTCATTATCTTTCACATTTGTTGATGTGAAATTTAGAAAAAATACGCACTATTTGTGTGCATGTTGTACACACTACACTACACTTGACAGCGCACAAAATTTTTTTTTGTGTACCTGTGCAACAGTTTTCAGCAATTTTTGAAACTTGGAACATTTAAACAGGAATGGTATTACTGATTCAATCTTGTAAGCATCTGTTAACTGTAGCACTGCACTTATCTAATGTATTTACATGTTGTATGGCCTATTGGTGCTTGACTTCCGCAGACTGTTCTGTTTTCCTATTCCATAACTTTTGAAACTTGTTAAAATTCCGTTTGTGGTAATTTAAATGGGACGGTATCAATAATTCGTTCTTGTGTAGATGTGTTCAATGTACAGCTGCATAAATTAGAGGTTCAAACGTAATTGCTTTTAGTGTGCGACAAGATGCACGTTCCAGACGTTTGGGCTTATATTTGACAGTTATGTGATGTCTTATTAAAGGCTCTGACTTGTGTAGAGTAGGTAATGCAAAAGCACATGATCCTGAACATAAGGACTTTTGTGATGCTATAAAAGTAAAACGCTGATGTATTATTGCAGAGGCGATATTGTAGTTTGTTGTGCGACTTTGAATAGCCATTATATTTTCCATATATCACGTATCAATAACATCCCATTGACATCTAAGTTGGCAATGAAACTGCAAGTTTCCATCATGTTCCGATAGCAGTCACGTGGGCTCTGTTGGACCCAGACATATGTGCCCTCTGAGCCACAACTCCAGTGGCTCCGTATCATGAACGCCCTCTGCTACCACGATACAGGACGGCTTTCTTCTAGCCTCGTAATATTTTGCAAAATAGATTGCATCCTCATGATGTCTTTTACAGCTTGACAGGAAGCTAAATAAATCACTTATTTTGTTGGCAAGGCCACCATCTTATGTCCCTGAGAGTCCCATGGTGGCTTCACCAACTTTGACAACAAAACCTGTGGTTGATTTTCGAGTAGGAACACCTTGCACGTAGTCTGAATCATTAAAAACAAACGAATATCCCCACTCCTTTGATAAAATAAGCCATAAGTGATTTTCCTATGATGTACATTAGATGCTCTTCATAATATTCTAATATGTGGTTTCTGGTTTTTCAAGATACTGACTAGCATTGTGCACTACAAAACTGATGTGAATTCTATTTGCTACTTGTAGAAGGAGAAAACTTTCAACAGGTAGATCGCTTGGAACGCTGATAATTTTTGACCTGAGTCCCAGATCAGAGTACACTTAACCACAAACAGCAGTTACTGCCACAGCATTGGCATTTTCCATACTGTGCCATTCCATTGCACATGCCCTTTGGTTTAAGAAGATAGAGCCTTTTTGAAACTGTCCTATTTCCAACCGAGATAATGACTAGCACTGTTTGCAGTTGCGTCAAATTTCTGCTGGAAATAGTTCAGCAATCATATAGCAACAGATTGATGACTTCTCTAGACTCAGGGCACATCATCGTAGATGTAGATAGCTAGGACGGTCAAGAGTTCAGGCTCGTCATTTACAAAAACACAGGGATCTGTATCTGTTGCTATCAGAGCGAAATCTTTTAGCATACCCGTGAATCGTTGAATCCAAAGTCTACAGGCTCAGCTGAGACCATAAATACTTTTCTTCAACTTGGATGTCCTTTTTGTATAATTCAAAAACCCATCCGGTTGATGCATATACAGCATGTCTACGCAAAAATGTCCTATTTTTGAGGCATTTTAAAAATAGGAAATCCTTCTGTCTTTTTTAGTCTGACTTGTCCTGTATGTTGGCTACAGGAGGACCTAAAGCTACTACCTAACCTTTTGTCAACATTTGATGTATCTTTCTTGTTTCACTATTGCCTGTCCAAGCGAAAATGGCGCCAATTCAGTAAATGGCACAAACAGTGCTTTGGTACACAGAGTTTAAATCCACTGTTATGGTGCAAAGGCAGTTTCGTTCATTTACACGAAGTAGCACCAGATGCCAAGAGGAAAAAGTCATGGCATTTTTGGACATTGCCTGCTTTTTGATGTGGTTTTCAGGAGGTCGGTGTGTCCCTGAGAACAAGACGAAAATTTTCGCCAAGCTTTTCAATGAAGTCCATGAAAATCAATTCGTCAGTCTTCATAGGGACTTCAAATGTCATCTGCAACAATTTACAAGATTCTCAAAAAGTAGTTCCACCTGTATCAATACAAGGTGCAAATTCTTCAGGCTATAAAGCCTGATGTCAAGTAATGGTGATACGGATTTGCGTGTGAAATGCTTAACTGAGTCGACCAGAATCCTGCTTTCTTGTAAAATGTACAGTTTTCTCAAGAGGCCACATTCCACATCTCTGGAACTGTAAACAAGCATAAAATTCGCATTTGGAGGTCACAGAATCCTCAAGTGCGACAAGATAATTCAACCACTCTTCTCTACTGAGGAGAATGTCACAAGAATGACACACCTCGACATGTTGGAGATGTTTGCTTTCCCCAGGTTGAAGACTTGCGACCAGATCTCTGGTTTCATTAAGGTCATGCTCCACCTGCCTGGTTATTGGATGTTCGGGGAACTCTGGATCGAACATCTCCAGGACGCTGGATTGGATGATGTGGACCCATGAATTGGGCTCCACATTCTCCTGATATCACACCTTTGGATGTTTTGCTCTGGGGCTATATGAAGGACAGAGTGTTTGCTGCTGCAGTGTAAGACCTTCAATACCTCCCTAATGAGATTGTGGAAGTCATAAGTACCATTCCTCTGGACATTTTGTAGTGGGCCTGAATGGAAATGGAATACAGAATAGATATTTTTCGTATCACTGCAGCGTCTCAGGTGCAAGTGTTTTGAATTGGTGTTATAATTGTTTTTGGAAACTTAACTTGATATACAACTTATTTTTGAGAAGGAAATAATTTATCACATTTAATTTTGTGTTGAGGGCAAACCGAAAATACGTAGTTTCGATATAGGCACTCTGTATATCTTGGTATCCATTTCACTATATAAAAATGCAGTTTTAATATCAAACTAACTCATGTCTATGGCTGTGGACATTGCAACAGATAAGATTATTCTCATAGAGTCAAACCTTAGAACTGAAAAGAAAGTTTCAATACAGTGCATAGCTTCTGTCGAAATCCTCTAACGATACGTCAAGCTTGTCAAAGTTCCATCTGTTTTTCTCTTGACTTTGAATACTCACCTATTGTTGAGTATTTCTTGGTTTTCTGGTGGTTTACTTATGGTAAAAGGTTCGTTAGATTAAGTACATGCATTTTCTGTTGCATGGCCTATTTCCAGTTTTCTGAGTTGTCACACTCCATTGCATCTTAGTATCAGATGAGTTTGTAACACTGGATCATACATTCAGAGTTCACATTAAATATAAGAATCTAATAGCCTTTTTGATGTTTAGCCTCTTCGTAAGCTTCTCCCTACATGATTCATGTATTCTAAGCCAACTTCATTGACATTCTGTTTAATACAGTCGATTTCAGAATTTGGTTCTTCCTCGGGTGATCTAATTTCCTCTTCTTCTGCTTGATTCATGCTCTTCATCCTCATTGATGTCAGCTTCTCCTTGAGCAAGATGTTCATAAGATTTTATCTCTTTCTTTAATTTGTCTGTCTTTCAAAATCTATTTTACATGGGAAAAGTTTTTTTGGTGTGCAAGCTTTTTGTGCCAGATTTTAAGATCTACCTAGGCATATCAGCCCGAATAATGTCATTTTCACTCATGAAATCTTAAAATTCATCCTATACAACTTTTCTACACGAACTCCCACTGTAACAAATTTTCTCGCTTGAAGAGTCTGCATGTTGTCTAATCAGACTTAAATGTTATTCCTTGTCAAGAGATTGTCTACGTGAGAATAAATTGAATCGAATCCCTGCCATCTCCACAACATCTCAGAGATACTTCTCACTCTATATTTCTTCATCAAAGTCTAAAATATTTGTGTCAGCTTTTCTTTGTGATGAAATGAAGTTACCATCATCAATCAATACCGATTGGGACTTCACTTTCAAAAAGACTGTAATTTATAAACTATTCATTTCGATTACACATGTGATCAGTAGCATAGGAATCTGAAAACTTTGCATTGTTATCTTATTGCTTGCCTGCTACCAGTGAAAAACTTTGCTTATCTCAGTGTCTCCTCTCAATTTACAGTTATCCTTTGACATACGGTTTCTGCACTCGTTTTGCATAACGACCAGGTTCATTAGATTTCAAGCAAACGTTTCTGCAGTCTTTTGCCCAGTGACCAGGTTTATTACATTTGAAGCACTTACCTGGTTTTCTCGAATTTTTATATCCAAGATACGGGTTTTTCTTAAGGCCAGTGTTTGTATCCTATTTACCTGCCAGAAACGCCTCCTCCTTCGTATACATGGTAGAGAAAAATAGTGTCACGACATTTTAACCCAGGATAGCTGATGCTAGTAGGAGCCAAAATTACTAATGTTGTGTAAGTCGACAACGCACCATTTTTAAAGTACGGAATCTAGGCGCCACGCTTTCCGACTGGACGTGAGATTGCCCTGTTGCTGTTCGTCGGTTGACGGGCAGCGCTATGGTTGTCGGTTCACACTTACAAACGTCCCTCGCCCTGTCACTGCCCCAACGTGATACGCACGCATATCGAACAGGTCTTACTGTTTGTCTCCACCCCATGTCAGAGACATTCACTCGTAAGCTTCGCTCGGAGCACACACACGTCACCTGCGGATTAGTCATACAGTAAGCATGGCGGCACAGTATTCGTTTGAAGAACAACGAGATATGTTTTTTGTTTATTGACTAGCCGACGGTAATGTGCATGAAGCTCGAAGGTTGTATGAGGAACCGTACCCAGCAAGACGCCACCCACACCTACAAACGTCTACAGCAATTCACCGGCGACTTGGCGAAACAGGCTCGTTAGCGGGATCTCATGGTGATACTGGAAGATCTCGAACACGATGGGATGCTGAATTTGAAGAGACTGTTCTCGAGTGCTCCAAGGAAGCACCTACGGCAAGTACTCTAGCGGCTGGACACGACATGGGGGTAACTAATCAGTTACTCTGGGAGGTTTTCAGGGATGGTGGCCAGCATCCATTTAGTTTACACCCTGTGTAAGACCTAAATCCTGTGGCGGACTATGAACAAACTTTAGGGTTTTGGTGGTGGCTTCTGCGACGTGTTGCACGAGATTCCGACTTCCCCTCCATCGTGTTGTTTACCGACGAGTGCACCTTCCATCGGGATGGCCGTTACAATACTCGAAACGTTCATTTCTGGGCAGGGGAAATCCTCACGTCACGTACGTCCACGGATACCAGGAATGATTTTCGCTCATCATTTGGGCAGGCATTGTGGGTGACCATCTCATCGGGCCACTCAGTCTACCTCCTCGAGCTACTGGGGCAAATTACCTTCACTTCTTGCAAGAAACTCTAACTGGCCTGCTGGAAGATGTTCCCGTGGACATACAGTGGCAGCGTGATAACGCGCCCGCAAATAACAGTGGTGTTGCCGCGGATATTTAAATGAACTCTTTGACGACCAGGTAATTGGCAGTGGCACTCGTAGCACATGGTCTCCACCTTATGGCACTGGGCTTTTTCCTGTGGGTATTCTTCAAGGTTCTAGTTGACCCACCTGGGCGCGAACCACCTAGAAACGAAGAGGAATTAATGGATCACATTCAACATGCCGTCAACCACATCAGGGTAATGCCGAGAATCCTTGAAAGAGTTGGGCAAAACACTGTTCGACGATCAAGCTTGTGTGGCATCAGAGGGTCGCCAGTTCCAGCACCCGCTTTAAGTAAACAATGTCCTAGCTACAAGAAAGGTTCTTTTCGGGGCCGACACAATTTGTCAAAGACTTTCTGTATGCGAACTAACAGCTGTTGACGGGTTTGTTCCCGGTAAGTCTTATCATGAAACTACAATGGATGTGTCGGGACTCTGGCGGATTCGCTCCCAGGCCCCCAGACCGGAAGGCTGGTATGCTACCACTGAGCGTGTGGGCCGCCTTGGTTACACCGCGATCTCCAGCAAGCAAAGCATTTGCGGTCAAGCGTTGTCGAGAGCATCCGGCAATAGGGCAATCCCGCGGCGAATCGAAGCGCATGGTGCCAGGTTTCCGTAGCTTAAAAATTATGCCTTGTCGACCTACACAACATTAGTAATTCTGTTTAAAATATCCTGACACAGTTTTTCTCCACCCTGTATTAGTGGAGGTATAGGCGTTTTTCTTCTATCAACAACTTTGAGATCAAATTTGCTAGTGTTTTTTGATCAGGATCCGTTCATTCCTAGGAACTTAGAAAAAGGATATAGCTCAGTTTTGTGATCGCTCTTGAGTTCGAAATATTGTCACCTTGATTACTCAAGCGATGTACAAGGTCTTCTAATTGTGAATTACATGTAGACTTGTCACATAAAACAGCCTTTTTTTTAAGTTCTGCGATTGCTGCTGGAGTAAATGTATGTTTACACTGTTTTTCTCTTCATAGACTGAAAACAGTTTTGTGCAACTGAAGATTCACTATTAATAAAGTGTAGCAATGGCTTGACCTCAATTGACGTTCCGACAGTTTCTTAAGCTGCGTCGTCCATCTTTTCCCATGCTGTGAGACCATTTTTATATGGCTGGACTGCTGTAGTGTTCATTTCGCCATTATGTATAGGTTTAATTGTTTGTTCAGTGACAACATCCCAAGCTCTTATGGCACTTAAGATCACACACAGTTACGTACCTGAAATTTCCAGGCTGGTCAGTTATCGACACGTTTGTATTTTGTAGTTCTTTCAATGTTGCTTTCGATATGTTAGGGTTACATTTTTACTTGCGCAACGAAGTCCAACACTTTTTTGTCACAAACGTTTTTGTATCCCATATTGGGTTTTATTTGCGTTACATAGAACTCGTCACTCACACTGAGTGATTACTGAACCCATTACCTGATACAGCAGACACAGTAAATCGGCGCTGATTCTCACTGTAGGATAACGAAAAAGTTTTTTCACTAAATAGGAATGAAAACGTGATACATAATGCACAGAGACCTCCGACCTCCACACATACACATTACAGGAAAAAGGTGGTCTTTGTACTAGAAAGTTCACAGCTTTAGTTCCAGACGGCAGCACGGTACATGCAACTGGAAAGTATGCCAAATACAAATGCGAAAGTATAGTATTGTTTACGAATATCGGAGAAACAAACATAACTGAATACTGTAATTGATTATTACAACATTGTTTTACAATATAGCTTGTGTGCCTTTTGTAATGTCAGTTGTGATAAATATGATATTAACTGCAAACATTTTGCACCCATATGGGATTTAAAATATGATAAGTGGGTACTTTGCACAGTCTACATCAGCAAAGTTCACAGCGCTCTAGGAACTGAGATGTTGTTTTTCTATTTATTGTTATTTAATTTCCTCAATCCCCAACGCCAAAGGTGAGCATGGGCTGACAGTGGTACAATATCCCTCTCTTTAGGCAAAAGAGTTGTAAAACACAGTACAGTGCCGATATAAAATATTTGAAAGGCTGAAATACTTTGCTCGTTTTTAAAATTTTCATTGTTGCAGTTGAAAGGATTTATAGTTTCCTTTTTTTGAAATCGACGATGCTGAGGCGGTGAAAATGTTAAAAGTAGCACTGCACTCTATTAAATCAGAGGCAACTCCAGTGGGAGAGGATAAGATTTGGAGAGAGACAGTTGATTTTAAGGAGACGTTGGAGATAGAAAGTCAGTGAATCAAGTGAGTTGAGATATACCAGTAGTAATAATTGGAATGTGGAATGTAAACTACAAGAAGAAAAGTGGTCACATGAGGATATGAGACATCACACAATCATACTGATAAGATTTGTATCCTTCAGGCAGAGTCAGACTACACGAAGTTCGAATTATGACAGCTGAAGAGAAGAAAGAGAAGGGGATATGGCGAAAGGTGGCAAGGGAAGGGCCAACAGGACAACATTTTACTAGCAATTTCTAAATTGAGTTAAGCAGTAGACTTCATGTGCTACTGAGGTTAGAGAAGGAAGACACCCACACAAATGTACAGAAATGTAGGATTCAACAGAACAATGCTAAGAAACATAAACATGGGTTGGCTGAAAAACAGAATAGGAAAAGAAAGGTTTGCTGGTAGGAAGCAATCATGAGAGGGGTGTTGGTCAGCAGCTACAAGAAATATTAGGTACAGAGTACCAGGTCATATGTTTTGCAAAACTAAGTGCCAGTCTAACAGAGAACTTTGGAGAAACGTGGAAGGATTTTAATAAAGAAGATCAGATGTTGACAGTTGGGGCAGCTAGAAACAACGATATCACATGTGTCTGGTCAAAGTAGGAGCAGTTACTGACACATAAATGAGGATATTGCTGATATTCTGTGTAACTGTGACCAGCACTGGGTTAACTCTGCTGCATAGCGAGTAAATATAGAGCTGAGAGGGCTCCTTCAGGTAGATACAAAATATTATGTTGGTGCTGTTCCAGTAATTGCTATAGGAAGGCGCAGATGTACTTTTTATGGCCTACACCTGAGCAGGAGGCCCAAAAGTGCACAATGGCAAATCCATGTGGTTGTTGGGGCTCAGGTGAGAAGCCACATTAGGTCCAGTTCAGAATTCAAACAGACAGCGTAAAAGTTCTCCTGTAATAACAGGGCGAAAAGTGAAATCAGCTTGCTTCATTAGAATATTTGTAGGGTGAAAAATAAATAAATGAGTTGGTAAATTGCTTGCAAGAACTTTGTAGATGCAAAGAAATTGATGTCATTTGTCTGTCTGAACACCACGCAATCACAGGGTGGAAAATGTTAATGTAAGTGGTTATATGCTAGCTACATGTTTATGTAGATCCAACATGGAAAAGAGAGGAGTGGTTACATTCATAAAAATGGATTTAAATGCAAAAATAAGTAAATTCATCATAGATCAAGATATAAAAGCATTTGTTTGTGACTTACTATTGGGAAGTGTAATATCTGTTACTGATATAGTATAGATGTCTCCGCTGGTTATTTGGGAAATTTTAATGAATTATTGCATTTTCTGTCAAACAGAAGGAAGGACTTATTAATTATTGCTGGATGTATTCCAATCGCTGTCTTCTCGTACAGTTTTTACACTCCACAGTTTCCTCTAGTATCATGGAGTTATTCCCTACTCTCTTGACACGTCTTATTATAATGTTCCTCCTTCTTGACAGTGTTTTCCATATATTCCTTTCTTCGGCGATTGTGCAGATAAGCTCCTCATTCCTTACCTTATTAGACGACACAATTTTCAACACTTTTCTATAGCACATCCCAAACGCTGCGACTCTCTTCTGTTCTGGTTTTCCCACAGTCCATGTTTCACTACCATACAATGCTGTGCTGTGAAGATACATTCTCAGAAATTTCATCCTCAAATAAAGACCTATATTTGACACTAGCAGATTTCTCTTGTCCAGAAATGCCGTCTTTACTCATGCTAGTCAGATTTTTATTTCCTTTTTTCTTCGTCTATAATGTGTCATATTGCTTCTAAGATAGAAGAATTCCTGAACTTCATCTACTTTTTGCCCACCAATTTTGATGTTAAGTTTCTCTCTATTCTCATTTATGCTACTTAAATTACTTTTGTCTTGTTGCGATTTTCTCTCAGTCCATATTCTGTACTCGTTGACAATTGATTCCATTTAATAGATCCCGTAATTTTCCTTCACTTTCAATGAGGACAGCAATGTCATCAGCGAATCTTATTACATATATCCTTTGATTGTTAATTTTAATTCATCTCTTGGACTTTCTATTGTAATTGCTTCTTCGATTTGTAGATCGAATAGTAGGGACGAAAGACTGCACCCCTGTCTTATATCCTATTTAATCTGAACACCTTGTTCTTGGGCTTCCAACTTAATTGTTCCTTTTTTGTTTTTGTAAATAATGTACATCATCCATCTTTTCCTGTAGATTACTCCTATCTTGCACTGTTTCACCATTGTGAAACGCTTTTTCTTGGTCGACAGATCGTATGAGTGAGTCTTGATTTTTCTTCAGTCTTGCTTCCACCATCAAGTGCAACGCCAGAACTGCCTCTTTAGTCTCTTTACCTTTCCTAAAGCCAAACAGATCGTCAGTTCGCAGCTCCTCAATGTTCTTTTCCATTCTTTCTTATGTTGTTCTTGTCAGCAGCTTGGATGTACGAGGTACAAAGCTTATTCTACGATAGTTTGACCGCTTATCTGTCCTTGCTATTTCTGGGATTGTGTTGATGATAATTTTCTCAAAAGTCAGATGATATGTCGTCTGTTTCGTAGATTCTACACACCAACTTGAGTAGTCGTTTGGTTGCTACTTTCCAAAGTGATTTTAGAAATTCTGATGGAATGTTATGTATCACTTCTGCCTTTTTTGATCTCAAGTCTTCCAGTGCTCCTTTAAATTCTGACTCTGATTCTGTATCCCCTTTCTTATCGGCTCCAATTTCTTCTTCCAACAAGTCATCAGGCAAATCTTCTCCCTCATAGAAGTCTTCAGTGTACTCTTACCACCTATTCGCTCATTCCTTGGCGTTTGACAGTGGAATTCTCATTGTACCCTTAATGCTACCACTATTGTTTTTAATTTTACCGATGGTAGTTTTGGCTTTTATGAATGCTGAATTAGTCCATCTGACGATAATTTCTTTTTCGATTGCTTCACATATTCCCTGCAGCGATTTCCCCTCGACTGCCCTGCGCATTCTATTTATTTCATTCCTATGTTGTTTATATGTCTGTATTTTTGTAGTTCCTCCTTTCGTCTATCTGCTGAAGTATTTCTTCTGTTACCCATGCTTTCTTCGCAATTACCTTCCTTGTACCTATGTACGAATGTCAAACATCTGTGATTGCCTTTTTAGGGATGTCTCTTCAGGTGAACTACTTACTGTGATATTCCTTACTGCAGTATCCACAGCCTTACTAACTTCAGACACATCTCATCATTTTTCAGTTTTTTCAATATCCTACTTCCTTCCACACTGATTCTTCTGGATGATTCTCGTAAACTTCTGCCTACTTTTCATCATTACTGAATTGCGAGTTAAGTCTATACCTACTCCTATGTAAGTCTTACAATCCAATATCTGATTTTGGAATCTCTGCCTGCCTGTGATGTAATTCAGTTAGAATCTCCCTGTTTCCCCTGATCTTTTCCAAGCATATATACCTCCTCCTCTTGCCATTCTTGAACAGAGAATCCGCTATTATATCTGAAATTTACTGCTGAACTCAATTAGTCCTTCTCCTCTTGATTTGTACTGCCAAAACCATATTCTCACGTAATCCTTGCTTCTATCCCTTCTACCACAACTGCACTCCAATCCTCCATGATTATTAGATTTTCATTGCCCTTTATATAGTGACTTACCCGTTCAGTATCCTCATATACTTCTCCCATTTCTTAATCTTATGCTTGCAACATAGGTGTGTTTGCCTGAACAATTGTCAATAGCTTTGGTTTGTTGTCGAATCTGATGAGAACAACCATGCATTGAACTGTTCTCATGTATCTGATTCTACATTTTACATGTTGCATTTTTTTGGTTAAGAAACTGTGGTGATGAAACAGAACAAAGTAAAGAATATACTAATTTCAAACAACACTGTGCAAAATGTTATCCTACCACAAAATATTTAAAACAAATACATAGAGGGAAATTTTGTTCATATTGGCATTTTGTCCTGAATTCTCTAATTTTTGAAATTTCCCTTTGAGTAATTGATTCTGGATACACAGACATAAGAACAAATCTATCAAAATAGCACATCATAAATATGTTGTTTGTAGATTCAAACATCTCACTACGTCTTACCTTTTATACTGAGGAAACTGACAACATGAGTCCATTTTGCCACTTGTTAAAATTTCATTAGCGTTGTGCTTATGTATGTGTATATGACTATTTGGCTTCTGCACAATATTCCATTTTCATGTTTCATGGTTTTTTACACTTGATAACATTACTTTTGTGACTATTTCAATGAGGAGATGTTCCAAAACTGAACACATATGTTACATGGAGTTATCTGCAGTCTTTATTTATGCAAAATAGTTTTATTTTCTGTATATCTATTGCTATCTTTATTTCAGAGTTGCCTATCGTTAGATCTGCTACACATAAATTATAGTTGAACTGTAATCCAGCGGTTACAAAGCTCAATGTTTTTTAAATCTCATTACAATACAAAAATTTTTTTATAATGTACAAGGCACATTCACAAAATAAGTTTACTAAATTTTTGTATATTTTAAGAAATAGGGTATTTGAGAAAAAATTCCACATAATCCCCATCCCATTCAATGTATGTGATGAGTTGTGTGGCACAAGTTTCTTTATGCCTTTCTTGAAGAACTCTCCTGTCAGACCCTTCCCCACTTCAGAACCTCTTTCTGCATCTGCTCGTCAGTTGAAAGTTTAATTCCATTCATGTGTGCCTTCTGGGAGGTGAAAAGATGATAATCTGAAGGCTGACGTGCGAAAATCGGAAGGGGGGGAGGAGTGAGTTTAAACCATACCAACCAAATAAGTGTGCATTGGTGACTAAGGCTATGTGAAAGTCATGCAACAGGCACACTCTTCTTATTAGCATTTACTTGCTTTTGTTTTAAACGCTCTCACAATATCGTTGTGCATGGATGGTCTCCCCTTTGAGCCAGAAATTCGACCAAGATAATGTCTTTTAGGTCCCAAAACAATGAGACCATTATTTTTTGTCCAAAATTGTGGTTTTGAATTTTTTGGCGTATGGGGAATTGGTGTGATGCCACTGTGACGATTGTATTTTTGCCTCATGCGCGTAATGTTTCATCTCTAGTCATAATAGAGATCAGAAAATCCCCATCCTCCAATTCAAGATGCTCGAGAATCTCGCACATACTATTAACCTGATTTTTCTTGCGCTGCTCTGTCACCTGTTTTGAGACCCATCTCGTCCACAATTTACCGTGTCCCAGTGCTTCTGAGGATGTCCCATATAAGAGAGTTCTGAGAAGTTATGGAAACATCACAGGAATTTCATCCACTGACAATCTGCGGCCTTCGCGAACTGTTTCCTCGATTTTCTGCACCAACTTATCAGTCAAAATGGAAGGTATTACACTGCTCTGTTCATCATGAACATTTTTATCTTTCACTAAACTTCCTACATCACTTAAACATACTCGTTCTGTTCGTAATTCACCATAAACTGTTTTGATTCGCGACAAAAATTCGATAGGCGTAATTCCTTTTGTGAGCAGGAATCGGATCATAGCACGTGGCTCGCACTTGGCGGGACTTCTAACTGACGTCTTTCATGCAACTCGAGGCTACATGAGTTTACGTATTACTGTGTTCTTGCAAGCTCACTCTGGTCACTAAGTCTTGCCAATCCTAAAAAAAAAAAAATAATAAAATAAAATAAAATAAAAGAGCAACGAAGACTATAAAGCCAGTAACAGTAAACTTTCTTTCTGAACAGGCCTTGTACCATACCTCATAGTTACAGAGCAACTTGTCCTAACGAAACTATCAGCTCATGGTCGTATACCAAAATCATAACTGCACTCAAACATCACATAAATTTCATCCACTGCTAATTGGCAGTCTTCAAGAACAGTTAGTTTCTTCGATTATTTTGCACCAACTCATGAGTTATATCAAAATTTTAAAAGAAATTTGGTTAGTGCAAAACACCTGTAGTGTTAAAAAGTGCCCTCTACATGTACTGAAATGCAATACTTAAATTATTTGCACATAAAACTTTCCAAAGTACTGTACACAGAACATTAAAGAGAAGTTCCTAGTTTTGCAAACATATTTTACTAAAAGGTAAACTAAAAAAACTGTTGTAAAATATGTTATCTCTTCTTTCCATTAGACGACTGCTGAGGTAACTGTATAAGTACCAGGCTGAGATTACCGCCACACTGGAGTTTCCTCTGTTGAGTCAAATTCGCAAATTCGTAAACACAGGATTAGAACACAATTGCAATTTATTTTTACTGTTTAACAGATCGGAAGATGGGCAGGATTGCCCAAAACCAATCATTTTGAAAAAGTAGCAATTGACAGACAGGAAATAAGCCTATTTTGCATAAAAGAGAAGACATCAGTGTTTTGTCCTTGTGTGCATGTGTTAAACGTACAACTTCGTATATTAGAGATTAAAACAACATTCTTATTAACATGCAATGTGACATCCATTCTGGAATTTCGGTCATCTATTTGACAGTTATGTGGCTGGTGTAGAGTAGGCTATGCTTCTACATTTTAATAGCCATTCAACCATATTCCTCACTTGGAATGTTCTCAAAAGCAACTGTAAAACAATTACAGTCCTGCAATTATGGATCATGTGAGTGTGAACTGCTCACCATAACACACATAAATTCCTCCAGAACAAACAAAATAATCGAAAATAAAGCAATTTACTTTATTTAGCTAATTTTGCCTTGTATCTGTAAAGAAAAAATTCATTTAATATTTTAGCTCAGTATCTCAGTGAATATATCAGGCCAGTGTACCTAATTCTTCTCTTAGTATATTTTTCATATTTAACAATTCTCTAATGCTAACATCAGTTTAATCAGGCAGCTTCTCTTTTCTGTATCTGATGAGATGTAGAATTTTTTTTTCAATTTTTGATTAAGAGTTTACTGGACTGTATAAGCAAAATTTCACTATTTAAGTAATGCCATAAAATCATAGTTAGAATCTAAGTATATCACAAAAAGAAGTTGAGGTATTAATTTATTTTATAGGGGATTCGCCAACATTGTACTATACTAAATTCTAGTTTTAGAGTAATTTGGTGTTGACAATGTAACTATAGTACATGATGAATAACACACCCTATATGAAATCTGCATTGTTCTTAAAGCATTTCTCTGTAGGCTTACATATTTTAATTCCTTTTGCAGTATCCTCCTGAAATTACAATATTATCATTCATGAATTTCTCTAGTGAATAATACCATTTTTGGATTAGCGTCTTGTACATTTTTCTCTTTCGCAAATTACTCTCAATCTTACTTATAATTTTACATTTTAAGTTGTTATAAATCTTCCTTCCTTTGTACTGCGGAGTTTGGGCAAAGTACACATTGTGGATAGGAAGCATAAATTTCTCTTTCTCAAATCACTGATAGCTACATCATTTATGAGAATGTTTTAACTCTGTCCCCAGGATTGAGTGAGTTCATAATTATTCAGTTTTTCAGTTATACATGTAACATAACTAGGGCTGCCAACTGCTTGAGAGTAAAATAACGTATCTTATTTCAAGGAGAGCCAGATAAAAGGTATATTACTACAAATGACATATTTTCTAAATTTATATACTGATGATGAGAAGCAATAAAGCGCCAGGAGAGCAAACGATCTATACAGAAATGTTGAACTATGGAGGAATTGGACGACAGATCGAGCTTTGTGAACTTATTCAACTCATTTGGAAGGATGAGAGATTGCCAGGGAGCTGAAAGATAGCAGTCAGTTGCCAAATATAGAAGTAAGCAAACAAAATGGATTGCTCCAACTACTCAGGAATCAATTTCCATAATATAGCATACAAAATTATTTCTACAAATATTTTAGAAAAGCTACAACCATTTGAAGAAAATACCATAGGGGGATATCAGCCTGGATTCCAAACATACTGTGCAATTATTGGCAATGTGCTTGCTCTTTAACAAATTCTTCAAAAATTTTGGAAAAAAGATAGAAAAATCCAGATTCTGTTCATATGTTCATATATTTTGGCAGGGCTTATGGCAGTATTCATTGAGACAGGTTCTATAAAACTTTGAACCAGTTCCAAATCCCTAACAAACTAACTGAAATGATTAGAATATGTATGAGTGAAACAAGAGCAATTATAAGAATTGGAAGTGTGTATTTCCCTGTAAGAGATGGTTTTAGACTAGGAGGTGCACTGTCATTCTTACTGTTTAATCTCACTCTTGAGAAAGTGGTAAGCAATATAGAAGATGGTAGGTTTCAGACATTTGCTTAGAGTGAGAGTAACCAAGATCTTGGAGAGATGTACAAAATAGTCGCCACTGCAGAAAGTAAAGCAGAACCAAACATCAGAAAACAGAACATAACAGGTACAATTAAATATGCACAGGAACATTTAAGTACTGACAGAGACATGTCCATCCATGAACGTGAGAAGTTGGTATAGTTATAATCAAAAACCCATAGGTGCAAATGAAAGAATTTCTCATGGCTCTAGATGACTATATACTCTCAGAGATATGTTCAAGTCTAAAGCCATATCACATGCTGCGAAAATGAAGATCCAAAGCCATTTCTGTGGTCCAGAAAGCTGAACACTAACTAAAAGGGAGATGCAAAAGCTCCTAACATTTGAAGGAAAGGCAATGAGAAGAATCTGGGACCCAGTGAGCGACAGAGGTAGTTGGAGAGGAAGAAAGAATAATGAAATTTGAGAGATTGCAAACCACCCCAAAGTTTTAAAATATCAAAAAAGTAGATGATTCAATCCATTTGTCAGAGACCCGACTTCCTGAGTAAGTACCTATCCCGGTTAGGCCAAGAAAGAGATGGGAAGATGATGTAAAGAGAGATGTATAAGCCTTGAAAATAGCAAATTGGGAGGAAACAGCAATAGAGAGAATTCAGATGAGGCTGACTGTTGACACAGTGCCTAGGATATGTCCAGCGACTGCAGGATAAGTAAGTAAGTAAGTTTGTATTTATTTACTTGACTATCAATTTTCCACACATCTGGCATTAAAATGGATTTTTGATTGGTTTTAGAGGGTTAATAACACAGATAGCAAATAACATACAATTTTCAAAATAGTTTTTTGACTTGCTTGCATTTTATTAGTATACTGTCACTTATTGAAAGCATTTTTTGGCGAGAAAATATTTGTCATCATTCATCAATTTTATTGACATTTTTAAATGAACATGGTTTCAGAATACAAATCACCTTAAAACTGAATTTAACGTGAGGATCACTTTTTATTCATGCACCCCTCGGGCTCAGTTTTTTACCACAAGCGATACTCCAGCTCAATTAGTTATATGCTAATTCTGTCGGGAAGACTTTAAACAGTAATAATTAGTTTTAAATTATGAAAAGACTGGTTTCACTTAGAAGAGTAGCTGGATAGTTCAGTCAACTAAAATACTAAAAAAGTGGTTTCAACTGAAATAAAGAATATGTAGTTCAACTAACAAAAGAAACTACAGACTGGTTTTACCTGGAAAGTGGTAGCGTTCTGGGAGGAAAAATCGTGAAAGCTTATTTTTGAAATACAGTCCATTGCTATATATCAATTAATTTCTGTTTTCTTACTTACTTCCAAAGAAGTTCCACTGAATTCAGTGACAGTGTACATTTATTGTATGAGCATTTACAGGTGCACTGTAATTGCCAAATCGTGAGGGGTTGCCACATAAAAGATAAAAATCATCTAAGTATGAATAGCTTTAAGCCTTGTAATTTAGGTAGAGATGCACAGTGCAAGCCACTTTTGCCTGTCCATTAACACGTAATATGCATTGAGAAACCACTGATGTCGCGCTCTTTGACTGCGAATTGGAGGTTAAAAGCTGTGCAGTCACGCATCATTTATAACCAAACAGCCCCAAGCGTCATATATATAGCCCTCAAACGCCATGCAAGCCACAGTTTGTCAGAGTTCGACTTCAAGAGTTGGAGAATTCCAGTGAACGGAATATATTCAGTGACAGTAACCTTGAACGAACGTGCCTACAGCATGCATGATGTGACTGACCATGTAAACTCTATCAGTTCTGTACACTAACAAAGACTAGCAAAAACTTAAACTGTTCGAACCTTAGGAGTAGGATTATTGGTTTTCATCTCACATTTGTCAATATGTACCTATGTGTCCTCATCGTTTTCATTACGACACGTTCTTGAGCCTAAGGGTTCGATGAGAAGAACATAATCTGGGACTTCAATGGCTCGTGATCAGTAGTGCCATATGCTATTGCATTTAAGAAGGTTTTAGGTTTTGGTGACCATTTACTCTAGTAAGCCACATCTGTGTAAAAGCGGAACAGGAAGCCAACTCAGAATCTAATTTCACTATCATCACCATATCTACATCCTTTAGCCCGACATACAAGTCTTTCTCTACTGTCTCCAACCACAGAAATGTGAAAAATCTCAACTTGACCTGGTCACTATTTCATTGATGCACTCAGCAGCTCATGTACCAAGAAACGGATGACAAAAAATCCCACGCCACCACTGAACTGAGGGTGAGCTTCTAAAGTAAGTATGTTGCAAATGATGTCAAGTTACAACAATACATTCAGGGTGGATATCTTAGTATAACTCTAACAAAACTAAATGTTGTCCTATTGGTACACTATTCTTATATACTCTATAATTTCTTCTTTGGTGATTCTTCTCGGACGACTCCTTTCAGCATCTATGTTGTGTTAGAAATTTCATAACGTTCATGGTGTAACATAAAAGCATCTGCTGATGAACTCCAACTACGACATGCACCACAATCGAAGTGGTTTTTTAACAATTCATTAATAAATCACATGGGTGTTCATTCATAAATGATGACAAGGGTACAGAAGACTTCGCAACTCTCACTTCGCAACTGCTAAAAACCGAATTTTAACGATGCAAAAATTGTGAGCCTTGCATATGTCACTCCATATAAATTTATGTTACTGTTTCTTAAATAAATCTAACACAAACATCAAATATTACAAAAAGAATCATCTACAAGGGTTGAGACTTAAATAGTGGCAACTATTTATTTACAGCTCGTACAAAATAGATATGTTTCAAAGTTTTACTGACCTTTAAAGTAGGCAACAGCATTGTGTATAACTCGTTGCCAGCGATATGGAAGTCGTAGGATACTCTTAGCAGTGCCAGTTATGTTAACAGTTCGAGCGGCGAGGTCTATTGCCCGACGAATTTGTAGCAGTTCTGAAGCGAATGCCATGAAGTGTTTCCTTCAGATTAGAAATCGAATTGAACGTACGAGGGCTTAAGTCAGGGGAGTGCAGTAGGTGGTATAGCACTTAGCAGCCCCATCAGTCGAACAAATCAGTATCAGCTTGCACTGTATGTGCTTGAGCATTGTCCTGCAAAATAATGGTCAAGTCCTGCAGAAAGTGTCATCACTTCTGTTTCTAAGCTGGTCGTAGGTTGTGTGCCACAAATGAACAGCATACAGACAGAATTGATGACACATTCTGCAGGACTTGACCATTGTTTTGCAGGACAATGCTCAGGCTCGTACAGTGCAAGCTGTTACTGATTTGTTTGACTGATGGGGGTGCTAAGTGCTATACCACCTACTGCACTCCCCTGATTTAAGCCCTTGTGACTCGATTTCTAAATTGAAGGAAACACTTCACGGCATTCGCTTCAGAACTGCTACAAATTCGTTGGGCAATAGACCGAGCCGCTTGAACTGTCGACACAACTGGCACTGCTGAGAGTATCCTACGACTTCCACATCGCTGGGAACGTGTTACACGCAATGCTGATGACTACTATGAAGGTCAGTCATACTTTGAAATACGTTTCTCTTTGGTACGAGCTGTAAATATATAGTCACCACTATTAAAGTTCCAACCCTCGTATCCTCCATAAATTCGAACATAATTTATAGCTGCGTTGTTATTATTATTATTATTACTAGTATTAGTATTATTATTACTGTTATTACAATGTTGCAGGCTGTAGGTTGCAGTAGGTATTGGGAGATGAAGAAGCTTGCACAAGAGAGAGTAGGATGGAGAGCTGCATCAAACCAGTCTCTGGACTGAAGACCACAACAACAACATTGTTATTACTTTCAATAATTAGTTATCTATCTATTTCAAAAATTCATACTGTTATAGTTTTAATATAAATATTTATTTCTGTTGCAAATCGATTTCAATCACTGTGTGTCCATCATCAATGCTGTAGATAAAACAAGAATAAAGTAATCAGACTGCACTATTAAATACTTCATTTGTCCAACCATACAAGTAAGAAAATATAGAAAGGATTGTTTCAAAATACCTAGTATTAAAGCAGAAAAACTGTAATATCTGCACGTATCAATGAACATTACTTGTCAGACTGAAGGTACAAAATCAACTTGACTAAATGCTTACATAGAACGACACAACTATGCTCATTGCTGAATGAGATGCAACAGTGCCCTCTTTAATGATCATTATTACAAAACCTTTTATTTATGAAAATAGAAGACATAATGTAACACAGTATCTAATCTATGCATGCATCAAGCACTTTAAACGAAAAAATGTATAGAGTTAACAGTAAAATAGTAAAATTGAGAGTGCTCACACCTCCTGGCAGGTATTTCAGAGCCTATGTCCCAATATGTGGGCTAACATGAACTATACTAGAACATAGTATTGCAGTCATTATATTAACATAACATTGAAATAATTCCAGCAAAACCAAAAGAATTTTAAATTAAATTTTTATACTCGTGCAATTCAAAATGCGTATATGACTGACAATGTTTAAAATACAATGTGGGTACCAAAATACACAACGCCGTGTAATTTTTTTAAAAAAACCTAATTATAGATTCGTCATTATTCATATTTAGATAGAGTGACTGTACTCAAATCCTCAGGCATTAATTTTGACACTCATAAATTTTTTGAATGACGTATGAAAACCTTGTAGATATAAATGCATATACAACACCATGTAAAACATTTAAAAAACTTTTAAAACGAGCATAGAAAATTGTCGTAATCATATTTAGGTAAAGTGACATTAACATTATGTATTACTACAATGCGCTCTTAGTGTTTGAATCTGAAGAATAATTACTCCCTTTTACTGCAGTTGCACTTAGTCTACTATATAACATTACAGTTTGCTGTCATGAAATTTTCTTATCTAAACACAGAAGAAAACAATGGGTAATCACGTAGAGTCCTACCAAACAGATTTTCTTTCCCCATAGTGTTCTGCTGCAATGGCATTATGTAGGGGTAACTATGTAAACCTTGTTGCCCATATACTGGACTGTAATATTTTTGTAAGTATTCCTATTTCATTAATATCTGTTGTGAGCATTGGTGTATCATCTTCTGTTGTAATCAGTTTTGTCCACAGCCAAAGAATTCCATAGGACCTCTTCTCTTGTTAAATATAAAATATAGTATGCATCTTTTGTGAAGTTTGGTAGACAGGAGAACAGGACTGGCACTGGTGGAAGTGAAGCTGTGAAGATATGTCCTGAGTCTTGCTTGCATAAGCAGCACTTCCCTGCAAGCGTCACAGGTCTCATGTTTGGGGCCTTGTATTCTCACAACGAAATTTTTAAATTTCAAAACGTTCATATTACACTGATATATTTATGTTTGAGTTTGGTTAATACGTTGTAAATTAGAATAATGTCACCGTTTATAAATGATGGAAAGTTATTTCAATTAGGATGTGAGTGAGGGAGGAAGATGAAGGAGAGAGAGTTAAACAATGGAAATTACAAACAAGTGGAACTGCATTTGCAGGATGTCGGCTTTAACAACCAAGATATATCATTAGGCCGTCTACTATAGGTCAGTGGAAGAAGCACAAAAATAACAGGAAGTAAAAATTTATGTGTCCAACTTGATTAAACTTGTGACTTCTGAAATTTTCTCAGCGTATTTCTTCTTCCAGTAATTTTCGGGTTTGCAGCCGGATCCCGTCAACATTCTGCCACGAAATTTCGGCCTAGAGACGTCCGGCCATCCTCAGGTGAGTATACAAAGTACTGGAGTGATCTGATGCAGTCATGGTATTTATAGCGAAATCCACGCATGCGAATCGCACTGGCGATTTACGGCGCATGCCTTAGGAGGTGACACGCACGAGGCAGCCAAGTTGTCTGTGCTGCTCTCAGTGGTGAAGTAAGAACAAACTAATTGCTGAGTATCGTCAGGGCATGTCGATTCCTTTGTGACCGCATAATTTTAAAAATTTCATTCCAATTTTCATCCAGATTTATCGAACATCTTCCAGAAATCAACTAATACATCAACTCTACCGCTGCCAAGATACATTGCCTAAAGTGAAACTGCGCAGAAAAATAAGTAAATCACTGACTAAAACATAGCTATCCTACTGTTTCAGATCAAGAATATTTTCCCTTGCTCTCGTATGCTACCAGTACTGTCTACTACTCCCGTCGTTTCGGCGAATTATATTCCTGAAGTACAATTGCATGAACCTTAAATATTCGTAGACGAAACAGATGGATACCAGGAGAAAAGCTTTCAATTTTGAATCCTTGGCTTTTCGCTAACTACATTCAGCACCTATGGAACCATACTGAAAAATACTGCAGAATGCTGCACACGCCTTTAAAAAAACGAAATGGGCATTTGCCTCTAGTCTCTGAAATACGTACATTCTCTCAGTAAACTGAATATGTAGGGTCATAAATACTGCCTCCACACGATGAAAGGAACTTAAAATGAAGTTGTTATGTAACATGTGATATGAGTAAAACGGGAAAGCGAATTTCGCCTGAAAGTTAGCTATCTGCAACGTCCGAACTTAAAGCTTTTATCGTTCGCCAGCCACTCGAGAATTAACCTACTTAGAATATGTGATCGTGTACCGGTATATCTGACATAACAAAATATAGGCTATACGGAGAAATCATTGCACCGTTGTAATACGACTTATTACCTAAACAGAACATACTCGTTTTAAGGAATTTAAGTTCATGAGTATTCTTATCTAACGTTGCAGTACTAAGTTTTAATTATAGTACAATTGTCTTTTGAATTTATTGAAATTGAAAACGAATTACAATGATTTATAATTACTCCTACGATATATTCGTCTTCTGAAATCAGGACCGCTGTTGAAGGCCGTTAACACGATGCCGATCCGGTGACAAAACTAAATTAATGATTGCATATACCAGCCTTTATCGATCTACGACTGACGTTTACTTTACTATCGAGTGACAGCGCAAAGATGGATTCACCAAGCCGTCCAGCTTGTTACGCCTCTATGTTTTGATACACAGAATATGCTTACTTTTACAGTGTAAAATTTTTCTGCACTCTTTGTTTTCTCCAGCAAGCTAACCTGTCATATTTTTTGTGCTTAAGCACCCCCGTAAACCATGGACCTAATCGAGATGGGGTGGCTTGCCTGCTTCGATAACACAGATAGCAGAACCATAGATACAACCACAGGAGAGGTGTATCTGTAGAGAGGTCAGACAAACACATCGTTCCTGATGACGGGGAGCAGCGCTTTCAATAGTCACAGGGGCAACAGTCTGGACGATTGACTGATCTGGAGTTGCAACATCAGCCAACAGGGCCTTATTGTGCTGGTAGTGCGAAAGGCTGAAAGCAAGGGGAAACTGAGATCGTTACTTTTTCCCATGGGTAATTAGGACCACTGTGAGGTTATATGATGACGACATCCACTTGGGTAAAATATTCCAGAGGTAAAATAGTACCTCATTTCGATTCCTAGTGAGATCTACTCAATAGGATATCATCATCAGGATAAACAAAAGTAGCCGTCTATGGGTCGGAGGATGGAATATTAGAATCCTTAGCCGAATAAGCAGGTTAGAGAATTTAGAAAGGGAATTCTGTAGATTAAAGCTAGATATAGTGGTATGCAGTGAAGAGTAGTGGCAGGAAGAACAGGACTTTCAATCAGGCGAGTACAGGTATTTCAACCCAAACTCAAATATGGATAATGTATAACTAGACCTAATAATGAATAAGCTGAGAAGCTTAAACCATGTCCGCCACCGGTAGCTGAGTGATCAACGCGACAGAATGTCAATCCTGAGGGCGCAGGTTCGATTCCTGGCTGGGTCGGAGTTTTTCTCCGCTCAGGGACTGGGTGTTGTGTTGTCCTAATCATCATCATTTCATCCCCATCGACGCGCAAGGCGCCGAATTGGCGTCAAATCGAAAGACTTGCACCCGACGAACGGTCTACCCATCGGGAGGCCCTAGTCACACGACATTAATATTAGCTTAAACCATTATAAGACACAGATTTCGGAACCAGATTTTAAACTGTGAGACATTGCCAGGGGAAGATTTTGACTATGACCAAAATTTATTGGTTATGAATTATAGACTAAAACTGAATAAATTGCAAAAAGGTGGCAAGTTAAGGAGACAGGACCTGGGTAAGAGTTTGAAAGCAAGCGTTGGGCAACTTTTAACGGAAACTGGGGAAAGGATAGCTATCAGAAATTTGGAAATTTTTAGTAAGTTCCAGTGGGACCAAACTGCTGAGGTCGTCGGTTCCTAGGCTTACACACTACTTAATCTAACTTAAACTAACTTACTCTGAGGACAACACATACACCCATGCCCGAGGGAGGACACGAACCTCCGACGGGGGGAGCCGCGCGAACTGTGGCAAGGCGCCTTGACTGAGCGGTTACCCCACGTGGCTAGCTATGAGAGATGAAACAGTGAACACAGTAGAGAATCAAAGAAAGAAAACGTTCAGTAGATATCCTTGGATAACGCACGATGTGTTGAATCTAATTAACAGAAGGCAAAAAAAAAAAAAAAAAAAATAGAACTGCAGTAAATGATGTAGGCCACAGAGAATACAAACGTCTAAAAATGATATTGCCGGAAAGTGAGAATGACTAAGCAATTTTGACTAGAGGACAAATACCAGACTGCAGAAGCATTTATAACTAGAGGTAAAATGATTACCACCTACAGGAAAATTAGAGAGACCTTTTACAGAGTTGAGAGACAGCTGTATGTATATCAATAGCTCAGATGGAAAGCCAGTACTAAGCAAACAAAGGAAAGCTGAAAGATAGAAGGAATATATAGAGAGGCTACATATGAGAAATAAACTTGAAGGCAATATTATAGAAATGAAAGAGGAAGCTATGGAATATGAGATGCAAGATAAAATACTTTGAGAAGAGCTTTAGGGAGTACTGAAACAAATAAGTTATAACGAAGTCCCTGAAGGTGACGACATTCCTTTAGAATTATTGATATTTTTAGGAAAACCAGCCAAGACAAAGCTATTCCACTTGAAGCAAAATTCCCTCAGACTTCAAGAAGAATGTAGTACTTCCAGTGCCAAAGAAAACAGATGCCAGAAGGTGTGAATATTACCAAATTATCAGTTTAATAAGGAACTGTTGCAAAATACCGAACACGAATTCCTTATGGAAGAATGGGAAAAGTGGTAAATGCCAACCTCAGTGAAGATAAGTTTGGATTTAGGAGAAATGTTGGAAGGCGAGAGGTAATACTGACCCTGTGACTTATCTTAGAAGACAGGTTAGGGAAAGGCAAACTTACATTTATAGCGTTTGTGGACTTAGAGAAAGTTTCTGACAATGTTGACTGGAATATAAATCTTGAAATTTCGATGACATGAAGGGTAAAATACACAAAGTGATAGATCTTTACTGATTTACAATTTGTGCAGAAATCAGATTGCATTTACGAGTCGAAGTACAACAGAGCTGGCTGTATTCCTCTAGCTTTACTATAGCTTGTGTCACGTACGATGGCGCTTCCGTGCTTTGAGGCGAAGCAGCAGGGAAGCTTGGAGGGGATGAGATCTGCACATACGTGACAGTAGAGATCAGGCAAATGAAATCTATGTTGCTGAACAGCAGCAGTGACTACCATTCGTAAATGAATGCTGTCAGTTTCGTTCCGTGGTTCACAGTTCTTATCATACCTTGCTTTGAAGTCAGTCATTGCCAGTTATTCAGCTGTTACAGAGAAAACAACAAGTACAAACACCAGAAAAACGGATGTTTTTCCCTGGGTTAAAAATAAAAGTATTTCGCACAGTATAAACCAGACTCATGGCGATCTCCTGCAGCCCATTAATTCATACAAGTCATGCAACAGACTGTATAAACTTGACTTATTTGCACATGAATGTTTTGCTTTTAGTCATGTATCACTGTCAGTATAGACCCACGGAATTAATTTGGGCCAAAGATAAAAGATAGTGGGAGAGAAAAACAAAACATTCAAGATATCAGACACTGAATCGTTTCTGCATGAGGGAATAGACAACATCCCCCCTTAAGCGTGGGCACAGTCTGTGTGGCATGCTGAAAAGGTTCAGAAAGAAGAATTTGACAGGAAAGTAGTAGTAGTAATAGTAGTAGTATATCTTTATTCATCTGTAGATCTTTTTTTACAAGGTTATAGGACATGTCAAAGTATTTACAAGTTTAGATCAATTTAAAATAAGCTGATTCATATACACATATATTTGTAGACTTCTAGTTAGAGACAGTCATTAGATTTACTACTGGTATACAATACTTTTTTTACAAATAACATATTAAATAATGTAATGCCACACAGTTCACTCATATCTCACTATCAGTCACTGCATCAGTGATGATGGGTATAAGCCTTGAACCTATTATCATAAATTTGCAGTCAGATGGTCTGGTCAGATACAGATAGCAGTGACGATGGTATTGCAATATAGGCTTTGGAACAAAGTAAAGTAATAATATTTCTTAGTTTTAAGGACTCATGATTTAAAAAATGTGCTTGTGAACATATCAGTTGCATATCTAGTAATGAGCACTTCCTAGCCTTTATTGATTAGGACATTGTATTCTATGAATTATGCAGACTATAATGTTCAACATTTTGCTCAAGGAGAAGTTAAGCTTCTCCCAGCATGTTGTATGCTCCAATAACAAATGTGAATGCAGCCAGATAAATTCATCAAAAGTTCGATATTTCCACATGTAAACTCCTATCATTTTCATGGCAAAAATTGGAAAATGCCTTAACATGACAGAATCTGTTAGTTGTCGAGATATCAGTTGTTTCCGATGATATCAGTCAGCATTCCTTGGAACTGTTCGTAGATGATGGTTAATTGTTTGCTTGTTCAATGGATATAAATGCAGTCTGTCACTGTAAGTTAGTTTACACTCATAATTCCCATTGACAGTGGAAAATATGACAACTTACTGACCATTTTCACAATAGTCTTTTACATTTGTCTTTTCTAACAATAACTTTTTTTTACACACAATGATTACCCTTAACTGCAGTCAAACACATTCACACCTTATTATAAATGATAATTATTGAAGCAGTTTCAATAATCTTGTCATAAGACAATTGTCATATTGAGAAAAATTTTACTTCATGTTTTCACAATGCTTTGTCAGCTGTCCTCACCTCCAAATGTCATTCAGACTAAATCTGCGGAGCAGTGCACCCAACATTGAGACATAAATTAATATCTCTCTCATGACAATTGCTTGAAATCGTCATGAGAGAAATATTAGTTCATGTCTTGAGGATGTTGTGTTTACTGCTCCACAGATTTGAACGTATAATGCTAGGTACTGTACGCAAATAAACTGATTGTTGTTCACAGCAGTACAGTTTGGCAATGTTTATTTTGTTTGCCTGCTCTCTGCTGTCACACATGCACAGTTCTCATCCCTCAATGTTTCCCTATCACTCCGCCGCAATGTGCGGAAACGCCATCCTACATGATGCGGGCTATAGCTGCTCCAAAGGAGAATGGATCTTATTGGCTACCAGTAGTTAATGAAGGGGGATGTGTAGAGTGGCCGAAAAGTGAGCCGCCTTCGTACATGACACGGAGGTGTGTCTCTGCAACTGGATAATTATTCTGCTTGCTGTGGTGAATGTACGACCTAATTTTCCAGTTTTGGCTCAATAACGCAATAGGTGCTGGATGTACACTGTTGCTTTTAAGCCTAAATAGTATTCATAGAGTAAAATTAATCCTGAAGGCATTTTACTAATATAGATGTTAGCGAAAAAAAACTGGCCAGGTGGGAGTAGGACTCGCATTCGTAGGATTCTGTAGACATTTGTTTATCTGTATAGATAGTTCATCCATCCTGGGACTCAAGAATCTCGATGATTTTTGCTTGTTATTGACATTGATACTGGCAAGATTCTGGTCCTGGGAATTGCAGACTTTTGAGAATCTTTTAAGTTCAAGTTTGATTCAAATGACAGACGAGAAAAGAAATATTTCTTTCTGTGATATAATTACAAATTCAAAGTTTTCCAATTTTTTTCCTTTACTTGTCTGTCGAATCTTGCTTCTAGCCAAATTTCATGATTCTAGGACAATGTTTAGGTTTTAATGAGTGAGTTTGCGAGTATTCAAATATATGACATAAATGGGTGTATATTTTAACTTCATTAGCTTAGAAGCTTAGGTTTATTGCAACGCCAAGGACGATATACCTTAGTATGTCACATAAATTTCAGTTCAATGTGCCTACCTATTTCTGATGAAAATGTATCTGAATAGACAGACAGAGAGGCAGAAGGTCGGATAACAAATGACAAATTTCTTTTTTCGTATGATATCATTAAAAGTTCACAATATTCGGAATTTTTCTTCAGTTGTGCTTTGAAACCTTGCTTCTCGCCAATTTTCATGATCCTAGACAAATGGAAAGTACACCATAGGTTTTAGATGACTGAGTTTTCGAGTATGAAAATATTTGACTTAAATGGCTGTACCTTTTAAGCTAATTGTCTCAGAACTTTAAATTTTTTACGAAGCCAATGGACTATATACCTTAGTAACTGACGTAAACGTCAACTCGATACGTGCAACTGAGAAAAAGTTTTATTAACAGTCGGACTGATGAACAGACTGACAACAAAGTGCTCCTACGAGGGTTTCATATTTACCGGTTGAGGTACGGAGCTGTAAAAAAAAAAACAAAAGAAATGAGCAGCAAATAAATAATTTAATGCAATGGTAAAGATGTGAAAAGGATCTCGTAGATCAATGATGTTGTCTACTCCGCGACGTTTTGAATTTCAAGCGGAAGTTTATTTTAAATAAATACACAACTCTGTGTGAATTCTGGCCTAACATCAGACCAGCAAAATTCAAATCAGTAAAGCAAATACAGTTACGAAATTCTAGAAAGATGTTTGCAGGCGGTGGAAAGAGCAGAATAAGAAGAACCACTAGTAAAATCCTAAAAGTTCAACATCGCGAAATTTTAATAGTATTCGCAGCGAAATCTAAAGTTCTTAAGCAACACGACTATCACAACTAACATAGAACAAGTTCGTCACACAATTAAAATAAAAAAATTATGCAACAGTTGTGAACACATTTTGTTTGGCACTGGAATTACTACACTGTTCTTGAAGTCTGAGGGTATGTCGCCTGTCTTTTATATCTTGCATCTCATTTGGAATAGCTTTGTCGTGGCTGGTTTCCCTATGGATATCAATAATTCTACGTGAATGTGGTCAACTCTAGGGACCTTGTTATGACTTAACTATTTTGGTGCTCTCCAAAATTCTTCTCGAAGTATCTTACCTCCTGTCTCATATTTCTTTACTACTTCTCCATTTCTGTAATACTGCCTTCAAGTTTATTTCCCTTGTATAGCCCCTCTATATATTCCTTCTATCTTTCAGCTTTCCTTTGTTTGCTAATTGCTGGCTCTCCAGCTGGCTGTTGATATTCGTAGAACTGTTTCTCTATCCTGCAATAGGTGGTAATCATTTTGTCCCTAGTTATACATGCTTCTGCAGTCTTGCATTTGTCGTCTAGTCAAAACTGCTTAGTCGTTTTGCACTTTCCGGCAATCTCATTTTTTTAGATGTCAGTATTTTCTGTCGTCTGGATCATTTGCTGCAGTTCTATATTTCCTCCTTCCGTTAATTAGATTCAACACATTGCATGTTATCCAATGATATCTACTGAACATTTTCTTTCTTTGATTCTTTAGTGTATTCATCATTTCATCTCGAAACTCCTTCTTGTTCCACATCTCAAACTATATTTAGCTGTAAATCGTCAACAGTAAAAATATATAGTTTAATAGTCAACCACGATGCTACTGCGCCTGAGAGTGAGGGCGCTTTGAATGGTTTACAGTGAGTTCATTCGTAAACGGGGTTGACAGCATAAGCACGCACTTCTGACCTGAAAGCATTGACAGTGCGATGCGTTTTCCTTTGTCACCACTGTACCTGTTTATTGCAATGTCAACACTTGTTTCCGATAACGGCCTAGTGTTGTAATATCGTGGTTGAGCAGCATGGAGGTAGAATAAGGGGAGATGGCGCTACAGACTTACACTGTACCTTGTTTTGAAGCCAGTAGGCAGGGCCTGCCGCCATCCTGGACCCCCAAAACATTAGCAGACGAGTGTCTATAATTGCTTCTTCTTCGTTATTTCTGTCGTGTGCACCCGATATTTGTTTTATATAGTTAATGTTACACTGTTTTAGTGAACAACACAGCATAAGGAACGCAACTTCAAACGTTTTTCTGGTCTTAAATGCGTATTCGATACAGTAATACGACATGAAAATATGACGCTTCTGGCCTCAGTACTGTAATTCCTTTTTGATTACACACTTCGAAAAACCGAGAAGAGAAGTATATCCTATGAAAAGCGTGCTTTCGTAATCCTTTTCTATTCACTTTCATTGTGTTTCTGTCGATAATTGATAATGCCAGAACTGCAAAAGCAATGATTGATAGTTTAGAGGCAACGATTTGTATTCGTTGGATTTTCAAGTCGAATGCAAATTTTAAATGTTCAGATTTGCAAGAAACTTACCTATTTCCTTTGGTGTCCCATAGATGTATGCAGGGATAATATAAACAAACCAGCTGTGATGTCAACAAAGTGAAAGATTCGTTAAATTACGAAGGAAAATAATGGAATTTAAGATTGTCAGGCCCACTGTAGTTTACACATCTGCTTTGTTTTTAAATTGTACCTACCAAGTGACATTCAGTGCGGCATATAACAGCAATTTACAGGGTAACACGACAACATGGTGATTAATGTAATGATCTAAGTAGCCTGAAACTTTGCTTTAACAAATACATAACCCTTTAAGTACTTACAATTTAACCACTGTAACAGGTGTTCCACACATTTTACTGATGATTTAATTAACTACATGTAGTTACATTACTTTTATATTAAGTTATTGCATTTTAAAACAATAGTCCCCATTTCCAGGATATTTCTTGCCAGGACTTTTCAGTTACTTAGGAATAACCAAACAATGAAAACCAAGTGTATTGCTCATCTCCAGAGAGCTCTTCGGGTTGGATTGATAGGAAATCTAACGTCAAATCACAGGAAAAAAAACCATAATGCAAAACTTTACAGTGCATCATAATTTCAAGCATATATAAGGAAATAGCGCTTTAATAAGTCCAGTTACGAAAGAAGTGTGATTTGTTTAAACTTTAGACTGCAATCAGAACTATTAGTACACCCGTAAGCAACGCAAGCCGGCATTTTTTATCAAAACACTTCACGACTGCATGGAAACAAACCACCAGAAGGGAATGTTTTGGGGTAGGTAACATGGCGAATCTTCACTTGGGTCGACTTCAAGTTTGTGACATCATGACAACTCCTCTCATTTTTACCTCCATGTTGAGCAGTATGCAAGGTAACTCTTAGGACTATTTATAAAAAATCGATGTGTCGATGTGTTTACAGAACATATTGATGTACACATAAGCGATGTCCTTCCAACTGATATATCGATATCGACATTGCGATATCAGGTGACAATATTTTTATTTTGTAGAATTTTTTTCACAATTTTCGATAAATATTTGAAGTAAGTCTTTTAAAACTGTAGCAGAACGTAATTTTACTTTCACTGTGTGAAGGAGTCCTACTACTTTTTAAGTTTTCATCACGTCCAGTTTTTCTCCTTGACTATGTGAAGCAAGTACAGATGGCACAAGAAGAAGTCCGATTGCATTGCGGTGTGGCGGAGTGAATGGAATAACAAAATATCCGATGTGAAGAAATAACTCAAAAGTTGTGTGAAAACACAATTTTTAACGCAACTAGTGTGCTATATTCTTCACATTGGTATTCTTTAAAAACAGCTGCTGTAACTGATGAACAAAAATTTAAATGACAATATTGGTCTTTGCGATGGGTGGAGACATGTGAGGGGAAATGCTGACGTGATAGCGCTCGTCGCTACCAACAGAAACTGCAACGCTTAACTTAACCACGCAATTTTGACACTACAACATCTAGGTCGCTAGCCCTTGCAGAAATGAAAAAACGGGGAAGTCGACACGAGGTGTTGCAGACAAATCCGATATGTGACGAAGCCGAATGGGTGACCCACTGACATCTTTTATTGTGCCCCTTACCAGGAGTTAACATTGTTAGCAAAGTAGTTATCACCAAACGTGAGTGTGCATCGTTTTCCTTTCAGTTCTTGCTATAAGGGGGACAAGCAACCTACTAGCTTGTTCATATACAGAATATCTAGTAATAAAGAAATACCTAAATATATAGCTCTAAAACTGGCAGTATATTTATAATATGCAGCCCATAATTTTTTTTTTTTTTTGGCCGATAAGTCTATATTTTTTCCGTCTATATATCGGAACTATTTTTGATATATCGTTGGCCGAAAATCATTTTTTTAAATATCTGACATTTTTAAAAATATCAACTGTCCCATTTGTTATTTCTAGAAACAATTTATAATACCAGATTTCCAGGTTTTACATCTATGCAATTTTGTCATATGATGAGATGATGGAAACTGTGGCTGTTGTTTGAAGACAAATGTTGATGGTGTTAGGACAGCAACCAGCCGTAAATTTACTTTCAGTTCCTTTATTCAAAGGGTACGGTCCCGGTTTGGAATCGTTGTGATTCATCCTCAGACCGTTTACACGCTTTCTTTATGACATGTGGTGTGTTTTTTACGGATTAATTGTCCTAAAATATAAATAATACATAATTATAAACACGCCACACACAGATGGTTGCGTTACAGATTTTCGTTGCATGTGACTTACGTGAAACGTTAGTTTGGAGTGTTTGTTTTCATAATATTCGTCCAACAGATGTGAATACATTCCCACTGCATTCTTATTGTTGCACATGAAAATTGTTCTCACTAAACACTTTAGATCTGTCACTGAGAAGGTTTCTACCATGCACATTTTTTGATACAAACAAAGAGTCAGACTAAGAACAGCCGACCAGTTGCAAAGGATAAAGTAATCTTTACCTAGGTTTCAATAGATATAAATCTATCTTCTTCAGAAGACGCAGTATTATAACAACATGAAGTGATATGTCCTTATCGTTTAGGCAAACATCTGCATAGTTACATTAATCATATAAAATATAGCCCTGACAACAGGGTTTGTCAAACAAATAAAATAGGTACATAGAAGTTGCGGAGCGCTCTGCAACTTCTATGTACCTATTTTATTTGTTTGACAAACCCTGTTGTCAGGGCTATATTTTATATGATTAATGTAACTATGCAGATGTTTGCCTAAACGATAAGGACATATCACTTCATGTTGTTATAATACTGCGTCTTCTGAAGAAGATAGATTTATATCTATTGAAACCTAGGTAAAGATTACTTTATCCTTTGCAACTGGTCGGCTGTTCTTAGTCTGATTCACGTGGAACCATTGCTGTAGCGCAGCTATGTTTAAAGTACAAACAAAGAGCTTACAAACGTATGGGTATCAAAAATGCTATGATATATCGTAACATTTGACAATGATGTCCTATGTTTCGAAAGGATCATATATTCATTTACGCAACTGTAATGCCTTTTACATTAGTACAGGGACATTAAATTTTTGAGTTGATATTGTTAAATTAATTATAAAATTATTTTTTAATATATATATAGTACTGAACAAGTAAAATAGTATATTATTTAATTACATCTAGCATCAAGAGAATTATAGTAAAATAAATTTGTTACTTGATCTGCAGATAGGCATACTAATATTATTTGCTTTGGAGGTTGGAAAATAATTTTTGGAAATTTTTCAGGAAAGGGGTGTTAGCTAACTCTGTTTGTTCATTAAGGAAATAGTTTGCAGTGGTGTTTTTGTGTGTGTTCATTTCTATTTCTTCTCATATATTCATAGTGGCTCGTTTTTATGCTAGATGTAAAATTTTTAAGTTGTCCTCACTGTTTCTCACTGAATGGTTATCTTCAGCAATATGGGCTGCAAATTCTGATTTGATCAAATTACCAAGTCTTAAAGCATCAATATCTTCTTTGTATATAATTTCAAAACTTCTGTCTGTCTGTCCAATGTAGAATTTTGGCATGTATCGCATTTGAGTTTGTATATTCCTGATTTACGGTAGGGACTCTTCGAGGTATTTACATCATAGAATACTTTTTGTTGTAATTTATTATTTGTTGAAAAGTTGATTGTGATATTTTTCTTTATAAATAAGTTTGCTATTTGGTATGGAAGTGGGCCTGTGTATGGGAGAGTAGCATATTTAGGTTCGGCTTCTGTGGCACACTGATTTGACTTGAAGTGACTGCTGTGAAGTGGATCTGTGGTTTTTGTCTGCATTTTGATGTGGAGTTTTTCTATTATTGTGGGTTTATATCCATTATTATGAGCAACTGTTTTAATTATATTGATTTCATTTTGTTGGTCTGTGTCACTCATTGGTACTTTTTTAATTTGGTGTAGCATCGTTCTGAAATATGACATTTTTGGTTGGCGGTGGTGGCAAAATGAGTTGTCAATACTGACATCTGTGGTGGTAGGTTTTCTGTAAATACTAAATTGATGTTTATTGTTACTATTGAAAATTTTCAGGTCAAGAAAGTTAATGCTTTTATTAGTTTCATGTTCAACTGTGAATTTAATATTTTTGTGCATTTTGCTTAGATCTGCTGCTAATGTATCTATTTCATTGCTTGTACCATCAAAAAAGAAAGATTGTATCATCAACATATCTTCTGTAGTAGATTATTTTGTTTGAGATGTGCTGGTTGGTTGAGAAGAATTTTTGTTCTATATGGTTGATGTAAATGTCAGCCAATATCCCAGTTTTACATCTACTTTCGTAAACATTTCAGAACCTGCTATGCTTCACCACATTCTCAGGATGATCACTAGATTTCACTGATGATTAACTGCTGGAATTCGATTAGTCAGAGTAGAAAAAAGGATGTGTTTCAGAAGCCATAATCTCTAAATCATTTTGTCCCCTTTTTTCCTTGCAAGCACTATATCTAAAGAATAACACCAACATTAGTCGACTGCTCTACCACATCTTCATTAGACTGAGTGGACACTCATAACAACAAATTATGAAATTTGATATTATGGAGGGTGAATGAGAAAATTAAAACATTTAACACTATGTCAGATATGAGTAATCATCTGCCATTAGTATGCAATGTTGCTCAAGTTGAATCGGTGTGTAGAAATGGGACTCGGCACTGGGAAATTCCTGAATGTGCTTCATATATCGTGCTATTTTATGAAACTATAGGAAAATATTTCAGATTGGTCGCTAACTGGAGTTTTAGTTAGAATACTGGAGTTCTTGCATTACTTCCCATACTCATAAGGTATTGCTATTAACCATGTCTACTATGTTAGGAAATGCACCAAGGTAAATAGTACTGAAAGAGATAAAGTATTTGGGCACAAATGTGTATGTTGTATTGACAATAAACTAACACTACATTGTGATGTACTTCTTGTACTTACAGTACACATGTTACATCTAATGCACCACAATTAACTGCAAAAATGCTATTTGGAAAAAAGGTTACTTTCTCACTTGAGTTAAGTAGCTACTATTTTTCTTCTACTACTAGGGTAATATTTTCATGACTCCATTGTATTTACCAAAAATTAAGAGTTGTCTGCATTTGCAACACTAGTGAACTATTTATGTTACCACCGGTTAAGACACCAACAGGAGTCTTCAGTCCTCCAATACACTTCGTCAGATTCTTTTGGGACATGTGTATTGACAGATAAAGTGAGTTACACAATAATTGTGTTTGGCAAAGTAATTGCTAAAACATTGTAGCAAACACGGATTCCTCCTTTAAAAATATGTTTTGCCGCATTCAAATATATTGTAGAGGCAGTGGGGTAGAAATATTTTTAATTTCCATTTCAATTTGTAGAATTCCTATTTTCTCATTTCAATCTGCTGACCCCGTATAATACCACACTAGAATATAGAATCCCACCCTGAGGTCTAGACGAACAAATGAAGTCGAATTAAAGTTTTTATATGGTTCATACTGAGAGTGTGTACATAACAGCTTGCAGCAGATATTTTTTGTTAACAACAAGGATAATAAAGGTTGTGGTCTGACAGTTGCTACTGTTGGCATTGTAAATTGCCCCGTGAATTTGAGCAGTTTGGTTTACATGGTATCTGTACTGTTCAAACAGTTACATTCGATAATTAATTTTGACGACCAGACAATTACTTGGTTACCGTTCTCAACGATTACACGCGGGGGGGGGGGGGGGGGGGGGATTACGCCATGGAGGCAATTGGCTAGTCCGTCGCCCCTCTATAGAAAGTGACAAGCCCTCAGGAGGAGAACCAAGGATGACCCATGAAACTCTGCACGGCCATGAGCTATACAGGTAACCTTCAGGCGACCTTGTGGTTATCGAAATGACAAGTGCTGATAACGCAAGTGGCATCATACATAAATAACACCATCAACAAACTTTTAATCCCAAATCGATTACAAAATCGATAATGTTCATACCATTCGCTATTTAGATCTCCCAAGTGTCTTTAACGACTTACGAGATGTGAGTTGAAAGAGTGAGAGAATTTCGATGAACAACAGTAAAGTTCCAGAATGAGATTTTCACTCTGCAGCGGAGTGTGCGCTGATACAAAACTTCCTGGCAGATCAAATCTGTGTGACGGACCGAGACTCGAACTCCCGAATTCGAGTCTCGGTCCGGCACACAGTTTTGATCTGCTAGGAAGTTTCATATGTGCGCACACTCCGCTACAGAGTGAAAATCTCATTCTGGAAACATTCCCCAGGCTGTGGCTAAACCATGTCTCTTCAATATCCTTTTTTCCAGGAGTGCTAGTTCTACAAGGTATGCAAGAGGGCTTCTATGGAGTTGGAAAGTAGGAGACGAGGTACCGGCGGAATTAAAGCAGTGACGACGGGCTCGTGAGTCGTGCTTAGGTAGCTCAGTTGGTAGAGCACTTGCCCGCGAAAGGCAAATTACCGAGTTTGAGTCTTGGTCCGGCACACAGTTTTGATCTGCCAGGAAGTTTCAACAGTGAAATCCCTTTAGCCGGGAAGAGCAGCTGGAACCGAACTCTACACACTACTTCAATACATGAAAACCTATGCGAGTGAACTTCTACAGTATGATGGGTTAAGATCTGGTCCATGACTCTTAAAATTTATTAAGTTATTTTAGGATCAGTCTGAGCATTTGGCATTTGATATAATCCGACCAATCTACTGCTTATGGACTTCAAATTGGTGTCACATATTTGGCTAGCATTGTGTGTAATTGTACAGTTAATGAACAAATTCCCAGTATTTAGTCAAACTGTTTGCGGTACACCCCCCCCCCCCCCCCCTCCTCTCTGTGTTTACAAGTTGTGGACTGTTACTTGAAGAGCAGATCCAGTGAACCAAGTACATTAACTTTCATAGTATACGGATCTCCTAGTAAGAAGGGGACAAAATGTAAGGGTCTGCGATTTACCTTTACGACAGCACAGACGACCCATCGCTTTTGAGTTGGGGATCACATGATAGCCCAGCAGTGTAAAGGTTGCGCTTACGAGGTGTAGTTATGCTTGCAATTCTAATATATTTGACGAGGTCTCCTCAGAACTTATAATTATTCATACTTCTCGACTTCGTTGAACAAATGCTTAATTTATTTACAGTATACCGGAATACAATGTAGAAACGACCATAACTATTTATTTCTCTTTCTACTAGGTGACTCATATTTCTTCCGAGTTTCATAATATGAGAGCCCGTGTGATTAAGTTTGCTGTGAACTAGCTGAAAACACGTTCTGCTTTCACCTGTGGTGTGTCTGGTGAGGTTATGTTTAAGCTCTTCATTGGTACATTGATAGCCTTACGTTATTAGAAAACATTACAACTTTCGGAGTGGCCTTTAAAGTCACTGAAAGGTTGCTTAAGTGCTTTAGGAACTGGAGAGGACTCACAGTTGAATCTGTCGGATTGCATACTTTATGCCAAATGCGAATGTTCCACTAATTCCTAGGATCGATGTACTAGTGCACGTTACTCAGTTGGATTTCATATGAACGATGTGGATATTCCGTAGAATAATAAAGTATCTTGCTCAGTCACTGTGTAAGTTTGATAATGTATCTGATCTCACAAAGTCTCTGTTCAGAAAATCAGTCCTTTCTCTTCGCGATTCTCTTACGCTTTGTATAACAGCAGTTACGTGGCTAAGAGGACTGAACGTTGTACAAATCACTGGGGTGTTGTGGATGAGTATTTGAGCGAGCGACCAACATGAAATGTCTTGCAAATCTTGCTGCATATTTTCTTGTAACGAATCAGCGCAACCGCCAGTTTTATTCTCGTATTCTCCGCGTTAGTTAGCGCCAAAAGTGCACCATGTCTAGATGTCACTGTATGAAAGACTTCAGATAAATCTTAAATTTGACTCAACATGTTGTAATGTAGCAGCCAGTTTTACTCGAAAACTGTACATTACCTCTCTTGCAACGTCACCAAATACTGATTAAGAACACCAGAAGTTCACCGGTGCAATTGGTCAAGTGTTCAATTTAATCAACGATTTAGCGTTATTCGACCACAAAGGTTCGAGTCTGATGTCGAACTATTGATGTCAAGAAGGCACGGTGAATTAAAGTAAGTATTACAATAGAGGCAGCCGGCCGTTGTCACCGAACGGTTCTAGGCGCTTCAGTCTGGAACCGCGCGACCGCGACGGTCGCAGGTTCGAATCCTGCCTCGGACATGGATGTATGTGATGTCCTTAGGGTAGCTAGGTTTAAGTAGTTCTAAGTTCTAGGGGACTGATGACCTCAGATGTTAAGTCCCATAGCTCAGAGCCATTTGAACCAATAGAGGCACGAACATGTTATCTAATTCGCCCTGTTTAGCATTAACAGAGACCAAGTTTCGCAGATCTTTTGCTTTCGAACTTGTCACGGATCGCAAGTGTGTAGTATTGACAACAACAAAAAATCATCCCAGAAAGCCTCGGTAGCAGTACTCACCTAAAACGCAAATCGATCCAAGTTCTATCTCCTGTTTAAAGCCACATGTCAGTCGTAATCAACATGGCCAGTCTTGTCAGTTACTGCGTATTTGACACTTCAGTGTAATCTTTATTAATTCATTACGCCGGTATCTGAGGCCAGTGTTGTTCTGCAGACAGATGATAATGGCAGATTTCAGAAGAGGAAACATGTGATACGAAGGAAGGGAGATACGAGTTTTAATGACTCGCGGACAGCAAACCATCAGATCACACAGGGAAAGATGGAGAAAAGAATCGCGGTCGTAGCCTAATTGAAGAAACCATGCCGGCTTTCACCTGCAGTAATGTAACATTCCGGATGGCAGAATGGGAATTTCAATTCTGCCCTCCTCTACTCATTATCTGTAGCACCCCTTCACTCAGAGGGTGACAGGAGTCGGAGAGTAAGCAAACGAAGGTATACGTGTAGCAGTGTCATGATAAAAGGTTTGGGTATAATCTGCAGCTTATTATTGTTTATGCATTGTCTTGTTTTTCGTTTTCAGGTCCTACACTGGAACAAACAAAGCCATTTAATGGTAGTAATTCGTTTCTGTTAATAGCAGCTACATTATTACGTTTAAAATGTAGCACATTTGACAGTAAAGCACAGAAATGAAGGCTAAGAGAATCTGCAGTGTGTTTTATTAAAAGTGTTACCAAAATTCAGATAGGAAATAATATCAGAAAATGTTAGGTATCGAAATAATTGACCCCTGGATACAAAATCAGCTAAAATCTCTCAACAGAGGAAAGGTGACTGGACATAATGGGACAGCTATCAAAATCTACAAAGAGTATGTGAAAGGACTTGCTTTACTTCTAGCAGTAGTTGCCGTAGGTCGCTGGAGAAACATTCCTAATGGTTGGAAAATGCGCAGTTCATCCCTGATTTCAAGAATGGTCGTTGAACAGATGCACACAGCAGTAAGAATCGACATGGAGACTGCAACTCTCACTTCCCTTTTTCGTATGCAGACGTAGTACTGGATGTGGCGTAACTGGTGTTCATGCTGTCACCGTATAAGACAAATGTTGTCTTCACACATCTGTGCGTTTATGGGGTCCATGACTAGCTTGCAATGTTTCATTCCTACGAACAAGGACCGGAAAAGGGAAATACAATGGCACATGTTGGCACTACTGTGTCTGCTCACCTCGGGACAGCGTGTGTGTAGTGAGCAACACCGCACTTCGAAGCGTTCCGAGAAATCCAGATAGGTACACTCAAGTGCCGCAGCTCTTTTATTTAACTGGCACTCTTTTAGTTTACGAGCAAGATTATGTGACACCGCTGAAAATGAGATTATGTCACAGAGGGAGATAAAACCTGAGTTGGTTTAAAGAAGCAGATAAGAGTCTAAAGCCACATAACGATCGACATTAACAAGTACACTGGAGGGGGTGGGAGGCGGGTGGGAGAGGGAGACCTGGTTTGATGTAACGTATTATCATATCGAATTTCGTCGTCGTGTTGTAACATAAATGACCAAAGATTTTGCCTCATCAACCGTTCTGAACAGATAAAGGAAAGGAGACACGAGGACAGGTATTACGTAAGTTACTAGACAATCTGAAACACAAGAGCAATGTGTCAGTATAGTCGTGGTAGTTCAGCGTTCATGAAATAATATATTTTTGAAGTTAACTTTGACAGCTGCGTCGCTGCTAAACTTTTAAATTGCTAAAATTTCTTTAAACTGCTGGGATAGGAGAGAATGGTGGTAAGTGAAATGTATTATGATTATAAACTGAGCAGCTATACGAAGCACTGAAGGAAGATAGGCTCTTCTTTTGCAATATATGATACACCTCTATCGATAGGACGTATTACTATTCAGCAAGTGTTGCTTCAATACTTTTCGAGAAGATACAGCTAAAATATCTGCTTCGCATCACTAGTAAGTTCTCAGTTATCATCTTAGGATGAAGCTTGGATTCCAGTGTTTGTTCTACAACTTTTTCAGCGTCTAACCACTGTGCAGAAATACGACGGTAACAGTGTAAAATACACAGTGGTGGTAACATGTCCCTCTGAGTTGCAAAAGCAAGGACTTCATGTTTCGGGAGAATAGAGAAAACTACATTTGCTTGTTCAGGGCATAATCGTGCCAGTTTCTCAACGTGTTTCGGCCTGGCCTCCCCCCCCCCCCCCCCCGACCCCCCCCCCCCCCCCCCCGTCGGCGGTTCGAGTCCTCCCTCGGTCATGGTTGTGTGTGGTGTGTGTGTTGTTCATACCGTAAGTTAGTTTAAGTTAGATTAAGTAGTGTGTAGGCTTAGGGACCGATGACCTCACCAGTTTGAACCCATAAGATCTTACCCCAAATTTCCAATTTCTCAACGTGTTTATTTCGCAAGACCAATGATGTGGGAATAATCTCGTGTCATTGCTGTAGGTGCTACCAATCTCGACAACGGTGGCCAATGTGGTGGAATTAGGCAATGACCGTGTTGCATGATTTCAGAATCTAATATTTCGTATGTGAAGACCTGACTTTCATTATGCTCCTACGATACAGCTCTGAACGAGTAGAAATAACAGTACAGGACTGAGAATGAGAGTAATGTACTTCTTTCTCGCCATTTACAAACAATACGAATAATTTGCCTTTCCTAAGAAGTTACACGTGTTGATGTACGACAATTTTCCAATCAGTCAGTGATGAAACCCAGTTAGCTGATAAGATAACGACACTGAGTATAACACTCATGTATTTTACGAGAGGCCTGTAAATTTCTGTGCAGATCAGTTTATGAGAAATTAATATCTCGTGCATGGTAGCTTATTCGCGCAGTTGTGCAATCCGTTAAAATTAGGATTGTTATTATTAGTTTCAACCTGTTATCGATTTACAACGATGTGAAATTTAACAAAATCTAAAATCTAATACGCTACTTAAATATTTGAATATAGTAACACAAATTTGCTGTCATAAATGTGTGTAATTACGATGAATACCTAATAAACTAGTCACATCATCTATCAAATTACTATGCAGTCGTATTTACATACACAGTTATCTTCCACTTAATCCACTTTACTTACATCACTTTATACTCATTACTACTCTTCCTTCATAAGGCTCACTTCTCCCAGTTGGTGAGCTGTGATAGTACTGAACAGAAAAAAAACAGAAGAAAACTGTAGTAGAAATAGCCATAACTAATACCAAACTAGCTATCCCCCATGGCTTCGCATGGGTAGCAAAAAAATGGCTGAAAAGGCTCTGAGCAGTATGGGGCTTAACATCTGAGGTCATCAGTCCCCTAAACTTAGAACTACTTAAACCTAACTAACCTAAAGACAACACACACATCCATGCCCGAGGCAGGATTCGAACCTGCGACCGAAGCGGTCGCGCGGTTCTAGACTGAAGCGCCTAGAACCGCTCGGCCACCACGGCCGGCCATGGGTAGCAATAAATATCTATGGCTGGAAGACTTGTAAATCGTATACACAAACTTTTCTCGTCAATCAATCTCTATATTAGTAAAAACTGTATCAAAATCCGTACAGTGATAGTGATAGATATGACATTCTGGTCAAACCTTGCTGCTCTCTGGAGTTTCGGCTGCTATTTACTTCTTTTCCCACCAGATACCATCTCCTTTGTAGCTAACCAGCTATATATATACACTCCTGGAAATGGAAAAAAGAACACACTGACACCGGTGTGTCAGACCCACCATACTTGCTCCGGACACTGCGAGAGGGCTGTACAAGCAATGATTACACGCACGGCACAGCGGACACACCAGGAACCGCGGTGTTGGCCGTCGAATGGCGCTAGCTGCGCAGCATTTGTGCACCGCCGCCGTCAGTGTCAGCCAGTTTGCCGTGGCATACGGAGCTCCATCGCAGTCTTTAACACTGGTAGCATGCCGCGACAGCGTGGACGTGAACCGTATGTGCAGTTGACGGACTTTGAGCGAGGGCATATAGTGGGCATGCGGGAGGCCGGGTGGACGTACCGCCGAATTGCTCAACACGTGGGGCGTGAGGTCTCCACAGTACATCGATGTTGTCGCCAGTGGTCGGCGGAAGGTGCACGTGCCTGTCGACCTGGGACCAGACTGCAGCGACTCACGGATGCACGTCAAGACCGTAGGATCCTACGCAGTGCCGTAGGGGACCGCACCGCCACTTCCCAGCAAATTAGGGACACTGTTGCTCCTGGGGTATCGGCGAGGACCATTTGCAACCGTCTCCATGAAGCTGGGCTACGGTCCCGCACACCGTTAGGCCGTCTTCCGCTCACGCCCCAACATCGTGCAGCCCGCCTCCAGTGGTGTCGCGACAGGCGTGAATGGAGGGACGAATGGAGACGTGTCGTCTTCAGCGATGAGAGTCGCTTCTGCCTTGGTGCCAATGATGGTCGTATGCGTGTTTGGCGCCGTGCAGGTGAGCGCCACAATCAGGACTGCATACGACCGAGGCACACAGGGCCAACACCCGGCATCATGGTGTGGGGAGCGATCTCCTACACTGGCCGTACACCACTGGTGATCGTCGAGGGGACACTGAATAGTGCACGGTACATCCAAACCGTCATCGAACCCATCGTTCTACCATTCCTAGACCGGCAAGGGAACTTGCTGTTCCAACAGGATAATGCACGTCCGCATGTATCCCGTGCCACCCAACGTGCTCTAGAAGGTGTAAGTCAACTACCCTGGCCAGCAAGATCTCCGGATCTGTCCCCCATTGAGCATGTTTGGGACTGGATGAAGCGTCGTCTCACGCGGTCTGCACGTCCAGCACGAACGCTGGTCCAACTGAGGCGCCAGGTGGAAATGGCATGGCAAGCCGTTCCACAGGACTACATCCAGCATCTCTACGATCGTCTCCATGGGAGAATAGCAGCCTGCATTGCTGCGAAAGGTGGATATACACTGTACTAGTGCCGACATTGTGCATGCTCTGTTGCCTGTGTCTATGTGCCTGTGGTTCTGTCAGTGTGATCATGTGATGTATCTGACCCCAGGAATGTGTCAATAAAGTTTCCCCTTCCTGGGACAATGAATTCACGGTGTTCTTATTTCAATTTCCAGGAGTGTATATATAGGACACTCATCGTTATTCTACACATAAACCTTCCTGGTGGATCAGTCAGTCTACCTTATGGTGAAATCCGTTTCGAAATCCCAACAATTGTTCCTGAGATTAGCTCTCACATAAAAAAAAAAAAAAAAAAAAAAACGCGGATGGCAGTCGAGGTCAGAACAGTGTTCTGCGTAGTTGTAAGTGCGTTATGTCGGAGCCATACAAGACTTTATCCAATACACTAAGAAATTTGTCATGAATCAAATCCAAGATGTTTTGTGACTTTCATTTGCACTGACACACTGACAGAAGTCATTACGAGCACTAATGAAAAGTGAGAGATCATCACGCTCTAGTGTACACAACACACTTAAACATCTGTAATTACTGGTTAACTGAACGTAATCTTGCATGTGGCATCAACAGTTAACTGCAGGAATACAGTCTGGTACATCTATTGAAAGTAATGAGAATGTACTTTTTTGTACTATTTATTCGAATAAGAGATTTAGCGGCGCAGGGTAGCCGCGCAGTCTTGGGCACTTTGTCACGGATCGCGCGGCTCCCCACGTCAGAAGTCCTCACTCGTACTTGGGTGTGTGTGTTGTCCTTAGCGTAAGTTAGTTTAGTTAGGTTTAGTACTGTGTAAGCTTAGGGACCGATGAGCTCAGCAGTTTGGTCCCACAGAACTTGCCAAAAATTTCCAAATTTCCAATAACAGATTTAGATTTATCAATAAGGGACGCACATTTCCGGTATCATGAATAGTTTATGGATAAAACTGTCTAGATCACTAAATAAAATGTCTTTATTTATTATTACATTTCGGTATCTGGAACACAAAATGGTTCAAATGGCTCTGAGCATTATGGGACTTAACATCTGTGGTCATCAGTCCCCTAGAACATAGAACTACTTAAACCTAACTAACGTAAGGACATCACACACATCCATGCCTGAACCAGGATTCGAACCTGCGACCGTAGCGGTCACGCGGTTCCAGACTGAAGCGCCTAGAACCGCACGGCCACACCGGCCGGCTATCTGGAACACAGATGTGGTCATAAATGCGAAGTCAAGTCGTCCTCAAAGGTATATATATGGCTTCTCCATGTCTATGAGACACAAAATCTTGAAGTAATCTTTGGACGACGACAAAACTGAGAAAGAATTTCGGACAATTATGCAAGTAAGTAGTGGAAATGGGTACAGAAATAGTGATATCATCAAGGTGCCAGAGACTAAGGCCAATTGTTGGCCTCAGTCCCTGGCATGATGTACATGCAACTTACGCAAATATTTTATCCTGTGACTCCTGTTACGTTGACAAGAGCCCCTATCTGTGGGCATTCACTACTGAGCATTCATTCGAAAATACACTAAATGTAATCTGGCTGCTATCTAAAGCCATGGATTTGCTTGTTTTGACAATATTATGTATGACAAGATCCGCTCGGCTTCAGATAATCTAATGTACCATCACTCCTTCTGAAGAAGACATGTTTAGAAATATCGAAACCTAGGCCAAGAGCTAGAAAACCTTTGTTTTACAACTGGCTGGTTTATTTTTTTCACCTCTTCTTACATAAACACTACTTCAGTGAAGGCAGCGAGTGAATTTATAGTTAATTTCGTCGTTCTCCAAATATTCAGTACTTGTTGCTTACCCTTTACTATCACCCAGAAATAATGACCAGAATGAATCCACATTCAGAGTAAGTGCAAAACAGCAATGACAGGCTTCATAGAGATGGCACACACATAGCCTCACTATCATCCTCTTGTGTGGCTGTAAAATGTTAGCATTACACAAAACTCAATCAATGAAGAACAATCAAAAGAGGCGAGAATTTCCACTCCAGCGTTAAAGAATGAATTATCAGCAAAACTGATTTCTGTAACGGCACAAAACAAGTCAACAGCTCGTTGCCATAATCATACCATTTGCCATAACCCACTGATGAAGCCTTATGTCACAATACCCACAAAGGAGCCACAGCACGGCTGTCCGGTCAATAACTCATGAAGTTGCTGTAGCCTAGAATGCTTTTGCGATGCTGCAGTAAGTGACATACATGACATCTGTGGTGACCACTGAACAAAACCCGACCCTGTCACGTACGAATATAAATACTGGCTGCCAAGTCAGATGGGACTCATATCAACAAGTTACCAAATTGGCAGTTCATCGTGTCAGTATACCCCGTAGTGCGGGTTTCTGGAGTGAGGCCATTGTTACAGAACTGTCAACCTGACAGGGTCACTTGCCAGGGAGGGGGAGGAGGGGGGCAGCTGACATACTACAAGGCTGAGGGTTGAAATGAGGCTCTCCTTGCCACCAACCCATGGGTGTGCGCCAACGCCAGATGCCACCAGCCAGATATGAAGGCTGGGGTTTGCACCCCAGATCTATTCTTCCATGCCTCACCACGGTTGGGCAGGGCCCCCAGTCGCATTGTTAGCAGTATAGCGAGGCCAGATTACTGTGGCAAAGCCTGACGCTGTGCAGATGACACTGCCCAGGAATGTGTACACCACAAGGTTGTTCCTCTCATGGGCTGCAGTTGGAGCACCATCCAAAGGCGTCTTCATGGTTATACACTAGGCAACATGGTTTATAAGTTTGACATCCGTCATCATGCTCCCACCTGATGTGAATACAAGTCTAACTGTAATAAAGTACGGGGAAATAAATCAATGTTTCAACTGTATTCGAACTACTCATGACTTACCCTGCTCACCTACCTCAACTAGAGAAATCTCTCATCCAGAAAATGATATCAGAAGTACTGGTAGAGGCTAGGCTGCAATAGTAGCTGATATCTGCATCGATGAGGGGCAACAATGGAAGTAGAAGACGAGCAGTTGTGCACCAAAGAGATACAAGCTGTGCAGAAATGTCCTATTCCTAGTCCAGAAAAAGAGAAGTATTTCTCTTTAGGGTTGGTTACTTACTATGCGAAATTTGCGGCAAAACTTGCGGAACTACACTATGTGATCAAAAGTATCCGGACACCTGGCTGAGAATAACTTGCAAGTTCGTGGCGCCCTCCATCGGTAATGCTGCAATTCAATATAGTGTTGGCCCACCCTTAGCCTTGATGACAACTTCCACTCTCGAAAGCATACGTTCAATCGGGAGCTGGATGCTTTCTTGGGGAATGCCAGCCCATTCTTCACGGAGTGCTGCACTGAAGAGAGGTATCGATGTCGGTCAGTGAGGCCTGGCACGAAGTCGGCCTTCCAAAGCATCGCAAAGGTGTTCTATAGGATTCAGGTCAGGACTCTGTGCAGGACAGTCCATTACAGGGATGTTATTGTCATGTAACCACTCCGCCACAGCCCGTGTATTATGAACAGGTGCTCGATCGTGTTGAAAAACGCAATTGCCATCGCTGAATTGCTCTTCAAAAATGGGAAGGAAGAAGGTGCTTTAAACATCACTGTAGGTGTGTGTTGTGATAGTGCAACGCAAAACAACAAGGGGAGCAAGCCCCCTCCATCAAAAACCCGGCCACACCATAACACTACCGCCTCCGAATTTTACTGTTGGCACTACACACGCTGGCAGATGAGTTCACCGGGCATTCGCCATACCCACACCCTGCCACCGGATCGCCACATTGTGTATCGTGATTCGTCACTCCACACAACGTTTTTCCACTGTTCAATCGTCCAATGTTTACGCTCCTTACACCAAGCGCGGCATCGTTTGACATTTACCGGCATGATATTTGGCTTATGAGCAGCCGCTCTACCATGAAATCCAAGTTTTCTCACCTCCCGCCTAACTGTCATAGTACTTGCAGTGGATCCTGATGCAGTTTGGAATTCCTTGTGATGGTCTGGATAGATATCTGTTTATTACATATTATGACCCTCTTCAACTGTCGGCGGTCTCTGTCAGTCACCAGTTGAGGTAGGCCTGTACACTGTTGTGCTGTACGTGTCCCTTCAAGTTTGCACTTCAGTATCACATCGGAAACAGTGGACCTAGGGACGTTTAGGAATGTGTAAATTTCGCGTACAGACGTATGACACAAGTGACACCCAATCACCTGACCATGTTCGAAGTCCGTGAGTTCTGCGGAGCGCCCCATTCTGCTGTGTTACAATATCTAACGACTACTGAGGTCGCTGATATGGAGTACCTGGAAGTAGATGGCAGCACAATGCACGTAATATGAAAAACGTATGTTTTTTGGGGTGTCTGGATACTTTTGATCAGATAGTGTGTAAAGTTTTTGTGAGGAAAGAATAAGGAATTTCTTTCCCCTGTTTTAGGAAAGTGAACTGTTTTCAAAGATAAGTCACTACTCTAGCACGACTATTGAAATCTGAATCCATCCTGTTGGATCAACACGAAACATGTTGTTTCAATACAGAGTACTTTAAGACAAGAAACCAAATATCGGTAGCGTTAACACCAGGCATAACATATTTAGTGAATGAATCTGTCTCTAACCAGTCAGTGTATGTCCATTTGTCACCTGTACCCTTCCAACCAATACAGAATAGATTCGTTCAGTAAGCCTCCAGATAATCAACTGATTTAAAATTATTACTTGGAATCAATAACTAGAGTAAAACTTGCACGGGTTTATATAAATTGGACTGTTATGAACACATTGTTACATTCTCTGAAAATTTGGTAAGAGCACTTGAAGTAATACTGGTAATTTTGTTGAATTTTTAATATCTTTTGCAAAAACCAAATATTGAAAAGTTGCAAAATAAAATATTCGTACTTGGGTTAATCTATGGGTTAGACACATAAGGTGATATGTCTGCATAAGCAGAAGAGACTAACGATCAAAGTCTGAAAACAATTTATTGGACTGTTCAATTAACCAAAACAAATTCTCCAAGTATAACACCAACACAAAACAGTGATCCGACTTTGAATCACAACTACATACAAGAATCATATAGAAAACAATTGAAATATTTTTCTACTAGTCTCCGCCAGAGACTTCTCCGATATACCAAGCCTAATCCAGAGATCAGCGAGAAATCCAAGCCGGGCTGCCAGTGTGGCAGCTGTCCATGTCTGCTGGCGGTCGATGCACTGCCGATGTTTGGCCGAGGGCCAGCCTTTATAGCGCTTCGGCAGATGAGTACCTTGGAACTATTTTCTATCACGTGGTTTGACATGTGAAAATAGTTCTGGGATCTGCAGCGACCTCTTCCTTATGTTTATGTGGGTCGGTAGTAGCCCCTGGTGGCCGCTGGTGTCTTTTCTGTTGTTGTTGTTGTTGTTGTGGTCGTTCATCAATATTGCCTGTCAGTTGTGTAGTGCTTCGGTGTGCCTGTGAAGTGGGCAACCCGCGGCTGCAGGCTGTCAGTTTGGTTGCTGATACTCTAGGCGCCATGATGTCTGGTGGAGAAGTCCACAGCATAAGGTAACAAATTAAGAGTGATAAACTGTAAATGGTATATCAATCGACTGACGAAATTATAATGAAAAGAAGCTATGACATCAATACAGTGGTCATATCAGTATATCTTCGTACTTTGGAAAGTATGTTCGCCATGACATCAGGAGAAACACGAAGATAGAACACAAGGAATATCTTAGCCCCAGTAATCCCGAGAAAACGTGAATCAAACATAGAAAAAATTAGGATATCTAAAAGTTGGAGGTCAGTGAAAAGGTGTCTGATATTGTAATAAAAAGACACGTTCGATTCTTTGGCTGCACAAACTACAACTTACTGTAGGATCATATACTATGATTCCAGTAATCCTGACATTAGAAACAAAGAAATATATTGTTTCGAAAGTATAAGGAAGGGTATAACAGAAATTGTATTAGAAAAAATGTATTAAAGAATAAAAGCATGTTTAGAAATTTGATACAAACGAAAAGAAATAGACAGCTTATAAATAAAGGAAAGGAGAAGAAATGGTTCAAAAGAGTGAATAACAATTGGAAGAAATAAATTGATTAAAAGACGAAAATTAATTAACTGAGCTGTTTTATGTGAAAGATGGAGGGTCGAAACTGAAAAATCTGATGACCGATCTATATATAATACAAAAAAATCAAACACTGCTTTGAATACTGAAGTTAAAGATTATCGAGGGAGACCACAACCAACTACAAATCTTTTAAGAAAAGTTTTGTTTTGTTGTCTCGGCCAGTTTCGGTCCATTATGCTACACTTATTTTGTTACACTGACTGCACCGATATACTGTATGCTATCGTAATCATGGAACAGAAATAAAGAGTTTTAAAAGTATCTGTGAATGCCTGCGATCTCTCTCAAAAATGAATAACATCCATGTTCAACAAAATCTCACAGAAAATAATATTATAAAGTGTTTAAATTACTTTTCAGTGACTTAAGAATCTCTTCTAGTGTCTGTAAGGCTTGGCAGTGCTTTTCAGTGTTCTAGTATGTATGCAAATTATGACTTACTTTGTTATCTTGGACGAGATACCATGCCGTAATGTTGTCAGTACTGATAATTTGTGAAAAACTGTTACGTTAGTGCTATAGAATGGGCTTAAAACTCTTCAAAGAATTTATAATTTTAATGTTGGTATGTCTCCTTTGTGTATCTTGTTACACTATCATTTACGAGATACAGTACTTGCGTATTTGTGTGAGTGTGGGTTTTGTTTCTTTGACAGTCACTTATTAATAACCGACTAAATGTTGTCATACCTCAAAATAGCCTTGAAAATTGACGGTGATAAGAGTGTGACTCTACGTTCTGGGGAACGATACGCAATACTTTACCTAGCGATGGCCGAGTATATGTTGTTGACCACTCTGATGTGTTAAGTCCCTCAATCTGATCTTCTTGCTAATGGTTTGTCTGATAGTATAAGAAATGGGGGAACAATCTGTGACTGACTCGTTCATTGTAGCAAAGGAAGTAAGCTTAAGAGTTCAGCGTTGCGGCAGTGCGTGAAGTAATGCGCCATCTCATTTACTGTAGCACCAATAAAGTGACTGGGTTGAGGAAAGTAATGTGGTTATTGCGTTAGCTGAATTTGCATCGTTTCGCAGCCTTGCAGGTCATCCTATACTCTGTGAACTACAGAGAACGATGTACTCTTATGTATGGCGATGTTTGCATGGCATTTCTGTAATCAGGCCGTATGGTATAAATGAAAGAACAAATAGAAAAAAATGCGCGGAAAGAAGGTAATTTTACCGTCAAGTCGAGGCCACAGGAGAGGAGGGAGCACTTCCTAAGATGGGGACGGAACTATGTCGTCGCTTGATTAAGGGAAACCACCAGCAGTCGATTTCAGTGGTCTATCAAAGGACAGGAAACATAGTATTTGACCACTGTCTCACTAGAATAATAATCCATCGTTTCAAAAACAGCTCGCGTTAAACTGGGAAGTAACATACAAGCTATTACAACTAATAGCAAAGGTATTCGGAAAAGTGTGAATATACATTTGGGACAATGGTTCTCAATTGTCAGAATAACATTAGGATGTTATTGAATAGTGGTGTTATAGTGTTTACTTTGGCTACTGTCGTAGTCACAAGCACAGAACATTGGTCGATTTGTCCGATGCTCCACAATTGAAGTTTTGGAAACAGTGGAGAGGTGTGCCGCCGCTGCAGCGTTGCAGAGCGCTTTTATTTTGATGTCTTCAGCCTGTGGAAGAGGTTCGATTTAACGTAGAATAATGCCTCGCGGAGTTACATATACAGGATGGTATTTTTTCCACCGCGTACAACCTCTAATGACTGATGGATGAGAGGGTACTGAACAAAAAATGCTAATTAACTTATGTACGGAAAAGCATGGTTTCCATGCTAAAGACCATTTATTCAATCGTACATAGTTACTGAGACTGCGGTCTAATACGCGCTGTACCATGCAGCCACAGTTACAGTATGTGCTGAAAATGGTTTCCATGTGCCTCAACGCTTGCGTGTACGCGCCGTAGCATGTTCACATCGGCCAGGTTGCATCCGTACAGTGTCAAAGGCAGCGTGAATGCATTGCTCCAGTGTCTCCACATCTGGAATGGGCACTGCATCATGATACTTTTGAGATGGCCCCGTAGCCAGAAATCGCACTGGTTTGAGATCCAGTTAACGAGCAGGCCATGTAACTGGATCCCCTCGTACAATTCATCGATCAAGAAAGACACGTTTGAGATGCGTCCGGACGTTAATGGTGAAGTGGGCTGGAACACCATAATGTAGCAGTCACATAGGCATTCGAATCATCAGTGGCACTTCTTGCAGCAGGGGAGGCAAAGTCACCTGTAAGAAACGCCGATGCTTTCGGACTATTAGGCGACGTGGAAGGATGACTGGTCCCAAAATACGGTTACCAATTATCCCGGCAAACACATTCCGGCTGCACCAATGCTAATGATTCGCTGTCACCATACCATGGTGGTTCTGCGTACTATCCCACAGATGACTGTTATGAAAATTGAAGATACCATTCCGCGTAAAGGTGCCCTCATCTGTGAATAGGACGGATGACACAAATGCCGGAATCGTGGTTGCTTGGTGAAGAAACCAGTGACAAAACTGCTCCCGATGTGGAAAGTCTGTTGCTAGTAAATCTGCACATGCTGTAAGTGAAAATGGTAGTAACAATTATGGAAAATGTTCGACACGGTCGCCTGGCTTACCATGTACTGGCGAGCCAACTGCCTGGAACTGAGACGGCGATCGCCTTCCAAAGTGTTAATCACATTTTCCCCCAAGTCTGCTGTCCGAACATTTCGGATACGTCCTTCATGATTTGTGCTTGCTGGAATGAAGCTGCATTAGGCAAATGGCGAAACACTGTTGCAAACACTGAATGCAGTGGTTTTGTCGTCTAGGATAGGTCACCTGATACAATCTTGCCGTCCATTGTCTGTTGCCATTTGCCTTTCTGTTAGTAAACACCATGTCAAGAATCTCTCTATTCCAGCACGGAATCATTGTGTTCAACGCTGTATGACACCCACTACAAGATGAGTCAGCAACAAAAGGGAATCGGACACAACATTACCAATTACTCTGGCAGGAGAGGGCGTTTGAGCATGACGTATGAGAAACAGTACCAGCCCTTAGGAGGAAACCATGCATACTGTAACTGTGGCTGCATGGTACAGCGCGTATTAGACTGCGGTCTCTGTAACAATGTACCATTCAATTAATGGTCTGAATCATGGAAACTATGCATTTCCGGGCACAATTTCATTAAACCTTTTTTCCGTATCCTCTCATCGATCAATCCTTAGTGTAGAAAAAGTAACCTTGTATATGGCTTACGAGAATACAGATAAGAATTGAACGTATTCCAGATTAAATTATACGATTAAGCAGCATCTTAAAAGTGAAGGTTGTAGGAAATAGACGAAAGAAGCAATACAAACAGTATAAGATGATCCAAGAATGAGAAAGGCAGACGGAAAGTAAAACGTAGGAGACTACTATGAAAGTTGAGGCGAGAGTTTCAGCGAAAGAATAATAAGACTATGAAAGAATATGTTGAATGTCACAGAACTATTAAGAAATGTTTTCAAGAGCATGTTAAATGCCTAATGAGTATAGGGTAAGAGAAAAAATTGAAAGTAGAGTAGTAAGAGTATGGTGGTTGACGGATCAAGAAAATGCTTTGTTTGGTTCGAAGAGATAAGAGATGAAAGCCGAGCCGATGGGAAACGAAACAAGCTAGAGCAACATGGGTTTGTATGGTTGTAGACTGTAAGCATGAAGAAATGTGGATGAGAAATTTATCGGGCAGTTGATGTCACTAGGCTCATAATGATGGTGATACTTATATTTGCGGGTTATCTTAATATTATGAGATTGGCATAATCTGTACAGTCATAACTGATCCATGCATCCATACAAATTATAAAAGTGGATGTGTGCGTGCATGTATGTACGTATGTTCCACATCTCTTCCTAGACGCCTGGATCGATATCAACCGAACGTGGTACACATATCACTTACTATCCGGGAGAAACTACTTTGGTGGTAAGAGCCACCAACCTCGCGAAGCGGTGGGAGTGGGGCTGAAAAAGAAGTGTAGCTCATGACGTGCAAATGGATAGACTATATTTTTCATTTATTTATTTTATTTACTCGTCTAGCTCCGTAGGACTGATTTGAGGAGCAAAACTCCAATGTCATGGAACGTGTCAGTACATTAAATTACAACATAAAGGTAATAACAGATAAACTAAAATGTTTTGAACCCAAAAAAGTCAAACCAAGAGTTTAAGTACACGCAATCAACAATATAACATAGGAATCAGCTTAATTTTTCAAGGAACTCCTTGACAGAATAGGAGGAGTGACTCATGAGGGAACTCTGCAGTTTAGATATGAAAGTGCGTCGATTACTGCTAAAATTTTTGAATTTGGTAGCTTATTGAAAATGGGTGCAGCAGTATACTGCACACCTTTCCGCACAAGAATTAAGGAAGTGCGTTCCAAATGCAGATTGGTTTTCTGCCTAGTATTAACTGAGTGAAAGCTGTTAATTCCTGGGAATTTAACCTCAAACGACAGTTAAGAATACATACATATATATATTGAGAGGCTAATGTGAGAATACCCAAATTAATGAACAGGGGACGACAAAAGGTTCGCGACCTTACACCGCTTATTGCCCGAATTGCCCGTTTCTGTTCCACAAACGTCTTTTGAGAGTGGGAAGAGTTACCCCAAAACATAATACCATATGACATAAGCGAATGAAAATAAGCAAAGTATACTAATTTTTGTGTCGAACGATCACTTACTTCAGATACCGTTCGAACAGTAAAAGTGGCAACATTAAGTCTCTGAACAAGATCCTGAACATGGGCTGAACACCTAGAAATTTGAACCGTTCAGTTTCACTAATCACATGCATTCATTCAGCATTTGAGAATAACAGTAGTTAGTGACTTGCAGTCAACTTTACACATAATTTCAAACTTTTACAAGACTTTTTCTCGCTGAAATCCCTCACAGATGACGAAAGGAAAAAAGGTTATCACTTACTACACTTTCATTTTCCACGCAGTAAAACTGCCAGATCAGGAATGACCTTTTAACTTATTACTACTTTATTTGCAGCACGTTTTTCAGACAGTATTCATACACACCACTGCGTATACCTGCAAAAATATATCATTGTAACACATGTGTTTCAGGAGATATAACGTCATAATCATTGAGTTGCACGAAACCGAAACTGCAGAGAGGCACGTGAAATATGTGTACAAACACATGCGAAATATGTTAAATACGTGTGAAATGTGCGTACGTGGGCAAAGTCACAGGTAAAAAGCTCTTCCTAAACCTCTGAATCGATTTCAACCAAACTTACTCTTTGGAAAGAAATACTTTGTTGATAAGAACCAGCAACCTGCTATTGGAGTGGGGTTGATAATGTGGAGAGGGGACTGGGAGGAAGAGATGGACAGAAGGGGGGAGGAGGAGAGGGACACAAACAGTGCTCAGGAGGAGACGGAAAGGGAGAGGGGAGGGGAGCTGGAAGCTGAGGAATTTTCTAAACATAAATAACGTATTAATATAAAAAAAGTTAGTAAAATGATTGAAATTTAAAAGGTAGCTGTATTCAACTCATCTTTAAATGTAATTCCTCGTGTGACTTCTTTGCTTTAAGAGTTTCATTTATTTATTTATTTATCGTATGGCAACAACAGCAAACATTGACACGTACTTGAAGTTTTATTTTACATGTATATCTAGTTAAGTATTTGCATATAGTTTAGTTTTACTTTTTGGCACAAATTTTATACACATTTGTAAATTGTGAAAATTACTAACTCAATATTACTGACTGCTTTAACTGATATAATTGCAAGCTAAAAAAAGAAAGATACATTTAATCATAGTTCAATATCTAATGATTGAAGCCAACTACCAGCATAGGAAGTAGCATTAATAAAGTCACTAAATGGCCCAAGATACTTCCTCTGAAGGCAGTGTCTAACAATATGTTGAATAGTTTGTTCTAGGGCCCCACTATCACAGGCTGCAGAATCTCGGAGTCCCCACTTGTGCATCATAGCGTTGCACCTGGCGTGGCCAGTTCTTATTCTGTTCAGCCTCGTCCACTCACTTCTCTGCAGATGAAGTTCTGGTGGGCTGGCAGGTGGGTCTTGGACACCTTGATGAGCTATTCTTGCAGCATTCCACCTCTTGTACTACTCTTCTTTAATGTCAAACTTCTCATCGTTCCTTCCATTATGCCACAGTGGATTGCGAGATTTTAAGCGATCTGGGGGAGGGTTGTGTAGGACTATATGAATTGGGAGGTCCTCTGGGTAGTCGGGTTGGTGTAGTTTCCTCCATTCTCGATTGATTGCTTCTTGGCGTCGTAATTCAGGTGGTGAGATGTTGCTGATGGTTTGCGGTCAGGGGATCGGGGTGGATTTTAATGTGCTTGTAATAATACTCGTTGACTCGTTCAGGTGTATGTCCAGCTTCCTCGTGTGGGCACTATGTTGCCGCAGTGGAGCACAATATTCGGCAACTGGGTAAACAAGCGTAAGTACTGTAGTACGTAGAGTCGATGCGTCGGCATCCCATAATGTACCAGCTAGTTTCTTTACGATGTTGTTTCGGGCCTTTCTTTTTGGTCTGTTTTCCCAAGTGTTTTTTATATGTCAGAGACCGATCTAGTGTCACACCAAGGTATTTAGGCTGGAAATTATGGCCAGCCGGAGTGGCCTAGCGGTTCTAGGCGCTACAGTCTGGAGCCGCGCGACCGCTACGGTCGCAGGTTCGAATCCTGCCTCGGGCATGGGTGTGTGTGATGTCCTTAGGTTAGTTAGGTTTAAGTAGTTCTAAGTTCTAGGGGACTGATGACCTCAGAAGTTAAGTCCCATTGTGCTCAGAGCCATTTGAACCATTTTATTTTTGGAAATTATGTCTAACCTTTTGTTGGCAGAAGCTCACATTCAACTGCTGGTTTGCAGTTCTGTTGTTTACATGGTATGCGCAGACTTCTGTCTTTGCTGCGTTTGGATCGAGTCTCCAAGCCTTGTTGTATGTGATGAGAGATTCTAAGACTCTAGATAACACAGCTTCTGCTTCCTCAAGTGTGCTGGTTTGTACGGCTATGGAAGGTCGTCGACATAGCAAAACTTTTCGATAGAAGTGTTTGGCATGTCACTGGTGCACAAATTGAAAAGTAGGGGTGCTAGGACGGACTCTTCGGTGGAGCCCATTTTTCAAGGTAAATGACTGGCTCTGTTTTTATCCCACGCTAACCTTGAAGTAACGGTTGGTTAACATATTTCGCAAAAGTTACGTCAGTTTCTTACTTGGGATATGCTTTTTTATCTTCACCTAGCGTCCATTTAGACACACAGTGTTATATGCTGCTGACAGATTAACAAAGGCCACTCATGTCTAGTTTCTTTTGAAATCCAGCCTCAATATAGGATGTCAAGGCTGGGACCTGCTCAGAGCAGCTCCGCTTGCTTCTTAACCCAGCCTGATATGTTCAGGTTATGTTGTTTATTATTTCCTGCATTCTGTTATGGATGAGTCGTTCCAGTAGTTTGAAGCATAAGCTCAGCAGTGTAACTGGCCAGTAACTTGAGGGATCATTTACTGGCTTCCCAGATTTGAGGATTGCAAATGTGTGTGCGATCTTAACCTGTTGAGGCACCCTTCCGGTCTTGACTATATCATTGTAGAACTTCTTCAGCCAAGTTCTTCCATGTTCCCCTATGTGGTTTACAAATTCAGGGACTATGCCATTCAGTCCTGCGGTTTTTCTCATTTTCAATGTTTTGATGGCCTCATTTATATCTCTTTCAGAAAAGGGGTATGATAGTGTGGTGTTATCATGGAGGTGCCTATTGACTTCGTTCAGTTCGTTCTTTATTTCTTCTTTCATTGTTGTGTCTTCTTGGACCTTCCAGATGTTGATTTTATGTGTAGTGTCAATTCTGATGGCGTTATCTCGGTTGCTGATTCTAGACGTTGTTTGCAGTGCCAAGTTTTCTTAATAATCCCCATGCCTTTCTGCTTGAAGAGTGGGATTTAAAATAGATGTTATGTCCATCCATTTCTGCTTTCTTGCTTCATTTAGCTGTTCTAGTATTATTTTACGAGTATCAGGGTTTTCACTTTGTTGGTATTCTGCATACAAGTTTTCTATTGTGTCGTCCCAGCAAGAGATCTGTTGTTTCCTGAGCCCTCGAGGTATGTTGGCTACACCACCGTGACTTCCACGAATCTTTTGTAGTTTTCAGCTTTTGGGGCTACCCAGCGTAGGTTGCTGTCAACTTCCCATGTTTACTGGTCCCAGTTAGCTTTCTTGAAATTCCATCTTGGTTTGTTAATGGAATTTATTATGGGTATTTCCAGTCCTGTTTTGATTATTGGTGGGTAGTGTTGGCTTCTTGGGAAGCCCTTTAGGACTTCCCTTGTATGACTCAGGAGGATTGTGTTTTCATCGGTGGAGAGGAAACACACGTCAGGATCAGTGTCAGCGTGCCACCTAACGGAGCGAAGGTTTTCGGTTCTTTGGAATCGTAGCTGAGATAGAGTTTTTCTCCTTCTTCCCATTCCACTAATTCGGGTGATGTCGCTAATCGCTCTTATATTCATCAAAGTGCTTTCTTTAGATCCTCATGTTTACAAGGAATGTTCTCTTACCTCAGTCTTACTTCATTTTTTATTGCTGTTTATAACTTGAGGTTGAACGTTTATTACGCAAGCAAATTTTAATTTTTCAGTGCAACCATACTTTTAACTTATGAAAACACTTAATAACTAATTTATGAGTCACATTTTCTTATAGTACAGTTTTTATTGTATGGCTTAAGTGAACAAACCTTGCACCTCTCGCCCTTCTGTTAATATTATGGGTTCAGCACAGGTGTTTTCTGCTATTTTTATGCCTACTTCCTCATAACTTTCAGAATTTTTCTGCTTACCTTTCATAGCAAAATTTTTACCAGAATTTTACTTCAGCATTCTGTCATAATCCAATAAGATATTAAATCGCTATCTAATGGCCTTGTAAACAAAAATGGAGAAAATAAATAAATATTATGGAACTTTCAAAGTGGAGCACATTAACGTGTGAGACCTGGAGGTAAGCCAGGGGAGATCTTCTGGTAACTACCAGTACCTAGTACGACGCTGGGCTCAGTTACCTCCTCCTTCCATCCCCCCTCCCCAGCCAAATCATCTACTTACGACTATCAGGCGCCAGTTTCTCAAGGCCAAGTAGCAGTACTTCGAGCAGCAATCACGTAGAACTACAACTGCCCTATACACTGATCCGAATTGTATCCATTCACCGGTGTAACGACTGTTGATACCTGGCACAATGCACAGAATGAGCATATTTTGGAGGTATCCCACAACTGTCTCGTCATAAATCTCGGCCCTAAAAACGGAACATAAAAACACTTGGAATAAAATATGTAACATTTCTCCAACGATCAGGTCTGCGCGATTTTCATCACTTTCGATGTGTGATGTTTTAATGGCGATAAGAAACACATTCGGCCATTATAATAAAATACAGAATACATCACATTATCGGTTCATACCATGGTGGTATGAATGGTAAAACAAAACCTTAACAGTTTATATTTCTGTTTTTAAATGTGAAATTGGTCTGCTAAGCAGTGACGCAGAAATATATTAATGTCATGTGGCAATGTAAGAATACCAAGAGTTCAGAAAGCAAGCCAGTACCAAGTTACGAAGGGAAGTTTGAAAGTGGAATGGAATGAGCAGATTACACAAGAGAAACGATTTTTAGAACAATGTTACGGGAAGTTAAGAGAAAGTCGATGAAGACAAGGTGGGAGGTACGATACAGATAAGAGAATCTGACACTGTATGAGACTACGGCTGCGTGCTCAGCATACTCCTGTGATGCTAGTAAGACTTTACCTGGTGACCTGATCACCAACAAGATCGCCTTACACATAATACCATGTGAAATTAATTAATAAAATGTCGCACAATAGAAACTACTGCAATTTGAAATGACATAGCAACTCGACAACATTGATCCATATCCCACGTAGATATATTGAAGAAGGGTTTCATCTAGCTACTGTATAAAACTAAAGATCCCACTCAAGTTAAATTTATTATAAAATGCAAAGGTCCTTTAACAAACAAAGACTGAATTTATAGTCAGCATAGAATGCATATTGATTCAATGAGATTCACAAAAGGACATGAGTGGGTGGAAACACGACAGCGAATAAAATGATTAAAATTCCATATGTAAACGCCAGTGATCGCGAATGCAACCAATCAATGGAATTGAAGAGCATATCAAAAACAAAAGACCCAGAAAGCTTCCAAAGCCAATTTTTTGTTTTTCCACCGTTAGGTCGTTATCTGTGTAAATAGCATTCCTAAGACTCCGGGCAACCCTGAACTTTTACAGTCTACTAGTTTCTTCAGGACACCCCTGTCGTTATGGCCCCTGGACGGTTTTGGTATCCTTCTGCTCCTAGCTGTGGTAACTGCCTCTTCGCTCAGGGATCATCATCATCATTTCATACTGATTATGCCTTTCAGCGTTCAGTCTGGAGCATAGCCCCCTTATAAAATTCCTCCATGATCCCCTATTCAGTGCTAACATTGGTGCCTCTTCTGATATTAAATCTATTACTTCAAAATCATTCTTAACCGAATCTAGGTACCTTCTCCTTGGTCTGCCCCGACTCCTCCTACCCTCTACTGCTGAACCCATGAGCCTCTTGGGTAACCTTGCTTCTCCCATGCGTGTAACATGACCCCACCATCTAAGCCTCTTCGCCCTGACTGCTACATCTATAGAGTTCATTCCCAGTTTTTCTTTGATTTCTTCATTGTGGACACCCTCCTGCCATTGTTCCCTTCTACTAGTACCTGCAATCATCCTAGCTATTTTCATATCCGTAACCTCAACCTTGTTGATAAGGTAACCTGAATCCCCCAGCTTTCGCTCCCATACAACAAAGTTGGTCGAAAGATTGAACGGTGCACAGATAACTTAGTCTTGGTACTGGGATTTCAGAGAAAAGTGCATTTACGACGCCATATCAAGTCCCTGCAGTGAAATATCTCATGATAGCTCACCTAACTTCCAACATCCACTCATATTCACTGACATTAAAGTGAAGCCTCCACACATCCATACAATTTACTGGTGGTAAAGCGAAAGAGTACCAGCTCTTAATTAGTCATTCGCATTATACAAATAGGAAAGTGGCCTTGCAATGAACCTACCACTCATTCTTGGATGGCTTCCTACACCAAAAGTATTCATACACAAAACAGTACACAGATTACTTTGTCAACGTTTGAGCATATTAAAAGATAATCGTAATTCCTTCAGTCTTCTGGATTTGACATATATACACTTGAGATGAGATTTATAAAACCGACCCTAACACATATCCTCAAAGCATGGGTGTTGCTCTACAAAGAAATACAAGTAAACATTTATTGATATTAATGGGTGCATGTGATATCTTAATTGTAATACACATGATATTGACACTTGAACACAATTAGGCGAACATAACGAAACAAATTATAAGATATTCAAAGAATTGCAATATGATACAAATTATAACACTACTCATGTCTAGCCTCAAGGTTATTTGATCTGTTTATCATCTTTCTCAAGGGTTTTTCTCATAGACATACAGGTCAGTCCCTGAAAATACATTGACTGACACAAGTACATATTCACATAAGGAAATCTAAATATCGTCCCAGAAAGTGCGTAATACAAAAATACGAAAGAACATAATACACTGAGCTGTTTGAGGTTTGGTGCATAATGTATCGCACATATGGTCTTTCTTACACTGTCTGACACGAGAAACGTCAAGTGCAACGGTTTCATGTTCGCCCAGTCTTATGACTGAGTTCCCGGAAGCAGGGGCTGATTCATGAATTTGCAGAAGAAATAGTTTGTTCACAGTATCGGCCATTCATCCATACGTCTGGTTGCAAGGGTTAGTAACGTTTCTAGCCTGCCTATTACATCAAATACTGGTCAATCTTCTCATCACTGCACGAAAATAGTCTTACGTCGATCATGACTACAGACTGCTCATGGATCATTGCTTTATCTGTAATAGTTATTTGATGTGACTGCGCAGGGATACTTCAGTCAGTTGTCCCGCAGTGTCTTTCCTCACATACGAGCACGTGAAATGAATCGCAGGTGTCTGTTCACAGGATGAAATTGTTCTATTATATCAGGATCATTCACAGTGTCCACTGAAAAGTTGTTCCAACGGAATAAGTAATATCCTTAATGTTATATGCAATGCATCAGTGGCACAGGGAATTTTGCCAGACAGGTTAAAATATGCAATTTTTAAAGCACTTTAAAAGAAAGTAGACAAGACACACTTAAACAATTATCGTCCAATTTTCTTACTGACATATATGCTTGACATTGTCAAATTACAGGGAGATCCAGATTAACGCAGGAACAGAAAAGCAACTTCAGACAGTCAAGATCCCTATTGTACAGCATTTATTGTTATGACCGGTTTCAGCAAATTACATTGCCACCATCTGGTCTTCTGCAGTCTTGGAAGCAAACGAAATAACTTCCTGGTATATTTTGCGTATTCCCACTGAATAACGTCTTAAGACATTTTCTTAGGTAACTCATTACTTTGAAAGGCAATATTGATTGCACAAAAGCAAGCAGTACGACGAAGTTTGGTGTTCACTTATAGACGTCACGTAGGTTTCACTTCAAGGAACTAGGCATTTTAACTGTGCTGTTACGATACACAGATTCTCTAATGAAATTTGTCATAAATAATACAATTTGAGAAGAACAGTGAGATCTATACACAATATAAAGAAAAATGACCTTTATCACGCCTTATAAAAGCTGTCAGTGGCTCAGAAAAGAGTTCAATACGTAGGAACAAAAATTTTTGATCGTTTGTCCAATGACATAAAACGTCTGACTGGTAACAAAACAGTTTTAAATATAATTTAAAACCATTCCTCCTGGACAACTCCTTCTATTCCATTGTCGAATTTCTACTCAAAATCTGGTAGCAAGTTAAAAAAAATTGGCTGTAGTTGCATAAGTAGGATTGAAAATATTAATGTCTTCATTAATGTTAACACTAATCATGTATACATATACTGTAAACTGACTCGTTCCACATCATTTCGATAAAATAATCGTTCAAATAATGTATGGAACATGCAACTAACTAACAAATACAGGAGTTCAATGGTTGTAGTACATGGTCTTGAACACTGTATTGCAGTGTCGAATCATCTGTGCAGTACAGTAATGAAGTCTATAGTAGTCAGTACCGACCCCACGCTAACGCTCCCAGATCGAGTTTGGCCTGCTTGGTCCTTGCAGCTGCAGCAAAACAGCCACCCACAGCGTTGCGCATTGGTTTTTTCATCATCTCTCGGGCGATGGGTAGTTCAGAAGAGCTGTTGGCCGGTGCCCTGTAGTCGTGATGGGTACAGGTGCCTGACGGCTGACGGCGTTAGCCTTGTGCATTTCTGTTGTCTCCAGCCACAGTATTTGCCACTGGAGCTGAGAGCTGTAAGCTATCCCAGGCCATGACGGCCCACTACATCAAGTGTGAGAGTGGTCTCCGCTTGCTGTGCCTCTGCAGGGATGATTAGTGGCTAGGTCCCCAGAAGAACTGGTCTCTGGCGTGCTGCAGTCACAGTGGTTGCGATTCCAAGTCACCCTCCAACAGCTGTCTCACAGACACTCGTCTTCTTCCAACATGTGTTTTACCCTCGAAACAGCGTTGCAAACATGATCTCAGAAAACCAGAAAAACAAAAAACAAATATTTCATCAATAGCTGTGCTGGCACATCATGTGTGTTGTTTCTTACACCAAATAAAGTTAACATGAATAGCTCTCACGCACTAGACCAGTCAAAAATAAAACAAAGTTAACATTATTGTTTTTGTTGTGGTCTTCAGTCCCGAGACTGGTTTGATGCAGATCTCCATGCTACTCTATCCTGTGCAAACTTCTTCATCTCCCAGTACTTACTGCAACCTACATCCTTCTGAATCTGCGTAGTGCATTCATGTCTTGGTCTCCCTCTCCGATTTTTACCCTCCACGCTGCCCTCCAATGATAAATTTGTGATCCCTTGATGCCTCAGAACATGTCCTACCAAGTGGTCCCTTCTTCTTGTCAAGTTGTGCCACAATCTCCTCTTCTCCCCAAATCTATTCAATACCTCCTCATTAGTTATGTGATCTACCCATCTAATCTTCAGCATTCTTCTGTAGCACCACATTTCAAAAGCTTCTATTCTCTTCTTGCCCAAACTATTTATAGTCCATGTTTCACTTCCATACACTTCCGTTCAACTGCTCTTCCAAGTCCTTTGCTGTCTCTGACTTAATTACAATGTCGTCCGCGAATCTCAAAGTTTTTATTTCTTCTTCATAGATTTTAATTCCTACTCCGAATTTTTCCCTCACTGCTTGCTTAATATACAGATTGAATAACATCGAGGAGAGGCTACAACCCTGTCTCACTCCCTTCCCAACCACTGCTTCCCTTTCATGTCCCTCGACTCTTATAACTGCCATCTGGTTTCTGTACAAATTGTAAATAGCCTTTCGCTCGCTGTATTTTACCCCTACCACCTTCAGAATTTGAAAGAAAGTATTCCAGTCAACATTGTCAAAAGCTTTCTCTAAGTCTACAAATGATAGAAGCGTAGGTTTGCCTTCCCTTAATCTATATTCTAAGATAAGTCGTAGGGTCAGTATTGCCTCATGTGTTCCAACATTTCTACGGAATCCAAAGTGATCTTCCCCGAGGTCGGCTTCTACCAGTTTTCCACTCGTCTGCAAGGAATTCGCGTTAGTATTTCGCAGCTCTGACTTATTAAACTGATAGTTCAGTAATTTTCACATCTGTCAACACCTGCTTTCTTTGGGATTGGAATTATTATATTCTTCTTGAAGTCTGAGGGTTTCATACATCTTTCTCACCAGATGATAGAGTTTTGTCAGGACTGACTCGCCCAAGGCTGTCAGTAGTTAACATTAATTACTGCTAATTGCACAAAATTTCATTTCTGGTTCATAACCAATGAAATCTCAGCCAGATCTTTCATGACACAAATAATCAACTTTCGGTTCCTTGGCCATATATGATGCCTGACGAATTTACACGGCTCTTTACTCTATACAATTTGTAAAAATGAATGAAACTACCAACGACGAACATAGTGGTACGTATTCAGTACTTAAGCTTACACTGGAAGTTCTGTGTATGTGGGAAGGGGGGGATGTCATTTTGTGTATTGGTTAGTATTCATGCAGTTAATTTCTTATCATGCAGTTTACTTCCCTTAACTCCAGAGATTTTCCGTCGATACTGAAGAGGTCCCCTTCAGTTACCATCTCCATGCAAAGCTAGGTTATTTAGTTGTGCTCCACAATACCAAGTATTGTCCATGCAGTGTGTGTGTGTGTGTGTGTGTGTGTGTGTGTGTGTGTGTGTGTGTGTGTAGCTATACTTAATTCCTGCAGGCCTGATCCCCATCATTTATCCTCGTCATAATTTCGTTTGGTAGACTGTGTCCGTCTCATGTTAGTTAATTCCTGCAGGCCAGATTCTCAGCATACATTCAGTTATCCTCATCACAATTTCCTTTTGTGCACTGCATATGTTTCGTATCAACTACAACTGATGGCTTAGCTTCTCTGGAAAGCATAAAATCTCCACACAATAGGTGACCGACAAGACAAAGTAATACACATTATAAAGACCATTACTTGATTAATTACACATGAGTAAGTATTATTCCATATGTCGAGATAAGCATATTACCTTTTACTTCAAATTCAATTAAGAATTGCTAATTAGTTACTTGTTTCCTTACATGACTTCATGATCAAAATTTTCGTATATGTATTTCCTGCAGCTGTTGATTGTATTACTTGTGGACAAAGTAACCAGAACACAAATCTATTGTCCGCAGCTCGTGGTCGTGCGGTAGCGTTCTCGCTTCCCGCGCCCGGCTTCCCGGGTTCAATTCCCGGCGGGGTCAGGGATTTTCTCTGCCTCGTGGTGACAGGGTGTTGTGTGATGTCCTTAGGTTAGTTAGGTGTAAGTAGTTCTAAGTTCTAGGGGACTGATGACCATAGATTTTAAGTCCCATAGTGCTCAGAGCCATTTGAACCACAAATCTATTTAGTGTGATAGGTACTTCGGATGTGCGTACTTTTCCGTAGTTTAGTGTTTCTGTCATTTGATAATAAAATTCTCTGATAACTCGGAGCAATATCGCGTCTCTAAAATTCATACAATAACCAATCTTTCTTTACATAGCAAGTTGCATGACTGCGACCTGCAGCTACTTTTCCCCTTCCCTAACAGCACAGAGCGACCTCACTTCTGGCATCTTCCTTTAATTTGCAAATATGGCTCTCCCTCGTGCCCAGCAACACGACTCAAAATTGTTTTGCTCAGTGCGACCTCTGCACTATCTTAATTTTCTCCGGTTTGCTAACACTACGCCCAAATATAATGTCGTCCACATTTATGGGCCAAATCATTGCTCGTCTCTTCACAAAATCATGTATGCTCTCTAAATCCCACTATTTTATCCATTTCAAATGACACACACACACACACACACACACACACACACACACAACTTACTAATTTAAGTACACACACTTATTTTACTCTTTACTTATAATTTTAATTTGGGAAATAACCCTTACTTCTTAACACTAAAACGTCCTTCACTTAATGCAGATATGCGCTTCAGATGCACTCCCAACATTTACACAAGGGGAGGCCACGACGTTGAGATCACAAATTTCCTTCAAACTTTGTTCAACTTTAGGAGGCTATTAAAACAACATAATGTACAAGTAGTAAGATGTACTACACTCACAATTCCGAGCAAATCGCAAGAGAAGTTTTACGCAGCTATTATGTAACTGATGTATCTCTGCTAAGGTGCCAGCTGTAACAAATCATTGTAGTTAAGAGGAGCCGGCACGGTAGCTCCGGTCAGAGCGCTGGTTGGCCTCAATAAAAAACTGAGTGGAACGTACAACAAACGAACTTAAATGGATGTCATGTGGCGTCTGCAACGCCCAAACCCAACGATGAACAAAAAAAGGGGGGGGGGGGTTATCGTTCGTGCTTTGCAAGTGGGTTTTGGGTGAGTCGACTGTTTCGAATCACGCTATCGCTTATTTTTTAATCTATAGTTTTTTTTCCATCACTGGTCCATTATTTAATTTATATGACATTTGAGAGGTGATAAAATGAGAAAAACCCACGTGCATTTTCATGAAGTTGGAGTGAGTTTGTACGTTGTTTGTCTACTTAATATTTGCAATTAAATTTTCAGGGACGAAGGACAGGCTTGAAAAACCTAAATCATACCTCGATAAATAACGATGCGAATGACATTGTTCACAATCAATAATAAAATAAGTCACAATGTGCCAGACCACAAGAGTAATGGACAATTACTCGACGGATGTGCTCTCGACATCACATGTTGCACGATGGTTTCTGTCATACTGACATGGAAAATATAAACTGAAACTTCATTCAAGTATTTCAAGCAAAAATACGTGTTTTTTCATTATATTACCTCTCAAATAGCATACAAATTAAATAATATGACCAGTGACGAAAAAATAGATCAACGACTAAGTCTGAGCGAGAGTTAAATTATCGCTTCATACGCCTTCACATTACGAAGCTCGAACGCTAGTCACTTGACCACTACGAACTCTAACGGCTGGCACTTACGCACAGATGCATAAGACGCGTGATAGACGCTTAAAAATTCTCTTGCGATTTTCTTAGGATTGCCAGAGTAGTGCACCTCACTACTCGCACATTGTGTTGTTTTAATCGCCTACTGAACGTGTACTAAGTTTGAAGCAAATCTGTGATGCCAGCGTTGTGGCTTCCTCTTGTTAGTAATGTAGGCACAGCAAGTCCTCTTTACTTGTCTCATGCCCGTACACAATGAATATCAGTAACTCTTTAAACTTGACCCCACCATACTTCCCTCATCTGGCCAAGGTTATCTCTTTCTTTATTCTTTAAGGCAGATTTACGAAACAAATCCATATGATGTACCTTGCTGAACAGGGTTCATCTAACATATTGTTTTTCATCATTATATCCATAAAATATCCTACTGAACTCAGCGTTCAAGTGCTTCAGAACGGCCAGAATTTTCTTCTTCTGGTTCTCCCCTTGCACCTGTGACCAGTACTGCTTCAAAAGTTGCCTTCAAAAATCTATGTGCATGTTGCACACCTTCGATCGAATTTGCATGTTTGTAGCCAGTTCTCCTCACAGGTGTGAGGTTACAGAACTTATCTTATCGCGGCGGTGTCCAAGACAGCGGCAGTACACTATCAAATTGGCTGATCTACAGTTTGGGATGGATGCCACCTCTCTGATTCAAAAAGTTTGTTACTCTCTGTACTTCCTCCGCATCGTGTCTTCCTCCACAATGGATTCCTGCACATGTGAAGTGCGACAAATACTATCACTGATATGATTCTTCTCGCGTGCACTTCTGCTGCTAGTCTCTTTTATTTCTTTAACAGTCGTTGTGCATTCTCGTTCAATATTTACGAATCTGTGTTAATTTCAGTATACCCTATCAGCATGTTTCTAACTTTGCTACATAACTCAGCAGTGGCATTCTGGTGTCCATACATCTTCGTTTCCGATGCAGCTTCCTTCCTTTTCATCTGTTCATACAGTTTCACTATGACTTCTTCTTTGGCTGAAATCACTCAGTACTCTTCCTTTCTAGTTCACTATTATTTTCTTCAAATTTCCTGTCACTTTCTTTCAACGTTCTGTAGGTTTTCGTGACTTGCTCCACGGCCTATGCTACAGGTTTGGCACTTCGATTCCTACGCAATACTCTATTTCACTCATGCAGCTTTCCATTTCTTCTGTTCATTAAACATTCCATTAATTCTGCGAATGTGTGCCTTGCCTTGTGCCTTCAGTTTCGACCATGCCTCTTCATTTTTTTCCACGTTTCCGAGATTTGTTTCGAGTTGCTCCTACACTATCCACTACATATAACGCCTTGCACAATAGTTTTGATCCCTGAATTCGTTTGTAAAATTGTATTCGCCTGTGTTTCTGGTAAAATATCGACAATGCCTATCTGATGACGTTCTTATTCCATTGGTGTTCGAAAGCTTTTTTGCACAGTCTTCTTGTTTTTCTGTTTTCCCACATCTGTTCGTTTTGAACAGTTGATCATGATTTTTAGACTTCTCTGTTTTGGCTAAGTTTCCTGCCTATTGTTTGTTTCCCATCTTCCTTAGTTACTCTTGTCCTCCTTTTGAATGCTACACTACACGTCTCTCACACAAGAGGCATTACCCATCGATATTCCATTCCGTTTTCTTCTGACAGTCGCGGTTTAGCTGTTTCGCCTCTCCTTTTGTTTCTGCCACTACTCTATGTATCAAAATTCTCTTCACACGTCAAATGTTGCGTTAGGTACACTCCTCCCTGCCATTATCAATAGATAAACAACAACACCACGTAGCCCAAGATTCCAACATTGCACACGATGTGCAGCATCTCAAATCTGAGTAAGAATACATCTAACAAAATATTGTCTACTCTTAATTCAGACCCAAGTGCTGGTTTCAACATATTTCAAACACAATACAAATCACCATAAAGAGTCTTACTCATTACTAAATTTTTTTTAAAAATCATTATCTTTTGTCAGTAGTCAGTATTGGTCTACTGCTCCCCTATGCATCTCTCAGTCCTCAATTAGATAGTAGGAAAAGGGAGAGAAGGAAACGTAGTAGGTGAATATGGATTGGGGGGAAGAAATGAAAGAGGAAGCCGCCTGGTAGAATTTTCCACAGAGCATAACTTAATCATAGCTAACACTTGGTTCAAGAATAATAAAAGAAGGTTGTATACATGGAAGAAGCCTGGAGATACTGACAGGTTTCAGATAGATTATATAATGGTAAGACGGAGATTTAGGAACCAGGTTTTAAATTGTAAGACTTCTCCAGGGGCAGATGTGGACTCTGACCACAATCTATTGGTTATGAACTGTAGATTAAAACTGAAGAAACTGCAAAAAGGTGGGAATTTAAGGAGATGGGACCTGGATAAACAGAAAGAACCAGAGGTCGTAGAGAGCTTCAGGGAGACCATTAGGGAACGACTGACAAGAATGGGGGAAAGAAATACAGTAGAAGAAGAATGGGTAGCTTTGAGAGATGAAATAGTGAAGGCAGCAGAGGATCCAGTAGGTAAAAAGACGAGGGCTAATAGAAACCCTTGGGTAACAGAAGAGATATTGAATTTAATTGATTAAATGAGAAAATATAAAAATGCAGTAAATGAAGCATGCAAAAAGGAATACAAACGTCTCAAAAATGAGATCGACAGGAAGTGCAAAATGGCTAAGCAGGGATGGCTAGGGGACAAATGTAAGGATGTAGAGGCTTATCTCACTAGGGGTAAGATAGATACTGCCTACAGAAAAATTAAAGAGACGTTTGGAGAAAATAGAGACACTTGTATGAATATCAAGAGCTCAGATGGAAACCCAGTTCAAAGCAAAGAAGGGAAAGCAGAAAGGTGGAAGGAGTATATAGAGGGTCTATACAAGGCCGATGTTCTTAAGGACAATATTATAGAAATGGAAGAGAATGTAGATGAAGATGAAATGGGAGATATGATACCGCGTGAAGAGTTTGACAGAACACTGAAAGACCTAATTCGAAACAAGGCCCCAGGAGCAGACAACATTCCATTAGAACTACTACATCTACATTTATACTCCGCAAGCCACCCAACGGCGTGTGGTGGAGGGCACTTTACGTGCCACTGTCATTACCTCCCTTTCCTGTTCCAGTCGCGTGTGGTTCGCGGGATGAACGACTGCTGAAAAGCCTCCGTGCGCGCTCGAATCTCTCTTATTTTACATTCGTGATCTCCTCGGGAGGTATAAGTAGGGGGAAGCAATATATTAGATACCTCATCCAGAAACGCACCCTCTCGAAACCTGGACGGCCTCTCTTGCAGAGTCTGCCACTTGAGTTTGCTAAACATTTCCGTAACGCTCGCTATCACGCTTACGAAATAACCCTGTGACGAAATGCGCCTCTCTTCTTTGGATTTTCTCTATCTCCTCTGTTAACCCGACCTGGTACGGATCTCACATTGACGAGCAATACTCAAGTATAGGTCGAACGAGTGTTTTGTAAGCCACCTCTTTTGTTGATGGACTACATTTTCTAAGGACTTCCCCAATAAATCTCAACTTGGCACCCGCCTTACCAACAATTAATTTTATATGATCATTCCACTTCAAATCGTTCCGTACGCATACTCCCAGATGTTTTACAGAAGTAACTGCTACCAGTGTTTGTTCCGCTATCATATAATTATACAATAAAGGATCCTTCTTTCTATGTATTCGCAATACATTACATTTGTCTATGTTAAGGGTCAGTTGCCACTCCCAGCACCAACTGCCTATCCGCTGCAGATCTTCCTGCATTTAGCTGCAATTCTCGAATGCTGCAACTTCTCTGTATACTACAGCATCATCCGCGAAAAGCCGCATGGAACTTCCGACACTATCCACCAGGTCATTTATATATATTGTGAAAAGCAATGGTCCCATAACACTCCCCTGTGGCACCCCGGAGGTTACTTTAACGTCTGTAGACGTCTCTCCATTGAGAACAACATGCTGTGTAAAACTCTTCAATCCAGCCACACAACTGGTCTGATATTCCGTAGGCTCTTACTTTGTTTATCAGGCGACAGTGGGGAACTGTATCGAACGCCATCCGGAAGTCAAGGAAAATAGCATCTACCTGGGAGTCTGTATCTAATATTTTCTGGGTCTTATGAACAAATAAAGCGAGTTGGGTCTCACACGATCGCTGTTTCCGGAATCCATGTTGATTCCTACAGAGTAGATTCTGGGTTTCCAGAAACGACATGATACAAGAGCGAAAAACATGTTCTACAATTTTACAACAGATCGATGTCAGAGATATAGGTCTATAGTTTTGCGCATCTGCTCGACGACCCTTCTTGAAACCTGGGACTACCTGTGCCTTTTTCCAATCATTTGGAACCTTCCGTTCCTCTAGAGACTTGCGGTACACGGCTGTTATAGGGGGGGGGCAAGTTCTTTCGCGTACTCTGTGTGGAATCGAATTGGTATCCCGTCAGGTCCAGTGGACTTTCCTCTGTTGAGTGATTTCAGTTGCTTTTCTATTCCTTGGACACTTTTTTCGATGTCAGCCATTTTTTCGTTTGTGCGAGGATTTAGAGAAGGAACTTTAGTGCGGTCTTCCTCTGTGAAACAGCTTTGGAAAAAGGTGTTTAGTATTTCAGCTTTACTCGTGTCATCCTCTGTTTCAATGCCATCATCATCCCAGAGTGTCTGGATATGCTGTTTCGAGCCACTTACTGATTTAACGTAACACCAGAACTTCTTAGGCTTTTCTGTCAAGTCGGTACATAGAATTTTACTTTCGAATTCACTGAACGCTTCATGCATAGTCTGCTTGCGCAAACTTTCACGTCGTTTAGCTTCTGTTTGTCTGAGAGGTTTTGGCTGCGTTTAAACTTGCAGTGAAGCTCTCTTTGCTTTCGCAGTAGTTTCCTAACTTTGTTGTTGAAACACGGTGGGTTTTTCCCGTCCCTCACAGTTTTACTCGGCACGTACCTGTCTAAAACGCATTTTACGATTGCCTTGAACTTTTTCCATAAACACTCAACATTGTCAGTGTCGGAACAGAAATTTTCGTTTTGACCTGTTAGGTAGTCTGAAATCTGCCTTCTATTACTCTTGCTAAACAGATAAACCTTCCTCCCTTTTTTTATATTCCTATTTACTTCCATATTCAGGGATGCTGCAACGGCATTATGATCACTGATTCCCTGTTCTGCGCTTACAGAGTCGAAAAGCTCGGGTCTGTTTGTTATCAGTAGGTCCAAGATGTTATCTCCACGAGCCGGTTCTCTGTTTAACTGCTCGAGGTAATTTTCGGATAGTGCACTCAGTGTAATGTCACTCGATGCTCTATCCCTACCACCCGTCCCAAACATCTGAGCGTCCCAGTCTATATCAGGTAAATTGAAATCTCCACCTAAGACTATAACATGCTGAAAAAATTTATGTGAAATGTATTCCAGATTTTCTCTCAGTTGTTCTGCCACTAATGCTGCTGAGTCGGGAGGTCGGTAAAAGGAGCCAATTATTAACCTAGCTCGGTTGTTGAGTGTAACCTCCACCCATAATAATTCACAGGAACTATCCACTTCTACTTCACTACAGGATAAACTAATACTAACAGTGACAAACACGCCATCACCGGTTGCATGCAATCTATCCTTTCTAAATACCGTCTGTGCCTTTGTAAAAATTTCGGCAGAATTTTTCTCTGGCTTCAGCCAGCTTTCCATACCTATAACGATTTCAGCATCGTTGCTTTCTATCAGCGCTTGAAGTTCCGGTACTTCACCAAAGCAGCTTCGACAATTTACAATTACAATACCGATTGCTGCTTTGTCCCCGCGAGACCTGACTTTGCCCTACACCCTTTGAGGGTGTTGCCCTTTCTGTGCTCGCCCGAGGCCATCTAACCTAATAAACCGCCTAGTCCACGCCACACAACCCCTGCTACCCGTGTAGCCGCCTGCTGTGTTTAGTGGACTCCTGACCTATCCAGCGGAACCCGAAACCCCACCACCCTATGGCGCAAGTCGAGGAATCTGCAGCCCACACGGTCGCAGAACCGTCTCAGCCTCTGATTCAGACCCTCCACTCGGTTCTGTACCAAACGTCCGAAGTCAGTCCTGTCGACGATGCTGCAGACGGTGAGCTCTGCTTTCATCCTGCTAGCGAGACTGACAGTCTTCACCAAATCAGATAGCCGCCGGAAGCCAGAGAGGATTTCTTCCAGTCCATAGCGACACACATCATTGGTGCCAACATGAGCGACCACCTGCAGATGGGTGCACCCTGTATCCTTCATGGCATCTGAAAGGACCCTTTCCACATCTGGAATCACCCCCCGCCCCCCCCCCCCCCGTATGCACACGGAGTGCACATTGGTTTTCTTCCCCTCTCTTGCTGCCATATTCCTAAGGGGCCCCATTATGCACCTGACGTTGGAGCTCACAACTACCAGTAAGCCTACCCTCTGTGACCGCCCGGATCTTGCAGACTGAGGGGCAACCTCTGGAACAGGACAAGCAGCCATTTCCGACCGAAGATCAGTATCAGCCAGAGACAGAGCCTGTAAACGGTTCGTCAGACAAACTGCAGAGGCCTTCCGTTCAGCCCTCCAGAATGTTTTTCGCCCCCTGCCACACCTCGAGACGACCTCCCACTCTACCACGGGTGAGGGGTCAGCCTCAATGTGGGCAGTATCCCGGGCAGCTACAGCTGTAGTCCGATCGGGGGATGCGTGGGACGAGTTGGCCGTACCCCACAAACCCCCATCCAGACCCCCAAAGTGATGCCCATTGGCAACAGTCTCAAGCTGTGTGACCGAAGCCAACACTACCTGAAGCTGGGAGCGAAGGCATGCCAACTCAGCCCGCATCTGAACACAGCAGTCGCAGTCCCTATCCATGCTAGATACTGTTGTGCAAAGAACGTCCGAACTAATCTACAGAGAGCACAAACAATTCGACACAAAATTTAAACGGTTACTAAAATACGAAATTGCCTGGTAAATGCAGTAACGCTGCTACATGGTGATACAACTCTCAAATACTATAATACGCCCGAAATTTATGAATTAAACAATGCAAGTACCCAAAAGCACGCAAAGAAATTAAGAATTAAACTTGTAACAATGCGACTTGCTGCTGGCAGCTGCTTATCCAATAGCGACCTCCTCGAAAAACAGTCTGTCCTTTCAAGACATCAATCAGAACGGACGATTTGATGTTCATGTTATACTCAGTCTCCACATCCAAAATAGATTTGTAAATCGTAGGCCTCCATCGAAAGACATGATGAACCCTGCGACGAGGCATACTGCCGACTATGCGTCAGCTACCGGGAACACGCTATTTATAGCCACAGCGTGCTTGCTCACAAACAAGTTGACGCCTGTCCAAGGTCACGTTTGAAAAATCTGCAGCTGGCGACTCGTTAAAACTAGAGTCGCCAGCCTCTGGCACACACCCAAATTCAATTCAAACTTCGCACGCAGTGCACACAAAACATACAAATTACAAGAATAAATAAGTTTTCAAGAATGGGTTGTTTGGGATGGGTCATTCATGCTGACCCAACAGGACTCTTCATTTGCTGTCATGTGTATATTATAATAAAAATACTAATATAAATTAATGAATAAATAAATTTATTACGTAGTATTATATACACTCATATCACCAACTATTCAACATTTCATATATCACCCCTAAACTATTATCATCATGCAATAGTTTACAAGACTTCCTTGTCCTAACACACAATTCTTTGTGCATGATGATAATATTTGTATTTTTGTGCGTGGTAGGGGTGTTAATATGAAATGTAAAATAGTTGGTGATATGACTGTATATAATAGTATGTAATAAATTTATTTATTCATTAATTTATATTTGTTTTTTTTTTAATAATATACACGTGACAGCAAATAAAGAGTCCTGTTGCCTGTCCAAGGTGACGTTTGAAAAATCTGCGGCTGGCGACTCATTAAAACTAGAGGCGCCAGCCTCTGGCACACACCCAAATGCAATTCGAACTTCACGCGCAGCACACACAAAACACACAAATTACAAGAATAAATAAGTCACATGTATATTATAATAAAAAAACAAATATAAATTAATGAATAAATAAATTTATTACATACTATTACATACAGTCATATCACATACTATTTTACATTTCATATCAACAGCCCTACCACGCACAGAAATACAAATATTATCATCATGCAATAGTTTACAAGACATCCTTGTCCTAACACACAATGGTTTATCAATAAAAAAATTTGTTGATGTTTCTCCAACACCACGAACTTGAGACATAGTGATCATGAACGTCCGATAACCGAGAACATCACGAGGAGGTACCTGCTCCAGAGACGTAGCTGTACACTTAGTAGTAGTATCAATACGAATTATTGCAACAGTCAACCAACATTGACCGATTGGATTGTCAGTAACAGAAAAAGTAAAATCAAAACGACCTCCTCGAAAAACAATCTGTCCTTTCAATACATCAATCAAAACGGACGAAATGACGTAGCGGTCACGCGGTTCCAGACTGAAGCACCTAGAACCGCGTGGCCACACCGGCCCAACACCTGCTTTCTTTGGGATTGGAATTATTGTATTCTTCTAGAAATCTGAGGGTATTTCGCCTGTCTCATACATCTTGTTCACCAGATGGTAGAGTTTTGTCAGGACTGGCTCTCCCAAGTCTGTCAGTCTCCACATCCAAAATAGATTTGTAAATGATAGGCCTCCATCGGGAGACACGATGAACCCTGCGACGAGGCATACTGCCGACTATGCATCAGCTACTGGAAACACACTATTTATAGCCACAGTGCGCTTGCGCACAAACAAGTTGGTGCCTGTCCAAGGTCACGTTTGAAAAATCTGCAGCTGGCGACTCGTTAAAACTAGAGTCGCCAGCCTCTGGCACACACCCATGATGATAATATTTGTATTTTTGTGCGTGGTAGGGGTGTTGATATGAAATGTAAAATAGTTGGTGATATGACTGCATATAATAGTATGTAATAAATATATTTATTCATTAATTTATATTTGTTTTTTTATTATAATATACACGTGACAGCAAACAAAGATAATAAATAAGTTACTGACAATCAAATCGCTCAATGTTGGTTGACTGTTGCAATAATTCGTGTTGATACTACTACTAAGTCTACAGCTACGTCTTCGGAGCAGGTACCTCCTCGTGATTTTCTCGGTTTTTTTATTATAATATACACGTGACAGCAAATAAAGAGTCCTCTTGGGTCAGCATGAATGGGTCAGCAAGAATGACCCATCCCAAACAACCAATTCTTGGAAACTTATTTATTCTTGTAATTTGTGTGTTTTGTGAGCACTGTGCACGAAATTTGAATTGATTTTGGGTGTGTGCCAGAGGCTGGTCACTCTAGTTTTAACAAGTCGCCAGCCGCAGATTTTTCAAATGTGAACTTGGACAGGCGCCAACTTGTTTGTGCGCAGGCGCGCTGTGGCTATAAATAGCGTGTTTCCAGTAGCTGACACATAGTCGGCAGTATGCCTCATCGCAGGGTTCATTGTGTCTTCCGATGGAGGCCTATGATTTACAAATCTATTTTGGATGTGGAGACTGACAGACTTGGGAGAGCCAGTCCTGACAAAACTCTACCATCTGGTGAACAAGATGTATGAGACAGGCGAAATACCCTCAGATTTCTAGAAGAATACAATAATTCCAATCCCAAAGAAAGCAGGTGTTGGGCCGGTGTGGCCACGCGGTTCTAGGTGCTTCAGTCTGGAACCGCGTGACCGCTACAGTCGCAGGTTCGAATCCTGCCTCGGGCATGGATGTATGTGATGTCCTTAGGTTAGTTAGGTTTAAGTAGTTCTAAGTTCTAGGGGACTGATGACCACAGATGTTAAGTCCCATAGTGCTCATAGCCATTTTGAAAGCAAGTGTTGACAGATGTGAAAATTACCGAACTATCAGTTTAATAAGCCATGGCTGCAAAATACTAACACGAATCCTTTACAGTTGGAACGGAAAAACTGGTAGACGCCAACCTCGAGGAAGATCAGTTTGGATTCCATAGAAATGTTGGAACACATGAGGCAATACTGACCCTACAACTTATCTTAGAAAATAGACTAAGGAAAGGCAAACCTACGTTTCTAGCATTTGTAGACTTAGAGAAAGCTTTTGACAATGTTGATTGGAATACTCTCTTTCAAATTCTGAAGGTGGGAGGGGTACAACACAGGGAGCGACGGCTATTTACAATTTGTACAGAAAGCAGATGGCAGTTATAAGAGTTGAGGGGCATGAAAGGGAAGCAATGGTTGGGAAGGGAGTGAGACAGGGTTGTAGTCTCTCCCCAATGTTATTCAATCTGTATATTAAGCAAGCAGTAAAGGAAACAAAAGAAAAATTTGGAGTAGGAATTAAAATCCACGGAGAAGAAATAAAAACTTTAGGGTTCACTGATGACATTGTAATTCTGTCAGAGAGAGCAAAGGACTTGGAAGAGCAGCAGAACGGAGTGGACATGGTCTTGAAAGGAGGATATAAGATGAACATCAACAAAAGCAAAACGAGAATAATGAAATGTAGTCAAATTAAATCGGATGATGCTGCGGGAATTAGATAATAAAATGAGACGCTTAAAGTGGTAAATGAGTATTGCTATTTCGGGAGCAAGATAACTGATGATGGTCAAAGTAGAGGGGATATAAAATGTAGACTGGCAATGGCAAGGAAAGCATTTCTGAAGAAGAGAAGTTTGTTAACATCGAGTATAGATTTAAGTGTCAGGAAGACGTTCCTGAAAGTATTTGTACACAGTATAGCCATGTATGGAAGTGAAACATGGTCGATAAATTAGACAAGAAGAGAATAGAAGCTTTCGAAATGTGGTGTTACAGAAGAATGCTAAAGATTAGATGGGTAGATCACATAACTACTGAGGAGGTATTGAATAGAATTTGAGAGAAGAGAAATTTGTAGCACAAGTTGACTAGAAGAAAGGATCGGTTGGTAAGGCATATTCTGAGGCATCAAGGGATCACCAATTTATTATTGGAGGGCAGCGTGGAGGGTAAAAATCGCAGAGGGAGACCAAGAAATGAATACACTAAACAGATTCAGAAGGAAGTAGGTTGCAGTAGGTACTGGGAGATGTAGAAGCTTGCACAGCATAGGGTAGCATGGAGAGCTGCATCAAACCAGTCTCTGGACTGAAGACCACTACAACAGCCGCAACAACAAAGCATAAATAAGCACACCTCTCACATTCACATGCTGAGTGCCCACACTGGCTGCATGTTGCACAAAATTCCAGTTTTGCTCAATGACATGGCTTGCTGTGCCCAGTCAAATGTTGCTGAACTCACCTAGTAGGATGCAGGCTACCTGCTTCTTATGAGTTCCCCTTGAATTGGCTCAAATCCATTAAACCAGTCTCCTGTACTAACGTCACTCGAAATACTGTATATTGTGACACACACCTGTTGTTAATACACACGCATATGTCTGAAAACTAGACCCAAAACAATCCTACAACTGTTAGCTGGTCCCCAATATCTCCACCTCCATACTCTCTTTTCATCTCTTCATTCCTCTCCCTTTGTCCATTTCCTCTGCCCCTCCTCTCTGATGTTATCTTCCTCTCTCTCCCTCTGACCATACCCTCCTTCCCCTTTCTGTTTCCATCTCCACCTCCCCATCATCCCTTTTCACCTGTCTACCAGTATTCTACACCTTTCACCTGCCTCATACGTTTCCTCCTCTTCCCCTCTCTCTGCCTGTTTCTACCTCCACATCACTCTGTCCATCCACTTTTCCATCCATCTCAATCTGTCCCCAGCCCTGCTCATCGTCATGTCTAGCCCCTGCAATACAGTTAAATAAACCAGGCTGATATTACTCCAACACGACACATCTGTCATGTATAGCAGCCTACATGTCGGGGCCAGGAAAAGCATTGCTTGCCACTGACAAATAGGCTGCTCTGCAAAGCATATTGATTTGGCAAGCTGATACTGTTCCCACACAACATGCCTATCATGCAGTGTAGCCTACACACTAGGTGCATAAAAACACTTTTTGCCCATATTTTGCTCCTATGGAAGCTAGGAGGTTATAACCCCCCACAGTGCTGATACCCATGAGGCTGCTATTTCTGTGCCACATTGGGTTGAAATCAATCCACAGGTTACGGAGGAGATCCCAGACATACACATATATGACAGATTAAAGTGAGTAATATAATTTTCTGGTCCAAAGTATAAGAAACAATGGTTGAAATGATTGAAATTGTAGATGAGATTTTCACAGAGAACAGAAAATCCTGAAAAATGTTCGAAACATCTTATCTCAAGAATTAGTTGACCTATACATTAACTGTGCAAATCAAAAGGTTGTGGGACTTTGTAAATTAATCCTGGACAGGAGTTGTCAAAATCTTATGTGAGACTATGGTTGAGTGCTCAGCCTGCCTCTATGATGCTAGTACGATGTATAACTGGTGATCTAGTCAGAAAACGAATCGCCCTACCCATGAAATCAAGTGAAATTAATTAACTAAATGTCACACAACAGAAACTACTGCAGTATGGAGTGAGAACAGGGGTGATCCTAACAAACATGACAACTTGACTCCATAGCTTACACAAGTATATTAACGAATAATTTCATCTAGCTACTGAATGTAAGTAAAGGTCACACTTAAGCTAAATTTCGCATGTTGCTGGGTATGATTTGATGTTTGGTGATAAATATTTTGGCTGGAAAAATTCTTATTCAGCCCCAAGTTAAATTTATTATAAAAATTAAGAGGTTTGCTAATGAACATTGAATTTACAGTCAGCATAAAATACATAGTGATTCAATGATTTTCACAAAAAGACACATTATGATTTTCACATTAATGGGTGGAAACAGGATAGCGAATAAAATGCTTCAAAGGCCCCATATAACTGCAAATGATTCCAAATGCAACTAATCAGTGGAACTGAGATGAGACCAGAAATAAAACACCCCAAAAGTTGTATGTAAGCACCAGTTGCCTCGCCTAAGACCATAGTAATCCAAATGAACTGCCAGAGTGTGTTTCTTTAAACCAAACCAATCTTGCAACAAGCAAATTCGTAGTCCCTCGTTAGAATGTGTGCAGTGCCTGCACTTTCCCACCACACTCACATAGTTCTGCCACTGCAGATGACTGAAACGATGGGGACAGTTTCTGTCTGGCCATGGCATCCGTGTCCAATTTGCAACAGAGTACAGACTCTGCAGGACAGAGGTGAAGATGGCTGCTGAGCTTACGAAGGCAATGAGTTATCAGGGCCCACCTAACATGATGTGTTCTCTGCTCGCAGTTGCAGTTATAAAAACAGTGTGGTTCTACCAGTGTCAGAAACTCTCTAGCCCACTACAGTAAAGAGTATGAGCTTCATCCAACGAAAAATTCAGAAATATCTTTAAAAATCCCTTCTCTTACGTATTTGGACTTTATTAGGAAATGATATTAACTGCCTCTAAAAGTGGGGAAGAAGTTCGGAGTTCGCTCCCACCAAGTACATGATTTTTCATCCTGGGCAATGACAGGGAAGGCAAGTATACACATGCCAGCCCTTTCTGTGGCTATCTCAATAATTTTTGTGAACCATCAGAGTTCATCTTACAACCTTCATTAAGAACAACTCTCTGCCTCTTTTATGGTTATGGGGTCTTTCTTCGCTTTCATAGCATATTGTATGTTTTTCACCCCTTAGATCCCTATCTGTCTAAAAAGCATTCCTAAGACTCCATATATCCCTGAAGTTTTACAATCTCCTAAGTTTCTCCATGCTGCCTCCCGTTGTTATGGTCTCTGGATGGTTCCAGCACCCCTCAGCCCCAGCTACAGCGACTGTCTGTTCGCGCTCGCTCAGGCCTTTCAGAAAGAATCACGTTTATGAAACCACATTTATGACTCCCATATCACATTCCCGTGTGGATATGTCCCACGCACGGCAGCTCGCCTAATTTGTTAGGGGAAAGAAAGGATCCCAGAGTGTATATATATATATATATATATATATATATATATATATATATATATATATATATATATATATAAAAGACAGACAGGAGCTAAATGGATTTGGAACCATTGTGATAAAGTGTGCTACCTATTTCGACTTTATGGGGTCTCCTATTTTAAATAAACAAATGATGATTAGGTTACAGGTCAGTTTGGGAAAAACTGTCACGTAACAATTGCATTAAAGAACCTAAACTGAAACAACCCATCTGGAATAGACGACATACCCTAATAATTATTGAAATTCCTGGAGAAACAAACACGATAAAACTATGTCATCTTGTATACAAGACATATGAGACTTAAAAAATAAATGAATACTAAAGAATGTATATGTAAACAGGTGGGTAGATGACGCAGAACTATCAGTTTAATGAGTAATTGTTGCAAAGAATTAGCACACGTTATTTACAGCTGAGTAGAAAGACTAAAAAAGAATAGTAGAACCTCAGGGAAGATCAGTTTACGTTCTGGTGAAATGTGGGCAACACTGACTCTCCTACTTATCTTGGCAGATGAGATGAAGGGGGTGCCTGTGTTTATAGCAAGATTTGGAGAAAATTTTGACAAAGTTAATCCGTAAGTGCTACTCTGAGACAGAACGGTTAGCACAGGAAGTCGTTGCGAGCCGTAGGACATGAAAAAAAAATAATAACTTGGACAGAAAATAGATTCCATTTAGAAGAGTCAGAGGACATGAAAGGGAAGTGGTTGTTGAGAAGGGATGAGATATGGTTGTATCCTATACCATAGGTAATTGAATCTGTACGACTGACAATTGGCAAGCAGCAAAGCAAACCTAAGAAAAATCTTGAAAGGGAATTACAGTTCAGGGGAAAAAAATAAGAACTTTAAGGTTTGCCTGTGACACTGTAATAGTGTCAGGGTTGAGAGAGAACTTAAATCAGGTCTTTGAAAACAGTTTATAAGATGAACATCTGCATATAGAAAGAAGGGTTGTTGTTGTTATGGTCTTCAGTTCTGAGACTGGTTTGTTGCAGCTCTCCATGCTACTCTATCCTGTGCAAGATTCTTCATCTCCCAGTATCTACTGCAACCTACATCCTTCTGAATCTGCTTAGTGTAGTCATCTCTTGGGCTCCCTCTACGATTTTTACCCTCCACGCTGCCTTCCAATACTAAATTGGTGATCCCTTGATGCCTCAGAACATGTCCGACCAACCGCTCTCTTCTTCTGGTCAAGTTGTGCCACAAATTTCTCTTCTCCCCAATCCTATTCAATACTTCCTCATTAGTTACATAATCTACCCATCTAATCTTCAGCATTCTTCTGTAGCACCACATTTCGAAAGCTTCTATTCTCTTCTTGTCAAAACTATTTATCGTCCATGTTTCACTTTTATACATGGCTACACTCCATACAAATACTTTCAGAAATGACTTCCTGACACTTAATTCTATACTCGATGCTAACAAATTTCTCTTCTTCAGAAACGCTTTCCTTGCCATTGCCAGTCTACATTTTATATCCTCTCTACTTCGATTATCATCAGTTATTTTGCTCCCCAAATAGCAAAATTCCTTTACTACTTTAAGTGTCTCATTTCCTAATCTAATTCCCCGACATCGCTCGACATAATTCGACTACATTCCATTATCCTCGTTTTGCTTTTGTTGATGTTCATCTTATATCCTTCTTTCAAGACACTATCCATTCCGTTCAGCTGCTCTTCCAAGTCCTTTGCTGTCTCTGACAGAATTACGATGTCATCGGCGAACCTCAAAGTTTTTATTTCTTCTCCATGCATTTTAATAGCTACTCCGAATTTTTCTTTTGTTTCCTTCACTGCTTGCTCAATATACAGATTGAATAACATCGGGGGAGACTACAACCCTGTCTCACTCCCTTCCCAACCACTGCTTCCCTTTCATGTCCCTCGACTCTTATAACTGCCATCTGATTTCTGTACAAATCGTAAATAGCCTTTCGCTCCCTGTATTTTACCCCTGCCACCTTCAGAATTTGAAAGAGAGTATTCCAGTCAACATTGTCAAAAGCTTTCTCTAAGTCTACAAATGCTAGAAACGTAGGTTTGCCCTTCCTTAATCTAGCTTCTAAGGTAAGTCGTAGGGTCAGTATTGCCTCACGTGTTCCAACATTTCTACGGAATTCAAACTGATCTTCCCCGAGGCCGGCTTCTACTAGTTTTTCCATTCGTCTGTATAGAATTCGCGTTAGTATTTTGCAGCTGTGACGTATTAAACTGATAGTTCGGTAATTTTCACATCTGTCAACACCTGATTTCATTGGGATTGGGATTATTATATTCTTTTTGAAGTGTGAGGGTATTTCGCCTGTTTCATACATCTTGCTCACCAGATGGTAGAGTTTTGTCAGGACTTGCTCTCCCAAGGCTGTCAGTAGTTCCAATGGAATGTTGTCTACTCCGGGGGCCTTGTTTCGACTCAGGTCTTTCAATGCTCTGTCAAACTCTTCACGCAGTATCGTATCTCCCATTTCATCTTCATCTACATCCTCTTCCATTTCCATAATATTGTCCCCAAGTACATCGCCCTTGTATAGACCCTCTATGTAGTCCTTCCACCTTTCTACTTTCCCTTCTTTGCTTAGAACTGGGTATCCATCTGAGCACTTAATATTCATACAAGTGGTTATCTTCTCTCCAAAGGTCTCTTTAATTTTCCTGTAGGCAGTATCTATCTTACCCCTAGTGAGATAAGCCTCTACATCCTTACATTTGCCCTCTAGCCATCCCTGCTTAGCCATTTTGCACTTCCTGTCGATCTCATTTTTGAGACATCTGTATTCATTTTTGCATGCTTCATTTACTGCATTTTTATATTTTCTCCTTTCATCAATTAAATTGAATATTTCTTCTGTTACCCAAGGATTTCTACTAGCCGTCGTCTTTTTACCTACTTGATCCTCTGCTGCCTTCACTACTTCATCCCTCAAAGCTACCCATTCTTCTTCTACTGTATTTCTTTCCCCCATTCCTGTCAATTGGTCCCTTATGCTCTCCCTGAAACTCTGTACAACCTCTGGTTCTTTTAGTTTATCCAGGTCCCATCTCCTTAAATTCCCACCTTTTTGCAGTTTCTTCAGTTTTAATCTACAGTTCACAAACCAATAGATTGTGGTCAGAGTCCACATCTGCCCCTGGAAATGTCTTACAATTTAAAACCTGGTTCCTAAATCTCCGTCTTACCATTATATAATCTATCTGAAACCTGTCAGTATCTCCAGGTTTCTTCCATGTATACAGCCTTCTTTTATGATTCTTGAACCAAGTGTTAGCTATGATTAAGTTGTGCTCTGTGCAAAATTCTACCAGGCGGCTTCCTCTTTCATTTCTTAGCCCCAGTCCATATTCACCTACTACGTTTCCTTCTCTCCCTTTTCCTACTACCGATTTCCAGCCACCCATGACTATTAAATTTTCATCACCCTTCACTATCTGAATAATTTCTTTTATTTCATCATACATTTCTTCAATTTCTTCGTCATCTGCAGAGCTAGTTGGCATATAAACTTGTGCTACTGTAGTAGGTGTGGGATTTGTATCTATCTTGGCAAAGAAGGATATGTGGTCGAATTAAAACCTATCATGCTGAAGGAAATACATAAGGGAATGAGACAGTGAACGTAATAAATGAGTTTTGGTATTTCGGCGGTAAAATAAGTGACGATGGTCGAGGTAAATAAAAACGCAGACTTGAAATAACAAGCAAAACGTTTGTAAAAAAAGAGAAATATTTTAACATTGAATATAAAGTTAGGTGTTATGAGGTCTTTTCTGAAGCTATTATTCTGGAGTGTAGCATCGCAAGAAGTGGAAAGTGGACAATAAAACGTATAGATAAGATGAAAGCAGAAAGTTTTGAAATGTGGTGATACAGAGGGATGCTGAAGAGTGGATGGTTTGATCGTATAATTAATGAAGAAGCAACTAACCCCTGACTAAAATCAGGGTTTGGTTAATAGGACATATCCTGAGGCACCGACAAATAGTTAATTTGGTAATGGAGGGAACTGTAAGGGAGTAACAATTGTAAATGGAGACGAAGACTTGAGTATAGTAAGCGGGTGCAGCTGGATGTGGGCTTTAATAGTTATGAAGCGGTGAAGTCAGCACACGGTAGACTAGTGTGGACAGTTATATCAGACCATTCTTCGTGCTGGACGACAGCAGAAACAGCGTTGTTATTGCATAAATATAGCTACATAGTTAATATTCCGTATTGAATTGCAGACAGCCTGAATGTTTTGTATCTGTAGATTTGCAGAGCTAAGCTGAGACTGACATCGTCACGGACACGTTAGGAATGGCCAATAACAGCTCAGTCATAATTTTCGATAAACGTTGTCGGCCTGACAGCAGTGTGTGAACTAGTGGGCTGTTTCGACTGCAATTTGCAACTTGTTTTGTTACGTTAGCACGCAGCGAGCTTGGCCTCTGGCCAGATAGTAGCAGTACGTTATCACCGTGACCTACAGTAACGGAGGGAAACAGGCTGCGCGAGACAACTCGCATGTGGTAGTAGGCTAGACTCAGAGACCACTACTACAATTCATACATGGGCAGCAACGGTGCCTGACTGTTATGATGTAACAGAATGGGTAAAGATAAATCACATGGAGGAAAAAAGTTCACCAGAGACGGCAGGAGTAGCCACTCAATGCTGGTTTTATTCAAAAACAGCTTATAAATTATGTCAATGCACTAGACGAGCACCCTATCATTTTCATATGCTGCCATGTTCTCTTTTATGAGTTGATGTCAAATTAAGTTTATGTTTCCAATTAGGCTCTTACGAAATATTTCAATACAATAGATGTTTGGTTTTAGTAAAATGACGAATTAGGCTATGGATTTTCTCGACAGATCCTTTTTTTTAAATTTATTGTTATGTTGTAGCACGTCTTCTCACGGATGACAGCGGGCTAGAAGCTGTCGAACATGTTGCTGTTCAGACACTGATTTTCCGAATTGAAAACATAGTTTTTTCTTTTGAAAAGATGAAGAAAGCAGTTAATGGTGAAATGTTTGATAGGACTCCTGGTAACTGTGTAATAGGAATTATGCTTGGTATAGGATATATTTTATTTATTTTCGTTTATTTATTTATTTAACCTGGCAAGATTAGGGCCATCAGGCTCTCTCTTACATCTAAACAGGCATTCTACTTATTTTGCTTTCATGTGTTTTAGTAGGCATGTTAAACTACATTTAGTACAAAAATTGAAATAAACACTTACAAAGGTACACTTGGAAAAATACATACACATACAGTTTATATTAGCAGATGATAAGTACTGCTATAATTATGCATTATGATAGAGAGAGATTTTAGGTATGACTGCTAGCAGCAGGGGGTATGACGATGACCGATGGTGAAGGGAAGAGAGATATGATGAAACACAGTTAAGGAAATATAAAGGAAAAGAAGATTGCTTGGGTAATGGAGTTAGATGAAGAGGAAGGAGAGAAAGGAGCAAGATAGGAGACACTAGCTTTGCTATTTGACAGAGGGGAGGATTGGACTTGTACATTAATTTTGTCGAAACGTTATGAAGATGATAGTAGGAAATGCTTCAACTTCTTCTTAAAAGCAGCAGGGGATTGAATTTTGTGCAAGGTAAGGGACATTATGTTCTAGAGGCGGACAGCGGCAACAGAGTAGGAGTTTGTAAATGTTTTTGTTTTGTGAGTGGGCACAGTTAGGATACCAGATAACAGCGACCTCGTGTTTCGGTTATGATGACATGGAAGGTGTTTAATCCCTGAAGCAAGCAACTGGGATGCTTGCGCGACGACGAGCCGGTGAAGTAGACATAGTGTGTGGTGGTCACGCAATTTGTCTGGCCTCAGCCACCCTAGCCGGGAGTATGAAGCACTGACATGATCATATCGGCGAATGTTGCAGGTGTAACGCACACAGTTATTCATGGTTAATTCTAACCGTCTTTTGTTTTCACTACACATGTCCTGTTGGATAACAACACAATAGTGGAGGTTCGGTAGAACGAGTGCTTGCACGAGCTGGCGTTTCACGTCTTGTGGAAATATGTTCCGAAACTTTTTGAGAGCATAGAGACGAAAGGACATCTTCCGGCACACTGCGACTGTATTCTCTGCCCAGCTGAGATGCTCATCCAAAATTACACCCAAGTTCTTAACTGTTTTCTGATATGGCATTGGAATACCGTCGAGCAGAATAGGAGGCAGCCGTTTGCGGTAATCTGAACTTATTAACTTCTGATGAGCTATTAAGATTACTTGTGTCTTCTTTGCATTTAGTTTAAGCCCCAGGTTTTTCGCACATGTCACCACTGAATATAGATCGTCATTCATCTGAGCGACTGCAGTGTTTATATCTTCAGTTCTGGCGCTTAGGTAAAGCTGAAGGTCGTCGGCATAGAAATTATATTTACAGGAGGACAGAACCAACGAAATATCATTGACGTATAAAGAAAACAAAAGGGGCTCTATGACTGATCCTTGTGGCACTCATGAGGAGACATGTTTCCCGGAAGACTTTTCATTTACACGGACAACACATTGCTGTCTGTCTTTTAAGTAGCTTTCAAACCACCTCATAGCACTATCTGAGAAATTAAGCTGTCCCATTTTTATGAGCAATATGTCAAAGTTAACAGTGTCAAAAGCTTTGCTGAATTCTAGTAGCGTCAGTATTGTTGCTTTTCGGCTGTCGATGACATATTTCAGGTCATCCGTTACTTTAACTAGAGCAGTGTTTGTGGTTTGGTGTTTACAGAACCCGGATTGAAATTTGTCATATAGGTTGAGTTCATGCAGCTGTTCAGTGATTTGATCATGAACAATATATTCAAGTGCTTTGGAAACAGCAGGCAGTATGCTAATTGGTTGGTAATCACTAGGCAGTTGCGGGTTTTCAATCTTAGGGATGGGTCGAATTATGCTTCTTTTCCATGCAGTGGGGTATATTCAATTCACGAAGTAAAAATTAAATATGTCATTTGAGACAGGTACTAAGATATCCGCAATATTCTTAATCATGGTTATACTGATACTGTCACTGCCTGTCGCATCAGAAGAGATTCTCAGTGTTGCTTTTTTTTGCAGTATTTATTGTTATATGTTTTAGATGGAAGGTATCGTGGTTAGTTATCCAGTTAGGGGGATTCTTGTGGATGGTAATTATCAGCCGTATGGGTATTTAAAGGTGCAGAGAAGAAGTCATTTAATTCGTTAGCTGAGACATGAAAAGCAGTTTCCGATTTTGCCTTTCTGACCTCCAAGCCACGGAGTTTCTTCCACAGAGTCGTGGGTGTCGGATTGCTGCATACAAGGGAGCGAATGTGCCTGATTTTAGCATTGCGACTGCATTGTTTCACTCTGTTCCGTACTTTTTTTGTTCTTCGAAACACTCGGGTTTCGGATCTGTCCTGAAACGCCTGTGGGCAGCATCCCTATTATTCGTCATTTGACGTAATTCATTTGTCAGCTATGGAGCAGGAGATTTTCTTACACGGATTGTGTGTACAGGTGCATGTTTGTCATAGAGGGCAGTGAGTTTATCACCAAGTTCATTAATTTTGCCATCGATTGTAGGTTCTATGATTATTTGATTCCATGAGATTCCTGAGCAATCGGCTGTTAGAGCGTCAAGATCAATACGTTGATTTGATGTTTGGGGGCTGCACAGAGTAGGCCAGGAGTATTACATCATGTGCTGAGAGGCCTGGGGCCGACGTTTGACCAACATCTCTTACTTTGTCAGTCTTTTCGTGCGATTACGTCTATAAGAGTATGACTGTGCGCCGTATGATGTGCAGGTTGTAATGGAAGAATGTTCATGCTATTGCAGGTAAACAGTCTTCTTAGGTTTATTGTGGAGGAAGTGTCTCTTAGCAGGTCTATGTTCATGTCTCCCATTACGATGACATGTTCGTATTGACGCTGAAGAGAATGTAATTCCGACTGAAAGGAGCTCATTGAGATTATTTTTGGCGGCTTGTAGACGACACCGATCAAGCACTTCCGACTTTGTATATTTGTTTCAGTGAAATGAATTGAGCCTCTTTTTCTTCAGCAGGGTTTGACGTACATAAGACTTTCGATTTGAGATCTGTTCGTATATACGCGCCGCCACCGCCTCCTCGCTTTTTTTATCTGTCTACCCTAACAAATGTGTACCCTGGGAGATGAATGGATGCAGAGGATATGTGTGGTTTTAACCACGTTTCGGATAAGAGGATTACGTGGTAGTTTAGTTGGTTGAAGAGGAGGCTAAGTTCTTCGTAATGTGCAGATAAAGACTGGATGTTGCAGTGCGCTACTAAAAGCTCAGACACGTTCCGCTGAGCAGCCTCAAGTAAGGTGGTAGACTGGTTTGTCCCTTTGTTAGGCACTACCTCCCGAGAGGGGCACTGGCCGCTGCTGCCGCGATGTGACATTCCACAGGGGTGTCCGAGATTTTGCGCGCCCTGTTTGCGACTCCGCGAATGCAGAAAGAAAGGTGATCGCAAGAGATTTCCTGAGGTTGCAGGGGTGTAGAAAATGGGGTAGCAGTAGTCGGTGCGGGGGGAATATGACCGAACCAGTGACGGCTGTGTGTGACCTTGTACCGTCTGTCGTAAAAGATGAAATGTAATTAGTGTATTTGAAACAGCTTAGAGTGGAAAGAAAAAAAAGGGGGGGTGATTTAGAAGGCCGATGCTGCCAGCAGAGAGAAGTAAGCTTAATAACTAATAGATTATCGTAGGAAGCTACAATTAAATTGAAAATTGCTAAAGTGACACTGATAGTGATTTTTGTTATGAACAATATAAACGGAAGAGATGGGTGACTAATGAACTAAAGGAGAGACTTATAATTGCAATGGTACTATTACAGAATGGAAGAGAATAACCTGAGCAAATAAAAATAGTATTAGCAGTAACTAAAATTAAGTAAACGTTACAGCTACAGGTACAAAAAATAATACAAGGTTAATACAATTACAAAAACAGTTAGTAGAACGTACAAATATGGGGATAGTTAAAAAGTTAATACAATTATAGGACAGTATATCTGAGTGTAGGGGATGTTACAGTTTGTTTGTACTTAAACAAAGCAAATGGTGTTAAGTTTGCACCTTTGGCTCGAGTAGCTTCACTTAATACTATTCAGTTCTGACATGTTTGTGACCGTCTTCTTTCCAGCTGCTGTCTTGATCATTACCCTGTCATCCTGTGTCCACACATTCTGAAGACCGAAATGGGATATCGCACTGTTTAAAATCTTCAGGCGTTCGCGTGTCACGTCTTCCCTTATTGTAAGCCCTGTCCTTGCTGCTCTCTTCTTCTGTATAAAGATCTCTGCCCTTTTTTGGTATGAGACAAATTTAACTATTATTGAAGTACGTTTGGTAGCACCTCTTAGTTTTTGTTCCACTTGATGGCTCCTTTCAATGTCTGCCTTAGTCACTTCAACGCCTAATTTTTCACGTGCAACCTGTATAAGCTGGTTGTCTATGCCTTCTTCCTGATTTTCTGCTACTCCAAACAGTCGTAGACTATTTCGCCTTTGGTACTGTTCTAGCTCGTCTGTCGCGTGAGACAGTTTTACTTCCAACTCTCGTGTCTTTTTCTCGTACACAGACTTTTTTAATGCTGTAATTTCGGCAATGTTAGCCTCAATAGTTTCACGCATTTTGGCCAGTACTGCTGCCCTTACTTTATCTGATACAGTGCCTGCTATCAGATCGAGACTGTCCCTATCGCGAAGCGCAGCGTTTGCCTCAGAGCGTACCAGCTCCGCTATACCGGGAGCAGCGGCCACACCTTCCTCCAAGAGCAGGCCCGCTGCACCTGCTGCTTCCCCGCTGCTGTTGACTCAATGTTTGCCAATTTACAAAAAAAATTGTTCAAATGGCTCTGAGCACTATGGGACTCAACTGCTGTGGTCATAAGTCCCCTAGAACTTAGAACTACTTAAACCTAAGTAACCTAAGGTCATCACACACATCCATGCCCGAGGCAGGATTCGAACCTGCGACCGTAGCGGTCGTGCGGTTCCAGACTGTAGCGCCTTTAACCGCTCGGCCACTCCGGCCGGCGCCATTTTACCAGCGTAGATACTGGTGTAGGACAGAAAAAAAATGACCCTGCTGCACAGAACACTGTTGTTTACACAATTTCGATTGGTACTAGAGCCGGCCGGTGTCGCCACACGGTTAAAGGCGCTTCCGTCTGGAACCGCGCGACCGCTACGGTCACAGGTTCGAATCCTGCCTCGGGCATGGATGTGTGTGATGTCCTTAGGTTAGTTAGGTTTAAGTAGTTCTAAGTTCTAGGGGACTGATGACCTCAGATGTTAAGTCCCATAGTGCTCAGAGCTATTTGAACCATCTGGTACTAGACAAAAACACCTGCGATAGCACCTTAGAAATCAACAACATTTCGCGAGCCGAACTTAATACATGCTAGACTGCAGCCGCCATCTTTTACACAGAATGTTTTTTGGAGGATATTTTGAATGAGAAAAAGCCCAAATGGATGGAGTATTGGTGGCTCACTGGCAGATTGTGAGTAGGATTGTGGCTGAATAGTGGTGGGGATTGGGATCTTATTAGAGAGAAGGATACAGTAGACAGGAGGAGCGGGTTCCATAGATGAACAGGAGGAAGGTATTGTTGCGTCATGAGAGCTGGGCCAATCTTTCAGTATTCGTGATCCAATTTTAAGTCATTATTTTCACTGTTCGCCCTCTCCTCTCCTTTCCTCATACGATAACAATATATATTACCTATAATAATGTATTTTGAGTATTTTGACGCTATAGCTACAATGTTACAAACCTTGATAACCATCAGGAATGAAAAAACCAGAAGCGATGGCCCTCTATTGCTCTCCGTCTTACAGGTGCTCCGCAAAAATACTCCCTAATGTCTCTCAGCTGCCGAAGAAGAAGTCTTCAAAGACTTCGTAGTCCTGTTTATAACCGCATTATACCGGTGTAATTGTGAATTTTAATTTTTCATTATGTCAGGATGTGTTTCGCTTTTCCCTTCTTTAGGCGCGAGGGTTGGAATTTTAATAGTGGCAACTATTTATTTAAACCTCGTACAAAATAGATACGTGATTCAAAATTTTACTGACCTTCAAAGTAGATACCAGCATTGTGTATAACTCATTGCCAGAGATGTGGAAGTCGTAGGGTACTCTTAGCAGTGCCAGTTGTGTTGACAGTTCGAGCGGCGCGGTCTATTGCCCGACGAATTTGTAGCGGTTCTGAAGCGAACGCAGTGAAGTGTTTCCTTCGGTTTAGAAATCGAGTTGAACTTACGAGGGCTTAAGTCAGGGCAGTGCAGTAGGTGGTATAGCACTTAGTAGCCCCAATATTCAGACAAATCAGTAACAGCTTGCACTGTACGTGCTTGAGCATTACTCTGCAAAGTGATGGTCAGGTCCTGCAGAATGTGTCATCACTTCTGTCTCCATGCTGTTCATTTTTGGAACACAACCTACGACCAGCTTAGAAACGGAACTGATGACGCTTTCTGCAGGACCAACGCACTGCTAGTTACACTATATGACACAGCTCCATGCAATTATGCAAAACAGTCCTCCAAAACAGTGCGTTCAATTAACGATTTAATAATTGCAAATTTTAGGGAAAGCTTGCAACAGTCAAATTGGGATGAGGTATACAGGCAGCCCGATGCTAATTTAAAATTAACCTATTTCTTGACACCTTTTCGAGAATATTTGAAACCAGTTTCCCTAAGGAAACAGTGAAATACAATTGTAAGAAAAAAGCCATGGCTTACTGAAGGGATAAAAATATCTTGTAAACAGAAAACAGAAATGTAACATAGCTAGACATAGTAATGCTCCAGAAATAGTCAAACATTATAAAAACCACCCCACTGTATTAAGAAAAGTTATTAAAAATTCAGAAGTATTCTGAGATTAGCAACTGTGATAACAAAATTAAAACAATCTTTAATATTGTTAAAAGGGAAACAAGTCAACTGAGAGCACAGGAAGACTGTATTTCTATCAGACTCAAAGAAAATTTGTTAACAAGAAGTCAGAAGTAGAAAATATTTTTAGTAATCATTTTTAAGTGTTGTAGAGAAAATAGGATCCAGCTATTCATTAGAAAAGTTTGACAGATAGCCAACCAACGTTTAATGTTAAAGTGGCACGTTCCACATCATTACGAAATGTCGTATTCATGATCTACGGAACAAGTATTAATGTAATGTGATGTAATGTAAAATACTAGTTGACAAACCCAGAATTTCCTATGTCTTCATTTTGCCAATTTCCTGTTAGAAACGAGAAAAAAGCTGTTTGTAGTGTAGTTTGGAAAAAAACTTAATTTTCGTGTATTCGTGTAAACATCATTGAAATTATGCAAAGGACTCGATGTGAAACGATCTCAGGCAGTGTTTGTACGCCAGGCGCAGCTGCTTCGCTTGTCTACAATGCGATTTTGTAAAGATGGCGTATGTAGATACTGTCTGCAAAGTGTGTTCCAGTAGCAAAGAAATAATAAGGACCGATTTTCTCGGATTTCTCTTCAAGGCGATTCATAACGCGTCTTTCTTGGTGTTTGGCTAAATCCTGTACGCCACATCCCATAGCGTCCGAGCAACGGCCCGGACCATATGCCGAGATAACAGCGTGCGTAGCACTGGTGTACTGGATCCCGTCATACGTCATACGTCATACGTCAAACGCACTGAAAATGCCGCCGCTTCACGGCAAGTAAATTACAAAGACAACCCATACCCACATATACCTACAGTTGTCATTACAGAAAATGAGGTTTCGCGCTACTGCTAAATTTTTCTTTTGTATCATTGCTTTCATCACTGTAGCATATAAGACGTAAAAACTTAATATGACAACTTCTGACGAACATTGTTTGATCTGGTATCGCATAGGGTAGTAGAATCTCCGAACCTCGGCTTCGCTAATACATCCGCATGCAGGGAGAAAGAAGTTGTCTAAATGTACAGTCAGGTACGACGAACTTGTATAAATTCGCATATATCCTCTTTCATTTTGGGAGATGTAAACATTGTACTGTCTCAATCGTACACAATTCACAGTGATAAAAAGTAGCAGAAAGATTCGTCTGCCGCTGCTAGCCAGCCTTTCTTGTATGTTTACCATTAAGCACGATATTCTTACTTCCTGTGAACATTAATTATGATCACCTCCTTTTTCATTCAAGTTTAAAGATGCAGTTCTAACCTTCCATCACCCCATTCGATCTACACACAATTGTAAATTTCCCTTTGCAGAAGAATATCGCTTCGTGCACACAATTGTAAATTTCCCTTTGCAGAAGGATATCGCTTCGTACCGTGTTCTGAAACTAATGATACAAGTATAATCTTTAGCAAACGCTTTAAATTATCATATTCTGGAATATCCTCTAAATATTCCAATACGTTTCTCTTTAGTACGCTTGCCATAAGTGTTAAAATTATCCCTCGTAACCAAATGAGATATTCCGATCGTGTAAGTATGTACCACTCGAGGATCAAATAACGTAATTATCTTATAGTGCCCTTAAAGTTACAGTCGAAATATCTCCAGGAACGACTGCAGTGTGTTAAATCTATTCTGAAAAGAGTAGAGCGGGAGTACGCGGACGGCTGTTAGCGTTTTCAGCAACTTCAAGGAAACATTTTGAACGGTATTATCAACAGCAGTTACTTCCTTATACTGTGAATATGACGTAATTCACATTACACGTGTGGACAATTCTCCTGCGGCTGCGCAATAAACGCTGCTGTTTGCCATTTCGGTACGCCAAAGAGAAAGTCCGTACCACTCCCACGTTTGTCTCCCAGTCTCTTTCAACTCTAAACGCGTATACCAACCAGCTCAGTGTGAAAATGTTTTGTTAATGGCGACTGCTTTGTTAAAGTACTGCGTGCAGCTACAGTTTCGTTTAACTGCTTACTTCGAAGTGTACTATGCACTAGCGTTTATGAACATTGCACCACTCTGAAGTACTCAGGCGAGCTAAGCTTACTGGACCAGACAGTAATCTCCCTCTTACAAGAACACTCTGGTCGCTTTGTAGCTCTGCAGATGGTGTAGCAGGTTGCCATGTCACTCTGGCATAACTAATGTCAATGAAATGGGGTGTGTGGAATCAGCACAGCAAGATGGAGACGAGACAGAACAGCAGGGAAGAGCTAATGTGTTAGGGCTTAACCTTGGCCTCAGCATGAATGAAGCTTCCCCTATTTGTCGGTGTATCAAAGCGGACTGCCCAATGTATCTATGAGGCATGATGTACCATCACCAAGACACTGACATCACCTCAAACTGCTTGTACTGTACGTTCCACATCATAAAAGAATTTCCACTAATCAAGACCCATTAAACACACAAATAAAATCAAAGTACAAACGACTTCACCTAACATATGGATACCAACTAGTCCGCTCAACTTCCCTCAACCTATCCCACACAACACACCAATCCACACTTCTCAGCAAAACCCCGCCCCCGTCGATAAAGGTTTATCAACTCTCTCTCAAAGCGATCGAAAATTCCATCCCAAAACATTGATTCATGGAGTCCAAAAAAGATCCAACTAGCCACCAAATCCTCCGAATATTCCCCACATTCTGTCCTAATAAACTCTTCGGAATCCCGCCTCCACACAATACTCTTCCATCTTACTAATTCAAAACTCACTCAGTTGCCTATTTCCATCCTACAATGCTATAGTCAAGAAAGTTGATACCTTTGAACTTGGTTCAAGATATCGTGTGAGAAATAAATTTCAATCCCGGCCTTGATACCCTTATCAGCATCTACATTTGCAGTAACAATGATTTCACTTACCTTGTCCACCAGTTTACCAAATGTCCTTCCACCATTCAACATTCCTCCAAAACAGAGAATTTATTTAACTCCAGCGCGATAAAGTTGGAACCACCCGCCCGTCCTCACTGCAAGTTCCACCATCTTCCTAGTGACTTCCTCTAATATCTACAATGTACCTCATCCCATACAAGTACAAAAGTAGAAAGCAAACACAACACCAACAAAATATGTACACACCATCCACCTTGCACTCAACTGACAGCTCAATCCGCTCCAATAGTTCCCTCTGTCCACATTCCCGAGTTGAGGACATTACTTACTTCGTCACAGTACACCCTCAAACATCCAGCCTTTTCCAAGTCCTCAAACCCTCTAACAAATTTCCCTAGCTGCACAATCAGCCCTGTATTCCATCTCAATGTAACAGCGACTTGATTTCAAATACAGGCACGCTTTATCTTTGTGTAATTACGTAAGTTCAACGATTCTCAACCTGTGGGTCATCCCTCCCTCCCCTGGGGTGCGCGGGCTTATCGAAAAGCATATGAATCAAAAATGGATCAAATTATGAGGGTTGGAACTTTAATAGTGGCAACTATTTATTTACAGCTCATACAAAATAGATACGTGTTTAAAAGTTTTACTGACCTTATTGGATCTTGTGAACTCCGTGGCCGTTAATGATTGTTGGTGAAGAACGCAACCAGCCATAATTAATTTAAAATGATTTATTTTAATGCATAATACTGGACAACACAGTGGTGTCATAGGTACGAACATGTCCAACATTGATCAGTTCTGGGTATTGCGCAATAATATTGACCTTTTGATTTCAGTATTGACAGTTTGCGCAATATGTCGAAGACGACTGCAGCGCTTTAAAAATATTGACACCCACTGAATATATTACGCAATACAGTGTATCGTATAAGGATGGTACAAACTGAATTCACTCCGCACGAATTTCCTCAAAGAAACGAAGTAAGCAAACGACGTAAAATCAGAAACTAGGCTGGAAGATGAGTATGAAAGTACCTTAAAGAGCTCAGCGAAATGAAAGCCCTGACTTATCGGGAAACGCCGGATACTTCGTTGCACTGGAGGTCATCGTGTCATGACAGTAAGAAGAAATGCTTATTCGGCTTGTAGCAGTTCTCACAATTGACAAATAAGATCGGGTCAGCTGTCCAGTGAGCGTAGACGTTTACTTTTCTTGCAAACAGTTGTCACACCACGAACATAACACCACGTAACCTTGTAACTAGTAATCAGTGAATAATTTTGCATTTGAGAAACAAACAAAAATGGTGTTTATTTTTTTACAGTGCACGACCGATTTCGAGAATGCCAGTACAATCTTCAGATGTTCACATACCAAAATTTTTCGAAAATTACTCACATACCTGCATAAAAACATAACAGCGCTACTTATATAGTATTTGGTACAAGTTATCAGATCTACAGGCTATAAGATCAAAATCAAATTTCTTGTGCATACTTCTAACTCTATATGAAATTAGAGTTACTCATAGTCACAGACCAATTGTTTAACGAACAATGTTTGCTATTGTAAATGTAGTAGTGTCATAATATGTCGATGATAATCAGATTACATTTAAATTGACCTTTTTGAGGTGAGAATGTTCAAAAGTGTGTGAAATCTTATGGGATTTAACTGCTAAGGTCATCAGTCCCTAACCTTACACACTACTTAACCTTAATTATCGTAAGGTCAAACACACACACACACACACAGACACACACACCCATGCCTCCGCTGGGACCAGCCGCACAGTCCAGGACTGCAGCGCCTGAGACCGCTCGGCTAATCCCGCGCGGCCGAGGTGAGAATGTTTGATTCACGGTGTCAGTATTGTAAAATCGCAAACGAAATATTAATACAGTAATATTTTTTACCTTATGTGTACTAAATGTCGTCATGTAATGTTTGCAACCATTTGTTTATGGCTGTGAATAATTGTAATTTACTGTAGAGTCGGACTTAATGCTCAAAACTTTGATTTTGATTTTATAACCCGTAAAATTGGTACCTCACAAGATATATTAGACGAGTAATGCTGTTATGTTGTTTCGCGTTGTTATGTTCTGAAGATAGGATAGGCAGTCCCAAAATCGATCATACATTGAAAAAAATAGATGCCATTTTGCCGTCAGTGGCTATTTATTTACAAATATAAAATCGTCATACGTCCTACTATCCACTATGCTCGAAAGTCAAAACAATAAATAACTGTTTTATTTCATTTGCAACAGTTGATGCAGTGGAGAAATACTTGGGTGTGCTGAAAAGTAATGCCCCCGAAATTTTTATGTGAAAACTGTCAAATTTTTTTAAAAAAATTAACTTTATTATCATTCTACAGCTTTATTCTTCATGTCTAGATATTTATTTATCAGCATAGTCATCCTGGCGACGAAACACATTCTCCCAACGCGAGCCCAGTTTATTTACACCATCAGTGCAGAATGTTTGACTTCGTTGACTGAACCACAACCTCTCTCTGCTTGCATCGCTTCATCACTACCAAAATGAAGTCCTAGAACGCGTTCTTTAAGTTTTGGAAACAGACGAAAATCGGATGGGTCCAACTGGGAATGTATGGAGGATGACAGATGACAGTGAATCCAAGGCGCCAGATTGTTGCAGATGTCTCGGCGCTCGTGTGTGGTCTGGCGTGGTCACGCTGAGGGCGAAGGCGCTTTAAGTGTGGGCGAACTCTTCGAATTCGTGCTTTCAGTTTTCTGAGGATCTCGCAGTCCCTTGCAGAAATTATGGTGGTGCCTGTAGGCATGAATTCTAAATGCATCACATCTTGAACACTTCAGAACACTGTGAGCGTGACTTTGCCTGCTGATGGCGTGGCCTTTAACTTTTTTTGACGTCGGTGATCCATCGTGACGGAACTCCATTGATGCTCTCTCGTTTTCGAGGTTAAAGTGGTGAACGCAGCTGTCATCATCTGTCACATTGTTCTTAAGGAACCCATCACCATTACGCTCAGAATGCAAAAGACGTTGTTGACAGAAGTCCCGTCTCCTCTGTTTCATGTCGGGAGTGATCATTCGAGGCACTCCGATGAGTCTCTTCGGTTGCCATACACAGTCGTCCACTCCGAGCTTCGCCACACACGTTGACATTCGCTCCACCGTCTCCTTCTATACGAGAACGAACACCCCAACGACGCTCATTACTGATTTTGATACAATCATCAACGTACACAGCTTTCATTTTCCTGGGAATTTCAATCGGAAGAACGTTTTCTACCTTTACAACTCGATCGCAGCACGCCCTTTCTCACGCGCCTACATAGTTGCGTTAAAATGGTTCAAATGGCTCTGAGCACTATGGGACTTAACATCTGAGGTCATCAGTCCCCTAGAACTTAGAACTACTTAAACCTAACTAACGTAAGGACATCACACACATCCATGCCCGAGGCAGGATTCGAACCTGCGACCGTAGCGGTCGCGCGGATCCAGACTGTAGCGCTAAGAACCACTCGGCCACTCCGGCCGGCATAGTTGCGTTACACGCCCCCATGTTACCCACTAAAATTCGAAGCCGTCAAATGGCAGAGGGTTACAAGTTGCTTCAGCGAAATGGGAAAGTTGAATAGATAATATGCATGATATGTAATACGTGAATCGATAATGAGAACAGAGTAAAAAATTCGGGGGCATGCCTTTTCAGCACCCGCTCCTACGTGCAAAATAGCTCTTATACATGATAAATTACACAGTTCACTAGTCTAATTTGTAATTGCTTGTTGTTGTTGTTGTTTACAAACCTACGCTGCCTTGATTGAGCCCGTGGTCCATTGAAACGTTCACTAGAAACTTCTCGGACTTGCTTCGCCCGTTATGCACAATTTATATTCGTGTTCTGCAAGACAAGCAACTCAGTCGCAATACATGCGAATTTTACATCGACGACATGTTCACTAGGAAGGCAGGATTCTAACTGTCGCTTTCGGGGCATAAATATTACGCAATATTACTGTGACGCTCTTGGCCTCGCATTCTCGCGCAGTATATGGACACAATGTTATTCGACTATCGTCGGTGTCAATGTTGTCGTGTCTAGGAATCCTGCCTACGCGGTTCGCTAGACAAACGAACAACCCGTATTAATGATTTTTATTACAATAAGAAAATTACCGTACTTAACTTTGGCAATTACACAGATGTTTCGCGAGCAAGGTGCAACATACGAAACAGTCTTTGCAGTGACTGCTGATGTCTAACTGACGAAAGTCTGTGCTGAGCTGCTATAGAAGTGCCTAACGTTGACGCTGCTATCCAAGTGGGCCGCCAACAGTCGGGCGTGGCACTTATGTCCTCTTCACCTAGGGGGCGCTGCTGTCGCGTTGTCGTGCTGGAAGGCGCTCAGTCAACGTGCGATTGGCTGACTTCTCTTCTTTGTCGTTCCCAACTGGCATGCCGGCGCTTGATTTCACGCCGTATGTGTCAATCATGTTGAGAGTGTGAAGGCCACTTAGAGTGCTACAAATTTGCTACCGTAATGGTTTCCAGTCGACTGATCGGTTTTCATTATCCATCCAGTCTGTTTCGTAACGGTCAGGCTGTGTCTGGATCGGCTAACTGGCCAGACTATTATCAACCGGCATGCTCTGACGTCATGCCAGCTGTTGGCACGAGGTCCCCGGACACGCCAATACAGTACTGCGCCGAGTTCTCCTGTTACGCCTCCCACTCACGTGTTAACACGACACGGGAAACGGGTGCTAGGGTTTCGTAACGTTTTGAGCTGCCTCGTTCAATACACGAGTACCAATCCTCAGTCGCATCGACAGATGTAACCGTGCACTTCCTTCTTCTAGCGCCCACCGAGAGAAGTGACGCCATTTGCTAAAACAATGGAGTTTCACTTAACGATGAAAAAAACCGACCGATTAAAATTGATACCGGTATTTTAGTTCTGAATAACCGGTATTTTTTTGTGTGTTTCAACTCCGTTAGAACACATGTTTTTTTATTTTTTACTAATAAGCGAGTAAAAAATATACGAAGTATCATTAGCCACAACAGCCGTCCTAAAATGTTTCGTTTTAAATAAACTTTTTTAAAAATGTGGTTTTTATTCATAAAATTTGCATTGGTTTGAAATATTGCGTTATTATGGAAAACTGGAAAAGCGATCGGTGCTATTTTAATGACCATACCGACAGAAACGAGTAGCATATACCTGACGTAAGGATTGGTACAGCATTGTTTAGACAATAACGTCCCTGTTGCCAAGCGTCGTGGCTTAAAGTACACGTATATGTGCAGACTTTCCCCTACATGATTTATACGGTAGTTTCTCGCTGTCGTCGCCGAACATCTGTTGTTTTAGGGAAGTGACTTAGCAGTTAAGTGCAATACTTCATTTGCTCTAAAAGATTAAAGATTTACGTACTAAGATGGTATCTGTTCTTTCGGACATGTCGAACCTTGGATCTCCTGCTTACATGGCAGACGCTCCATCCATCTGAGCCACCGAGGACACAGAGGATAGGGCGACTGCAAGGAGTTATCTCTGACACGCCTCCCGCGAAACCCACATTCTCAACGTATTGTCCCGCACTACATTCGTAGTGTCCCCGCCGATTATACTCATTACTCGTGGCGCGTTGCCGATTCCCGTAAGAGTTCGGGCACTGTTTGTACATCCGCACAGAAGAAGAAGATGGTCAAGTGGCCGGTGAACCTTAACTATATACATGTCCGAAAGAACAGATACCATCGGTGACCATGCAGCTCGTTAAAATGAAATTACAAAGAAATGAACACCCTTAGCTGCTTACAGGCGTTGATATACGTCAACAGGGACAGATGAAAATGTGTGCCCCGACCGAGACTCGAATAAAAGAGAAAGGATATTATGGTAACAGTAATAAATTAAAAATTTAATAACAATTTATTCGTAGTATACAATATAAATAGAAAGTAGTTGATCTGCCGTCTGTGAATACGTAATATGTCTCCATCTGTTTGTAGTCCTTGAAAATGAACAAATTAACACGAAAAATAAAGTTCTTCTACTTCGGTTTTCACCCTTTACCACTGACTATTCGTAAATCCCAAATGGTGGTATGATCCCCGATTACAACATGATTCTTGACCAAAGTCGAAGGATTCTGGTAATTTTTTGCTTTATTCAACCGTTTATCACTTTTCCAGAAAATCAGTGAACGGTGGGCGGACTTAATTTGCTTTCAGTTGCCTGTTAAACGCATTTTTTACATTCTCTATATCTTGAAAATGAGTGAATATTTTTGAACCTGTGTTCGATTTCTACGTTTATCACAGGAAATAATTCAAATAAAAAACGAAAGTCGGTTGTTTCAAAAACTCGTTATTTTGGGCGGTTTTAACAGTCAGGTTAAACTGGTGTGAAAAGAAAACCATATATCTGAAAGCCGGTTGTTTCAGCGATAGCCGTTGGCCCTTGTTCCACTTGGCCGCTCTGGCTAAGGCTTTCTGCGATTTACTTAAATCTTTTTGAGCACTGCATGGTTAATCATTAAAATAAAAGTCACAGACATCTGGTTCCTATCTTTCCGTCCATCTCTTTAAGTTGGAATTCCACCGTTCCAACGGCAGGCGACACGTTGCCGCAAGTAGCACGCTACGTGTATCTACAGGATGCACTTCCAGTCCACTGGCAAAATTTCTGATGTAATCCAGAGAAATTTTCCTAGTGTTTTCTCATAAGTGACTCGTTAGAGAGTAAGCGCATCTGCTTTCATTTATAACACTCTTTATCTTTGTATTGCACTAAAAATATCTACTTAACAGAGCAAATGTAGACGATATGTCCTGTGTGTCATATGTAAACAGATTTGTTCCATTCATTCACGGTACTTGCTTTTGGCGCCAGTAATGTCCATTGTACTGTTCGCTCTCAAGTCTGTATTTAGCACTGCTCGGTTTCGTCATAGGTTTGTGTTTCCAGCAGTTTTAGCTGTATATTTACAGTAATTAACACAGCACTAGGAATAGGATTAAGAGTAAAAATGGGATTCCAACATTAAATGCAGAAGGGAGAGCAGATAAGTGGAAAGAGTACATCGAAGGCCTCTATAACGGGGAGGACTTGCCCAATGACATGACGGAAGAAGAAACAGGAGTCGATAGAGAAGAGATATGGGATCCAGTGTTAGAATCAGAATTTAAAAAACCTTTTGAAGACTTAAGATTAAATAAGCCATAAGAGATAGATAATACTTCATCGAAATTTCTAAAATCACTGGGGTAAGTGGCAATAAAACGACTTTCACGACTGGTAAATTACCATCAGACCTCCGGAAAAACATCATCCACATGATACCGTGCAGCAACAGCCGCCAAGTGCGAGAATTATCGCACAATCAGTTTTAAAGTTCATGAATCCACGTTGCTGACAAGAATAATATACAGAAAAATGGAAAATAAAATTGAGGAACTGTTAGACTCGCAACAGTTGTTCAGAGTGGCGTCCTGTTCCTTCTACGCAGTCAATTCATCGTCAGACAAAATTTTGAAGTTTGCGTTCAAACAACCCCAGTGTTCAGCCATTAAATTTTGGGAGTGCAGTCGCTAAAACTTTATTTCTTCTTTTTCCAATATTTCGGGCGTACGTCTTCGGGCCAGGTACTGTAGTACAACTGATCCCATAAAAAGAAGAGAGTTAAATACGAAAAAGTTTTGCTGTTTTAATATTCTTTCGAATCTTGATTATTCGGAAGCCTGGATGCGTCACAGTGACCACCACAAGAATCAAGTACGTAACTCAGAGTTAAATGCTGATGCGTTACAGTTTCTACTGTGAATGGTCCACCGGTAATCAGATGCGGAACCGTTGTTGACGAGCAGATACGTTTGGTGACTTCGGACCGTGTTTGTATTAAGCGTAATGCAACACACGATTTGACATTAGGTGAAGCAAATTTAGATCACAAATGTTCGGATTTTCTGAGGTGTGGAGTTGCACACATAATGACGCCTGATTGACTGTCAAATCGATACGTCACCTATTGGTTTCCTTCCAACTTCAATTACTCTGAACTAGAAAAATTTGTTATCATTATTGTCAAGGCTTAGCACAGTGTTCTGAAAATGAAATACTGACAAAGGTTTAGATAACAATTATGATTACCCAACTAATCAAATATTAGTACACGGAAGCTTACATGCTAAGTGGCTGCGAGCAGGTAGCCTAACGAAGAAGAACTGGTAACAAAAGATAGGAGGTGAATCGTCCCCCATCTTACTTACAAAAGAATGCCGTAATTCACATCAGCTGTTGCCTTGCCTTTTAATAGTACTAAAATTCTTGCTACAGAGAGTGAACTTGGTAGCTACGTAAGGGCAGTCGTTAAAAAGTTATCTTCCCATGGAAAACAAAGCAATGGTAATGCCTATGGACTTGTAACACTGTTATCAATATATACATATATTTGCCTTATCTGACTCCTTTGTCCGTTTTTACTTAATGTGACTTCAGTATCACCAAGCTCTTTGATATAACATCTTTCTAAGTGTTTTAGCTGTTATTTATGTTAATTTATGTTAATGTAATTAATCTATAGATGTAATTTTAATAATAATGTTCTGTGAAAGACTGTAAGCGTTAAAACTTTATTTCCAATACTGGTTCTTGCACACGGAAAGTAGGTTTGTAATCTTGTAGAACTTGGAAAGAAGTCCCTCCGCAGCTGAACTGGCTTGGCGGGAATACAAAAGGTGGATTTGGCGGTCGAACGGCAAGGCTCCTTTGTGGCAACAGTTAGTCGATGGATAGCAGGCAGAGTATTCCCATCTTGTGATATGAACGAGGCAAGAGGAACAGCGAGATTATAGCCTCGGATGTGAAGAGATAATTTGGCTTATTCGTTAGCTCTGTTCTACGAAAATTCGACGCTAAGAAGAGAATTTTCAGAACTCGTTAAACAGCAAGAGCCATGGATACTTTTGCCGCCTTTTTCGAATAGCCACAGGAGATGGACACTGCCACCACCCTCATCTCAAATTATCAGTTGAGTTTATATAATTCCGTGGACCAGTTAAGCGGTTTCTTTTTCAATAATAAGTTTGTGTTCTTAAAAGCTTGTGTTGAGCACCCGAAATTTATCCTAAGTCGTTTACCTAGACATGGGCCTGTCCCAAGTGCTACGATATTTCCAATTATCCTATTTTATTGAGCTGAAAAGTGATTTCAGCAAAGTTTCACTGCAGATAATAAACTTTGTGGAGTAGTAAATTTCATACTTAATCGAATGAGCGTAAGTTTTCTAGTAATCCACGTATTTTTCATAAAAGGATGCTTCAAGTTTTACTGAAGTACAATTACCAAAAAAAGATTTCAAGTATTCAGCTTAAGGATTGTTCTTATTGACATCTCAGTACAGTATTAGAGTTATCTGCAAAAACTGTGATAATTTATAGTAGTTACTGGCTAGAAAACTTGAAGGGCCAGCTTAAGGATTAATTACCGTGAAGGTCTGAAAGTAACAGTGTTTATTATTTCATGTGTGTATAATTAATAGTATGTCTCATATTATGCGCTGTGACTAAAATGTTCAGTCTAGATCTGAGTCTACTGATAAATTAGATTCTGTGTCCCCATGCTAACTGTATGTTTTGACAACAACTGGCTCTCAATAATGAAGCAGCAAAGTGATGATCATTTCACGCTAAAGATTACTTATGGTGGAACAATACTAACCTGGACCTGTTGTTCTTTTATTGGTAGAATTATTGGAAAATACTGTCATTGAAATGGTTCTCGTATAATTATGTTGTTTTTACCGATTATTATTTCTATTCTCAAGGAACCATTCACTTCCTTATCCCGTATGGCTCAAATGGGACATGTGATATCTGGATCTGGCACAGTTGGGGCACCACAGTCATATAGAATTTCTTGAAAGAAATTTCCGCTATTTGACTGTTAATTGTTCATTTTTGTACACAATCATGACTGGTTAACTTTATCTTTGTTCGTTGGAACCGAAGAACATCTCCATGTGCACGTCTTAGGAAGCAGTAAATGATATTTCCTTCAACGGGGACCACAGTCATACAGAATTTTTTTGAAAGAGATTTCCGCCATTTGACTGTTAATTGTTCATTTATTGTACATGATCATGAATACGACAAGTGGTCTATAAGAACAAAAATTTGTATTTTCGACGATGACATGTCACAGACAGGTCAGACATGTTTTGGGAACATGTAAGTAATGTTTGCCAATACTTAGTAACCGATTGTTTCTGCGCCCTACACTGTATGATACGTAGGCTTTATAAATTTTCAGTTCAATGTGCCCTTGAGAATAGCTATAAACCCGAAATCATGATCGTGTACAACAAATGAACAATTAACAGTCAAATGCTGGAACTTTGTTTAAAAATATTAATGTTAATAGCTAACTTCATTTATGAACAGTGGTAGAACTTGGCACAACTCTGCCAATTAGGCTAGCGAATGTAACCTTTTACGTGATTATACTCATTTAATTACTAATAGAATCTTGTTTCGGATTCCCTTTCTTCTGCCACTGCCTCTTTCCAACAGATATATTTCGAGAAGCGAAAATAGTCCGATATATTAACCATTGTATGTACAATCACGCTCAAATTAAAATCCTTTCACAAGAATAACATTGCTAATTTAGTAGTAGTCGGTAGTGTTATGGACAGAAAAAGTAGGCTAACGGTGCTTCCGAACTACACTCATGCTCATAAATTAAGGATAATTGCAGAATGTGGTGCCACACAACGTGGCACTACACACAACTGGCGCTAATAGCGTAGGCACATAGGGAACTCACACGACACAGATCTGTAAGTCCACGGTATTGGTGATAGGTTGAGAAAACCGCCCTGAAACACATGTGCTACAAAACGCCACTGTTTCCTGCGCATGTACCCCGACATAAATATGGGATATGATCACCATGCACACGTACACAGGCCGCACAACGGGTTGGCATACTCTGGAAAAGGTGGTCGAGCATCTGCTGGGGTATAGCCTACCATTTTTGCACCAGTGCCTGTCGCAGCTCCTGAAGTGTCCTAGGGATATGAAGACGTGCAGCGATCGTCGACCGAGAGCATCCCAGACGTGCTCCATGGGGTTTAGGTCTGAAGAACAGGCAGGCCACTCCATTCGCCTGATATCTTCTGTTTCAAGGTACTCCTCCACTACGGTAGCTCGGTGGGGCCGTTCGTTATTATCCATCAGGAAGAAGGAGGAACCCACTGCAGCCCTGAAAAGGCGGACATACTGGTGCAAAATGACGTCCCGATACACCTAAACTGTTACAGGTCTGTGGAGGGGTACACGTGCACCAATCATAATCCCACCCCACACAGTCAAACCACGACCTCCATACAGGTGCCTTTCAAGGACATTAAGGGGTTATTATCTGGTTCCAGGTTCACGCCAGATGAAAACCTGGCGAGAATCACTGATCAGACTATACCTGGACTAGTCCTTTAACATAACCTGGGACCACGGTTTCAATGACCATGTACTGTGTTCTTGACACTAGGCTTTACGGGCTCTCCTGTGACCAGGGGTCAGTGGAATGCACCTTCCAAGTCTCGGGGCGAATAAACCATGTCTGTTCAATCGTCTGTAGACCGTGTGTCTGGAGACAACTGTTCCAGTGGCTGCGGTAAGGTGCTGAGCAAGGCTACCTGCAGTACTCCATAGCCGTCTGCGGGCACTGATGGTGAGATATCGGTCTTCTTGTGGTGCTGTTCACTGTGGACGTCCCGTACTGTAGCGCCTGGACACGTTTCCTGTCTGCTGGTATAGTTGACATAATCTTGAGATCACACTTTGTGGCGCACGGAAGCCCCGTGCTACGACTTGCTGTGTTTGACCAGCCTCCAGTCACCCTAGTATTCTACCCCTCATAACGTCATCAATATGTTTTCTTTGAGCCATTTTCAACACACAGTCATCATTAGCACATCTGAAAGCTTCTGCACACTTACTCGCTGCACCGCACTCTGACATCCACCAACACACCTCTGCGTATGTGGACTACTGCCAGCGCCACCGTGCGACGACCGCAGGTCAAATGCACCGCATGGTCATACCCCGAGGTGATTTAAGCCCGCAAACCGCCCATCAGAGCGTTGTTTCACCATGTATCAGCATTATCCTTAATTTATGACCATGAGTGTAAATGGTCGGTCTACTAGGCGGCAAAACGTGCTCAGGCAGTGAAACAAATACGCATCTTTAAAAAATATTTTTTAGTTGTTCCAACACAGGAAGCTCTGAAATTAGATCTCTATCATCAGATCCAACACTCAAAGCCGAAAACCACTTCAAAATCTCTGAGGCCGTGTGTTTCAGTTGTATGATACCTCCACCAAGTTATTTCGGAAATTTAGGCAAAAATACATAATAATATCAAAATAAGTGCAGCAGGAACAGTGACAGTGGCACAGTGATGTAGTGACAGTGACGTGTGATGTGATACCTCAAACTAACCGAAAACTGACGTTAGTAATAGACGAGGTAAACTGGAGAAGCTTTTTGTAGATTTCTACTGGGATAATAATCGTGTTGCTTATAATCACGGACGATTAATAAATTACCGTGCGTCTGGAAGACATGTGGAGACTCAAATCACAAAAATAATTCATGCACTGAAATAATGTTACCATTTTGACAAGTATCATATCCAATAGCTCGGTTTAATATCGAACACAGAACCAATTTTCATGAGATAGCCAAGCAGAACGTCACTTCGTTCCATCGAGAAAATTCACATAAATTAGGGCTTAGCTGTATATATCGGAAGCCAGACGCTGTGGATATTGTACGCAAGGGAATTCGATGGGCTGTTTAGATTAGATTTGATTTACTTTCATTCCAATTGATCCGTAGTGAGGAGGTCCTCCAGGATGTGGAACATGTCAGAAAAACAACAATATATGACAAATATTTACAACTAAAACAAATATGCTAATGTACCATTCCACAGGTCCCTAGTGGAATGATCGTCATTTTTTAATGAACACTATATAAAAGTCATTTTACAAATACTAATGCACTGAATTTAAAATAAAAAAGTTTTTATTTATTTATAAGGTAATAAACATGTAATACAACTACCATAATACTTACTTACAATGAACACATTACTGCACTGAAATGGTGCAGAAGTTAAATTGTACACACACATGCACACACACACACACACACACACACACACACACACACACACACACATTTACAATGAACACATTACTGCACTGAAATTGTGCAGAAGTTATTTTGTACTTTTATATATATATATATATATAAATCAGTTGGTTTTACTGAGAAATTCATCAATGGAGTAGAAGGAGTTGGCCACCAATAAATCCTTTAGGCTTCTCTTAAACTGAATTTCATTGGTTGTTAAGCTTTTTATGCCTGCTGGCAAGTTATTGAAAATGTGTGTTCCTGAATAATGCACACCTCTTTGTACAAGACTAAGTAACTTTAAATCCTTGTGAAGATTATTCTTATTTCTAGTATTGACACCATGAATTGAGCTGTTGGTTTGAAAAAGTGATATATTATTAATGACAAATTTCATTAAGGAATAAATATATTGGGAAGTAGTAGTTAGTATCCCTAGTTCCGTAAACAGGCTTCTGCAGGATGTTCTTGAGTTCACACCACATATAACTCTTACTGCACGTTTTTGTGCCCGGAAAACTTTAGTTTGGCTTGATGAATTCCACCAAAAAATAATCCCATATGACATTATGGAATGAAAGTAAGCATAGTATGCCAGCTTTTTCATTTTTATATCCCCTATGTCTGACAAAATTCACATTGCAAACAGAGATTTGTTAAGATGCTTCAGCAGTTCTGTGGTGTGCTCCTCCCAGTTGAATTTATTATCAAGCTGTAATCCCAAGAATTTAACACTGTCCACTTCTTCTATCTTCTTGTCATTGTATGTTAGACATATACTCGTGGGACACCCCTTACAAGTTCTGAACTGCATGTAGTGTGTTTTTTCAAAGTTTAGTGACAAAGAATTGGCTAGGAACCAGTGATTAATGTCCACAAATATTTTATTATCTGATCTTTCTAAGACTACGTTTGATTTGCTATTTATTGCAATGTTTGTATCATCGGCAAACAAAACAAACTTGGCATCTGGTAATGTTACTGATGAAAGGTCATTGATATACACAAGAAAAAGTAAGGGCCCAAAATGGACCCTTGTGGGACCCCACATGTAATTGGTTCCCAGTTGGATGATGCCTGATAGCTTGATACATGTATCTTTCCTAATAACACCCTTTGTTTCCTGCCAGAGATATAAGATTTGAACCATTTTGCAGCATTTCCTGTTACACTATAATACTCTAATTTACTTAAAAGGATATTGTGATTTACACAGTCAAATGCCTTTGACAGATCACATAATATACCAGTTGCCTGCAATTTTTTGTCTAAAGAATTAAGCACATTTTCAGTGTAAGTGTAGATAGCATTCTCGATATCAGAACCTTTTAGAAATCCAAACTGTGACTTTGACAGTATGTTATTTGAGATAAGGTTATAAAGCCGACTGTACTTTTTCGAAAATTTTTGAGAATGCTGGCAACAGTTAAATTAGACAGAAATTTGATGCTATTTCTTAAACAGTGGCTTAACTTCAGCATATTTCAGCCATTCAGGAAATATTCCACTGATAAATGACTGGTTACACAGATAGCTTAATATGTTACTTAGCTCAGAATCACATTCTTTAATTAACTTTGTTATATTTCATTATACCCACTAGTTGTTTTTGATTTTAAAGATTTTATGATGGACATTATTTCTGTTGGGGTAGTGAGGGTGAAATTCATATCATGGAAGTTGCTTGAAATTTCTGGTCTGAGGTATTCCATAGCAGCATCTATCGAACCTGACAACCCCATCTTTTCGCTAACAGTTATAAAATGTTTATTAAAAAGTTCTGCAACACTATACACATCTGTCACCAATGTATCATCTACTCTTAATGCTATTTGTTCCTCTTCATGTCTGGTTCTACCGGTCTCCTCGTTCACTATACCCCATATTGTCTTTATTTTGTTATCTGATATGACTATCTTTTCCTTGTAATATATTTGCTTTGACATCCGTATTACAGTCTTTAATATTTTACAGTATTTCTTGTAATGTACTATAGCATCAACAATGGAACTGTTTCGGATTGACAGATGCAGTTTTCTTTTTGTTTTACAAAGCTGTTTTACGAAGCTGAGAACTTTCGGAAGTTTCAGAAGTCCTCCATCAAGTCTAGTCATGTTCTCTTTCATTCAAAGTGGCCAATCTGGAGGCAGGGGCAGTAGCAGGTGAGTACTGCACTATAACGTCTTGCTCAAACTTACTTGATTTCCCAAAAATAAAAAGTCTAAGTCGCTAAATTGAAATTTTATCTTTTTCAGATGGATAACACACAATTACGACGTGTTAGGAGAATTTACGAGATCATCACCACCATCATCATTATCTTGAAGGATTATGCCTTTTGACCTGTTCCGCCTCAAATGTTGAAAAGGATAAGTGGCAACGGGTGGCTTTGTTTAGCTCCTTTAGTTTTTGTTCCATTCCTTACACTTCGGATCTTTAGTTTACAGTTTTTGTATTTTGATTGAACTGCCGTAAGCAGGTGTGCTGTTACTCTTATTTCCTCTTGACTCTTATAGCATTCTCCGAATAACATCGTCAAACATCTCTACATAAACGACAAAAACATAATATTGGAAATCTGAATTATATTCTTTTTGCAGTTGCTTGCACCACAGTAAAACTGACTGTTCAGAACATCAACTACGTTTTCTAAAACCATGTTGTGCCTTCAACAAATGTGCTTCCACTACTGGTATTAATCTCTTAGTTGTAAGTTAAACATACAGCTTGTAACAGGAATTTACCAGATTTTATCCTCGGTAGTCTGAGCATTATGATGTATCTCCTTTCATGTAAATAGGGCACATTAAAGCTTCATTCCATTTGTCTGGCACATATCCGCTCAATCAAGAAACATTCATAAAATTTAAAAGTCTGTATTTTAGCTAATAAGACACCTATTTAATTTACTACGTGTTTACATTATCAGTGCTCAGTGACGTTTTGATTTTTGGCTCTTGGATCACTTGCTGTGGTTCTGCCATTGTAATCAGATCTACAAGTAATTGATGTTGGTGTCTTTTCTGGTTCTTTTTCATTATCAGTGGATAAACTTTTAAAGTTCTCGATCTTGTTACGAGAGTTAACTATAAAAAAAAAAGATGCACAGCAGAACTATAGAGAACTAACAAAACACGAGCATTATAAGTAGTCAAGAAAGTATAGCAATAATAACAATAATAATAATAATAATAATAATAACGATAATAATGATCGGTTCTCGGCTATCATGAAAAGACACTGTGGCCGCTTTCCTGCTAATTTTATTTCTACGTCCATAAATGTATTATAATTTTAACGAAAACTAAGAACTGAAATTGCCTGGAAACACTAAAGATACTCTGAAGGTGTTTGAGAGGTTGTCTCACATATGATGTGCTGTGGAATTTTTGAAAGTGAAAAAAAAAAGAAAAAAACCGATCACAACTGAGTCTGACATACGCAGTTGGGCACGTAAGATTTGTTTGCAAGGAGTCAGAAATTCCACTTCTCTTCCTAAAACTGCATGGAGCCACACGAATTATGATAACGCATTGATGAAATGCGGTTACAGATGTTACCTTTATTATGCTCTTCCCGACTGTTTTTCATTCATTTAAAATACCCCACAAATATACTCTGTAACTTCCACTTTCACAGGGTATACTCTCTTTAGAAAACTAAAAAGCATGCGTTTCATAATACACTTTTAATTTCCTCTGTAAGATGTGATCTCGCTTTCGTATCATGGTCATTATTTCACACCTCAAAAGCACCATTTTAGCTCTTTTACATTTTGTTCTGGTGGCTCCTTAAATATAAGAGTTTGTACTGCATTCACAAATAACTGGGAACTTTTGAAAAAAAACTTAAAGAAGCGGTCTAGCCATAAGAGCCATGAGGAGAAGTCAATTGTGAGACCTTCAAATAATATTTTGAATGTTGACGTGTGGCTATCAAATTTCGCGACTACGTATATACTGCTACAATTGAGCGTCATATCTTGGGAACTACACAGTCTAGAAGGCTGTGAATTGCTTTATTTGTGCCTACTGCTACGTCTCAGATTACGAATAAACAAATCATTCCTTTGTTTCCGATACTAGTTTTCGTTGAAGGTAGTGAGGTCATCTGTTATTTTTATAGTAAGCTAACTTCTATTGCTTTTTATGTGTAAATAAAATGGCTAAGCGTAAAAGTAACACCAAGAAATGCAAATCTGCGGGTAACAGATATATGAAACCTGCATTTTCTTCTGAAGTACTTGAAAACACGTGTGCTAGCAGTGATGGAAACCACCTTAATGTTTCTGAAGTGACCATGCCCCCTAGTGCATCGGAAAGGAAAATAGCTTTAGAAATGAGTGACATAGGTAAAAGTAATGGTATTATGGACAGTAATGGAGGCAATCAAACCTATTTATAGGGTCATTCCACACCAAGTGGTCTAAAACTGAAAAAAGTTCCCACCATCATGGTCTCCAATTTTCGTCAAATTTTAACTGTAGCTTTAGTCAAGTGTTGAAGTAAGTTTCCCAAGATTTCAGGCCTCTAGCTGCAATAGCTGCTGATCTAGACCCCCTTGTCTGAAGTGTACTTAGTCCGTGTGCATGCAACATAAAAAAAATGTCATATTTGGAGTCTAATAAAATCGAAACTAATTCATAAGAATGGTTAGTAAGATGCGACCCTGTACAGTTTTTTTTGCTGATTCCAACGAAATTATGTATAACATTACTCATGCAAACCCCGGTCAAATAACTCGACTCAAAGTATACTTCAAAATTTGTCGTGACACAACGCGACAAATTTTGACCAATATTAAGACTGCAATGATTTCCTTGCAGTTGAAGATATGGACTTGAACTTTTGGCCAAGCTTCATGCTTGTGCTAGACATAATGCAGCCGGATTTGCAATGATCCAGGCCATATGGTCGCCCTGCAGTATCTCTTCAAATTAGGCAGTGTCAGCACAAACGGTAAAATTTACCAAAGTTTCAAGCCAATTACTAAAAAATAGTTGGCCTGAATCTGCTTGTGAATAGTATCACCTAAAAGAGAAACTCTTGCTCTACAAGACTGACATTTGTTTTTTTTTGCAACGCGACCATTAAGTACTCATTAACTCACATCAAAGTTGTTATATTTTGTATGCGCGATGCACTAATTTTTCTTCATTTCTAGGAATTTGAATCTTAATAGTCGCTTAGAATTACTGATATAATTGGATATTTCATTCGTGTTTTATTCAGTGATTGGCCAGTGAGAGATGTCAGAAGTTAATGAAGAAGAAGAATCGTTGGCCCCCTGTTCAATTGGAAAAGATGCTGCTGCATCGAAGTGCCATGTTATCTTCTATGCTAAGAAGACTGGATTCAAAGCGTTTAGTGATTTCACAGAATGTGACCAGAAATTGCTTGTTTCGCGTTCAGAAGCCAAACTTGACGAAAATTCCATCATTTGCTTCCACCATGAAGCCCTCTTCCTACATGAATATCAAGCGATGCAAAAGAAATGTTGCAATCCATTCAAGAAGAGGAATCACAATGTAAAAGCTGGACTTAGACTGCTTGATAATGAAACAGCTGCCAAACTTTGCCTGTTAAAGAAAAAAGAAGTGATTGATATAAAACCTGGTCAGAAGCTTTGCCCTCGCTGCATGTCGGCACTGAACCAAAAGCTAGAAGATTCATCATCACTATCAACCCAATCTGAACAAGATTTCACAACGGATGAAACTGAACCAGCCATCAACAAAAGTTTATCATTTATTGGTGCTTCACCATTGAAAAGAAGACAACTAAGTAAAAGAGATAAGCAAAGCTATGCAAAAAGAAAGATCTTGGATGCACAAAGTTTAATTGGGAATCAAATTGCTGCTGCTGTAGGAATCAATTACGATGAACAGCCAAGTTCAAGTAAAAGTCGCCCATGCAATAATTGTGCAGATCTTGATAATCTTATAGAAGAGTTGAAAGAAAAATGTAAAGTGTCAAATCGTAGGACAAAAGTTCAAATATTGACCTTGGTTCCAAGAAGCTGGACAATTAAAGATACGACAACAGCATTTAATGTATCAGAAAGAATGGTAAAGCAAGCGAGAAAACTGAAGAATGAGCAAGGTGTTCTAGCTTTTCCAGCAAATCGGCAAGGAAGGAAGCTTTCAGATGAAGTTGTCCAGAAAGTACATGACTTTTTTCAAGATGACGAATTCAGCAGACTTTGTCCAGGGAAGAAAGACTGTGTGCCTGTGAGAATTTCAGGAACAAAGGTGTACAAGCAAAAGCGGTTGTTGCTTTGCAATTTGAAGGAAATGTACGTGTCTTATCAGAAGCAAAATGGACCAGAAATTGGCTTCTCAAAGTTTTGCGAGCTTAGACCAAAATGGTGTGTTACAGTTGGCTCTGCTGGAATGCACTCAGTTTGTGTCTGTACAATACACCAAAATGTCAAGCTTATGCTCACTGGTGCATCAATCAATGAAGACTACAAGGAAATTCTTAGCAAAGCTGTTTGCAGCTTGGAAAACAAGGATTGTATGCTTCATCGTTGTGAAAACTGCCCTGGTCCAGAAGGTGTAGAAGCAGTTATTGCAACATATTTTGAAGATAATGACCCTGAAGAACTGATTGAGTACAAACAATGGATTCATACCGACAGGGATACTTTAGAAACAAAGCAGCTTTCAACAGAAGAGTATGTTGAAGATATTGCAGCAAAAATTTGGAACCTGTCTTGTCATCACTACATTGCCAAGCATCAAAGCCAGCACCTGAAAGCTCTCAAAACTGATTTGAAAGAAGGCGAATTCATAATACTAATGGATTTTGCTGAAAACTATTCATTTATTGTTCAAGATGCAGTGCAAGGCTTTCACTGGGAAAACAGTCAAGCAACAGTTCATCCATTTGTAGTCTACTACTGTGAAAACGAAGAGGTGCAATGTGTGAATCTTTGTGTTATTAGTGACTGCCTTCGACACGATACGATTACTGTCCATGTTTACATTGGAAAAGTAATCAATTACCTGAAGATGCAATTTTCCAAAATAAGCCACATCCACTACTTCAGTGATGGTTCAGCTGCACAATATAAGAATTTCAAGAATTTTCTCAACTTATGCTATCACAAAGAAGATTTTGAAATAACAGCAGAATGGAATTTCTTTGGAACAAGCCATGGAAAGTCGCCTTGTGATGGCATTGGAGGCACAACAAAACGGTTGGCAGCAAGAGCAAGTTTGCAACGTCCATATGAAAACCAGATTCTAACACCCAAAGATCTTTTCAACTTCTGCAATGATAATATCAATGGAATCAAATTCTTTTTCATCAGCAAAGAGGAAGTTGAAGAAGAAAAAGCTTCTCAAGAAGAAAGATTCCTGCAAGGGCACACTCTAGCTGGCACAAGAGAAAACCACCATTTTTTGCCCATTGATATGACGACAATTAAGGTCAGTAGAGTTTCTAATGATGCGACATCTTTTTTGGCCAAAATTAGTGCTGCTGAAGTAGTAGTTCAAGTCATGGATCTTCAGCCTGGGCAGTATGTTGCTTGCATTTATGAAAAGAAATGGTGGATTGGAAACATCGTTGAAATCTCAGTCGAACAGAAAGATGCTTTCATAAGCTTTATGCATCCTCATGGTCCTGCAAGTTCATTTTATTGGCCCTTAAGACGTGATACTTGCTGGATTCCAGAACAACTTATCATTGGTGTTATTCCAGCTCCATCAGTGACATCATCTGGTCGGCAATACAGTTTTCCTGAAAGCATTCTCTTGCAAATCAACGATGCTTCCAGAATGATGAAGTAACTGAGGAAGACAGGCTTGGGAACCTGCATAAAGAAACCCACAATTAGGCTTGGGATCCTGTGGTAAAGACACCCTGTAATCAGGCTTGGGAACCTGCAGTAAAGATACCCACCCGTGGCTGTTACTGCATGGCTATCGGGCGTGGCCCCTATGGCGATGGGGATGCTGGTTTTATTGTGATAACCAGTAATGGCTCAGCCATCATGGACCAACGCAGGGCACTGCGCACACAAAATATAAGATACTTTGACCTGAGTAAATAAGCACTTAATGGAAGCGTTGCAAAAGAAAAATATATCCATCTTGTAGAGCAAGAGTTTCTCTTTCAGATGATACTATTCACAATTAAATCCAGGCTGACTATTTTGTAGTAATGGGCTTTGAACTTTGGTAAATAAAGCCATTTGCGCTGACACTGCCAAATTTGAAGAGATTTTGCAAGGCGACTATAAAGCCTGGGTAGTTGGAAATCCAGCTGTATTATGTCCAGCACAAAGATAAGACTTGGTAAAAAGTTCAAGTCCATATCTTTATCTGCAAGGAAATTATTGCAGTCTGAATATTGGTCAAAATTTGTCGCATTAAGTCACGACAGAATTAGGGGTACACTTTGAGTCGACTTGTTTGACCGGATTTTGCATCAGTAATCTTATAATTAATTTCGTTTGAATCAGCACAAAAAACTGTACAGGGTCTCATCTTACTAACCATTCTTATGAATTGGTTTCAATTTTATGAGACCCCAAAAATGGCATTTTGTCTGATGTCGCGCGCATGCGAACTTACTACCCTTCAGACAAGGGGGTGTAGATCAGCAAGTATTGCAGCTAGAGGCTTGAAATCTTGAGAAACTTAATTTAGCACTTGACTAGTGCTACAGATAAAATTTGAAGAAAATTGGAGACATGATGGTGGGAAGGTTTAGACCACTTGGCATGGAATGACCCTATAGTGATTTGGCAAATCCCGAGTTACTAAAGAAGTGTTTACATGGGAAGACCCAGAATGTGAATGAGTCCTTCAATAAAGTTGTGTGGTGCCGTGTGTTTAAAAATGTATTTGTTGGCCATATGACTCTAAAGTTAGCAGTGTCTGATGCTGTAATAACTTCTAATGGTGGGAACTATGAAAGACATAACGTTCTGGAGAAGTTAGGGGCAAGACTTGCCCAGAGCACAGCTAAAGGACTCCGGGAACTGGATGAGCTTTGTAAACGTCAAGCAGAGTTAGCTGCTCAGCAAATGTCAAAAGAAGCAAAAAATAAAAGGAGGAGGCAAGCACTGGGCTGTTGTGACACTGAAGAAGACGCAGACTTTGGGGCAGGGCAATTCTAATGCATAAAAGACGCAGAAAAGTAAGTATGTATAATAATTTGTAATTAAAAAAAGTTTAAAACCTCACTATCTCTGAACTACATTTTTTAAATAAATGACCTATTTTCTAAAAAAGTATTGATGGTAGAGACATGAAATTTTCACAGCATGCCAAGTGTGAGATTCATCTGATATGGAACTAGAATAATTAAAATATCCTGAGTTGTTTTGTTTTTATGTTCATTTTTTTACAAAATTCTGTCAAAAAAGATAACATGACCCACAATACAATTTTAGTAATAATTCTAATTCAGCGTATCTAGAAAGGTGCATTCAATAATTAGGGAATATTGAAAGCTGGTGTATCAAAAAGTTTCCAAGATAATGGGTCACAAAATTCGATAATTTAACATTGGAAGCCTAGGACATACAATGTCCCCTTAAACAGAATATCATTTTTCCATTGGACAGTAAAAGGGAATAATATCGGCGTCTCGGACTGTTTTAAGTTTTCTATCTCTATTATGCATCGCACTCCAGGTTCAGATTGTATTTCAACCATTTATGATGACGGCTGTTGCTGTCACATGATCTGTTTATGCAAGAGCGGAAACAGCCTGATTGTTAGTCACGCGATTCATTTGCCGTCCGTGCCAGATGCTTCAAAAATAGATCGTGTCGTTTATCTACCGATGAATATTAAGGCATTGATCTATCGACCAGATAAATCCTTCAATCTGTAGGACGTTGCGAGCCACAGCCAGAGTTAATCGCCAACTATCTAAATAATAAGCGTAGCTTGCAGGTGGACTTTCGAGTGCTGGTAGAGCACTTTCGTGACACGGGACGTGTCACGGATAGCTGTCATCAATCCAGTACTTGATAAAGACGTAGGGAGAGACGACGAGAGAGAGACAGAGGGAGGCGGGGGGGTGGAGAGGTGGAGAGGTGGAGAGAGAGAGAGAGAGAGAGAGAGAGGGGGAGGGAGGGAGAGAGAGAGAGAGAGAGAGAGAGAGAGAGAGAGAGAGAGAGGGAGGGAGGGAGGGAGGGAGGGAGGGAGGGCGAGACAGAGAGAGATATGACAACGCCATCGTCTCTGCCAAAACGTGTCAAAACACCAAGTCCACAGACTCGCCGATATATATATATATAATGCCCGATTTCATGCAGTAAGAACGCTTAAATTTCCAAAGTTGCTGCCACCTGTGTAACCAGTAGAGCGCCTTTTCAAGTGCCAGTCTCTCACAAACAGAGGTTTTCAATGGGTGATAGATCTGGAGAAAGTGGAAAGTACCAGTCTGGCCAACAGTTCGCAACAGTCCACTTACACACTTTTTTTCTTTCATTTAGCGTTGTAACACTCGTTTCGAATATAAAGCTAGTAAAATACAAGTACTGATTTCAGACTGTTGCTGAGTGATGGGAGAAGATAGATACATGGGAAAAAGTCCTTTTATTAATAATTTTTGGAAAAGATGTTTCATGTAAGTGGCAAAGAAAGTCGAATACCATCACCCAGCTTCGAGCACCTGGGAATGCAGTACCCTGAGGTGTGTGATATACGCGGTGAGGCGCGGAACACTGGACTAAGAGGCACGGAATCCACAACCCACCATTGTGTCTATAGAGGAATTGTATTAGTTATAGCATCCTTCGCCCCGAATACTGATATGATTAAACTATATCTAGTAACGGTCAAAGACCATAATTAACATGTCGCAAGCAGACTGTTTTTTATCGCTACCCGATTTCAGCTATTTTCAACGCTTTATCTGTTTTCTCCTCTCGGCAGCGCACAGCGAGTTCAAGGTAATCTCTCTCCCTTGTTTTAGCTGAGATAGGATATAGACGTGCAATCGTGGCCGTCCTTGGTTTAGGTATTAAATGATATTTCCACAGTACTTGACTGTAAAATCGGCCATGTATACCAGCTTCTGTTTAAAGATTGACATTTGCACTATGGGAGAGTAAATTTTTCGTTAAAAAATGAAAGGTAAGTTTCAACGTCGTGGTCTTTCCATTGCAGACATTACTGAACGTTCTTTACTGAACATTTATGTATTCCTTCTGTTATGTCGTCCTACAATTAAGAAAAGCTATAAGTTGAACCTGCATTTGTGATATGATGTCTGCCGGTTATGGGCACATGGCAAAACACTGAATTAATATAAAAGTGTTTATAAATTGAGTGTTAAAAAGACAATTTAAGATACTACACACTCATTGCTACCAACTCGTTCTGAACTGACCGATACATATTTGTGCGAAAGCTATTTGCAGTTGTAATTGATTTCTTTTTAAAAACTTTTGGAAAGTCGTCACTATGAGACATAGTGCATGTAATGTTGTTGGAAGAATGTATAATTTCTTTTTAATTCTTCTTACACCGGTAACTTAAATTTTCAGGATTTTTCTTTGAGGTTCCTCATAGCGTTAGTTCACGTGAGACAGACTATAATAAGTTTAATTCGTACAGTATTTTAGCGCTTGGGATTTAGTATCAATTTTATTAGAAAGGGAGCCGCCACAAGTTGAACACTCCCTGTCTAGCACCGATAACATGCAGTCTTGTGTGGTCTTGCTGAATGACAGCGTCATAACTTCGAAGATACGGCACAACACGCACATTTTAAATGTAACGGCTGATGTCCAAATTAACAGCTGTGCGATCCGCTGGTTTGCCCAGTAGCACCCCATGCAAACAGTCTACGTGCTGGGTTCGTTCGTATTACCATGACTAATGCAGTCTGCCACATCCGTTTCCTCAGAGCATCGTCCATCGTAACGCTGTACAGAGAACCAAAACATGTCTGAAAAGACGCGTCTGTTACGTGAAAGAGTGTCGCATTGTCTATGTGGATACTCAGCTTGTTGCAAATAAGTCTATTTCCTTGTTAATTACACAGGGTGTACATAAGTCCGGGAACACTTTCAATTATTTATTGCACACGAACTAAACAGTGTACAGATGTCATACATATTGCATTTTGTAGAGGAACTCTGAATTTTTTTTTTTTTTTTTTTTTTTTTACAAACATTCGATATGTGAACCGTGAGTGACGCGGCAGACGTCAATACGGTAATCGAATTCTTCCCATACCCGTCCCAGCATGGCATCGTCGACTGTGGCAGTCGCTTCCCGTATTCTCTCCCGGAGCTCTGCTACATCACGTGGCAGAGGCGGTAACAACAGATCTTTAATGTGTCCCTACAGAAAAAAGCTACACGGAGTGAGATCTGGTGATCTGGGAGGCCACTTCATGAAACAGCTGTCCCCTTCTGTAGCACGGCCGATCGATCGCCATGTTGCGATCAGTGCTGACTATCGGCAAATTACCAAACTATGCTGTGGCGGTAAACACGAAAAAAAAACTTTCAGGGTTTCTCTTCAAAACGACATATGTATGATATCTGTACAATGTTTGTTTCTTGTGCAATAAATAATTGAAAGTGTTCCCGACTTTATGTACATCCATATTTACAGTTTAAATGTTAATATACATCTCCAACCGTGCTTCTGACGATACTTGCACTGATAGTTTGCTAGCAATAACTTCAATAACTTTTAGTCCACACGTAGAAACTAAGTACAAATTTCAGTAAATGTTAACAGTCATTACTGGTGAAAACTACTGACCAATCACAGTTGCGCCCAGGGTGGGCAGACGACAGACCGTTGAGATAGCTCCCTAGGCATCCGTGATCACTTTGGAAGGAGGAAACGCGTGAATCCGTGTGTAAAATGTGACGTCACGTAAAGACGAAATAGTTTATTAAAATAGCCTCGAATGACGTTGTTATGATAATTTCGTGTGAATTCTTAAACCGTGTGGCTCATTTTATTGCGCCCTTTTGCAGTGCTGTAGAAATAACTAGCATCCGAAAACTTTGTCATGGGTATTGATAGTAGATTGGCTCTCAGAATAATTTCCTTGATTTTACGACTCTATATACAGAAATAAAACCAAGTGGCATCCTTGTATTTCGTAATTTTATTTTTAATAGCATTGAAATCTTTCCCATTTGTCACTTCGTTGCCGGCCGGGTGGCCGAGCGGTTCTAGACGCTAGTCTGGAACCGCGCGACCGCTACGGTCGCAGGTTCAAATCCTGCCTCGGGCATGTATGTGTGTGATGTCCATAGGTTAGTTAGGTTTAAGTGGTTCTAGGTTCTAGGGGACTGATGACCTCAGAAGTTAAGTCCCATAGTGATCAGAGCCATTTTGTCACTTCGTTATGCGCTGTTTACTGCATGAACGTCGAAGCCTGCGGCCAACGGAGAAGAACCAGTCTGGACGACGGCTACGAGACATCATAACAAGGCAAGAGGCAAGCAAGTTGCCACCAATAGTGCTAGGGAAAGTGAGCACGGATGTTATTTACTGAAATCCATCGTGTTTATTGCTCCTGGCAGATTTTTTGGTGGGAAGTGTTACATTCAGTAACCCACTATGTAGTGTTTTGACGGTTCCGTTAATAGGATTTATCAGGCCTGGTTAAAACATTACAGATTGCATGGATTTTTGTATTTATGTTTGTGTGTGCATCTGTTATTTTTCTGCACCATCACTGTAAGTGCAGTTTTCACTCTGTGCAGGAGTTGTACATCTTGCGTAGCGCAGATTTTCTTTCTAGCTGTTACACCAATCTGTTGGTTCCTCGGCCGTGATCACTGAGCTGGGCTAATATCCTGGAATATTGATGTCTTCTTATGGCATCTGACTGAAAGATTCATTTTACAGTATTATCTTACAAAAATTTGGTCCGTGACACCAATAACTACCGTGCTGTGGGTGTAACTAGTTTACAGCCATTCAGACAGAAACTAAAATCATGCACTTAGTTCAGGTGCAGGTTAACTGTTCGCAAGTATCTTGTGATAGAGACACTAAGTATATTGAGAGGTGGCATGAACCTCCTCTCATATTTCTATCTTACGATTCTCCTCTCTAATTGCATGCGGTGGAAAGTTGCTATTCCTTCACACGCGGACTTCCCACGCAGCGTCTCTCGTCACCCGGGTGGTCCAGTGACAGGCGGGCTCGGTCTGACTTTGAAAGGATAAGCCGACAGGTGTGAGGGGGTCGAGTGAATGCTTTCCAGACGCCGACATTGTCAAGAGGCACACCCACAGGGCCAGAAGTAGCGGCTGGGCTAGAGGTTCCGTTACTTCGCAGAAACTTAGCGAAAACACTTTCTGGCGGGCTACCAGCGAGGCGTGGGAATGACTTGTGTACCCAGGCAGCTGTGGCGGGAAAATTCCCGCGCTTTCTGCAAAATAGTAACTGTGATTGGCTTGCTCAGGGCATAGCTCTGTGACGTAGCAAGATCGGCGCAGAAATTGGCGCCAAGAATCTCCATTGGTGGAATGGTAGCATTCCGGCAATGGAGTGGAATTTTCCGCCGGTTTTCGAGTTGCTGATTGGAACGTTTAACCACGGCCACTGTCGTGGGGGCGGGAATGTTCTGTGTTCGGTTTTGTACGGGTGCTCTGGTGGGTAGTTGGCTCTCGCCTTTCGGTCGAGGACGTCGAAGCAACCAGCCAACGGCTCCGGTACGGCAGATCGTGTCCTGGGAGTCAAGAAGTCGGTTTGGTAATGTATGTCCGCAGCACCGCCAGATAGGGATTTTCCTAGGTGACAATCAGAGCTCAGCAGAGCGTGCCTGTTCGTCTTTTTCTAACTTTGTTCTGTCTTGGGTAGCAGCAATTAATGTTGGGTTGGCTATGTGTTTTCTCTAAGAATTGAGTTGCTAGGAATTGGCTGCACATATCACTTCGTCATAATCCTCACAATCTAGTTTTAGGGACAACTTCACTTTCACAGCGTTTGTTTAAGTATCCAATTAGAGCCAATTTGATGTATTGTTAATGTTTCATGTGTTGTTGTTTATTATTTTGTGTTTAGTCTTAATAAATCATATTGTTATTTTGGACAGAACTTTCATTCTGTTAATAGGTAGAGCAACCACATCATTCCTCACTATGTTAATGAAACCTTCGCTTAATTAACTTATTTATCAAATTAAATTATTGCAGGTGCCAAACTCTCTTCTACTCCACTGGCAGGGTTGATTAGAGTCAGTTCGCGTATTTTTTTTATCCTTGTGCAACAGCAAAAGTTGGAGCTAGAATAGGGGGGGCTCAGAGCATCATGAACATATGTAGATTCTAGAAGAATTGAATGTTAAATACACTGCTAGCCCCGGCACCTCGCAATATCACTGGTCTCCATGCAGAAAGAAGTCATATAACTTACCCTCCCACACTGCAGGAGTAATTGGTTGCAAATCTATATAGTACCTTTCTGTGCTGTGAGCTTGTATTAAAAGATATCGCACGCCTCTAGCCTCCTGCAAGTCTACGACGCACGACAGTTAAGACTCCATCTATATTTTCAATATCCATGCCTCCTCTTGCTTTGTAAGACCAGCAACGCATCGTGAGTCAACCTCAGACCGTCACGAAGTTTCGTAAAAATTTCTTGTGTTTTATATGTTGCTGGACGTGAGAGGCAAGAAACTGCAGTCGGTGAAGCGTAGTGGCGATCCGTACCTGTCACCGTGCCACACTGGCAAGATGAAGTAACACCGATTCATCTCCAGAAAGGTCTCGCCACCCAACACATGGCTTCATATTCCTGCTGAGGACCTACCCCTCCCGCCCGACCCTTTTAGACTGCAGTGCCTGTGCTGAACATATCATTACACGCAGCGTCTAAACAGGTCGCATTTTATACTGTGACAAGAGAGCAGAAGCAAATGTAAGTGGGATTTGGCCTCCATTTCAGCTGATAACGAATGTGGTAAAGCTTTTAGAATTTTATGTAATCTCTGGACTCCAGTCTACGCTTTTAGGTTGGAGATTTTAGTGTGTTTAAGAGTAATTTCCTGATGTCTTTTATTCCAGCAATAAGCCAGCTGCATTATCTTAAATTCTTCTTTATTGTAAGTTTTAGAACAGACTAAATGCAAGATTTTTATATTTCAGCGTGTGTGTGTGTGTGTGTGTGTGTGTGTGTGTGTGTGTGTGTGTTTTGTTACAGTTTTATTATTCTGCCGCTTTATCCATACTCATCTCATACCATTTCAGTATGTGTGCAGAATACTTTGCTGTCGTGCTCTCAGACTAACACATTATCATCATTACCATTATCATCATCATAATCACCTTGTATATGAGCGAGTCTTATTATTTCTAAATCATAAATTACTATAATGTTGAGTTCCATTTTATATTCTGACTTGTTTCGGCATCACGTTGAGATGTTTTAGTTATAAGTGCTGTGCCTATACGGCGGATACTGTAAAATAATCTTAAACGGCTGTTCAAACACGTTATGTTGAGGTTTATTGGCATGCATATGTTTTCTATATTTCAGTCACACTGTTAGTAAGATGATTCAATAAGCTCGAGCCAAATAAAAAAAATTATTATTTCTTACGAGCCTGTGCCAAACATGCTATCACTTTGCTGGCATTATGATATAATGGCATCTTTGCGAGGAAGACCACTGGACGACATTGTCGAAGTACTTCTCCATGTAGCCCTGCGACCTTTCGGCTCCATGAGACATCCGTTAGGCCAAGAAAAAGACATGAGTAGAAAACATCTTGTAGCCGCGCGAGTGAACCAGAATTGTCGCGACTGGAAAAATGTGATCTCAAAATTACGTCTACATTATGTCATATACAGGGTGTTACAAAAAGGTACGGCCAAACTTTCAGGACACATTCCTCACACACAAACAAAGAAAAGATGTTATGTGGACATGTGTCCGGAAACGCTTAATTTCCATGTTAGAGCTCATTTTAGTTTCGTCAGTATGTACTGTACTTCCTCGATTCACCGCCAGTTGGACCAATTGAAGGAAGGTAATGTTGACTTCGGTGCTTGTGTTGACATGCGACTCATTGCTCTACGGTACTAGCATCAAGCACATCAGTACGTAGCATCAACAGGTTAATGTTCATCACGAACGTGGTTTTGCAGTCAGTGCAATGTTTACAAATGCGGAGTTGGCAGATGCCCATTTGATGTATGGATTAGCACGGGGCAATAGCCGTGGCGCGGTACGTTTGTATCGAGACAGATTTCCAGAACGAAGGTGTCCCGACAGGAAGACGTTCGAAGCAATTGATCGGCGTCTTAGGGAGCACGGAACATTCCAGCCTATGACTCGCGACTGGGGAAGACCTAGAACGACGACACCTGTAATGGACGAGGCAATTCTTCGTGCAGTTGACGATAACCCTAATGTCAGCGTCAGAGAAGTTGCTGCTGTACAAGGTAACGTTGACCACGTCACTGTATGGAGAGTGCTGCGGGAGAACCAATTGTTTCCGTACCACGTACAGCGTGTGCAGGCACTATCAGCAGCTGATTGGCCTCCAGGGGTACACTTCTGCGAATGGTTCATTCAACAATGTATCAATCCCCATTTCAGTGCAAATGTTCTCGTTACGGATGAGGCTTCATTCCAACGTGATCAAATTGTAAATTTTCACAATCAACATGTGTGGGCTGACGAGAATTTGCACGCAATTGTGCAATCACATCATCACCACAGATTATCTGTGAACGTTTGGGCAGACATTGTTGGTGATGTCTTGATTGGACCCCATGTTCTTCCACCTACGCTCAATGGAGCACGTTATCATGATTTCATACCGGATACTCTACCTGTGCTGCTAGAACATGTGCCTTTACAAGTACGACACAACATGTGGTTCTTGCAAGATGGAGCTCCTGCACATTTCAGTCGAAGTGTTCGTACGCTCGTCAACAACAGATTCGGTGACCTATGGATTGGTAGAGGCGGACCAATTCCATGGCCTCCACTCTCTCCTGACCTCAACCCTCTTGACTTTCATTTATGGGGGCATTTGAAAGCTCTTGTCTGCGCAACCCCGGTACCAAATGTAGAGACTCTTCGTGCTCGTATTGTGGACGGCTGTGATACAATACGCCATTCTCCAGGGCTGCATCAGCGCATCATGGATTCCATGCGACGGAGGGTGGATGCATGTATCCTCGCTAACGGAGGACATTTTGAACATTTCCTGTAACAAAGTGTTTGAAGTCACGCTGGTACGTTCTGTTGCTGTGTGTTTCCATTCCATGATTAATGTGATTTGAAGAGAAGTAATAAAATGAGCTGTAACATGGAAAGTAAGCGTTTCCGGACACATGTCCACATAACATATTTTCTTTCTTTGTGTGTGAGGAATGTTTCCTGAAAGTTTGGCCGTACCTTTTTGTAACACCCTGTATATGTGATATAAGGTTATTAAGAAATTGCAGATTTAAATCTGAAATGTCTGCAACCCTTAAAAAGTCATCGTGCAGCTAATTTTGTACAATTTTTAAATTACAAGATAGTTCTACAGTTGACAGGTGCGAGAAAACTCTGCTTTCCAAGGTTACGTTGTCTTACGCACGCTTTTACTGTCACTCTTTCAGCTGCACAACGTAGTCCATCGCTTGACGCGTTTTACCTGTTTTTATCACTTCCTGGTAATACCTATTCGTGAAGTATCTTATCGCTGCGATAACCCATTTGTTTCAAGCAAATAAGGAAACCAGGAAATGTTCAGCGAGAAATATAGCCGCAAAAAATAAAATGACAAACTGATTCGAATCTCACGGAGGTCAACAAGTGATTAGAACATGTAATACAAATTTATGGAATAAGTACAGTGATAACCACAATGAAGACTGGTTTGAACATTATACTATGTACATTTCTGATAATGTACGTTTGGAAAAGAGCATTATATGGTGCTGAATCATTACGTGTGGGAAAACCGGAAAAGCATTTTGGATGTTGTGCGGCAGAAGGACGTTGAAAATTAGTGGTACTGATAAGAAATGAAGAAAGGAACATATGGTTGCAGTGACAAGAAGAAGGTACAGAGTGGTAGGACAACTGTTAAGACATCAGGGAATAACTTCCCTGGTGCTAGATGGAGCTGCAGAGGACAAAAGACGTAGGGTTGGCAGAGACTGGAATACGACCAACAAATAATCGAAGACGTAGAGTGCAAGTGCAGCTATGAGATGAACAGATAGCCACATGAGAGTAAATTGTGACAGGCCGCATTAAACTAGTCAGAAGACTGATGGCACAACAAAAATAGTACAAAATGTGGGTAGATCCTTCACATCTTCCACTGACTAGTTAAGATGGAGTCGCACAGGATGCTAATAAATCCCATCAAATAGCTTTGTTTCACACCAGGCGTAATGTCACCGTCACGTAATATTGTATTTCTTAGAAATGAGCCTTCAGAGTGAGGTTATGAGCAAACCTCCGCCACAACGAAAGCAGGCGTTTTGTATCAAAATTAAGGAACTATCAGCAGTAGTAGCTGCTTTTATTAAGAAAAAGCAAAATTAATGAAGATGTTTTTGGAAAATATGCTATACTTACTTCAGTGCACTACAAAGACCTGATTGCACAGGAAATGAACCTTAAAGACAATGTAAAGATATCAAACTGACAACTTTTAAGTTTTCTATAAAAATCTATAGATGTAGAGAAGAGCAATATTTGGAAGGCATATCACAAGACCTTTTGGTCTTGCCCTTTTTGTTTTATAAGTAAAATAAAGGGAAAAAAACTCCGAATCAAGAAACAACGCCCTCTCAGTGCACTTGCCTTTCTGAAAAGGTGCCGTGACATTCGCTTTTTGCCATCCTTTCCGAAGATCATACTTCACATCCAGACAACGGCAGCGAACCGAATTGCCAGAAGACCAGCCTGGCTCTAGTCCGAACGGACCAGAGACACACGCCGCCAGCTTGGCTCCATGGGATTCAAACTCTTTGTCTTACGTCTAGAATTGGCGTCATTGCTCGCCTCCATTATCAGGTAGTGTGTTGAATGTTCATCCTGGGCGCAATCAGAGCGTGTACAACGAAATGAATCTATGAAACAGTGTTTAAAATTCAGTCGATTAGCATCGAAACAGCCAAAAGAAGAGACTAGACGAATCGTAATGAATCGCCCATGAAAAACAATCGATGACGCTGCGTTGTCTGTCCTTGAGAAAGGCTTAAACTTGACCTGTCGCAGAAATCAGCAGCGGAGTGGAACAAGTTGGTTACACTCTACCACCCGATACGACGGAGTGGTTAACGGCGGAAAGCGTGCAGTACTCTCGCCAGGTTCGCGCCGCCGAGGAATAACAATTCCTGACGGGAAAGAGACGCGCTGCGTTCTCTGCCGTGACGATCCAGACACTGCCGTCCTCCCAACGGATAAGAGGGACCTGACCGTCTTACTAACAGTCGCACAATACAGTGAGAAAATGTAAAGGCTCCTAGGCGAAGAGGCTTACAAAATGATGACGACGAATCCAACCAACCGGATGCAGCGGAAGACGATTGAACTTCTCTGAAGTACTTTTACAAAAGAGACAGTAAAGAAATTTTGGCCATGTTCTGCCGCACGACCTAGGCTCTAGGAGCTTCCGAAGGTACTCAGAGGGCACACCTCGGAGACCAGTAGTGAGTACAATAGGAGTGGCAACATCCCAGCTTGCGAAACACTTGACGTTAATTTTGAGTCCGCTGGTTGGCAAATGTGAGCACGACATCAGGAAATCAGTTCAGTTCGTGGAACGGCTATCGGTAGCCCTCTGTCAGCGGCGGTGGCCAATAGGTACATGGAAGACTTTGAGGACAAGTCACTAGACTCAGCACTATTAAAACCGAAAGTCTTTTGCAGATACGTTGACGATACGTTCGTCATTTGGCCTCAAGAGAAGATTGAGCTTAAGTTTTCTTGTAACACCTGAACTCTGTTCACAATCAAATTCAGTTCACCCTGGAGGTGGAGCAAAATAGTCAACTGCCATTCTTGGATGTTCTGGAACGGAGAAAACCAGATGTAGCACTGGACACAGCGTCTATCGGATGAAAACCCACACGGACCAGTACCTTCTAGTTGTGATCATCCGTCACAAAGGGTATCAGTGTAAACACTCTGGTCTACATAGCTCTTGTGATAACCGATGAAGAAAGCCTAAAACCGAAACCGAACCATTTCAAGGCTTGTTCCAGAAAAACGGCTATAGCAGCCGCCGAATTCGACGGACGTTCAACCAAAAGACCATAGCATAGTCAACGCCCAACGAACGCCAACCGAAAAAGATGGGCTACATTCCATACGCAGGCAACGTATCGGCAAAATACTACAAAATTTTACGACGACAAAATATGAAATGTGTGTATCGTCCACTGGCGAATACCAAATCCATTTTAGGAACAGTGAAAGACGACATGTTACTCTGGAAATCAGGAGAGGATTACGGAGTGATTACGCGATTGCGGGAATGCATATGTCGGACAAACGATTCGCACAATTGAAGAAAGGTGCACGAAACACACACGGCACATTGACCACACAATCAGTAATTGCTGAAAATTGCCTTGAAACTAAATACAAAATGAAATACGAAAATACAAAAGTTCTTCAAAATGTACCTCACTATTGGGACTTTGTATACAAGGAGGTTGCCGTAATCCTGCTACATGAGAATCAAGTCAAGAAGAACAATGGATTTCAAACTCAGTCCAATGTGGTCTCCGACACTGAAAAATCTCCAAACGCAGCGGAAACAGAACACCGAGCACGGGGAACCGAGCGCATACTGAAGACCGCCACTCGATTCCCGAGCCGGCCGGGGTGGCCGAGTGGTTCTAGGCGCTACAGTCTGGAACTGCGCGACCGCTACGGTCGCAGGTTCGAATCCTGCCTCGAGCATGGATGTGTGTGATGTCCTTAGGTTAGTTAGGTTTAAGTAGTTCTAAGTTCTAGGGGGACTGATGACCACAGATGTTAAGTCCCATAGTGCTCAGAGCCATTTGAACCATTTCATTCTTCTACGGATGCGCAATTATTTTTACTGTTGAGGCAATACTAACTGCGCTGCTGCTACGGTCGCAGGTTCGAATCCTGCTTCGGGCATGGATGTGTGTGATGTTCTTAGGTTAGTTAGGTTTAAGTAGTTCTAAGTCTAGCAGACTGATGACCTCAGATGTTAAATCCCATAGTGCTTAGAGCCATTTGAACCATTTGAGGCAATGCTCATGAGAAAAAATTCTCCGTAAGGTGTCTATCCTGTTGTTGGAGCTCAGTGCAAATTTTGTCTTTGTCCGTTAATGTGCCTTTCACATACTGCTCTTCTTTCGCTGGAAAATGCTAGCAGATTAGATACAAACACCTCTTTCAACAATCGTAATTGTACCAAATAATAAATCAAGTTCGTGGGCATAGCTTCTTCCTATTTAACCCCAGATCGTAACACAAAAGCATGCTGCGCTGGATCATGGAATAACATCACACCGCCGTACCATTAAAACCATTGTCTCATTGCTATTGGTATTGCTGTGGCTTAACATCGACGCTTAGAAAAAAAATGGTTCAAATGGCTCTGAGCACTATGGGACTTAACATCTGTGGTCATCAGTCCCCTAGAACTTCGAACTACTTAAACCTAACTAACCTAAGGACATCACACACATCCATACCCGAGGCAGGATTCGAACCTGCGACGGTAGCAGTCGCGCGGTTCCGGACTGAGCGCCTAGAACCGCTAGACTACCGCGGCCGGCTCGACGCTTAGAGCTGTTCTGTTTTACCAATGGTAATTGTGAGCGCCGCCGTTTGAATTTTTTGATAAGGCGTTCCATGACGTTACGTCCCGACCAGTGCGAGTCTTCTTTCATTCACCTCATCTAAATGGTTATGATATTTTTCATTGACATGTTTTCCCGCCGGCCTGCGTGACCGAGCGGTTTTAGGCGCTACAGTCTGGAACCGAGCGACCGCTACGGTCGCAGGTTCGAATCCTGCCTCGGGCATGGATGTGTGTGATGTCCTTACGTTAGTTAGGTTTAAGTAGTTCTAAGTTCTAGGGGACTGATGACCTCAGAAGGTAAGTCCTATAGTGCTCAGAGCCATTTGAACCATTTGTTTTCCGGATTTCAACACCGTGTCAAGTAAACACGTAGATAAAAGTAGAGTGATCACTGTAGCAATTTAATATGCATATTTATGATCGTAACATCAGATGACTTGTTTCTGTAGGCAGAAATATTGAATATCTTCGTTTTATCAAAATTGCATCTTAGTGAATAAACCGTATTAAGGGCTCTGAGCACTATGGGACTTAACATCTATGGTCATCAGTCCCCTAGAACTTAGAACTACTTAAACCTAACTAACCTAAGGACAGCACACAACACCCAGCCATCACGAGGCAGAGAAAATCCCCGATCCCGCCGGGAATCGAACCCGGGAACCCGGGCGTGGGAAGCGAGAACGCTACCGCACGACCACGAGATGCGGGCGAATAAACCGTATTATTTCTCACATGCTATGCTAGTGAACTCTTTTCAAGGTAAATGTCCTCGATTCCAATTAAATCTTATTTGCGAGAACTGATTGCTGGTTCAGTCAAAGTACTGCACTGTCCTGAATTTAGTACTGAAACACACTGTAGATGTGAATTTTCTTCTCAACTACTTCAGCCCGGCACGTCGTCATCATACCCTCGACGGTTACTACAGCCATACACTCTTTCTTTCATTACTTTACTAACAATGGGACGTAAATTTCAGTAGCTTGTTTCGAAGACATTTATCTGACAATAATGTTAGCTTTTACGCTTTCTGAAATAACGTCCGTGACTTCTCGCATATTGTACGCTCTGTGGTTGTTACACTGTGAAATTCGTTTTTTATTATCTGTTGTTCTGGAAGTCAATTTTCGCAGGAAGAAGCTCAGTCGTAACCCATGTACTTACCTTTTACATTTAACAGGGGAAGAGTGTAAAAATATAAAGACAATCTAAATGGTAGATCAGTTTGGTTTGACTGAAAGATTGATGTCGAGTATGGAAATCGTTTGCTTTTGATAAAGGGCCATCACATCTGGAAAAGTGTGTATACCGATAAAACTAAAGATTTACCAGTAAGCGAGCACCTCACCAACCGACTGCAACTGTAGACGCTGGTGGTAATAATTTTGTTATAATCCATTTTTTAACGTCTGCATGTCAAAGAACGAATTATTTGACGCAAAAGCCTCATAGTTGCACATTCTTCTGCCTATCAAAAACCATTTGGAGATATTCCATGTCCATTTCGGATCGACCACACTACCGCCAGGTTGCAAGTCTTATTTCATGTGCCGCCACATTGGGCGATTTACGCGTCGGCCGAAATTCCCCGTACGGCGAATAATGCCACACAATTTCATTATATTAGTGCCTAACTTGTCAAGGTTTGTGCGCGTCGGTGATGAGATTATAGCGAGAACACAACAACACGCACTCCACGAGCGGAGAACATCGAACCCGGGCCCGCTGCATGCTAGCGAACACGTTATCACTCAGCTAAGCAGGCGGACGCTAACATAAAATTTAAAAACGAGGAGACTTTAATCTCTGTATGGGTTGCGGTACGCTAACCACGAGAATCTTTGTGTCACCAAAGGAGAGTTACGTAACTGACCGGTGGCATTTATGACTATGCGCCCAATCGACTGATCTAAAATTTTCTAAGAGCATATACTGTATCACGATAAATTTTCTAGATTTGGAAGTGACAGTACTTGTGCACTAGTGTCAAGACCTTTACTTTTCATGTACTTTCCTCATATGGATGTAGTACGTCTTTATTCCAACGTGGAAGAACCAAGCATTCCGACACAGTTCGTTAACGTTTAATAGCGACACTCGCGAATTATACGATGGGAACCTTGTTTCTCGAAATACCCCCTTTCAGCGTAGAGCATACTTTCTTGCTACTTATCGATTGAAGTTTCAGTGCAGAACGCCATATCTGTGTTACTACCAGGAAGTATTTCTCTTCTGTTCCAGCGGAGCTCCTACTTGCCTGCATTACGCTGTCAACATGTATCAAGAAATCTGCACCTATTATTACTCAGAAAATTTGTTTTGTTACGGGTTATTGTCATATTTGACGAAGAACCACGACCAGCTCCAAACAAAAGGCGTTTGTAGAATCGGCCAGGGACACAAGACCCACACAGAACTCTGAAGTCGCCGTACAGAGATGGAATGTAGGGCAGTTTCTGTGATATTATCATTCCATCAGCAATTTCTTGCTGTGTATAGGAACGCTTCAAACGTTAATAATACTAGCGTTCTAACAGAGAGTTGTGGATGACACGGGAGGGCCCGTCAACGACTGACCGAGCGGGCGTTCCGAGGGACAAATGTTCAGGTTGAAGTAAGAACAAGAGTTGACTTAATCTGAAACGTAGCGTGTTGTAACACCTCCATCTGATTTGACATCAATCCAAATAGAAATACTGTTGCGTAGTATGTGTCCGCCATGTTCAAATTATTAGACTAAAGACATTTTTTCCAAACTTTACATTTATTACACGTTTACATCCACATAGAGATTATATTTGCACATTCAATACTTTGATGCATGCCTCTGTTCTTAATCAACATTTTTATCCTGTTTGGCATAGTTTTTATTAACTTTTCACATGGCATTTTAATATCATTGTCATGGTACCAGATTTCCTCTAGTTTCTCCATGATATCTTATTTGGTGGTTATTGAAAATTTCCTTATTCTCTGTTTCACAATAGTCCATAAATTTTCAGTTGCCTTCATCAGGGCTATTCCCTGGCCAGGGCAACACTTTCAGTTGCTTTTCTTCCAAGTGTTGCAGTAGGTACTGGGAGATGAAGCTTGCGCAGGATAGAGTAGCATGGAGAGCTGCATCAAACCAGTCTCAGGACTGAAGACCACAACAACAACAACAACAACTTGGAAACACTTTTGGCTTTGTGGCAAGGTACCCCATCATGCATAAAAATGGCATCTTTATTAGGAAACCACTCATTTATTTGGAGGAAAAGTTGCTTTTCAAGGATTTCTTTACATTGTTCTTGTCTATTGTCCCTTGAACAATGAGTAATCCGCAGGACCTTTCACGGGCATCACACTCCAGACCATAACGGAAGTTGGATGCTTCACACATTGCTGCACACACTCAGCTTTGAACTGTTCTCCAGGTCAGCGACGAACGTATTGGCTGCTTTCTTCCATCACAGTAAATACAGATTCATCACTGAAGAATACCTGAAGCATGTGTACAAAATTGCAAGTTAGAAAAGTTGGGAGCAGTAGCATAGCAGACCTCAACAGTCCCAAAATTCAAATGCACATTTCTTCAGTATCAATAAAACATCATAATTTCAAGCCAACTTTAGAAATCAGACCCACTTAATTTAACGTATCATTGGACATACCTTAGCCCAGTCTTCACTTGTCCCCTCCTGAAGTTTTTTGGCCCACTGTAATCTTTTAGTTTTCATGGCAGGTGTGATTTTCTGTTTTTTCCTTGGTCAGCATGCCTTTAAACCATATTCAAACAGCCTCCTCCTGACTGTCATAGGTAAAACCTCAACACCCATACCTTTCAGCTGATAGCTTATGTCTGTACAAGTAAGTTTACCGGTTCATTGTTGCCATGAGTCTCCTCATTGTCCTAAGAATGATTTTTCTTTTACGTCCTGATTTTCCTTTCATGTTTGGCTTGTATTCACCCCTTTCTCCACTGAAAGTGTTCTGCTGACAGTTTTCTGTGATATTATCATTCCATCAGCAATTTCTTGATGTGTATAACGATTTTCAGCAAGAAGTGCTACCACAGCCGAAACTTTCCGAGGTGAAAGAAACATCATTTGTCTTCCCCATAACCCCACTTTCTTTCAAAACCCCACGATTTATTCCTATAGTTAAAATCACGCAAGTTCACAAACTATATAATGTCTTGTTCATGTAGCAAGAAGTTGATGGAATAAATAACAAGCTGAAGTACACCACAGAAACATAAAATATTACTGTACACACAGTTTCAAAGCATGTATACAGACAACAACACCAACACGATTTGGAGGGAAAATGACAAATGTGACCAACTGTGAAAAAATCAGTAATCTGTAAGTTGCTTGGAAGGAAAATTTCGTGGCATCAATCAACCCACTAAAACAAATCAATTATTACATTTTTGTCCCCTATATTTACACCAGAAAACGTAAGAGTATCAAAAATAGTCGTTTAGTCTAATAGTGTGAACACGTCTGTATGTAGATGCGTGCTCAGCACGACTGACTGCCTTAGGGGGACCCAGGTTCGATTGCTGGTACTGCCTGACAGTTTCTTCAGGTTATTCGAATGATTAGTAGCGGCTCCAAGGACAGGAAGCCCGACAAGTCTTTTGCAGTATGTACAAGATACATAAAAATTCCCTTATACCCTGTATCTTTACAATATTTATAGTTCAGAATATGAGTGAGACTTCTCTCATGTTAATAACATAAATTATGTACAAAGAAATATTTTTAACGAAATATTTAGAAGTTAAAGTTCATTCAAACCATGCACACTTTAAAATTCCGACCCCGCTAGTAAGTATTTGTCTTAGGATTTTCATACCTTTTTTGGAAGCCCTATTTCTCTAGAACGTTTTGTCTTCTTTCATAATGATGTAAATCAGGAAATATTACTATTCAAAAATGCTGATATAATTATTAAAAATTTAATATGTAAGCCTTTCAAAGAGACAATGTTACTATCTTGTAGCACTAACTTTTCTGTAAGCAAAAATGTGTAAATTTATTAGAAACACTTGTTAATGAGTGACAAATTTCAAACATAAAATTTTTGTTTTAGGCTATATTTTGCGGGCTCTACTAGTAAGCGGAGAGAAAAAAATGTGCGCGTATAATACCTTCCCTGACAATAGGTCATAATATTAATGTCTTTTACAGAATATACAGCCTATAGTTACTTGAAATGACTTCTTTGAGAGACTCTTATTGACTGATCCATCGAGACCTGGCTCACGACTGCCCTTCAGATTTGTTTGTATTCAGTAGCCTTATTATATCCAGTCGCCTGATGCGGTTCAGGTTCATATATCTTAGTTGGTAAGGCCATTGCCTGTGAAAAGCAGGGAACGAGAATCGAAATAAGAAAAGAAGCAAGTTTAGGGTACAACGTCCTATAGACATGTGGATCGTTAGAAAAAGACCACAAACTCGAAATGGACTAGGACATGATGGGAAACCGACCGCAGCTTTTTCATCCCAGCATTCATCTTACGTGGTTTGCGGAAACTACGGTAAACCTAGATCAGGATGGCCAGGCCGGGGTTCGAATGACATTTTTAATCTCTCACCACACCGCACATTGCGCTGACAAGTGACACGATCTCTGTTCAGTATTAATTTCTACAGAGCGAGGTAGAACCCAGGATAATATAGTTGACGACATGGGTATTTTAAACCCTAAACTTCCTTAATTTGTTTTTCCTCTAACAAATGAAACGATAACTACTGATTCCAACACTGCTAGCGACTCAGTCCAAGTCTCCACATAACGTTCAGAACATAGTACTATGAAACGCAATTTCAGAGTTTTTTGAAAGTAGCTCTGTCCGTTTAAAATTCATTTCTTGCCTTTAAGTTGTCGTCTAAGCCACGAACACGGCAAATATTACCCCCTCACTCGTTGCTTTGAAAGAAGTTGGACCTTGTTATCTTACATACTTGTTGGGGGACGTCAATAAGCAGACATGGAAGCTCGTTGAGAGTAGCTATTTCAGGAAGCAGATTGTGACGAACTTGATAAAACGTTTGTAAGCGTTTCATGTGGTACTTTGCGCTATCTAGCAACTTTGCGTAGTTTCTTCATCACGTTTAAACCACGGGGATTTACGCCCCCTTTGTTCATGAACGTCAGGTTATATGTGAGTAAATCGAATCTGTAATTCTTTTTGTAAGTATACTGTACTCATACTTCAATAGATAACCAAATTCTCAAACTCTCTCTTTCCTGGCTATTTTCCCGTTTCTGTGGTCCCAAGATAGCCCACCTATTATTTTCTGAATGATAACATTTTTCAGCACTGGCTGTCATTGGTTGGATTTAAAAACGGCACTTTTCTGCATTCACTGTTGCACAGCTTCGGCTATGGAGTCATTCTCAGGTGATTGTATAGAGTAACTCATCAAATGGACATACTAGGGTTACAGTACAAGCCTTCGTCAAGTCATAGACTACAGCGGTAAAATAAAGGACGACGTTGGGGACTGGCTGGACTTTACAGTCAAAAAACATATCACTAAGCGGTTCTTGAAGAGCAAAAGCACTTGTGGTTTGAAAGTGTACTAGACTGTGTAAAGGACACCTCGCGGCAAACTTCAGTGAACGCAAAAATGAAAGATATTTTAATCCAACCAGTGGGAATCAGTGAGACAGACTGGTACCATTCTACACCTGCGTTATCGGGTGGGGATTTGAAGGACTCCCCTTGATAGGTCAAGGGTGCACTACACAAAGGAAGCAGCTACTCAGGTGGCAGAATACTTGTGGAGTGCACATGAAGGTTTTTTTTACGCTAGGCAGTAGTTCGTGGTGCTCTGATGAATATTCGCCAGTCGATATACAGCAAGAGAAGTCAAACGGGGGTCAGAATAGACAAGTCGGCTGTCACAGTTTTATCAATAAACTGTCTAAGTATTCGTAACAAAGTTCCCGAATTTACTGCCCTCCGGGAAAGTTTTCGCGCTAAAATTATTCTTGGGACCGAGAGCTGGCTGAAACCCGAAGCGGAAAGCTCTGAGGTATTTAGCGAGTCGTGGAACGTATGTCGCAAAGACAGTTTAGAGGCCATAGGAAGGAGAGTGTTCATAGCAGTTGACAAAAATATTATCTCTATTGAGGTCGAAGTTGAGTGTTGCAGTGCAGTTATCTGTTCGCGTATAACAGATGTAGGTGAAACCAAGTTAATTGTTAAATGTTTTGAACGGCCACTCGGTTCTGATGTGATAGTACTAGAGTAATTCAAAGAAAGCCTACGATCAATAGCGCGTAAACACACAAATCATGCGATACTTATTGGAGGCGCCTTTAACCTGTGGACTCTAGACTGGGATCTCTATGGATTCATTGCGGGGGTACAGACATACAATCATGATAAATACTTTTGAACACGTTTTCTGAAAATTGTCTTGAGCTGCTAGCTCGGTAGCCACACGCAATGGAAGTATCTTAGACATTGTGGCTACAAATAGGCGGCGCTTTATCGACAAAGTCAGTATAGAAACGGTATTAGAGATCATGATGTAATTATAGCAACTATGATTCCGAAAGTTAATAAATCAGTCAAGAAGGCTACGTGAGTGTTTCTGCTAGATAGCGCGGATAAGCAATTATTAACATCTAAGTTAAACAGTGAACTGGCATCACTTAGCTCCTGTAAGATGGATGCAGAGGAATTATGAGCGAAGTTTAAGCAGATTGTAAATCGTGGTCTGGAGAGCTATGTGCCTAGTAAGGGGATAACGGATGGAAAGACCCATCGTGTTTTAATAACGGAATTCGGCAGATGTTGAAGAACCAGAGGCTGTCGCACACTCTATTCAAAAGGGAACGGATAAATGACGACAAGCTAAGGTTAGTAGAGATTCATGCGTCTGTCAAAAGATCTATGCGCGAAGCATACAGTAACTATCAACGTCACACCTTAGCAAAAGATCTGGCAGAGAACCCGAGAAAATTTTGGTCGTATGCAAAATCGCTAAGCGTGTTTAAAGCTTCCATTCAGTCCCTTGTTGACCAGTCAGGTGTGGCAGGTGAGGTTAGCAAAACGAAAGCCGAAGTTTTAAATTTCACGTTCAAGAAATCGTTCAAACAGGAGAATCGTACAAACATACCGTCTTTTGACCATTGGACCCACAAATGTCAGACCAATATCCCTAACATCAGATTGCACCAGAATCCTTGAACATATTCTCAATTCGAATACAACAAACTTTCTTGAGACTGAGGAGTTGTGTCCACGAATCAGCATGGTTTTAGAAAGCATCGCTCCTGCGAAACTCAACTTGCCATTTTCTCACACGATATACTGACAACTATGGCTGAAGGGCAACAGGCAGATCCCATATTTCTAGATTTCCGGAATGCATTTGACACGGCGCCCCATTGTGCATATAGGACGCTGGTGCGACATATTCTCGGGTACTGCTCGTGTGTTTGGGATCCGTAACAGGTCGGATTGAAGGAAGCCATCGAAGCAATAACAGAGGTTGCTGCTAGATTTGTTATCGGTAGTTTCGAACAACACGTAAGTGCTACGGAGATGCTTTGGGAACTCAAATGAGAATCCGTGAATGGAAGGCCACGTTCTTTCTGGGAAACGCTATTGAGAAAATTTAGAGAACCAACATTTGAAGTTGACTACCGAACGATTCTGCTGCCGCCAACAAATACTGCGCGAAAGGACTACGAAGATAAGATTCGAGAAATTAGGGCTCATACGGAGACATATAGAGGGTCGTTTTTCCCTCGCTCTATTTGCGAGTGGAACTGGAAAGGAAATGACAAGTAGTGGTACAGGGTAACCTCAGCCACGCACCATACTGTGTCTTGCGGAGTACCGATGTAGATGTAAACGTACAAAGTTTCTGCTAACTGTGGATAGTATCAGTTAAAAACAATGGTAGCCCATCATCGATTTGACAACTATTTTCTGCAGCCGAATGTCACTTCTGTCACCAAATCGTTGGAAGGTAAGGACATTGTGCGAGTGGTATGCGAATAGTATGAATTTTTAATAAACGCATTTTGTGTTTTAAACGTTTTTGTTATTGAGACAGAGATGGAGACGCAGTGCGGCATTTTCTAATAGGTTCGGGAAGTCGACTAAAGAATTCTTTAAGATTGGCCGATGTACCTACCAGAACAACGGACTCATTCTGATGTAGGAATTCCGCCTGGTTCTGGCTCTGTCCATCATTTCTCTACCTAGCGCACTACGTTTAAAACTTGAGGGCAAGGAATCTGGCAAAAGAGTAGAATACAGCATTATTCAAAATGCATTTGGCTCTTTCTGCAGAAATTTAACGACTTTGACATAAAACGTGTAACATAAATATGTTTGTAAACTGCGGGAGTCGTTTGTTCAATCCAAAACGATGAATACAGAAAAATTAAATGATAGGCAAACCTTCCTGGACAGTGTTGAATGTTTTCGCAGACTTAAACGACACGTTGATGAGTTTCCCGGAAGTGTGCACGTTAAGTGCCAATCGATCTTCGGGTAGTGATGATTTAGGAAGGATGTTGTCATCAGTAAAAATAAATTTGGCGCTCTACAAATAAAAGCTTGGAATGCCATATTACTGAATCGGGTACACAGATTAGAGAATTTCAAGAGAGAAATTTATTGGTTGAAGTTAGATATAGTGGGAACAATTTTATGCGTTCTTCTTCCCGAAACTATTTCACGCTTAAGGTTGAAAAAATAAGCTGGGTTTTGTTCTACTAATGTTTATTTAGCCCGCCTGGCTAGCCGCACGATCTAACGAAATGCTTTCCGAGCGGGAAAGCGTGACAGTCCCAGGCACGAATCCGCCTGGCGAATTAGTGTCGAGGTCCGGTGTGACGGCCAGCCTGTGGGTGGTTTTTAAGGCGGTTTTCCATCTGCCTCGGCGAATGCGGGCTGGTTCCCCTTATTCCGCCTCAGTTACACTGTGTCGGCGACTGCTGCGCAAACACTGTCTCCACGTTCGCTTACACCATAATTACTCTACCACACAAACATTTGGGGTTACACTAATCTGGTATGAGAAGGTGGGGAGGGCGAGGGGGGGGGGGGGGGGAGGGGTGTCCACTAGGGGCCGAACCGCACAATAACCCTGGATTCGGTGTGGGGAAGCGGTGGGGTGGGAGGGAGGACTGTTGTGGCCTGTTGTCTGGTTGTGAACCACCGAGGGCTACGGCGGGACGAAGCCTCTCCGACGTCTCTAGGTCCCCGGTTCTATGCACAATATCTATTTATTTCGAACCAGTTTTAACTTCAATGGCACATGTCAGGAAACAACTAAAAGCCTTCACATGAGATACTAGTATGTAAGAAATCAAAAATTAGAAACAATGAAACAATCAAGACACACAGAATATGTGGTCATGGCATTAGACGAGGAATCTCAAGTAGTTTCATTCATTTTATACATTAAGCACGTTAAATTACAATTAACAAGGAGGACAATATCAAACACAGTTCGTAACAAAAACATACAATATTTAGGAACACGAACTGTGTGAATACAATAGGAGAGAAAGTAATACCTGGAGCACAGTGTACCTAGAAGCACATGACAGTGTACCTAGAAGCACATGATGTTTCTTCGTGGTCATTGTTTCAATCTAGTGACAGATTTTTGGAACCACATGAACGAATGAAACCGGCGTAAAAGGTTTCCAGCTACTTCCACTGCTTTTGATGTCGTGAGATATGAAGCTGTGTTTTGTGCAGCGCTTGCGAATATTATGAGTTCTGCTTACTTATGTGGCGTATAATACGAGGGGAGTTCAATAAGTAATGCAACACATTTTTTTTATCGCAGGTTGGTTTTATTCTGGATTCGTATGCACCATTTATTCCCCATGCTCTGGCAAGTAAAACCCTATTTTTCAACATAATCACCGTTCGATGTGACAGTCTTACGCCGTCTTTGCGCGGGGGCCTATATCCACGCATGGTATCAATCTATCAATCGACGTCGATGCCAACGTGTAGCGGCATCAATAAATTACTCACGTACTGCTTCAAGCGGAGTGCATCCTTCATTGGGCCAAACAGATGGAATTCGGAAGATTTGAGATCCGGGATGAAGGGTGGATGAGGGAGAACAGTCCGCTGAAGTTTTGTGAGCTCCTCTCGGGTGCGCAGACTCGTGTGAGGCCGTAAGTTATCATGGATGGGGAGAAATTTGTTCGCGTTTTTGTGACACCGAACAGGCTGAAACCCTGCGTTACAGGAGTCACACCAGTATGTGGCAGGCTGGCATGCGGGAGATCAGACAGGTTTTCCGCGATCTTGTTGCGATGATGGCGGAAGCTTCGCCCAACGACTCACCGTGCTTTTGTTTACTGTCAGGTCTCCATAGATATTCTACAAGCTCCTATGAATATCTGCGATACTCCGGTTTTCCATCAAAATAAACTCAGTGATACCTTTCGACTTGGAAAACACCTCCGTTGCAAACGACATTTTGAAGGCTGTACATAACGCCGCCACCTATCGAAACTTCATAAGAGTATAGGGGCTGAAACGGGAATACTCCACGATGTCTCACAACAAATTCCGCATTTTTTCAAGGGAAATTGGCGAGAAAAAAATGCGTTGCATTGCTTATTGAACTCCCCTCTATATTAAATGGTTCAAATGGCTTTGAGCACTATGGGACTCAACTGCTGAGGTCATTAGTCCCCTAGAACTTAGAACTAGTTAAACCTAACTAACCTAAGGACATCACAAACATCCATGCCCGAGGTAGGATTCGAACCTGCGACCGTAGCGGTCTTGCGGTTCCAGCCTGCAGTGCCTGTAAACGCATGGCCACTTCGGCCGGCCTTCTATATTAAAGCTATTAGGAGGACATTGTTAATTCTTCATATAACACAGTTCTATGGCGAGTAAAATTCTGTATATTTTTCAAACTAGTTACGCTAAGTGTGGATGGTTAAGCCATACTTCGACGGTAGAGAACCATCTAGTACGTTGAAAGTCTTTTACCATGGAACACGATATATTTGCAAATGAACTGAATATTTTTAATGGCTTTTCCTGTCTTCTGATAAGATCTGACAGAACACCTGTGCGCCTTCTGAGATAAAACTTCTTTCGTCCGTGTTAAATAAATTTGGACGGTCTGGACAGATTAAAGCCACAAAAATCGATATATGCAAAGAATTTCAAAACTGAGTTAAGTACGGCAATAGCATAATGTTGACCTTTTACATCAACCCCTGAACCAAGTTTTAGCAAAAGTCGACTATTGCTGTGTGTATGAACAACTGAGCACTCCAAATCACAAGGTTTTAGAACAAAGTATTATTCTCTAGTGTCTCGGCTCTCTTTCTGCTGCAAGCATTTGACAATAATGGAGTATACGAGTTGATTTAAGAGATATTACTCATTGTTGTAACAATATTTACTGTGGGGAAAATCGGGTTTATGATATAGTGAAGGAAGATAATCGAAGTGTCATCAGCATTTGTTCTGCAGGGCAGCAGAACCAGCCTGTTCCAAAACTATCAATCAGTATGCTAAACAGGCACGGTTATACCATCTGTGCATCATGATCCATACTAGGAGGCAAAAAAAGGAAAGCATCATTTTCTACAAGTGGTTGGGGACAGAATCTTCAAGAGGATACAGTCAAATTACTCTGACTTTGCTGGTCTTTCCTTCTGACTTAAATAAAAAGCAACCAAATGAGAGCATCAGTACTATACATCTCTTTTTTCCTTTTCATAGCCATTGCTACGTGCCTCCAGACCGAGTGTTTGGTGGAATTGAGAAGACTTACAGAAAAAAAGAAAGCTTCTTGTCGCCTAAAGAATATTATAATAGAAGAGTTTGGTATTCTCAGAGTTATAACACAGATTGGACAGTTAAAAATCTAAATGATAGTGTACAGAAAGTACAAAATTGAAGCTACAATTCAAAACGAACAGCCAGCATGTCACCTAATACATGAAAGCAAAGAAAATTGTTAATGTGTCAGTAAGTGATACATATTCTTGAGACCAGTACAAGTTGACCTCCTGAGACGAAAGAAACCATGCCATCCAACAGTACTAACATCCATCCTTTTATCAAAACATGTTAAACAAAGAAAGGGCGATAGATGTGTCTGCCTTGCTTAAGTATTTTGAAATTCCAGATGATGCAAAGGAGTTTTACAAAGATATCCTATACGAGTAATGTACAGCTGTAAGAGAGAAAACTTGACACTAACAGTGTGATTCTGACATGAAATACTTTTTGTGTTATCCATTTCATATTTCGTATAGTATTGATAATAAAGATATAAACTGAACAATTATGTTAAAATAGATATCATTGCTATTATGTTACTATTATTGTTTGTCTTCTCAATAAAGTAAAAAACTATAAACTTAAAAAATGCTGTATAAAAAAATGCATGCAAAAAGATGCATTTTACAACAATGCAGCCATATAATAAGATAATAAGCACTATAGCACATAAAAATATAAGTAGTGAAAAAAACAAACGGGAACTAAAGAAGGCAACATAAATGATACTAGCAATTATTATAAGCATTTATCGAATTTTGAAAGAAACTGGAAAAATCACACCTTAATAGACTTATAAAAATTAAATTTTAATATGCACTGAAGCGCCAAAGAAAATCGTACAGGCATGCGTATTCGAATACAGAGATATGTAAACAGGAAGAATACGGCACTGCGATCAGCAGCGCCTATATAAGACAAGTGTCTGGCGCAGTTGTTAGATCGGTTACTGCTGCTATAGTGGCAGGTTATCAAGATTTAAGTGAGTCTGAACATGGTGTTACAGTCTGCGCACTAGCGATCGGACACAGCATATCCGAGATAGCGATAAAGTGGGGATTTTCCCGTACGACCATTTCACGAGTGTACTGTGAATATCAGGAAACCGATAAAACATCAAAGCCCCGACATCGCTGTGGCCGGAAGATCCTGCAAGAACGGAATCAACGACGACTGAAGAGAATCATTCAACGTGACAGAAGTGCAAGCTTTCCGCAAACTGCTGCAGATTTCAATGCTGAGCCATCAACAAGAGTCAGCGTGCGAACCATCCAATGAGACATCATGGATGTGGGCTTATGGAGCCGAAGGCCCACTCGTGTACCCTTGATGACTGCACGACACAAAACTTTACGACTCGCCTGGGTCCGTCAACACCGTCATTGGACTGCTGATGACTGAAACATGTTGCCTAGTCGGACAAGTCTCGTTTCAAATTGTATCGAGCGGATGGACGTGTACGGGTATGGAGACAACCCCATGAATCTATGGACCCTGGATGTCAGCAGGGGACTGTTCAAGCTGGTGCAGGCTATGTAATGGTGTGGGGCATGTGCGGTTGGAGTGGTATGGCACCCCTGATACGTCGACCTACGACTCTGACAGGTGACATGCACGTAAGCATCCTGTCTGATCACCTGCATCCATACATGTGCATTGTGCATTCCGAGCAATTCCAACAGGACAATGCGTCACCCCACACGTCCATAATTGCTATAGAGTGGCTCCAAGAACACTCTTCTGAGTTTAAACACTTCCACTGGCCACCAAACTTCCAAGACATGGACATTCTTGAGCATATCCAGGATGCCTTGCAATGTGCTATTCAGAAATGATCTCCACCCCCTTGTACTCTTACGGATTTATGGACAGCCCTGCGGGATTCATTGTGTCTGTTTCCTCCAGCACTACTTCAGACATTAGTCGAGTCCTTGCCACGTCGCGTTACGGCACTTCTTGCTTGCTCACGGGGGCCTTTCGCGATGTTAGGCAGGTGTTCCAGTTTCTTTGGCTCTTCAGTGTATTCATTACAACGCTTCATTAATGTCAGTGAGATCTTGTAGTCACGTAAAAATTCAAACGCTCAAACACACCTATCTAAATGAAAATAGAAAAACTCATTTTATGAAATTCTGTATCTGTTGCATTTATCGAGTTTGGAAAAAATGTTCCCCATATTAGATAGGAACACGGACGTGGATGTCCTTCCTTTAATCTGTCAGAGCGTTCAGTTCAGAGTACACACTGCTACAATGCCGACTCAAAGGAAGTCGAAGCTACTGGCAGTAAAACTCTAAGCCTCTTTCCTCTGCGCAGTAAAGGTTTTATTCCTCTCTTAACCCGTGGGCTCTGAATAACAATGCACAGAAAAAGTCACAAGACTCAGATGAGGTATAAACAAGTGGCAAGATTCTCCGCTTGCTTGGCGGGACAATGGGAAACTGCAGTTTCCCTGAGAAAGGCATTAAGAAACAAACATTTGTGTCACCTGTATTGGAATACTGCTCAAGTGCGTAGTACACTAATAATGATGGATAAAGTGTACAGTCAACAGCAATGCGAATAGTAACAGTCACAATAATTCAAAGAACGGTTTTTTAAGGTTTGTTTCGGAAATATTGTTCAGCCCCCTACACACCACTCACTTAAGTGTCGTGAAGACATTAGACTAACGGCGGCTAGCGTAGGTACATATTTGCAATAATTTTTGCCAAGTTTCATTCCCGAATCTAACGAGAAAAACACCGGATGCCTCTACGGTCTATGCAGACGAGTGCAGAAACTCCAATTATTAGACAGAAGAACTATGAGAAAAATTTAATGTCGAATAAGAAGCACAGAAGACCGGAATGACGATATCAGTTAAAATATAGAAAGAAACAACAGAAACACAAAGGAAAAGAAAAGTGTGATTTCTCAAGTTTTTTAGCGTGCTTTATTAGTAACGTATTTTCGAGAGTTCATCCGACGTATTGAAACAGTTTTTCTACATGATATTTCGACAACCGGCCGAGACATTTTCTTCAGGTGCTGCGAATTGTGTTATTCCTACTTGTTTCCTGAGCCTCAACAAGACTGTGGAGTATTAATCGTATCACGCCGATGTTTTTAGCCGAGATCGATTCCCAGCTCTATCTGCGTCCTTTAGTGCTTTCTTTGTAGCGTGCAACGTTATTCTGCTACTGTTTTACAGTTCTGATGGATAAGGATAATGGAATGTAGTCGAATTAAGTCGGGTGATGCTGAGGGAATTAGATTAGGAAATGAGACACTTAAAGTAGTAAAGGAGTTTTGCTATTTGGGGAGCAAAATAACTGATGATGGTCGAAGTAGAGAGGATATAAAATGTAGACTGGCAATGGAGAGGAAAGCGTTTCTGAAGAAGAGAAATTTGTTAACATCGAATATAGATTTAAGTGTCAGGAAGTCGTTTCTGAAAGTATTTGTATGGAGTGTAGCCATGTATGGAAGTGAAACATGGACGATAAACAGCTTAGACAAGAAGAGAATAGAAGCTTTCGAAATGTGATGCTACAGAAGAATGCTGAAGATTAGATGGGTAGATCACATAACTAATGAGGAGGTATTGAACAGAATTGGGGAGAAGAGAAGTTTGTGGCACAACTTGACCAGAAGAAGGGATCGGTTGGTAGGACACGTTCTGAGGCATCAAGGGATCACCAATTTAGTACTGGAGGGCAGCGTGGAGGGTAAAAATCGTAGAGGGAGGCCAAGAGATGAATACACTAAGCAGATTCAGAAGGATGTAGGCTGCAGTAGGTACTGGGAGATGAAGAAGCTTGCACAGGATAGAGTAGCATGGAGAGCTGCATCAAACCAGTCTCAGGACTGAAGACCACAACAGCAACAACAACATGGATAAGATGATCGGATATAAAATGAGTGCAGAGTTCCCAGCCTTGTTAAATTGAAAAGTGCGTAGCAGGCATCAGGAGCCGAACTGGGCTGTAAACAGCAAAACGACACGAATAACACTTCACAATCTGGTGGAGTTCAGGCAGCGAATACACCTGGCATCACTGCACGTCAATATATCGTGCAGAAAAATGGAATCAATGACACAGCTAAACACCAGAAAGAACATCAATAATAAAAATGACTGACTGGGACATATATAGAAAGAACGGCAATAGGCTAACAAAACAGTTCTTAATTCTAGGACAAGATACCAACAGAAAGGTGTTGTTGTGGTCTTTAGACCGAAGTCTGGCTTGAGGACAGAACTCCACGCTAGTCTATCGTGTGCAAGCCTCGCCATATCTGCATAGCTACTACAACATACATCCGCTCGAGCCTTCCTACCGGATTCAGGCCTCAGTCTCTCTCTACAGTTTTCTCCGTCTTCCCCTTCCGCCGCACCTCCTCCCTTTACCAAATTGACGACTCCTTGATACCTCACGCTTATCCTATCAACCGATCCCTTCTTGTAACAAAGTTGTGCCGCAAATTTCATTTTTTTCCCAACTCGATCTACTTGTGTCATCTATAGCATTCTTGCGTAGCACCACCTTACACAAGCTTCTATTCCCTTCTTGTCTGAATTGTTTATTGTCCGGATTTCACTCCTGTACAAGGCTACAATCCACACAAATAATTTCAGAAAACACTTCTTGCCAGGCAAATTTCTGTTAGCTGTTTACAATATTCCCCTTCATAAGAAATGCTTTACTTGCTGCTGTCAGCCTATATATTATATAGTCTCTGCTTTGGCCATTATTAGTTACATTCTAAGGCAAAAAAAAGAAACGACGCACCACAAATTAATTATCCGAATGGGACGGAAATCGGTAGATGTGATGTGCATGTACAGAAAAACAAATGATTACGATTTCAGAAAAATTGAATGATTAATTCAAGAGAAAGAACTTCAAAAAATAAGCAAGTCAATAACACGTTGGTCCCTCTTTGGCCTTTAGACAAGCAATTTTTCGGCTTGGTATTGATTGACAGAGTTACTGGATGTCTTTCTGAGAGATATCGTGCCAAATTCTGTCCAATTGATGCGTTAGATCGTCATATGCCGACCTGATTTGAGGGTCCTGCCAATAATGCTCCAAATGTTCTCAGTTTGGAGAGAGATGCGGTAACACTGCTGGCCAAGGTACGGTTGACAAGCATGAAGGCAAGCAGTAGAAGCTCTCGCAGTGTGCTGGCGGGCATTATCGCGCTGAAATGTAAGCCCAGGACGGCTGTCCATGGAGAGCAACAAAGCGGGGGAGGGGGGGGGGGTAGAATATCGTCGACGTAACGCTGTGCTGTATGGATGCTGTGAATGACAACCAAAGTGTTCCTACTATGAAATGAAATGGCACCCCTGACCTTTACTACTGCCTGTCGGGCGTTACGGCAGGTGACTGACAGGTCGGTACCCCATCACATTTTGGGGCATCTCCGGACACTTCTTCACTGGTCATCGGGGCTTAATTTGAAGCGGGACTTATCACTGAAGAAAACTGTACTCCAGTCAATGAGATTCCAGCCAAAGACGTGTCTGGAGAAGCCCCAACAGTGGTGGGATACAAACCTGACGGTCGCCCTTGATATAGCCCGATATCTGGGAGTGACAGTCCGGGGAGCCACTTCATAGCAGATGCCCTTCGTTGTCATCCGCGACACCTTAACAGAACAGCGGTGCATCGACGATTTTCTACGCCCTGTTTTGTTGCCTTTCATGGCAAGCCATCGTCGGCTTACATTTGAGCAAGATAATGCCCGCCCGCACATGGCGAGAGTTTCTGCTGCTTTTCTTCGTGCTTGCCTAACCTTACCTTGGCCAGCAAGATCTCCGAATCTCTCCACAATTGAAAACATTTGGAGCGCTGTGGATATGGTTCTCCATCCAGCTAGGGATTTTAACGACCTAACGCGCCGGTAGGACAGACTTTGGCATGATATCTGTCAGGACAACATCCAACAACTCTGTCAATCAATGTCAAACCGAATATTTACTGACCTACTTGACTTGTGATGCTCTTTCTCTTGCATGTATCATCTAATTTTTCTGAAATTGTACTCATTTGATTATCTATACATCTACTTCACATCTATCGGTTTCCGTCCCATATGGATAATTGGTTTATCACCTTAGTGTGTATTTTGCTGCTCAGATAGCAAAACTCATTGATTAATTTTAGTATCTCATTTCCTAATCTAAACCCCTCAGCAGTGCCTGATTTATTTTCCCTACACTCCATTACCCTTCTTTTACATCCGTCGATATTCATCTTATAACTTGTTTTCAAGACACTATCCATTCCGTTCTGTTGCTCTTCCAATCCTTTATCATCTATGACAGAATTACAACATCAGACAACCTCAGAATTTTAATACCTTCCACTTAACTTTAATTAACTTGCTCAGTTTTCCTTAATTTATTTTACTACATGTTCAAGTACTGATTAAGTAACGACAGGGAAAGGCTTCAGCTCTGTCTCAATCCCTTGTCAACAACTGCTTCCCTTTGATTTCCCGCCATTCTTGCAACTGCAGTTTGGTTTCCGTACAAATTGTGGATAATTTTTTGCTTTCTGTATATTTGATCCCTTCTATATTCAGAAATTCATTGACTATATATTCCAGTTAAAATTGTCAAAAACTTTGTTTAAACTTACAAACTCTCTAAGTATAGGTTCGCCTTCCTTCAGTGTAAGATAAGTAGCCACAGCTAGTATTGTCTTGCATGCTGATATGTTTCTCCAGGACGCAAAATGTTCTTCCCGAGATTGACTCTTACCAATTATTCCATTCTTCTGTAAATATTTCGTGTCAGTTTGTTGCAGCCAGGACTCATTAAACTGACAGTTGTGTAATATCCACACTAATAAGCACCTGCCTTTCTTGGAATTGAAATTATTAAAATCCTCTTGAAGTCTGAGAGTATTTCCCCTACCTCATACATCTTGCTCTCCTAGTGGAATAGTATGTCGTGAGTGGCTCTTCCATATACTTAAATAGATATGTGGAAATGTTGTCTACATAGGGTCTTTGTTTCTACTTACACTATGTGATCAAAAGTATCCGGACACCCCCAAAAACGTAAGTTTTTCATATTACATGCATTGTGCTGCAGTCTACTGCCGGGTACTCCATATTAGAGTTGTGGCGATTCGTGAATGAGTCGTTCATTTGAACAACTCTAAATAAAGAATCGTAAGAATCGAATCGTGATACGGACAAATCGTCGTTCAAAAGAATCGGAAGAACGATTGTGTGTTTCCGAGTGGTGACGATTCCAAGTTCCAACGATTCATCGATTCTTAGTACGCTATGCTTCGAAGGCAACTTCCGAATCATGCCGAGTCGTGCCGAATGATCACGACCGCCAGATGGCAGTCACGTGGAGGATGCGTGTGAACAAAGGAAACTCGGAACGAACAAACGAAGTTCGTGGGCCGTAATATTACTCGTGAAAACCAAGCTGACACTAGGCGGTGGCTAACGGGAACGAGCGTATTTACTATCGGTACCATCAGCCACCGCGCCGACGTCAGCTTAGTTTGCGCGAGTAATACACGATCTAGTGATGACAGAAACGATGTACAGCGAGTACAAAGCTCCCAATACACACGATAAAAATCCAGAAATCAAAGTATGATGAATAAATACGTACCTCTTATTTGTTGCAGATGCAATGCAAAACACACACACCTTCTTTACACACGAGCAATAGCACTCGGATTAAGTATTATAATTCGCGTATCTCGAAAACGGCTCTAACGATTTGGATGAAATTTTTCAAGTTCGAGTTGTCGAATGTTATAGTGTTCAGATTCATATTATATTTTAGTGAAGCAATGTCGCTGTATACGATTGAATCCTACTGTTTAGAAGTATGCCGTCTTTCACGTAAGTAGGTGCGACAGCGGCAAGTTCTCAGACAAATTAAAAGCAATATACCTATGCTTTGTATTTAGAAGAAATGAAAGTTAAGCTAAATTTGGTGTGTGGGAGGGCTGTCAGCTGCGTTATGAATTACAAGGGTGTTGTGGACATGGAAAGACATCTTAGCACAGAAAAACATAGGATGATATGAGCCAAACCACGTCTGCCTCACTGCTAGAGTTTGTTACTATAAAACAGACGTCTGTAGTTAGATACGTTCAAGCCACACAACCAAACTGGCGTACCACGTAATTTTGCACCACCTTTCGCACAAATCGACTCCTCTTTCCTGGCATACTGAAATAAAACAATAGATACAATCAAATCAAACGTGACCTTTCATCAATTAAGGCATTACACGTATAAATCGAGAATCACACTTGTAACGTCATATGCATGTTTACTCATAAATAAACTATTTCTGGCATATATTATCATAACACAGTTCGATTCTAACCCCATTGACAATTTCAGACATGTCCTTCCATCTGTGAGTAAGACGTAGAACTTTTTGCATTCCGTAAGAATCGTGCCATCGCAGACTAGAATGAATCGTGAAAGAATCGTGAACGAATCGTAGGAATCGATTCGCAATGTGAGATTGAATCGTAGTAATCGAATCGGGAAAAAGAATCGTGTTGCCCAACTCTACTCCATATCAGCGACCTCAGTAGTCAGTAGTCATTAGGTATCGTGACAGAGCAGAATAGGGCGCTCCGCGGAACTCACGGTCTTCGGACGTGGTGAGGTGATTGGGTGTCACTTGTGTCAAACGTCTGTACGTGATATTTCCTCACTCCTAAACATCCCTAGGGCCACTGTTTCCGATGTGATACTGAAGTGGAAACGTGAAGGGACCTGTACAGCACAAAAGTGTACATGCCGACCTCGTCTGTTGACTGACAGAGATCGCCGACAGTTGAAGAGGGTCGTAATGTTTAATAAGCAGACATCTATCCACACCATCGCACAGGAATTCCAAACTGCATCAGGATCCAATGCAAATACTATGACAATTAGGTGGGAGGTGAGAAAACTTGGATTTCATGGTCGAGCGGCTGCTCATAAGCCACACATCACGTCGGTAAATGCCAAACGTCGCCTCGCTTGGTGTAAGGAGCGAAAACGTTGGATGATTGAACAGTGAAAAAACGTTGTGTGGAGTGACGTATTACTGCACACAATGTGGCGATCCGACGGCAGGGTGTGGGTATGCTGAATGACCGGTGAACGTCATCTGTCAGCATGTGTAGTGCCAACAGTAAAATTCGGAGGTGGTGGTGTTGTGGTGTGGTCGCACTTTTTTTTTCTCCAAAGACCTCTTTAATTTTCCTACAGGCGGCGTCTATCCTCCCGGAAGTCATGCATGCTCCTACAGCCTTGCATTTTTCGTGTAGCCATTCCTGGTTTTGCCAGTTTGTCCTACTATCACTTTCACTTTTCGACGCCTGTATTCCATTTTTGACTGCTTCATTTGTTGCAATTTTGCAATTTCCCCTTCTATCAACGAGATTCAGTGTATCGTGTGTTATCCAAGGATTTATACTGGGCGTTTTCTTTTCTTCCAGTTTGATTCGTTGTTACCTTCACTATTTCATCTCTTAAAGCTACCCATTAGTCTTGTATTGCATTCCTTTACCTTGTTACAATCAATCGTTGTCTAATACTACCTCTAATATTCGCAACAACCACTGATTCTTTCAATTTTCCCAGGTCCTATCTTAATTTTCTAGCTTTCTGCAATATCGTTAATTTCAGTATGTAGTTTATAACCAACAAATTACCGTCAGTTTTCACATCTGTCCCCAAAAACATTTTGTAGTTTAAAATCAGGTTTGGAAATCACTGTCTTATCATTATGTGATGTATCTGAAATCCTCATGGTGTCCCAAGTTTCTTCCACGTATAGAAGCTTCCCTCGTGATTCTTACACCAAGTATTAACAATGATTAAATTGTGCTCTGTGCAATATTCCATCAGTTGGCTTGCCGTTTCAGTCCTCTCCCAAAATCGACAGCATCCTATTATGTTTCCCTTTCTTCCTTTCCCTGCTATTGGATTCTGGCCCCAAATCGCAGTTAAGTTTTCATCTGCCTTAACCAAGTAAAGATTTTGTTCACCTCATTACACATTCTTTCACAGTCTTCGTCATCTTCGAAGGTATTTGGCGCATAAAGTTGTATTACTGCAATAGATGTTAGCTTCGTGTGTATGTTGGCCACCATGATGCATTTACTATGCTGTTCATAGTAACCTCCCACACTCATTTTTTCTTATTAATTATTAGACCTACACTTACATTGCTCTTGTTTGATTTTGTGTTGATAACTCTTTAGTGACCTAACCTTCTGTCTTCTTCCTGCTATCGCACTTCACTGATTCCGACTGTACCTATCTTCAAACTATTCATCTCTCTTTTTAAATTCTCTGCCTTCGAAAATTGCTCATCGCAAATGACCACTTTGAACTTTTACTATTTTCCGTGTTTTCTAATTAGTGATCACACTGCTAACGTATTCTGGACTCATTAATCGATGTCTGGAGTGAGGACAGGTTTTGGCCAGCCATGAAGGAAAGTCTGGGACATGTCTTTTGGCGAACAGTCTTGGTCAATGAGGGCTCAGTATATCCTCACGTCGGTGACCCGTTGCCTGTCGTTCCTGTTCAGTGTTGGGTCAATGGCTCTGCGTGTACAGCTCTGTGTCACACGCTCTTAGTGGAGAAAATCGATGTGAAAACTTGCCCTGAGATTTTTTTCTGCATACTCTTGTTACATGCTGCGAATCGCTGTGAGGTAAAGCTTGCCGTTGTACTGCTTAGTGTATTAATTTACGGCAGAAATCGGTTCCTGAATAGTATATCCGAATCGTAGACGAGCAAAATAGATCGCATTCTCATTGATTTAACTTTATTGATATTTTCGTAGGGCTCTTGATTAACAAGTGAATAAATTCTGTATTATATGCTGATACAGAATGCCACGCAGTTAGTATATGAATAATAGTATTCTTCCTTGTACTGCAATCTGTTCCTTGAGTTGAAAAAATTATTAACTTTAATACAATCTCTCTGAATTTATTTAAATTTCCTTGTCACTGTTTAACTCTCAGTTGAAACATAACGATCCTAGGCAATTTCCCATGCGTTCGTGCACTTCGCAAATAAGTGCACTATACGTTCTGCTACGATTACCCATATTCATGCGCGCTGTATTTATTTGCTCAGCTGCACTATTAGCTCTAGATTCTCAGCATGCACTTTCAGGTTATTGAAGGTAAGCTGGGCCCGATATCTTCGTTGCAGCCGGCGTTGTATCGGGTCCAGTTCAGAGTTTCATCTAATACATTGTAATTTCAGGCTTTGTGTCAAAACGTGTTGAGATAGCTGACTAAACTACGTTGCTCATTATTTCACATTGCTGTTTCTATAAGCTAGGGCAATGACATGCTTCATATATCAGGTCATGAGCCTGCTGATAGGAAATTTTGTCGTTAAATTTCGTTTACGTCCATATAGCAACACGTTGCGCAAGGTAAGCCTTCCCCTTGAGAATTTTTTTCTTAGGCCATAGGCTTTCATGTTACAACAGAGCATTTCAAACGGGGCAACTATGTCTCGACATTCTTTCATGTATGTAGAATTTACCAACATAAGGGGAGCTTAAATTTACCTACCTGGTTAAAGGATCTAACATTCCACGTTCCGACCTCTAGAATGCCATTTTTTTTTCTCCTTATAACAAAATTCACCTGAGTAGTCTCTTCTGGTGGCCGTGGTGTTATTGAAAAGGCTGCTGCCCCTCCTCGGGGATCGTATGTTTGTTTGCTGGCCTTTCCGCAGATACTCATCTGATTTGGTTCCACCTATGGTATTTCTATTTGTATCGTAGAGACACGCTAACCACCGGTCCTCGGCAAGTCCTTTTTTGTTCGTTGGGTGGGGAGGGGAGGGGAGGAGGAGGAGATATAGGTACGAGAAGTTAAAAATGATTTAGAAACAACACAAAAAAGAAGACGCAGCGAAAGACAATTCCAAGGTAGAAAAAGTTTAACAGATGTGAATAGTCCTGAAGAAAGAGAAACAAGACATCATAATGAAGGGATAAAAGAGTGCTGGAGGATAGGAAACCAGCAATGGAGGAGAAAATGAAATTGATACGTGGACTCTGCTTGGCCATAACGTGAAGAAAACAAAATTCCTCCAGTGCAATCCTTAGACGTAGAACGTGACTGCTCTGAGAAGAGATGACAACGAATATTAGACATTTGAATCCGGAGACCAAAATCTTTAGAAAAGATCTAAAGAGCCACACACCTTTTAAACAATAATGATTTTCTTTTTTTTACGCCACCGACATGGTGAGAATCTATTTAGTTCCTTATTTTGTTCTCTTTATTTTACTCTCTCTCTCTCTCTTGCAGAGGTACAAGTCCAGAAATATGACCAAGAGAGCCATTGGCAGATTAAAGCTACGTGTCCGGCAATTCGGTTTGACTCTCGATCTGAAATTCAGCATCAGTGTACGAGGAAGGTTTATTTCAGAGCTCACAGCACTACAATACGAAAAATTCATTCACTGCATTTAATGAGAAGATAATTATTAGTTCCAGATCTTCCTAAAGACAGCAAAAACCCTTGAAATATCACTTTCTCACCAGGGAAGGAATTCTTCCTTTACAGAAGAAAACAGCAGAAAGAAATAACCGTTTTAGCTACGTCCACTGCCGACAAGAAAATCTAGACAGAGGGATTACGTAATGACTGATACTGCTAGCTATAACAAGCTCTATCAGAGAACGGATTATATAACGACTAACGGCTATGCACAATCCGTATGTCGGGATAAGTACAACATATTTCTAAAATATTCCTCCAATTGCAAAAGGCTATATCTTCCACAGGAATTAAAACAGAGACTAGGGGTACTTTGTAACTTAAATGAAGGGCTACAAAGTCTTTATATTCACCAGAATCATCACATTTACAAGGGTATAGATTTTACACGCACGCACATATAACCTTCCTATACTTTTTACAGTAACGTTTCAGATCAAACTTTTAATTTACTTTTCACAATGTTCAAAGCGACCTCCAGCAGACGCACGTGAAACTTGTTCCACCTTTTTACGAGCATTTCGGCAGTTACTGCATCCACTGCAGATCACCCAAAATTGTTGGAGACATGTAGACGGAGTCTATATGTCTCCAACAATTTATGAAAACTTGGAATTTTTGACACGGGATTACCATTTGTCTCAATGGGAATTTCCCACACGAGCCTTGGTCGGAACGAGGGCACTGGAGCAGTCTCAACTTCTTGCTGAAACAACATTGTGACTGGAAACGAACGTCAAATTTTTCACATCTCGTGGTTCTTTTTCTGTAGCTGCCAAGGCTTTCCCTCTACCCACAACAACAAAATCCCGCTGCAGGAACAATACTGTATCTTCTGCGTCATGTGCAGTGATCTCTGAATGTCTGATTCTAACTACATGGACGTGCCGACCGAAGATTCTCGCACTGACTGTCATCTTGTGATTAGGCAACAAATAAAGCGTGCTCGTAGATCACAGCTGTCATTAGAACACAAATAAAAGCAATACTTCCGATCCTGCGCCCAGCCAACTGCATCGGATTACTGCAGAAGATATGAAGCACTGTTCCAAAATTAGTGCAAAAAACGGTGATGATGGCGCTGTATCCTTGAGAAGACTCGAAAGGAACACATGATCGGCACATCAACAGGTTTATTTGCAGAACTGGTCTGTGTACTGTGTTCCAAAAAGCCGCGAATGATAATTCATTTTTTCAGGGGGGCATAACTCGGGTTCTGTTGATCGCAGAGACAGGGGCTTAAGTGTCTTCGATATGCCTTGGCCTGACGATCATTTGTGTGCCTATCGGGAGAACGAAAATACTGTAGCTATACTACAGCACAGGATCAACATTTAAACATTACACACTACCTCCAGCCCAGGCAAATTGAGCAAATCGGTTTCTCCTTTTGAATTAGGTGTGCTCTAGGGTGTACCATAGGTGGCTTAAAAAGCACCTTGTATTCGTAGATGGTTCATGAAGAAAAAAGACGATTTTTGGTTACGAAAAGTAAGAATTGTGGAGATGGCCGCTTCTATAATTGCTATTCATGATAGATCGTCGAAATTTTTAGCATATATTCTTAAGATGCTGCTCTCAAGGAAATTCGAGCCTTTTTTAAATATAAATATCTTTTACCGAAATCCAGAGGTTCAAATTTACCGTAGTTATGCAGAAAACCGCAAAGACCGTCTTTGCACCGTGGGTCTCAATCACATAAATAACTAATGATAACAAATGGCTCAAATTTTAACTGTGCATTCTTTACACATTCACCTACAAACGCCGTTTTTCCGTTTTCGAATATCTCTATCTGTTTCCAGAATGAGATTTTCACTCTGCAGCGGAGTGTGCGCTGATATGAAACTTCCTGGCAGATTAAAACTGTGTGCCCGACCGAGACTCGAACTCGGGACCTTTGCCTTTCGCGGGCAAGTGCTCTACCAACTGAGCTACCGAAGCACGACTCACGCCCGGTACTCACAGCTTTACTTCTGCCAGTACCTCGTCTCCTACCTTCCAAACTTTACAGAAGCTCTCCTGCGAATCTTGCAGAACTAGCACTCCTGAAAGAAAGGATTTGCGGAGACATGGCTTAGCCACAGCCTGGGGGATGTTTCCAGAATGAGATTTTCACTCTGCAGCGGAGTGTGCGCTGATATGAAACTTCCTGGCAGATTAAAACTGTGTGCCCGACCGAGACTCGAACTCGGGACCTTTGCCTTTCGCGGGCAAGTGCTCTACCAACTGAGCTACCGAAGCACGACTCACGGCCGGTACTCACAGCTTTACTTCTGCCAGTACCTCGTCTCCTACCTTCCAAACTTTACAGAAGCTCTCCTGCGAATCTTGCAGAACTAGCACTCCTGAAAGAAAGGATATTGCGGAGACATGGCTTAGCCACAGCCTGGGGGATGTTTCCAGAATGAGATTTTCACTCTGCAGCGGAGTGTGCGCTGATATGAAACTTCCTGGCAGATTAAAACTGTGTGCCCGACCGAGACTCGAACTCGGGACCTTTGCCTTTCGCGGGCAAGTGCTCTACCAACTGAGCTACCGAAGCACGACTCACGCCCGGTACTCACAGCTTTACTTCTGCCAGTACCTCGTCTCCTACCTTCCAAACTTTACAGAAGCTCTCCTGCGAATCTTGCAGAACTAGCACTCCTGAAAGAAAGGATATTGCGGAGACATGGCTTAGCCACAGCCTGGGGGATGTTTCCAGAATGAGATTTTCACTCTGCAGCGGAGTGTGCGCTGATATGAAACTTCCTGGCAGATTAAAACTGTGTGCCCGACCGAGACTCGAACTCGGGACCTTTGCCTTTCGCGGGCAAGTGCTCTACCAACTGAGCTACCGAAGCACGACTCACGCCCGGTACTCACAGCTTTACTTCTGCCAGTACCTCGTCTCCTACCTTCCAAACTTTACAGAAGCTCTCCTGCGAATCTTGCAGAACTAGCACTCCTGAAAGAAAGGATATTGCGGAGACATGGCTTAGCCACAGCCTGGGGGATGTTTCCAGAATGAGATTTTCACTCTGCAGCGGAGTGTGCGCTGATATGAAACTTCCTGGCAGATTAAAACTGTGTGCCCGACCGAGACTCGAACTCGGGACCTTTGCCTTTCGCGGGCAAGTGCTCTACCAACTGAGCTACCGAAGCACGACTCACGCCCGGTACTCACAGCTTTACTTCTGCCAGTACCTCGTCTCCTACCTTCCAAACTTTACAGAAGCTCTCCTGCGAATCTTGCAGAACTAGCACTCCTGAAAGAAAGGATTTGCGGAGACATGGCTTAGCCACAGCCTGGGGGATGTTTCCAGAATGAGATTTTCACTCTGCAGCGGAGTGTGCGCTGATATGAAACTTCCTGGCAGATTAAAACTGTGTGCCCGACCGAGACTCGAACTCGGGACCTTTGCCTTTCGCGGGCAAGTGCTCTACCAACTGAGCTACCGAAGCACGACTCACGCCCGGTACTCACAGCTTTACTTCTGCCAGTACCTCGTCTCCTACCTTCCAAACTTTACAGAAGCTCTCCTGCGAATCTTGCAGAACTAGCACTCCTGAAAGAAAGGATTTGCGGAGACATGGCTTAGCCACAGCCTGGGGGATGTTTCCAGAATGAGATTTTCACTCTGCAGCGGAGTGTGCGCTGATATGAAACTTCCTGGCAGATTAAAACTGTGTGCCCGACCGAGACTCGAACTCGGGACCTTTGCCTTTCGCGGGCAAGTGCTCTACCAACTGAGCTACCGAAGCACGACTCACGGCCGGTACTCACAGCTTTACTTCTGCCAGTACCTCGTCTCCTACCTTCCAAACTTTACAGAAGCTCTCCTGCGAATCTTGCAGAACTAGCACTCCTGAAAGAAAGGATATTGCGGAGACATGGCTTAGCCACAGCCTGGGGGATGTTTCCAGAATGAGATTTTCACTCTGCAGCGGAGTGTGCGCTGATATGAAACTTCCTGGCAGATTAAAACTGTGTGCCCGACCGAGACTCGAACTCGGGACCTTTGCCTTTCGCGGGCAAGTGCTCTACCAACTGAGCTACCGAAGCACGACTCACGCCCGGTACTCACAGCTTTACTTCTGCCAGTACCTCGTCTCCTACCTTCCAAACTTTACAGAAGCTCTCCTGCGAATCTTGCAGAACTAGCACTCCTGAAAGAAAGGATTTGCGGAGACATGGCTTAGCCACAGCCTGGGGGATGTTTCCAGAATGAGATTTTCACTCTGCAGCGGAGTGTGCGCTGATATGAAACTTCCTGGCAGATTAAAACTGTGTGCCCGACCGAGACTCGAACTCGGGACCTTTGCCTTTCGCGGGCAAGTGCTCTACCAACTGAGCTACCGAAGCACGACTCACGCCCGGTACTCACAGCTTTACTTCTGCCAGTACCTCGTCTCCTACCTTCCAAACTTTACAGAAGCTCTCCTGCGAATCTTGCAGAACTAGCACTCCTGAAAGAAAGGATTTGCGGAGACATGGCTTAGCCACAGCCTGGGGGATGTTTCCAGAATGAGATTTTCACTCTGCAGCGGAGTGTGCGCTGATATGAAACTTCCTGGCAGATTAAAACTGTGTGCCCGACCGAGACTCGAACTCGGGACCTTTGCCTTTCGCGGGCAAGTGCTCTACCAACTGAGCTACCGAAGCACGACTCACGGCCGGTACTCACAGCTTTACTTCTGCCAGTACCTCGTCTCCTACCTTCCAAACTTTACAGAAGCTCTCCTGCGAATCTTGCAGAACTAGCACTCCTGAAAGAAAGGATATTGCGGAGACATGGCTTAGCCACAGCCTGGGGGATGTTTCCAGAATGAGATTTTCACTCTGCAGCGGAGTGTGCGCTGATATGAAACTTCCTGGCAGATTAAAACTGTGTGCCCGACCGAGACTCGAACTCGGGACCTTTGCCTTTCGCGGGCAAGTGCTCTACCAACTGAGCTACCGAAGCACGACTCACGCCCGGTACTCACAGCTTTACTTCTGCCAGTACCTCGTCTCCTACCTTCCAAACTTTACAGAAGCTCTCCTGCGAATCTTGCAGAACTAGCACTCCTGAAAGAAAGGATATTGCGGAGACATGGCTTAGCCACAGCCTGGGGGATGTTTCCAGAATGAGATTTTCACTCTGCAGCGGAAGGTAGGAGACGAGGTACTGGCAGAAGTAAAGCTGTGAGTACCGGGCGGGAGTCGTGCTTCGGTAGCTCAGTTGGTAGAGCACTTGCCCGCGAAAGGCAAAGGTCCCGAGTTCGAGTCTCGGTCGGGCACACAGTTTTAATCTGCCAGGAAGTTTCATATCAGCGCACACTCCGCTGCAGAGTGAAAATCTCATTCTGGAAACATCCCCCAGGCTGTGGCTAAGCCATGTCTCCGCAATATCCTTTCTTTCAGGAGTGCTAGTTCTGCAAGATTCGCAGGAGAGCTTCTGTAAAGTTTGGAAGGTAGGAGACGAGGTACTGGCAGAAGTAAAGCTGTGAGTACCGGGCGTGAGTCGTGCTTCGGTAGCTCAGTTGGTAGAGCACTTGCCCGCGAAAGGCAAAGGTCCCGAGTTCGAGTCTCGGTCGGGCACACAGTTTTAATCTGCCAGGAAGTTTCATATCAGCGCACACTCCGCTGCAGAGTGAAAATCTCATTCTGGAAACATCCCCCAGGCTGTGGCTAAGCCATGTCTCCGCAATATCCTTTCTTTCAGGAGTGCTAGTTCTGCAAGATTCGCAGGAGAGCTTCTGTAAAGTTTGGAAGGTAGGAGACGAGGTACTGGCAGAAGTAAAGCTGTGAGTACCCGGCGTGAGTCGTGCTTCGGTAGCTCAGTTGGTAGAGCACTTGCCCGCGAAAGGCAAAGGTCCCGAGTTCGAGTCTCGGTCGGGCACACAGTTTTAATCTGCCAGGAAGTTTCATCTCTATCTGTTGTCAAGATACACCCAAAAAACTATGATTTTTGAGTCCAAAAAGTACCAACTGTGAATATGGACACTTTTATAATTACTACTCGTGACAAATCGTCGAAATTTTTATCCTATGTTCTTAAGATGATGACCTCGGGGAAGGCTGAAACATTTTTTCGATATCATTATCGCCGGCCGGTGTGGCCGAGCGGTTCTAGTCGCTTCAGTCTGGAACCGCGCGACCGCTACGGTCGCAGGTTCTAAATCCTTCCTCGGGCATGGATGTGTGTGATGTCCTTAGGTTAGTTAGGTTTAAGTAGTTCTAAGTTCTAGGGGACTGATGACCTCAGATGTTAAGTCTCATAGTGCTCAGAGCAATTTGAACCATTTGATATCATTATCCGTTACTGAGATCCAGTGGTTCAGAGATCTGTGCCTGTAAGGTATGCACATAGCATCCGGTCTGAGGCATAAATCTAGTTTTACTGACATAATGAACACATGGCAAAGAATCTAGGGTTATTGCAAGGGTCAGCAAACTGTGTCTCTATTCGGCATTTTTTCACCAACAACATTTTATGACACACTGTCTTTATATAATGGGCACTTCAGGACTGTACAAATATACACCTGGTGATACTGCAGTGACATAAAATGGGCTAAAGAGGGTTTTATCACGCCTGAAAATAAATTAAAATGAGTGACAAAAATTATGTAAAGCTGAAAAGACTGAAAATCCAACAAAATATTTCTAATAACATTTTTACTCGTTTGAGATACAAATCATAAGACGGGAGTTTTCGATCAATTGCGATCGATGAGCAAAATATCCAGAAAAAAATGTAAAGCTGATATTTATGTGTTAACCTTATATTATGCACCCTTATTTATTGTTTATATGTGTCAAAGTATATAATTGTATCGAAGTATATAGGCTAAATAAACTGTAAAAAACTTTAGTGTCTTATAGAATTGGTTTTATATAAGGGGCACACCCGGCTGTCGCAGGGAAAATAGGGAACCAGCGACAAAACGCTCCCGTCGGAGGCGGTATGTTCTTCTTTAAAAGACACTGAAAGAAACATGGAGGACTAGCTTCGTCAGTGCTTATTCCGCTTTTGTCACCAAAAATTTTGGCTTGCGAACATATTCGAGCTTTTTGTGCTGAAAGAGAGTAGCAGACAGACAATGACGACGGAGGAGAGACAAGAGAGTGTACTGGTAGAGAAACAGAGAGGAGACAGTAATGGTGGGACAGAGAAAGTGCCAGTGAAAGAGAAAGAGAGATGGATGAGGTCAGTAGCAGTGGATCGAGACGAAATATTGATGTCATTGAGAGACAGTGGTCATAAAAGAGAAAGAGAGATGGGCGAAGACAGAAGCAGTGGGAGCAAAAGAGGGAGGAGACAGTGGAAATGAAAAATAATGATGAGTGGAGACAATAAATGGGTTTTGGGGGAGTCTGAGCTCTCCCAGGCCCGCGAACTTTAACACGTAGGTACAGGGAAAAATATAATTTGTTGCCCCCTCCCCCCCAAAAATTTCTCTTTTTTTTAGCTGCTGAAGTGTGGTGAGGACAATGTTAGTGGGAAAGAAAGACAAAAGGAGAGAGTGCAAGTGAGACCTGACGAAGCGGCAGTAGGAAATCGATTGCAGAAAAAGGAGACAGTGGGAGAGAGACATACCAGACAGTGACAGAGAGAAGGAGTTGCTGAGTATGAACGCTTGACTGCAAAGAGAGATTCGGTGAAGGGGTTTAGAATGTTGTGTGGTAAAAGAGCGTGAAGAAGTTCACATGCCAAAATTTCTGTTGAGGAAGGCAGAATGGGGAGTGAGGCAGCTGGTTCCGCATTTTTCTGTCAGAGTCTTTTAAAGAGGAACATATTCGCCTTTTTTGTGCCCTCACAGGAGCAGTTTTCAGCTCGTTTGCTCTTATTCATCTAACGAAGTAGAAATCTGTTGCTATTAGTATACAAAATCAGGTAATCCATACATGATTCAGATGCCTCTTTCACCGAAGTTCACATCATTCACCGTGACATATCACTTCTTTTGATTCTGAGACCAGTGCATGTCGCTGATAATAAAACTTAATTATGAATGAACTGTACAAGTACTTAATGGTATTATATAGAAATTCATATTATCTCACACTTATGCGAAATACCCGTATCTCTAATTGGAATCTGAAGTGGTTCATCACATTAGAGAAAATTAAAAATCTTAGGTTACATTGAAGTAGGAGTCCTTCTCGGAATGAGAGGGGGAGAGTCATATAACGAATGCTGTTCTCATATACCCACACTTCAGATAACTTTTGCATTTAACTTACAGTTTATAAGCAGAACTAAATAAAGAAATGCAGATATTGCACTCGTCTCGGTCATGTTGCAAGAGAATCGATCGAGGCGATACACAGATTATAAAAGCTGCAGAAATTATTGATAAGAGAGCAATGTAAGTTTGGTAACTAAACAAATGGATAATAGTGAAAATAAAAAAAACACGTTTTTCAAACGTGTTTATATTTAAAAACGAACTCCAGAGGCCCTGGTCGTTTTACTCCTATAGTCACTACATTCTGACTATACTTGATAACACAGTAATTAAAAAGAAACAGATCAACTGATCTAAGCACAAGCACAACAAAGAGGTAGAAACAAACGTTGTTGTGTTCACTTACATTCGAAGACGAGAGTCGGAAAAGAAATTAGAATTTTTGATTATCTTTGATCGCTTGATCGAAGATCTCTGTGTAACTGGAGTAAGGCAGATGATATAGAAGACAGGAACCATTAAGAAGGGGGAGTCCTAAAGTCCCATCACAGAGTGCTCCATTTGTGTAGTACAAAGTAGCATCATTGTGTTCAGTCCACTCGGCCAGTTACATGACACCAGTCAACACAGTCGCTGTACCATATGTATGTAAAGAACAAACACTGTCTGGATCACTATTTCTTTTATTAATCTGGTACTAGTTTCTGTCTGCCATGTAGATCATATTCAGCTCAAAGCTGGAAAAGGAAAAAGAGGAGACAAAATAAACATATCAAAAGTGTAGTATTACAAACAATATCATCAAAGGTAGCACAAGAAACATCAAAACATCATGAAATCTACACATATATGGCTTCTCAAGGTGCAATTTGTCAACAGTGGTATGAATGACATAAAATTAACGTAAAAAATGCAAAGGATGTAGAGGAAACAATTGTACAATCAGCCACAGGACTTATGTACAAGTAATTGTCTACTATATTGATCTATATCTACATCCACACTCCGCAAGCCACCTGACGGTGTGTGGCGGAGGGTACTTTGAGTACCTCTATCGGTTCTCCCTTCTACTCCAGTCTCGTATTGTTTGTGACTGTCGGTATGCCTCTGTGTGGGCTCTAAAAAAGCATAAAGGAGATTCTTTCTCATAAAAAATAAGTAAGTATTAAAATAAAAAATTTAAAAAATGTTAACCTAATACATTTCAGAAAATATGATGTGCTATGAAGTAAGAAAACTACAAATGTAGAAAACAACCTCTATGAGTATTGCACATTGTACATCCTCATTCTTTTTCTATATTTCATAAGACTACGCAAAATTAACAAACACATCTAATCTGCTTTATTTGCCTTCTTCATCTGCACAAAACAACTGTATGAGAAAAGGAATTGGATTACAAAATAACTATAGCTTCAAGGGAACTGTACTACTGCACATTAACAAAAGTGTTGCATGATAATAGCGTCAGAAAACGAAGTGGTCACTAGATAGGACCACCTACCATAGCATTTTGAGTGAGATCACTGCATTGGTGTGTTCGTGCATTTCACAGGCTGCCCACTGTACCGACCGCCTTCTGTCTAAGGCCAACTAACATGTAACAGCTGTGGGGCTGAGAGAGTAGGGGCGCAGTCTGCATTGCTGCTAGATTTCCCCCCTGATGTCATGTGCTGTCACCAGATTTCTCTATGTATAAATAAAGGAAAATTTAAAAATTGGCGGTAAATTTAAAACAGGTTAATTTTCTTATGTACAAAATTGAGAGAAATTAAAAAAACTGGTAGAAATGTAAAAAAAATGTAAGGTTTTCCCCACCCCTATGATGTCACAGCTAAGAGTGCAGTGTAAAGTGGTGGGAAATTCAATAATGGGCAATCATCCTATAGGCTAAAAATCCAAGGTGGTGAACCTGAGGATACTGATGAAAACCTGTTTGGTTATCGGATTTACTGTGTTTCTGCCAACCAAGTGATGTCCAAATCCAGTATAGTGGACCTGGAAGAAAAGGTGTACCCTGCATGGTTGCTAGGTAGCTTGAGCTAAGTTTAAAATGGCGTGAAGTTGAAATCTCTGGTTTTCCAATGACATTACAATTCACTTGCCTTAAGTTTAAAAACAGTGCAGTTTGCATGTTTGAACAGTTCCTCATATCCCTCTGACATCACAGTTTACAGAAATTACCAAATGCAATTACCTTAAGTTTGAAATCCAACAACAAACTCGCTCTAAGTTTAAGTCGATTTGTGCTATGCTCATTTTTAATGGTTAGACAACTGCCACCACTACTGAGATAGAGGAGGAACAATTGTGTTTATATTTAAACAACAATTCATGGATATCTTCAGAATGTGTCACAATTTTCAGGCCCAATGCCACACCATACTGTGCTGACTGACCTCACCTGTACTGCTGCTGATGCTGCTGGTGTGGACAGTGTTCCTCGCCTGCTAGGGCGTTGTGCCATCGCCAGCTGTGGCTGACGATCGAGTCTCTGCACCACTAACTGAGCACTGTGATCACTCTGGAGAGCTAGTCAACTCGCCAGTCTGATATTAAGTATGCATGATCATATTTCAGTACTTTTAAACAATTGTGAATGCACGTTTTCTTATCAGACAGTTATGTGCAATGCAGATACACCTGCCTACTGTAAAATGAGTGCTTTTAAAGATGCGTCAATGCATCTCTTCTTGTAGAAACGATGTGTGCATTGCAGATGTAGCTGCACAGTGTAGTCAGTTACATATATTGTAGGTCTATAATTAAAAAAAACTAGGATTGTCTGTTCTACATAGAAAAACAAGGTACAAAAACGGCATATACAATATTTGGAAAATAGATTTATAAATTCAGATAAAATGCTTTTTACAAAATAAATGCCACCACATTATACTCTTTACGTTTCAGATAATATGGTTTCAATACAAGTGCTATACACTTTAAATAGAAAAGCAAGATACAAAAATTGTATATACAACATTCACAAAGTAATTTAATAGAGTCCAGACACAAATATATAAAATTGTGTCTCACAAGTTGATATAATTCAGTATTTTTTCAGATACCACTTCACAGTTGGTGCACTTATAAGTTTTCCAACTGCTTGAAACAGTCATAACACAGTCTATAATTTTGTTAACAGTGTCAAACAGTTGGTGGACTTAGGCATTTGTGGAATACAGTTCAAAGTTGATGAAATTTAGCCAGAGTGGCCATGGAATATGCATAGCTCCCGTGTTCAACGTAACATTAAAGTAATGTGACCGATATGAGTATGGCCATCTGAAGTGAAACTTAACCTAAATTGGAAACTATCTACGGGTAGTTATAATTAACCTTCACTATTTGAGACAATGAAGACAGAAAATTTTTTATTGTTCAACTATCTGACTTCATAGGAATCATGTTTAGACTGTGTACTGTAGGATATGCATTGTTATGTTAGTGTCATGACTTGGTGTTAGATGCCAGTATGTAGTGTTGAAATACGAGCATCAGTGTGCATTGCATATGCAGACAACCAACATGGGTCTAAACAAGGTGAGCAGGGCTTTAGTTGTGTAGCTGTTTTATAAAATAAACAGCAATAGTGCTGCTGCTCTTCATGAGTCTTGACACATTAAAGGAATTCAGGGATTGCTCCTCAGGCAGGCCAACAGCCAGTTGCATGACAAACAGTTGAAGAAGTTACAGTTGCCATAGCTGAGAATTCTGAATGCAATATGTGATCTTCAAGTTGAGCATGAGCTGGGTCAAGACAGCTGAACATTCCATGGTCAACCATTCAAAATGTACTGCAGACAATAATGAAATGGTATCTGCACAAACTTTACATTAGTCACCAACTCAGGTAGTCATCACAATGAGCAATGTTTGTGTCCTGGAACACAAACATGATACACAATAAACAAATTTACTCTCCTATGGCAATTAAAATATGTTTCTTTCAATGGTTGTTGTCAAAGATGTCTCATATGTGATTCTTGCAAGGTGCTGTGTGCCCAGAGTTTGTATTGTTGGACAATAATGCTCGGACTCATAGAGCACAGGTGGTTGACGTTTACTTGGAAACAGAAAACATTGCACACATGGCGTGGCCTGCTCACTCTCCCAATTTAGATGGGATGTACTAGTGAGACAGCTTGCATCATGTCAACATCCACCAACCACTCTCTAAGACTGTGAGCAGCTCTGCAGGAAGGATGGGTGTTATTGCCTCAACATGAGATTGATGATATCATTCACAACACGATCCATCGTTGTCAGGCCTGTATTGCGGCCAGAGTTGGTAACACCCCATACTGAGCAAATTAACCAATTGTCAGAATGTGTTTGCAAATCCATTAAGTTGGGAAAAAAACTAAGAATATTTTTCTCTACAGATATGCAAGTTGCAGCTGTTTACGTTCTATATTCTTTACATTGTTTCTGTTTTACTATCATCTATTTATACTGTTTTTGGGGCAAAATAAATACAACCTTGTAAAATTACCGATTGCTGCTTTAAATCTGGACACATCACCCTGAGATCATGTCATTAAATCACTGTCAACAGTGTTAATATGATGATTAACGTTAGGATGCCGGTCTTCTGGCGACAGTGAAGTTCAGAACAGACATCATAATTGATCACTCCTAAACAACACTGGATAAGTAAAATGCAAAAAAATATAGACACTAACACATACATGTATAAATGATGCTTACCCTGAGATAGTGTAGGCACATTGATGGGGGTTGCCCTCAAACCATCATCATCTTTCAATATTTTTAAAACAACAACAATCTATTAGTAGCAGAAGGTTACTTACACACACACACACACACACACACACACACACACACAGAAAATAACTGCTATGTACATGCAAGATCCTTGTCTGTAACATGTTCCATTAAAATTGCAAACCTTTCTTCATGCTGTCATCAGCTCCCCCTTAAAGGAGGACATATGCTGCTACTGCTGTTGCTGCTGACGAAACTCTTCATCATGATGATGCTGCCCCTGATGCTTGTGACATACATCGTTGTTTCAAGTCTAACAATTTAAGGAAATAGTTCTATGGAGTTAACACGTCGTGTTTGGTTTGTTAAGTGACTGTATATCCTTATGTCCATCCTGCCTGAAACCTAGCTGTATCACGATCTCTTCACCATGAAAGCCGACGAGACGAGTCGTTTTGGCTAAAACTATCAACTCAAGATTGTCTAACCATCCAAACAAAAAGTTGAAGGCAAATGGTATGATTGGAAACTCTATAGTTTTGTCTTCTGGGCTGACTGCAGGAAAAAATCTGTGTGAATCCACTTCGCCACAATATTGCATTCGAGTTGTAATGTGCTAACCGTTAGTATGTATACTGAATGACCTGACTTAAAATTTAGTCTGATCCTTCTGCAAAATTTTATCCTTAGAGAAACCTAATATTGATGTTATTGAATTTTCTGTGTAATATCTGTAAGATCGTTCTTATTTCTGTTTTAAGTATATTGATATTTCTGTAACTTGGAAACTGGTACAGACCATTTTAAATATACACTCCTGGAAATTGAAATAAGAACACCGTGAATTCATTGTCCCAGGAAGGGGAAACTTTATTGACACATTCCTGGGGTCAGATACATCACATGATCACACTGACAGAACCACAGGCACATAGACACAGGCAACAGAGCATGCACAATGTCGGCACTAGTACAGTGTATATCCACCTTTCGCAGCAATGCAGGCTGCTATTCTCCCATGGAGAGGATGTAGAGATGCTGGATGTAGTCCTGTGGAACGGCTTGCCATGCCATTTCCACCTGGCGCCTCAGTTGGACCAGCGTTCGTGCTGGACGTGCAGACCGCGTGAGACGACGCTTCATCCAGTTCCAAACATGCTCAATGGGGGACAGAGCCGGAGATCTTGCTGGCCAGGGTAGTTGACTTACACCTTCTAGAGCACGTTGGGTGGCACGGGATACATGCGGACGTGCATTGTCCTGTTGGAACAGCAAGTTCCCTTGCCGGTCTAGGAATGATAGAACGATGGGTTCGATGACGGTTTGGATGTACCGTGCACTATTCAGTGTCCCCTCGACGATCACCAGTGGTGTACGGCCAGTGTAGGAGATCGCTCCCCACACCATGATGCCGGGTGTTGGCCCTGTGTGCCTCGGTCGTATGCAGTCCTGATTGTGGCGCTCACCTGCACGGCGCCAAACACGCATACGACCATCATTGGCACCAAGGCAGAAGCGACTCTCATCGCTGAAGACGACACGTCTCCATTCGTCCCTCCATTCACGCCTGTCACGACACCACTGGAGGCGGGCTGCACGATGTTGGGGCGTGAGCGGAAGACGGCCTAACGGTGTGCGGGACCGTAGCCCAGCTTCATGGAGACGGTTGCGAATGGTCCTCGCCGATACCCCAGGAGCAACAGTGTCCCTAATTTGCTGGGAAGTGGCGGTGCGGTCCCCTACGGCACTGCGTAGGATCCTACGGTCTTGGCGTGCATCCGTGCGTCGCTGCGGTCCGGTCCCAGGTCGACGGGCACGTGCACCTTCCGCCGACCACTGGCGACAACATCGATGTACTGTGGAGACCTCACGCCCCACGTGTTGAGCAATTCGGCGGTACGTCCACCCGGCCTCCCGCATGCCCACTATACACCCTCGCTCAAAGTCCGTCAACTGCACATACGGTTCACGTCCACGCTGTCGCGGCATGCTACCAGTGTTAAAGACTGCGATGGAGCTCCGTATGCCACGGCAAACTGGCTGACACTGACGGCGGCGGTGCACAAATGCTGCGCAGCTAGCGCCATTCGACGGCCAACACCGCGGTTCCTGGTGTGTCCGCTGTGCCGTGCGTGTGATCATTGCTTGTACAGCCCTCTCGCAGTGTCCGGAGCAAGTATGGTGGGTCTGACACACCGGTGTCAATGTGTTCTTTTTTCCATTTCCAGGAGTGTATTTTTAAGTAGTCAATGTCGTATGCGCCATGGGGTATTGCACGACATTACAACCTTCTAGATGTAGACTGCACTTTTATGCTGTGATATTAAGAATAATGTTACACATACCTAACCCTATCAATGCAATACTCCAATGCCCTTTGCTTAATTCTGATAGACAGCAATTCACATGGAGTACTGACGATTCCTGTTTTAAGCTGAAAGTGAATGACATCGCTCTTCAAGCTCAACTGACGAATTCATATGTGTGTGATTACTGTTCTTATGTCTTCCTTATACCTGTCGTTATAAAAATGAGACACAGGTGTGTACTGAAGCTTTGGTAGCATTGTAATTTGTCGAATACAGGGCTACTGGTAAGGTAGCGGTATAATTCTTCTGGTGGCTATAAGTCGCCTAATGACTCAAAGTAGTTAACGCTATTTCAGTTTCTTCCTCTAAGAGATACTCCCAGTGAATTCCAGGTTCTCCCTCTCAGTGACTAATTTTACGATTCTACATTCAGATACAGCTGAATTGTTTGGGCGTTGATTTAAATTAATGAATAAAGTTGAAAATTTGTCCCAGACCAGGATTCGGACTCAGGTTTCTTGCTTAATAGACAGATGATCTGATCATTGAGCCATCCAGAAGCAGTGCTCATTGCGATTGCATGGACTACCCTAGGACCCCTCCAACAGACCCAGATACTCAACCACACACTACTAATATAGTGCCCCTTGCCCATTATCCTCATTGCCCGTGGCATTTCGCCGATTGCTGGCCGGAATGGCCGAGCGGCTCTAGGCGCTACAGTCTGGAACCGCGCGACCGCTACGGTCGCAGGTTCGAATCCTTCCTCGGGCATGGATGTATGTGATATCCTTAGGTTAGTAAGGTTTAAGTAGTTCTAAGTTCTAGGGGACTGATGACCCGAGAAGTTAAGTCCCATAGTGCTCAGAGCCATTTCGCCGATACCTGTAAGGTTTCGAGCCTGGTGTCCATCTGCATCTAAGAGATCATTGGCCATCTCGCCTTAAGTATATACAGGGTGATCATTAATAGAACCGCCAAACTGCAGAGTCGGATTCCTAATTGTAAATGGAGAAGAGAAGGTCCTATGAACATGTGACCAGGAATGCAACGTTGCCGCAGTAGATGGCGCTGACAGCTGAAAGTTCCCCTGAACCCGTGTCGAGTGTTTCGTGTGTGTTGCAGGGTCTGTAACTGACGCATCGCACTATAAGGAACAGTGTGGTCCATTATTCATGTCGAGGACAAGCCGAGATAGTGTTTGTGTATTTGTGTAGGGCCAAGCACGTGGAAAGGGTCGAGAGCCAGCATGGCTGTTCCAAAATAAGTATCTTCGCAGACATTAACCACACCACACAACATTTCAAGCACTTTTTGGGCGTTTATGTGATCATGTGTCCTTTTAAACAAACGAACATGCAGGAAGGAAGCAGACTGTGTACCATCAAATTTGGAGCGCCTTTTCTACAGGATATTGAGACGAACGCTAGTACAAGCTCCAGGCAAGTGGTCCACCAATACGGTCTAAGCCAAAGTTCGATTATGTGTGTCCTGACAACCACTACTATCCCTATCACCTGCAGTGAGTTCGAGGATTATCAGCAGCGGATTTCCCTCTACAGGATGGATTTTGTCGATAGTTTTTGCATCAGACCATCACAATTATTCTGTCATCAGTCCTTTTTACCAGAACTGGCATGGTCAATCTGCATAACCGTCATGTGTGGGCTACAGACAATCCTTGGGGAATGATTGACATGTGTCATCAGAGTCATTTAAGCATCAATGTGTAGGCTGGGAAGTTGTAAATTTGTGAACTGACTTGACAGTTCCTAAATGTCCCTGGTAAATGTGTTTTAAATTCATATGATCTTGTTTGGGGGCAAAATATTATTTGCATTATCTCTTATTAGTTGCTTTGAGATCCTAGCGCATTAATTATGTAGGATGCTTCAATCCTTCTATGTCGCTCAAAGCAGAAGTATCTTCAAATTCGATCTTGATTTTCGACTGCAACATTGTCAAACACCTTCAGTTAGCGGGACATCGTCACTTTTGCTGAAAGTTTTGTGTATAATACAGTCAATGTCTGAAAGTACTTGCTACAGCAGTTGGAATTTGGACTGGAGCAGTGTTTTTGAAAATACGTTTGCATTCTTAAAACGAACACGATCTGGATGCATTAGCAGAGAAATGAGAATGTTTGTCTTTCTGCAACTTGCTTGACCAACAGTTATCGATCTGATGCTGTCCAGCAGTAGTGACCCATTCCAAACAGTAACTGCTCAATGTGAAGACTGTATGATTACACCATCATACACGGAGTTTTATAGGGTGAGAGAAAAAGATGACTGATGTCATACACACTTCATTTAGCTTTACGTATAGTGGATATATGTACATACTCAAACAAGAACGTAATACTATGCCTGTGTCAAGTGTTATAAACTCATAGATCCACATATTGACACAAAACATACATCGAAATATTGAGCAACATCTTGTTCCATGACAGTTCTACTAAACTGCTCCATAATGATTCATGGAAGTGAGAAATGCATGACTGACAGCTCTGGTCGAATGTATGCTGTATGACACAGCTACTATACATCAAATTTTTGAAACTTGCTTTCTATTTTGTAAAATGTTGGATTGTCTCCAAAATGAAAATGGAGTAAGTAAAACTCTGAGGACGGGTCTGAGTCGTGCTTTGGTGGCACAGCCAGTAGAGCACCTGCCCGCAAAGGGCAAATGTCTCGAGTTCGAGTCTCGGTCCACGACGCAGTTTAAATCTGCCAGGAAGTTTCGTATCAGTACACATTCCCCCACAGACTGAAAATGTAATTCTGGATACATGCGGCCTTCATGAAAGTAACGACGTTGGAAGCAGTCATAAAAATAGACAATTTGTTTCTATCCTCGTTAGATGTCATTTATTTCTGTTATACTACGACTGTATTTCTGAGTTGCGAAGTTATAACTACAATTCGTGAATAGTTAACTAACTGCAACATTTCCGAATATTCTCTGTAGAATAAGAACTATCTGCTAATGTTTACGATCCTACAAATGTCATTTTTTCTTTTTACTTGCAAGGGGATATATTTTTATGTGCTCTAATCTGTATTGAAAGTAAATGTTAGTGAAAGAATTTATGCTTTGCAATATCTGCTTTTGAACAGTAAATCTCAGCATTCATATTAAACTTTGTCTTGATCTGTAGCGCGTCACTACTTTCATGAAGACGTCACTGTACGTTTTTGTTGCAGTAATTTTTGGAGCAAGATGACTAAAGAAGAAACTACAAATATTAGTTTTTCTTGAGTTGTTCACTATTCTTCTCTGCAACAACTGTTAATTTACAAAACTAATACCAATCGGACAATCTTAATCACCTATGTTAGACATTTCATCGAACGTTGAAATTAATTCTGTACTCATATCACTATTTTACTAGCAATACTTGCGTGTTTCTCGCAAACCTCGATATCCTGTCACGATTATCAAATTCATTAATTTTTCGTATGCACTTCCACGACATCCGTATTCAAATCTGTCCCGTCACTGCTATCGTCCGACTCACACTGACGTGGCATCCCTTCAATCAGGTGCATCTACCCCCATTTCGCACTGTGATTACGTGAACAGGACCAGTACGCAGGGCTTGACAACAACAAAACGTGTGCCCGTTACGCGATCGCCAGAGGGGTGCAATACTCTTCTGAACGTATCCCTTTCCTTACGATGCTTTAATAATCAAAAGGCTACAGCAGTGACGTGATGAGTTCAAGGGCAAATTCAGATATTCATCCACACCTAAAGAATTCTAGCCATCTGTGTATTAATAACATGTGAGGCGACATCTGAGATGTCTGACGAAATCGTCGCCTTAGATACCCCCCCTCTTAAAACAAAAGAAAATTTTCTTTCTAACTGAATACGTTTTTTACATACGCCTGTGAAAAACTCTACAGAAAAGTAAATCTCAGGCTCTGAACTTAATGTGCAAGAGTTGTAAAACATAAATAGTATGCATACTTCCCTGACTCAGTCTGACCAGAAGCAATTCTAAGGAGCCAAACTAACCTACCTAAACAATTCCTAATCCAAACAAACAATGACTTTACAATGGCAAACACTAAATACAATATTTTATTTAGAGGTATGGAGCTGGCTGACATAAAACACAATATAAATAATATAAAAAATTAACATTTAGAGGAGCTCGCAAAATTATTTTCTTTTCTTTGTTTTCACTAAATGCTGTTATCTTAAGAGGTGTTGTTACTTTTCAATAATCCAACCTGGTGGTAATGTATTGATTTGCTGGCAATCCATCTGGAAACTCCTCATGCGAGCTATTTATATAAGCCTAAATTTATCTGTGTAAGCATGGAATTTGGTGATGTATCGATTACATGTACAGTAAGGAACAAAACAAACGTAATTAGAAAAAATCTAAGTTCACAAATTCGTTATATGTCGCATTACAGCTGTCAATAACTATGAAGATTCAAATTTGAAATAATATAATAGAAATTCTTAACAACACTATCAGCCTCACAAAATGTTAATAAACCTGAGAACAGTGATAAATAGAATAGAATTACCACCACAGGATTAAACTTATTAAGATGCTAAATTCATTTAAATTTTATTTACTGTGAAACTTCATTAATAAATTATTGCTCCACTAATATCTGGTCTTGGAAACATGCTGTTTGTGAATCCAGTGGTTATAGACAGTTAGTTTGATCAAGTCATATCTGTATCTTTCCTGATGCTATTTATTCATGTTATCAATAAATATACAAATATTGTATCCAATGGATGCCACCTTGATCCCTAAGGATCCAACTGCATGTATTGTAGTGTACATTTATCTCTCAACCAGAACTGTTTTTGTACTGTTGCTTCAATATGCATTGGCTACTGTTAAAACTGGACTAATGTAACAACTTGCTGACTGTTGTATGACACCAAGCACAGATACCATCTGAATTTCGTCTAATACCATAGTTTTGTGAACCAGTGGCACTGGGTGAGGTCTGACAAAAATGGTTGGTGGTCTCTAACATTAAATTCATAATTTTTGCAGTAATAAAAATTATATGTAACATCCTAGTTTCCAAGGACATGATCACGGAGGGCATTCAAAAAGTGATGCAACAATTATTTTTCTCAGCCAATTTCGGTTAAAAATGCAGAATTTCTTGAGGAACGTCGTGGAATATTCATGTTTCACTTCCCACAGCTTCATGAAGTTCAGATAGATGATGGTCCTCTCTACGTAGCCTTCGAAATGGCGCCTGTAATGGAGGTCCATACCAAGCAGAGACCTGTAATTAAATATCTTTCGGCGGAAAATCAGAGCATCGCAGATATTGCTGGTCACTACAGAGGACTGTCAGTGAACAAAGCACTTTGAGTAGTTGGGCGAGGAGTCTGTCATCATCGTAACAAAGCTGTGCAAACCTGTCCAGTCTCCTGCTTTCTGGCCAGCCGCACACTCCTGTGACTCTCATAATGTTGGTACGCGCAGACACTATCGTTAGAGGTGATCAACAGAACACAATCAGACACCTCGATGTACAACCGGATGTCTCTGTTGGTAGTGCTCCCACACTCGTCCACCAGTTGGGGTGTACCCGTTGGGTCCTCTGCGTCTAACAGAAGGAAAAAGAATGATGAAGGATAATCTACGTGGAATTGCTTGCATATTACGAAGCTGATTGTGACAATTTTTGCCGAAACATGGGTTCGTCACTTTGAACCGGAAACAAAACGGCAATCCATAGAGTAGGGCCACATTACCTCTCCTCCGAAGAAAAAGTTCAAAGGCACACCCTCAACCAGTAAAGTCATGACGATGATCTGGGGCTCTGCAGGGCTTATTCTGTTTGATGTCCTCCCTCATAGTGCAATGATCAACTGTAAAGTATATTACGCTACCCTCAGGAAATTGAAGAAACAATTTCAGCATTTTCGTCGCCACAAAAATGCAAAGGAAACTTCTGCTTCTCTACGACAACGCAAGGCCTCGCACAAGACCGCGCACCTGAGAAGAGCTCACAGGAATTCATTGGACTGTTCTTCCTCTTCTCCCCTATAGCCTGGATCTTGCACCTTCCGGGTTCCATCTGTTTGGCCCAATGATGGATGCGCTCTGTGGGAAGCAGTACATGAATGACGGGAAAGTACACACATCAAAAAAAGTTTTGCATCACCTCGGGTCCAAGAGTTCCAGAACCTGTACAGAAAATTGGAATGGAGATCAACATAAACATCATTTCCCCCCTTTTCATTGCTTATGAAAACCACACTTAGTATGTTATACCACCATATAGCGAGACCTTCAGAGGTGGTGGTCCCGATGGCTGTACACACCGGTATGTCTAATATCCAGTAGCCCGTCCTCTTGCATTGATGCATGCCTGTATTCGTCGTGGCATATTATCCACAAGTCCATCAATGCACTGTTGGTCCAGATTCTCACACTCCTCAACCTAGATTCGGGGAACATCCATCAGATTGGTTGGTGGGGTCATGTCATCCATAAACAGCCCTTTTCAATCCATCCCAGGCATTTTCGATAGGGTTCATGTCTGGAGAACATGCTGGCCCCTCTAGTCGAGTGATATCGTTATCCTGAAGTCATTCACAAGGTGTGCACTATGGGGTATCAGGGATAATAGGACGAGTATTGAGAAACACCGAGTAGGAACTGTCTCTTGCCCACCAAATAAAACGTGAGCATTATTGGTACGTGTCAAAGACGATCTCGGTTTGCGGAGGGTCGGCATATACTAGATTACGTGTCAATGTGGGAAGACTTATATTGTACAGACAGTGCACACCATTGAAGGTCATTGAGAGAACATCAGAGGCACACTCGTCTTGGGTACCCCAAAAAGTCAGCAGTCGCAGAGTACTGTTTGTCCGAAAATCACGAAATGGACTACCAACATACCAAGGTCTTGGCACAGACATCTAAATACTGGGACAGTGCCGTTAGAGAGGCTATCGAAATTCGTACCAGGGATGGACTCATCAACCGAGATTGCGGCTAGAACCTCAGCAGGTCATGGGAACCAGCACTGAGTCTAATTAAAAAGACGCTCACCAAAGGAAACGAAGGAGCGACTTGGGCGGATGAGGCAATTACACCGACGCCACCACAGATGGCGACGCCAAACGCCGTCTGACAGACCGCTGACGCGTGGAGAGAACACCTGAGGGGAGGGGATTTAAGACGGCCGCCTGCCCTCGGGAGCTCAGTTCGTCAGCGCACCTGGCGATGGGGACATGTCTGGTCGCCAAATTATTGTGCCCGTTGGACACTATGGACTGTGGACTGTTCAAATGTATAAAAGTAATTTATCACATTGCTATTGTATTTAGTAGTCAATCGCAGCATCTAACACAGTAGGCTATATAATCAGCAATATCATTTATCTTATGTAATGGGATAAAAACCGCAAAAAACAAAAGTATTGAAAGCACACATCTGACAACAATCATGAGACGTAATGAGACCAGGCAACTGAGGCAATTGCGCCACAATTAAGTCACTAAAAGCTATGCCCATGGTTGCCCAATCATTCATTCCCTGTGATAATGTAGAATACATGAAATCTACACAAGGGTAAAAATTGCCAAGAAATTTGCAATGTGTCCTGCTGTGATAAAACGATCGTATGGTTGACACAAATTCACAAGTCTGAAAATTAAATACACATATGTATATTTAATCATTTTTATGGCACAAACTTCCATGAAATAAACTCATATAATAACCTCATCATAAGTGTATCAAGCACAGCAAGGTTCCATATGAAATGCAGCACATAAGTTTACTACATTCCCAAAAAAGAATCTCAAAATACACTGTACTCTCGTGTAGGACTGATGCACTACTTATTTGCTAACATAACGTTGCTACATTTGCCTGGTAACCCATTCTGACACTAGAGGCCAGGAACGTAGTACAGCAACACAAGAAACGAAACAGGACCTACGAAATGCACAATAACAGGCGCTAGATGGCGTCACTATCAATTTTTAACGAAACTATTCTCTAGCTGAAATATAGACACGAACTGAACACTGGTATGCAAACCAAAACATTGGTATACATTGTTTACAGCTTTAAAATTAGATAACAAATTAAAATCCTATTTACTAGATATAATGAATGTATATCACTGCAAAACTCTATATATATCACAAACATAAAGGCCTGGATGTGATATGTATTTAATGGGGAGTTGGAGGGATGAATGGGGGAAGAATGTATATTTTACAAGTCACCAATGCATTAGAGGACAGTAACAGTGGACAACAACAATATCATAGTTACAACAAAACTGAAGCTATATTCTAGATACTACATTCAACCAAACTTAAGTAATGATAAAAACAACATAAGATAATAACTACAGAGTGTATACAAGAGATTAAGTAACACAACAGATACATATAAAAGTAATTTATCACATTACTATTTGTATGTAGTAGTCAATCACAGCATCTAACACAGCAGCCTATATAATCTGCAAGATCATTTACCTTATGTAATGGGATAAATACCGCAAAAAACAAAAGTGTTGAAAGCAACTCAAAGTCCATGCTATTACACAATTGCAAAGTACATTCAGTATCTAGCTGTGCCATACTGACATAAAAACAACCTGTTTCTAAATATACAAGGTAAGCAACTTAAATATTTTTATATTAGCCCAGTACATGTACTGACCTACAACCTTATAATGTTAAGGATATGAAAAGTGGTAAACTGACCACTGTTTAATTTAGGCTATTTACCCTCTTTAATTTACCCAAAATGAAGGACATTTCATTAACGATTTCCTAAGTTATAGTAAATTAGTGATTAATACATACTGCTATATAACTTCATCATAAGTAGAAAAAAATTTCTTGTATTTGAAAACAACCTGCACATTTAAAATTTTATCAGACTCTTTTTTGTGCAAACTGTATATATAAATACTCTCTAGTAAGTCTAGACTATGACCCTCTTTTTCCCTAAGTAATAAACCCACATTGTGCCTGATGTCACCCACTGTGTGTTTAGTACTTTTTAAATGCAGCCCAAAGTCAGTGTTGTTTTGCCCATACATATCCTCTCTAAATCTAGTTTTAATGCTCTACCCATCTTTCTTATATACACTGAATTGCAGTCTGAACATTTCAATTTATATACTCCTTACCTATCATACTTGTCTCCATTACTGCTTATATTATGTCTTAACTTGTGTTTTCATAAATTATCTGTCATGAAAGCTATTTTGATGTTATGCTGTCTAAACTGCCTATCAATTTTCTCAGAAACCTTGCCTCTGTAGGTCATTGAAACATAAGAACTTTTCTCTTTCTTATTCTGTTTATTCCCCTCTTTCTTTTTGCTTTCAATTAAACCATTATTTTTATTATATATTTTATCTACAAAATCTATTTCATATCCATTATCACTGGCTAACTGTTGCAAAATTTGTAATTCTTTTTTAATCTCTATTTCTGGAAGTGGTGTTCTAAATAACCTGTAAGTCATAGAATTAAAAAAGCTTGTTTTGTAATTTTCAGGGTGACAGGATGTTCCATTTATAGTCAAACCACCATTTGTTGGTTTCCTGTAGATGCTGTACAAATGGGAATCACCTACTTTCTTAATAGTAAGGTCAGGAAAATTCAAAGAATTGTCTTTTTATAACTCTAGAGTAAAATGCATATTTTGGGCATTTTATTAATACTGTCTTTCATACTTACCATGTCATGCTCTGCATTATTTATCATAATTATAATATCATCTACATATCTTTTATAGCATGGAGAGCTGCATCAAACCAGTCTCAGGACTGAAGACCACAATAAACAACATCTTTTATAGTACTCTACTTTCTGTGCTATTTCTTTATGTTGCTCAAAAAAGGCATTTCCCACATGGTTTACAAAAAAATCTACAAAAGCTCCAGCTAGACAATTTCCCATTCTAACCCATCTTTTTGATGATAGATTTTCTTATTAAATTGAAAATAATTATATTGTAATGACATTTGTAGATGTTCAGTTAAATCAATAATGTCCCCAGATGCTGCTTTATTATATTTAACAAGATTTTCTTTAATAATTTCAGCTGTATCTGCAATTGAAATGTAGTATATAAATTGTTAATATTCAGACAGGATAGACACATCTGCTGAGAAATTTTAATACTGTTCAGAACTTTTATTGACTGTAAACTATTTTTCAGATTGGTAGGAATATGCATGGTATACAAATCTTTTCATTTTTTATTCAGTTTTTATTTAACCTATAGTTTGGTGACATCATATTGTTCACAACTGGCCTGATTGTTTTGTTTAATTTATGTGGTTTAATCTGTGGTCTTAATATAGGGAGTGACACATTTATCATCTTCATGTATTTTTTCTCCCTATCAGTAAAAAGGAAAGATGTGCTACCAGTTTTCTTTTTAAGCTTTTTAAATTATTAACTTATTAGTTGCATCTTTGACAGCTTCTACAATGTTATTACTTGAAAAGAATTATTCTGTTTTTTAATTTATTCATCATCACTACTCAAAACAATCATGTTGCTTTTGTATGCCTTAGTTGCTAATATTTTATTTTCATGAACCTTTCTATTAATAGTTTTAAAAACTTTTCTTCTGTATTTCTACTTTGGGGATTTTTACTTTCAGCTACCTTTACACCAATATTAGCTGTATTAAGATTATTCAATTTAGTCATTTCTGTTGCTATTCTTACCTCTGCAAATAAATTTCTATTTAATGCTGTTTCTGTCGAACTTTTTCAGTATATTATATTGTAAACCTTTATTAAGTAGCTTCAACTCTTCTTCAGTAAAAGTAATCTTAGTTAGGTTAATCACCCAATCTTCCTACTTACATTTATCTGCCTGCTGTATTTCATGCATACATTTATTTACTGACAACAGATACTTAATTTTGTTATTATGTATTTCCTGTATTGGTCTGAGAGACTTATTCACTTTTGTGCATATAACCCATTCTACTGCAATGAAATGTTCTTTGGATAGATAATTTTTTAAAATATTCTTACATTCTTTGACTTTCTTTGTTGAAAAACTGCTCTCTATAGAATTCTCTTATCTTGGCAATTTTACCCTGGTGCAGTTTTTATCTATCCTTCATTAGGACATGGAATGAATGGTTGGGCAAGCATGGGCATAACTTGTAGTGATTTGGTTGTGCCACCATTGCCGCAGTTGCCTGATCTCATAATTTCTCGTAATTGTTGTCAGATGTATGGTCATAATTCCCATTATATATTCTCTAAATGATGTTTTACATTTGAAAATGACAATGTACTTAATTGAAACTGGTAATGTAACCCCTTTTCTTAAGAAAAAATTTATGTACTGTGAGTATGGCTTCACTTCTGCAGTACCAAATAAACATACATAAAGGTAATTATGTTACCTGTGCCACATTAACATATTCTATCACTATATGAGTATGCATATGTGTACTGCACTGCGCATGCAACTTAGCCATCTCCGTAGCTGTGTCGCCAATGTGTATGATCGCTCTTGCAACAAAGTCAGAAACAGCCTACACTCAACCACTTGAGGCCAACTAAGTAGCTAGAAGTCTGAAGAGGAAGCAGTGCCTCTGGTTTTACGATCCACTATGTAACGATTAAGAAGTCAATGTACAAACCAGAACCTTTCTGATAAGTATATAAATTTACCTCTTGTACAGAAGATGAAGCACATTGTACCCCCTTTTTGAAACACAAAAGTTGCGCATCCTGTGACATTATAGAAGCCATACTCACAAATTTTTTTTTATTCTTCCTTTGAGGGCTGGTTGACGAGAATGGAAAAATTCTTTGCCCATAAATGTTGTAAATTGTATTTTCTTTATGTGACTATTAAATTTCAAGATTTATGTCATATTTACATTCATATTTATTTATCAACCACTGATCACGTACATATGTAGGTTTTATCAGGTATATACAGGTAACAAGTAAATACATTCAGATACATACATGTGACAGACATACATAATACATAACACAATAAACAGAGATATCAAGGGAATAAAAAATAGGAGACAATATAAGATCTGCACTAATATACAGATTCCCAGTTATCTAAACAATCTTTCAATTCATTACTTTTGGACAATGGTTTTAATTGCTACATTTGTTACATTTCATTCGCAATATCTTTCACTGTAAAAAAAACTTTTTTTTGATGAGACAGGCTTCAACAGTTTCTGAAAATCTGTTCATTCCATATGTTTCTTTGATGTCTTGTGGTAATTTATTATATAGTTTTAATCCCTGGCATTCAGTACTGTTTTGAACTCTCACTTTGTTTTATTTCTAGATGCAGGAATTCACTGGTTGTTGCACTCACCTAGTCAGATATGGGAAACCACCTAAAAACCACATACAGGCTGGCCAGCACATTGACCCTCATCATTAATACACATGGTGGATTCGTTTTCGATCCTGGGTCATTGCGCCTCCCTGAATCCAGAACAAGGCGTGCTAGTGTGTCTGACTGTTCAGGTAGGTTTTCGCACATGAAATTAGTAGCTGCAAATAAGTGACATTCAGACTTTTTTGAGATATGGAAATGTGGCTTCGTTTCTTGCAAATACACCCTAACACACCATTAAACATTAATATCAGAAGGAAACGTAGTTAAATATGCTTTCATTTAAAGGTACTTCTAAAAACATTATTTCTTGCTAAAGTAATCGCATAGTTAATCGTTTTCCATAACAACAGACTAAAAATCTAATTTTTCGTTTTAAAAGTCACGGTGCAAGACTGCGAGTGATCATACTAATCAATCAATAAAATTAAAAGCAGAATTTAGTAGCGTTTTTGAACTTTTTAGTTCGCTTAACACGGAGCCATGTTAAGTTTTCGTCGAAAGTTGCAAGGTAAAACTGAGTGTTTTAACCGATAAGTGCAGTTTTCAGTCCTAGTAAACCTATATAGCGTAAGCAGTGTCGACAAGTTCTTCCCACACAATTAATGTTGTTGATCGGGCCATTGAAAATGGAGCATCCATTGAACAGTGGTGTGTGCAGTGTTACTGACAATTGGCAACAAACTGTGTAACTTCTTTTCTGCTAGCAGAAATTAAGATTTGATTAGATTTACTTTCATTCCAATTGATCCGTGGTGAGGAGGTCATCCAGGACGTAGAACATGTCAGAAAAACAGTAATACATGACAAATATTTACAACTCAAACAAATAAGCTAATGTACCATTCCACAATTCCCAAATGGAATGATCGTCATTTTTTTTAATGAACACTATATGAAAGAATCATTTTACAAGCACTAATGCACTGAATTTAAAATAAAAAAGTTTTATTTATTTATAACGTAATAAACATGTAATAGAACTACTGTAATACTTATTTACAATGAACACATTACTGCACTGAAATGGTGCAGAAGTTATATTGTACTTAGACACACACACACACACACACACACACACACACACACACACTATTTCTTTCATTTTTTCTTCCCTCCCCTCGACAGAAGTCTGGTGAAAACAGTCAATCACGCAGAAGGGGGAAGGGGGGAGAAACTAAGTGATACTTAAGGTTTGAGAGGATATGTGATGTTTTTCACTGATTACAAAATCAAGTCAAATTTACAAAGAACCTGACACTATGAGCCCACATAGCAGTATGGCGTTGCACCTCCCTCTCTTTCCTGGCTGGGATGCAAGACTGGTTCGTTTAGGGAAGGTACCCCAAAGTCTTTTTGTCCTCTCCCGAGGCAAGCTGACCCACAACTATTGTTACTGGTCTTTGATATCCTGGATAATGGCGCTGGAACAGAACTGATGTCCGAGCTGACCCCACACAGGTTCTATTGGGGACAAATCGGGGGTCTGTTGCTAGACACAGGAGTGCCTCATCAACACTCAGGCATTTCATAGAGATACAAGCCAAGTGTGGGCGAGCATTGTCGTGTTGTAAAATGACAACACGATGCTACCATGGAAGTGAACATATGAGGGTGGAGGATCTCCATGATGAAGTGTCGTGGCCTCAGAGTTTCCTCAGTCACTAGCAGCCGCGACCTGATGACACACCCGATGGCTCCCCACAACATGGCACCAGGAATACCACCGCCGTGCTTCTTCTAAACAGTGACCCCCACGAAGGTCGTCACCGCACTCGCCGACAATGGTCCCCCGGGGCAATACGGAAATGCGATTCATCGATGGACAAAATGCGACGCCGTCCATCAGCAGCCTATGCTTCCTGGTCACGACACCGCTGGAACAGTAAACTGCTGCTGGTCTCCGACCAACGGCGCGGGATCACATAGAATATTGCAGGAAGTCCAGCACTTGTTCTCGTATGGGAGGCGCAGATGTGAAGGGGCTACGTTGGACATGGTCCACAATACTGCCATTCTCCCTTGTGGTGATCGGGTGTGGTCTACCAGAACCTCGCCAACGGTTATACCTGTCATGTTCTCTTGCAGTCCAACATCGGGCCACTGCCACATCTGAATGCCGCAATTGACTAGCCAGTCAATTGGAGATCCATAATGAGGCCCCTTTGAAACTCTGTCAGGCGCAGATAACACTGCGCTGTCTCACACAACTACACCGTTTCTCTATTTATTCACAGTGATCACCCAACATCTGACTCTATTCGCGCTCCTTTAAGTACCCCACCAGGCATAGTAACAACACTAAACATGAATGATACTGAAGCTCACTGGTGGCCCTTCTACCAGTCAAGAAGCATTGCAACGCTAAACATACCTGCGAGAGTGAGCACACGTACGAAGTCACATTGACATCTGCCCACGTCTTCTGTGTATTAAACTTTTTTTGTCAGTCAGTATTTTTGTCTTCCTTCTTTCTTCTCTCAGGAACATAATAAACAGAAACAATGTAGCATTTCCCCATTGAAACACCATTCGCTGATCAAGGTATTAACCAGCGAAACTCACGAAAACACTTTAAACCTGTCGAAATATAATGTTGCCTTAAAATCTATGGGAAAATTACAGTTTGTGTTAGTATGGCAGAATTGCTTGCGGCCTATAGGAAGCCTTGCAACAAGTTAAGTTACTAATTTACTGACAGGCTGGCTTTCGCTGTCAACACATATTCAACGTTTTATAACTCGCTCTTCCTGTCGTAATGCAGACTTCTCATCAGATAACTATAGCAGCACCATCTTAGACGACCGACGCGTGTCGAGAAGAGATAGCAGCAGCAGGGTCAAGGTGGAGCAGGAATGGCGTCAGAGCTTATACAGAAGCCAGATAACCACTAGCACAATCCTCTGGCCAGATTATGTCTTCGATGGTTATGTGGGTTTTCTTTATAATGCAGTACTGCTCTATATAGCAAAGTAGTTTATGGGTATATTGCCTCTACGAATATTGTTCCCGTATTAATTAACACATCAGATACTACGAAATTATCAACACAGCTTGCCAAAACAACGAATTGTAGTGATGTACACAAATACCAGCAATCTATGGACGGCAGCATGATTTGTGTTGCTGAATAAGAGCTGCTTTTAATACAGCATCAGTAAGCAGAATACTGGAAGAAAAACTTGAAAACCAGGATGTAGTGTATGTAAGATACTAATGAGAAATTTTGTCGCATTAAGAAATCAGTGCAGAAGTTTCGGACATACGTTGACCATCAGATGAAGAACTCAGTTACTGGCGAATGTTTTTAGACGACAATATACAATATCGGTGTCTCAAAAAAGTTTTGTAATTTAATTTATTGCCTTAATTATTACTGTAATGTATCGGATTAGTTAGCAGACACAAAACGAATTGTGTTACCAAACATGGGCAAAGTGGACAAAAGAGGATGCCATTCTTAACAACAACATAGAAATATGCTAGACGTATTTTTTGGAATCATCTGAAAATTAAACATTTCCTACCAAACTATTTACACGTTGTCCTCTAGTCCTAATTGAATAATGAACATATAATGAGCCGTATAGCAAAAAAAGTAGAATTCACCAAAATTGGTTAAGTTTTACACTTGTAAAATTTTACAGAAAGAACTGTGAATGCACTGTTTGTACCTTTCTTTGTACTTCTTTTAGCTGACCGACGATTAAAACGATAAACATTGAATAAATGTAGGGTATTTCGCAGAAACTGCGATAATTGTACCGCTCCATGTAGACTAATTATATTGTACGTCACTCAACTATTAAAGTCAGTGCTAGATTTTCAGGCGAAAATGAGACTGGCCGTCAGCTCCACTTCGCACTATGTGAAACGACGAGGTCTCAGTCTTATTCCATCCGTTACGTGACTTTGGTGTTAGTTCCAAAGCTCAGCAAGGCAGAGACACGAGCGTAAGTGATCTTTATGTATATTCTAAAGAGATCTTTATGTACATATATTATAAAGAGATCTTTATGTATCTGTATTCTAAAGAGATGTCATCGGATATGGATCGATGATCCGGGTGGATTGCAGCGCTGCTGGTTTGCCCGTGACTATTTCACATAGTACTACTGTGGTAACTCACTACACCTAATATCTACGTCAACTGCGCTTCTGCAAGGCTATTGCTATTTTTATGATTTATACCTAACTTATGGAAATCAATGATTCACCTATATTCTCCGGCTACCGTTTCGTAAAACACACCTCTCGAAAATTACGTCGAACGTAAAGAATGAACGTTCTGCGTCATTGCATGTTACTTTAAATAATTATCCGACTACCACTGTGCATCTAATTTTAATTCTTTTCTCAGTTACGAATTACATTAAGAGTTTATCCCAATTACTCACTAGTCAATTCGAACCTTGAAAGTTAAGCCTCAATCAATCATACATTTAGAAAATAGAGAACTTAAGTAATACTTAAACTACAGAGGAGTCCAGAAAAATGAAGACACTGGTTGATAGTAAATATGAATGGAACAAGATGACACAACGCTACAATTCTTTCATGTGTTCAAAGTAACCCCCATTAGCAGCCAAACTACGTCGATGCCGCTGAATTGTTGACCGAACTACGGCTGCTAGTGTTATTGGTGTGATAGCCACACAGGACAACTCGATGGTTTTCCGTAGCTCGTTCATTGTAGCTGGCCTCTGTTGATATACACCATCTTTCAAGGTTCCCCATAGGAAGAAGTCAAGTGGTGTAACATCTGGAGACCGTGGCGGGTACTCAACAGCTCCTCTTCGACCTATCCATCATCCGGTTAGGTTTTCATCCAAATGGGCTCTGACATCTATGTGGTAGTGAGGCGGAGTGCCATCTTGTTGTACGTAAAATCTTTCATCTCCGAACACCTCTCGGATGGCAGATAAAATCGGTATTTGATTTCAAGTGCAGCCTACTTCGCAGATTTTTGAAGTGACCTAGTAAAATGTTGTAACACAGTAGTGCAGGAAGCTGGACTTTTTGTTTTTCGTCGGCCAGACGTTTCCTTATGCACATCCTGAACAGTACCGTCGGCTTCAAATTTATCCTGAATACATAAATTGCTGTACGTGTTGGTGGCTCAGTCAGCCCCGTACACATTACGCCATTACCGTTGTTTTTCAATCATATTTTCGTATTTCCAGTACCACTTCAATACGGTCTTGCTTTGTTCAAACGACAGTCTTTCTCCATTCATTGCTGCACTCTTATCTTCTGGAAAACGTGCATCATGATCTGTTGAGAAAAAAATGGACTGCGCTACCGCGCGAAATTGTAACGATATGTCATTTTCTTCCAAAGATATTAACTATATCAAAAAGTGTCTACATTTTTCAAGACCCTTCGTTATTTTAGTTCTTTATATTGTAACAGATGAGCTCCCAACCATTTCAAATGTAAGGGGGTTAATCAGCTAAATGGAATAATTTACGTGATGGATAGCTCCGAAATGAATTAAAATTACATTTACAAACACAGGCACTGTGCAGTAAAGAAACTAGTAAAGTATTTGTAAATTTGTCTGCCTCTACCTAAACATGAGTTTTTATAATAACGCCGTCGCAAAACATCTAGCTTTTTAACACCAGACATATTAAGGCAAGTATGAGCCATCTTTAATGGGTCTCCCATTAATTCTTCAAGTGCATAACGTAAGACTTAGGTTTAGATGGGTGGTATGTTGTGGTGTATTTTGCGGACTGACACCGTGATATGTCTTTTTCCTTTATTGAGCTTGCTTGGTGTGTAATTTGATGTGTTTGTAAACACAGAGCCGTGCAGAGTGGCAGCACGGTTTAAGGCATCATGTCACGGATTGCGCGGCCCCTACCGCCGGAGGTTCGACTCCTCCCTCGGGCATGGGTGTGTGTTGTTCTTGGCATAAGTTAGTTTAAGTAGTGTGTAAGTCTAGGGACCGATGACCTCAGCAGTTTGGTCGCTTAGGAATTCACACAATTTTTTTTTCGTAAACAATGCTTTCGTAGCACCCCCTAACAGCTACCTTGTTTCGTCTGCCTGCAGTAGCAGAGCAAATGGAGAGACATTAGACGAGGTACTCAGAGAGTTAGTGCAACAGGATGATTTCTTCTACACGTTGTTATCTTAACAGCACACACGGTTATTTCTTGCTTACAACACAACCATGAAACAAACAAGATGTTAGCCATAGTGCTTCCAGTAACGTTGATGTAATGTTTGACAAAAGCTTCCTGTTTATTCATGCTATTCTGCTCTTTTCATTGCTCAGCTGTTATCAGAAGGTGTGTTTCACTTTCCTGGTATTATGCGGCTCGTAATACCCTACATGGTAACATCGGCCCTATAGGTGTTTATACGATCCAACCGTTTGTTACTGAGAGCACTGGATTACAGCAGCCGACAGTTTATACCTCTAGCGAACTACCATTCTATACAGGAGGACAGAAGTGATACTTTTCTAGATTCTAAGAACACACAAGTTTCTCTGAAAAGTTACCCCAATTTATGGTTTAGATTCGGGAAACGCTGCTTACGCATTGAAATCAATTTAAAAATTCAGAACTCTTTAATGTCATGAAGGAAGTCATCATGTGAATTTTCTACAGTCGTGTGGGCACAACTATCACAGATCTGAAGTCTATATGCAAAACAGAAAAAGTGTAGCCTCCATGCGTTTTTTTTCTTTTTTTTCGTTCTGCCAGCATGCATTGTAGAAAGGATGAATATGAGGGCGAATTTCGCTGTCGATGAGGCAAAGGCTATAGATGTTACGTGGGAGATGATTGTATAAATGTGGAGTAGGTGGAAAGCGTCGGTACTGGCTTGGCAGCGTGCTAATATCGGCTGCTAGGGAGAAAGCCATAATTTTGATGGAGTCACGTTTTCCTGATATTTATGATACACGGAGTTGTCATTGTGAACCAGGAGCGAGAGGAATCTTATGAGTTGCTAAGGGATTCGAGTAGGAAAGGGTAATTGGATTGGATAAGCGAAACGGACTACATGGCTTTCAAGGATTTCCGATAAGTGAAATCCTGTTTGATTTTATGTTAGTTGTGTGGAGTGTCTTACGGCAGTAAAATAACATTTCGTGGAACTAATGCGTATCTTCCAACTTTAATGCTTAACAGTTTATTTATACTACTCTTAGCGATACTTATCACGAACTTAATTTTCTTACAATGTTCCTGTTATGGAGCTGTTGTTTTCAGAATGAGGGATGGGCGATAATCCAACAAGAATTTTGTGGTATCAAAGCAGAACGTTGGTAGCAGCGTTCTGCACTGTTGAAGCAACGCCAATCGCAACCGGCTGCACAAACAGTTCGATTTGATATCAGCAGCGATGCGAAGTAGAGAGATACAGGGTATTAATACAAACAGTCAGCACCTTATCGAGTCTCTGTAAACTAATCAGCTTTCCGGGACGTGCGATTTTGCACAGGACGTTATCATGTTTTTGCCCGCTTTCGGTAATGACTTTCACTATCTACAAAAAGTAGCTCGTGCCGGTTATGAAGTATACCAGTTGAGCAATAATTCCACAACGGTTGAGCTTGTCCGTCACGTGTTATTACTCTTTCAAATACGTATTCTGCCGGAAACGGTAGGCAGATACGAATCCAGTGGCAGTAAGGGGGAAAGAAAGTATTAAGATAATCACTCACGCATAAAACTTATGAAACTAATATATGGAAGTTTGATAACGCGTTCATTTATTATCCACGTAAATATGGAACTGTTTTTATTACAAAATTTATATTATTTATTCTCTGGGTAGTGTAAGCTTGTAAGTAGGCTGTTTAGGTTCTTATATTGGTAACGCCGCCGCCACGTAGCGCTGTGTATGAAAATCACTGGCTGTGCTGTGTGCAGTCTGTGGCTGGTTGGCATTGTTGTAATACTCGCCATTGTAGCGTTGGGCAGTTCGCTGTTAACAGCGCATAGCGTTGTGCAGTTGGAGGCGAGCCGCCAGCAGTGGTGGATGTGGGGAAGCGAGATGGCGGATTTTTGAGAATTGATAATCTGGAGGTGTGTCCATCAGAAACAGTACATTTGTAAGAATGGATGTCATGAACTGCTATATATATTATGACTATTAAGGTAAATACATTGTTTGTTCTCTATCAGAATCTTTCATTTGCTAACTATGCCTATCAGTAGTTAGTGCCTTCAGTAGTTTGAATCTTTTATTTAGCTGGCAGTAGTGGCGCTCGCTGTATTGCAGTAGTTCGAATAATGAAGATTTTTTGTGAGGTAAGTGATTTGTGAAAGGTATAGTTTAATGTTAGTCAGGGCCATTCTTTTGTAGGGATTATTGAAAGTCAGATTGCGTTGCGCTAAAAAAAATATTGTGTGTCAGTTTAAGCACAGCCATGTATAATTTTTCTAAGGGGATGTTTCAAGCTGTTCGATCAAATAATATATATGGTTTCAGGTAATGGGAAGGAGGGAGTTCCAATTAGAAATATTTAGGGGGTGGGGGGTCTCAGTTCCTCCATTTCCCTCACTACTAAGAGAAACTTACAGGAAACCTTCATCAGAACCAGGGGTGGGAACTACTTTTACTTTGATTCTGGGAAAGTACGCTCCAGACAAAAAATGGCTGCCAAGTATATGTGGAAGAGAATATGTTTATAGATGTAGAGAGTAAACTTATAAATTACGAGACAAAATCTCTGGCTAGTACATACTTTGAGGTAGGGAACTGTGTAGTACTGCCGACAGACACCTACCTGCCTTTCATATTGGGACATGTGCGACCTGCTCTTCGTTCTGTACCACCCACTCTTTCACTGCCTTCTCTCTGAGAAAGAAATTAATAGTTCGAATAGCTATGATAATGTCATAATTTTTATTTTTATGTACATCTATCGGCAGTACTAAACATTTAATCATCACTGTACCACACAATCGGCTTGCAGTGAAATTGCATGCTTATGGAATATCGTCTCAGTTATGTGACAGGATTTGTGATTTCCTCTCAGAGAGGTCATAATTCGTAGTAACTGATGGAAAGTCATCGAGTAAAACAGAAGTGATTTCTGGCATTCCCCAAGGTGGTGTTATAGGCTCCTTGCTGTTCATTATCTATATAAACGATTTGGGAGACAATCTCAGCAGCCGTCTTAGGTTGTTTGCAGATGACGCTGTCGTTTATCGACTAATAAAGTCATCAGAAGATCAAAACAAATTGCAAAACGATTTAGGAAAGATATCTGAATGGTGCGAAAATTGGCAGTTGACCCTAAATAACGAAAAGTGTGAGATCATCTACTTGAGTGCTAAAAGGAATTAGTGAAACTTCGGTTACACCATAAATCAGTCTAATCTAAAAGCCGTAAATTCAACTAAATACCTAGGTATTACAATTCTGAACAACTTAAATTGGAAAGAACATATAGAATGTTGTGCGGAAGGCTAACCAAAGACTGCGTTTTATTGGCAGGACACTCAGAAAATGTAACAGATCTACTAAGGAGACTGCCTACATTACGCTTGTCTGTCCTCGTTTAGAATACTTCTGCGCAGTGTGGGATCCTTACCAGATAGCACTGACGGAGTACATCGAAAAAATTCAAAGAAAGGCAGCACGTTTTGTATTACCGCGAAATATGGGAGAGAGTATCACAGAAATGGTGCAGGATTTGGGCTGGACATCATTAAAAGAAAGGCGTTTTTCGTTGCGACGGAATCTTCTCACGAAATTCCAATCAACTGCCAAACGCTCATTTCCATTTTCCTCAGAGTGTGGAAATTTTTTGTTGTCACCGACCTACATAGGGAGAAACGATCGCCACGATAAAATAAGGGAAATCAGAGTTCGTATGGAAAGATATAGGTGTTCGTTCTTTTCGCTCGCTGTACGAGTTGTGAAGGTGGTTCGATGAACCCTCTGCCAGGCACTTAAATGTGACTTGCAGAGCATCCATGTAGATGTAGAAGATAAACACTATGCAGCAATCTTGTCTCACGATTTATTACTTTTCTCTACTGAATTTTCCTGACATACCGATTAAGTTCGATGATCTGGTCAACGCATGCAGTATAACGATGTAGATATATCTGTCAAGGGATGCACTTTCTGATACGATTATCAGCCATGTAAAGTTCTTACAGAACTATACATTTATAAATTAAAGTTCCCTACAATTTTTTCTGTCTGTATGTTTGCACTTACTTCAGGAAATATTCTTGGCATTTTGATAGACTGAATCACAAGGAAGAATTGTTTTTACAGTTTATAAGCCCTGTTACCGTGGAAACGATGTCATTGCCATCTACAGATGAATGGCAAAAATCATCGGACTCACTACTGGCCATTAAAATTGCTACACCCCGAAGATGACGTGCTCCAGACGCGAAATTTAACCGACAGGAAGAAGATCCTGTGATATGCAAATGATTAGCTTTTCAGAGCATTTACACAAGGTTGGCGCCGGTGGCGACACCTACAACGTGCTGACATGAGGGAAGTTTCCAACCGATTTCTCATACACAAACAGCAGTTGACCGGCGTTGCCTGGTGAAACGTTGTTGTGATGCCTCGTGTAAGGAGGATAAATGCGTACCATCACGTTTCCGACTTTGATAAAGGTCGGACTGTAGCCTATCGCGATTGCGGTTTATCGTGTCACGACATTGCTGCTCGCGTTGGTCGAGATCCAATGACTGTTAGCAAAATATGGAATCGGTGGGTTCAGGAGGGTAATACGGAACGCTGTGCTGGATCCCAACGGCCTCGTATCACTAGCAGTCGAGATGACAAGCATCTTATCCGCATGGCTGTAACGGATCGTGCAGCCAAGTCTCGATCCCTGAGTCAACGGATGGGAACGTTTGCAAGACAACAAGCATCTGCACGAACAGTTCGACGACGTTTGCAACAGCTTGGACAATCAGCTCGGAGACCATGGCTGCGGTTACCCTTGACGCTGCATCACAGACTGGAGTGGCTGCGATGGTGTACTCAACGACGAACCTGGGTGCACAAATGGCAAAACGTCATTTTTTCGGATGAATCCAGGTTCTGTTTACAGCATCAAGATGGTCGCATCCGTGTTTGGCGACATCGTGGTGAACTCACATTGAAAGCCTGTATTCGTCATCGCCATACTGGCGTATCACCCGGCGTGATGGTATGGGGTGGCATTGGTTACACGTCTCGGTCACCTCTTGTTCGCATTGACGGCACTTTGAACAGTGGACGTTACATTTAAGATGTGTTACGATCCGTGGCTCTACTCTTCATTCGATCCCTGCGAAACCCTACATTTCAGCAGGATAATGCACGACCGCATGTTGCAGGTCCTGTACGGGCCTTTCTGGATTCAGGTAATGTTGGACTGCTGCTCTGGCCAGCACATTCTCCAGATCACCAATTGAAAACGTCTGGTCAATGGTGGCCGAGCAACTGGTTCGTCGCAATACGCCAATTACTACTCTTGATGAACTGTGGTATCGTGTTGAAGCCTAAGGGCAGCTATACCTGTACACGCCATCCAAGCTCTGTTTGACTTAATGGCCAGGCATACCAAGGCCGTTATTACGGCCAGATGTGGTTGTTCTGGGTACTGATTTCTCAGGGGCTATGCACCCAAATTTCGTGAAAATGTTGTCACATGTCAGTTCTAATGTAGGAGGTGCATTCAAGTTCTAAGGCCTCCGATTTTTTTTCTAATTAACTACTCACCGGAAATCGATGAAACTGGCGTTACTTCTCGACGTAATCGCCCTGCAGACGTACACATTTTTCACAACGCTGACGCCATGATTCCATGGCAGCGGCGAAGGCTTCTTTAGGAGTCTGTTTTGACCACTAGAAATACGCTGAGGCAATAGCAGCACGGCTGGTGAATGTGCGGCCACGGAGTGTGTCTTTCATTGTTGGAAAAAGCCAAAAGTCACTAGGAGCCAGGTCAGGTGAGTAGGGAGCATGAGGAATCACTTCAGAGTTGTTATCACGAAGAAAGTGTTGCGTAACGTTAGCTCGATGTGCGGGTGCGTTGTCTTGGTGAAACAGCACACGCGCAGCCCTTCCCGGACATTTTTGTTGCAGTGCAGGAAGGACTTTGTTCTTCAAAACATTTTCGTTACCGTAGTGCCCTTTGGAATGCAATGGGTAAGGATTACGCCCTCGCTGTCCCAGAACATGGACACCATTACTTTTTCAGCACTGGCGGTTACCCGAAAGGTTTTTGGTGGCGGTGAATCTGTGTGCTTCCATTGAGCTGACTGGCGCTTTGTTTCTGGATTGAAAAAATGGCATCCACGTCTCATACATTGTCACAACCGACGAAAAGAAAGTCCCATTCATGTTGTCGTTGCACGACAAGATTGCTTGGCAACATGCCACATGGGCAGCCATGTGGTCGTCCATCAGCATTCGTGGCACCCACCTGGATGACACTTTCGCATTTTCAGGGTGTCATGCAGGATTCTGTGCACAGAACCTACAGAAATGCCAACTCTGGAGGCGATCTGTTCAACAGTCATTTGGCGATCCCCCAAAACAATTCTCTCCACTTTCTCGATCATGTTGTCAGACCGGCTTGTGCGAGCCCAAGGTTGTTTCGGTTTGTTGTCACATGATGTTCTACCTTCATTAAACTGTCGCACCCACAAATGCACTTTCGACACATCCATAACTCCATCACCACATGTCTCCTTCAACTGTCGATGAATTTCAATTGGTTTCACACCACGCAAATTCAGAAAACGAATGATTGCACGCTGTTCAGGTAAGGAAAACGTCGCCATTTTAAGTATTTAAAACAGTTCTTATTCTCGCCACTGGCTGTAAAATTCCATCTGCCGTACGGTGCTGCCATCTCTGGGACGTATTGACAATGAACACGGCCTCATTTTAAAACAATGCGCATGTTTCTGTCTCTTTCCAGTCCGGAGAAAAAAAATCGGAGGCCTTAGAACTTGAATGCAACTTGTAATATATTTGTCCAATGAATAGCCATTTATCATCTGCATTGTCCGCCCCAGTAGCTGAGTGGTCAGCGTGAGAGGCTGTCAATCCTAAGGGCCCGGGTTCGATTCCCGGCTGGGTCGGAAATTTTCTCCGCTCAGGGACTGGGTGTTGTGTTGTCCTAATCATCATCATTTCATCCCCATCGACGCGCAGGTCGCCGAAGTGGCGTCAAATCGAAAGACCTGCACCAGGTGAACGGTCTACCCGACGGGAGGCCCTAGCCACAAGACATTTCCATTTCCATCTGCATTTCTCCTTGGTGTAGCAATTTTAATGGCCAGTAGTGTATATACCAAAACGTTTTTCTGTCTATATGTGAAAGGTAATCTTAGGAACTATTGGATGGTATCTGATATGTTATCGACCAAAAAAATGGACTAATTCATGAGGAAAGTTTACAGTCCCAAGAGAGCGTCATGAGTGAGCCCGATTGCAAAACCAGGCCAATGTGAAATACCGCTGCTGGGAGGATGGCGAGAGCTACTGCCGACTTCCTACACAAACTGTGGTGCAGCACATGTCAGACAGATTTCTTTGGTGCAAAGTTAATATTTAAGAGGTGTGAAGGGAAACGTAGAAAACGTTCACGCGAAAGTGTAGCTCGAGCCAGACTGGCGCTGGAGTCGGGCAGACAGGGCTGCGGCCGGCCCGTGTGGCCGAACGGTTCTAGGCGCTTGAGCCTGGAACCGCGCGACCGCTACGGTCGCAGGTTCGAATCCTGCCTCGGGCATGGATGTGTGTGATGTCATTAGGTTAGTTAGGTTTAAGTAGTTCTAAGTTCTAGGGGACTGATGACCTCAGATGTTAAGTCCCATAGTGCTCAGAGCCATTTGAAGCAACAGGTCTGCGTGGTAGCTCGTGCACAACTCCGTTGCCGGTTGCTGTGAGACGCGCTGCGCGGTACTGGCGCTGTTGTCGGGTGGCCGGTGAGTGGCCGAAGCTCGCACCAAGCTGGCGCTGCAGTCGCCCAACCTGAGTGGCACTGTAGCTCTCAGCTCCAATTATTGCTGTCAGATGTCAATTACATATGAAACAGATATATTTGTGCCTGCTGAGAATTTTCCCAGCATGCATTGTTTACATCGCTTCAGTTGTATGAAAGTTATGGTATTCTCTTACTTAATGTTATTGTCTAGTTTTAATCACAGCTCTACGCAGTGGCGCACTGACAAAATTATCGCTATGGCAGACAAGTCGCCCCGCTGTAGAAACTTACTGCTACCTGTGTGGAGCTGTGGCAGGTCGCTAGTTACAGCAAAGCATGCGAAAGAAGGTCCCTGACGCAGGCAGGTAACAAAACTTATCTATAGAGCTGCAACAACAATGAGGCATTCCAATAGAGACTTATTCAAAATCGTGTTACGTGATTGGTTGAGGTAGACACACGAAGCAGCCATACCAGGCCGCCTGCAACACTCAGGGATATTCTCCCATCAGTTCTACTATAGTTACACACCAGATTTGCTCTGAGACACACATACACACATACAACACACATACAAAAAGGAACATGCGCTCGAAATTTTTAATTTTTCTAGGACAGTTATAAGATTGTCGCAGAAATAAATTAGAATAGCCTCAACCTGCGGTTCTGATTACGGCCTTTGGGAGGTTTCCCTTGTTTGTCGGGCGAATGCCGAAACTGGAAGACCACTCACATAAATATCGTTAAGGACCCATTATTAGAATCAATAATCTGACATAATAATCGAGGAATTGCAACAACTAACAACCACTTACATTTTCTCATTTATTTAATTGACAATTGCCATCTTCAGTGTTTTCACAGCAATCTACCGGCAGCTGTGGCCGAACGGTTCTAGCCGCTTCAATCCGGAACCGCGCCGCAGGTTCGAATCCTGCCTCGGGTATGGATGTGCGTGATGTCCTTACGTTAGTTAGGTTTAAGTAGTTCTAAGTTCTAGGGGACTGATGACTCAGATGTTAAGTCCTATAGTGCTCAGTGCATTTGAACCATTTGAACCATAGCACCTTTATTTCACCTTAGAACCGTTTCGAGAACATTTCTTCAGACAAGCGACTTAACATTTGGCGCCCTCTCCCTTCTCTTCCCACCTCCCCCTGTTTTCCCACTGTACACATGCACCGGCTTGAGTTTTTGCTGCTAATTGTAATATGCACTGTATACAAACTCTGATAAGTCCTGTATAAATATCCCAGAGTTGTGGCGCCTCCACCACCACTCTCAGCTTCACACCCCTAGTGGTGGCTCGTGTCACTTGCACCTGGAACCACCTCTGCCCACACAACATATACAGGGTGAATCACCTAAAACTTGCACTGCAGATATTGCGGAAATGGAAATTACTTTTGATGTGCGGTTTTCACAGAACGGATTGGTAGTCAGTGGCTCGTATTGTTAGCCAATCAACAGATAGTAATAATACTTAGAAAGTATATTTTTTTCCAAACATACACTAAAAGTCGCGTGAATCAGAATGTCAGTGGTGTTTGCTGCACGATTCTAGTGCGAGTTGTTTAAGAGATATCGTATTTTGAAAAGTTCCCACACAACACTCGTACAATACCTGTGATAGTGCGCACTAAAGAACGATACAGATGCATACATTAGTTATGTGGATTCTGACGAGTATCGAGACAACTGACCATCACAGATTGTGTTCAAAATTACCGCTTGCAGCGGCAGTACACGCTTCCGGTCTGGTATGAAACGACTGCTGCACACATAATTTAACCGAATGTGTCCAATCAGTCTGCAGTAATACACTATTGCATATAATCAGGTGTAGTTGGTATGCCGTTCTAGGCAGCGTCTTTCAGATTTCCCTACAGAAAAAGTTCTATAGGAGTCAAATCCAAGGAACCGGGTGGCCGAGGTACTGATCCACTGTCTCCAATCTAACGATTTGGAAACAATTCGTGAAGACACGCTGTAATACTTCGAGTAATGTGGGCTGGACAGCCATCATGTTGGTACCACAGGTTCCTTCTAGTGTGTAGGGAAACGTCTTTTTGCATCCGTGGTATGTGGTCTGTAAGGAGGCTGCGATATTTGTGTGCATTCATTCAACGTACCGTCTACGAAAAACGAGCTATGAGCTGATGGTTCACTGTCCCATACGAAATGTTTACATGAACGTTGACGCACCACCTGACGAAGCTAACGAGTATTGTCAACAGACTAATAGTGCATGTTTCGTCGGTTTAACTGACCATGATTGGTGAATGCGGCTTGATTACTAAACGAGATACACGATACATCTGGAGTATCCTGTATTAATACCCATTTACAGAAGTTAACACGATTCTCTTAATCGTTTGCATGCAGCACTTTAAGGACAGTGATGTGATAGGAATGGAACATACGTCGATGGAGAATGCATAGGACACTTGCCTCACTCATGCCACTTCCTCGTGCGATTGCGCTGGAGCTAACGTGCGGATCTACTGCAAAAGCAGCACCCTAGAAAATTAATTTCCCCCTCTTCCATCGTTACTTGTTTTCGTCTGTAAGGTTGCATAGGTGTTACACTACCACTTTCACATAATTGGTTGAGGGGGTTGATAAAAATGGTTCAAATGGCTCTGAGCACTATGGGACTTAACATCTTAGGTCATCAGTCCCCTAGAACTTACAACTACTTAAACCTAACTAACATAAGGACATCACACACATCCATGTCCGAGGCAGGATTCGAACCTGCGACCGTAGCAGTCCCGCGGTTCCGGACTGCAGCGCCTAGAACCGCACGGCCACCGCGGCCGGCGGTTGATAAATAAATGCCGAGGTAGTTGACGTTGATCACCATACTTTTATAAGAACAAACTACATTATTCTTACACTCTCCATACACCATTAGCATGTCAGCTCTACCTGTATTGGTAAACCCCATCGCCCTCACGACCCACTGCTTGGACTGTCACACACTAACTGGTTAACACACATTGTAAGCAAACGTAACAACATCGTACCTAGCAACAATGCAGGTTCAATGGCACAAACAAGTGTCGGTGTGACAACTTTTCCAAATACGATACCTCGTAAAAGACTCGCACTAGAGTCCTCCAACAAAAGCCATTGACATTCTTATTTACCCTACTTTTTGTTTGTTAATGTCAATAGGTATTGTTTCATTTAAAATCGTGTATGTTAGCACAAAACTACACTTTCTAAGTATTATTACGTTCCGTTTATTGGCTAACAATTCGAGGCCTTGAGTATCAATCCGTTCTGTGAAACCGCACATCAATAGCACTATCTATTTCCGCAATATTTGCGATACAAGTTTTAGATGATAACCCTTTATAAGAGCCCATGTGTTAACTCCCAGTCCTCATATCTTATCAGTATGCAACGAAACTGTAGCAGAATGTGGACAACACGCAGGTTGTACTATCGACATACGTGTAACAAATAATTAAATAATTCATTAGTGCAGTGTATGTATTTGATAGTGTCTGTAAAGTTCGATGCAATGTTCCTTCGGATATGCGTGCGTGTCTGAAGGAACAATGCACCGAACTTTACAGACACTGTCAAACACATACACTGCATTAATGTACTGCATGCCAAAGCCGAGGCAATCTGACGAGAAAACTAAATAAATTGCAAATTTTCATTAGTTTCCAGTAAATTTTGTAGCCTGCGGTGGTACCGTGTTAGCAAATTGCGAATACATTTCATGAGTTGAATATTTTTATCACCATTGAAACAAATGAGCCCTCGGTCACAATTATTTTTAGTCTTATTGACCAGGTTTCAACACTTATAAGAGTGCCTTCATTTGAATTAAACCAATTTAAATGGCCTATAACATAGTTGCAAATTTATAGGAAAGACATTTTTATATAAAATTGTAAGTACTGACTAACAATAAAAGACAGAGGCAGTACTTACATGTCACATATAAAATAATTAACAGGCCAGAAGGGCTTTAGTTATAAAAGATATAAAAAGGAATGCGTGAAGGCGAGCCAGTATGGGCTGCTCGTAGGCCTACCTGTACAGCCACAGGTCGCAACGGACTGAGGCGCCCGCGTTGTGGCCAGGTGAACATGACATTGCAAAAGTAATACTTTGCTTAACAGCGACAGATGAAGCAACATTTTGTCTGCATCAGAGCTTAGCAGTACAGTTCGAAGCATAAAAACGCCATTACAGAAAAAAAGAAAAAAAACAGGAAGGGCAGAATGACACAGTTTGTAGAAAGCGATATAACATGAAATACAGCCAATAAACCATTTAATAAATGAAAATTATGAGTTACCTTAGAAGGAAAAACATTTCGGTAAACTGCCCAAGGAGACCCGAAATTAAATGTGAAATAACGGCTTTATACCGTTCAAGAATTTTTTATTACCCAACTGTAGCTGTTCATTGAGAATGAGACTATCACTTCGACAAAGATGTTTAAAAATCGCTAATTCTTCCAGAAGTCGTAGTCAAGTACAACTATTTTGAATTTAATGAACAATTGTACCAGCAATCCGACGGTCTCGCTATGGGAAATCCCTTAGCTGGTATCCTTGCCGATATTTTCATCAACTCTCTAGAAGAAAAGTTTTTTAATTGTTTTTCAGCTACATCACTAGGCGTTCTCTCCTATTTCTGATACGTTGGTGATATTTTCATCATCTACAAGGGAGCTGCTGATAGCATTGACTGTAGTTTTACTCTATTCAATGGTCTACATGAGAAAATATCTTTCACCACCGACCTTGAAAACGAGGCCCGCCAATTAAACATTCTTGACTCGACGCTTACAACAGTAGATAATAAAATCTCATTCAATATTTTTGGTAAAGAAACATATACTGATCACATAGTACTGCGTCCTCCATTCATCCACAGTCTCTTAAAAACGCATTCTTTCATTCTGCTATTCACCGAGCTGCTTCCATACCACTTTCGAAACAAAAGTTCAATGACGAAATCAATTTACTCAAAACTATACCAGTGAATAACGAGTATAAAGCTAGCACAGTAGATGACATCCTTAAAAAGATAACTGCTAAAAGAGTTACTACGCTCGGCACCTCTATCTAACCCAAAAAATATTTCTCTATTTCTTTCGTGGAGCCCATCTCCTATCAGATCCAACGCCTTCTTCGTAATAAAATATATCTGCAACGTTGCATTTTCTACCAATAATAATTTGAAAATCATCCACATTCATAATTTAAAATCGATTCGTTCCCCTTTAGAAAGTTCTGGCGTCTAATAGATTGTCTGCGATACATGCTCTTCTTACTACATAGGACAAACAGGACGTGCCTTTACAACCAGATATAAAGAACACCTTTTAATAAAAAATGGCACTAGCCCCCAAAATCCGTCGTTTGCCGACCATCTTCTAATTACAAGTCACGCGGCTAAAGCTATTTGCGATATCAACATTTTGCACACCCAGAAGAAAGGACATAAATTAGACATTCTGGAAGAATTACAGGTTTTTAAACTTCTTTCTCGAAGTGATAGTCTCATTGTCAATGAACAGCTGCAGTTGCGTAATAAAAAATTCTTCAACGGTATAAACCCGTTACTTCACTTTTAATTTCGGGTCCCCTTGGGCAGTTTACCGAAATGTTTTTCCATCTAAGGTAACTCATAATTTTCATTTATTAAATAGTTTATTGGCTGTATTTCATGTTATATCGTTTTCTACAAACTGTGTCATTCTGCCCATCCTGTTTTTTTTTCTATAATGACGCTTTTATACTTCAAACTGTACTGCTAAGCTCTGATGCAGCCAAAATGTTGCTTCATCTGTCGCTGTTAAACAGTAATACTTTTTACACTACGTACTGAACAATATTCATCATAATTTTCGTCTGTCTACACTTGAATGTTAAGTAGCCAAGTTGTACCTGCGGCTATTATATGGCACTCTCGATGCAATGTCATGTTCACCTGCCCGCACTTGTTAACGCGGGCGCCTCAGTCCGTTGCAACCTGTGGCTGTACAGGTACGAATGAATGGTTCGAATGGCTCTGAGCACTATGCGACTTAACTTCTGAGGACATTAGCCCCCTAGAACTTAGAACAACTGAAACACAGTGTGTTCGTTATGTTCAAGTAAACTGGTAATAAAAACAAAGTTTTAAACATGGCTGCTTGGTTCAGTGACCGTTTCTAAATTAAAATTGAAACAAATGAGCCCTCGGTCACAATTATTTTTAGTCTTATTGACCAGGGTTCAACACTTCTAAGAGTGCCTTCATCAGAATTAAACCAATTAAAATGGCCTATAACATAGTTACAAATTTATAGGAAAGACATTTTTATATAAAAGTGTAAGTACTGACTAACAATAAAAGACAGAGGCAGTACTTACATGTCACATATAAAATAATTAACAGGCCAGAAGGGCTTTAGTCATAAAAGATATAAAAAGGAATGCGTGAAAGCGAGCCACTATGAGCTGCTCGTACCTGTACGCCGGCCGGGGTGGCAGAGCGGTTCTAGGCGCTACAGTCTGGAACAGCGCGACCGCTACGGTCGCAGGTTCGAATCCTGCCTCGGCCATGGATATGTGTGATGTCCTTAGGTTAGTTAGGTTTAAGTAGTTCTAAGTCTAGGGGACTGATGATCTCAGATATTAAGTCCCATAGAGCTTAGAGCCATTTGAACCATTTTGTAAATACTCAAGATAAGCTTGTACAAGGCCGAAATTTTATTCAGCATATCCCATAGGCATGGAAATACGAAAGCATCAGTTTGGCAGCGATCTCAAGGTGTTTATGGTGTAACACTTTCCATTTATGCCAGTTTATTAGATGTACAACCTCGCTGAGAAACGCTAATATTGCGTTCTTTTCCACTTCCGGATTTAACAGTCACATTTGACAACCGATAAAGGAAGCAGTTATCTGTGTAGGCTTGGTAACATTTCAAATTCGCAATTTATATATGCGAGTATCTATCTCTACCTAACAAAAATCTGCTGTTGAAGTGATGAAAGATATTACTTGGAAATGTTTTTTGTTTCTGCGATGACATTTTAGACTTGAAAGGGGCAAGAGCGACAACGGCGTGAGAATGACAGAAGCCGAACACAATACTGCATTAAAGAAAGAGTGTTTCATAGAAAAAGCTAGTCACGGTTGCTTCTTTCTTCTTGATATCTGTCGCTGTCGAGAAAATACCTCCAGGTTTCATGTCATCAAGTGAATAAGAATATATACAAAGTCATTGCTTAGGACGAAACGGAGAGTGGAATGTTAGAAGTTTAAATGTGATAGGAAATTACACAAGGCAGGGAGGTAAATTCGAGAGGATGTAAGGAAACAAAGAAGATTTCCGTTATCCCAGAAGCAACACGAATGCATAGTTAATTTATGAATGCAAATGGATCACAGTGTGCATTAATCACGACGGCCGCACAGTTTTTACGGACTAAGTCTTTTGGAAAAAATCATTGCACGTTGCTGGTCTTTCCTCTCGTGAAAAGTGGCACGCCTACAATTTATAAAAGAGTGTTAATGGTCCGAAAGAGTTCAATACTCTGCAAAGGAAGCTATGTAGATCCAATATCTCAACATCACTACGCATTTCAGTGGAAATTGTTACATGGATGAACACAGCTGCGCGTTTATTAAAGAATCTTCTACAAAATCCAAAACGACTCTTTTCTACTGGTGGCGTGCGTCACTTTTATCTCTAACACTGAGCGATAGTTTATATCAGCACTAATTTGTTCCACTCGTCAGAGTTATCGTTCAGTATTATGTAACGAGCCATTTTCAACATATTTAAACGCTGAAGATTAACGTCAGCTAGAAGTTAAACAAGTTTCAAATTATTACAGGGGCTGTCATAATGGACATTTTCAGAAAAGTCCTCGGTTATGTAACACAACTCTTCTGAAACTGATGCGATAAACCTTGTTGCTCGACTTCCGTTCACCCACTTATCCTCGTCGCACGACGTGTTCACTAAACAAATTAGACGTCAGTGGTTAGGGAGTATTTACGAGCGTCGATGGCATAAACTCTGAGGAGTAGTATGTTGGAAAGGAGAACGACGATGTGTCGTTGCTCTGCATGTCGATACGTCTGTTCGGATTAGCGTTTAAAAGGTGAACAGCTATAACTCCGTTATCAGCTACGGTTCTTGAATCTCATAAGCCATCTAATGATCGATGAAGGTTGTAGTGTTTCGGAATCCTAACTTCTCCAACTGTGTACATATATCCCATCGTGGGATTCGTTGTTGACACAGTTAACTCATTCAGAAAAAAATTGCAGCAATAATTCAGCGAATACTATATGTAAAACTATGTGCACTTGAATAGCACTTCCTTAAACATGGTACAGAAAGATTTGCACTATTCAACAGGTTTAATTTTCGGCAGGGTTCCAGCAAAACTAAAAAACAAAAACAAATGAGTGGTAAACCCCAACTATTCAAATCCAAGTTGATAGGTTTCCTTGTGGCACGCTCTTTCTGTTATGTACAGGATTTCCTCGCGCTAACTCAGAACTTTTCTCTGTAATGTGCTATTTATTCGCATACTCTCTCACAATTATTCGTCTTTTATTAATTCCTTGATTCTTCTGTTTCTTTTCATTACCACGAAGCTTTAGCTAGCATGGTGCCACGGCACTTGATGAATAAATAATAATAAAAAAATTGTATCAGGCTGTTACTTTCAAACATCTCATTTAGTACTCGCACATGTTAAGATTACCCGAGAACGTAATGGGCCTAACAAGTAGTTCCGCATGCTTATTGCCTTCGCACGATCCCTCGGAAAAAATATACTGACTCATTTTCTTGCTCAGGTTGTTGGATCTTGCTGGACATTTCGCAGTCCACACCAGCGGCCCCAGTATTGCATCAATATCCCCACAGCAGAGTGAGTTCGGCAGTTTCGGACTGCAGGGGCGCCCATCAAGTTGCCCGTTCACTTCCACTGCTACATATCGAGGATGGTAGCTGTGCACCATTGCACGAGTGGCTGTAAAACATGCTGTCAGAACCAGCTACGATAAAGGTGATCCTCATTGCTAAGCTGTGAATCAACTCGCAGGGGTCATCTCTGACAGGTCGACTCTCGACAGTTGTCTCGACGTTCAGTCTGTACCCATGCAGTCAGGAATTTTGTATCCTCACCTGAAGCTATTCCAATGACGTCCGAAAATCGGTAAACAGACTGCAGTCGACGTTTCCACTGTGAACAGCACTTTGCGGCTACGGTGTCAGAAGACTGTGTCGTGCTTTGATCTCAGCTTAGTTAATTACCGTCATGCTAATATCTTGGATCACTTGTCATTGGACCTGGAAGAGGTTCGTTTATGACCTGTTTCCATTTTGGTTTGAATTTTTGTTGCGGGGCTTGTGCATTGCACCTTAACGTAATATGACTGTGTTGTCTATGTGCGTACATCAGTCGTGTCTGATGCTAAGGCCGGTATTACACTATCAAATTTCTTTGTCAAAGATTTGATCAAAGATGTGAACAAATATTCCGTCAAATATATTTGACAAAGATCTTTGACGTAGCGCTAGAAGGGCTATTACACTGTCATCATATTTTTCGTCAAAGTTCAAGATGGCTGACAGCAACAACTTGTTATTAACTGCAGCAGTTGCATGTACCACAATTGCAATGTGTGCACATGCGGAAGAGAAGCGGGGGAAAAAAAGGAAACATACCTGGGTGAAGTCGTGGGTTTTACGACGACACGATAAAAGCATTCAACAAAACTTGTTACGTGAGCTTATAGCGGCGGACGTCAAGTCGTACATCAATTACTTAAGAATGGATGAGCATGCGTTTCTGTATGTGCTCAATGAAGTGTATCCTCATATCACAAAGAACACTATTCACTTAAGAACTGCTACATCTGCAGAAGACAGGCTCACTGTAACACATTACAGGAGAGGGTTAGGTTAGGTTACGTTAGGTCAGGTCTCCAATCTTCGTAATCTATTTTTGTAATCAGTGTGCCTCACGTTGCAAAGCGCCTCATCAGCTTCATACATCTCCATTAATTTTGTAGATGTCGGCTCATACCAATTGTGGTTACTGGCAATGTTTATAAAAAGACTACAGACGACGGAATGTAGCGATGCTAGCGCTCCATGTGGTAACATGTCACATTGCAGTGAACAGAAGACAAGCGACTTCTTTGATCAAATCTACAGCGAGGCCCTAGATTTGATTAAATATTGGACAACATTTGACAAAGTTCCCTATTACACCATCAAATACCTTTGACAAAGATGTTGGACAAAAATATTTGACAAAGAAATTTGATAGTGTAATACCGGCCTAACCAAAAGGCGAGCACAGTAGAGATCGAGACTGACATATTGTAAGCTAGGGCCATCAGGAAGCTGGACTATGAGAAAAGATGGCGGCCTCCAAGCCTCCGATGATTTAGTAAAAAACGCAGCAAATTTATGTTAGATTATGAGATTTTGTTGAGTGAACAATGAACAGTGTATGCCACTCCGTAACAGCGCGATACAAAATCCAGCCCCAGTGAGCATTTACGGCGCATGATGGCGTATTGTGACTCCCTTTCCTAACATAACCTTTTTTTATAGAAGTAGCTGATACCAGGATTAATCCTGAATCTGGTATAAGTGAACATTCTCAGCTGTTTCACTGAAAGAACTTCATTTGTTTTTGTATACGATGTATTAAATTTCAGACTAAAATGTATAAAAAGAAATTAACTTGTTACACTATGTATGAGCGATTAAAATTATTCTTCTTTTATAAATATTTGAATCTACGAAATGTCTGGCATACTTAAAATTCATATTATTAATTGCACAATCTAACGTTAATTATTAAATTTATTTCTGGATTCATTTATAAAATAATGTTGTATCTTGGTGATGATTCTTCTTTAGTCAAAAAATTTTGTAAACTCTTTTGCTTTGTAAACTCTTTGAAATGTTGTGAGTACCGCAGAATGGAAAGAGTAGTGTGCATGCCTCTGATGGAATCAGACGTGTTTTTGATTGTGACACTAATAATGTAATTTGTGGTGTGATAGAAATGGAAATTGTAAAGACTGTGCGATATTGAAAAATGTGACAAGGAATAAAATTCAAGAATCATACAGGCAGATCTTTATCAGTTATTTAGTCATCAGGAACCCACAACGTCATAAATCAAAATTTCAGCTGTAAGAATGTACCCCTAGACGCAACAGCTGCAGCCAACAACAAGAAAGAGAAAATGAAGATAAGTAAAAAGTTTTTCTTTTGTATATCTTAAGCCTCTCGAAGCTTTTGAAAATAATGAAGAGACTAAGTGAAATTTAATGGTGATGTGTGGGAGGGTAAGATTACAATGGGCCGGCGTATGATCTGATACGCATTACCAGCATTATTTCTTGACCATTTGTGACAAAAGGTGGATGTAAGGTGTGGCACTATCTTTACAGATTACGTCTGCCACTATGCGACTGCCAGTATGCGCAATTGCAGAAATGCAATACAAGAAACTGAAACTGTTGTTCAAGGAATCTGTCCACAGGTGATGACCACTTTATTACAACCAAATAGGATATACAGTATTTGAATAAAACTGTGTGAGGTATTAACGCCTCAGGGTGTTGATTTATCATTTTTCGTTAGTGTATATCCAGTTATTTTTTGTAGATAGTGGAAAATACTAGTCGCGAACAAGAATTTTAATGACGACACTGGGAAAAAATGAAGGAAAAGGAAAATAGAATGGTCAAATTGCCTTCAGGTTGGTATTCATAGAACAAATGGTACACTCTCAAAATGATGGCTCATAAGCTGCGCTAATGACTATCACATATAATGTATAAAAGATGTTCAATATCACAAACACATCGAGTGTAAATTAACATTCAATATTTCTAGGATTCTTCTTCCCTCTTCGTCAGGAGTAAAAACGACTACTGCTCTTGTCTCACAGGTATTGGGATGGTTTAGGGGTGGGTCCTGGGGGACTCACAGCTTTTTACTTTCGCCTCCCCCCCCCCCCTCCCACCCCGAAATATTATTTGCTGTCCCTTCAACCTTTAACATACCACACTTGGATAGGATTTGATAATAATAAAAATAACAATAGTATAGCAAATTGTTAATAATACCTTGCTTGCATTAATGTTTAGTATATCACTTTAGCACAACTTACAAGAATCATAATTTACACGAAATAAAATCAGAGTAAGCACTCATTATTATCAGCATTTCACTTCGCACTCCGATTGTGAACACAGATGTGCAAACCATCGCTACGCGAACTTGGGGTAAATAAGAGGAATGCTGTTTTTTTTTTCTTTTTTTTCAGAAGTTTCCGTCTACACTCAGAAAAGTCGATGTTTCTGTTTCTTTTTTTTCCGTATTAGAAGTCCTTTCCCTTTCTGTCTTGCCTTATGTGGCTTCCTATGGTTTGCCGTTTCTACATTTGGACTCAACAACTGTGTTGGATTTGTCGTTGACAGCCGGTACAGCCAACTTTGAACGTATCTCTCTTCTAGGTTCGAATATTCTCTATAGCCGGTCAGTCCGCAGGTACATGTATGTGGAACAGCTCACAAGAAAGCAACCGAAAAGTGTCCTGTGCTCAGTATCGACTGTAATTCTGGAATTTCTTGCTCGCTTTAGACTGTTTTCATGCAACTTTATCTTCCGGAAATTATCAAGGAAACTTAGAAAATTATGTACACTGAGGTGACAAAATTCGTGAAATAGCGATATGTAAATATGCAGATGGCGGTAGTATTACGTGAACATTTATTTATTTATTTATTTATGCATTTATTTTACCTGGCAAGATTAGGGCCTTCAGGCCCTCTCTTACACCTAACCAGGCATACTCAGTTTCAACAAATTTCAGTTTCTACAGAACATTAAGGACATATAACATGTTATACAGTATTAATGTAAAAGAAAAAAATAGAGATTATAAAAGTAGTACAATGATAAGTATAACAATCAAAAAATAATTATAACAATCAAGAATAATAATAATAATAATAATAATAGTAATGACTATGTATGTGAAAGTAAACATATTTTTCTTTTATGAATGTCAGTCCTATTGCTAGTTGGGAATTTTCTCGTTATATTCTTGCAGCTTGTGAGTTATTCTCATCAAGCAGAGACATAAGACGATAGAATGGGGTGAAAGAGATATAGAAGAGGTAGATAGGTTAGAGGAAGAGAAATAGAATGGTAAAATTCGAAGCTATGATGGAGAGGAGAAAGAAAAAGATGAGAGGGGCACAACAATGGTGGCTATACCGTCCCTAATATGTAAGTCTTGAGTTCCCTCTTGAATGTTGAGTGGTTCTGGATAAGACGCAGATCACAGGGGAGCGCGTTCCATAGTTGTATTGCTGAGATGGAGAATGACACGGAGAAAGATTTTGTGTTATGTAAAGGTACAGCCAAGATGCTACACGTATCCGATCTGGTATTGCGGTTGTGGAATGATGATGGGTGTTTAATGTGAGAAGATAAGTATTGGGGACACCAGTGGCTAAGAAATCGATGAAGTAAGCACATCGTGTGGAGATCGCGTGCCTTATATGGGCGTATCCAACCTAGCTGGGAGTATGGAGGACTGATATGATCATACAATCGTATATTGCATACGTATCTAACGCAAGCATTCATCACTACCTCGAGGCATCTCGAATTTTCACTATTTGTGCCGTGTTGGACTACTTTACAGTAGTAAAGATTAAGCAAGACTAGTGTTTGGACTAATTTTTGTTTAACATGGGTTGGAAATATTTTTCTAAATTTTTGAATTGCGTGTAGGGAGGAGAGCGATTTCCGGCAAGCTATGAGTGTTTGTTCTTCCCAGTTTAGGTGTTCATCCAAGAGTATTCCAAGGTCTTTTACTGTTTTTTGGTGTGGTAGTTGCCTACTATTGAGGAGTATTTGAGGGACTGTTTCGCGAAAGTACCGACTGATTAACTTTGGATGAGATATAAGTATGACCTGGGATTTCTTTGGGTTTAGTTTCAGACCTAGGTTCTGTGCTCATCGAGAAACAGAGCTAAGATCTACGTTCATACTCGCTACTGCGTCAGCAATGTTCTTGGGGCTTGCACTTATGTACAGTTGGATGTCGTCGGCATATAGATGGTAGTTGCAGGAGTGAATCACTGAAGAAATATCATTAATGTACAGTGAGAAGAGTAATGGACCAAGGACAGAGCCTTGGGGAACTCCAGAGCGCACGTTTTTCCATGATGACTTTTCCGACCCACAAACGCCTTGTTGATTTCTGTTTTTGAGGTAGCTGTCGAACCAGTGTATTGCGCTGGTTGAGAAATTCAGCCGCTTCATTTTAATTAGTAATATATCAAAGCCAACTGTATCAAAAGCCTTGCTAAAGTCAAGCAGCTTCACGTCTGTCCATAGCATGTTTAATGTCATCAGTTACTTTGATTAATGCAGTTGCTGTACTCTGGTGCTTTCGAAAGCCTGACTGATATTTGTCGTGGGTGTTATGAGTTTTGAGGTAATCCGTCAGCTGTTCATGGACGATGTATTCTAGGGCTTTAGATATGGCAGGTAGTATGCTGATCGGCCTGTAGTCACCTGGCGACTTAGGTTTGTCAGTCTTGGGTATAGGTTGAATTAAACTTTGCTTCCACTCAGTAGGATATGTACACTCCTGGAAATTGAAATAAGAACACTGTGAATTCATTGTCCCAGGAAGGGGAAACTTTATTGACACATTCCTGGGGTCAGATACATCACATGATCACACTGACAGAACCACAGGCACATAGACACAGGCAACAGAGCATGCACAATGTCGGCACTAGTACAGTGTATATCCACCTTTCGCAGCAATGCAGGCTGCTATTCTCCCATGGAGACGATCGTAGAGATGCTGGATGTAGTCCTGTGGAACGGCTTGCCATGCCATTTCCACCTGGCGCCTCAGTTGGACCAGCGTTCGTGCTGGACGTGCAGACCGCGTGAGACGACGCTTCATCCAGTCCCAAACATGCTCAATGGGGGACAGATCCGGAGATCTTGCTGGCCAGGGTAGTTGACTTACACCTTCTAGAGCACGTTGGGTGGCACGGGATACATGCGGACGTGCATTGTCCTGTTGGAACAGCAAGTTCCCTTGCCGGTCTAGGAATGGTAGAACGATGGGTTCGATGACGGTTTGGATGTACCGTGCACTATTCAGTGTCCCCTCGACGATCACCAGTGGTGTACGGCCAGTGTAGGAGATCGCTCCCCACACCATGATGCCGGGTGTTGGCCCTGTGTGCCTCGGTCGTTCGCAGTCCTGATTGTGGCGCTCACCTGCACGGCGCCAAACACGCATACGACCATCATTGGCACCAAGGCAGAAGCGACTCTCATCGCTGAAGACGACACGTCTCCATTCGTCCCTCCATTCACGCCTGTCGCGACACCACTGGAGGCGGGCTGCACGATGTTGGGGCGTGAGCGGAAGACGGCCTAACGGTGTGCGGGACCGTAGCCCAGCTTCATGGAGACGGTTGCGAATGGTCCTCGCCGATACCCCAGGAGCAACAGTGTCCCTAATTTGCTGGGAAGTGGCGGTGCGGTCTCCTACGGCACTGCGTAGGATCCTACGGTCTTGGCGTGCATCCGTGCGTCGCTGCGGTCCGGTCCCAGGTCGACGGGCACGTGCACCTTCCGCCGACCACTGGCGACAACATCGATGAACTGTGGAGACCTCACGCCCCACGTGTTGAGCAATTCGGCGGTACGTCCACCCGGCCTCCCGCATGCCCACTATACGCCCTCGCTCAAAGTCCGTCAGCTGCACATACGGTTCACGTCCACGCTGTCGCGGCATGCTACCAGCGTTAAAGACTGCGATGGAGCTCCGTATGCCACGGCAAACTGGCTGACACTGACGGCGGCGGTGCACAAATGCTGCGCAGCTAGCGCCATTCGACGGCCAACACCGCGGTTCCTGGTGTGTCCGCTGTGCCGTGCGTGTGATCATTGCTTGTACAGCCCTCTCGCAGTGTCCGGAGCAAGTATGGTGGGTCTGACACACCGCTGTCAATGTGTTCTTTTTTCCATTTCCAGGAGTGTACTACTGACAAGAGACAGGTTGAAGATGTCTGTGATAACTGGAGTAATAGTGTCTACGACGTTCTTAATCATGCCAATGCTCACTCCATCCATTTCCTACTGCCTCGGAAGAGATTCTCATAATTGCCTTGTGTACTGTGCCGGCAGTGACATGTTTTAGGAAAAACTTGTCTCTCGAGAGATTGATATCTTGGGGCTGGTAATTTGTCGCTGCGTGGCAGTTTACAGCTGTTGAGAAGAAATCGTTTAATTCTTCTGCAGACGCTTGATAAACAGCGCCAGATCTTCGCTTCCCTATACCGAAACTGCGCAGCTTTTTCCACAGTGCAGCAGGTTTTGATATCCCGCATACGACAGAGCGGGTATGTCTGATTTTGGCATTCCTCACGCTTTGCTTGGTTCTATTTCGGAGTTTCCTATAAGCTTCGTACGCCTCGGGAGTTGGGTTACGCTTGAATGCCCTAAGTGCAGCATCACGTTTATTCATTAACTGGCGTAATGCAGTGGTGAGCCACGGAGCGGGAGCTCTCTTTACCTTGACAGTGCGTTGAAAGGCATGAAAGGACAGTACATTCGCGGAGCTGTCATTTGTACTCAGGTGATTAATGTGAAAAGGTTTCCGACGTGATTATGGCCACACGACGAGAATTAACGGACTTTGAACGCGGAATGGTAGTTGGAACTAGAAGCATGGGACATTCCATTTCCGAAATCGCTAGGGAATTCAATACTCAGAGATACACATCATCAAGAGTGTGTCGAGAATACGAAATTTCAGGAGTCACCTCTCACCACGGACAACGTAGTGGCCGACGGCCTTCACTTAACGACAGAGAGTAGCAGCGTTTGCGTAGAGTTGTCAGTGCTAACAGACAAGCAACACTGCTTGAAATAACCACGGAAATCAATGTGTGGCATACGATGAACGTATCCGTTCCGACATTGCGGCGAAATTTGGTGTTAAAAGGCTATGGCTGCAGACGACCAACACGAGTGCCTTTGCTAACAGCACAACATCGTCTGCAGCACCTCTTCTGGGCACGTGACCATATCGGTTGGTCCTAGACGATTGAAAACCCTTGGCCTGGTCAGATGAGTCCAGATTTCAGTTAGTAAGAGCTGTTGATAAGGTTCGAGTGTGGTGCAGACCCCATAAAGCCATGGACCCAAGTTCTCAACAACGCTTTGTGCAAGCTTGTGGTGGCTCCATTAGGTCATTTGGTCCAACTGAACCGATCATTGACTTAAAATGGTTATGTTCGGCTACATGAAGATCGTTTGTAGCCATTCATGGAATTCATATTCCCAAACAACGACGGAATTTTTATGGATGACAGTGCACCATGTCACCAGCTCATAATTGCTTGCGATTGGTTTGAAGAATATCCTGGACAATTTGAGCGAATGATTTGGCCACCCGGATCGTCCAACATGAATCCCATCAAACATCTATGGGACATAAGTGAAAGGACAGTTCATGCACAAAATTTTGCACTCACAACACTTTCGTAGTTATGGATGCCTATAGAGGCATAACGGTTCAGTATTTCTGCAGGGGAATTCTAACGCCTTTTTGAGTTCATGATACGTGTAGTTGCTGTACTACGCGAGACAAAGGGAGGTCCGACACGATAGCAGGAGGTATTCCATGATTTTCGTCACCTCAGTACAGAGTCCCCCCAACCGTATTCCACCCTCCCTTGGATCTGCACCTGGCATCCGAGAGTGCAGGCACTGTAAGGTGACAGCCAGCCGTGAGCATAAACAAACGAGAACTTAGATCGCCTGAGGAGGTGTAGCGGAGTGTGGGACCAAGTCCCGCCTACCTCTCGCAGGGCTGCCAGCCTATGTTCGTGTTCCGTACTCCTGCAAAAGCAGAGCTCACGTAATGGACATACGAAGCGTTAATTTCCTCTGGTTCAAATGGTTCAAATGGCTCCGAGCACTATGGGACTTAACATCTGTGGTCATCAGTCCCCTAGAACTTAGAACTACTTAAACCTAACTAACCTAAGGACATCACACACATCCATGCCCGAGGCAGGATTCGAACCTGCGACCGTAGCAGTCGCGCGGTCTCCTCTGGTGTTTTGAGGGTCGAACTCGAATCCTGTCATAGTCCAGTATTAGTCCCTCCACACAGCTATATTAATAATAAAACTGTAAAACCGATGTATTTTTCTGCTTGTATGATGAACACGATAATCTCCAAAATTACTGGGCCAATTTTCACGCGGTTTTCACAGGTAACTTGACCATAGCTTAGGGCCACATATAAACTTTATCTCAGCAAAATCGGATCACAGAAAAAAAAGATGTCGTAGTTCAAAGTTTTATCCATACTGATATTATAAATACAGATCTAATTCTGTCTGTTAGGTTTCCACAGCTACTGTCGTAGTTCAAAATTTTATCCATACTTATACTATAAATCCAGATCTAATTCTGTCTGTTAGGTTTCCACAGCTAAACTACTAATTTTGATTTCGATGAAATTTGGTGTTGAGGCAGGCTGAACCCTGAGGAAGAACATTGGTTTCTTTAAAAAGTAAAAAAGAAAGTCGACCCCCAAGAAGGTGAAGTAGGGAATGGAACATCTTTATTTACATCAACAAACAGAAACCACTATAAAAATTATTAAATTTGTCAGATAATGCATTCTTACGACTACTTCATTAGCACGAAGTATAGCTACTTCAATAGCGAGATTCATAGATGGCCGTCGGTGACGAGGGGGGGAAGGGAGGGCGTGATGGACGCGCGCTTCAGCAGACACGTTATTGCACGTACAATATGTTTACCCACTCACCATCACTCATCGTAACAAAACTGTTGTTATGTGAGCGCAGCCACAGTTAACAGCTGCTTTCAGAATAAGAAAACAACCAGCAACGCACAACACGAAGAGAAGCGGAGTACCCGAAGCATTCAGTTACAGCTACAGCGTAATTGTTTACCAAGATGGTAGTGTAAACATGATAGTTGGGGCCCGACCTCTAGGGTCAGACCTCTGTCAGCGTCTTACGCAGTCATAATTCAAAATATCTCCCCTTCTCTCCAACTCTCTCCACCTAAAACTGCCACCTTGAAGTGTCCACGTAATAAGCAAAATGTTAAACTTGAACAAAACAGTCTAGAAGACGCGGACAAATTTTGATCTTTTGGAAGTAGAATGAAAGACGATGGAAGACGTAATAGCAATGATTGCAGCTAAACACTAATGTGTTACTGCAGAGAGGAGTGTAGTTTTCGATTAGAATTTTGGGGTTTGGATTTGAAAATGAGAACACTCTCCGACGAAAAGCCCCTCACGCACTCACTGTGACAGAAGGCGTACGGTCACAGCGGACGTAGTCAGTGGCAGCCGACCGTTCGCTGCTGACGCTGGAGAGGCGGCGCAGCGCTTGGTCTGACAACGAGAAGTGCCTTGCGCTGTCCGGCCACGGCCAACCTTGGCACCGCTGACCTTGCGCAGTCTGGCCACGCTCGCTATCGCAATCGCCGCGCTCCGCTGACCTCCTCGCCGCAGAACAGCGGCATTCTCCACACACAGATAAACAGTGCCGGTCGTTTCCGTTGTAAGCGCCTCAGCTTCACTATACTGCCCGGCTATTGACACCGTTCCCTGGAAACACAAAACACACTGAACAATGAATGGGAGACCCGAAATTCTTGACTGAAATTCTTTGCTCTGTGCATAAAAAAGAAGTAAAAAGTGCCCCGAGTACAAAAACCGAGGAGAAGTTGATACGGTGAAAAATTCTCGGTTTGTATGTGAAAGAGTGTACTTAAAAAAAAAGCAAAAAAAAAAAAAACTGGCCAGCTACGTGCAGGACTGATCTTTCCATGCGGACTTAATTATCTATACAGAAAATTCATCCATTTCGGGAAACGAGAATCTCGACGATTTTTGCCTGTACCTTCTGACTGCATTGACTTAGGCCGTCCGTTGTGGCCGAGCGGTTCTAGGCGCTTCAGTCTGGAACCGCGCGACCGCTTCGGTCGCAGGTTCGAATCCTGCCTCGGGCTTCGATGTGTGTGATCAGTCCTTAGGATAGTTAGGTTTAAGTAGTTCTAAGTTCTAGGGGACTGATGACCTCAGATGTTAAGTACCATAGTGCTCAGAGCCATTTGAACCAACATCTGCCAGCTACATAGCGTGCATTCACTATTCTATTGCAACATAAAATATGTCTGTGGTCACCTAAGTAATTACTTATTATATATAAATGTAGGCAATGACTCTTGTCACAAGAGGCAACCATCTTCCCTTCCCTTTGAGTAACGACTCACGTTTTAGTATGTGCCGTAACATTCTGTTTCTTCGATTCGGTATGTTCATCATTAGAGATTTTTTTCTCGAGGCTTGTCTTTTCATTTCTCATTCGATCAATCCACCTGATTTTCAACAGTGTTCTGTAACATCATATTTCAAAGGCTTGTAATTGTTTCAGTTTTTCCTTCTCTGTTGTCCCCATTTCGCATCAACACAGAGTTGTGAAACATGGCTTTCCCTTGATGTTTTTCTGGTCTCATCAGTGTTTAGTAACAATCCTAACTACTTTGTCTTATTTCTTAATCCATTCCACTCTCAAGATAGAAAAATGCGTACACAACACATCTTCAAGAAGCTGTTGACCATTTGGACATTCAGCATGTCCACCTGCTGCGACGCCATCACCTTTCTTTTCTCTTTAAATCCATACTGTTGCCACGAGACGTAGTGATAAGCACATAAGAAGGCAGCTAGTGAACTGAAGCAGCAAGTGACTGTGTACCGCGTGATATTCCAACCAATAGCATATTTCTGCCACATCTGTCTTTAACGTGGCTTCGGGTGCTTGTAGAACATTTAGCGTTGATTTTTTTATGTCAGTTTGAAATGTGGTGAAGGTGCTTAGCGACTGTAGTGTAAATTATGGGTGATGAAAAGGGAACACGCTAAGTGGTACGTTAGAAGCCGACAGCGATAGTTTTGTAAAGGTTATACGAAGGGTCATTCAATAATTAAATAGACAAATGTATGTGGTGAAGGCAACACCTAAAAGAGGAAAAAAAGCAGACAAACATATATCGTGAAGCCAGTACACAATAAAGATAATACATTTTTGCAAGTGTTAGTTGGCAACCTTGCGAAGAGTATTAGACATTTGTTCGATTAATATTTATGGAAACAGAACGTCTAAGAACTTAATTACGACTAATTGTAAGCGTAGGCTTCCGCGGCCGTTGTCTTCTTCAATAAAATTCTTCAGGGTATCAGACCGCATCGTCATAATTTAAAATGCGCCAACGTTTCGGCCAGCGTTGCAGCTAGCCTTCATCAGGGCCTTACGTTAAGCCTGATGAAGGCTAGCTGCAACGCTGGCCGAAACGTTGGCGCATTTTAAATTATGACGATGCGGTCTGATACCCTGAAGAATTTTATTAATTACGACTAGTTAAGCACCCCATCCACGATTCTTTTAAGAGTCCTGCCCCTAGTGTAAAACTGCTTCAAACATCTGATTACTTCACAAAAAATGGTTCAAATGGCTCTGAGCACTATGGGACTCAACTGCTGAGGTCATTAGTCCCCTAGAACTTAGAACTAGTTAAACCTAACTAACCTAAGGACATCACAAACATCCATGCCCGAGGCTGGATTCGAACCTGCGACCGTAGCGGTCTTGCGGTTCCAGACTGCAGCGCCTTTAACGGCACGGCCACTTCGGCCGGCTGATTACTTCACAAATGAGTTAAATGTTAAGTATTCGACGTTAAGTATGTAAGAAAGAAAAACTTTAGAAAAACTTTGAAATTATTTTTAAAGTTTGTTCGAAGTCGCTAAGTACTCTCGTTATCAAACATTGAATGAATATTGTCTGGGTAATTTGCGCTTTGTTTTAAGCCGCAGATGGTTTGTCACGCATCTCAATGTTTCTGACGTCATATCTCTAATTGTATATGTGGATACTGTCTGTAAGGCTAGGCGCAAATTGAAAAGCGTATAGCACGTGTGACACGACCCTACAGTGCGACACGCACGTGCCGCACGGGTCACGTGGGTCCAGCGCATATTGCGACGCGTACACCATACTTCGCACGCGCCGACTGGCAACGCTCTGCGCTGACTGAACCGAAGCGCGCGCAACCTCTTATCTTTCTCAAAAGATATTACAGAAACTATTCTCTGAAAATATGATTGTTGCCTTACTTGTAGCGTTATATGTCAGCTTCGTGCCCTTCACCTCGCTAATGACCATTCTTATTGTTATGTACACATTTTAGTAAGACACTACGCAAAACTCAAAAAGTTTGCAACGAAAATTAGGGGTCGCTATGATTTTGCGTTTGGTGCGTATTACACCATATGTTGCTGCCTATGAAATTTAGCTAACATGCTGAATTTTTGTTTAGACTTGGGAGGAGATCTCTATCTGCCTGCGATCTCGAGAAAATGGATCCCATGTAGCGCGCTCACTTCCGATCTCACGCCCGCGAGAATGAAATACTCGCAACATCTCTCATATCTCCTAAACCGCTCGAGACATCGAAACGAAAGTTTGGCGAATGATAGCACACAAGGAGGAGATTGTTTTGCCAGTTATTGAACACACGGAACTTTCTTATCTATGGCGATATATCACTACTTATACTTTTTTATTTCACTCCAGTGACTGTAATTTTTAAGAGTTATCGACAGCTAGCGAAACAAGAGCTTCCTAGTATGAAAATAAACATGAAATTTCTTCTTTTATGTTACTGCAAACCGATACTATGAGGTTTTTCGTAAGCTATTGAGCTCTGTAATTGCCAATTACTTGTTTAATAAGGCCCTACGTTTCGGAATTTTGTCTCAATAGCTGCTGTGAGATGAGTTTGGCAAATTACATTGTGACAAAGGAAGTACAATTAAACCAGTCACCAAGAGAAATGTGGCCTTTACTCATAAATGGCGATGCTTCATTGAATGAGAAAAGGTTAACAACTCACACAAAACAGATCGGCAATTCTGTTGGAATTTTGATGGAATCCCCGTAACCCATCGTATTTTTAACACTGAGCGACGGGAATGGAAACTTACCAAAGGATTTTATTCCTTCCCTTGATCTGAGCAGTATTAAAATAATGACGAGCGTTCCTTCAGGCGGAATGATAGGCACATGCCAGATAATGTTTACTCACCTACGGCTTGCCAAACTGACAATGCGTGATCGCGAATAAAATAGTTATTGAGAAAAATAAACAATTGATCTGTCGCACAACACAATGGTCAGTGTATTGTCAGCAGCGAAGGATAATGCGCGCGACAGGAATGCACAAGTTAGCCATGTGTGCCTTGTGAGATGGAGTTCGAAAAACATTGTCATGAAAGTAGATCTGCCTTTGTCAGCAGCACATTTCAACAAATTAAATATATCTAATCATAACACTCTTTTAGGATATTCCTACTTTCGTAATAATACCGACCATTTTCTTCATTTGTATAGCCTGTTCTTGTATAATTAGTTTATTAATGCTGATAATGTCCACGCAACAATTGAAATCCTTTTTCTCATCACGGCGAACCAATTAAAACATTGTTATTTGTGACTGCTTGTCGACTGTTTCTAGCTTGCAGTGGAAATATGTTGTTCACATGCATGTAGTACAGTGTGTCGTATTACATTATTACATACATATCAGAGTAATCACAGTGAAACTTCTATACTTCAGATTTTGGACGCTTTTCACCACAAGAACAAAGGGATCACACCTGTGGAATTTATCCCTTTCTAAATTTTTGTAACAGATCGTACAGATACACTAGCTTACTAGGCAGCGAGAATATAACATTGCTTTACTTTCCTGCCTTGATTGTTAATCACATGATTTTATAATATTCCTTGCTTCCTTATTCACTACCCTCTGTCCCTTCTTGCGATCTGAAAACATCACGGAGGCATATGGTGCAATTCCAGCGGCCAATGGCTCATCAGTTACTGAAGTATAAATTTTTCTTGACAGAAGAAAAACAAAACAAAACTATGCAGATATAAATAACAGAAAATTATAACGTGCTAACGAAGAAAGCTGGAGCGTTTAAATGGCGAAAAACGAGACACTACCCAAAAGCAATAAAATTCAGTACACAGAAAGGCAAAATTTATCGTATTGGCAATATTACCACTGCTGATATGCGCCGTTCCGATGTGAGCATATGGCTGGGCTACTTTTCCGCTCCCCTCCACAAATTTCCCACAACTGTGCCACAACCACAACGCCGCGCGACCTGGCGCAGGCGCGTGTCGCGTCCCAGTCGCGTCGCGTCGCAATTTGCGCGGTCCCATTTGAACCAGTGATGTTACAAAAACGTGCGCTGCGCTGCGTCGCGCCACACGCGCTATACGCGTCTCAATTTGCGCCTAGCCTAAATGGGGTTGCGAACAGACTCAGTAGTAAAAAAGTAATAAATTAAAACGTCATGCCTGATGCTGAAGTTTGACTGCAGGAACAACGAACGTGTATTAAGGGATAAACTTTTTTCCTTTTTTTCCTTTCATCACTTCATTATTTTGTGTGTCTGTTTGGGAGGGGGAGGCGCTTTGGTGGGAGGGAGGGTGGAGGTGAGAGTGTCAGCGAGAAGAAAAAATTGTACAAGTTTTGAGGAGCACAAGGGAAGAATGAGGAAGAAAATCGGCCGTGCCCATTCAAGGGAATCACCCCGGCACTTGCCTGAAGCGCTTTAGGAAAATCAGGGGAAACCTAAAAGAGGATGGCCGGACGCGGGCTTGAACCGTCGACCTCCCGAATGCTAGTCCAATGTGCTAACCACTGTGCCACCTCGCTCGGTGCAAGTTTGGAATTACGAGTAAAGTTTACTAGAAGTCATTAAGCGCCCTCATTCTCAATTCTCGAGGAATATTATCCGGGTGATAAGTGTGCCTTAAGTTACGCTGCCCCCAAGACAAACACAGTTTCTAACTGTAATACTTCTCTTATTGTGCTAAACGTTTAAAATAAGATTATACCAGCATTTTAAATTTTTAAATTTGGTCTATAATTGTATGAAATGTTGAAAATCAAATCTTTATTGCTCCTGGAAATCGTCAGATAGGCAACTTGCAAATGGACTCACGCGCCATGAACCAGGTTAGGGTATTAGTAAGATAGATGGAGTGTCCGATAGAAGGTGGTACGAGGGCTATTCTGAAAGTAAGGAACGATCGGTCGTAAAATGGAAACGACAGTGAAAATCAAAACTGTTTTATTTGCAACATTTAGTCACACATTCCAACTACTTCTCTGCATAGTTGCCGCTCGGACTTAAACATCTGTCGCGGTGTTGTACCAATTTTCCAATACCTTTGTCATACAAGACAGTCTCCTCTGCTTTCCGATGATTTTCTATGGTGGACTGCAGTTCGTTGTCTGTGCCAAAAATCTTGTCTTCATAGCCAATGAGCGTTTGGGATCCCTATCAGGTCGGATTGAGGGAGGACATAGAAGCAATTCAGAGGCGGGCTGCTAGATTTGTTACTGGTAGGTTTGATCATCACGCGAGTGTTACGGAAATGCTTCAGGAACTCGGGTGGGAGTCTTTGGAGGAAAGGAGGCGTTCTTTTCGTGAATCGTTACTGAGGAAATTTAGAGAACCAGCATTTGAGGCTGACTGCAGTACAATTTTACTGCCGCCAACGTATTTCGCGGAAAGACCACAAAGATAAGAGAGATTAGGGCTCGTACAGAGGCATGTAGGCAGTCATTTTTCCCTCGTTCTGTTTGGGAGTGGAACAGGGAGAGAAGATGCTAGTTGTGGTACGAGGTACCCTCCGCCACGCACCGTATGGTGGATTGCGGAGTATGTATGTAGATGTAGACGTCGATTTGAGCAGAGATGAAAATCAGCGGGAGCCTAGGGCGGGCTCTATGGTGGGCGATCAAACACATTCCATCGAAAACGCCGTAGGAGAATCTTGTTGCCCATGCAGTGTGCGGTCGAGAACTGTGAAGAAGGACATGCATGACAGTTGTGTGATGTGGGGTTTCATGAAACCAGACCAAATATCTCTGCAGGCACCCATCTTGGCGGGAGACACTATTGTTCTAAGCATCTTTACCCGCTCACTGGGCCCTCAGAACTGAGACGGGCGACGAGACGCTATCTAGAGACACTGCCCAACACATGTGTCCAAAGCTTCATCGGATTTTCACAGTTATTTCCGTTTCGCGATCGACCGCTCCTTACTTTCCGAACAGCCCTCGTGCTAAAAAAACAGCCTCCTTGGACCCTCTTCTTACTTTCGAAAACCTTGCAACAGTCAGAAATATTCTCCCGGACGCACAACCAATACGGAAGTAGCTGCACGAACCGTGCATGGGTGGAAAAGTTTACAATGGGGCCGCAAAAGCCTAACTGACGATAACCGCTCTGTTCGGTAGTAGCACCGACCTCGGCGTTGCAGGTTCGTATTGATCAACTTATCCAAAAAAAAAAAGGCTCAGTTGAACAAATTGCTGAAAAATATCTATTAAGTGTTGGCACAATTCAGACCATGATTCAAAACAAATTGATGTATTTTAAGACTACTGCAAGGAGAGTTTCAAGAGAGCTTACTATTCATCACAAAAAATTGAGATTTTGAATTTGCACAGTGTTCAAAAATCGTCTCAATAGCAAAGATATTGCATTTTTGGGCACTATGTTAACATGAGATGAAAAATGAATATACCATTTTGAGCTGGGGTCCAAACATCAAAGCATTTAGAGGAAACACTCTGAATGGCCCGTCTTTAAGAAATTTAATACGCAGTCATCGGCTGGTAACGTTACGTTTACCATAATTTATAGTGTCCGTGGTTAAATTTTCTGAGGTTTTTACAATCAAAGTCAAGCCCGCGCCAACAGGAAATGTGGGACGGCAGGATACACTGCCGTCCTCCGCTGTGATAAGTTGCACTCTTTTTGAAACGGTCTCAACATCTGTTTCCGCTTTTGCTTTTAGTCATTGTATCACATACACCAACACCTATCTTGTACAGACGAAACTCATAATTCTCTACATAAGATGTCCGATGATGATTCTTTTTACGTGTCTGTGGCATCAAATATTCATGTATCTTTCATTGCTCATCATGCAATGCTGTATTTTTAGCTTTATTGACGGTTTCCTCTGTAGCTGCAATTGTGGAATGCCCTTCAACTGGATTGCGCTAGAGAGAAGTATAGGCACTAGTTTCTGAATGTTGAAAAGAAGGAGCACAATGTTTACAAACCTTCACAGGTTTCTGCTGGCAGTGAACTATCAAAAACAAAGAGTTTTATGGAGCATACTATCAATCAAGTTTTAAAATCAATGCTGTTGCCACGCCTTGACGGCCTTAATCCGCAATTTTAATAAAAAAATAACTTTAGTTAGTTTAAATGAAATGTTTAAGTATTTGATATAAAAAAGGGATACGAGATAATCTCAGGAGAGTAAAAGAGTAAGAATACTGTAGATTAGAATTTCTTTGTTTGTATTAATCTATAAGTAATAGAGACAATAATATCTCCCTCTCACTATTTTCAGACCTGTTCTGAACGAACCTTGTCCGTTAGCGCTAATCGCTCCAATGTTGTGGGTAATTGTGAGTTGGAAGTTGAAATAATATATCAGTATTATTGAAACTGTGTTTTACCCTATTTATTCTAAAAAGTGAATAGACCATATGATTGGCATAGATTCCAAAGGTGAAGAGTTTTTCCGAAGCGCCTTAAATCACTTAAAGAAATAGAAAACCTTAGTTTCGGAGACAGTTAACGAGACTGAAATTATTAACAGATAAAGACTATTGACAGCGAACAGCACCCAAGTGATAATGTTTGATATTCATTTACTGAAATTTTAACGTGGCGAACATTACGCTAAGCGATAGTGCAATGTTCAATAATCGGCCAGTTTTAACATCAGTCTAGCGTCTCTGGTCGCTGTAGAACAAGCATTGGAATCATTTTTTCTACCTAGAAGTAGTTTTGCAATATAACCAAAGTACATTTCAGTTTGTTAGGCCCAAGACTATAAAACCAGATAATGAAAGACATTTTTTATCGGTGATTAATTTCTACCAGCGAAGTAAATCAACGACGTTTGGTTCACGATAAAAGTAATCTGTATTTAACCTGGATCCTGGAGAGTTTTGTCTTCTTCCACGACGTGTGCTTCATCATAAAATGTACTGCTAGAACTTAAGAAGAAAGAAGCAATGTAAGCACACCGAATTTTTAATACGACCATCAAAACAAAACAAAAAAAATAGCAAGGAGAACACCAGATTAAATACACTGGCACATTGAACCATGAGGTTCGACATGAGGAACCATCGGAACTAAAAAAAGGTTTTGAAAATCCAACAATACGACGGAGAAGACTTTGATCTCAGTCTTACCAACGCAGTAGAATCGGAATTCGACCCTGTAGAGAGAAAGAAGAATTCAACAAAATAACGGAGAAGAATTTGGAGTTTAGGCCGTACCGAAATCTGCAATTAATGTAAAACAACCACGACTGAAACAACAAACCACATATTTGGTAACCATCACTTAATTGAAGGCTTTATTAGTTGTAAAATCAAAGAACAATTTGTGAAGCGTAATTATTTTATTGCATGTATTGTAAATTTTATTGTAACTAATCTGTGATTATTTATGTTTCACGCTCCTCTCATGTAATAATTCATGATTTCGACATAACTTCACTAAGAGAATATTTTATCGGCGAAGGTTTAACTGAATTCTGAAGTACAGCTGGTGAAACTGCACGCAACTACGAAAGGTAAATACAATGGTATTTGAAAACTTGCCTTTTGCGAGCATCTTCATCTTTGTGAGTAGTGGTGTAGTAATGTAGACTAGCAATTAAAGGCAAGATTTTTGTAGTTAGTACTGAGTAGTTAGAACAGTGTGAATTTCCCCAGTTAGGTGTGTGATAACATCAATAGGGAATTGATTTGTTGAGAGAGTTTATTGGGATTTTTGGCAATAGTACAGTATAATTACCAAGATAGTGTCTAACGCTGTCGTTCATATAGCAACGGTTAGGACCAGAAGAAAATGGAGCCGATAGACTTAGATCTCCGGTCACGAGAAAATTTAGCAGATCTTGATGTCAATGAAACAGAAAGCATACCTATGCCAGCAGTTAGAAGAGTTAATAATCTTGAATCATCGAACCAAGATCCCTCTGCCTCGTTTATTGAATATTGTGAACCTGATTCGGAAATAGTTTTACCCGATAGTGTTGAGGAACACACAGAGTCAGGAGTTGTAAAATGACGCGAAGTACCTAACTGGCAGATGTCTACAGTGTGAAGAAGTCTATTCCGCAAATCAAGTTGATGCCTGGTAGCGTGCTTTACGGGGTGGTACATTGATAGTGACCGGGCCAAATATCTCATGAAATAAGCGTCAAACGAAAAAACTACAAAGAACTAAACTTGTCTAGCTTGAAGGGGGAAACCAGATGGCGCTATGGTTGGCCCGCTAGATGGCGCAGCCATAGGTCAAACGGATATCAACTACGTGTTTTTAAATAGGAACCCCCCATTTTTTATTAGATATTCGCGTAATACGTAAAGAAATATGAATGTTTTAGTTGGACTATTTTTTTCGCTTTGTGACAGATGGCCCTGTAATAGTCAGTCACAAACATATGGCTCACACGGGCGTGAGTCGTGCTTCGGTAGCTCAGATGATGCCGGCACGGTAGCTCAGCGTGTTCGGTCAGAGGGTTAGCTGCCCTCTGTAATAAAAAAAACTGAGTTAACCGATCAACAACGAACTAAAACGGATGTCCTACGACGTCCGCTCCGAGCAGATAAAGCGAACAAAATGAGATTAAAAAAAAAAAAAAAAAAAAAAAAAAGATGGTAGAGCACTTGCCCGCGAAAGGCAAAGGTCCCGAGTTCGAGTCTCGGTCGGGCACACAGTTTTAATCTGCCAGGAAGTTTCACATGTCTCACAATTTTAGACGAACAGTTAGTAACAGATAAGTTTTTTAAATTAAAATACAGAACGTAGGTACGTTTGAACATTTTATTTCGTTGTTCCAATATGATACATGTACCATTGTAAACTTCTCATTTCGGAGAACGCATGCTGTTACAGCGTGATTACGTGTACCACATTAATGCAATAAATGCTCATAACGATGTCCGTCAACCTCAACGCATTTGGCAATACGTGTAACGATATTCCTCTCAACAGCGAGTAGTCCGCCTTCCGTAATGTTCGCACATGCATTGACAATGCGCTGACGCATGTTGTCAGGCGTTGTCGATGAATCACGATAGCAAATATCCTTCAAATTTCCCCACAGAAAGATATCCGGGGACGTCAGATCCGGTGAACGTGCGGATCAATCCACCCATCATGCTCTTCAATACCGCTTCAACTGCACCCGAGTTATGTGCCGGACATCCATCATGTTGGAAGGACATCGCCATTCTGTCATGCAGTGAAACATCTTGTAGTAACATCAGTAGAACATTACGTAGGAAATCAGCATGTTGTTGTGGTCTTCAGTCCTGAGACTGGTTTGATGCAGCTCTCCATGCTACTCTATCCTGTGCAAGCTTTTTCATCTCCCAGTACCTACTGCAACCTACATCCTTCTGAATCTGCTTAGTGTATTCATCTCTTGGTCTCCCTCTACGATTTTTACCTTCCACGCTGCCCTCCAATACTAAATTGGTGATCCCTTGATGCCTCAGAACATGTCCTACCAACCGATCCCTTCTTCTGGTCAAGTTGTGCCACAAACTTCTCTTCTCCCCAATCCTATTCAATACTTCCTCATTAGTTATGTGATCTACCCATCTAATCTTCAGCATTCTTCTGTAGCACCACATTTCGAAAGCTTCTATTCTCTTCTTGTCCAAACTATTTATCGTCCATGTTTCACTTCCATACATGGCTACACTCCATACGAATACTTTCAGAAATGACTTCCTGACACTTAAATCTATACTCGATGTTAACAAATTTCTCTTCTTTAGAAACGCTTTCCTTGCCATTGCCAGCCTACATTTTATATCCTCTCTACTTCGACCATCATCAGTTATTTTGCTCCCCAAATAGCAAAACTCCTTTACTACTTTAAGTGCCTCATTTCCTAATCTAATTCCCTCAGCATCACCCGACTTGATTAGACTACATTCCATTATCCTTGTTTTGCTTTTGTTGATGTTCATCTTATATCCTCCTTTCAAGACACTGTCCATTCCATTCAACTGCTCTTCCAAGTCCTTTGCTGTCTCTGACAGAATTACAATGTCATCGGCGAACCTCACAGTTTTTATTTCTTCTCCATGAATTTTAATACCTACTCCGAATTTTTCTTTTGTTTCCTTTACTGCTTGCTCAATATACAGATTGAACAAATCGGGGAGAGGCTACAACTCTGTCTTACTCCCTTCCCAACCACTGCTTCCCTTTCATGTCCCTCGACTCTTATAACTGCCATCTGCTTTCTGTACAAATTGTAAATAGCCTTTCGCTCCCTGTATTTTACCCCTGCCACCTTTAGAATTTGAAAGAGAGTATTCCAGTCAACATTGTCAAAAGCTTTCTCTAAGTCTACAAATGCTAGAAACGTAGGTTTGCCTTTCCTTAATCTTTCTTCTAAGATAAGTCGTAAGGTCAGTATTGCCTCACGTGTTCCAGTGTTTCTACGGAATCCAAACTGATCTTCCCCGAGGTTGGCTCCTACTAGTTTTTCCATTCGTCTGTAAAGAATTCGTGTTAGTATTTTGCAGCTGTGACTTATTAAGCTGATAGTTCGGTAATTTTCACATCTGTCAACACCTGCTTTCTTTGGGATTGGAATTATTATATTCTTCTTGAAGTCTGAGGGTATTTCGCCTGTTTCATACATCTTGCTCACCAGATGGTAGAGTTTTGTCAGGACTGGCTCTCCCACGGCCGTCAGTAGTTCCAATGGAATATTGTCTACTCCGGGGGCCTTGTTTCGACTCAGGTCTTTCAGTGCTCTGTCAAACTCTTCACGCAGTATCATATCTCCCATTTCATCTTCATCTACATCCTCTTCCATTTCCATAATATTGTCCTCAAGTACATCGCCCTTGTATAGACCCTCTATATACTCCTTCCACCTTTCTGCTTTCCCTTCTTTGCTTAGAACTGGGTTTCCATCTAAGCTCTTGATATTCATACAAGTCGTTCTCTTATCTCCAAAGGTCTCTTTAATTTTCCTGTAGGCGGTATCTATCTTACCCCTAGTGAGATAGGCCTCTACATCCTTACATTTGTCCTCTAGCCATCCCTGCTTAGCCATTTTGCACTTCCTGTCGATCTCATTTTTGAGACGTTTGTATTCCTTTTTGCCTGTTTCACTTACTGCATTTTTATATTTTCTCCTTTCATCAATTAAATTCAATATTTCTTCTGTTACCCAAGGATTTCTACTAGCCCTAGTCTTTTTACCTACTAGATCCTCTGCTGCCTTCACTACTTCATCCCTCAAAGCTACCCATTCTTCTTCTACTGTATTTATTTCCCCCATTCCTGTCAATTGCTCCCTTATGCTCTCCCTGAATCTCTGTACAACCTCTGGTTCTTTTAGTTTATCCAGGTCCCATCTGCTTAAATTCCCACCTATTTGCAATTTCTTCAGTTTTAATCTACAGGTCATAACCAATAGATTGTGGTCAGAGTCCACATCTGCCCCTGGAAATGTCTTACAATTTAAAACCTGGTTCCTAAATCTCTGTCTTACCATTATATAATCTATCTGATACCTTTTAGTATCTCCAGGGTTCTTCCATGTATACAACCTTCTTTCATGATTCTTAAACCAAGTGTTAGTTATGATTATGTTGTGCTCTGTGCAAAATTCGACCAGGCGGCTTCCTCTTTCATTTCTGTCCCCCAATCCATATTCACCTACTATGTTTCCTTCTCTCCCTTTTCCTACTGACGAATTCCAGTCACCCATGACTATTAAATTTTCGTCTCCCTTCACTACCTGAATAATTTCTTTTATTTCATCATACATTTCTTCAATTTCTTCGTCATCTGCAGAGCTAGTTGGCATATAAACTTGTACTACTGTAGTAGGCGTGGGCTTCGTATCTATCTTGGCCACAATAATGCGTTCACTATGCTGTTTGTAGTAGCTTACCCGCATACCTATTTTCCTATTCATTATTAAACCTACTCCTGCATTACCCCTATTTGATTTTGTGTTTATAACCCTGTAGTCACCTGACCAGAAGTCTTGTTCCTCCTGCCACCGAACTTCACTAATTCCCACTATATCTAACTTCAACCTATCCATTTCCCTTTTTAAATTTTCTAACCTACCTGCCCGATTAAGGGATCTGACATTCCACGCTCCGATCCGTAGAACGCCAGTTTTCTTTCTCCTGATAACGACATCCTCTTGAGTAGTCCCCGCCCGGAGATCCGAATGGGGGACTATTTTACCTCCGGAATATTTTACCCAAGAGGACGCCATCATCATGTAATCATGCAGTAAAGCTGCATGCCCTCGGGAAAAATTACGGCTGTAGTTTCCCCTTGCTTTCAGCCGTTCGCAGTACCAGCACAGCAAGGCCGTTTTGGTTATTGTTACAAGACCAGATCAGTCAATCATCCAGACTGTTGCCCTTGCAACTACTGAAAAGGCTGCTGCCCCTCTTCAGGAACCACACGTTTGTCTGGCCTCTCAACAGATACCCCTCCGTTGTGGTTGCACCTACGGTACGGCTATCTGTATCGCTGAGGCACGCAAGCCTCCCCACCAACGGCAAGGTCCATGGTTCATGGGGGGGGGGGGGGGGGAAATCAGCATACATTGCACCATTTAGATTGCCATCGATAAAATGGGGGCCAATTATCCTTCCTCCCATAATGCCGCACCATACATAAACCCGCCAAGGTCACTGATGTTCCACTTGTTGCAGCCATCGTGGATTTTCCGTTGCCCAATAGCGCATATTATGCCGGTTTACGTTATCGCTGTTCGTGAATGACGCTTCGTCGCTAAATAGAACGCGTGCAGTAATTTCTCTTGGGCCCAATGGCAGAACTGTACACGACGTTAAAAGTCGTCGCGATGCAATTCCTAGTGCATAGACATATGGTACGGGTACAATCGATGTTGATGTAGCATTCTCAACACCGACGTTTTTGAGATTCCCAATTCTCGCTCAATTTGTCTGCTACTGATGTGCGGATTAGCCGCGACGGCAGCTAAAACACCTACTTGGGCATCATCATTTGTTGCAGGTCGTGGTTGACGTTTCACATGTGGCTGAACACTTCCTGTTTCCTTAAGTAACGTAACTATCCGGCGAACGGTCCGGACACTTGGATGATGTCGTCCAGGATACCGAGCAGCATACATAGCACACGCCCGGTGGGCATTTTGATCACTATAGCCATACATCAACAAATCACGAAGCAAATACCGTCCGCACTGGCGGAATGTTACGTGATACCACGTAATTATATGTTTGTGACTATTAAGGCGCCATCTGTCACAAAGCGAAAAACGAGGTCCAACTAAAATATTCATATTTCTTTAAGTACTACACAGATGTGTAATAAAAAATGGGGGTTCCTATTTAAAAAAACGCATTGATATCCGTTTGACCTACGGCAGCGCCATCTAGCGGGCCTACCATAGCGCCATCTGGTTTCCCCCTTCAAGCTAGACGGCTTTCGTTCTTTGTAGTTTTTTCGTTTGATGCTTATTTCGTGAGCTATTTGGCCTGGTCACTATCAATGGACCACCCTGTATATAAACGATGTAGTAGAAAACGTCGAAAATTCCTTGCGGTTGTCTTTTCTTTGTGATGTTCTGCATGGATTAAACAAAAGATTTCGAACGCTAGGTTTTTTTAATTTAAGTAAGACGTTTGATTATGTTGGTCGCAAAATATTGCTCCAGAAGTTGATCCATTATGGCATACGGGGAGTCCTTCGAAAATGGTTCACCTCTGACTGCAAGAAAAGACAGCAAAAAGTCGGGGATCAGTGCTAGGGTCACTCCTCTTCCTTATTTACATAAATGAGGTGTCTTCTAGGGTTACAGGTGATCCTAAAATATTTCTGTTTGCTGATGGCGCTAGCTTGGTAGTAACGGATGAAAGGATGCTGTGTGCAGCGCTGGCAGTTTCAAATAGCGCAGTTCAAGATATAAGTTCAAAGCTTGTAGAAAATAAACTATCGGTAAATCACAGTAAGTCGCAGTTTTTACAGTTTCTAACCCACAATACAATAAAACCCGACATTTTAAGTACACAAATTGGCATATGATCAGTAAACTGAACAGTTCAAATTTCTAGGTGGTCAAAGAGATAGTAAACTGTCGTGGAAAGTCCATGTTCAGGATCTTGTTCAAAGACATAATGCTGCCATTTTTCTATTAAACAGTATCTAAAGTAAGTGATAGTTCGACAGGAAAAGTAGTTTACTGTACTTATTTTCATTCGCTAATGACGCACGGTACTATATTTTGGGATAACTCTTGCCATTCTCAAAGGTTGTTTTTGACTCAGAAACGGGTGGTTCGGGCAATAAGTGGTGTAAGTTCGCGAACCTCTTGTCGAGCCCAGTTCATTTGCCTGAGTACTCTGACACTGGCCTCTCAATATACACTACTGGCCATTAAAACTGCTAGACCAAGAAGAAATGCAGATGATAAACAGGTATTCACTGGACAAATATATTATACTAGAACTGACATGTGATTACATTTTCACGCAATTTGGGTGCACAGATCCTGAGAAATCAGTACCCACAACAACCACCTCTGGCCGTAATAACGGCCTTGATACCCCTGGGCATTGAGTCAAACAGAGCTTGGATGGTGTGTGGTGTGTACAGGTACAGGTGCCCATGCAGCTTCAACACGATACAACAGTTCATCAAGAGTAGTGACTGGCGTATTGTGACGAGGTAGTTGCTCGGCCACCATTGACCAGACGTTTTCAATTGGAGAGAGATCTGGAGAACGTGCTGGACAGGGCAGCAGTCGAATATTTTCTGTATCCAGAAAAGCCCGTACAGGACCTGCAACACGCGATCGTGCATTATCCTGCTGAAATAGTTTCGCAGGGATCGAATGAAGGGTAGAGCCACGGGTCGTAACACATCTTAAATGTAACGTCCACTGTTAAAAGTGCCGTCAATGAGAACAAGAGGTGACCGAGACGTGTAACCAATGGCACCCCATACCATCACGCCGGGTGATACGCCAGTATGGCGACGACGAATACACGCTTCCAATATGCGTTCACCGCGATGTCGCCAAACACGGATGCGACCATCATGATGCTGTAAACAGAACCTGGATTCATCCGAAAAAATGACGTTTTGCCATTCGTGCACCCAGGTTCGTCGTTGAGTACACCATCGCAGGCGCTCCAGTCTGTGATGCAGCGCCGGCCGGAGTGGCCGTGCGGTTCTGGGCGCTACAGTCTGGAGCCGAGCGACCGCTACGGTCGCAGGTTCGAATCCTGCCTCGGGCATGGATGTATGTGATGTCCTTAGGTTAGTTAGGTTTAATTATTTCTAAGTTCTAGGCGACTGATGACCTCCGAAGTTAAGTCGCATAGTGCTCATAGCCATTTTGTGATGCAGCGTCAAGGGTAACCGCAGCCATGGTCTCCGAGCTGATAGTCCAGGCTGTTGCAAACGTCGTCGAACTGTTCGTGCAGATGGTTGTTGTCTTGCAAACGTCGCCATCTGTTGACTCAGGGATCGAGACTTGGCTGCACGATCCGTTACAGCCATGCGGATAAGATACCTGTCATCTCGACTGCTAATGATACGAGGCCGTTGGGATCCAGCAAGGCGTTCCGTATTACCCTCCTGAGCCCACCGATTCCATATTCTGCTGACAGTCATTGGATCTCGACCAATGCGAGCAGCAATGTCGCGATACGATAAACCGCAATCACGATAGGCTACAATACGTCCTTTATCAAAGTCGGAAACGTGATGGTACGCATTTCTCCTTCTTACACGAGGCATCACAACGACGTTTCACCAGGCAACGCCGGTCAACTGCTGTTTGTGTATGAGAAATCGGTTGGAAACTGTCCTCATGTCAGCACGTTGTAGGTGTCGCCACCGGCGCCAACCTTGTGTGAATGCTCTGAAAAGCTAATCATTTGCATATCACAGCATCTTCTTCCTGTCAGTTAAATTTCGCGTCTGTAGCACGCCATCTTCTTTGTCTAGAAATTTTAATGGCCAGTAATGTACATATTCTTTAATATCGTTTCTTGTTAATAGTATCAGCTTATTCCCAAAAATTAACAGCTTTCACTCAGTTAATACGAGGGAGGAATCCAGTCTGCATTTGGATCGCACCTCCTTGACTCGCGTGCAGAAAGGCTCGCAGTATTCTGCTGCATCCACTTTCAGTTAGCTAACACAAGAATTCGAAAAATCTGAGCAGTAATCCATGCGCTTTCAAATGTAAACTGATGAGTTTCCTCATGGGTCACCCCTTCTATCCTGTCAAGGAGTTCCTTGAAAAATTAGGTTGATTCCAGTGTTAAGTTGTTGATTGCGTTTATATAAACTTGTAGCTCGTCTTTTTAGGATTCATATACATTTTATGGTATCTGTTATTACTTTTTTGTTGTACTGTCATGTACTGGTACGTTCCTTGACCATGGAGATTTGCTGCTGAGTTTCGTCCAGCGGAACCTAACGTGTAAAATAAATAAATGTAATGTTGATTTTTATAGAGCATATTTTCTTTCTCCACCATGTACGCTAATCTCACTCAGAATAGAGATCTGTGTCAAACGACAGGATTCCCACACACCAGGACGAATCATTACCTGACGCAGCAGATAAACTGCCTCTCCACCAATGCAGCCGTCTTTAATTCAATACTGTCAATTAAACACGACTATAAAAGCAACAGCCTCACATAACATTCTGCACATTCCCTCCGCAGAAAACCCTTACCAGCCAGAGGTCTCTGGCCACCTATATCCGAGGAGCGAAGCTGGAAGCTAAAACAGAAAATTTCATTCATGTTTTTCACGATTTTTGTAACTTCAGGCAAATGTCAGAATGGATTCTCCAAAATAACCACCACCGAATTTTTCCTCATACTTATGTAATAGGAACTTGTTCTCCATTCATAATTATCGCAAAGCTGATATGACACATTACATCTGTAGTTGTAGTGTAGCCCTTGTAAATTCTAACTCGTTTCTTCATTATTTTGACCTTTGTTCAGAATAGAAATATTTCGTCCCGCGTTGGTATTCAAGACCTCATTTCATGTAGTTTAGTATGTGCGGCTCGTTCATTGACACACTGTCTGGTTCTGCTATAACAGAACTCCATCCTGCAAGTCTTGTATATGTTCCAAGACGACAGTTCAGTACGAAAGAACACGCAGTATACAGTCACTAAATCGATATTCAGGATTTAAGCTATCGTAGCAGCTGTAATTTAGGATGCGACTACGAAGTTTGAGCATGGAAGTACATTCTGAAACCAGAGCATCTTTTGTCAAATCTGGTTCACAATAAAACCTTCAAACGTCATGTATTTACCTACAGTTATTATAGCGATAAGATTTTCCCTACTTGAAATAAAAACTTTTTATTGGAATGCTTTGAGCTTGGCTGAAGTCCAAAGCAGATAAAAAGACTAGATTACAACGATTTGCTGGCGGCCGTGATAATTGTGAGTACTTATAATGTGTCAGATAGTGGTATCTTCAAATATTATGCAACTGAATAAACATTCAGTTGGCAGTTACGAAGGACAGATTTTGTAATATTGCATAATAAACGAAAACATATCACCACAAACGAAGAGCATCAGTTTCTACTACGTGCTTAGAAAGAAAAGAGGGTCAACTGTAATTCAGTTATTAATTGTTACATTGGACTTAATTAGACAATGAAATGTTACGCCATTAAATGTCACGTTTAGTAGATAACTCTACAGGCAAAGATTGTTCTCACAGCACTTTTCATTTCTTAGCCTCCAGTACAGCAATCACTATTTTATTATATTATATATGACGGTAGTATCTGTTCCTGAAAGGACAGTTACCTTTGATGACCATGCAGCTTTGTTAGAATGAAATGATAATTAAATGGACACCCTAGCTGCAAACACGTGTTGATATACTTCATTGGGGACATGTTAAAAATGTGTGCTCCAACCGGGACTCGAAACCGGGATCTCCTGCTTACATGGCAGACGCTCTATCAATCTGAGCCACCGAGGGCACACAGGATAGTGCGCGTGCAGGAACTTATCCCTTGCACGCTCCCCGTGAGACCCACATTCCCAACATGTCCACACCACTACATTCGTAGTGCGCCTAATAGATCTTTGCACATCATACTCATTACTCGTGGCAGATTAATCTACCAAGTCCCGTACGAGTTCGGCCATAGCGTGTGAGTTCGCACAAGAAGGTCAATGGCCGGGAAGCCATATTTTAACTATATTTGACGGTAATATCTGTTCCCGAAAGAACAGTTACCGTTGATGACCATGCAGCTTTGATAGAATGAAATGATAATTAAATGGACACCCTAGCTGCAAACAGGCGTTGAGTATGATGGGCAAACATCTATTAGGTGCACTACGAATGTAGTGGTGTGGACATGTTGGGAATGTAGGTCTCACGGAGAGCGTGCAAGGGATAAGTCCCTGCAGGCGCACTATCCTCTGTGCCCTCGGTGGCTGAGATGGATGGGGAGCCGGCACGGTAGCTCTGCGTTTTCGGTCAGAGGGTTAAGTGCCCCCTATAATAAAAAAAACTGAGTTAATGAATCAACGATAAATTGAAACAGGTGTCTTGTGACGTCCACCCCGAGCAGATACAAAGAACGAAGACGAACAAAATGAGATTAAAAAAATATATATACACTCCTGGAAATGGAAAAAAAGAACACATTGACACCGGTGTGTCAGACCCACCATACTTGCTCCGGACACTGCGAGAGGGCTGTACAAGCAATGATCACACGCACGGCACAGCGGACACACCAGGAACCGCGGTGTTGGCCGTCGAATGGCGCTAGCTGCGCAGCATTTGTGCACCGCCGCCGTCAGTGTCAGCCAGTTTGCCGTGGCATACGGAGCTCCATCGCAGTCTTTAACACTGGTAGCATGCCGCGACAGCGTGGACGTGAACCGTATGTGCAGTTGACGGACTTTGAGCGAGGGCGTATAGTGGGCATGCGGGAGGCCGGGTGGACGTACCGCCGAATTGCTCAACACGTGGGGCGTGAGGTCTCCACAGTACATCGATGTTGTCGCCAGTGGTCGGCGGAAGGTGCACGTGCCCGTCGACCTGGGACCGGACCGCAGCGACGCACGGATGCACGCCAAGACCGTAGGATCCTACGCAGTGCCGTAGGGGACCGCACCGCCACTTCCCAGCAAATTAGGGACACTGTTGCTCCTGGGGTATCGGCGAGGACCATTCGCAACCGTCTCCATGAAGCTGGGCTACGGTCCCGCACACCGTTAGGCCGTCTTCCGCTCACGCCCCAACATCGTGCAGCCCGCCTCCAGTGGTGTCGCGACAGGCGTGAATGGAGGGACGAATGGAGATGTGTCGTCTTCAGCGATGAGAGTCGCTTTTGCCTTGGTGCCAATGATGGTCGTATGCGTGTTTGGCGCCGTGCAGGTGAGCGCCACAGTCAGGACTGCATACGACCGAGGCACACAGGGCCAACACCCGGCATCATGGTGTGGGGAGCGATCTCCTACACTGGCCGTACACCACTGGTGATCGTCGAGGGGACACTGAATAGTGCACGGTACATCCAAACCGTCATCGAACCCATCGTTCTACCATTCCTAGACCGGCAAGGGAACTTGCTGTTCCAACAGGACAATGCACGTCCGCATGTATCCCGTGCCACCCAACGTGCTCTAGAAGGTGTAAGTCAACTACCCTGGCCAGCAAGATCTCCGGATCTGTCCCCCATTGAGCATGTTTGGGGCTGGCTGAAGCGTCGTCTCACGCGGTCTGCACGTCCAGCACGAACGCTGGTCCAACTGAGGCGCCAGGTGGAAATGGCATGGCAAGCCGTTCCACAGGACTACATCCAGCATCTCTACGATCGTCTCCATGGGAGAATAGCAGCCTGCATTGCTGCGAAAGGTGGATATACACTGTACTAGTGCCGACATTGTGCATGCTCTGTTGCCTGTGTCTATGTGCCTGTGGTTCTGTCAGTGTGATCATGTGATGTATCTGATCCCAGGAATGTGTCAATAAAGTTTCCCCTTCCTGGGACAATGAATTCACGGTGTTCTTATTTCAATTTCCAGGAGTGTATGTGGATAGAGAGTCTGCCATGTAAGCAGGAGATCCCGAGTTCGAGTAGCGGTCGTGGCACACATTTTCAACATGTCCACAATGAAGTATATCAACGCCTGTTTGCAGCTAGGGTATCCATTTAATTATCATTTCACTTTTTTATTCTTTGAAATCAATTGTCAAGTTATCATTTACAGCTCATGAGATTATTCGTTATTTTAAGTGTACAGTGTTACGCCAAGGATAAAATAACGTTATAATTTTGTATAATACGCGTAAGTGTTAGCGAAGAGGGTGCTGTCACTCCCTTATTTTTATTTTTTTCATCACTTCAGTGTCTTTCGTCATTGCTTTTTACTGTTGGATGTGAACAGCTTTCGCCAGCGTACTTATAAGTATACTGATGTAGTCTCAATCGATAAGGCTTATCCGTCGGAAAACATACTGCGCAGTTACTTTTGTAATACATTTGCTCCGTTTCGCCGGTTTATGTTCGTAGCTGACGAAAAAAATCTGTCTTTCAACCTACCATTAGAAAATGCAGGCTAATATTAAAATACTCCTCACATCCTACTCTTCGCATGGCGATGCTATTCTCGGGTTGATGCATTCTTAAGTAATGTTTTCAGCTTTTTCGTTGTGCAAATGGCTGACTAAGTAATTATTTCTCTCGTTTCTGTCTTGAGTGTTCCAGTTATACTATAGACGAAGAGACTTTGTTTCGAAAGACTGGAGAGCCTATTGATCATAGAGAACAGATTGTTGGCAATAGACATCATTGTACTGACTTACTAAAATTCTAAAATCTAAAAGGAGAAAAGATAAGTTTCAAGTCTAAGAAAGAAAATCCCATCCTTAGTTCAGTTACTGTTCATGTTTGCAGTTTCGGTATTGTACGAGGGTTCACTGAAAACTAAAGCCTTCACCTTCGTACGTTTTCAACAGTTGGCAGCATTGGTATGCGGCAGGTACTGGCTTGCTCCGTAGATTATTCTCTACAGCTCCGGTTGGCTGACGTAGCTGACGGAAAAAATCTGTCTTTCAACCTACCATTAGAAAATGCAGGCTAATATTAAAATACTCCTCACATCCTACTCTTCGCATGGCGATGCTATTCTCGGGTTGATGCATTCTTAAGTAATGTTTTCAGCTTTTTCGTTGTGAAAATGGCTGACTAAGTAATTATTTCTTTCGTTTCTGTCTTGAGTGTTCCAGTTATACTATAGAAGTGTTGTTACAGTGTAAAGTATGGAACCCTGCGCAGACGGTCGGTCAATGCGATTTAAGCAACGTGCAGTCATTGATTTCTTGACAACAGAAGGTGTCACTCGAAAGGAGATTCATCAGAGAATGAAAGCAGTTTATGGTGACTGTGTTGATGTGAGTACTGTGCGTCGTTGGGCGAGTAACTTTAAAGATGTTGAGGCGGGAACATCTGACCTACGTGACAAACAAAGAATTGGACGTCCTGTGATAGCAACCACGGAGTTTCACAAGCAAAATGTTGATATATTGATTCAGGACGATCGTCCTATCACTCAGAGAGGAATTACAAGCTCAATCGACAGCTAACAAGGCATGACAATGCTAAACCATACACTTCATGTGCCACCACAGGAGAACTTCAGAGACTGAATCTCACCACCGTACAGCATCCTCCATACCGTTCACATTTAGCACCGTCTGCCTTCCATCTGTTCCTGATAATGAAAGACGATCTGCAGGGACATAGTTATGCTTCTGATGAAGAGATTGAGAGAACTGTGAGACTGTGGTTGCGGAAACAGAGTGTCGACTTCTTCCATGACGGCTTCAGAAAACTTGTTCATCTTTGACAGAAATGTATCCAATTTCCTGATGATTATGTGGAAAAGTGAATATTGGTAATTCAAGATCACATTCTAAGTATTATTTCTGCATTTGATTTATTAAAATATTATTAAAATATTCCCTCCACCCAAGGTGGAGGCATTATTTTTCATTCAATCCTCGTAATATTTCGGCCCCATGCTGAGTGCCAAAATGCAATAGCTGAGACTATGCTTTGAGTACTTCAGTGTTACTTCCACGGATCCGAATTTACAACATGCACACTGAGACTTAAATCTTTAGAACAGTAAAATCCTATAGGTTTTTATATGATTTGGCCAATGGCCTCGCAGTAGTATAACACTGGTTGCCATCAGATCACTGCAGTTAAGCGTTGTCGGGCTTGGCTGGTACTTGTATGGGGGACTGTGTGGCTCTGCCAGGCTCTGTTGGCAAGCAGGATGCACTCAGCCCTTTGAGGCCAGTTGAGGAACTACCTGATGGAGAAGTAGCAGCTCCGGTCACGAAAACGCAACAGCCGGGAGCGCACTATGCTGACCAAATGCTCCTCCATATCCACATTCAGTGACACCTAACGGCTGAGGATGACGCGACGGTCGGCCGGTACCGTTGGCCCTTCCGACGACAGCACAGACGGAGAGTTTATTTTATGATTGTAGGGGACAATTAATTTATAGAACTTCGAGCTGGACTGGTTACTACTATCAAACTCCAGTGAGGTGACAAAAAGGCTTGGGACAGCAATACGCACATACACAAATGGCGTTAGTATCGCGTACGCAATATATAAAAGGACACTCCTTCGGCCGAGCTGTCATTTGTTCTCAGGTGATTTATGTGAGGTGGTTTCAGACGCACGATGGGAATTAGCAGACTTTGTATGGAGGACGGTAGTTGCCGCTAGATGGATGGGACATTCCGTTTCAGAATTCGTTAGGAAATTCAGGACTCAGAGATTCACAATCTCAAGAGCATGCCGAGAATACCAAATTTCACGCATCACCTCTCACCACGGACAACACAGTTGGCGACGGCCTTCACTTAACAACCTAGAGCAGTGGTATTTGCATAGAGTTGTCAGTACTAACAGACAACCAACACTGCGTGAAATAACTGCAGAAATCAATGTGAAAAGTATGACGGGCGTATCCGTTAGGACAACGGCCAGATTTGGAATTAATAGCTATGGCAGCAGACAACCGACACATGTGCCTTTGATAACAACACGATGTGGTCTGCAATGCCTCTCCTGGGCTCACGATCATATTAGTTGGACCTTAGAGGACTGGAAAACTGTGGCTTGGTCAGATGAGTCCCGATTTCAGTTGGTAATAGCTGATGGTAGGGTTCGAGTGTGATGCAGACCCACCAAAGCCATGGACCCAATTTGTCAACAACGCACTCTGCATGCTAGTGCTGGGTCCATACTGGTGTGGGCTGTGTTTACATGAAATGAATGGGTCCTCTGAATGTTCAGCTACTTGGAGACCATTTGCAGTCCTTCATGGACTTCACATTCCCAAACAACGATCGAATTTTTTATGGGTGATAATGCGCCATGTCACCGGGCTACAGTTGTTTGCAGTTGGTTTGAAGAACATTCTGGAAAATTCTGGCTAGTGGTTTGGCGACCTAGATCTCCTGACATGAATTCCATCCAACATTTATGAGACATAATCGAGAGGTCAGTTCATGCGCTAAATCCTGCACTGGCATCACCTTCGCAATTATGTATGTCTATAGAGGCAGTGTGGCTCCTTATTTCTGATAAGGACTTCCAACGACTTGTTGAGTTCATGCAATGCTGAGTTTGCTGCATTACACTGGGCAAAAGGAGGTCCGACACAATACTAGGACGTAGCACATGACTTTTCTCACCTCAATGTAAAAGATTAACATCCCATGAATTATCGGTACATGTTTTATCAGGTATATGTCATGCTCAACTCTCTTAAGAAAACACTCATTGAAAATAAAATCAACGATAGAGTGTTTGAATATTGCTACTGTCAAATAATCAAAGAAAATTTTGTTATTATAGTATGCCATGAATTAGTAATTCATGGTTCAGTCGTGTTCCCACCTTGCGTAGCTGTTGGTCCCACACCGTTATTGCCTTCCACTGCAGCAGTCCGTGCTTGTAACAGCAAAATCGATTCACAGCACCAGGGCGATGCATGAAAAGGCGTGCTGTCACAGTGAGGAGCCGTCTAACATACGGCAATGAAATGGCAACACTTGCAGCCAGCGCCGATGGTTGTTGACAGAGGCAGACCAGTCTTCGTGTTCAGAACTGGGTCCAAGCATGGTGTGCTGACCTATTTGTTCATGTCCCAGCATGGCTGGCCTTGGGTTGCCTGTGACTGCTCAAAATGGTTCAAATGGCTCTAAGCACTATGGGACTCAACATCTGAGGTCATCAGTCCCCTAGACTTAGAACTACTTAAGCCTAACTAAGGACATCCGTGCCCCAGGCAGGATTCGCACCTGCGACCGTAGCAGCAACGCAGTTCTGGACTAAAGCGCCTAGAACCTCTCAGCCACAGCGGCCGGCCTGTGATAGCAACCCCGAGTATGTGATACAGAATGGCTGCTGCCACCATCGGAGCAGAGCCTCAAGGCCGTCAGAAGATGGTAGGCGACCAGCGAGATCACATCTTCTAAGGAGATCGGCTGGTTGAACATAGTGAGAGAAGGACGTCGTGATGGAGAAAAGCAGCGAGTCTGCCAGGTGGAGTTGCAGTGGGGGCTGGTGGCAGCTTGCTATCAACACGGGGCATCATTCCGGTCTAGAGCAGTGAACGGTGCTTGTCTTTATGGATCCACTGAATGCAGTGTGCCCGTAAATCAACTGTCGTTGGCTGCTGTATATTTTTCTCTATCGTAGTTGAAGGAAATATGGCCATTTGTGATCAATGCAGCGATTTTGTTTAGTAGGACCACTGTAGGGGGTAGTGTATTAAAGTTCGAAAATTTTATTTTATTGTTGTTGTGTACAGTGAAATTGTAATCTCTACTTGTCGCTGCCATTCACTGTTTGTTATTGTCACTTATTCTGCCCAGGAGAGGGTAAGTTGGGCTGGTATGCTCTACTGTTTATTTACGCTTTAGTGTCAGTTAAGGTGCCAGCTTTGGTTGGGTATGTTTTAGTCTCTGGTATTCTGGTCTAAGACCGGCTGTTGTGAGCTTTCTTTTCTTCTTTTACAGTTGTGGCATTGTTTTGGTATAATATCTCTTGTGCTTTTTATTGTAAAGTTGATGCAGTTCAAAGGGGCAGATTATTTTATCGTGTATTCTATTGTGTTACATATTAAATTTTGCAATTTGATAAAGTAGCACTGATTATCTTTCTTGTCATCTTCTGTATGTGCTCGAAGTATTGGAATTGGTAAATAAGTTTATTTAAATAATGTTAAGAATGTATGCCCATACAAACCCAGCCATTTTTCACTCTCGACTATTTCATGTGCCACAGTGGAGCTGTGTATTAGGTAATACAAAAGCTGTAAGAATGTGCCTATAGACATGTGGTTCGTTTGTTGGACATGTAATGATCTTCTAAACTCTATACAGAAGTAAGCTATGGGAAATCAAAAGAGTAAGACAGTGATACCCACTAGTTGTCGACTGCTCTCATAACTACTCAAAACTTTTTTCTTGGGGGACACACTTTCCTGTAAATTAAGTCGCTCCCGCAGAAATGTAACTGTATCTCAAGCAAAACGTAATTTTCAACTATGTGAAGAAAAGTCTAATTCAAAAAGATTGAATTCCTAAAATAAAAAAGGCAAAGGTAGTTGTAGTTAGTGCAAATATATTGAAATGTATGAGACTATCGATCAGTTTAATACTTTTAATTGTTGGGGTTTCCTAATTTGCCACGAAGAAACTGTAGGACAGTTTATAGGAATCTTAAGAACAAATCCAGGAAGAAATAAACTGTCCAAAGTACTTGTTACTGTTAGTCTGATGCAGGAATTGAAAACAGGGCTTTCAGTACAACAAAGCATGTGAGAAAAACCGGAACATCAGTGCTGCTATTGAGGAGAGTCATGTGTCATACATTGAGAGATCACAATCACAAAACATCGTTCATACAACAGTTGGATCTCTTCAGTGTGGAGAACAGAACAGAAAATGTAGGCTGAACGTATCTATGGGCTCATCCAGACTGACCAAACTACACTGACGGAAAAGAAAACGCTACATCAGAAAATAATTAATGTAGGGTAGTGAAACTTCGGGAGTACATTTGTCACTGGTGCCAGGCATATTTCAGTACATTGATGTAGCATGATGAAGAGAATTGATAATGTACTAGTGACTGCAGCTTGATTATATTGTTTCTCAAGATCACAGATTAATGTAAGCACATGATAAGCCATTGCAAATGTGAAATGCCGGTACATTAGTAAGTAGTGTAACCGCCAGAATGTTCCCGGGAAACACACGTACGTGCATTTGTGGGATGGAGTTCCACGGCTGTAGTTGGTCGGTTAATACAGGAATGCTTCATGCTGGTTGCGGATGACGCTATAGTTGTTATCCGATGATGTCCCATAAGTGATTGATTGGAGACAGACTTGGTGATAGAGCAGGCCAAGACAACATGTCGGCAATCTATAGGGTATGCTGGGTTACAACAGGTGGTATGTAGGCGAGCATTATCCTGTTGGAAAATACCCCTGGAGTGTTGTTCATGAATGGCAGCACAACAATAGCACCCCAGATCGTAACTCCAGGTGTAGGTCCAATGCATCTAACACGCAAACGCGCCAATGTGTCTAACATGCAGACACGCACGCTTGACACAACTGAAGTCAAAATGTCGGTGGTTTAGGGTCCGTGGAATGCACACTACATGGCGTCTGTTTCGGAGCTGTTCTTGGAGTAACCGATTTGTAACAGTTCGCTGCGTCGATAAGGTGCCAACTGTTGCATAAATTGCTGCTGCAGGTGCAGTACGATGAGCCAGAGCCATACACCGAAAACGATGGTCTTCTCTCTTGGTATTGAGACGTTGCCATCTGCAGCCCAGTGTTCTGGCGAACTGCTGCCAGTAATCATGTACAATGACTATAGTCCTGCGAAGTCTTCCTGCAGTATCGCAGATGGAACATCCAGCTTCTAGTAGTCTTATTACACGACCTAGTTCAAACTCAGTAAAGTGTTAATCATGGCGTATTTGTCGCCTTAAAGGCCCTTTCGACTAATATCAACTCACCACGTCCGATCTCAAAGGTAACTAACGCTCACGACCTTTACAACGTGTATTTAAAGCAAACATGATTCACATCCACACAGTGGCGCTTGTAGAGCTAATGCGACTGGCGTGAAATCTGATTAGACATCACTTTCAGATGTATAAACACGCCTACCAACTCTCGTTTGTGTCGCACAACTCCATCTTTGAGCAGCGATTTTTTTTCGTCATTGTGGTTCCATAAAACAGAAAAAAATGGATGTTGGGAAAAAGGCCGTTAAAGATACGACGTGGGGCATTCAAAGATTTTCAGAAAGACGAAAGAAGAGTACACAGGAGAATTTTCAATGAAATACAGCAGTGCGAAAGACTGAAAAAGTACTCCAAACGAAAACAAGAGTGCATCAACCGAAAGAGTTGATCGCAGTTTATATCCGGTTGGAGATTATGAAGAAGAAGCGCAGCAGCATAAATCCTGTGCTTCATTCAGAAATTTTGGTAAAAAAGTGGATGTGAAACATGTTTGCTTAGAGCTGCAAGTCCTTGAAATGATGATAAGATTTTTTGTTATTTTATCGATATTTTGTATAAAATCAGTGGTCCAAACCATTGTACGAATCTAATTCGCCATTAAACAGATAGTCCTGCTTTCACGTCGCATGGAAAACAAAAAGTCTTAAAATTGTCAATAGGACCACCCTACGAAGCGATGCGGTACCCAAAATTAAGTTTACGGCTGAATACTGCTTTAGTTTTGGTGCGTGGATACAAAATATGCATATTTGTTCACAAGGAAAAAACGACTGAAGATAATGTATGCACAATAAGTGAGGACTTCAAATACACTCGTGAAATAGAGGATCAAAATCCTGTCTTGAAACATAAGTAATTCACTGCCACTGCCCGTAAAAAGAGCGCCAGGAAGATCAACTGTTAACAGCAGCCGTAACATAGACAAAAGAAATACGGAAAAAAATAACCCTGTGTATCAAAATGGGTGATTCACGACATAAACACTGAAACAGTTCCATGCTCCCGCGTTGTGGTGGCAAATATAGGTGTAGATTAATTTGGTATTTAGGTGATTCTATTTGTATCTGATGTGAGTCCATATTGTGATGTGTGCACTGTACACGCTTCACTACATGAACAGAGTTCATGTGAAAGGATGGCATACCGCCGCTACAAGAAGAGGTTTTCTTGGAAGTTTCCCTTCTTGGCATACGCTGAACACTGGGACACATCTGTGCCTTGAGAACGACTGTGACGGGGCTGAACAGCTACATTAACGACGCCAATAGAATATATTAAGCTGATGGGAACTCGGACGTTGGCGAAGGAACGTTCCCGCCGCCAGAAGGACGTAACAGCTAAACATCGGAACTCCTATAACGACGTCTTTCAGTGGAAATTTGTTTGACAAATACACTAACAGGCGAATTTTCCCAAGCGTAAATAAACTATCTTGACAGAACTTGGCGGGTGCGCGGAGGAGGCAAAATAATGCAATCCATATATTTTTGTTCGTGCCCAAATCCACTTTAAAGGGGTAAAATACACCCCGAAAAGTAATTTGGCATATTAGATTCAGAGGGAAAATCCTCGAAATGATGATACATAAAAACGTTGATAAAAAATCTACGTTCTTGAAAACTGTATAATCAACTTTTGTAATAATTTGAAATTTTGCAAAATACCTCACCACCATTAATTATTTTTGAAAAACAAAAGCTTTCGTTACAACATAAATTAAAGAAGCTTCGAGCCACATACATCCATGTGTAATAAAGCTGGTTTCTGAAATACCATTTTCGGAAAATACGCTGTACACAATGTGCCGTCGTAATATTTTCAACTTCCCTAATTAAAACATTTAAACATTCACTATAATTCTAATTACTTTTGTAATTATATTTCTTTCGTGTTTTAAACTGTTATTTTAGGTTATATATTCATCTGTTTTGTTTTTTCATTTACCATTTCACATAGATGTATTTTGGTTATTGAAAATAGTAAGTTACTTATTAGTATGATGCAAAATCATTTCAATAACGATAATTTGTAAAATAAAATGCTTAGAACATAACGCTTTTTTATACCATGCACATAAAATGAAGGAAATTTCTTCACATAACATACACGACGGAGAACACAATATAAAACAAAGCACAGCAGGATTTTATATTTGTTGCAGGTGATCCTCTAAATATCCTCACTGGTGTCAGGCATATTTCAGTACATTGATGTAGCATGATGGAGAGAATTGATAATGTACTAGTGACTGCAGCTTGATTATATTGTTTCTCAAGTGGACATTGAGAGCATAATCATTCAACAGAACTAGATCTGAAAACATTCGCACAAAGTTCTTCCAATATCGAAAGCCATATGCATCCGTCGGTTGCACCTGTGCCGTCGGGCCCATTGGGATCACTTTAATTACATATCAAATTTTATATGAAAAACATATTTTATGTATAATCGTTTCGAAGATATTCCCTCTAAATCTATTATGCCAAATTACCGTTAGGGGTGTTCTGCTGCTTAAAAGTGAAATTGGGTACAAATAAAAAAATACACATTTTATTATTTTTCCCCATCTACACATTTATACTTGGGAATGCTCCCTTATGACACCAAGGGGACTTGCTGAAAAACACGAATTTGTAATGTCTCATCCCATTGGCTGGAGAATGTACAATGTGTGAATCATTGAGAGTAAGAAATGGGAAAATCAGAGTTTGGCAAAGGGAACGGCGAGAGATGTGAATACTTCGTCTTCCATGGCCAGTGTCATTCTCATTAACCCTTTCACTACCATCGGGACATGTGTGTCTCATGGTAGATTATCAGAAAACCAGCGGGAACCTGCTGTATATCAACGTCTCACTGGTAGAGGAAAGCCTACTAATGGTTTGCAGAATTCTTATAATCACAAATTGCACTTGTAGGATGTGCTGTCCTCAAGTTTCACTGTTAACCTTTGCCTCCATTTACTCGCCTCGAATTAGTTCGCGCCTGCAGACAGGCAGCCTAACTTCCCTATTTGCAAAGAGGACTGCAGTCACGACTTGCTGGACGCATCGTGTCAAGGAATAGCATGTGCGTATTGACGATTGCCACATCATAAACAGAGCCCATATTGTGCACCTGTAATACCAGCTACAAATTCTTAGATAGCTGCTGTGTCCACTGATGTATGCCTGTTTTCAGTATGTCTTTTAGTTTTTGTGCAGTCGTCTTCTTAAATGCCGAGGTACTTATGAATGCCCCTGGATGTCATACGCCTCCCGGGCTGTAAAATGAAACGTCGGGAAATGCCTTCTTCACCTGTTCCCCTGCTAATTGCTCTTTGCCTGCAGGAAGGCCGCTGCAACATGGCTGAAACGTCAGTTATGTCAGTACTTCAGAATTTTGTAAGATGACGTGACAGTAGACCCAGAAGGATTTTAAGACAGTTGGCGAGAGAGGTCTGTTCATATGCAGCCTGGGAGAAGACTCGGACAAAAGCCAGTGTATTGGAGTCCAGAGGTCTCATCACACGCTGCTACTCTGAGAGGCAGCCTTGTCAAAGATCGCCACCACACTCTGCGTTGCGAATATTCGCATCGCGATGATCCTAGGCGCGTGGACGCAATCACGCTGAATGGCTGGCTGTCCCAGGTCGCCTGTACTACTTGGCCAACTCCGGAGGCGGAAATCCTAAGCCTTTGTTTCACCTCGTTCTTTTTCAGATCATGGCCTGTTATCTGATATGTATGTGTCTAGTTGAGAGACTCTTGGTCAATGTCAAGATCTTGTCGTGTTGTTTACCCTTGCTTGCAATGTTCCAAGAAGTCCACTTACCTACCTTAGTGTATCCTTGTTTGATATCCCATATTTCCGCATCGTATTCATATAATCTCAGAAGGTAACACCTAGGTCATTAATCTGAATCAGTGACAGAAATAAAACAATTCATTTAGTCATATAAAAAATGTTTCCAGAATGTGTGTCACCGTACAAATATCGTGGATGAATGTACGCAGAAACATGGGTGAGGACCCACGCACTCAGGGTTTTACGAAAAAAAGTGAAAATGATAAAACAATTTTTATCTTACGTCGAGGATTAATTTGTATCTCACTATTTGTAGCGCAATTTTTAAAAGCTGATGTCCTCGCTAACTAAACATTAATTTTTTTTGCCTTGCACCGTTCTCACGGAATCAAAATTTTTATTCATCTCTTTTAAATTCTCCCTAACATATTTACACCGTTCTAAAAGTACATACAGGGGAGTGCGAGGAATGACTACTTTTGAAAGCGGAGTTGCAAGAATCTGTTTGTAGAGCATGCCGCAATATGGTTACAGTTCTTTGCTGATTGTGTGCAAAGAAAAGGTTGAACTAGGTGGTGTATTACCCCACAAAATAGTTCCGGATGGTAGTACGCTGTGGTTTTGGAGAAAATAGACAATTCGGACCATGTGAAAACTTGTTTTAACAGAAATTAAATGTATACTACAATACATTTTAGTAATGTTCGTTTCACTTTGTTTATATGTACCATTCGAAGTCATTTTGAAACCAAATGACAAAAAACTTGGTTTAGAAGAAACGAGCCTAAAATGTCACATTGGTTGCATACACACTGGTTGCATTCACTGTTCAGCAATAGAGTTAGTTGTAATTACACTCCTGGAAATGGAAAAAAGAACACATTGACACCGGTGTGTCAGACCCACCATACTTGCTCCGGACACTGCGAGAGGGCTGTACAAGCAATGATCACACGCACGGCACAGCGGACACACCAGGAACCGCGGTGTTGGCCGTCGAATGGCGCTAGCTGCGCAGCATTTGTGCACCGCCGCCGTCAGTGTCAGCCAGTTTGCCGTGGCATACGGAGCTCCATCGCAGTCTTTAACACTGGTAGCATGCCGCGACAGCGTGGACGTGAACCGTATGTGCAGTTGACGGACTTTGAGCGAGGGCGTATAGTGGGCATGTGGGAGGCCGGGTGGACGTACCGCCGAATTGCTCAACACGTGGGGCGTCAGGTCTCCACAGTACATCGATGTTGTCGCCAGTGGTCGGCGGAAGGTGCACGTGCCCGTCGACCTGGGACCGGACCGCAGCGACGCACGGATGCACGCCAAGACCGTAGGATCCTACGCAGTGCCGTAGGGGACCGCACCGCCACTTCCCAGCAAATTAGGGACACTGTTGCTCCTGGGGTATCGGCGAGGACCATTCGCAACCGTCTCCATGAAGCTGGGCTACGGTCCCGCACACCGTTAGGCCGTCTTCCGCTCACGCCCCAACATCGTGCAGCCCGCCTCCAGTGGTGTCGCAACAGGCGTGAATGGAGGGACGAATGGAGACGTGTCGTCTTCAGCGATGAGAGTCGCTTCTGCCTTGGTGCCAATGATGGTCGTATGCGTGTTTGGCGCTGTGCAGGTGAGCGCCACAATCAGGACTGCATACGACCGAGGCACACAGGGCCAACACCCGGCATCATGGTGTGGGGAGCGATCTCCTACACTGGCCGTACACCACTGGTGATCGTCGAGGGGACACTGAATAGTGCACGGTACATCCAAACCGTCATCGAACCCATCGTTCTACCATTCCTAGACCGGCAAGGGAACTTGCTGTTCCAACAGGACAATGCACGTCCGCATGTATCCCGTGCCACCCAACGTGCTCTAGAAGGTGTAAGTCAACTACCCTGGCCAGCAAGATCTCCGGATCTGTCCCCCATTGAGCATGTTTGGGACTGGATGAAGCGTCGTCTCACGCGGTCTGCACGTCCAGCACGAACGCTGGTCCAACTGAGGCGCCAGGTGGAAATGGCATGGCAAGCCGTTCCACAGGACTACATCCAGCATCTCTACGATCGTCTCCATGGGAGAACAGCAGCCTGCATTGCTGCGAAAGGTGGATATACACTGTACTAGTGCCGACATTGTGCACGCTCTGCTGCCTGTGTCTATGTGCCTGTGGGTCTGTCAGTGTGATCATGTGATGTATCTGACTCCAAGAATGTGTCAATAAAGTTTCCCCTTCCTGGGACAATGAATTCATGGTGTTCTTATTTCAATTTCCAGGAGTGTACAATGAAACTGTGTGCAGATTTTGAGAATACTTTGCCAGTGTTAAGGGCAGCACGCTGAGGAACTGCTTTACTTTGAAGGTAAGCGTTAGAAAATCTTTCTATTGTTGTTGTGATCTTCAGTCCAGAGACTGGTCTGATCCAGCTCTCCATGCTACTCTATCCTGCGCAAGCCCCTTCATCTCCGAGTAACTACTGCAATCTATATCATTCTGAATCTGCTTAGTCTATTCATCTCTTTGTCTTCCTCCGCTCCTCCCTCCAATACTAAATGTTATACATACGTTGATTAAAATAACTTTTGCTTGACGTTACAGTCAGTCGAGTGGCAGGGGCCAAACGCCACCCAATTGTAGTTGTTTCTCGAGTTCCACGCGCTCACTGTACGGCCTATTATGCAGGAGCATGCGGAGTGTCTGGCTGAATGCCCGAAACACTCATACCGCTGTTGCAATCTTTCAATCACTAAGTTAGTTTGTTCCAGTTGCAGTGTTGTTATTTGTCTCTTACATTTGTATTTTCATACTCTGTTTTCACAAGATTATAAAAATCAGAGACGTACGTGATGTTATCTAATATGTGGGAAACCTTTGGGGAATGGATAGAGTACTTAAAAGAAGCAAAATAATTTATAGACACAAACGGTCAATTTTGTTTACCTGCGTAGTTACTGACACATGTTTGCTTCGTTTCTGTCTTTTCGTTTTCAAATTTCCAGTATGGTTCTACAGTTAGTTTTTCTTTTTAATTGTTATTTGTTTTGGGGAAACATTAACTCAAAGCTGTCATGTTTAACTTACTTGCGATAGTACTAGTAAATTTACAAAACTATTTAGTATTAACAACACGATCAACACTGGAAGCTTACACTGCTGTTCTTACTGGACTAGTGTTTAGTGTGCACTGAACATTCTTCTTCAGCCAGATACTGAATCGGCTATTGCCGAGAGGGTCACCACCTAACAATCGCGTTTTAGCGATCTCAGTTAGAAAGGGACGTGTTGTGTTTAACTTCCAGGCACGAGTGTGACGCCTGCTTGGCCGTATTCTTATTAAACTAGTGTGTACTGTACATTTCTGGTTAATATTAATTCTAATCAGCACACGTTGGTCCTGCTCCTGATGTATGGGCTTGCAAATTGCAATGCGTCTTAAGCCAGACATTTGTATGCTGAAAGATTTTGTGACTGAAATTTACCGAACAGTGAGACATTCCAAAGAATACGTGAACATCTTGTGGAGATAGGCTCTTTTGAGTAACTGTCATTTCATCATGGAAAATCCAGTAAAGAGAACACTTGATTTAGAAGTTCCCGTACTTCATTATATTGAGGACAATAATGGCAACGGTATTAAAGAAATAGCATAAACTGAGAATGTGAGTGAAGTGCGTGTTAGGAGAGCAGCTCCCATTTCCATACCACCTCCAGAGAGTGTAGGGTATTACTGGAACAGATTTTCAATCTACAGAAACTTTTTTATACTTGGTTACTGGGAATGTGTGCTTAGGACCAACACTTCCTGTCTGCCATACTATTCACTGATGAAACAAAGCTTACAATGAATGATGGGTAGAATTTTCTCAAAACCCATGTATGGGCAGATTAGAATTCTCTTGTAGTTTTAGAAGCTGGGTACCATCGACAGATTAGCATCAATGCATGGGCTGGCTTGATTGGAGACAGATTAACTGGACCTTTGTATTCCATGATACACTGACTGGAGCATTATATAGTGAATATTTATTGGAATATTATGTGTTTTGTTGTAAGACGGTCTACTACACTTACGTCAGAACAAGTGGTTCATACACCATGGGGCGCCACCTCATTTTATGCAGCCAGCAAAAACAGTTTTAAATCAGGGTTTTCAAAATGAATGAACAGGTCTTGGGGCAGCAACTTCTTGACCTACACGATGTCCTGACCTCAATCCATTGGATTTTTTTTTTTTAGGCATTTAAAGGGAATAGCGCATTCAAGAAGCATTACGAATGTTGACATTTTTCGCTAGTGTGTTCAAGAAGGATTTCTGCAAATACACCAGACACTTGGAACATGGGAGCGATTAAGAAAATCCATAATGGGGCGTTCAGAAGCTTGCGTTAAAGCTAATTATACACATTTCGAGCATTTCACTTAGACATTAGAAGACAATATTTGAAAAGAAAAAGTAGCTGCAGAAGTTTAGTTTTGGTGCATGTATACAAAATATGCATATTTGTTCAGAAAGAAAAAACGACTGAAGATAATGTATGCACAATAAGTGAGGACTTCAAATACACTCGTGAAATAGAGGATCAAAATCCTGTCTTGAAACATAAGTAATTCACTGCCACTGCCCGTAAAAAGAGCGCCAGGAAGATCAACTGTTAACAGCAGCTGTAACATAGACAAAAGAAATACGGAAAAAAATAACCCTGTGTATCAAAATGGGTGATTCACGACATAAACACTGAAACAGTTCCATGCTCCCGCGTTGTGGTGGCAAATATAGGTGTAGATTAATTTGGTATTTAGGTGATTCTATTTGTATCTGATGTGAGTCCATATTGTGATTAGTGCACTGTACACGCTTCACTACATGAACAGAGTTCATGTGAAAGGATGGCATACCGCCGCTACAAGAAGAGGTTTTCTTGGAAGTTTCCCTTCTTGGCATACGCTGAACACTGGGACACATCTGTGCCTTAAGAACGACTGTGACGGGGCTGAACAGCTACATTAACGACGCCAATTGAATATATTAAGCTGATGGGAACTCGGACGTTGGAGAAGGAACATTCCCGCCGCCAGAAGGACGTAACAGCTAAACATCGGAACTCCTATAACGACGTCTTTCAGTGGAAATTTGTTTGACAAATACACTAACAGGCGAATTTTCCCAAGCGTAAATAAACTATCTTGACAGAACTTGGCGGGTGCGCGGAGGAGGCAAAATAATGCAATCCATATATTTTTGTTCGTGCCCAAATCCACTTTAAAGGGGTAAAATACACCCCGAAAAGTAATTTGGCATATTAGATTTAGAGGGAAAATCTTCGAAATGATGATACATAAAAAAGATGATAAAAAATCAACGTTTTTGAAAACTGTATAATCAACTTTTGTAATAATTTGAAATTTAGCAAAATACCTCACCACCATTAATTAATTTTTGATAAACAAAAGCTTTCGTTACAACATATATTAAAGAATTTTTCAAGCCACATACATCCATGTGTAATAAAGCTGGTTTCTGAAATACCATTTTCGGAAAATAAGCTGTACACAATGTGCCGTCGGAATATTTTCAACTTCCCTAATTAAAACATTTAAACATTCACTATAATTCTAAAAACTTCTGTAATTATATTTCTTTCGTGTTTTAAACTGTTATTTTAGGTTATATATTCATCTGTTTTGTTTTTTCATTTACCATTTCACAGAGATGTATTTTGGTTATTGAAAATAGTAAGTTACTTATTAGTATGATGCAAAATCATTTCAATAATTATAATTTGTAAAATAAAATGCTTAGAACATAACACTTTTTTATACCATGCACATAAAATGAAGGAAATTTCTTCACATAACGTACACGACGGAGAACACAATATAAAACAAAGCTCAGCAGGATTTTATATTTGTTGCAGGTGATCCTCTAAATATCCTCACTGGTGTCAGGCATATTTCAGTACATTGATGTAGCATGATGAAGAGAATTGATAATGTACTAGTGACTGCAGCTTGATTATATTGTTTCTCAAGTGGACATTGAGAGCATAATCATTCAACAGAACTAGATCTGAAAACATTTGCACAAAGTTCTTCCAATATCGAAAGCCATATGCATCCGTCGGTTGCACCTGTGCCGTCGGGCCCATTGGGATCACTTTAATTACATATCAAATTTTATATGAAAAACATATTTTATGTATAATCGTTTCGAAGATATTCCCTCTAAATCTATTATGCCAAATTACCGTTAGGGGTGTTCTGCTGCTTAAAAGTGAAATTGGGTACAAACAAAAAAATATACATTTTATTATTTTTCCCCGTCTACACATTTATACTTGGGAATGCTCCCTTGTGATACCAAGGGGACTTGCTGAAAAACACGAATTTGTAATGTCTCATCCCATTGGCTGGAGAACGTACAATGTGTGAATCATTGAGAGTAAGAAATGGGAAAATCAGAGTTTGGCAAAGGGAACGGCGAGAGATGTGAATACTTCGTCTTCCATGGCCAGTGTCACTCCCGTTAACCCTTTCACTACCATCGGGACATGTGTGTCTCATGGTAGATTATCAGAAAACCAGCGGGAACCTGCTGTATATCAATGTCTCACTGGTAGAGGGAAGCCTACTAATGGTTTGCAGAATTCCTATAATCACAAATTGTACCTGTAAGATGTGCTGTCCTCAAGTTTCACTGTTAACCTTTGCCTCCATTTACTCGCCTCGAATTAGTTCGCGCCTGCAGACAGGCAGCCTAACTTCCCTATTTGCAAAGAGGACTGCAGTCACGACTTGCTGGACGCATCGTGTCAAGGAATAGCATGTGCGTATTGACGATTGCCACATCATAAACAGAGCCCATATTGTGCACCTGTAATACCAGCTACAAATTCTTAGATAGCTGCTGTGTCCACTGATGTATGCCTGTTTTCAGTATGTCTTTTAGTTTTTGTGCAGTCGTCTTCTTAAATGCCGAGGTACTTATGAATGCCCCTGGATGTCATACGCCTCCCGGGCTGTAAAATGAAACGTCGGGAAATGCCTTCTTCACCTGTTCCCCTGCTAATTGCTCTTTGCCTGCAGGAAGGCCGCTGCAACATGGCTGAAACGTCAGTTATGTCAGTACTTCAGAATTTTGTAAGATGACGTGACAGTAGGCCCAGAAGGATTTTAAGACAGTTGGCGAGTGAGGTCTGTTCATATGCAGCCTGGGAGAAGACTCGGACAAAAGCCAGTGTATTGGAGTCTAGAGGTCTCATCACACGCTGCTACTCTGAGAGGCAGCCTTGTCGAAGATCGCCACCACACTCTTCGTTGCGAATATTCGCATCGCGATGATCCTAGGCACGTGGACGCAATCACGCTGAATGGCTGGCTGTCCCAGGTCACCTGTACTACTTGGCCAACTCCGGAGGCGGAAATCCTAAGCCTTTGTTTCGCCTCGTTCTTTTTCAGATCATGGCCTGTTATCTGATATGTATGTGTCTAGTTGAGAGACTCTTGGTCAATGTCAAGATTTTGTCGTGTTGTTTACCCTTGCTTGCAATGTTCCAAGAAGTCCACTTACCTACCTTAGTGTATCCTTGTTTGATATCCCATATTTCCGCATCGTATTCATATAGTCTCAGAATGTAACACCTAGGTCATTAATCTGAATCAGTGACAGAAATAAAACAATTCATTTAGTCATACAAAAAATGTTTCCAGAATGTGTGTCACCGTACAAATATCGTGGATGAATGTACGCAGAAACATGGGTGAGGACCCACGCACTCAGGATTTTACAAAAAAAAGTGAAAATGATAAAACAATTTTTATCTTACGTCGAGGATTAATTTGTATCTCACTATTTGTAGCGCAATTTTTAAAAGCTGATGTCCTCGCTAACTAAACATTAATTTTTTTTGCCTTGCACCGTTCTCACGGAATCAAAATTTTTATTCATCTCTTTTAAATTCTCCCTAACATATTTACACCGTTCTAAAAGTACATACAGGGGAGTGCGAGGAATGACTACTTTTGAAAGCGGAGTTGCAAGAATCTGTTTGTAGAGCATGCCGCATTATGGTTACAATTCTTTGCTGATTGTGTGCAAAGAAAAGGTTGAACTAGGTGGTGTATTACCCCACAAAATAGTTCCGGATGGTAGTACGCTGTGGTTTTGGAGAAAATAGACAATTCGGACCATGTGAAAACTTGTTTTAACAGAAATTAAATGTATACTACAATACATTTTAGTAATGTTCGTTTCACTTTGTTTATATGTACCATTCGAAGTCATTTTGAAACCAAATGACAAAAAACTTGGTTTAGAAGAAACGAGCCTAAAATGTCACATTGGTTGCATACACACTGGTTGCATTCACTGTTCAGCAATAGAGTTAGTTGTAATTACAATGAAACTGTGTGCAGATTTTGAGAATACTTTGCCAGTGTTAAGGGCAGCACGCTGAGGAACTGCTTTACTTTGAAGGTAAGCGTCAGAAAATCTTTCTATTGTTGTTGTGATCTTCAGTCCAGAGACTGGTCTGATCCAGCTCTCCATGCTACTCTATCCTGCGCAAGCCTCTTCATCTCCGAGTAACTACTGCAATCTACACTCCTGGAAATTGAAATAAGAACACCATGAATTCATTGTCCCAGGAAGGGGAAACTTTATTGACACATTCCTGGGGTCAGATACAGCACATGATCACACTGACAGAACCACAGGCACATAGACACAGGCAACAGAGCATGCACAATGTCGGCACTAGTACAGTGTATATCCACCTTTCGCAGCAATGCAGGCTGCTATTCTCCCATGGAGACGATCGTAGAAATGCTGGATGTAGTCCTGTGGAACGGCTTGCCATGCCATTTCCACCTGGCGCCTCAGTTGGACCAGCGTTCGTGCTGGACGTGCAGACCGCGTGAGACGACGCTTCACCCAGTCCCAAACATGCTCAATGGGGGACAGATACGGAGATCTTGCTGGCCAGGGTAGTTGACTTACACCTTCTAGAGCACGTTGGGTGGCACGGGATACATGCGGACGTGCATTGTCCTGTTGGAACAGCAAGTTCCCTTGCCGGTCTAGGAATGGTAGAACGATGGTTTCGATGACGGTTTGGATGTACCGTGCACTATTCAGTGTCCCCTCGACGATCACCAGTGGTGTACAGCCAGTGTAGGAAATCGCTCCCCACACCATGATGCCGGGTGTTGGCCCTGTGTGCCTCGGTCGTATGCAGTCCTGATTGTGGCGCTCACCTGCACGGCGCCAAACAGGCATACGACCATCATTGGCACCAAGGCAGAAGAGACTCTCATCGCTGAAGACGACACGTCTCCATTCGTCCCTCCATTCACGCCTGTCGCGACACCACTGGAGGCGGGCTGCACGATGACGGGGCGTGAGCGGAAGACGGCCTAACGGTGTGCGGGACCGTAGCCCAGCTTCATGGAGACGGTTGCGAATGGTCCTCGCCGATACCCCAGGAGCAATAGTGTCCCTAATTTGCTGGGAAGTGGCGGTGCGGTCCCCTACGGCACTGCGTAGCATCCTACGGTCTTGGCGTGCATCCGTGCGTCGCTGCGGTCCGGTCCCAGGTCGACGGGCACGTGCACCTTCCGCCGACCACTGGCGACAACATCGATGTACTGTGGAGACCTCACGCCCACGTGTTGAGCAATTCGGCGGTACCTCCACCCGGCCCCCCGCATGCCCACTATACGCCCTCGCTCAAAGTCCGTCAACTGCACATACGGTTCACGTCCACGCTGTCGCGGCATGCTACCAGTGTTAAAGACTGCGATGGAGCTCCGTATGCCACGGCAAACTGGCTGACACTGACGGCGGCGGTGCACAAATGCTGCGCAGCTAGCGCCATTCGACGGCCAACACCGCGGTTCCTGGTGTGTCCGCTGTGCCGTGCGTGTGATCATTGCTTGTAGAGCCCTCTCGCAGTGTCCGGAGCAAGTATGGTGGGTCTGACACACCGGTGTCAATGTGTTCTTTTTTCCATTTCCAGGAGTGTATATCATTCCGAATCTGCTTAGTCTATTCATCTCTTTGTCTCCCTCCGCTCCTCCCTCCAATACTAAATGTTATACATACGTTGATTAAAATAACTTTTGCTTGACGTTAGTCAGTCGAGTGGCAGGGGCCAAACGCCACCCAATTGTAGTTGTTTCTCGAGTTCCACGCGCTCACTGTACGGCCTATTATGCAGGAGCATGCGGAGTGTCTGGCTGAATGCCCGAAACACTCATACCGCTGTTGCAATCTTTCAATCACTAAGTTAGTTTGTTCCAGTTGCAGTGTTGTTATTTGTCTCTTACATTTGTATTTTCATACTCTGTTTTCACAAGATTATAAAAATCAGAGACGTACGTGATGTTATCTAATATGTGGGAAACCTTTGGGGAATGGATAGAGTACTTAAAAGAAGCAAAATAATTTATAGACACAAACGGTCAATTTTGTTTACCTGCGTAGTTACTGACACATGTTTGCTTCGTTTCTGTCTTTTCGTTTTCAAATTTCCAGTATGGTTCTACAGTTAGTTTTTCTTTTTAATTGTTATTTGTTTTGGGGAAACATTAACTCAAAGCTGTCATGTTTAACTTACTTGCGATAGTACTAGTAAATTTACAAAACTATTTAGTATTAACAACACGATCAACACTGGAAGCTTACACTGCTGTTCTTACTGGACTAGTGTTTAGTGTGCACTGAACATTCTTCTTCAGCCAGATACTGAATCGGCTATTGCCGAGAGGGTCACCACCTAACAATCGCGTTTTAGCGATCTCAGTTAGAAAGGGACGTGTTGTGTTTAACTTCCAGGCACGAGTGCGACGCCTGCTTGGCCGTATTCTTATTAAACTAGTGTGTACTGTACATTTCTGGTTAATATTAATTCTAATCAGCACACGTTGGTCCTGCTCCTGATGTATGGGCTTGCAAATTGCAATGCGTCTTAAGCCAGACATTTGTATGCTGAAAGATTTTGTGACTGAAATTTACCGAACAGTGAGACATTCCAAAGAATACGTGAACATCTTGTGGAGATAAGCTCTTTTGAGTAACTGTCATTTCATCATGGAAAATCCAGTAAAGAGAACACCTGATTTAGAAGTTCCCGTACTTCATTATATTGAGGACAATAATGGCAACGGTATTAAAGAAATAGCATAAACTGAGAATGTGAGTGAAGTGCGTGTTAGGAGAGCAGCTCCCATTTCCATACCACCTCCAGAGAGTGTAGGGTATTACTGGAACAGATTTTCAATCTACAGAAACTTTTTTATACTTGGTTACTGGGAATGTGTGCTTAGGACCAACACTTCCGGTCTGCCATACTATTCACTGATGAAACAAAGCTTACAATGAATGATGGGTAGAATTTTCTCAAAACCCATGTATGGGCAGATTAGAATTCTTTTATAGTTTTAGAAGCTGGGTACCATCAACAGATTAGCATCAATGTATGGGCTGGCTTGATTGGAGACAGATTAACTGGACCTTTGTATTCCATGATACACTGACTGGAGCATTATATAGTGAATATTTATTGGAATATTATGTGTTTTGTTGTAAGACGGTCTACTACACTTACGTCAGAACAAGTGGTTCATACACCATGGGGCGCCACCTCATTTTATGCAGCCAGCAAAAACAGTTTTAAATCAGGGTTTTCAAAATGAATGAACAGGTCTTGGGGCAGCAACTTCTTGACCTACACGATGTCCTGACCTCAATCCATTGGATTTTTTTTTTTTAGGCATTTAAAGGGAATAGCGCATTCAAGAAGCATTACGAATGTTGACATTTCTCGCTAGTGTGTTCAAGAAGGATTTCTGCAAATACAGCAGACACTTGGAACATGGGAGCGATTAAAAAAGTCCATAATGGGGCGTTCAGAAGCTTGCGTTAAAGCTAATGATACACATTTCGAGCATTTCACTTAGCCATTAGAAGACAATATTTGAAAAGAAAAAGTAGCTGCAGAGCTGACCTGGAAACTTGAAAACGGAAAGACTCGAACATCCAACAACAACAAAAAGTACACTTACTGTGAAAATAAGAACGTGTTTACTGAATCTTTCATCAGTTCTTGGTGGACCAACAGTATAACAAATAAAAAACGCTAGTTTGCTTCTGTTCTGCAGTAATAATTTATTGTGTTAACAGGTTTTCGGCTAACAAGGCCATCATCAGAAATTTACTGACTACTGTCGCCAACCTAACACAATAAATTAATGGCGTAGAACAAAAGCAAACTAGCGCTATTCATTTATTAATATAAATAAAACTGACCATACGTATACTCAAACATTTTTGTTTCTTTTTAAATCCTCTATCCATTCCTCATACGTTTCTCACATATTAAATAACACGCTGTACCTTTATTTAATATGCAATTCGTTCTTGTGTTTTGCAGTCCGAAGACTGAATTGATGTAGCTCTCCACATTAGAGTATTAGAGTCTAATGTGCAAGCCTGTTCATCTGTGCATTTTTATTACAATCTGTATCCATCTGAAGTAGTCCACTGGAGTTAAGCTTTAACTTTGGTCTCATGTACAGTTCACCCCCCCCCCTCCACATTAGAGTATTAGAGTCTAATGTGCAAGTTTTGCATCACTCCTGAAGATAGACGTTGACTATGGATATTGTATCACAGACACAGCCCCTTTCACTGTTCAGAGATGTCACTAAACCCGCCCAAAGACGTAAACAACCTTGCATGAGCAGCCCCTATTGGACGGAAGGGGTCCGACAGCCGATCAGTTCCAGTCACTCCACCAGGAAGGAGGTACACAGCTGGTGCTGTCTGTATTTCAACCATCCCTAGACGGTCAATACCGCAGTTCGATTGCATCCGCATTGTTACTTTGTGCCAGGAAGGGCTCTCAACAAGAGAAGCGTCCAGGCGTCTCGGGATGAACCAAAGCAATGTTGTTCGAACATGGAGGAGATACAGAGAGACAGGAACTGTTGATGACATGCCTCGCTCAGGCCGCCCAACGGCTAGTACTGCAGTGGATGACCGCTACCCACGGGTTATGGATTGGAAGAACCCTGACTACAACGCCACTATGTTGAATAATGCTTTTCGTGGAGCCACAGGACGTCGTGTTACGACTCCAACTGTGTGCAATAGGCTGCATGATGCGCAACTTCACTCCCGACGTCCATGGCGAGGTCCATCTTTGCAACCACGACACCATGCAGCGCGGTACAGATGGGCCCAACAACATGCCGAATGGACCTCTCCGGATTGGCATCAAGTTGCCTTCACCGCTGTGTGACGCATATGCCTTCAACCAGACAATCGTCGGTGACGTTTTTGGAGGCAACCCAGTCAGGCTGAACGCCTTAAGACACACTGTCCAGCGAGTGCAGCAAGGTGCAGGTTCCCTGATGTTTTGGGGTGCCATTATTTGGGGCCGACGTACGCCGCTGTTGGTAATGGAAGGCGCCGTAACGGTTGTACGATACGTGAATGCCATTCTCTGACCGATGGTGCAACCATATTGGCAGCATGTTGGCAAGGCATTCGTCTTCATGGACGACAATTCGCGCCCCCATCATGCACATCTTGTGAATGACTTCCTCAAGGATAACGACATCGCTCGACTAGAGTGGCCAGCATGTTCTCCAGACATGAACCCTATCGAACATGCCTGAGATAGACTGAAAAGGGCTGCTTATGGACGACCTGACGCACCAACCACTCTGAGGGATCTACGCCGAATCGCCATTGAGGACTGGGACAATCTGTGTGCGTGTGTGTGTGAAATCTTATGGGACTTAACTGCTAAGGTCATCAGTCCCTAAGCTTACATACTACTTAACCTAAATTATCCTAAGGACACACACACACACCCATGCCCGAGGGAGGACTCGAACCTCCGCCGGGACTAGCCGCAGGGACAATCTGTACCAACAATGCCTTGATGAACTTGTGGATAGTGTGCCACGACGAATACAGGCATGCATCAATGCAAGAGGACGTGCTACTGGGTATTAGAGGTACCGGTGTGTACAGCAGTCTGGACCACCACCTCTGAAGGTCTTGCTGTATGGTGGTACAACATGCAATGTGTGGTGAGCAATAAAAAGGGCGGAAATGATGTTTATGTTGGTCTCTATTCCAATTTTCTGTACAGGTTCCGGAACTTTCGGAACCGAGGTGAAATAAAACTTTTTTTGATGTGTGTATCTGCTGTCCGTATCTTAGTTCCATACGAGGCTAACTCTATGCAGGAACCTTTCTAATATTTAAATTTATATTCTAAGTTAAAAAATTGTTTTGCAGAAATGCTTTTCTTTTTATTACAAGTCTGCATTTTATGTCCTCTCTATTTAGTCCATTATGAGTTATTTTGATTCCCAAACAGCAAAATTCATTGACTACTTATTAGTGTCTTATTTCCTAATCTAATTCCCTCAGCATCACCTGATTTAATTCGATTATATTCCATTACCCTTGTTTTGCTTTTATGAGTTTCATTTTATATCCCCCCTTCAAGACACTGTCCATTATGTTCTGTTGCTCTTGTAAGTCGTTTGTTGGCCCTGTCAGAATTACAGTATCATCGGCGTACCTCAGATTTACTTCTACTACCTCCCATTACACATATTTCACTTTGTTTCTGTTCATATTGCGAATATAACCGTATCTTGAGACACAGTGCAATCCATTTAATTGGTATGCCAAGTCTTCTTTCGTATCTGAAGAATTACAGTGTCATAAAAAACTTCAGAGTTTCTTGTTCTGGAACTTTAATTTTCTGTCCAAATCCCTCCCAACCGCGGTGGCCGAGCGGTTCTAGGCGCTTCAGTCCGGAAGCGCGCGACTGCTACGGTCGCAGGTTCGAATCCTGCCTCGGGCATGGATGTGTGTGATGTCCTTAGGTTAATTAGGTTTAAGTAGTTCTACGTTCTAGAGGACTGATGACCTCAGATGTTAAGTCCCATAGAGCTCAGAGCCATTTGAACCTTCTCTCTCTCTCTCTCTCTCTCTCTCTCTCTCTCTCTCCTCTCCCAAGCCTCCTTCACAGTCTACTCAATGTACACTTCTTCCCTGTTAAGAGTCCGCGCAGGATACGGTGGCCGATGCGCACTGACCGATTTTCATTCAAAGCACTGCAGGAGTTCATTCGTATGATCGGAAGGGGGGGCCGACATAGTTTGCCCACTTTCCGCTGGTCGGCTACGCGCTGCGGTGACAGAATTGAAGCGCACGCCCTGCACCCTTTCTCAAGGGATTTTACAGAAATTACTCTGCAAAAAAGTAAAAAAAACTAAAAAAATAAATGCGTTGAAACTCCCTAGCAGATTAGAACTGTGTGCTGGACCGAGACTCAAACTCGGAACCTCTGCCTTTCGTAGGCAAGTGCTCTACCGACTGAGCTACCCAAACACAGCTCAGAATCCCTCCTCACAGCTTTACTTCCACCATTACCTCGTATCCTACCTTTCCAAACATCGCTGAAGCACTCATGCGATGAATGTCCTGTACGATGTTTCCAGAATTATGGCATATTTTTGTGACTTATAGCTTTATATGTCAGGTTCAAGATGACATGCCCATCATTTCGAAAATAGTCATAGTTACTGTGATATTTGCGTTTAAGTACGACACTGCACCAAATTCGAAAAAGTTAGCAATGAAAAATAGCAGTTGCTATGGTTTTGCGTTTGGTGCATATTACACAGTACGTTGCTGTGTATGAAATTAAGGTAGCATTTTGAATTTTTTTTTGGACTCGGGTAGACGTCTCCATCTATCATCAGTATCGAGAAAATTGATCTGATGTAGCACACTCATTGGCGATCGTGCACGCAATCAGTAAAGCAAGAATGAAATATCTACAACATTCTTCCTCATATATCATAAAATGTTTGAGATACAGAAACATGATTTTGGCAAATTATTGCACACAAACAGGAGAGTATTTTGCCACATGGTTATCAGGCGAAACTTCATTATTTACTGTGTTATTCTACTAACCACAGACCTTTTCGAAGAACGAATGTGATTTTTAAGGGCTATCGACAGCTAGTTAAAGGAGAAAGCTGTGGGTTTTGGAACAACATAAGTGAAGACATTATACGTTTATTTTATTTTTGTACTGAGGATGTGCTTTTTCATAAGCTGCCTACCTTACTTTTCCTCTGTTGCTCACTTAATAAACCACAGTTCCAGAATTCTCACGCGACTACGTCTGCACAATATTTTAGTGACGTGACATTGAGTAAACTTTGCTGTGAGTTAGCAAAAGAAGAAAATTTTAACAAAGCGACAAGAGATATGTAGGTTTTACTCAAAATCCGCCACTTATGACGCTTTGCTGAAAGCTACAAGTAATTAATAAGCTAGGCGAAAATAAATCGCTGCTTTTGTTGCGTTTTCAGCGGAATTCTTTCTAGATACCAACCAAAGCAGAAGTGACAGTAGATCTTTTTGAATGTTTAGAACGGCACTTCCCTTCGAGCGCATGGCAATACCTTACCTGCAACCCCCGCCACTACCGCTCTCCCAACGCTTGCCCTGCCAATTGCGCATCTACCGGCCATGTTACTCTACACACACTCTACAACTGTGATCTGGTTTCTCTATAAATTGGAGATAGCTTTTCGCTCCCTAGTTTTATCCCTGCTAGCCTCAGAATTACAAAGACTCTAAATTTAAAAGTTTCGATCAGTTTATAACTGATAATAAAAACGAAGTCGACTATTAGGAATTCTTGGGCAGAATGACGTGGTAAACTGACATACTACACGCTACACAATGAGCACTGACAAAAAAGTGTTACAATCACTGAAATATTATTTCAGATTTGACACTGACTTAAAAGTGCATGGCGAATAGTAAGTACCCTGGATACGTGTACTTTACCTACTGTGCAGAAAGACGCAGTGTGTTCGCGCCGACATGAAAGAACCAAGTGGGCACCATCACAATTGTTGGGTTAGGACAGAGTATTGTGTTAGTGTGTTGCATGGGTACCACAGTGCTGTTTTCCTCTATAATTTTGATTTTTTCTGCTGAAAAACGGGAAAAATGAGCCGAACGGCGGGCCTCCATTACAAGAGCATTGTGTATTGCTCCAGAAAGCGAATGATTGATATGTGATGTATTTCTGAAAAGACTCAAACGTTTTAAACAGTTTGCGATGCCTAGCAAAGATAGTAAACTTTTATCCATAGCTGATGGTCAAGCAAATCATAAAAGTCTCAATATTTTGACACGTGCCAAAGGTAAAGGCAGAATAACAATACCAATATGTTTGCCTCCACACAGACCCCTCGACGTTAGACCCTGTACATCTACGAAAAATTACAAAGTGGCGAAAGACATATCCCAGGATGCGTGGCACCACACCGTCAGATAGTGTCATTGTTTGCAGCAGCCACGAAATGTAAATCCTTCTGACAACGGCGGAAAACTGCCGTATTATCTCGCATTTAATGATTTGCTTCTCACTGCAGTCGCGGGCCCCTGCAACAAGGTGAAAGGAAAGTAATGTGCAATACAATTAATCAGTTTACCATATTTGAAAGCAGCGACAAAAATTACGAAAGAAATTACAGAAATGAAAAGAAAGAAGCAAGAAAATCATTAAGACAATTCCGTAAAATACCTGGCATTTTCCAAAAACGTGTAGATTTCCATTCGACCAAACAACGTTGATGTTTGCAAGGAAGGAGGGCAGTTCATCTGAATCAGAATGACAGAATACTTTCCTGCTTGTACTGTGTTTCATAATTTCACCTAATGTTTTTCTGTTAACCCTAAAAAAATTATGCTGAAATTTAAGTTAAAGATCAATTAATGGTCCAGGTAAAACGACGTGGCATGTGTAACTTTATCCTCATATGTCCAAAAATGTCACATTTTCTAATTTTTCTCCCAACTTTAAAATATCCCCTATGAAGCATTCAGTAATCATTTCTGCGCTGCACGTTAATAAGCAATACATTCACGTATTCAATAGCAAATCAACAAAATTGAGATAAACTGTTTAAACAGTTAATGTATTCACAGTTCTTCCAAAATAATGTAACAGTTTCCACTATTACGAGAGTGACAGAAAGGCAAATTAAACATTTTTTATTCATGTATGAAACTCACCTAAGACTATATTCAGTCAAAAATGAGACCCCGTACGCTCTGTTATATGTCTGGTATCTATGAGTATTTTGAAATTACGAAGAAGGTCAGTCGAAGGAAACATGTGGCATATTGGGAAAGCTTCTGAAATGAGTCATCAAGACGCAGTACCTATAGCAAAGCGTATCTTTCCAGAAAACAGATACAGTGATTGGCGACTTGTTCAGAATGCTTAGCGTAGATTTGGTCCAACCTATTCACAAGAAAGAATTGAGCTGTCACTGATCTCGAAATATATGAGGTTCTGCAATAATTTGTTCACTTGTCTTGTACTTTTGAAATATAAATTAATCTTTCTCGTGCCTAAGGAATGCCTCAATTGCATCCCTAACTCGCTACCACGACAGGTCAGTGGCGACACTGATAGATGAGTGTACCGATGCCATTACATCCCAGGCCTTCGCACATCGATTGACGCAGTAGTTGATAGCTGTTTGCCTTTATGCCTCAATAACTGCAAGATATACTGTAGGTAATAACCAGAAAATGGATAATAATCGAGCTAAGTGGATGACTCTTTTTGTTTGTGTTGTGTTAATAGCAACGCCGTTTGTCAAACAAGGAGAAGAAATTGAGCCAAACAAGAAGAATTAACAATGAAAGCTCTCAAGTATGTTTAACTCAGACATAAGTCTACGGGCTTCTGATGATAAAAACAAAGAGTACGACTGAGAAGTACTTCTTATTAAGCATCAAAACCGAAGTTTTCATCAATTGGCTGAAAATGCTTCATAGTAATGTTTCCGCGTGAAGGGAATGACTGTTTAATTTCATACTATATTACAAACATGTAGACAACTTCGTTCGGTGCCTAGAAAAGAGAAACTTCATTGTTTCCTAAACACCAACATATACGTTAGAGTGCTAAAATATTAGTACGGCACGCTGCTTTTCCTGTGTGTCACCACAAAGCCAAACGTGTCACATTTTGCGTTATTTACTCTGAAAACGAAGGGACAGGAAATCAACGACGTTACGAAGTAGAAAATTGTATCACAAAATTTTTACACCACATTTACATACAATAAATATACTTAATTTCGTAACGTCACGGGATAAGAACAGTTTGCTAGGACGTCCCTTGGACATCGTCTGGAGGGATGAGGGCGGGGGAGGCAGCCCTTTGACGTACTGAACAGGTTAGCCTGCTACACGTTGTTGCGGTTCTGGTCTGTTGTGAACTGTCATTAAAAATGGACTCGGCTCTGTTGGAAGTAAAGTACTTTTGCGATGAATAAATATTTTCACGAACCAGACACGCTTTCAAAACGGCGAATGACTGATGTAATAATCCTGGAGCCCTACTTCATATACGCTGTGTTACCCACAGCTCTTCTATTACAGTACTGTTTCCTATGTCGCCAAACTGCGAGAAATGTAAGACCTCTCAAGAAGAAGAAGAAGAAGAAGAAGAAGAAGAAGAAGAAGAAGTGAACGCGAAGGGATATGCTATTTCTGAGAATGTGTTACATTTTACAGGAGTTTTTGAAAATGTGTGCTGCACAGTTTCTCTAATTCACATTCTTGCAAAAAAGATTCAGTGGAATACGGCCACCTAAAACAACTCCTTGAAGATGCTCAAACACCCTTGAAAAAACCGAGGGAATAACTGATACACACAAGCAGCTTGCTGTAATAGTCTAGACTATAGGACGCAAATTACCACGCACTCATGCGCTACCATTTTCTAGCATTATTCACCAGGAAAGTCGTTTACGACAGTTGCACATAAAAAGAAAATGTGTAAGTTTTCAACATCGTTCACTGGCGTTTTTTAGATGACAGAACAAAAATGTGGTATAGAACAGATGTTCTAATCTACAGCCAACAACTGTTGTTGGTTGGTTGGTTGTTTTGGGGAAGACCAGACAGCGAGGTCATCGGTCTCATCGGATTAGGGAAGGACAGGGAAGGAAGTCGGCCGTGCCCTTTGAAAGGAACCATCCAAGCATTTGCCTGCAGCGATTTAGGGAAATCACGGAAAACCTAAATCAGGATGGCCGGACGCGGGATTGAACCGTCGTCCTCCCGAATGCGAGTCCAGTGTCGAACCACTGCGCCACCTCGCTCGGTAACTGTTGTTGCTGTTGTACTGGATGTATGATACTTCACAACATAGGCCTATCACACACTCTATGTAGTATACTGAACTGACTGATCATAATTAAGTAGTTTAGCTCTGTGTGGACACACGCATTAGGTTGCGTATTTTCATAATACCATTATAGTGCATTGTGCAGAGCAATGAAAGAAATGTGCCTAAAACTTTAATTACAGATGACTTTGGCTGCCACGGAAGCAAAAGCGGATTTTAGTTGGAAGTGGATGGTGAGAGCTGTAGTTACACCAATGAAAGAAACACAGCATTGTGGATAGCTCTTTGACATAGTTCAAACGGCTCTGAGCACTATGGGACTTAACATCTGAGGTCATCAGTCCCATAGAACTTAGAACTACTTAAACCTAACTAACCTAAGGACATCACACACATTCATGCCTGAGGCAGGATTCAAACCTGCGACCGTAGCAGTCGCGCTGTTCCGGACTGAAGTGCCTAGAACTGCTCGGCCACCGCGGCCAGCGCTCTTTGACATCATATGTACACAAAGTACAATTGTCTGTTGTGAATTTCTTTTAATATTAAATTCGCCTATCATCACAATTTTATGAAGCTTGCTTAAAATTTTTCTACAGCTGTTATTTCAAATTCTTCAGCTATCCTTTGACAAAATTTTGTGCATGCCTATCAGACAGCAACTCAATCGGCTTCTCTTCTACGGTTTTCCTCACAATAGGCCTTCACTCTTCGAAACATACAGAATGACTAATTTGCATTAGCAGGTATACTGAGGGCAATCTGGTGCATTGTTGTCAGATTCCTGATGATGTCATACGCCGTTGTCAGAGTTCCCCCACCCTCCTCTCCCTCTGGCATAGTCCAGTTGCCCTACGTATATACAATGACATAAAATTCAGATTTTAGTGGGAAATTAACACTTTGATGGGAAATTAAAAAATAGCTCATTCTGCCAGTGGATTCCCCCCCCCCCCCCCACACACACACACACCTAGACATCACTGTGGAAGTACAGGTATTGTCCTAGGTATAAATTAGTAGTAAATGCAAGACGGCATTCACGATCGTACAGCCATTTTCGCGGCTTCCATGACCAACAGCGGCGTACGTCGGCCCCACATAATGCCACCCCAAAACATCAGAGAACCTCCACCTTGCTGCACTCGCTGGACAATGTGTCTAAGGCGTTCAGCCTGACTGGGTTGACTCCAAAAACGTCTGGTCGAAGGCATAAGCGACACTCATCGGTGAAGAGAAAGTGATGCCAACCCTAAGCGGTCCATTCGGCATGTTTTTTAGGCCCATCTGTACTGTACTACTTGGTGTCGTGGTTGCAAAGATGGACCTCGCCATGGATGTCGGGAGTGAAGTTGCACATCATGCAGCCTTTTGCACACAGTTTGAGTCGCAACATGACGTCCTGTGGCTGCACGAAAAGCATTATTCAACATGGTGGCGTTGCTGTCAGGGTTCCTCCGATCCATAATCTGCGGTTTGTGGTCATCCACTGCAGTACTAGCCGTTGGACGGCCTGAGTGAGGCATCTCATCGACAGTTCCTGTCTCTCTGTATCTCCTCCATGTCTGAACAACATCGCTTTGGTTCATCCCAAGACGCCTGGATACTTCCCTTGTTGAGAGCCCTTCCTGGCACAAAGTAACAATGTGTACGCGATCGAACCGCGTTATTGACCGTCTAGGCATGGTTAAACAACAGACAACATCAGCCATGTACCTCCTTCCTGGTGGAACGACAGGAACGGATCGACTGTCGGACCCTCTCCGTCTAATAGGCGCTGCTCATGTATGGTTGTTTACATCTTTGAGCGGGTTTAGTGACATCTCTGATCAGTCAAAGGGACTGTCTATATGACACAATATCCACAGTCAACGTCTATCTTCAGGAGTTCTGGGAACCATGGTGATGTAAAACTTTTTTGATGTGTGTACTTGATAAGGCCACCTTGTTGTTGTCCAGCAGTGTGGGTTTATACAAAGTTGTTGAAAATTTGTAGCCCTCCGCTGAGTCCAAGAAACTTCCCTTTGACCAGCTTGCACCACAAGCACCTTGGGATTTCATGCGTGACCTGGAACACTGATTTGCAGTGTCTCTGGAGCAAGAGTAGTTTTGAGTATTCCAAATGTGCTACCTCTTATGTAGACACAGTAGCTGGGGACATGGTTGTCTTATTAGCACTTGGTCTTAAGGTTCAGAGTAGGGCATTTAAATTATCTGACCCTTCTTTATCCAATGTTACCCAGATTGCGGAATGATATGAGCTTACAACTGTGGTAAGGGATGTCCTTTCTGATAATTTTTTCTCAGCGATGTCACAGTGTTGCATGTCTTTGTCTGCACCAAGCTCAGTAGGTTTATGTTGGTCACAGTGATGTAATTTCCACCCATGGCGATTTTCTCATACCGCTCATTGGGTAAGCCAGTGGTCCTGCCCCAAATGTCATTTTTTGAATTTTCATCACGACTGCCCACACATGGCAGCTGTGATTGTGGTGCGCCACCACCATATAAACCATTTGGTGACTGTTTGTGGCAGTTGGTTAGCCGCAAGTCAGTCAGTGGATGGCCCTGTGTTTACAGTCTTGCATGGGCCTCTGCAGCATATTTTGGTGACAGTTTGTGGAGGGGAGGCCAGTCGAGCTTCAAGTCAACATGGGAGCGATGGTGAGCATCATTAATCAAGATGAACACAGGCTCTTGGGGTGTCTAGAATTGCAGCAGCTGCTACATCAGATTGTTTCTTACAGTGAACAGTGCTTTCTTTAAAAGGGGCAGTTCTCTGTCTCTGCGAATTATAAGAATGTGGAACAGCAACTTATATTGTTAGTAATCAATTCACCATTGGCATAAAATATTTTTGGAGTAGATACCCTTTCTATTTTCCGTTTCCAATACATTTAGTGTCTCGATCCATTCTTTTTCATGATCCTGTCTCACTGGAGTTATACTGCCAACTGCTTCAAAATACTTTGGGGCCGGGCATAAATCTTTGAGGCACACATTCCTCTTAAGTCATCAGTGGTACCTAAATTCTGTGGGCTCCGCCCCATTCCCTTCGCCATGTGTGACAAAGTGAAGGCCGAGTTGCAGCACTGGCAGGATTAAGCTGTCGTTCCTCCTATTTCATCGAGTCAGTAGACCACCACATTTGTGGTGATTCAAAATTCCTGATGGGGCTATATGCCTTTGCAGCGATTTTGAACAGACAGTCAATGCAAAATTTTGTCATGGATTCATATGCAGTTCCACAGCTGGCAGCTATTGGCAAAGTTTTCAGGAGGGGGGTGGGGAGAGGGAAGAGGAGAGGGCAGTAGGCATCGACTTGAACAATGCCTACCTGCAGCTGCCATTGGATGCAGTCTCACAGACTTTCTTGGTCCTCAGTACCAGTTTAATCGCTTGCCTTTCAAAATATCATCTGCGACAGGAATTTATTAATAGTATTTGGAGCAGTTGATTCAGGACATTCCCTGTTGCACCTTGATGACATCTGGGAAATGGTTCCCACGAGAGAGGAGCATTTGTGAAACCTTCAGTTTCCTATGCCATCTGGAGAATTCCTTTGTTTCAAGCTGGAAAAGTGCAGTTCTTCCTCCCCAGAGGTTAATTTTTTTTTTTGGGGAAATGTGGTTAGCAAAGATGGTATCTATCCAATGACTGAGCGAGGTGGCGTAGCTTGTCCTCCATTTCTAATGATCTTGATGTCTTCCTTCCTTCCTTCCTCCCAATGGATGACCATGTCAAAACCATCACCAACCTGCTAGCGCCCAAGAACCTACCTTCATTCCCTGAACCATGCAAATCTGCCATCCTCTCAAATGGCTTCAACAGAACGGTATCAAGTCTGTCTGATCAGTGGATTGTCAACAGGCTTATCACTCTCTCAATCAGTGTTTGTGTTCTGCTCCATGTGCGGCTTCTTTTACTCCTGAAAAATCTGTTAATCCTGGTCTGTGATGCTTCTGGTATGACACTGGAGCAATCCTGTCTCACTGGAACTTGGGTGGCACAGAACAGTAGTTCACTTAAGCAACAAGGACGCTTTCTGCTGCATGACACAATTATTCACAGGTTAAAAAGGAGATGATAGTCATCATTACAAATGTCACCCAACACGTCAATGCTGATGTAATATTGCAGCTACCAGTCGGGCCCAATCCAGATTTCAGTTGGCAGGAGGCTCTCATGTTCACATTCGATGAGATCCTGCAGCAAACCCTGTCGGATTTTCCACTAACAGCACGACTGGCATCGCTGCTGGCCAACTTTGCCAGAAAACATGTTTTGGTGGTCACGATACATTGGCTGAAAAGCGTGTCTTCTGGTGCAAATCCAATGGAGCATGCATTTTTTGCTCTATGTGAATGACTCAATGTTGTTTAGGGGTTCCTCATGTGTGTCACAGAGGAGCAATTCTGTCCAGTGGTCATTGCCCTAGCGTTGCCCCTTGGGTACTACAATTGCTGCATGCATTGCATTGGTTATAACTCATATGAAGGCATTGGCGTGACCCATAGGTATGGTGAGACTTGCAGGGGCTGTGCACGGAACCAGGCTGCACAGCTGCGCCAGTTTTCTCCTTGGTCAGTCCCAGAGCACCCTTGGGACAGGGTGCACATCAATTTTACAGCTCTGTTTTTGGACAGCATTTGGTTGTTGATGTCTAATTACCAATGTGTAGCCATGCTGTCTTCAACATCATCGACTGTCACTGTTCATGAATTGTTAGTTATTTTTTTCCATTGAGGGATTCCCCCAAGAGCCTTGTGTCTGACAACAGCAGATAGTTTGACTCATGGGAGCTTGATGATTTTTGCATTTGTAATGGTATCTGGCATCTTGACTACCACCCCATTTCACCAAGGTTCTAACTCAGAGGTGGAGCACTTTGTGCATATCTTGAAGATCCAAATAAAGAAGTCACACCATGACAATGCGTTATCGAGTTTTCTAGCTACATATGGTTGATGACAGTCAGTGGGTGCAGCCCGCGGAATGTTTGCTTGCCAACCAGCCAAGGTGTCTCCTGGATTGGTTACACGTTGTCCTCCTGGGGCAGCAGTTTGGACCTGATCCTTTCTCTGGTGGCTGCTGGGTATCATTGTGGCTGCAAAGGTCAGCATTGTTTGTGGTGGATATTGGTAAGTCGCATTTGACTTGCCAAGTAAACCAGCTGTGCCTGCACCCTGTTGTGACTTCTTTGCCTTGGCCTTCTGGTCAGTCAAGTTGATCATGAAGTTGTTCTGGGTGTGGGCTCCCACTTGGGCAGTGAGCTTCCTCATTGCTAGCCTTCACTGTATTCTTGTTATCTGTAGTCTCGGGCCCCAGGATATCTCGCATCTGCACCTACCATATATCTGATTTGCCCTCAACTGCCCCCCCCCCCCCCCGCCCGACCAATGGAGGTGGCTTCGCCCCCACTGCTGCTGAGGGACTCTCACATTGTGTAAGACCCTGTGCCAGTGGCATCACCATTGCCTCCTTTGGTGGTCAATCCTCTGTTGGGTTCTCCTGCAGCCTCCCCAGTTCTATGTCAGAGATCATAACCCAAACCTGGCAATTTTTGGTCCTGTCTGGCCTTTAGGATTTCATATTCTCGCCAGCAGACAGCGCAGTGCAGGCAGATAAACTGATGTGGGTGGCACTGCAGAATAGTGTGGAAACCTGTCTTATGGGATGCACATGGTGTGTAGCATGGGCAGACCCAGTGACAGCGGTGTTTACCTGTAAGTGACAGTAAGCCAGATGGGCCATTGCTTACACTGAGTTCAACTACCACAGACCTCAGCTTGCACATTGTGTCGAGTGTTGCAGCCATGTGCTCAGTTGACAGCCACCTATGTCATCCACATGCACATCGCTACAAGGTTTTGAAGTCTCTGCTTTCTGTGGATTGATTCCCTCTTGGAGTTCTGTTACCAAGCTATTATTGAGCCGCAGGCCGGGGCGGCCGAGCCGTTCTAGGCGCTACAGTCTGGAACCGCGCGACCGCTGCGGTCTCAGGTTCGAATCCTGCCTCAGGCATGGATGTGTGTGATGTCCTTAGGTTAGTTAGGTTTAAGTAGTTCTAAGTTCTAGGGGACTGATGACCTTAGAAGTTAAGTCCCATAGTGCTCAGAGCCATTTGAATCATTTTTTATTATTGAACCACTGTCCACCTCTGAAGTACTTGTGCTGACTGTGTAGTGTAGTGGTGTTGTCACACCAATGCAGATAGTGTTTCTTGAAGAGCAACGAAGGTAGCAGAACAGGTGGAAATTAGTAGATGTAGTTCTAACATGTAGCAATGTTTTTACCACGTTAAGGTGTTACTATTTCTGCTACAGACTGAAAACCTCAACAACTAGGAAACTGAGAGTTCCATACATATTCTTGATAACACTGGCGTTGGTAAACACATCAGATGTTTCCACAGGGTTACTAAATAATTTCTGACAAATTTGGATGTGTTTCCCTCAACAAGGGCGATTGTGTGGAGTATATAGTAGCTATCACTCTGGTAAAATTTGAGAGTGGTGCAGTCATATAATGACTTTCTAATGTTTCTGCAATGAAAGTTGAAACGGTAGGGTGCTAGGTTCTGGGAGTGGTGATGTGATGGACATAAAACAATTTTCATTGTCTATTTATTACAGCAGCCATATTTGAAATCAGATTCTATAAAAGTACAGAAGAATTTAAAAACACGAAACACTCTGAGTTCTGTCTCATTAGATAATCCCCTTAGAGGTTCTAACTGAAACTAAATAGCCTTTGTTCTTTACATCAATGTTACAAAGACCCCAATTCACATAAAAGAAACTTTGAAAATAATAGAATATACAAGATACCGGATACTTCTGAACTGCCTTTAAATTAAAAAGTGAGCCTTAGTAAATCAACAACTCCCGTTAAGCAGGTAGAAACCCAAAATAACGGTACTGAAATGCAATATTAATCAACACACCGCTCAATTCAGTACAGATTCTAAAACATACACATAGAAAATAAACTAAATTTATATAACTTAAGTGGCAAATGGGCCCACAGATAACAGAGAAAATGACAGCTAACAACTGAGTCATCTCAACCAGTAATTTACAGGAACAAACTACAACACACACACCCTTTTAACCTTACGTGACAAAAAACGCCGGCCGGGTTGGCCGAGCGGTTCTAGGCGCTACAGTCTGGAACCGCGCGACCGCTACGGTCGCAGGTTCGAATCCTGCCTCGGGCATGGATGTGTGTGATGTCCTTAGGTTAGTTAGGTTTAAGTAGTTCTAAGTTCTAGGGGACTGATGACCTCAGAAGTTAAGTCCCATAGTGCTCACAGCCATTTGAAGCATTTTTTTTTGACAAAAAAATTAGGAGGTATCTGACGTAAAAAAATGTCATGCACTAGTAGCGCACGTCAATTTTTATAGATGAATGTAAATGGACAGAATTTTTTTAAAAAATACATAACTTAAAGTAATACATACATCAATAGTCACATAGAACGAATGCCTGAAGAAGAGCTCTTATAATAGAGTCAGTGTTTAACTTGGGCAAATTCCTCTTACTAGAATGGTGAGCCGTGTAAAAGGCATCAACCAAATATGGCCATTAGAATAAAACAGGACAGCTTACTGCGAGAACGTCAAACAAAATTAACTGGCACAGCCCCGGGGGTTTTCACAAACCATGGTGAACATTTACCTGCATCAGGCTCAGGAAATAAAGGGCAGTGTATGTGGCTACATCCACCACCCAAGGCAGCAGAAACAGGGCTAGTCGAACTCGAGTATAGCTTGGCACTGCACAGACTGAGGGAAGGGCCTCTCTCCAATAGTTGCAGGCAAGCCATTCAACATAAACATACCCCAAGCAAATTCAGCAAGTGGACGCCATGAGCTTATAGCCCAGGCCACGAACCAATGAGGCTGCATCAGAGTTATTTGATCCCCAGCAGACAGACCAAATGTGACCTGCATGTGCACTTAAACGCTACTCCAGGTGCCACAAAAATGACACCTCGTCACATGCTCGAGAAACCTAGCCAAGCAACGAAACCCAATGAGGTTAAGCAAGTATAGATCTCGACATTAGCACGCCCACAGTTCAGAATGGTTTGGATTGTACCAGCGTTTTCTATGCTGTTTTTCTTTTACAGCACATGGCATTTTATGAGAACTATTCCAACAAATTTAAGTCTTCCATCTGCTTCTCCTGCGCTTCTAAGGGTTCCTGCTTCACTGTTTGCTGCACATTAATCGTCAGATTCTCCATAGGATGTCTAAATGGCCGCATCTGACATACATACAGCAAATCACTGAATTTTCACGACAATTTTGTGCTGAAAGAAATGAATGTACCACCGGAATCAATGAAATTGCGCACCTAAACAGACGAATTTCGGGTCAAACCTGGCCTATACCATTTCACTTTCGTCTGAACTATACCAGCAAGGCATCTCTGATTTTGTTCGAAATCTCTTGTCAAGCACTGCAAACAGTCCTCTAGTACCGATCATATTAGCCTCGTATATCCCGTTTTCCAATACAGTATATGGCACTTTCTGAGAATCATTTTAAAAAATCTGGTTTCCATCAACTTCCCTATACTTCATGATCTCAAAGAACGATTCCACTTAAGCTGCGAAACGTTTTCATGACCAAAATCGTAATGATTTTTATGTTTCATACAATTTTACAAGTTTAGCGGTACTATATCTCTCAAGTACATTATGTTTAGCTGCTAACACAGTGTTTCACAGTAGGAAATTCCCTGCAATTCATCTATACATAACTGCAACAGGCTGCATCAAACAACAAACAGTTAACGTAGCAGGTTGTAGAAGTGTCGTGATTATACAGGGTGTCTCATCTAACTCTGTCACCTCAAATATCTCTGGAACAACAATAGATATTCAAAAACGGTTTTCACCAGCATGAACGTACGACAGGGGCTTAGGAAACCAAATACTATGCGAAATTTTAAAACATAAACAAATACTATTTTCAACACAAACTTGTGTTTTTTAAATGGACACCCCCTATTATTTCATATGCAATCAATAGCATGAAAACTCACAAAAATAATGGCATTGGTCGATTCGCAATACGTCAATTAGATCCCGAGAAATTGCGAAGCGAAGTTGACGTTTGAAATAAATGAAGCGCACAGCTGGTGCACGTCCTGAGACCCAAGTGTGCACCTCACACTGACGGTAATCGTGATGTGATTGACGTACTACATCAGCGGAGTGTTAATGTATGGTGTAGTATTGTATGACAACACATCATTGGCCCCTGTTTCATTGATGTCACTCCTAAAGGGGGATAGCTGGCCGTTGTGGCCGAGCGGTTCTAGTTGCTTCACTCCGGAACCGTGCTGCTGCTACGGTGGCAGGTTCGAATCCTGCCTCGGACAGGGATGTGTGTGATGCCTTTAGGTTAGTTAGGTTTAAGTAGTTTTAAGTCTAGGCGACTGATGACCTCAGATGTTAAGTCCCATAGTGCTCAGAGCCATTTGAATCTAAAGGGGGATAGGTTAGCCCCTTCTTGAGCTGTACGTTACTTGAACCGGTCCCGCTCTTGTAATGTGTCAAATAATGCGGTATCAGAATGATTGATGTCCTGTGCATAATGTTTATTGTTGCGAAATGTCAACTAGAGGTTGTTGGTTTCACGCTTCTCAACCTCGTAAGTTCTGAAATTTGTGGCCTGTAAAGGATAGCAACGGCATCACAGCTTCTAACGTAATGCATGGCATGTAGTACTGCGCTCAGAACAGGGGTTGCCTGCACTGGCGCCTGTATCCTGCTGTAAACACACCAATATCACCACGGCACGCTCTACCTTCAGTGTACAAGTGTCTCCTAATCTGGTTTGCTGAACTGCTCTCATACTGTAACATAATTCACATACGTTGCCACATTAAACCTATTTTCTTGTGGCTTGTTACATTTGCTGCCGACCTTCACTAATGAAGAAAAACTAAATATTATTTTAATTTATGGCAAATGCCGCAGAAATGCAACCACAGCTGTGACACTGTGTGCTGAACGCTACCCAGATCAGTGGTGTCCGTCACATCGAACCATTGGCAACATCTGCAAGACACTCACGGAAACAGTAGGCTGGGCTCCCACAAAACGTCGACGTACAATGACAGTGACTGGCAATGGAAACGAAATTGCTATTCTGGCTGCTGTAGCGCACAATCCTCGGGTGGGAGTGCAAGAAATTGCACGAGGTGTAGAAATAAGCCACAATAGTGTGTGCAGAATCTTGCATTGGCATTGGTTTCATCCGTTCCATATCTCACTGCACCAAGAACTGTATAGGAATGACTTTGAATCCTGCATTGCATTCTGTCGTTTTGCACTTCAGCAGTTGCAAAGTAATCCAGTATTCCTAAGCAATATGTTGTTTACGGATGAAGCTTCATTTACAAATCATGGTAATGTGAATTTGCGGAACATGCATTACTGGTCCGTGCAAAATCCCCACTGGATTTGCCACGTTGCACATCAATGACAATCGAGTGTCAATGTTTGGTGCGGTATAATTGCTAATTGTATTGTAGGTCCCTATTTTACATTGAATTGATAGCGATATGCATCATTTCTTCAACACACACTAGCGCTCCTCATGGGAAATCTAGGACTGGAAAGTCGTCTATCAATGTGGTTCCAACATGATGGATCTCCCGCACACAATGCAAAAGTTGCCAGAGACGTTCTAGATGCGACATTTCCAAATATGTGGATGGAGCTTGGAGGTACTGTGCGATGACCAGCATGATCCCCCCACTTGAAACCATTAGACTTCTCTCTCTGGGGGAAGTGAGAGACAGAGTGTTTCAAGAACCTCGAATGGTAGTAGAGGATAAGCAACATCGTATTACTGCGGCGTGTGCACCAATATCTGTAGAAACTCTACAATTTGCGCAACACTCTCTCTTTACCCATCTGCAAACGTGTATTGATGCAGACGGAGGGCACTTCGAACATATGTTGACAATGGTCAAGACGTGGGTCATTTTCTACGCTGTATGTTATGCACAACAATACAGTTTCTGTGCGTGACAGGGCACTAGTAAATGTGTTTAGCAAAGTGAAGTCAAGTGTGTTATCTCTAATTGTAGCTCTAGTTGTCGCTTCACTAGAATAAACATATATTATAATTTGAAAAACGTAACTTTGCGTTGGACGTGTTACTTGTTTATTTTTGTGGATTGTGCATACCTTCCCATTGTGTGTACCCCTGACAGATGCAGCATGAGGTGCCCGCCTGAGTATCAGGACGTGCGCTTCATTTATTTCAAGCATCAACTTCACTTCGCAATTTCTTGGGATCTAATTGACGTATTGCGATGCAACCAACGCCATTATTTATGTGATTTTTCATGCTATTGATTGCATACGAAATAATAGGGGGTGTCCATTTAAAAATATACTAGTTTGTGTAGAAAATAGTATTTGTTTATTTTTTAAAATTTCGCATAGTATTTGGCTTCCTAAGCCCCTGCCGTACATTCATGCTGGTGAAAAACGTTTTTGAATATGTTTTGTTGTTCCAGATATATTGGAGGTGGAAGAGTTAGTTGATACACCCTGTAATTAGACTACCATCACTGCGACCTACGTACACCTGCAAATCAAAGAAGCACAATTCAGCCCTTATATCATAGACATCTACCCTGAAGATGTACTGTGAGTTAATTGTTAGACATATACATCACGTTTCCACAGGATTTCCAAATCATTTCTGATGAATGCAGGTTTGCTTCCTTCAACAACGTACTTGTGTTGGATGTCTTTTACTGACGAAGGTTGCAGGTGGTACTGACAGTGAGGTCTGCTGTTAGAACTTGTACTACATTCTACACACAGGCTTACAGTTGTTGGCAGATCTTACAAGAAGATGTGAGTTGTACAGTGGTTGCTTCTGGAGCTTTCTGACATTGTACTTCTACACACAACTCCAGTAAATTGGGTCCCATTCATATCAGACTAATTTTATCGCTAAGACATCAATCATAATGCTCCTCAAACCATGTACCACGATTCAGTCTTATACCATAGTCAATTACATGAATGTCTGTACACGAAAATGCGCTACAGTCATTCTTAAAAATTTGTGGACGATGTGGCTTAGTTAGTTGAGTACTATTACCACATTCATTCCTTATATTCAAATAGCAGATACCATGGCATAAGGTATTGTCAGTAGATTCGTACTATAGATACCGATAGCTTCCAAATAGCTGTACATGTAGAAGACTAGTAACCGCAGATTTTCAGTTAGTTTACTACAGTAACCATAAACTCTTTTGATTGGTAACAATGTTATTCTTTAACTAACACTGATTTTCACTGTAAGTTTGTTTGATACTGATGAAGACAAAACATAAACGCCAATCATCCTTCCAATAAACAGAAACTGAACTAATGCCCAGGCCGGCATTGCATTTTTCAGCGATTTTTGGACGATTCCTCGTGTAAATCGTTGGTGTTTTGTGTTAGACGAAAGACTTCTAAGATGTCCAGCAGATTCATGAATGGCGACGGCTGAGAAATCTGAATATGTGAGCGATTTGTGAAACATGCTCATAATCGACTGGTGGGGTAGTGGGATTTCTATCAGCAAACTTACACACTTCCATATGCTTTTTAAATAATTTTCCAATAAATGTCCATATGATTCTCCCACAGCAAGGGTGCGTACATGTGCAGGACGTCTTTAGGCTGGTCAAGATAGCAGATGTCAGGGGCTGGATGTGAAATGGCCATATGCACGGTTTTCGGCGTCAATTGTACAAGTTTGCTAGCTTGTAAGACATTGAAATACGTTCGTCTGTAGTGAAAATAGTTACAGCAATTGTTGAACTTAAGGGTTATTCAAGGTCATGAGGAGCGTGATTTTATAAAGGCAATCCCGAAATACTTCAGACGGAGTTCACACTCGGAATATTTTATGTGAAGCACGAATATGGTTCCAGAAATGAACAATTCTTGCACTGTTCAGTACAGACTACATAACACTTTACCTCAAAACTATAACAACTTACTCTCAAACTGTAACAAAGTGCCCCCTATCAGCAGTAAATCGCCTCCCACATTGTAACAAATTGCCCCAAAACTGTAAACAAGATGAATGACATCGCAGTCTGCATGGTAAGCGGTACAAGATGACAGGCCTGACAGTATGTCCATCTGCATGGTTCTAAGTTAACAACTCCAAGATAGCGATGCAAGATGATCATCCATGATGTCATCAATGAAGTCGGCATCCAAGATGAAGGATGTGGAGATACAAATCAGTTCAAAATAGTTGTTCAAATTTCTGTAGCACTGTGGTCGCTTACTCCCACCACTCCTCACTATAAACTTGCCAGGCCGGTACACGCCGGTGAAATGTTAATAATCATAAAGCATCATCAGAGATCTACCGTCTCCAGATAGAAATATCTAACACATTAAACTGTATCAACCCCATCTCAGCGTCTTTAATATTGGCAGGGTATTTTCTTTTTTTTCCCCAACACAACAGCTCCCGGACATAGCCAACGCAGTGCCTGATATAACTGAGCACCAGAATAAATCAAGTCAATACTCAGACATGTTCCCTGATTTTTGTAGGAGACAGAATTGTTTCCATACTTCTGAATTTCCAATACGTCGAAATTCTGCAGCGAGTGACAAGCCACCAGCATTGTACAGTGCATCTGAAAGCGAAACTGTGTGTCCCCAATACGGGAAAAATTAATTAACGTATCAGGTGAAGATATGGATGCAGTCTTACCTGCAATAAACAACATAAATGTGATTTATGAAGAAGTGAGGGCTGTACCGAGCGCATGATCTTCACAGTCTAACAACACTCGTTCATACGGCCACAACAATTGGCGTTCTGAACACTCTGGAAGCTACTGCCACTGCAGTTCTGAACACTCTGGAAGCTACTGCCACTGCAGACAGCGCCGAGGATCAAATAATTGTTAGCGCTCGTGAAGTCACCGTCTGCAATGTGAAGAACATAATGAAAAATAGCAATCGTGACCAAATCGAAATTATCACCAACTGAACCTCTGGTTGCAAGACTGATGCAGTAACAGACGTAAGCACCTGTCTATAAGACATGAGCAAGGGGTAACCATCATTGAGGTTCATTCCTATGTCGCTCAAAATAAATTAGCAAACTAAATGAGACCGGAACGTGCCCTGCTGGGCCAGTCTGTAGGAACGTGCAGAATTACAAGCATTTGAAGAGATACGACATTGGTGTGAACATGAGAGACTTGTGCCTGGAGCACACAAGAGCGTAATAAGCACAGGAACACCATATGCAATTTTCTGTACCTCTACTGAATAAGAATGAACTGATCATGAAATTTCTTTCAAGAAGAACAGTATATTTTATTTGTCTAATCCTTGTTGTAAGATGTTTTCGTTCATGTTCCAAACATTACAGTATTGCTGCCCGCGAGTTGTGCCTCAATTCTGCCACTCCCTAGTTGACCATGTTCTGGCTGATTGTCAAGATCTTGGTATATTTTCAACCTAGCAACTATGTACCAGAAATATGTAAACACTAGATGTTATAGTTATGGATGTTCACGTGTGTAGCCATTCAGATAGGCACATATACTTCTTGCAGTGCTGTATGTCTGATTAAATTCATCAATTTGCCTGTAGAACAGATGATGTAAATAAATACTATCACTGTGACATCTATGTAGTTGTTTTTCTATCTAATTATTCAGCTAATGACACCGTAACTACATGAACTTGTTATATTGCTATTTATCTGTGTAAACTTGTGAATTTATCCGTAGGACAGATTGATGTAAAAATCAACACTATGGTTCCAGTGTGAATGTGACTAATTTGAAGCTGCTTACAATTTACTGTTGTTTAACAAAGAACCTTATTCACTGCCACCTCTAAAGCAATAGATAATCATTCTCTACTGAGTATTTAATGTTTGGAGTAATACAATATAAACTGATGGAATTGAAGAGAGGAAAAGAATGGCTAAATGATGTTAATTGTCTCCTTTCATTACACCACATAAAAATGCGCATGAGGTGCAGAATTGTATCTAGACCATATTTCACCATTTTTTTCTTCACATAACTACATTTCTATTCAGTTATTGATTTGTGAAGCACGTAAGCTAATAAACCATTTTATACCTCATCAATGACAATTTCATTTATCATTTATCTACCTCAAATAACAAGATTGTAGTCTTCTGTCTTTACTCAGTCTGGCACTGGTACTGCAAAGAGCTGGAAGCTATTCTTGAACAGTCTCATTAATTGCACATTATATGCCTGAGAGCTGCAAATCAGTGGCGTGTGATGCCCAGGAACACCAAGATTAAACTAAGGTAAAAGGAATAACAGGCATTTCTCATTTTTACTTAGAAACTTATATGTTACTCATTGTTCACTAATTATGTGTATTTTCTGTTGAAAGATTATCTATATATATTCTGCAGCATTTCCCATGATCAACCAAGCAACTATGAGAACTAATAGTTAAAGGAAATTAGTGAGACACGTTATAATCACAGCCTGTGTTGAATGTGTGACTGACTGAATCTGCGAAAGAAGCACGGTCTCAAAAGTCTGACTACATATCATTGAAAATGAATTAACTAACCAATACAGGGAATACTCTCGTTAACAACATTGTTCTCATATGTCACACATTACCACGAACTGCCACTGACTAAAATTTGACAACAGTAATATACATGACAAATGGTGTGGTATGTTATAGGACATATTTCATATAATGTCATATTAACTGACAAGCATGTCACTACTGTAGAAGTGCACACTATGCCACTGGTAATGGGCTATAAAACCAAAAACAGGTTTTGGCAAATAAAACATTTCTAGTGAATTTCAAGGTGTATAAAAGTCATCTTTTAATACACATATGAAGCTGTAGAGCAACAAGCATTCAAGATTTTTATTTATTACTTTTTCAATTACTTTTTTTTTGGATTGGTGATAAAAGTAACACCAAAAATGAGGGCCACAGAGGAGACAAAGTGAAGAAATTCTTCTGTCTTGGAGGCAAAGCAACACTTGGCAGATGAAGAAGGGAGAACATAAAAAAAGAGTATCACTGGCAAAGTGGGCATTCCTTGCCAAAATCAGTCTACTACCCTTAAACAATGGCCTTAATTTGATTAATAACTTCCTGAGAATGTATTTCTGGAGTGCAGCATTATATGGTGGTGAATCATGGACAGGTGGGAAACTGAAACAGAAAAGAATCAAAATGTTTGAGACATGGTACCATAGAAGAATGTTAAAAGATTGGCAGACTGATAATATAAGAAATGAGAAGGCTCCCTGCAGAATCAGCGAAGAAGGGACCATATGGAAAACACTGACAAAAAGAGACAGGATGATAGGACACATGTTAAGACATCAGGGAGTAACTTCTATGGTGCTAAAGGGAGCTGTGGAAGGTAAAAGCTCTATAGGGAGACAGAAATTGGAACACATCCAACAAATAATGGAGGACATATGGTGCAAACGCCACTCTGAGAGAGGAATATCTGGCAAGTCACAACTAACCTGTCCTATGAGTGATAATGCAAAAAATTCTCCTGTAAACACAATTTTTATCCGCATCATGTGAGTCTATGATCACTTGAAATTTGGAAGTGGCTAAGAATGGGTACATCTTGTAAAACTTCTTTATTTTATAACATGTACTAAATTACGATTTTAGTTCCATTTGGTCCTTGCCACATCATTATTTTCTGTTTGGTTTCCTTTATAATAATGTGTAACAACTAAAACGGCTTCTGACATCAAATGTAACAGTTGTGTTACTAAATGTGACACTCCTGTCACTCAATGTAACTGGGTTTTCTCTTTGGATGCTATCAATTGTCAGGATGAGCATTCTAAAGCATTCTGTCAGGGTGAAAATATTAAATAAATTAACTTTTCTCTCTTAACAACATGTGGGCAGGGTGGGTTCTCCCTTGGCTCGCGTATGAGGTCGAATGAAACATCATTTTTACATAAGATAACTTTTATTGAAGATTTGTACAACTGTATCTTACGGGATGATCTGGTTCGGAGAGCGGCAGCTGTGTCGTTTGTGAAGTCTTCTGCTGCGGCAGCGGCGGCGGCGGCGTCTGATTACGCGTAGCGGTGTGTATCTCGTGTCGCCGTCTCGCCCAGCTGACCGGAGACGCGCAGCGCGAGGTGGCCGGGTTAACTATTGCGAGTTGAAGTCGTGCATCGGATGATACCTTGGGTGTGGCGTCCCAGTGTTTCTCTTCTCTAAGCGGCCGCGTGTGTTGTGCGTCGACCAGCGGAGCGGCGCGGCGGGGCAAGGCCAGTGTCCCGAACTCGAACCACGGACTCCCGCTTGCCAGTCTTCGGGTGTCAGGTCTTTATCCCAGCTCACAGGTGACTGCTGAGGTGAGGCCGTCTCCTTCCCGTCCTCACGAGTCACCCGGGTACGTAAAAATCAGACTTCCAATACCTTTTAACTTCTGTCTTCTGGCGCCGCGGCTGCTGCTTGCTATTCCATTATAGCGGCGGACTTGGTGCGACTGTGCATGATGTAGTCTCTTCTTGCATGACGGTCTTCAGCACCGAAACTGACTGAAAACTACTGCTACTCTTCTTTTCTTCCTTCGTCTCTCGTCTTCGTCTCCGTCTGTCTTCATCTGTCTTCATCTGTCGGGCCCACCGCGTCTCGCGTATTTATTCACTTCAGTTCACTGGAGGTGAACGACTTCACGGCCATTGCCTCTTCTGTCACGTTGAAAAGCTTCTCGAAGAGTCTTCTTAACGTCGGTCATTGGCTCTTGGAATGTAGGCGGGGGCCTCTGATCGCATGTGACGACTGAGAAACACGTGAGCCGGTCATTGCCTCTTCCATCACGTTGAAAAGCTTCTCGAAGAATCTTCTTGACGTCGGTCATTGGCTCTTGGAATGTAGGCGAGGGCCTTTGCTCACACGCGACAACTGAGAAACACGTGAGCCGGTCGGGCGATGCCCTGACGGCTGAATCGACAGCGCCCGCTTATGTGGAACTCGCTGACTTCACGGTCATTGCCTCTTCTGTTCTGCTGTTCTGCCCACTGAATGAGAGTATGTAACTCTCTAAACTAAACCAAGTTTTCCATTTATATTCTAATTTCTAGTTCACTTCGATTTCACTAATTTATTTACTTAAGTATCACTCAACATTCCTCCACCCTTCGGAGAAATTCGCCCTCGAATTTACCACTCAACATTCCTCCACTGTTCACACAGAAAAAGCACAAGCACTGAAAACTCTCGACTTAGAAGATTACACACGCTTCACATTAAGTATGTGGAAAATACCTTATCACTTTACAAAAGCACTGTACGGTCAGGAATCACATAGTTCTTACATAAATGGTTGTAATAAGTGTAACAAATCTTGATGACAATGAATAAACAAAAAATAGATTTTGCACTTAGAAAATTTCAGAGCAACAACTGTTTAATCTACCCTATACTAATGCAAGAATATATATTCTACAGTATTGTTTATGTTAACAAGAGACTTTAATAAAGAATGAAGTACAATAAACAAAATTAATACACTAATGCTCAAAAGTAACTGCTGAAGTACACCAGTTAAGAGTGTGGTATCCAGTTAACAGGGATTTGATGAAGTGGTATATTATATTTGGCTTATTTTTTCGTCTTAATTAAAAGAAAACTGTACAAAGCAGAAACACCAACACAAAGGTTCCAGATATACCCGTTTCTAGCATTATCATTTTAGTTTTGTGTTCACTTTTTAACTTTAAAACATGTTGCATCATAACATTGGCATCAATTTTGCCTTGCTGTGAGAGTTAATGAACGTATCTAATGACTTCAGAAGGGAACTGTCAAGGCAGTAATTGAGGTAGCACAGGTTTTGTGTAGGAAATGCTTGCATGGCGTTTTCTGAAAAAAAGCGAACAACATGGTTATGAACCTACAAACCTAGTAAAAACAAAAACAAAGAACAGAAGGAGTACATTGTTAACTACAAGATCTACATGTTTCTACGTTCAACTTTTTTTTCTTAAAAAATAAACCATTATCATTTATTAATTATTTACATTTGTATATTATCCACAGTCTACTAAGATTCAACTAGGACATTCGCACTCTTGGTCGAAGATTGTATGGTGCCATGTCTGTATGTTGTGCCGGCGTGGCCACTCTTTTTCCTTTTCGGGAACTTCCTCCACCCTTCGGAAAAGCAGACACTATTGTTGAAGGAATTACATCTGGAGCGCCCTTAAAAGGTTTTAAACGACTTGCATGGACAATGGTAGTTCGGGTGGGCAGTTGCAATTTAACGTTGACTGGTGACGTGATCTCAATAATTTGATAAGGACCTCTGTAGTTTGTTACAAATTTCTTCGTTTTTCCTTTCGCTATGTAAAGAGTTGAAAGCATAACCCACTGACCGATTTTGTAATTTGGATATTTAGCTTGGGTATTACCTAATCTTTCCTGTCGTTCCAAAGCCTTTGTATTAGATTTTTGAACCTTTTTCCATACATCCTTCATCATTCGACTGAAATCCCTTACTGTTTCTCCGACTTTTCCGTTTTTCTGCCTGATTACATCAAAAGGGGACGGCATTTTTCTCCCATAGACCACTTCATAAGGTGACATGCCAGTTGCTTCATGCATTTTGGCGTTGTATACCGACACGATTATTGGTAAATACGTATCCCAATTAGAATGTTGTTCGTTAATATAATAACTAAGCATCTTGCCAATTGTCCGATGAACTCTTTCTGTGCACCCGTTGCACTGAGGGTGTAATGGAGTTGTGCGTAATTTGTGTATTTTTAATAAGTGGCATAGCTGTTTCATTAATTCAGACATAAAATTAGATCCCTGATCTGTGGTAATAGCTTCAGGTACGCCAAATTTAAGTATCCAGTTGTTAACTAAAGCTTGGGCAACTGTATTTGCTTGCTGATCTGGGAGACTCACCATAGCTAGGTAGCGTGAAAAGTGATCTATAATTGTAAGAACGTACTTATTACCAGCAGGTGTTTTATGAAATGGCCCGTAGAGATCCACTCCGCAGATTTGAAATGGACATGAAGCCTCGGGGAGCCTCTGTAAGGGTATTTTTGAACGAGAAAGTTCAGCTCGTTGTGCGCACGCAATGCAATTACGAACGTACTGCGCAACATCCTGCTTTCTGGTTTGCCACCAAAATCGCTCTGCTACTCATCTTTCGGTTGTCCGCTGTCCACCGTGTCCTGCAAGGACATGATCGTGGGCCTCTGCCATTATTTCTTGCCTAAGGTGTTGGGGAACAACAATTCGCGGTCCAAGTTTTGTTTTACGGCATAATACACCATCTTCAAAGCAAAATTGTTTTTGAGTTGCGTATTTTTTACATTCTGTGTCCTCATCTTGTGCCTTTCTCCAGTCCTCAGTATCTCGGCCTGTTGCTTCCAAAAGTGCTATTTTCCGACTTAGGCAATCTGCATTCGTGTGTTTTTTGCCTGGTTTATGGATAACTTCGAAATCCATTTCGGAACGACATAGGGCCCAACGGGTAAGACGACTGGATGGATCCTTTAATCCAAGCAACCATTTTAAAGCTGCGTGGTCTGTAATGACCTTGAATTTCCTACCAAACAAGTAGCATTTAAAGTATTTGATACCATAAATAACACTTAACAATTCTTTCTCCGTTGTGGAATAATTTCTTTCTGCCGTTGTTAGTTGTCTCGAAGCATAGGCTATGGGGTGTTCCGCGCCATTAATATTCTGACTCAAAACAACTCCTACTGAATGACCACTTGCGTCACAGGATAAAATAAATTCTTTATTATAATCTGGGTAGGCTAATACTGGACTGTGTGTTAACTTATCTTTAAGGGTTTGAAATGCAGATTCACAATCTTCAGACCAATGAAATTTTGCACCCTTTTTCAATAATTGGGTTAAGGGTCGGGCAATTTCAGCAAAATTTTGAACGTATTTTCGGTAATACGATGCGAGACCAATGAAACTTTGTACTTCCTTAATGCGTTGTGGTGTTGGGAAGTCCTTAACTGCCGAAATTACTCGAGGATCTGTTTTAATTCCTTTTTCACTAATGACATGCCCAAGGTATGTAACCTCTGTCAATGCAAAACTACATTTTTCCATATTTAATGTTAATTTAGATTTTCTAAGTCTCTGAAAAACATTACGCAGACGCACAGCATGTTCATTAATGTCTCTGGAGAATACAATAATATCGTCTAGATATACCCAACATTGCTGAGTTTTGAGTCCTCGCAATACTCCATCGAGTAGTCTTTGAAAAGTTGCTGGTGCATTTTTCAAACCGAAAGGCATTCTTTTAAATTGCCAGTGGCCTCCAGGGGTAGAAAATGCTGTTTTATGCCTATCTTCAGGAGCAACTTCCAATTGATGATATCCGCTACGTAAATCGATTGTTGAAAAGTATTTACTGTTACCCAAACTGTCAATGATATCTGTAATGTTTGGAAGAGGATAAACATCTGAGATAGTTTGTTTGTTAAGGTGCCTGTAGTCACAACAAAATCTATATCGTTTCGTACCGTCGGGAGACTTCTTTGGAATAATTACGATATTTGAATTATAAGGCGAATCAGAATATTCTATAATTCCATCTTTTAGATGCTGTTCTATAAATTCATCCAGCAATGGCTGTAAGTGATGCGCAACTCTATAAGGCTTCCTATAAACTGGGGGGCTATTTCCTGTTGGGATCCTATGCTGTGTGATGTCTGTTGCTGGCAATGGACCTTCTGCATTAAATAAATCTTGGAACTCAACTAAAACTGCTTCTATCGTGTCTCTATCCTTTCCTTTCAAATGCTCAATCTTCTGGCGCAATGCGGTTTTATAGGCGTCTGGTTTCTGACCATCATTAATATCTGACCAAATGAAATCTTCTTCTTCAAAAGTACTGACTGTAGCTACTAATATTCCCTTATGCAACTCTTTGTCCTCCACTCCGAAATTGTCAATATGTACCGGTACTTTTCTTTCTCCCTCAACGTCTTGAACCCGTACAACACTCCTACGTACAAAACAATGTGATACATCTAATTCCTCATTTTCCTCTAAAGGCTCTATTAGACACACTGTATCTGTAGGTACTTCGTGGTCAACGGTCATCCAGAGAAGTTTTCCTGAGCCAGATGGTATCTGATCCCGCAAATCAACCTTCAAGGACGTTGCACGCAGTATAGTTGATTTCGCCTTCCGGTTGGGGAAATCTTGCGGCAGAGGGCCCTTCGCAGCGGTGTCACCTAGCTGAAACACTATTCCGCTAAGTTCTACAGTTTGCTGTCTGAGGTCGATTTTAGCGTGATGTTTATTCAGGAAATTCAACCCTAGGATCGCGTCGTACCCGTCAGTTACCTTTGTTACCACTTCTACATCTTCCTGAAATTGTACACCGTGAATATAGAAAATCAGTGATGTACATCCTAATGACTTCACTGTACCTCCTCCTACTCCACTCAATCTATACCTTGGAGGGTCATATTTCTTTTCTCCAATACATTCATTACTTACTATTGATACGTTTGCGCCTGTATCCACCAGTATCCTTGCCTCTTTATCCTGTATGGTAGCAGATAACCAGCATTCCGCCTTCACATTCGCCTTAATGGCATGAAATTTTATTGGGAACGCCTGGCGGCGGCTCTGACATTCCCGTTTGAGTTTAACTGATTTCTATTTCCAAAAACTTTCTTAGACCTGCATTCCTTGAATGTGTGACCTATTATTTGACAATTAGTGCATTGAGGTTGTCTGCAGTTTTTTGCTATATGTCCTTGTCGATCGCACCTAAAACATCGTACTCCTGCTGAAAATATATTTCGCTTCTCCTTGTATCTGGTGGCAATGTCAATTTCTTCAAAAGCTGTCGCCACAGATACAGCTTCTGCTAAATTTTTAGGAAACTCTGCCCTGACACGACGGGACGTTTCAGGAGGTAACCCACGTAAAAATGTATCCAGAGCTCTATTTTCTGCCTCTTGTAAAATAACCTTATTTGCTTCATCACAAGTTGTCAACTGATAGGTGTTAATATTAACTTTTCTAATCCTATCTACAAAGCTTTCTAACGACTCGTTTTGCCTTTGAGTGATAGTGTTTAACTGTTCCCTATAAAATCTACAGCTGTTCTGTTTTTGAAAACGTTTAAGCAATCCTTTCTTCAATTCCTCAAATGTTGGAGCATTCCGTAATTCTTCGTGGTATAAGACGTGTGCTTCAGCCTCTCCTGTCAATCTTAACTTTGTCATTTGTAAGAGCTGTTCATCTGACCATGATCCTAACTTTGCAGCTGCTACTAAATCATCAAAAAAGGCTGTTATGTCCTCGCCAGGTTTACCTGAAAAAGGAGTTACTAAGGCTGCTGCTGAGGAATCTAGGGTGGGAGGGATTGAACTGGTTTGCCTAACCTCACACAACTGCTTAAATAATGCATTATTATCACTTTTAAGCTGTGCTATTTGATTAACTAAGCTCTGAATAGCTTCATCAGTAGAAACCGCTTGTGGTGCTGACTCTGACTTTGTACGATTTCGTGTCTTCATTTTACAAACTGTTAGTTACACAATCTTACCACACTGAATAAAAAAGATGTTTAAATATTTTCGACAAACCTTTAAAATCATGAGAGAAAATACACTTCTAAATAAAGAAAATATTACGACTGATATGCAAACCTCTGTGGACCTTTAGTGACTGTCATTCTCTGACACCAACTGTAACAACTAAAACGGCTTCTGACATCAAATGTAACAGTTGTGTTACTAAATGTGACACTCCTGTCACTCAATGTAACTGGGTTTTCTCTTTGGATGCTGTCAATTGTCAGGATGAGCATTCTAAAGCATTCTGTCAGGGTGAAAATATTAAATAAATTAACTTTTCTCTCTTAACAACATGTGGGCAGGGTGGGTTCTCCCTTGGCTCGGGTATGAGGTTGAATGAAACATCATTTTTACATAAGATAACTTTTATTGAAGATTTGTACAACTGTATCTTACGGGATGATCTGGTTCGGAGAGCGGCAGCTGTGTCGTTTGTGAAGTCTTCTGCTGCGGCAGCGGCGGCGGCGGCGGCGGCGTCTGATTACGCGTAGCGGTGTGTATCTCGTGTCGCCGTCTCGCCCAGCTGACCGGAGACGCGCAGCGCGAGGTGGCCCGTTTAATTATTGCGAGCGACGTCGTGCATCGGATGGTGATACCTTGAATGTGGCGTCCCAGTGTTTCTCTTCTCTAAGCGGCCGCGTGTGTTGTGCGTCGACCAGCGGAGCGGCGCGGCGGGGCAAGGCCAGTGTCCCGAACTCGAACCACGGACTCCCGCTTGCCAGTCTTTGGGTGTCAGGTCTTTATCCCAGCTCACAGGTGACTGCTGAGGTGAGGCCGTCTCCTTCCCGTCCTCACGAGTCACCCGGGTACGTAAAAATCAGACTTCCAATACCTTTTAACTTCTGTCTTCTGGCGCCGCGGCTGCTGCTTGCTATTCCATTACAGCGGCGGACTTGGTGCGACTGTGCATGATGTAGTGTCTTCTTGCATGACGGTCTTCAGCACCGAAACTGACTGAAAACTACTGCTACTCTTCTTTTCTTCCTTCGTCTCTCGTCTTCGTCTCCGTCTGTCTTCATCTGTCGGGCCCACCGCGTCTCGCGTATTTATTCACTTCAGTTCACTGGAGGTGAACGACTTCACGGCCATTGCCTCTTCTGTCACGTTGAAAAGCTTCTCAAAGAGTCTTCTTAACGTCGGTCATTGGCTCTTGGAATGTAGGCGGGGGCCTCTGATCGCATGTGACGACTGAGAAACACGTGAGCTGGTCACTGCCTCTTCCGTCACGTTGAAAAGCTTCTCGAAGAATCTTCTTGACGTCGGTCATTGGCTCTTGGAATGTAGGCGAGGGCCTTTGCTCACATGCGACAACTGAGAAACACGTGAGCCGGTCGGGCGATGCCCTGACGGCTGAATCGACAGCGCCCGCTTATGTGGAACTCGCTGACTTCACGGTCATTGTCTCTTCTGTTCTGCCCACTGAATGCGAGTATGTAACTCTCTAAACTAAACCAAGTTTTCCATTTATATTCTAATTTCTAGTTCACTTTGATTTCACTAATTTATTTACTTAAGTACCACTCAACAAATGTGTTAAGGACAAATATGTTATTCTTCTTGGAAGTTTCTACTATCGTTTCTGCAGCAATAACCGAAATTTCCCACTGAAGATTCATTCTTAAGTTTTTATCTTACTTTTATAATTTCTCATTATTCTCTTGTAATGGGATCTGCTACCAACTACCACCTTTTGCAACAGTTTGTATCTTGTCATCAGAATGTCACTACATTGTTGCATAGGTTTTGAATAACTACAATGAAGTGTCTTCATATTCTGAAAGTCAATACTTTTAATATTGTTTTTAATTTTCTGGTTTAAAATAAGACTTACAACTTTAATTTTCTCATTGCTCATTTCTGTAAATAAAGCACATGACCTGTTTTTCCTTCTATATGATCTTCACTTATTTGTCACATTTCTGATAGCCCTTTTACACCTTACTAACTCCTCTAATGTACTTTCAGATCCTCAAGTTTTGCAATTCATTGTCCCTAAGATAGATTCAGTTGGGTATATAAGGTCCACATTAAAGTGTCCGCACTTGACATGAGAGTGTAACCTGTGAACAAAACCAGAAACTCAATGTTCAAATCAGGGTCAATATTTGAATAGCAGTTGGGCAAGATTTAATGGAATTCATGCAACTGAGCTGCAATGACTGCCTTAATCCATAACCATCAGCACCACAGACCTCGTAACATGCTTTCTGCACCTCTGGTGGCGCTCCTTAGCCATGAGCTGCAAAGCCTCGGATCTGCTATCAATATCCTCCACTGGCAGGAATATTAAACACATGAGTGTCTATTTTAATAAACTTTGTGCATAATATGTGGGCATTAAAACAGTTTGGAATGACTCATGTCTGGAATCCATTTCCTGAGTTCACTCAGTCCACTATTCCTAAAAGTATTTAGCCAAGGCTAGAATACTGACATTCCTGGAACTTGCACGACGGTATGGTCTCAAACACCTTTACTTGTTCCACAAAAGCTTTCCAGGCTTACAAGAGTTTTGTGTGATAAGTGCTAAACCTCTACAGAACGACACTCACATCATTCACAATACATCTGTTTGAGGAGTTGCATATTCTGAGTCACCAGGTTGCTTGTAAAGTGTACTGGTGAGTAGCCCATTCATAATTGTCATAAAGATTGCACTTCATGGGTATGAATGTTTGAATCATACATTCGGATTTGTTATTACAAGCTCTCCTCCAGTTCTTAGTGGTTATCTTTTGCAGCCTTGCTTTTCGAATCTGCAGTTTGTCATCTCAACTTCCAGATTTACACATATTTTCATAATCGCATCTCACCAGTAGTTATATGTTTAAAAGGCCATTTACACACTGTTTTTCTGTATGAATGCATAGTTATCCTACTCAAGAATTATTATATGGTACAGAAGAAGTTATTAAGGAGAAATATCTTTAGCTTACATTTGAAAATACTTTGGTATCTGTAATTTATTTCCACCATTAGATTGTTTTTATAACTATGTATTTCACAACTATATAACCAATTAAAGGATAATGCAGGTCATTTTCTCCTTTAGTGCTATGAATATCTCAGTCATTCTCAAACTGAGCTGAATTGTTGATAAATTTTGTAAATGCACTGTGAGGCTGCAGTTAACATTCCCAGCTGCTTAAGAGATGACTGCAAAATGTAAGTCTGTGAACTGCACCCATAATTTTAATTACTTTCTATGCCTAAATGACTAAGTTAGAAGATACCTCAGACTATTAAAGTAGTCATCAGTGAATGAAAATGTGCAAAATATGTCAACTCACTAAATTCTTTACCTGCAAAGTTGGCAGTTATTCTTATGGTGAAAGTAGCCTAATCAAAATATTTTAGCTCATCTACTGCATCATTTTTCCAGTTTAAGTTTTCATCAGTAGGAATAACTGTTATAACCTTTAATCACTAATAAATTGCGTGGATATACAAAAGTAGCAACAATAGCGGGTTACATGCTATTCACTCCGTATCTGTCATTCGACTGCCGTGCCGTGACATGTGGACGGCGCCGTTCATAGCCAGGTGGCGCTCCCGCGCTCGGCCGAGCTACGGAGCGCCTCTATCGCCGTGTTCGCGTACTGACGTAGCGGCACTTTTAAATCTCGTGGCACTGTCACAACAATAACTATGAACTTAGACCTCTCTACCCTGTTAATTATTTCTTGCCGATATAAAGTATACCATGACTAATTAGGAATTTGTGTTAAATTGGACAAACTTTTTTTTAATCATAAAGAGAAACTATACTGGATATTATTGATGCCAAGCTAATTTATTGTAAGATGTTGGACAACACTTAAAAATGCATGAAATAAACTTTTGTGCAACATAGAGTTTAGTCTTGAACGAATAGAAGCTCTGGAATTTTCAGGATGCATTTGGAGCTACTAACATGGATGCTGCTCGTCACTGGCTTGATGGAGATTAAGAAGACTACGTCAACCAAGTCTTGAGTGCAGATCGAATAATGGGCCAAGAAGAAGGAGCTTCCAGTGAAGAAGAGGAAGTCAAAAACAACAATGTATGTACATAAAAACAAGTTTTTACATTTCAAAGTGTATTTGTACATATTTACCAACTTTATTCACATGAATCTATATTACTAAAGATATTACCTTACACTAAAAGAATATAACAACAAACGATAAAAGAAAAGTCCACAAGAGTTTTAGACAAAAATAAATACTGGAGATGAAGATGTTGAGGCAGCAACATCACACAAGTCCCTATTTGGCTGCAGTGGAACATATCATTGTACATCCAGATGACAGCACCAAATAACTAGTAATGTATGTTCCATTTTATAGTAAATGTAGCATATTAATTTCCAGTTCAGTGCCAATTTTGAATACATACAGCAATGTATGTGTGCATTAGTGCCTACATCAAGCCTTTTTAATGTGCCCTTTGAAAACGTAAGTTTAATCCCATTTTTTATTAAAATATAATATTTATTTAATCACTACATACACTCTGCATTATATTCCTAATAATAGCTTCAACATATCAACAAAAACAATCAACTTTTGAAAATATAATTTAACGGGGTAGATAAAAGATCGACTCACCAGGCAGCGGCAGTGGAACACACATATAAAGATTAAGGAAATTTGCAAGCTTTTGGAGCCAGTGGCTCCTCCTCCTGGCAGAAAGATTGAAGGGAAAGGATGACAAAAAAGGGAAGAGTTTGTAAAACCTGCCTAGAGCTCTGTGTCATGGGAGACTTACCGGACAGGATGAGAAGGGAAGACTGATTGTTGCAGACTGTACTGTGAGTGATTTGAAAACTTCAGAGCTTCAAGGTAGAAGACAAGAAAATAAGCCAAACAACCGTTACTGACAAGATATCATGCAACAGTTAATCAGAGATGAAAGCTAAGTGCATTGTATGCAGAAGATGTTGGGTGCAGAGAAAATAGACAGGTCAGAAAATAAAAGATACATAACTAAAAGGTAATAAAGAAAGGAAAGTAAGAAGATGGGGGTGCATGGTTTGGGTGGGTTAAGAAGTCCTTGTGAGAGGCCTGACGTTTTGAGGGACTGTAGGTCAGTTCCTGTCACAGGGGTGGGATCCTGACAGCAGACTATGACTTCCTAAAATCAAGCCCCGAAATATGGCCCATTCTGTCCAACATTTTGGCCACCACACCTAGAGTAGCTTTGCATCCCTCCCTATCTCTGCAATATTCTGGTCAGACCCTATGTGCCTTCTGCACCCATTCCCCTACCTTACAGCTCTCCTGAGGAGATCACGAATGTAAAATTAGAGAGATTCGAGTGCGCACGGAGGCTTTCCAGCAGTCGTTCTTCCCGCGAACCATACGCGACTGGAACAGGAAAGGGAGGTAATGACAGTGGCACACAAAGTGCCCTCCACCACACACCATTGGGTGGCTTGCGGAGTATAAATGTAGATGTAGACACTCCTCCAATCACCACCTACACCAGCCCTGTAAAATGGCGAATGTTGTGTATCAACTGTCAAGTAAAAATTCTTTGGGCTTGTACATTGGTATGACTACCACCAAGTTATAAGTCAGGATGAATGAGCACAGACAGAGTGTACACTGGAAACACACAATATCCTGTGGCAGAGTATGATCTGAAACATTACAGTCTTGACCTCAGTGGCTGTTTCAACAAATGTGACATCCGGATTCTCCCCCCACACAAGCTTCAAGATGTCCTTGGTTCTCAACAACCACTTAATATATGTTAATTTCTTCAATCTCTGCATTTCTTGTCAGCAACTATTTCTTTCTCCCATCTCTTTTGCTTTTCTATAACTTTTATTTTCTGACCTGTCTATTAAACCCAACATCCCACCTCTACCACATATACTGCACTTAGCTTTCCACTCTTAATAACTCTTGTTTGACGTTTTGTCAGTGTCTTGCTTCTTACCTGTCTCTTGTTTGATGTTTTTTCAGTGTCTTGCTTCTTACCTGTCTTCCAACTTTAAGCTCTCAGGTTTTCAAATCTCGCCCAGTGCAGCCTTCTCGTCCCATCAAGTAAGCTTCCCCTGAGCCATGCTCCATGTGATTTTTCAAAACTCTTCCCATTTCCTAAACCTCACCAGTCCTTTTCCTTCTCATCCCATCAAGTAAGTCTCCCCAGAGTCAGGTTTCACGTGACTTTCCCCAACTCTTCCCATTTCCTAAACCTCGCCAGTCCTTTTCCTTCTCATCCTGTAAGTCTCCCCTGAGCCAGGTTCAAATGACTTTTCCAAACCCAAGTACATCTCAATTTAGACTCATCTGAAAAGACTGTTGTGTTCCCCATCTCTTGCATCCATGTCACATGTGCTTTTGTCCATTTTGACTGCTGTTGATGCATTGTTTTTGTCAATAAAGGCTTCTATCTAGCTCAACGGGCAGAGAGTCCAGCTTCCAGCAGTCTGTTCCTAACAGTTCTGCTGGTTACTGAGATGTCACAAATTTCTTCCAAGTCTCACTTTAATTCAGTTGATGACAGGCAACAACCCATGAGAGAAAGTCTTTTCAGTATCCGATCTTGTTTCATCTACATCTACATACATTTTTTTGTATGCCACCATACAATGCTTGGTGGAGGGTATCCTGTACAACCACTAGTCATTTCCCTACTTGTTCTACAGGCAAATAGAGCAAGCAAAAATATGACCGTCTATATGACTCCACATGAGCCCTAATTTCTTCTATCCTGTCACTGTGGTTCTTAAGCGAAATGTACGTTGACAGTAGTCATTCTGCAGTCAGCTTCAAATGACAGTTCTCCAAATTTTCTCAATAGCGTTCCAAGAAAAAAAAATATAGCCTTCCCTCCATGGATTCCCATTTTAGTTCCCAAAGCATCTATGTAATACTTGCACATTGCAGCAGTACTCAAGTACAGGCTGCACTAGCATCCTATATGCAGTTTCCTTCGCAGATAAGCCAGTTCCCTGAATTCTCCCAATAAACTGATGTCAGACATTCACCTTCCCTACCATAATCGTAATATGCTCATTTCACTTCATATTGCTTTCTAACGTTATGCCCAGATTCTTAAATGACATGACTGTGTCAAACAGAACCCTACTAATGCTGTACCTAAAAATTATGCCCGTGTTTTTCCAACTGATCTATATTAACTTACTTTTTCTACATTTGGAGCTAGCATTCATTCATCACACCAACTAGAAGTTTTTAAAAAGTCATCCTTCTGTCCTCCTACAGTCAGTCACCTTCAACATCTTCCCATCTGCCACAGCATCATCAGCAAACAACTGCAGCTTGTTGCCCATCCTATCTGCCAGATCATTTATGTATACTCCTAATATGGCCCTATCAGATTTCCCTGAGGCACTCCTGACAATACCCTCTTCTCTGATGAACACTCGCTGTCAAAGACAACATACTGGGTTTTGTTACATAAGAAGTCTCCAAGCCACTCACATATCTGGGAACCTATTCCGTATGCTCTGACCTTCGTTAGCAGTCTGCAGTGGAATACTGTGTCATATGCTTTTTGGAAATCTATAAATATGGAATATGCCGATTGCCCCTCATCCATAGATTGCAGTATAAAGGCAAGCTGAGTTTTGCATACGCAAAACTTTCAAAAACCGTAATGGTTCATGTAAATAAGCTTTTCAATCTCTTGTAAATTTATAATATTCGAACTCAGAATATGTTCGAGAACTCTGCAGTAAATCAATGTTGAGAATGTTTGGCTGTAGTTTTGCAGGTTCATTTTTTATGCTTCTTATAAATAGGCATCACCTGCACTTTTTTCCAGTGGCTGGGACATTATGCAGGGTGAGAGATTCGTGATGAATGCAGTAAGAGACCAATGCTGTAGAGTACTCTTGTAAATCTGAATCGGGATTTCATCCAGACATGTCTACTTATCAGTTTTCAACTCTTTCAGTTCTTTCTCTACACCAGGGATGCTTATTACTATGTCATCTATATGGATGGTCAAATGATGGCATATTTGTATGATTCTCCTGCGATGGGAATTTCTTAAGTGCGCAATTTATTAACACTGGCTTTCGTTTAGCCATCTTCTACTGCCACACCAGACTGATCAACGAGTGACTGGACCTACTTAGCGATTTTTCATAGGACCGGAATTTTCCTGGGTTCTCAGCCAGATCTTTTGCTGTGTGGTGTTGGTAGTTGTATCCTTTGTGCATAGATCTTTTCACAGACACATGAATCTCTACTAACCTTTTCCTGTCGTCATTTGCGTTCTCTCTTTTGAACTGAGAGTTGCTTCCTCAACTTTTCCAAATTTCATTGTTAAACCGTGATGGGTCTTTTCCACCCTTAATCAACTTACTAGGCACATACTTCTCCAGAGCACCATTTACAATCTTTTTAAACTTAGCCCAAAAACTTTGTTCATTATACTGGAACTAAATGATATCAATTCATTGTGTAAGTGAGATGCTAACAACTATGTTTCTGCTCTTTCTGGGAGAACTATTCTCCTAGCCTTCTTGATTGATTTATTAACTTTCGAAAGCACAGTAAGTATGATGACATCATGAGCACTAATCCCTTACCTATACCAATGCAATTGGTAAGGTCTAGCCTGTTTATAACTACAAGGATTTCCATTGTGTGTGGAATGTCGAGCCAGCTGCTCAAGAGTTTTTGGACCATATGTTCAAAAGTATTTTGCAAGACTGTCTGCATGTATCCCTTGTAATAAATACATAGACGACCAAGTCTATATTCGTAGGTTGAAGTTGTCTACAACTAACATTGCATTATCTGGGTATTTATGTGCTACTGACCCTAGACTTTCTTTGAATGACCATAGAATTGTCACAGTGTAATGAAGTGGCCAGTAAAGACATCCAACAATTAACATGGTTACAGCGAGACTTGTTACGTGTGACCGTATAACTGTAACACTCAGTTTCAACCACAATCATGACAATATTTTTGTCAACTGTAATGAGCATTTCCCCTTCTTCTGTCTTTCCAATACGCATTCTGTGAATCGCTAAGTATCTCAGAGCTTACTATTGCAGATTTCAGTCAGCTCTCAGCCCCAATAGTAATTTGAGCATAAGAACTTTTCTGGATGAGAACTTTCCTGGAGGGCAGTAAATGTGGGAACTTTGCTATGAATACTTTTGACAGTTTACTGATAAAATTTTTACAATTGAAGTATCTTTACTCTGAACATGGTCTGATTTTGCTATTTGCGTATTGACTGGCGAATGTTTATCGGAGTACCTCGAAATTATTGCTTAGCCTAAAAAACCCTCACATGCACTACACGTTTTGTGCTACCCAAATAAGTGCTTCCTTTGTTTAGTGCAGCAACGATCTATCAAAGGGAGTCCTACAATTACCCCCCCCCCCCCTGCCCTCCTCCTGATAACACAGGTCCAGAAATCTGCAGCCAAGATCTTCACCGAGTCAAAAAAGCCCTTGGTTGAGACCCTACACTTGGTTCCAAACCAAACAACCCAGATCAACTCTGGGAACAATACTGCAAATTGCTAGTTCTCCTTGCACCCCGTGCATGCCAGGGGCCTTCACCACCTCTGCCAGCCATATTTATAAACTGAGGATGGCCTCAGAAGCCATGTGACAGGTGTTGTTAGAGCTTCAGATAACTAGCAGGTTGGAGCCAGCTGAAGGGTGGCCACCTGTTCACTCACAGGGTGAATAGGCAAGGCTAGATGGCCAACCTCCACATTGGACCTCTGCCTCGGCGACATGAATGCACTACCATCTGCCATTCACTCTGCTGTGAGGGTGGACCTACAGCATCCTGCACAGTACACAGTGCCTCGGCAACCGAGTCCTTGGGGGAAACAAGCGACACCTGAGATGTCCCATGCGAGGTGCCAGATTCTCTGCTATTGCTACATCCTGAGGAAGCACCTGAAGGTGGCTGTTCATCACCAAAAGTATATTCAATTATTCACAAACTGTGGCCAGCTCCTCCTGCATTCACACACAGCATGCATGCATTCTAACCATCCTTAAAAAGGTTAACTGAAGAAATGAACTACAAAAGGCGACAGAAACCTAGGTATGCCACTTACTACCCTCCTGACAGTCACCAATGGATATTAATGCTTTAATGAGCTGTGTAGCTGGCTATTCAGAAGAAATTCCAGCTTACCAATAAAAATGTGAGATGAAACCTGTTAAATATAAAGACAAGCACAAAATTAAAGACATACACTACTAAAAAACCCATGAAAAATTAAATACGTAACTTGCCAGTGCAGAGGGGCCTGCAGTAGATGCCCTTGTTCTACCTTTTCCTTTCTCATGATCACCATTCCCTTTCTTCCTGGATTTTTCCCTCTACAATAACCTCGCAATTGTAGACTGATATCTCTCTTGGTCTGAGACCGACGACACAAAAGCAAGTACAGATGCTCTCTTCCTTAGTGTCAATTCCAACTGGTCTGCCCATTTTTTCACTTCAATGCAAAATGACTGTATGAAGACTGCTTCATTTTAGATTTCGACCATGGCAAACAAGGAGTTGGATAATGTTGGAAAAATGTGACAGGAAATGAGATAGTAAAGGCAAGAACACATAACTGACAATTTAACAATGGACTGGTATAACCTGAAGCAAAAGACTGGTATAACCTGAAGCAAACAGCCACCAAAGACGAACTTAGAAGTAATTTTTTATGGCCTTCATTGAACCACTAGTCATTGATACAAAGGTTTGCACTATAATGCAATATAGTTCATAATAATTGAATAATACAATTCAACAGTGCAGGGGTTTTACAGGATTATTATAATTTATTTTTATATGAAGGGTGTTCTGCTCTTCTCTCAGCCCAATACTTCTTCACTCTTTTAGACATTTCCTTTCTTTGTCTGAGACTGGTGGCCAGTGGAAATGTTTAAACCCAGAAGAGCATTCCTGAAACCACTCAGTAACAATCCTGGGCATGTGGGGTGTTGCATTGTCCTGCTGGAATTGCACAAGTCCATCGGAATGCACAATGGACATGAATGGATGCAGGTGATCAGACAGGATGCTTACTTAGGTGTCATCTGTCAGAATTGTATCTAGATGTATCAGGAGTCCTATATCACTCTTCCACTGATACACCTGCCCAGTATTGTGTAGGACCCCCACAAGCATGTAGAAGTGCCGCAACACGATGTGTCATGGACTCGACTAATATCTGACGTAGTGCTGGAGCGAATTAACACTGCGAATCCTGCAGGACTGTCCATAAATCCGTAAGAGTATGAGGGGTTGGAGGTCTCTTCTGAACAACACATTGCAAGGCATCCCAGATATGCTCAACAGTGTTCATGTCTTGGGAGATTGGTGGCCAGTGGAAATGTTTAAACCCAGAAGAGTATTCCTGAAGCCACTCAGTAACAATCCTTGGCATGTGGGGTGTCGCATTGTCCTGCTGGAATTGCACAAGTCCATCGAAATGCACAATGGACATGAATGGATACAGGTGATCAAACAGGATGCTTTACTTAGGTGTTATCTGTCAGAATTGTATCTAGATGTATCAGGAGTCCTATATCACTCCAATTGCACATGCCCCACACCATTACAGAGCCTCCACCAGCTTGAAAAGCTCCTGCTGACATGCAGGGTCCTTGGATTCATGAGGTTGTCTCTATATCCCTACATGTCCATCCGCTCGATATAATTTGAAACGAAATTCGTCCGATTGGGCAACATGTTTCCAGTCATCAACAGACCAGTGTTGGTGTTGATGGGCCCAGGCAAGGCGTAAAGCTTTGTGTCTTGCAGTCATCAAGGGTGCATGAGCAGGCCTTCAGCTCCAAAACCCCATATGAATGATGTTTTGTTGAATGGTTTGCACACTGACACTTGTCGATGGCCCAGCATTGAAATCTGCAGCAATTTGGGGAAGGGTTGCACTTCTGTCACGTTGAACAGTTCTCTTCAGTCATCGTTGGTCCCGTTCTTGCAGGATTTTTTTCTGGCTGCAGCGATTTGATGTTTTACTGGATTCCTAATATTCACATACACTCGTGAAATGGTTGAATGGGAAAATTCCCACTGTCCTTATTACTGGCTGTATTTTCTTGTACACAGTTTCTTTTGAAGCTATTCTCCAATGCCCATTTACTTGATATTGTTTGTTTATGCATGTCCTAATTATTCTTCTTTCTATATTCATAATATTTTGTCAATTTCTGCTGTATTAGTTGTCTTTAAGATGGTTTCAACTGCACATGCTATTTCTGGTTGTGTAACTGTTTTATAATGTTTTAATTTTGCATCTATAGATATCCTTTTTTTGTTTTATGTGTTTCTGGTAATATTATTTTGTTCGTTCAGTTAATTTTATTCGTTTCTGCAATGATGGTTTCTCATTTAGATTTTAAGTTGTGATTTCACCTAAGCATTTAAATTTATCAACAATTTTGGTTTCTTGTTCTCCTACTGTAATTTTCTTTGCAAGTAGTGGGTCAGTTAGCACAATAATCTCTGTTTCTTCAAACGATATTCTGAGGCTAATTTGAACTGAGACTAGGCTGCAAAGGAAATAAAATGTATTAAAAATTTCCAATATGAATAACCAGCTGGAGCACATACTGACAAAAAACAAGTTTTTGCAAAAAAATACACTTTCTACGTGAAAGGAATACTTACAGACTAGTTTGCTAAGGACACTCCTCAGCTGCCCTTTTCTTTGCTACTACTTCACTGTATCTACCATGTGCATTTCAGTGGTGGTGGTTGTTGGCGTGTTTAAGGGGGACTAAACAGCTAGTGCAATTCAGAAGCTGTGTTTTAACTGCTTTGTGATGGGTACAGGTGCAACACCCTAATGATCTGCACTGCATCATGAATGGTGCGAATTGCTATGAAAGAGGCTTTAGTCAAATTTTCAGTCAGATGGAGGAGTTGTCAAAGAAACCTTTAAGGCTGGCACTGGTATAAGAGATAACAAGCAAGCTTTTCAAAATTTCATGTCCCTTCTTAACCCAAATGACCATCATCCAGAATTTATGGTTGCAATCATGAACCCCTTCAACATCTTTGTGGACTTCCTTCACTGACCTGATCTTTAAAAAGATTTTGGAACTGACAGGCAATGTCATCGGCCTGATGACCACCAAAGCAATTAAAGGTATGCAGATGTGTCAGTGTTATACCTGCTCCTGTAGCCATGCCTGTTAAAGTGCCACTTCCACACTGAGGAGGCATACCAGCTCTGGATCGAATCCAACCAGTGGGGTAACGATGAGGGTCACAGTGCCAGGCAGCCCAGATTTGCTTTTTAGGTTTCCCAAACCGCACTAAGTGAATACTGGTCTAGAACCCAAGCCGCACTCAGTTACATGACCTGCAAACATTTAGAAAACTTTCACTCGCATAACACTACACACAGTAAGTTGGTGTACACATTGTGTCCCGGGAGGGGTAATGGTTGGCGACACCTGGCCAGCCCTTAATTAACCATTTCAAATCCATTCATAACCATTGCAACCCTATGCCAACATAGGGCAACAGCACAAGAGGAAGAAGAAAAAGAGAGGATGTGTCAATGTTGTGCCTAACACTGTCTTTGCAAGGTCGGCATTAATTGCCACTTATGACTCTAAAAATGTGATGTTCTTCGTAAAGGAATATGCCATGGGTGAGTTATCCAGAATTTGGAATACCATAATCTTCAGAAATGTGTGGCATTCATTTCAGAATGCAAAGATATCTTTTTCTGATATTTCACACTGAGCAAGTGCTTTTTTGGTTTCATACCCAATGTCCACTTCGTGAAGTCATAACAGCTTTATGTTGTCTCTCAGATCCATTTTGGAGACAGTCTATTTCTCCTAAACTTCTGGGTTGACTGAGTTTTTCATTCTGTTTCTGACCATAGATTAGAGGGAAGTGCAGAGGAACAGAGCTACGGGAGATTTGACTGAGATTTAGTCGGAAACAGATCAACTTAAGCAGTCATAGTCTCAAAACAGGCAAGGTAAGTCAACAGCATATTACCAAAGACTCATGTACTACTTGGTGGCTATGACTCCTAACGTTTTGATGACACGAGAAGTAGTGCAAAACTGGACTGCATTCAAAATTCACACCTCCCTCTCATCAGTTGACTTACTTGATGTGTCTAGCCGATCCTCTTCTCTGGATAATCAGCTAGCTCGATCTTCCAAAACTTCTTCTTCAAAGACTCTAGCTGGTTATAGGAATTTTAAAGACTCTACTTTTGGAATAATTGGTTACTCGTTTAATCACAATGTACACTCCTGGAAATTGAAATAAGAACACCGTGAATTCATTGTCCCAGGAAGGGGAAACTTTATTGACACATTCCTGGGGTCAGATACATCACATGATCACACTGACAGAACCACAGGCACATAGACACAGGCAACAGAGCATGCACAATGTCGGCACTAGTACAGTGTATATCCACCTTTCGCAGCAATGCAGGCTGCTATTCTCCCATGGAGACGATCGTGGAGATGCTGGATGTAGTCCTGTGGAACGGCTTGCCATGCCATTTCCACCTGGCGCCTCAGTTGGACCAGCGTTCGTGCTGGACGTGCAGACCGCGTGAGACGACGCTTCATCCAGTCCCAAACATGCTCAATGGGGGACAGATCCGGAGATCTGGCTGGCCAGGGTAGTTGACTTACACCTTCTAGAGCACGTTGCGTGGCACGGGATACATGCGGACGTGCATTGTCCTGTTGGAACAGCAAGTTCCCTTGCCGGTCTAGGAATGGTAGAACGATGGGTTCGATGACGGTTTGGATGTACCGTGCACTATTCAGTGTCCCCTCGACCATCACCAGTGGTGTACGGCCAGTGTAGGAGATCGCTCCCCACACCATGATGCCGGGTGTTGGCCCTGTGTGCCTCGGTCGTATGCAGTCCTGATTGTGGCGCTCACCTGCACGGCGCCAAACACGCATACGACCATCATTGGCACCAAGGCAGAAGCGACTCTCATCGCTGAAGACGACACGTCTCCATTCACGCCTGTCGCGACACCACTGGAGGCGGGCTGCACGATGTTGGGGCGTGAGCGGAAGACGGCCTAACAGTGTGCGGGACCGTAGCCCAGCTTCATGGAGACGGTTGCGAATGGTCCTCGCCGATACCCCAGGAGCAACAGTGTCTCTAATTTGCTGGGAAGTGGCGGTGCGGTCCCCTACGGCACTGCGTAGGATCCTACGGTCTTGGCGTGCACCCGTGCGTCGCTGCGGTCCGGTCCCAGGTCGACGGGCACGTGCACCTTCCGCCGACCACTGGCGACAACATCGATGTACTGTGGAGACCTCACACCCCACGTGTTGAGCAATTCGGCGGTACGTCCACCCGGCCTCCCGCATGCCCACTATACGCCCTCGCTCAAAGTCCGTCGACTGCACATACGATTCACGTCCACGCTGTCGCGGCATGCTACCAGTGTTAAAGACTGCGATGGAGCTCCGTATGCCACGGCAAACTGGCTGACACTGACAGCGGCGGTGCACAAATGCTGCGCAGCTAGCGCCATTCGACGGCCAACACCGCGGTTCCTGGTGTGTCCGCTGTGCCGTGCTTGTGATCATTGCTTGTACAGCCCTCTCGCAGTGTCCGGAGCAAGTATGGTGGGTCTGACACACCGGTGTCAATGTGTTCTTTTTTCCATTTCCAGGAGTGTATTTACAACCATCACAAGAAACAACTTTGCCATTTCTCTTATAAACATTTAAACTTGTGCAAGTCAACTTAGGCATCAAACAATAGAATTCATTAAACACAGTTTAGTGTCCAAATCATTTTTGAACATGACATATGTCTTGCTTTGTTCACAGCTAAAGATGAAGTAAGTAAAAGTCTATGGTCAGTTGTTCATATGTCTTTTTTACAATAATCACAGTACCAAAAACCACAGAATATTACACAAACACTCCTTGTCCTTTTAATACAGCTTCCACGGTGCGACTGGCAAACAATTGTCAGTACCGCTGGTCTGACGCAGCTCCTGTCTTCTCACGATAAATGTCAATCCTGCACACACAGACATGTGTCGCGCAGTAAATTGGCTCTCTCTCATACTTATCTTTAAAATATCGTGTTTTCTAGGTGGCAGGTCAAGTGGTACCAGAATTTACATGTAAATTCTCGAAGCACCACATATTCCCCTCCTCAGATCGAACATGCGGCATTTTATACATCACTAGTATGTATATTAATATCGTAACAATCCACATTTCAAAAGTAATCATTTATTACATAAGTTTATTTACGCAATTTCCTTTTCCCCCCATAAATCCTTGTACTCTATAGAGCAGGCTTCCAATTGTTGTCTTTCCACAAATTATTTACTCTACTTAGTTTTCAGAACATAAGCCTCTATTTATGATTTAATTTTGCATTACTCTTAGTTGTAAATGGTGAGGACTCTCACTTCAGCTCCAATCGTAAATTCCAAGTGTCATGGACACTTAAATATTTCATCCTTTATACTAATTTTTTGTACTATTTTTTCCTCAGTGCTGACTAGTATCATTATTTATCGCTGTCTGCAATCTGGAGGGACTAGGGAAAAATGAACATGCTCTTTCCGACATTCATAAAACCTAATAATGCAAGTGGTATATAGAATCCAAACTTACTAGAATAATTCCTACAAAATGTGTGACTTCTGTCACAGAACTGTTCTTTTCCCCTCAGATCAGTATCTTTACCTTACGTATGGGTTGACTCTATGAGTGCACTCCCTCCTTCCATTTTGGTAGGTATGCCCCTCTTGATTCCTATTCTCCTGTGGTACAGGTCAATCCCCTTCTTGGTACCCCTGTCCGCACAGTACAGGTTAGCCTTTCTTAGGTCTGCTTATCTGCCTTTTATATTTAATAAATGCTGGGTGCAACCGCCTTATACTTAATGAGTAGGCCTCATGATTCCTTGCCCTAGTATCCATCTTTATGTACACTATAATTAAATATTCTCTGGTAAAATTAAAAATCTACTTGACACTTTACACTTGCTTCTTAATACTTTGTTTCATACCATAGTGTCCTCCTTTACTCAACAATTTCTAATCAAGCCTATATACTCTATTCAATATATTTTACTCAAGCTATGAGTCGCACTATAATCCTACAATTCAAATTCATCAGAATATTTGTTTGACTGTCCTCTGTCTTACGTTCTCTTTCCTTACTCATGCTTGATTTTTAAGCATACTCGATGTGGAATCATTCTAGTTTTTATATACTTATGCAATTATCATCGGGTGATGCTGAGGGAATTAGATTAGGAAATGAAACACTTAAAGTAGTAAAGGAGTTTTGCTATTTGGAGAGCAAAATAACTGTTGATGGTCGAAATAGAGAAGATATAAAATGTAGACTGGCAATGGCAAGGAAAGCGTTTCTGAAGAAGAGAAATTTGTTAACATCGAGTATAGATTTATTTGTATGGAGTGTAGCCATGTATGGAAGTGAAACATGGACAATAAATAGTTTGGACAAGAAGAGAATAGAAGCTTTCGAAATGTGGTGCTGCAGAAGAATGTTGAAGATTAGGTGGGTAGATCACGTAACTAATGAGGAGGTATTGAATAGGATTGGGGAGAAGAGAAGTTTGTGGCACAACTTGACTAGAAGAAGGGATCGGTTGGTAGGACATGTCCTGAGGCATCAAGGGATCACAAATTTAGCATTGGAGGGCAGCGTGGAGGGTAAAAGTCGTACAGGGAGACCAAGAGATGAATACACTAAGCAGATTCAGAAGGATGTAGGTTGCAGTAGGTACTGGGAGATGAAGAAGCTTGCACAGGATAGATTAGCATGGAGAGCTGCATCAAACCAGTCTCAGGACTGAAGACCACAAAAACAACATGCAATTATCATAGTTCTTCTACACTTATGCACATATATGACTCCTTGTCCATATATATAAAACAGGCGATGTAGAACCATTACAGTAAACAACAATGTGTGCATATCTCGGAAAGTGTTCTTATATAACAATGTGTGCGATGTAGAACCACCATAGTAAACAACAGTGTGTGCGCCCTTTCCTGATGTACATATTCCTTTCCCTCTACAATGCTTGACAGTTCTTCGCTTTCGATGTGTGACATCATTGTTTGTGTGTATGAGAAAGTGTGTTTGTGTAGTCTGATTCTTCGGCCTACTTATATGAAATAAGCTGTAGGTTATTGGAAGCCATGGAAAATGAGAAGGACTTCTGCGACAGAAGCAGTTGAATATGGAAAGATAGATAGGTACTCAAATGAGAAGTAAGTAAGGAAAAAGTAGAAGTGGTTGCTAAGCTTGAAGAAGTGAAAGAAGATAGCCCCAAAGACAGGAAACTCTTCCCACCCCCCTTCCCCAGGATCCCTACCTCGCCGGTAATTGAGTGAGAAGCCGAAGGAGGTATGGTGTTAATTGTCTCCTACAGAATGGACAGTCTCACCTTCACCCTTGAGGTCCCCGAAGAAAAATCTTAGCAACCCCTATAGAACGGCAAATGGTGAAGAAGCAGTCACACTTGTTTGCGAGGGACGTTTGGAAGGGTTGGTGTGTGTTCTGTGTTAGCCATGTTTGTACTTACACTGCCCACCCCTTCAAAAACTAATATACCCCCCCCCCCCTCCCCCCTTTTATATCACATCTCATAAAAGTTATAAAATATTCTATAAAAATAGACAATTATACTATGATCAAATAGTTGTTCAGTTAATCACTTTACACTATATTTTATACATAAATAAAATACTCTGTTCAGTTTATGTCGTCTCGATATAACTCTGTTTGAATAGTACCATGATATTATTTTTCCATTTATACTATAATCTATGTATTTCATTTCATGTCTAGGGATCACTGTTGATCTGTGATTCTCGTAAGTCCATTATTTTTCGGTCCTATCCGGTTTTCTACACACTAAAATTATAGGATAGTCAAGAATTCATTAATAGATAACACAATAGTTTAAGATTTGAAGGGAATTCAGTGCAGGAAAATTAGTACAGAACAAACACCTTAAACAACTTGGGATCCGACGGTCATCAGCCTGCCTGTTAACACAGAATGTTAACGTCCCTGGGGAATATATGTGACCCCATCCGGGTCCCATGGATCTGACCTTAACCTCACTTGGGCAAGCACAAACCAGCACTTCTCACCAAATTTTGTGTGTAAGTCTCCCCACAACGAAACAATCATCACTTTACTAGGAAACCAACATTAGGTAAAGTTATTCTACTTTCTATTTCGTCATAGACAAGCTTGAATTCTAGTTTGGAAAATGTTTCCAGAGATTATACTCTCGGTAACTTCTCGATCTTTAATTAGTTCAAATGGTTCCGCCAAACTACTTACATTTATGTCAAAGTTGGCTAGTTTCTCTTTAAAATTTCTCTCTGCGTTATCAACTCGAGTGTTAATGCCTGCAATTTGCGATTGTATTACTGGTAATAATTTGTCCTGTTTCTCAACACTCTCCTATAAGGTGTGTAATCTATGTTTCACAGCATCAAACGTAACATTACAGACACTTTGGAATGATCCTAATTATTCACCAAGTTCAGCTTCTACATTATTACACTTATCTTCAACATCACATTCTAACTTTTTAGCTAACTCCTGAAATGGATTACTCTGTGTCTGAATAAAGTCAGTGAACAGTTGGTTTACATGACTACTTAACGAACTAGACAACTCCTCTCTCAAATCTATTTTAAAATTCTCTACTTTAGTAGTTAAAGCGTCAAATTCAATCCCATGCCTTCCACATAACTGACTAAATTCTTTACTTTATTCATCTACTTTAGCACTTAACAATCCTAAAGTCTCATTCTGAACATCGAATTTATTATTTAATTGAGTATTCACTGAATCTAATTTAAGACTTTGAGCATTTATAGTTGTGTATAGTCCATTTCTTAAATAAGTATTTTGAGCAGCAAATTCTTTACTTTGTGCATCTAATTTTAAGACTTAGTCCTTTAATTAAAATTGTTACCTCAGTCCAGTCTGGTGTTGCATACACAACATTCTTCCATTTAGTTTCTTGGACTCAATCAAATTACTCGAAACAGTTCCAGTATCTTGTTATGCCTGGTTGTAATGGCAACTCAAAATACCTTCTTCCCTTTTCCATCTTAAAATTCCCTTTTCTTCGGGTCCTGTCACTTATGATTGCATTCAAAATTCACACCACCCTCTCATCAGTTGACTTACTTGATGTGTCCAGTCGATCCTCTTCTCTGGATAATTTGCTAGCTCGATCTTCCAAAACAACTTCTACGAAGACTCTCGCTGGTTATAGAAATTTAAAAGACTCTACTTTTGGAATAATTGGTTACTCACCAAATACTTTCAGTTCAATCACAATATATTTTCAACCATCATAAAAAAACAACTTTGCCATTTCTCATATAAACATTTAAACTTGTGCAATCAAATTAAGCATCAAACATTAGAATTCGTTAAACACAGTTTAGTGTCAAATCATTTTTGAACATGACATACGTCTCGCTTCATTCAGAGCTACGACATGACGTAAGTAAAAGTCTATAGTCAATTGATCGTTTGTCTTCTTTACAATAATCACAGTACCAAAAACCACAGAATATTACAGACACTCCTCGTCCTTTTAATACAACTTCCAAGGCACGACTCGCAAACACTTGTCAGTGCCGCTGGTCTGACACAGATCCTGTCTTCCCATGATAAACGTCAATCCTGCACACACAGAGCATGTGTTGCACAGTAAATAGACTCTCTCTCACACTTATCTTTAAAATATGTGTTTGAGGTGGCAGAAGGTCGGGTGGTTCCAGAATTTATGTGTAAATTCTCGAAGCACTACAGACTCCTATACTGACCTCTGGTATTGGTTTTACTGGCTTCTGTTCCTCTTTTTCCCTTTCTACTTCCTTTACACATTTTTAGTAGCCATTAACATACGTTGATCTCTGTCTGCCACCATTATATTTTCCACCCACTGAATGGTGCAAAACTTCCGTCAGGAAAGCAGAGGTACCCTTAATGTTGGTGAAATTGGCTTAGTGGGAGGAAACATTTTTAAATGAATAAATAAATAAATAAATAATACAGATCAAGATTGCAGCCAGTAGCATTTAACTCGGTCTTAAAGGCACCATGAGTTTATGAAGCCCGACATCCTTGAAGTCCAAAATCAAAGGATGCTCTTGAGTTTTAAGTCTGCTTCACAGGTTTCTTAGGAACGTGTTATTAACATTAGGGCCATCCATTGACTCTTTATTACAGGTGCAAAAAGGATTGTTTGTTTGCAATCTTGGGAAATATATGTTGCTACAAGACTCAAAACGGATCAGATATAGGGATCTTAAAATTTAGTTACCTTAATTAGATCAAAATGGCTTGTAATAGCTGGAGCACATATGCAGGTTCTGTTTATGTAGTTCATATTACTAAACTTATGCTTAACGGGGCGGCCATAAGTGAAAATTCTTAAGCAGCCAGTTTGCAGTTAAAAATCTAAAGAATGCATACTACATTGCCGTGAAAAATGTCCTGAACTAGAAGCTGTAACATCTGCAGTTGCCAGCTATTTCATAGATCCACACAGAATTATTGTGTATAAGAGGTCTGTTTAAAAAATTCTAGAATTCTGTCAGCAAAATTTTTCTACAATTACCTTTTACAGACTGTGCATGGTCTCCTTCAAAATAGTTTCCTCCACAATTGATGCACTGCTCCCAGCACCACTTCCACTTCCAGAAGCAGTCTTGGTATGTCTTTTGCTGGATTATGCGAAGCGCAGTCTGCGAATTTTCATTTTACCTGGTCTGACATTGCAAATATTGGCCCTTTAAATGGTGTTTCCAGCTTTGGAAATAAAGAAGAGGTCTGAAGAGTATGGAGGTTGAAGCAGCACAGTGATTTTCATTTTTTGCGCAACAGTCACGCACCAACAGGGATGAATGTGCAGGTAATTATCGTAATGCTTAAGTCCTGAAGTGTCTTGCCAAATTTCAGGCCATTTCCTTCTCATATTTTCTCGAAGGCGTTGCAACATGTCTCGATAGTACTATCAATTAACAGTTTGTCCCTGTAGCAAGAATTCATGATGAACTAATCCTTCAAAGTCTCAACATCAAAAATGTAGACCCCCGTCTCATCAGCAGCTATGACTCTCTTAAGGAACATCTCATTCTTATTTGCACGATACAAAAGCTCTTCAAAGACTGTGAGGCAAAGGTCTTTCCAGTCTTGACTCATGAGTCACGGGACGAACTTTGGTGACGACACGACGCATTTCAAATTGCTGTGTCAGGATTTTATGACCTAATCCAACGGAAATCTCTTGGACAGTCAGTCTTTGATTAGCATGAACAACTTAGTTGATGTTCCTGACGAGCACCATCGATAGACGTCGAAGGGCATCCTGAAACCATGTGAACCACTCAGAACACCAAGTACGGTTTAAGCATTCATCACCATAGGCTTCCTGCATCATTTGGTGTGTGTCTGTAAACGTTTCCTTGAGTTTCATGCAAAATTTAATGCAGATGTGTTGCTCCTCTAACTCTGCCAACTCAAAGTTCGCAAACTGTGTGACGCAACGTTTTACTCAATATAGCAATGAACAATAACTAACAGACATGTAATGATGAAACTTCCAGAAGTTACAGTGTGCAGGGATGCCAACTGCATTTCGATTCCGACACACCATTGGTGCTAAATTACAAAGTTCCAGAATTTTTTGAACAGACCTCGTATGCAATGGATCCATACTGACTGACACTTTCAACATGAAACAAACTCGTGCATTGACTGCCATTTTAAATATTTTGCTATCAGGAAAAGAATATACTTTTTGCAGAAAAGTTTTAATTAAATATACACGATGAATGAAATATTATAAGTAATATGAGGCTCAGGCTTGGTAATTAGTAAATTGCTAACAAGTAAAAATCTTGTTTTCGCTGCTGTAAATATTATTCAAACCAAATTTATTGATAATAACAGTGCAGCTACATAGGCAATTATATCGTGTCTCTCTCTGCAATAGCACTTATTTATTCAGCAATCAGTATTACACTTTTAAACAAACCACACCCGTTTTTGAGCTGGCTGTGTCACTGACAACACAAGTAAATTGTTACAACTCAACCTATAATTCAAAACCTAATTTACTGATAATAATAATGCAGCTACGTAGGTGATTATATCGTGTCTCCTTCTGCAACAATATTTATTTATTAGGAATTGACTATTACAGCTTTAGACAAACCACATGTTTTTGAGCTAGCCACGTCATTGACAAGGTAAGTAAATTGTTACAACTCAACCAAGTACCTTTACTCAGCATTATTTGCTTAAGTAGCAACATTGATGATTGTTAGTATACATTTTAAGACACTATTATGATTATGCAAAATATATGCAACATCATGACTTATAAATATTTTTATCCACAATTCCTAAAATATCAAACGGATACCTTGTACACAAGAGAGAGAGAGAGAGAGAGAGAGAGACGATATAATGGCCTGCCATTCTCTCAGTATGGTTGGCATTTGTGTGTGAGCTTGTTTGTTGCTCCTTCACACTGAAACAAATGGAAGGAATTGAGAGAAATTTTGAATGGTGTTAGCTTACACTCTGAATTAATACAAAGGCTACTTTTAAAAGTGTGTAACACAAGAAATTTATTAATTTGAAGAATATAACACAAAAAATGGAACAATAATTACTCTTAGAAGAAGCTATTTACTCTTCAGACCTTTGAACTGAATAGTATTTGTGGGAATGCTTTCATTGTTTAATATGTCCTATGTAATATGATTAAACATACTGAATACAATGCTTATACAACTCTAAAAGTATTTAATCCATACAAGCCTGTTGTATTTTAGTCACTTAGCAACAGGCATATATTTACAGCTACTGAGACACTTGAAAACTTTATTTATTTATTTATTATTTGTCCCGTGGATCAAATCAGTACAATGGCTAGTACAACTGATATGGGATAAGTCAATACAAATATACAGTTTACAGGAGTCTAAAATAGTAAACAAGAACACAGAAGAAAGATTATTTAACATTACCTACAAAATTATGTTACTTAAAGTTACAGCTTTACAGAGAATTGTTACATGATGTGACAAAATTGACTTAACAACATTCAGCTTTGATACATTATCATGCACTAAGACAATTTTGATTCCAAATATTCCTGGATGGCATACAAGCAGTCTTTTATTAAAAGAGATTTCACTGTCTGTTTGAATTTATTTATTTCTTGGATTTCTTGTATAAAAGTTGGAAGATGATTATATAATTTTATTCCCATGCACTTGACACCATCACTGTACAGTTTTGTTGAGTGGGGAAGTATTCTTAGAGAGGTTTTTGATCTTTTGTCATAATCGTCATAATCCATATTTTTGCTAATTTTGTTGATACTTTTTTTGGTAAAGAATAATAATTCTAGTATGTATTGGGAAGAACAGTGTTATTTAAATACTGTATGACAGAAACACTGTGCATTGACATGCAGAATGTGGTAGGCTTTTAGCGAATCTGGATTTGATTATGATATGCGAGTGTATCCACTGGTAACAGGCGCATGAGGGCAGATGATGTTGTTGCAAACACAAATATAAATTTAGAACAGAGATACCACTCTTTCCATTGGATGGTCAACGCAATTATTGTTCCTACGAGTTGACTAACATGACTAAGTCATCAATGAAAGTTAACTATCAAATAAGTGCATTAAGTTTAGCTTAGAGATACTGGCATCAACAAATGAATTGGTGGGAAATATTACTTTAAAACAATAATAATAACAAATAAAAGAAAACTGATCAGCTACCTTGCAAGCTGACCACCTACCCATCAACTGATACAGAGATGAAGAGAGTTTCTAAACTCATTACAGCTGTCGGGGGAGCTGATCCACAGATTGGAACTGAAGGTGGGTGTATTTGTCATACTGATGTGTAATCTGGGTGCACCAAGATTGTGCAATGGCACCAGGATATGCATCATGGAGCTGAGAAGGCATATCCTGCAGGCCACCATCATCGCCAGGATGAGGAGAGATGGTATTGACAATCCGAATTCCTATCATACCAAAAAACTTGTCTTCCCAATTCAGATGCTTGCAGTTCCCTTTGGCAGCAGCATTCTCGATCACTATAAGAGTCAAGGACAAATGTTAAAAGCGCCAAGTATTATTCTGGGTAACACATTGGCTGCTCACGTGTATCTAGAGATATATTACAGTAAATTTCTGGCTCTCTGTACACAACAAGACAATTACGATTTTTTCCGTTCTATGTATGTTGCACACAGCCGTGAAATTATTTAGTCCCTTTCCTGGTACACTCTGTAATTTGCTACTCAGTTATGCAAAAATTTTCTCCTTAAGGAAATGAGTGTGTTGTGAGTGACATGTATTCTGTCACCTTCTCCCACCATCTCAAAATTTGGTTTGTATCCCCACCTGATGCCACGCAGTTTGCTGGTCCACCAGTGGCTCCTGCCTCAGTACCTCCAAGAGATAACTTCTGTGATGGCATACTTCTGTGATGGCATACAGGTATGGATACAGAGTTCTGGCATTAACATATCTTTATTAATAACTGTTCAACCCTGGGCAAAATTGCTTGCAGACTTCAGCAGATGAAAATTTAGGAGAGGCACAAGCCTTTTGTAATTCCTGATGGATCAGAATTAGTATCATCACTCATTTCAAAATACAAGAAGAAAATGAGCAACGTGCAACACAAAGCTTTTGATAATGACTATTGCACAACTGTTTTCTGAGTTTTGGCAGTTTCACAAATTAAATAGTTCAGGTTTCACCTCTACTGATATTAGATGCAACCACAGTTCCAACACCCGCCACCTAAATAAAACTGACATGTTAAAAGTGTCCATGTATACCAACTTTTGACTGTAGCTAGCACAAGAACATATGCATTTCTTTGACATAAGATGCCTGGTCCCATGGCTGAACACTACAATACTGTGGCATGTTTCTTACACAGACCATTCGACTACCCAAAACTGGCATGGAACTAGAGCATACTACGCACCAATACACTGTTGCATTAGTGCACTTTTTATTTTACAAACATGGTATTACAAACATTATCTTTCCAAACTGGGCTTCATTAGATGATGTACAATACCAATAATCATAAATATGTTACATTTTCGATACGCTGAAAATAAAGCAATTCCGAACTAGCTCTGATAAAATATTTCACCTGAATACAATATGATATGAAATAATATTTGTTAGGTAAACTTGTGTTCTCGCATTTTGAGGCGTAATTCACTCTTGTTGTATCCTAGCCAGTACTGCCACCCGAGCCCGCTGCCAAAAGGTTGGCAGCATCAAAGTCCGGACGCCGTCCGCATAAGCAGCGCCAGCGATACAGGAAATCGCGGCAAGTCTGCGCACGCCACCGCTGGCTTCTGGCTTCTTAAGCGCTGGAGTCGCGAGCGCTAGGACAGTTCTGTATTCGCCGCTCAGTTGTATACTCGCTACCGAATTGTGTACTTGCTAGTCAGTTGTGTGTTCATCGCAGCAGAGTTGTTGTTTGTCGTCAGCCGACGCTGACCTAGCCGCTCCGACTCGAACGAGACAGATTTCTGTAGACACCGAGTTCACTACTGTGTTTCTGTATCTTCAGTAATAAAGATAAGTACCGACTTTTATTTAATCAGAGTGTTTGGGGTTTCATCTTTCTGTTTAATGTTCCAGCGAACCGGTCGGCCCGCTATTAAAAGTGTGGCGGTGACTTCGTAAGCCATTTCTACAGCCAAGTGTTTGTCGCTACGAACACAGCCACAAAAACTCTATGTTTGTATTTTCTGCAAATGCAAATTTTTCAGGTCCTTAGTTATCACACATTAATTTTCAGGTTCATCATGCACTTCCTTCTGTAGGTATAAAAATCTGAACTTCACATTTTTTTCAAGTATCTGTTTTTGGGTCTAACATATATATATATATATATATATATATATATATATATATATATATATATATATATATATATATATATATATATATATATATATATATAAAAACAAAGATGATGTGACTTACCAAACGAAAGTGCTGGCAAGTCGATAGACACACAAACAAACACAAACATACACACAAAATTCTAGCTTTCGCAACCACCGGTTGCTTCGTCAGGAAAGAGGGAAGGAGAGGGAAAGACGAAGGGGTGTGGGTTTTAAGGGAGAGGGTAAGGAGTCATTCCAATCCCGGGAGTGGAAAGACTTACCTTAGGGGGAAAAAAGGACGGGTATACACTCGCGCACACACACACACATATCCATCCACACATATACAGACACAAGCAGACATATTTAAAGACAAAGAGTTTGGGCAGAGATGTCAGTCGAGGCGGAAGTGCAGAGGCAAAGATGTTGTTGAATGACAGGTGAGGTATGAGTGGCGGCAACTTGAAATTAGCGGAGATTGAGGCCTGGTGGGTAACGGGAAGAGAGGATATATTGAAGAACAAGTTCCCATCTCCGGTGTTCGGATAGGTTGGTGTTGGTGGGAAGTATCCAGATAACCCGGACGGTGTAACACTGTGCCAAGATGTGCTGGCCGTGCACCAAGGCATGTTTAGCCACAGGGTGATCCTCATTACCAACAAACACTGTCTGCCTGTGTCCATTCATGCGAATGGACAGTTTGTTGCTGGTCATTCCCACATAGAATGCATCACAGTGTAGGCAGGTCAGTTGGTAAATAACGTGGGTACTTTCACACGTGGCTCTGCCTTTGATCGTGTACACCTTCCGGGTTGCAGGACTGGAGTAGGTGGTGGTGGGAGGGTGCATGGGACAGGTTTTACACCGGGGGCAGTTACAAGGATAGGAGCCAGAGGGTAGGGAAGGTGGTTTGGGGATTTCATAGGGATGAACTAACACGTTACGAACGTTAGGTGGACGGCGGAGAGACACTCTTGGTGGAGTGGGAAGGATTTCATGAAGGATGGATCTCATTTCAGGGCAGGATTTGAGAAAGTCGTATCCCTGCTGGAGACCCACATTTAGAGTCTGGTCCAGTCCCGGAAAGTATCCTGTCACAAGTGGGGAACTTTTGTGGTTCTTCTGTGGGAGGTTCTGGGTTTGAGGGGATGAGGAAGTGGCTCTGGTTATTTGCTTCTGTACCAGGTCGGGAGGGTAGTTACGGGATGAGAAAGCTGTGGTCAGGTTGTTGGTGTAATGGTTCAGGGATTCCGGACTGGAGCAGATTCATTTGCCATGAAGACCTAGGCCGTAGGGAAGGGACCGTTTGATGTGGAATGGGTGGCAGCTGTCATAATGGAGGTACTGTTGCTTGTTGGTGGGTTTGATGTGGACGGACGTGTGAAGCTGGCCATTGGACAGATGGCATGGGATTTGGAGTAGGACCAGGTGAATCTGATGGAACCAAAGGAGTTGAGGTTGGAGAGGAAATTCTGGAGTTCTTCTTCACTGTGAGTCCAGATCATGAAGATGTCATCAATAAATCTGTACCAAACTTTGGGTTGGCAGGCCTGGGTAACCCCGAAGGCTTCCTCTAAGCGACTCATGAGTAGGTTGGCGTACGAGGGGGCCATCCTGGTACCCATGGCTGTTCCCTTTAATTGTTGGTATGTCTGGCCTTCAAAAGTGAAGAAGTTGTGGGTCAGGATGAAGCTGGCTAAGGTAATGAGGAAAGAGGTTTTGGTAGGGCGGCAGGTGATCGGCGTGAAAGGAAATGCTCCATCGCAGCGAGGCCCTGGACGTGCGGAATATTTGTGTATAAGGAAGTGGCATCAATGGTTACAAGGATGGTTTCCGGGGGTAACACATTGGGTAAGGATTCCAGGTGTTCAAGAAAGTGGTTGGTGTCTTTGATGAAGGATGGGAGACTGCATGTAATGGGTTGAAGGTGTTGATCTATGTAGGCAGTGATACGTTCTGTGGGGGCTTGGTAACCAGCTACAATGGGGCGGCCGGGATGATTGGGTTTGTGAATTTTAGGAAGAAGGTAGAAGGTAGGGGTGCGGGGTGTCGGTGGGATCAGGAGGTTGATGGAGTCAGGTGAAAGGTTTTGCAGGGGGCCTAAGGTTCTGAGGATTCCTTGAAGCTCCGCCTGGACATCGGGAATTGGATTACCTTGGCAAACTTTGTATGTGGTGTTGTCTGAAAGCTGACGCAGTCCCTCAGACACATACTACCGACGATCAACTACCACGGTCGTGGAACCCTTGTCCACCGGAAGAATGACGATGGATCGGTCAGCCTCCAGATCACGGATAGCCTGGGCTTCAGCAGTGGTGATGTTGGGAGTAGGATTAAGGTTTTTTAAGAAGGACTGAGATGCAAGGCTGGAAGTCAGAAATTCCTGGAAGGTTTGGAGAGGTTGATTTTGAGGAAGAGGAGGTGGGTCCCGCTGCGACGGAGGATGGAACTGTTCCAGGCAGGGTTCAATTTGGATAGTGTCCTGGGGAGTTGGATAATTAGTAGGATTAGGATCATTTTTCTTCGTGGCAAAGTGATATTTCCAGCAGAGAGTACAAGAGTAGGACAGCCTGTTTGGTTGAATCTGGGAGTGGGGCTGAAGGTGAGGTCTTTGGATAGGACAGAGGTTTCGGATTGGGAGAGAGGTTTGGAGGAAAGGTTAACTACTGAATTAGGGTGTTGTGGTTCCAGATTGTGTTGATTGGAATTTTGAGGTTTTGGAGGGAGTGGAGCTGGAAATGGGAGATTGAGTAGATGGGAGAGACTGGGTTTGTGTGCAATGAGATGAGGTTGATGTTTGCTGGAAAGGTTGTGAAGGATGAGTGAGTTGCCTTTCCGGAGGTGGGAAACCAAGAGATTGGATAGTTTTTTGAGGTGGAGGGTGGCATGCTGTTCTAATTTGCGGTTGGCCTGTAGGAGGATGCTCTGAACAGCCGGTGTGGATGTGGGAGAGGAAAGATTAAGGACTTTTATTAAGGATAGGAGTTGACGGGTGTGTTCATTGTCTAAGTTGATGTGTAGGTGAAGGATTAGGTGGGTGAGGGCAATGGATTGCTCAGTTTGGAACTGGTATAGGGACTGATGGAAAGAAGGGTTGCAGCCAGAGATGGGAACTTTAAGTGTGAGGCCTTTGGGGGTAATGCCAAATGTTAGACAAGCCTGAGAAAATAGAATATGGGAGTGTAATCTGGCTAGGGCGAAGGCATGTTTGCGGAGGAAATGTAAATAAAACTTATTGGGGTCGTTGTGGGGGTGTTGTGAGGGTGACATGGTATTAGAAGGTGGAAAGTGTAACATGAGGCTGAAATGAAAATGAAAATAAAAATATATGGGGAGAGATAAAGGTGAACTGGAAAGTAACTGGAGATCTGGTGTGAAAAAGGCGAAAAGGTGTTGGTTACAGCTGGGTTATGTTGGACTTGGGTTGGTAGACAACGATGTGCACAAAGGTTAGGTGGTTGTGTTGCCACCAAAACGCGTTAAAGGACGGAGAAATTCGGGAAAATTTCGAAAAAACTGCGTGTAATGTATTAAAGGGAGTGGTTTTGTGGTGGCAGATTATGAAAATGAGGCTAACAATAGTCTGACGAAGAAATAATGACGTTAAAACCTGTGGGAAGCGGCTAAAAATTATCAGTGATGTGGGAAGAACGGAAATGGAAATAAAGCGAAAGTTATTAGAAATAGCCGAAATGGTTGTTTAAAAGGTGAAAGGAACTGTTTGTGAACTAGAAACGGTGGATTTTACAGCAGCGGTAGTGTTGAAAGCGGCAAAAAAATTTTTTTGGTTATGGTTTGGAAGTGGTTACGTATTATTGAGTATATATAGGCGGGATAAAATTGTATAGCAGATTACGGTAAAAAGGAGAAGGTGAATACAAAGTGAAACTACTGGCAAAAACAGAAAGAGAAAATAAAACAACAGGAAAGATTTCGAAATGCAACAGTGACAATAACAAACGTAATTGTTGGGTTCAAATTAATGATATTAATATAATAGAGGGAAACATTCCACATGGGAAAAATATATCTAAAAACAAAGATGATGTGACTTACCAAACAAAACCGCTGGCAGGTCGATAGACACACAAACAAACACAAACATGGCCCCCTCGTATGCCAACCTATTCATGGGTCGCTTGGAGGAAGCCTTCTTGGTTACCCAGGCCTGCCAACCCAAAGTTTGGTACAGATTTATTGATGAAATCTTCATGATCTGGACTCACAGTGAAGAAGAACTTCAGAATTTCCTCTCCAACCTCAACTCCTTTGGTTCCATCAGATTCACCTGGTCCTACTCCAAATCCCACGCCACTTTCCTTGACGTTGACCTCCATCTGTCCAATGGCCAGCTTCACACGTCCGTCCACATCAAACCTACCAACAAGCAACAGTACCTCCATTATGACAGCTGCCACCCATTCCACATCAAACGGTCCCTTCCCTACGGCCTAGGTCTTCATGGCAAATGAATCTGCTCCAGTCTGGAATCCCTGAACCATTACACCAACAACCTGACCACAGCTTTCTCATCCCGTAACTACCCTCCCGACCTGGTACAGAAGCAAATAACCAGAGCCACTTCCTCATCCCCTCAAACCCAGAACCTCCCACAGAAGAACCACAAAAGTGCCCCACTTGTGACAGGATACTTTCCGGGACTGGACCAGACTCTGAATGTGGCTCTCCAGCAGCTATGAAATCCCCAAACCACCTTCCCTACCCTCTGGCTCCTATCCTTGTAACCGCCCCCGGTGTAAAACCTGTCCCATGCACCCTCCCACCACCACCTACTCCAGTCCTGCAACCCGGAAGGTGTACACGATCAAAGGCAGAGCCACGTGTGAAAGCACCCACGTTATTTACCAACTGACCTGCCTACACTGTGATGCATTCTATGTGGGAATGACCAGCAACAAACTGTCAATTCGCGTGAATGGACACAGGCAGACAGTGTTTGTTGGTAATGAGGATCACCCTGTGGCTAAACATGCCTTGGTGCACGGCCAGCACATCTTGGCACAGTGTTACACTGTCCGGGTTATCTGGATACTTCCCACCAACACCAACCTATCCGAACTCCGGAGATGGGAACGTGCTCTTCAATATATCCTCTCTTTCCGCTCCTGGGATTGGAATGACTCCTTACCCTCTCCCTTAAAACCCACATCCTTGGATTGGAATGACTCCTTACCCTCTCCCTTAAAACCCACATCCTTTCGTCTTTCCCTCTCCTTCCATCTTTCCTGACGAAGCAACCGGTGGTTGCGAAAGCTAGAATTTTGTGTGTATGTTTGTTTGTGTGTCTATCGACCTGCCAGTGCTTTCGTTTGGTAAGTCACATCATCTTTGTTTTTAGATATATTTTTCCCACGTGGAATGTTTCCCTCTATTATATATATATATGATGTGACTTACCAAATGAAATCACTGGCAGGTCGATAGACACACAAACACAAACATACACACAAAATTCTAGCTTTCGCAACCAACGGTTGCTTCATCAGAAAAGAGGGAAGGAGACGGAAAGACGATATGTGTGTGTATGGGAGTGTATACCTGTCCTTTTTCCCCCTAAGGGATGTTTTTCCACTCCCGGGATTGGAATGACTCCTTACCCTCTCCCTTACAACCCACATCCTTTCGTCTTTCCCTCTCCTTCCCTCTTTCCTGATGAAGCAACCGTTGGTTGCGAAAGCTAGAATTTTGTGTGTATGTTTGTGTGTCTATCGACCTGCCAGTGCTTTCATTTGGTAAGTCACATCATCTTTGTTTTTAGATATATTTTTCCCACGTGGAATGTTTCCCTCTATATATATATATATATATATATATATATATATATATATATATATATATATATATATATATATATATATATATATATGTGTGTGTGTGTGGCTTTGAATATGTCTGCTTGTGTCTGTATATGTGTGGATGGATGTGTGTATGTGCGAGTGTATACCCGTCCTTTTTTCCCCCTAAGGTAAGTCTTTCCGCTCCCAGGATTGGAATGATTCCTTACCCTCTCCCTTAAAACCCACATCCTTTCGTCTTTCCCCTCTCCTTCCCTCTTTCCTGATGAGGCAACAGTTTGTTGCGAAAGCTTGAATTTTGTGTGTACGTTTGTGTTTGTTTGTGTGTCTATCAACCTGCCAGCGCTTTCATTTGGTAAGTCACATTATATATATATATATATAATTTGAGTAATATGGACCCAAAAAGAGATACTTGAAAAAAATGTGAAGTTCAGATTTTTGTACCTACAGAAGGAAGTGCATGATGAACCTGAAAATTAATGTGTGATAACTAAGGACCTAAAAAATTTGCATTTTCAGAAAATATAGAGGGAAACACTCCACGTGGGAAAAAATATATCTAAAAACAAAGATGCTGTAAGTTACCAAACGTAAGCGTTGGTATGTTGATAGGAGACAATAAAAAACACACAAACACACACACAAATTCCTGATGGATCAAGATTAGTATCATCTTTCATTTCAAAATACAAGAAGAAAATGAGCAACGTGCAACACAAAGCATGCATTGCAAACACACACACAAATATCAAGGAATCTTTCCTGATGAAGCAACCTTGGGTTGCGAAAGCTTGAGCTTTACTCGAAGTAAATCAGAGTCTGTGGTGAATCGTATGATTGCCACAATGCCAGGAGCAGAGAAAAATGTTTTCTTGTTGTACTGATTGTAACATAACGGAATTTTGGGAGGAAATCAGTTAGGATATTAAACAAAGTAATTATCAACTCAGCACCCATGTTAAACTGAAAGTGGCACTTTTGCGCAAGGGAGTAAAGTGAGATATCATGTAGGAGTTTGTTAAGTGTAAGCTGCAATTGGAACAGTGAGTAGATACCAAAATACAAGTAAGATAAATTGGATACTGATCTGGATAAAGTGAGTAAGGCGTGTGCTGCAGGGCAGAAAGGGGCATTAGGTCAGCTCACTATGGAACTGGAAGTTCATGTTACTGTTTATCATGACTTTACTACGGAGGTGGAGGTGAAACAGGGAAACTTTGAGATGAAAATAATAAGTTGCATGTGAGTGAGATGACTTAGGTGTTGGCTGTTAGTAGAGCAAAGTGTGACACATCTGAGAAAGAGCAAGAGACCTATAATTAGCAGGTGGATGCACAACTAGTCAGAAGGGCAGCCAGGCAGTGAAGTGGACAGAACAAGAACAAGTCTCCTACCTAATAGTGCACTTAAAGAGAGACATTTTTAGGTAGTCTAACAAGGTGTCAACTAATGGACAAATATTTAGCAGATTTTAAGAGAAGGTTTTTAGAGGAATACTGGTTTTTAGAGATTCAGCAGGAACTATTAGTGGACTTTTGAGGAGGAAATAAATATAATGCAGAGCATAGCACCACCAATGGTGGTGGTGGCACATAAAGCACATAGAGACAGTTATGGCAGCTGAGTTATTTGCAGCAGGAATAGACTGAATGTAGCTATTTCACATTACAAAGGAATTGGTCGTAGAGCTGTGGGACAACTACAAATAGCATGTCAGTTTTTTGGAGAGAATTGTGAGCTTGCATATGCATGACAGTAATCAGACGTAGGGACCGCAAAAGAGGGATGAAACAAGGGCGGTGAGACTCGTAAGGACTGGGAGCAATGCGGAGAAAGCAAGTAATAGTGGTAGGAATGGAAAGCACTGTGAGGAAGAAGCAGTCCTTTGTTTGTGGTCCCAAAGAAGCGTGGCAGTGTAAGACCTGTCTTGGACGTGAGGAAATAGACTGAGATCATGAAACAAGAGAGACAGACAGGTCCCTGTCAATAGACAAGCTACTGCAGAAGTTTCATGGAACAAAATTGCTATCATCCATGGACGTGACTTGTTGATAATGGAATATTTGGTTAGCACACCCCTCAAGGAAATACAAGGTTTTCCCACATAATGGGCTCCATTACCAATTTTGTGTTTTCCTATTTGGTCTTAACATTCCTGTGTGTGTATTTGTAAGAGCAATGTGCAGGGTGTTAGGGCCTGAGCTGATCAACCAACTAACAGTGTGTGTAGATGATGTGTTAATAGCTATAGACACACAGGCAGAACATTATGAATTGTTGGAGAAAGTGTCAGTTGGGACTGGTGCAGAAAGGGGTATGAAAATTAAATTTAGTAAGATAGATTGGGTTAATGAAAGGATTACATTTTTGGGTCACATGATGGATAGCGAGGGTATTCAACCACAAGTTGGGAAGCTTAGGGACATTGAGGACAGCTGTGTTTGGAATATTTGGGTTCTACAGGATGTTTGTGTTGTCACAACCCTTCAATAATCCAGCTCTGAATCAGTTATCAAATAAGAATGTGTTCTGGAAGCACTTGGACAAATGCAGGGTGGCTTTCCAGAAACTGAAAGCACGACATTTGGGCAACAAAATTCTATGCCATCTGGACTTCAGTAGGTCATTTTACGTCATTGGTTGCCTGTAGCTACAGAATCGGGATAGATATATTTCAGGAGAGTAAAAAGGAGGACGAACCCTGGCACCAAACCGTAGCATCCACTAGTAGAACACTTACTGCAGGCAAAAAGAACTACTGTGTCACAGACCAGAAAGCACGTGCCATTTTCTTGTTGTGGTCTTCAGTTTAAAGACTGGTTTGATGCACCTCTCCATACTGCTCTATCCTGTGCAAGCCTCTTTCTCTCCCAATAAGTACTGCAGCTTACATTCTCCTGAATCTGTATTCATCTCTTGGCCTACCTCTAAAATTTTTATCCCACACTCTTCACACCAATATTAAACAGGTGATCCCTTGATGTCTCAGAATGTGTCCTATCACCTTATTCCTCTTCTTCTGGTCAGGCTGTGCCACAAGTTTCAAATCCCCCCCCCCCCCCCCCCCCCAGTTTTATTCAGCAATTCCTCATTAGTTATGTGATCTACCCATCTTCAGCATTCTTCTGTAGCACCACATATCAAAAGCTTCTATAATCTCCTTGTCTTAACTGTTTACTGTCCCTGTTTCAGTTCCGTGCATGGCTTCACTCCATAGAAATACTTTCAGAAAATACTTCGTAACACATAAATCCATATCTGATGTTAACAAATTCTGTTCATCAGGTACATTTTTCTTGCCATTGCCAGTATTATACTTTATACCCTTCGGCCATCATAAGGTATTTGCTGCTCAGATAACAAAACTCACCTATTATTTTAAGTGTCTCATTTCCAAATCTTATTCTCTCAGCATCACCTGATTTAATTCAACCACATTCCATTATCCTTGTTTTCTGTTTGTTGATGTTCATCTGTTATCCTCCTTTCAAGATGCTGTCCATTCAGTTCCATGAACTGCTCTTTAAAGTCTTTGCAGTCTCTGATAGAATTACAATGTCATCAACAAACCTCAAAAGGTTTTATTCCTTCTCTCTGAACTTTACTTCCTACTCCAAATTTTTCTTTTCTCTCCTTTACTGCTTGCTCACTGTACGGATTGAACAATGGTGATAGGCTGCAAACCTATCTCTCCCCCTACTCAACCACTGCTTCCATTTCATGTCCCCTCAGCTCGTAAGTACTGTCTGGTTTCTTTACAAGTTGAAAACAGCCTTTTGCTCTCTGTATTTCACGCCTGCTGCCTTGAGAATTTCACACAGCATTCCAGTCAAAATTGTCAAAAGCATTCTCTAGGTCTAGAAACGCAATAAATGGAGGTTTGCCTTTCCTTAACCTATTTTCTAAGATAAATCATAGGCTAGTTCCTACATTTCTCTGGAATCCAAACTTACGTTCCCCAAGGTCGGGTTCTACCAATTTCTCCATTCTCCTCTACAGAAATAGTGTTAGTATTTTGCAACCATCACTTATTAGTTCAGTAATTTCCACACCTATCAGCTTCTTTTGGAATTGAGATTATTACATTCTTCTTGAAGTCTGAGGGCATTTCCTTTCTCAGTCATCTTGCACACCAAATGAAGAGGATTGTCATCACTGGCTCTTAAGGCTATCAGGAATTCTGATGGAATGTTGTCTACTCTCAGGGCCTTGTTTCGACTCAGGTCCTCCACAGCTCTGTCACATTCTTCCTGCAGTATCACATCTCCCATCTCCTTGAAGTCCTCTTCCATTTCTATAATATTGCCTTGAAGCTCATCTCTCTTGTACGGACCCTCTATATACTCCTTCCGCCTTTCAGCTTTCCCTAGTTAGCTTAGGACTGCTTTTCCATCTGACCTCGTGATATTCATATACCTGCCTCTCTTTCCTCTAAAAGCCTCTAACTTTCCTGCAGGCAGTATCTACCGTTCCCCTAACGAAATCTGCTTCTAAATCCTTACATTTTTCCTCTTGCATTTCCTGTCCATCTTATTTTTTAGATGTTTGTATTCCCTTTCAACTGTTTCATTTGCTGCAGTTTTATATTTTCTCCTTTCATCAGTTAAATTCAGTATCTGCTACATTATCCAAGGATTTCTAGTTGGCCTTGTAATTTTACCTATTTGAACCTATGCTGTCTTCGCTATTTCATCTCTTAAAGCTATCCACTCATTTTCTACTGTATCCCTTTCCCCCAACTTAGTCAATCGTTGTCTAACGCTCCTTCTGAAACTCTTAAAAACCTCTTGTTCTTTCAACTTATCCAGGTCCCATTTCCTTAATTTCCAACCGTTTTACAATTTCTTAAGTTTTAATCTGCCTGTTCATAACCAACAAATTGTGGTCATAGTTCTCATCTGTCCCTGAAAAAATTTTACAATTTAAAATCTGGTTCTGAAATCTCTGTCTTACCATTATACAATCAATCTGAAATGTTCTAGTGTCTCCAGGTCTGTGTTGGGGTGTGAATATAGTGTGTGGACATACAAAGTGAGAATATGGGTCTTGCTGGAGTTGTGCGTGAGATAGTCCCTGCAGTCGCACTATCCTATATGCCCTCGGTGGCTCAGATGGATAGAGCGTCTGCCATGTAAGCAGGAGATCCCGGGTTCGAGTCCTGGTCGGGGCACACATTTTCACCTGTCCCCGTTGATATATATCAATGCCCGTCAGCAGCTGAAGGTATAAATATAATTCTAATTTTGTTTGTATTAATATAATTCTAATTTTGTTCTAGACAGCTGCAGGTCATCAATAGCATCTGTTCTTTCGGACATGTCCAAAAGAATAGACACCATATCCATATAAGGATAAACCAACATATGTCACTGGGGGAAAAGTTGTCTTCCCGGGAGCAGAGTTCTCACAAAGGATGAAACACACAGGCTGGCCAGAGAGGATGTTGTGATGGGCAGCTGAAAATAAGAAAAGAAATGATACAAGAGCCAAACAAGGGTTTAAACCAGAGGATTTGATATTAGTGAAAACAAAAGATAGATCAAAGAAAGTAACTAAAGAAATTAAGAATTTTTTGTTAGTGTACAATGGCTTGTTTCTGGCAGAGTTCTTTAAATATCAGTGCCTATCAAGTCATCTATGTCAGCTCAAAGAGAGAACCAGGACTAAGGAATGAACAAGATTGAAAAGGTGCATGCATGGAGAGAGTGAAAACCATGTGTATTTACCTCACCAATCTGAAGCAGTTCTTTCTTTCTCTGCTTCAGTCTCTTCCAGGTACTTTGGTCTACTGGAAGTTCTTCCAGAGGCTAGTGAGAAGGTCACGAGATGAAATGTAGAGAGACAGGTGATCAAGAAGGAGAAGTTCAGGGAGGCATTGCAAGTGTCAGACAGGAGAGCATTAATTATTCAGAGGGAAGGTAAAATAATGAAATAGTTGTAAATGGAGGAATCAAATATTAAAGTGACTGGTCTTTCAGATAAGCAAGGCCAAGGTCAGATAACACACGTAAAGTGCCGCTCAACTGTGACACAAAATGGAAGCAGAGACCAATAATAAGATATAGGATTGTGATATTGAATAAAAGTAAACACATAGTAAATGAAGTAATTTTAAGGTTAAATTTCTGTATTAGTTTATAAGGCAGAATTGCTGAGCTGAAGCTCGAGAGTAGAAAATGCAAAGCGTTTGGGTAATATGGAAGGTGTGTCATGGAGTGAGCTGCCACAAGTGAAGGTAATACATTAAAATAGTAGTATAAATATAGTAAGCAAAATTGACCTGATTAGAATTAAGACAAACAGAAGACCAGAAGGGAGTAAATGAGTGAAAAGCGGACAAAAGAAATAGGTAAGAACAAAGCATACCAACACGAGGGTGTACCATATAATATGAGTGAGAGGATAAAGAAACAGCAAGAGCAGAGTAAGATGTGGTGTAAATGACAGCCAGAACCTAAATAACTAAGCATTTTAGCTCACAGTTTATTTACACGAAAACAGTGGGAACAAATAGGTAGAAATTGCAATGGGAGGACACTGTGTGTAAAACATGTAATATCAACATTATATGAAGGGCTTATTTCAATAGTGGTACAAGTCCATTTTTGTTCATATTGAGATACAGAGTCCAAAAGTTAAACGAGTGCTAAAAAAATCTGCAGCTGATATAACAGAAATATTCAAGCATATGGCTTCTTGCTAGAGATGAACCTCTCTTTCTGTTTTTTGGCTCAGTAATTTCAGAAGCATTATAGACAGAAAAGTGGAGGTAATGGACTTGTACCACTATTGAAATAAGCCCTTCATATGTGCCCAGTAAATTAAGAATAAAGAGAAAGATAGTGTTAAGATGAGAAATTAGTCTGAGGAAAATGTGCGATCTTGCAAAAATAATTTAAACAGTAATAAGAAGCTCAATTGTCACAGGGAAATTAGTCTGAGGAAAATGTGTGATCTTGCAAAAATAATTTAAACAGTAATAAGAAGCTCAATTGTCACAGGAAGTTAAGATGTGCCAACAGGGGGATAGATAGGACAGGCAGCTGGAGGAGAGTATGCCTTGCAACAGCGCTATTGAAGTGATACGAAGGGGTTATACGGGTACTGTTTACAAAAAGGATTTTTTTAAATGGAAGTGAGAGTGAAGTGTGGCATCATAATGGGCACAAATGTCCACACTCTGATTTAGTACTATTTTTAATCTGAAATGTCTGTAAATTAGATTAATCAATTATTGCAGAAGCAAATGCAGTTGCGTTGCTGTATGAGCTATGAAACAGAAGTCATAGCAAGTTTAATTAAAAAGGGCAAATCAGTTTGATATAGGGCACAAGACAAGCCAGCATAAATTGTGTGGTTGCACAGCAGAAGACTTCCAGAGTGAGGTGAGTTGTATGTTGGCACGGGGTCACAGTGACTTGCACAAGCAAGAAGGTGGAAGAACAAGCCATGGTAGAAGTGAACAAAAAGTAAAATGCAGCATCTATTGGTGGGAATCCTTCCGCACTGGGAAAGGCGGACTGGTCCTACCAGTAGTTGTCATTAAACAATTAAGGTAAAACAGTCAGGAGTGGCAAAAATTAATTAAAAGTATAATTCTTTAATTTGAGTACTAGAGTGTCTATAAGGGCGAGTTAAACTTAAGCATATTCAATTTTACGAAAAATATGGTGTCTGATGCCACGGTGGTGCAGAGGAGGGGAAAAAGGCAGAAACGCAATTGTTAGTACTTGGAGTTCTGACAGCGAACGGGACGGAATGGTGACAGCATTGCTAGCCCGAATCTTGTACTGAAGTTTTGCATTTTGCTCAAACAGCCAGAATATGAGATGTCACTTGTATATAGGTCGTGCAATTTTATAATAGTGAATTAAAGTTTGATTTGGACTATGACGATGGCAGATGCATAGAGGAACGTAGTTGACTTAGCAAATCTTGTTCTGCGCAACATGGTGCCGCCAGACATGCTGTGCTTGTTCCTACACTTCTCTTTTGTGGTCAACCAACAACTGATGATAACATGTTGGTTATGTTCATTACCAATTTGAATTGTGGAACTTTAGTGGGGCAGAATGGTGTAGTTCCATACAGTTCCCTTGGAAAAGATCTGGCAATATGAAGACCCACATGGCAAAATGAGTCTTATACTCATGTGAACACAATTGGGATTAGCCTTATTGTGACATTTACTACAACTTTGAGCCGGATGAAGGTTACACCAGTGGCATAAACACTACACAAGTGGCATATCGCACAGCCACTACCATACTGGATAGTGAGTTGCACAGTATGGAGGTGCTGTTGTTTATAAAAGTTTGTAAGAAGGTGTGGGTGTTGGAGAAAACAATTCCTTTATTCCCACATATATTTAGCAATAACTTAACATTACACACATGAATGAACTGTGTAGACATGAACAGCATGGAATAACTAACAAAAGTTAAGTCAAAGAATAACTATATCACTGCACGTAAATTAACACTTCACGGAATGTTTATGAAGCACTGTACACTTGTCGGGATCGACTGTCAGAAATAGGTCACTACATGACTCCCCTGTTTAATGCTAACGGTACCACAGATTAAATTTCACACGCCGTCCAGCTCTTGTAACTACTTCTTTCTTGAAACCAGGCGGTGCGTCACATGTGTCAGTGGGTGTGTCAGGGAGTGGTGTAGTAGTCCTCGACATCGGTCTTGGTGTTGCAGTGACTGGTGTTCGCTGAGCGTCGTGGTGTTCATGGGGTACAGGAACACGTCTTGTAGCTTGCCCTGTCTTCTCTGGTCTGTGTTCAGTGGTAGCTGTGGTGTCTGTTGTGTCCAGAAATGCTGGCTTGATATGGTCCACTGCAACTGTGGTGGGTGTACCATTAATCATTATGCGGAAAGTATTGGTATCCCTACTGACTACCAGATATGGTCTGTCATATGGTGGCTGCAGTGGTTTACGCACAGTATCATTGCGTAAGAATACATGCTTGCACTTGTCTAGCTCCACAAAAACGAACGAGTGTCTTCCAAGCTGGTTTCTATGCATTGTTGGTCTCAATCGGCGTATATGCTCTCTTAATCTTGTGGCGAATTCTGAGGCTGTGATTGTACCATCTGCCATGCTGTGCAGAAATTCTCCAAGTAGGCATAACGTTTGTCCATACACCAGTTCTGCTACTGTTGCTTTCAGATCACTTTTGAATGACGTTTGTAGACCCAAAAGTATGATAGGTAGTTTCTCTGTCCAATTCGGTGTTGCGTGACATCTCAGTGCTGCCTTTAACTGTTGATGAAGACGCTCAACCATGCCATTTGATGCGGGGTGGTATGCCGTGGTGCGTATGCGTTTCGAACCTAATAATGTAGCCAATGCTTTGAAAATGTAGGCTTCAAATTGTTGTCTTTGATCAGTTGTAATTCTCAGTCCAACTCCAAACCGGGCAATCCAACCATGAAAAAATGTTTGAGCTATAGCTTCTGCAGTGATGTCCTTCATTGGAAATGCCTCAGGCCACCTAGTAAATCTGTCAATCACTGTGAGGCAATAACTGTAGCCTTCCGATGCCAGAGTGGGCCGATGATGTCAACATGCACATGGTGAAAACGCTGATTTGGTGGAAGAAATGTGCCTTATGGTGCCCTGACATGCTGTGTGATTTTATTCCTCTGGCACGCCAAGCATTGCTTCACAAATGTTTTACAGTCTGTGCATACATGGCCATACAAATTTTTGTTTGACCAATCTGAGTGTGGCTCTTACTCCTGGGTGTGACAGATTGTGCATTGATGCAATTGCCTGTGTTCTGGATTGCTGTGGCACAAATGGACGTATCTTTCCTCTTGCTACGTCACAGTACAACTCAATGCTTGCTTCAGGAAATGTCACAAGCTGTAGCTTCAATCCTTTCTCTTGTTGCAATAGATCATGCAACTCACTATCACTTTGTCGCGCATGCGCGAGGGCGTCGTAATCAATGGCCTTTGCCACTGCTTCCACCTGTGCGATGTCATTTGCAACTGTGGACACTGCTTCTATGCGAGAAAGTGCATCAGCTGGAACATTTAGCTTCCCTTCCACATACACAATGCTGGTCATGAACTGGCTGTAATCTAAGTGTCGCAGCTGCCTGGGCGATGCTTTCTCTGGCTTTACCTTAAAGGCATGGGTAAGCGGTTTGTGATCTGTGTAAATCGTGAACTGTCGCCCTTCTAATGTGTGTATGAATTTCTCTACTGCCGCATAAGCGACGTACAGCCCACGGTCATACGTTGCTCAACGTTGCTGAGATGGTGACAACTTATGACTATAGAATGCAATGGGCTGCCATAACTGATCAATTTGTTGCTGAAGTACGGCACCAATGGCAGTGGATGAAGCATCAACCATGAGAGCGAGTGGAGCATGTGCGACCGGATGTGCTAATTGTGCGGCCTCTGCTATAGCTTTTTTTATTGCGTGAAACGCGGTGCCTGTCTCGATAGTCCAATGCACACTGTGGTTAGGTTTAGGTGCGCCTTTAAGTAGTTCATTCAATGGTACAGTTGTCAGTGCATGATTGCGAATGAAGTGTTGGTAGAAAAAGTGCTCCTCTTCCGAGGCAGCCATCACCAATAAATCATCTATATACACATAGCAAAAATCTAAATCTCTTGTAACCACATCCATAAAACGTTGGAAGGTCTGGGCGGCATTACATAGTCCGAATGGCATTTGGGTGAATTCAAATAGACCGAATGGCGTTGTCACTGCTGTTTTAGGAATGTCTTCTGCAGCTATAAGGATCTGATAGTAAGCTCGAACTAGATCAATGGTAGAAAATATAGTCTTACCGTGAACATTTGCAGAAAAGTCTTCTATATGTGGAACTGGGTACCGGTCTGGAATGCTCCTTGCATTGAGTTGGCGATAGTTACCACAGGGGCGCCATCCATTCTTCTTTTTAGGCACGATGTGAATTGGGGATGCCCAACTGCTACTAGAAACTCTGCAGATACCTTGTGACAGCAAGCTGTGAAATTCCTGCTTTACCACTTTTATCTTTTCGGCCGTTAAACGTCTAGGCCGAGCGTGAGTTGACGGCCCTAGCGTGGTCAAAATGTGGTGGACGGTTGTATGCTTGACTGGTGGGAGAGTAGGCGATTGTTGTGTGATCTCGGGGTATCCTTTCAGTAATCGTATATATGGTGTGTCGCCTGTGACTGTGCGTACCTCTAGTGGTGTGATACAACAGACTTTTCGTGTTGTATGCAGACTAGTAGTCAAACCTATTAGTTGCTGACGTCGCAGATCTGGCAGTAAGTCGTAGAAGGACAAAAAATCTGCTCCGATAATAGGCTGTGATAAATCTGCCACTGTAAATTGCCATTCAAACAAACGGCGTAGCCCCAAGTTAAGGAATAATGTTACTCAACCGTATGTTCTAATTTTGGAGTCATTGGCGGTGAATAGATAACAGTCGTCTCAGCTCCGACGTGATAGGCGGTTTGCTGGATATAAGGACACTTCTGCGCGAGAAACTGTAGTTTTGTTTCGCGGTCTGTCACAAAAAGTCGGTGAGGGTTTGCACTGGAAGTTATCGCTGCTACGGTGTCTGCTTCATGTTTCCACTTGCAAGGTGGTATATACCAAATGTCTTGTGGTACCAGCATAAGTTCTGTAGTTATGGTGATCGATTGCGACTTCGTGACCGTTGGCGGTTGTGCGTTGTTTGTAATGCAGCTACCTGCGCGGTCAACTCTGCCAGTTGTGATTGTAGAGAGACTAGCGTCACTGCAGGCGAATATTCTTGTTGTGGTGTTAATGTTGAGACACTTGATGTGGGATACATTTCAATTAACCTGTCAGCCGTTTGTGCCAGTGCGTTTAAATTGCCTGCACATACCATGAGAATTTTTTGAGTATCTGACGGCAACCGAGACAACCATATATTTCGCAGCACATCATCAGTTACAGTGTTACTTGCCAGTGTGCGCAAATGTCGCAAGAGTTGTGATGGAGTGGGATCTCCCAGTTCTTCAGTGCACAGTAGCTTCTCTAACCGTTTTGCCTCTGATTGTGACAAACTTGTTATTAATGCGTTTTTAATGGATGCATAACTATTGGTATCCGGTGGTGTGGCTAGGATATCTTGTACTTCTGCTGCTAGATCTTCTGCAAGTGCTGCAACCTCGTAGCTGTACTTACTTTCGTCCGCTGATATTTGAGCGAGGACAAACTGGCTTTCTAACTGGGCAAATCACAATAGAGGATTATGTAACCAGAATGGTGGAGGTTTTATCGTCACCCTGTTAATTGCACTGCTGGCTTCAGGTTGAATTGAGACTGGCGAATCGGTCATTATCGTGCTGAAACGAGCGCGACGCGGCTGGCACGGAAGTTACAAACTTCGTTAAACGCTGAAGCCGACGCGGATGTTAACATAGTTTGCCGGGGCCACCAAATGTGGGTGTTGGAGAAAACAATTCCTTTATTCCCACATATATTTAGCAATAACTTAACACTACACACATGAATGAATTGTGTAGACATTAACAGCACGGAATAACTAACAAAAGCTAAGTCATAGAATAACTATATCACTGCATATAAATTAAAACTTCACAGAATGTTTATGAAGCACTGTACACTTGTAGGGATAGATTGTCAGAAATAGGTCACTACAAAGGTATTACACAGGTCAACATCCGTAAAGAATATAGCTAATTTTTAACAGAGTTTTGTTACTTTCTTTAATAGTAGCAAACCTTCATTTCACCATATTAACCTTGTAGAGGTACTGAATTCACAGGATAGTAAACAACACACGAATGGCTGCACTGCAGGTAAAATCAGATAGGTTATAGGACGAGAAAGTGCAGAGTCTGACAATGCTGCTAATGTGCTGGTAAGTCATAAATGTGACTTGCCACACCCTGCTGTAAAGCTATCGCTTACCTTAACCATCAGTCAAGGTGATCCAGGCGAGTTTTTGCACACAAATTGACATTCATTGCTTTTCCTGTTGGGATGTTCATATTAGTTCTTATTTTGTTTTTAGGCAACCAGGAGGAGTAGGGTTTCTCCTTCAGCAAGCAGGCCATGATGGGATGTTACCACTCTGCAGTCTGTTTTCATACTGGACTCTAACCAACCTGTGTTTCTTGAAACTGTAAAAAGCCACGAATGCTAGAAGGAAAAAGTGTCTTTCAATTAACAAAAAAAAGTTTGTTACTGAAGCTGTGGAGAGTAGGAAATTTCCTATCTACAGTGTCAATGTTTCCAAGAAATGACGATCATGTCTTGGAAATATCTCAAGAGTGTCAAGGAGAATTTTCCCATCTTGTTAGAGATGCTTGCCCAAGAGGCTAAATCAGTATGGAGGACAAAACATTCCCATGGGCAGTTTCAAGATGAAGGAAAAAGCCAAGTCTTTTGCTCAGTCTCTAGGGACTGAAAATTTTGCATATGTGAGAGGTGGCACTCAAAATTTTTTTTAAAAAAATGACATGTTAAAAAAATATCTGTTGAGAGAGTGCCAGTGTATTGAATGGACCGACGAACTTCCCCCTGATCGCACCACAGCATTCAACGATAAGAACTGTCATGGAGGAAAACTGAGCATGTACAGAATAACAGTCCTTATAGCCAGTAACAGGGATGGATCTCAAAAGCTGAAACCACTCATAGTAGGGAAATCTGAGAAACCACACTGTTTGGAGGGAATACAAACGCTTTCCACAATTTATCAGTCATAAATAACAAATCATGGCTAATGATAGAATTATTTAATGAATAGCTGATCTCGGTTAATAATGATACGAAAGAGGAGAAACACAAAATTCTACTGTTTTTGGAAAGCAGCACTGTACATAACAACCCACCACATCAAGATTGTAACCACTGGACTCGACCATTATACAAAATTTGGAAACACTCTACCACAGAGAAATTGTTTTGCTTGTGCTGGATATCACTGAAAAAGGTGAGAAGCGAAACATACTGGTTTTGGACTATTACAATCATGACTGATAATGCCAGGAAAAATGTCAGCCCTACTACTCTTTAGAATTGGTTCAGAAAGTGTGGGTTTGTAATACTAAGAGAAAATACAGATTGTCCCTCAGAGTCATGAGAATTAATGAAATCAATCCCACCACACTAAGGTTGAGAACTTCTACAGAGGTGTGGTGAGTGGACCTTTGAGGAATTTGTTCATGTTAGTGATGACATTGGTGCCCATGGTGTCCTACCTGCTGAATTATTGGCCTGTCAGGATGAGGATGAGAAAGAAAATGAAGAACAACTGCAAACTCCAATCACATAGTCACAAAGTTGTATGTCCCTACCCTATGCACTTGGAACGGAAACAAGAGATGATTTCTTCTCAACTCTCATCATCACCAAAAATTTGTTGCACAACGTTACACGAAAGACCCTCTCTCAAAGGAAAATAACTGACTATTTTTGACAATGATGTGTAACTGTTACTTGCATGTTTTTCATACACTGTACTTATGTACAATACACATCTATTTATGTATTATTATGCACATCGTTAAAATGGAGGTGAATGGCATTTACTGATGTTTTTTACTCCATTCCTCTCTGTTATTTGAACTCTTATTATTTTCGATGCTTTATAATCTGACATTTTTCCTGAGTCCTTGATTTCCAAATTATCGATGACTGACTGTAATTGTTACTGAGTGCATCACTGGTATAAACTGCCCTGTTGTGAGTGCAGTGTTGTCAGTACTATGGTTCTTATAGATGCCAATAAATTATTTAAATTAGGAGTACTGCAACAATATGAGTGACACCAAAAGTAAGTGGGGCCTGAGTAAGCAATTATTTCTATGTTATCAAATATCTAATTAAAAAGAAAAAAAGTGTAATTCCAGAACATTTTATTGCATTACCCAATCGGATCAGCATGCTTTTTTGAAGGGGATGTTGTAAGAGATCTACACTAAAAAGAAAACGGTTCACATACTGTAATAAATCTCTACAGGAAAACAGGAGAACGATTATTCAAAGAGCGAATTGCTTACATAATTATATTTTGCTACAATTCCACATTTTCATCTCAATAACAGGTAAATGTACCTGTACAAAGAAGAAACTTTATCAAATGAGTAAGAACAAATCTTTAAAGTAGTGTCACACAAAATATATGAGGATGATCTGTTCTTGCTGTAAAAAATTTGGCATAAACCACGAAACTTCACTCTAATTGTTTGAATTTTTGCATGGGCTGATTTACTAGTTTCTCAAGTATTTCTCGATTCTTGGCGATGGAAGGTAAGGCTGGCAATGGCACATCTTTGGGAAGCTTTTTCACCACGTAGGTTGTCTGACCAATCTTAACTTTTCCTGCTCGTTGGTTCACCTTCTGACTTTGAACAATAGTCTGTTGTGACTGTTGTTCTGTAACTGAATGAGCATGTGTGTAGTCTGAATATACTTCACACTTCATACGCTCTTTATTTTCTTGAGCAACACTTGGAGTGGTGTTGCCCTCGTAAAAGAGTTCACAATTAATTATTTCATTTTGCAATTGCTGTGAGGTGCTACTTGGCTCATTTGGTGAAGATTCTACATGTTCAGTAATGTAGTGCACAGCATTCATCAGTTCCTCATTGATGGAAACATCTTCGATGAATTGGGAGGCTTGTGATTCAGACTGACATTCTTGCTGTTGTAAAGACTCATTTTGTGTCATAATGTGTTCTCCAGAAGATGTGCTAGGAATCACTGGGATTTCAGTTGGTTTCTGGGATGTTGACTCGTTGCGTTGCTCATCGGATAAATTAGCAAAGGCCAATTTTCTTGATTCAACGAATACAGAAAGTACATTTTTGCGTAACTCTTGGGCATATAAAACATTGTCAATAGCTCTTACCACATTCGCTTCACAAAGATCTGAAACCAAAGGGAAACATTCCATAAAAATCAGTGAAAGACATTATGTCAAACAAATATGTCAACTTAAGTCGTATGTATACCACCTAAAATTACTTTAAAATAAATCAGGGTTCCAATCCCACCTTTTGAGAAACCAAAATCTTCTTTAAGAGGGTATATATATTCTGTTTCAATACACTTTATAGTTACCGAGGCAGTATTTTAGTTATTACTACATATAAAGCTTTATTGAAGCACTAGTTACTTAATGTTTGGCATTAAAAATATAGTTGCTGACGATAAATGAAATTTTTCTTTAAGCATAAACCACACTACTTGTTGTATGCTTTGATGCTAGCTACAGGAAACTGACGTACATACAGCCAGCCGGAGTGGCCGAGCCGTTCTAGGTGCTACAGTCTGGAACCACACGACCACTACAGTCGCAGGTTCGAATCCTGCCTTGGGCACGGAGTGTGTGATGTCCTTAGGTTAGTTGGGTTTAAGTAGTTCTAAGTTCTAGGGGACTGATTACCTCCGAAGTTAAGTCCCATAGTGCTCAGAGCCATTTGAACCATTTGACGTGCATACAAATTTCAAATGTATACTGCCAGACAAAAAGAGTCAAGAACCCAGAAAACTTGATCAGAAGTCAATGTAAATTCATACATACATGCACCATTGGTGGATGTGTAAATGATTAAAAGTTGAAATTCTCTGCAACAAGCAGAATGGGCGCTGAAATACATTACTGTAGTTGGCAGACTTGGTAGGGTAAATAAAGGGTGTCGACAGTGTCAAATGTTGCATGATTATAGTTAAGGACATGGAGATGACGCATATGCATGTGAGACAGTTAATTTCAGCACATGGCAGGGTTTGAAAGGGCACTTGCTGTGGGTCTCCATTTGACCTGTTGGTCAAATCATGGAATATCCAAATTTGTGTGGCTTTCGGATGTGACAGTGGCCCATTGTTGGGACTACATGGGAACAAGAAGTCAGGCATACTTTTTGTCAAGGTTCTGGTCGACCATGTCTGACTGCCAAGAAGGAGGACACCGTACGCCTTCACATTTGCACCTGCCATTCAAGAACAAGTACCACCTCCCTGCAACATTCTGAGTCATTCCACAACAGCAGTGGAGTCTAGCAGTAGCTGGACTAGGGAATTACTGTCCCTTGATTAGGTTACCAATTGCACCACAATAAAAACGACTGTGTCTGGAGTGATGCTGATACTGGGAAGCATGATCTGCTGATGAGTGGCATTATATTGTGTTCTGCCATTAATCCCTGCGTCTGAAAAATGCTGATAGTGTGAGTCTGAAAAATGCTGATAGTGTGCGTCTGAAAAATGCTGATAGTGGGAAGCTTTATTTGCTGACCAATGGAATCATCTACATCTACATCTACATTTATACTCCGCAAGCCACCCAACGGTGTGTGGCGGAGGGCACTTTACGTGCCACTGCCATTACCTCCCTTTCCTGTTCCAGTCGCGTATGGTTCGCGGGAAGAACGACTGTCTGAAAGCCTCCGTGCGCGCTCTAATCTCTCTAATTTTACATTCGTGATCTCCTCGGGAGGTATAAGTAGGGGGAAGCAATATATTCAATACCTCATCCAGAAACGCACCCTCTCGAAACCTGGCGAGCAAGCTACACCGCGATGCAGAGCGCCTCTCTTGCAGAGTCTGCCACTTGAGTTTATTAAACATCTCCGTAACACTATCACGGTTACCAAATAACCCTGTGACGAAACGCGCCGCTCTTCTTTGGATCTTCTCTATCTCCTCCGTCAGACCGATCTGGTACGGATCCCACACTGATGAGCAATACTCAAGTATAGGTCGAACGAGTGTTTTGTAAGCCACCTCCTTTGTTGATGGACTACATTTTCTAAGCACTCTCCCAATGAATCTCAACCTGGTACCCGCCTTACCAACAATTAATTTTATATGATCATTCCACTTCAAATCGTTCCGCACGCATACTCCCAGATATTTTACAGAAGTAACTGCTACCAGTGTTTGTTCCGCTATCATATAATCATACAATAAAGGATCCTTCTTTCTATGTATTCGCAATACATTACATTTGTCTATGTTAAGGGTCAGTTGCCACTCCCTGCACCAAGTGCCTATCCGCTGCAGATCTTCCTGCATTTCGCTACAATTTTCTAATGCTGCAACTTCTCTGTATACTACAGCATCATCCGCGAAAAGCCGCATGGAACTTCCGATACTATCTACTAGGTCATTTATATATATTGTGAAAAGCAATGGTCCCATAACACTCCCCTGTGGCACGCCAGAGGTTACTTTAACGTCTGTAGACGTCTCTCCATTGATAACAACATGCTGTGTTCTGTTTGCTAAAAACTCTTCAGTCCAGCCACACAGCTGGTCTGATATTCCGTAGGCTCTTACTTTGTTTATCAGGCGACAGTGCGGAACTGTATCGAACGCCTTCCGGAAGTCAAGAAAAATAGCATCTACCTGGGAGCCTGTATCTAATATTTTCTGGGTCCCATGAACAAATAAAGCGAGTTGGGTCTCACACGATCGCTGTTTCCGGAATCCATGTTGATTCCTACATAGTAGATTCTGGGCTTCCAAAAACGACATGATACTCGAGCAAAAAACATGTTCTAAAATTCTACAACAGATCGACGTCAGAGATATAGGTACCGCGTTTACTCCTTTGTCTGTATGATGCTGAGACTGGGAAGCATGGTCCACTGATGAATGGTGTCACATTTTACTCTACATTACCCCGGACAACCATGCTGGTGGCCTGGGTGGCGTACCATTCTTTCAATGTTTTTGAGAGGCACACTGATGTTACTCCTGGTGGTGTGGGAAGCCTCTTTGGCTGCTGTGGACCAGATGACAGCAGCAAATAATCGGTAAAGTATGTACCATTTTACAGTAAATGAAACATAGATTTTCACTACAGTTCAGACTTTCATATTTGGAAACATACAGTAATACGAGGGTGGCTTGAAAAGTCCTCGGAATCACCACGAGAGGTCAGCGCTAGCGCAACAAGTTGTTCACGTGATATTCATTGGACTGTTACCTGTAAACACGCGCCGCATCAGTGCTCTTGGAAGAGGGCTGTGGTGGTGACGTAGCTCTGTTGTTCCTGCATAGTGATTGTGGAGATGGAAAAAAAATGAGATTCGAGCAGTGATTAAATACTTTAAAGAAAGGTATGAAAGAAAAGGACATTAATGTCGATTTCCAGAATACACTGGGGGACTCTGCTCCTTCATATTCAACTGCTACCAAGTGGACAAAAAAATTTAAATTTAGTCAGGAGTGCTCAGATGATTATCCATGCAGTGGTCAGCCAACAAGTGTCACTACTCCAGAAATCATTGAAAAAATGCACAAAATGGTCATGGAGGATTGCCAATTGAAAGTGCGTGAAATTACTCACACTTGCCAGATGACCTCTGAAAGGGTATATCACATTTTAATTGAAGAATTAGAAATGAAAAAAGTATCTGCAAGACGGGTGCCACACACACGTGCTGTCGCCATAGCAAAATTACATTAACTAAGGTATGAATAGTTATCACACCTGCCTTATTCACCTGATATGGCTCCGTCAGACTTCCATCTCTTCCCAAAACTGAAAATATTTCTTGGTGGACAAAGATTCGCTTCAAATGAAGAATTCATAGCCGGAGTTGACAACTAATTCGCAGGCCTGGAAGAAACTCATTTTCATAATGGGATCAAGGCACTGGAATATCGGTGGACCAAGTGCATTAATCTACAAGGAGACTACACTGAAAAGTAAAAAAAAAAAAAAAAATTCGGTGATGTAAGTACTTTTGTTTCTATTCTGTTCCAAGAACTTTTCTAACCACCCTTGTATGAATGTACATTAGGCATACATCAAGCTTTACTGTAATCTTCGAATATGTATTTTAACTTTGTTTAATCCTACTGTTCCTTTTTACAATATCATTACATTAATTACTTCTAAATTAAATATACTGTGCAGTATTTCACATAATATTGCAGTTCACTTATATTTTATTTAATCACTACATATACAGGGTGTTCCAAAAAGGATTTACAATTTTGAAAATTCATACAAATTAATTCATGGCACCTACCGAGTTGATTGTACTGTCAATTTGTAGCAAAATACATCAAGTTTTGCCTCGTGTAGTTTGCTAGTGCCAAATTCTACTGTAAGGAGCGCTAGCGGCAGTTACGTTAAAGATGGCTGCCTTTATTGGACCCGAGCATGTGTTTTGGTTTGTAGAGTCGACGTCATTGACAACAGTTCAGCATAATTTCCATATCAGGCATGCTAAAGATCCTCCTAGTAGGCATACAGTTTGTGAGTGGCATAAATGTTTTGTAGAAACAGGGTGCTCGGTAAGACATGAGAAATCATAAGGTTGTCCAAGCACATCTGATGACAACTTTGAGCGAGTGAGAGAACATTTTGTCAACAGCCCTACAAATTAGACCCAGCATCGTCTTGTGAACTGCAAATCCCACATACGACTGTCTGACGTTTGTAGAGAAACTGTCTGAATTGGAAACTGTACAGATTGAGGGTTGTACAAGCAATAAAAGGCACTGATAAAATTGCTCGCAAGAACTTATATGTGGATATGTTAAATCAATTATATGAGGATGAACATTTTTTTGACAAAATCATCTTTTCTGATAAGTCGACTTTTCACTTAAGTGGCAAGGTTAACATGCATAACTGTAGGATTTGGGGCAGTGAAAATCCACATCAAACATTCCAACATGTTCATGATAGCCATAAACTGAACGTTTTTTGTGCACTGAGCAAGAACAAAGCGTTTGACCCCCTTTTTTGTGGGAGAACCAAGAACCATCAACAGGATAGTATAAATAGATGTCAACAATTTTTTATACCACAGATCCATGAGGAGGACCAAGAATGAAATGTTTACTTCATGCAGTATGTTGCCCACCCCACTACCTGGCTGACATCTGGGATATTCTCAGTGGCTGCTTTCCAGGTCAATGGATTGGCCATGATGCACCAATTGCATGGCCCCCACGTCCCTAAGACCTGACACCACTCGATTTTTTAAAATGGGGATTCATCAAGAATATTGTGTTTGTACCTCGTGTGCAGCTTCTCTACCTGAACTTAGAGCAAGAATTTACACTGCCATTGAGTAAGTTACACCTGCAATGCTACAGCAAGTTTGGGAAGAAATTGACTTCTGATGGGATGTGTGCAGGATAACCAACAGAAGCCACATACAACATCTTTAGTTTAATATGTTAAGCTCTATATCTTCTGTCAATAAATTTATATGGATTTTTAATGACGTAAAATCCTTTTTGAAACACACTGTTTGTACATTATATTTCTAATTTTAACTTCCGATAACTAATTTAGAAAACAGCTGTATACTTCAGACTGGAAATCACTCAATTAGTCCAAATTAGTGAGGTTCCATTGTATTATTTGAAAATCAAGTGTAATCTATTATGCAGCACAAACATAGTTACATTTTTCTGTCAACTCATTAACATTATAACAGAACTTCAATCAAAGCTCTTTCACACATTTAATTTCACAATTACATACAAGCCACCATTTCACCCGACCAGAAAATCACAAATAACTAATAAGGGTTCTATATTTATTAGTGCAGTCACACTGGTCAGAGTCCCTACAAAATCTTCTTCTTACGACTTCAGCTGTCAGGTTGGTTGGAGGGGCTCACCATGCAATTCCATCTTCGGGCTTCTTCTTGTACGTATACTGTGCCTTCGATGATACTTTTAGTGACACCATCATGTCTCATCAGGTGGACACACCATGTGTCCCTTATGCATTGGATAAGCTTCCAAAGACACGGCTTCTCTTCCTCTACTCTGAGGAAGCACCTCATTTCATACCTTGTCTATCCACACTATCTTTAGCGTTCTGCAGTAGCATCACATGCCAGACATGTTTGTCTATGCAGATGGATGTGATAAGTTTTTCTTGTGTTGTTAAAAAAGACTTTTGTCAGGTAGATTTGGCTTGCAATATGCTTCTTTTTACTCCCTAGGTAAAGAAAGCATTCAACAGTCTACAGTCACTCATTGTTAATTGAGCACTAAGCAAAGGTGTTTTGCCTACTCATCACTATGATTTTTGTTTCAGCTTTATTAATTTTGATGTTAAGATGAGCTAAGGGTGATTTCCATCTGGCCAGCATCACTTCTAAATGTTCTGCATCATCACATTACATTGCAATATCATCAACAACTCTAAACATGTCTATTTTCTTACAATGGACTTTTAATTACTCCTGTAGCTCCTACTTTCTTTCTGACTTCCATCTACTACCCACTGAATGTATCTGTTGAACAAGACTGAAGGTAGTAAATACCTCTGCCACACATCCTGCTTAACAGTAGCTTCTTCTTGATGTTCTCCACATCTAATCACAGTCACCTCTTCACTATACAGTCTCTCCTTATACTTAATTCCACTTTCAGCATATCAAAAAGCTGTCACCAGTCTACCCTATCAAAAGGTTTTTTTTTTTTTTTTTTTTTTTTGAGCTTCTTTAGTCTTTTCTCAAGAATTTATCAGAAACTGAGTATTGCTTCTCATGTGCACACATTTCTTCTAGAGCACAATTGGTTCTTTGTAATCAATGAATCTATCCTGACTTCGATCCTCCTAAAATGGTAGTGGTCTTCAAGGTCCTGGGGGGGCAAACTATGGGTCTTATAGTGTTCAAACCTGTTTTCAGATGCTTTCTTTGGTATTGGCAACTTTAAAAGCTGTTGGTAGCTTTTGGGTTTGTACGAAATAGAACAGTTCATCACTTAGATGTTTTTCAGTAGCCCTATAAAAATAAATTGAGACGCAATATCAGGCTATCATGACCACGTGATAGCTGACTGACTGATGTCATTCATCATCAGAAGTGGTATGGAGGCGCATGGGACCAGCACATCACACTCCTGGCCATTGTCAATGTTCCGACCTTGGAGCCTTACCTTCTATCAGCCACTACCTCTCAATAAGGTAGCTTCTCAATTGACACCACATGACTGAGTGCACCATGGTCCAGCCCTCTCAACAAGGAAAAATTCCTGCCAGTACTGGGAGTCAAATAGGGCCCCTGCATTAAAATCTGTCACGTTAACCACTCTGCTATGAATATATTTTGTCTTTTAGCAACTGGAAATGCATCTGAGTAACTGACAATTCATTATAAATGGCAACCACAATCAAACATACAAGCAACTAGACAGAGAATGAAAATGAGGTTATATTACCATTCACTTTTATAAAGAAGAAGTGAATAGTGTGTTGTGAATAGTGTAACTGGTGATACCAGAATCAATATTTAGAAAAGATAAAAATAAATAAATCAACTAATAACAAAATGTTATGAATATATAAATTGACAAATAGGGAAGGGTGGGATTGTATGAGATCTATGACATTAATAGAAGCAAGAAATGTGAGGGCTGGAAAGAATTACAGGGAGATGAACTGATTGAGGACAAAGTAAACAATGAGATTATATCAATTGTGTAGGCTCTAATTGTCGAAGGATCACAACCGGATGTAAATATTTTTAGTTCCTCCCTGAGGTACAGCACCATAGCTTGTTTATATAATTTATTGAAATTAAAAACTTTGCTTCTTACACTATCTGATTGGTGCAACAACTGCTTTATTTCTGATAAACTATTTTGGTTTGAATATTTTCAAGCAGTACAAATCTGTTCATCAAAACAAATTTGTTTCACTCAAACAATTAAGTTCAGTTACTTTTGTCCTATGTATACTTGATAATCTTGGAAACAAATGTATCAGCCTTCTGACATATCTTTCATATTTCCACTCAATAATGTTGTAAGCAGTAATTTTCTGGGGTAACTCATCACTTAGAAAGAAAGAAAGTATTGATTGCACAAAAGAATCAGTAAGAATAATATGTGGTGTTCATCCACAGATTTCATGTAGGTACTAGAGTGCTGCAACGCTCAATGTTTGACCGGTCACGGCTCGCCTGTTGTTGGGGGGACCGAGCCGCTCGTGTCCGGCCCCAAACGACTTGGCTCGGTCACGTACTCGCCCCATGTCTGTTGTCCGGAATCCGGACACGCGGATATCCGAGCATGACCGGTCACCGCTGGCGTCTCACCTCGCCTCGCCCTGGCTCGCTGCACTGTACTGTACAAATCTGACGTCTCTCTCTCTCTCTCACGCACACGCGCGCGCACACACACACACACACACACACACACACAATGTATTTATCTCTATCTCTCTCTCTTTTAATACAAAAGTAACGTTTCAAAGAACGAGTACGTGACACAGCTAAATTCATAAAGCACTTGGAAAGTAAAATGACATTTCAATACAATCGCGGATAGAGGGCGAGTCTCATTTCCAAACAGAAAATGTATTTTTTCTTTCATTAAGAGGAAACATTAAGTAAGTGCTGTCCCTGTAATCTAGAAGACTACCGTCTTCATAAAGAAAGCATACAAAGAACATTAAGCATTTACAGACTTAACTTGTCATACTTTGCACTTGTTTGCAACAGAGACAAAATTATAGTTATTGTTGATCAGCAGTAAATCACTAAAGCGTTCCGATTTATTTGGCTGCGGCGATTTGTTAGTAACATGCCGGCATTACTAAAGCATCTTTCACTAGGTGCGCTTGTTGCTGGGATACATAAAATACGTCTTGAAACTGTAGCCAGGCCTGGCAGATCTGTTTCATGTCTGCCCCACCACTTTAAGATGTCATCATTGTAAATAAAACATTGTTCACAAGAGACCAATCAGTGTTAATGTAATGTGTTGTAAGCGTCAAATAGTGCACCTGATAATGCGAATCAGTCCACATATCAACTGTCGCAGCACATGTTTTATTAATGACTTCCGCAATATAACAGAAGGCATTATGCTGTTTCGTATTGCATCAGTTTGTTCTTTGACATGTCTGCTTATAGTAGAGGGATGTGGCATGGCATCTGCCACATTAACTTCTCCATAATGCGCACCTAGATGTATTAATTCTTGGCCTAGTTCTCTGAAACCTTCACCGGAAACAGCATTAAAAGGCCTCATATCTTTGGCACACTTTGCTATAATACTATTTTTTATTACTGCCGGTATCCCTGAAAGAGCTGTATCTTTGTGAGGTTTCTTGCAACTGTGTTTCTTTAAATGAATGGTTCCCGACTGCAAACACAATAATGTGGAGCAGTTTATGCACAATACGTACCTAGTAGGCGCACTGTTTCCATCTACAACCAACAGAAATGTACTCCATACTTGGCTTTTTAGACCTTCCCGTTTCTTCAATGTGTAAGCACTGGTTTCAATCTTATGTCTTACAGCACTGGCTTCCTCGGGCTGCATGATAACGGAGAGAGACACACCACAAATGAGAAGCCCGTACTGGCTGCAGTCTCACACGGATAAAGACATGTGTAATATGTTTGAAGTTATGTGCTACGTATTCGGTCACGGCTTCTATGCTCGGTCCAAGAACTAGTGCGGGCAGCCTATCCAGTTAGGGTGTGCTCGCCCCACCTCGTATTTTGTGCTCGCTTACTCGGTCATGCAGGACTCTAGTAGGTACCTCTTCAAGGAGCTACACATTTTAGTTGTGCTATCACAAGACATATTGTCACCAAGGAAATTTATCATAAATAATCCCTCACAATTCGAGAAGAACAGTGACGTGTGTGTCTACAACACTTAGAGGGGAAAATGAATCTTCATTACCCATTGTTAAAGCTGTCAGTGTATCCATTGTTAACACTGTCAGTGCCTTGTCAGAGGAGTTCAATATGTAGCAATAAGAATTTTTAATCATTTGTCCAATAACATAAAATGTCTGACAGGTAGCAAAGCAAGTTTTAAATCTATTGTAAAATCATTTCTCCTGGACAACCTCCTCTATTCCACTGGCGAATGTTTGCTTAAAAACTGATAGTAAATATAAAAAAAAGTATACATATCTTGTACACTGACTCATTACATTATCATTTAAATAGAATAATTATTCAAATGATATATGGAACACGCAACTAATCAGCTTAACTCTTAAGTTCCAAGCAGTTTTCAAACATGGCTTTTAGAACTATGGAACATGTAACTACTTAGCTGAACTCTACATCCCAAGCAGTTTTCAAATATGGCTTTTAGAACAATTTTAAAGGTCTTTTTACATCATTTATGAAACTATTTTTTTCACTCTCTTGCTGGTTTGTTAATACCACCAGCAACTAGAACATAAATAATCAAAACATTTCATCTACGTAAGTCTGGTGGTAGTGAAACTATCATTAGTAAGTGTCAAACTTATTTTAATTCTCACTCTTGTCCACAAGAAGTCACACAGATATTCAATTTTTGCCTTGTAAAACGATGTATGATCTACCATGACATGTGAATTATTCTCATTTCTAGCTAACTACCACTTGAAACACACTTCGATTTGTCATGAAGACCTCATTAATGTCAATATCTGCAGCTAGTACAATACGAGTACTGACAAACTGGATAGATAAATAAAAAATCTACTCACCAATTGGCAGCAGAACATATAAATAAAAGACGGTAATAATTAGGCAAGCTTTTGGAGCCAGTGGCTCCTTCTTCAGGCGGAATGACTGAAGGGGAAGGAAGAGGAGTGAAGGAAGAGTACTGTAGAGGTCTATGAAAAGGGGTAGATTTTGGGGTCAGGGAAGACTTACTGTGTGTGATGAGAAGAAAAGATTGATTGTTGGGGACTGCATTGGATGAGATTTGAAAACCTGAGAGCTTAAAAGTGGAAGACAGGGTAATACACATGACAGAGATTACTGCTTAACATCATGCATGAGTTAATAAGAGTGAAATGCTCAGTGCATTGCACGTAACAGGGAGAGGTGAGTGTCAGACAGTGAAAAACAGACGGGTAAGTCAATGAAAGATGTATAAAACTACAATGGAGTGAAGAAAAGAGTAGTTACTGTGAAGAAATGCTGAGACAGAAGAAATTAACATAAATGAAGGACAGGTGTAGGCAAGAACCAAGGACATGTAGTGCTAGTTCCCACCTGTGGAGTTCTGAGAAACTGGTGTCTGGGGGAAGAATCCGGATGCCACATGTGGTGAAACAGGCTCTAAGGTCATGACTGTCCTGTTGTACAGCATGCTCTACGAAAAGATATTGTGTGTTGTCTGTATACACCCACTGCCCATGCCCATTCATCCTGACTGATAATTTGATGGTAGTCATGCCAATGTAAAAAGCTGAACAGTGTTTACATAACAGCTGGTATACGACATGTGTGATTTCACAGGTGTCTCTCTCTTTGATAGTATCTGTTTTGCCAGTTACAGGGCTGCTATAGGTGGTGGTAGGAGAGTGCATAGGGCAAGTCTTGCAGTGGGGACGGTCACAGGGGTAGGAGCCATAGGGTAGGGAGATGGGTGCAGAAGGTGCCTAGGGTCTGACAAGATTGCGAGGGTGATGAAAAACTATTCTAGGTGTGGTGGATAGAATTTCAGACAGAACTGATCTCATTTAAGAGCATGATTTAGGGAAGTCATGTCCTGTCAAAGTAGCTGATTATGTTACAGACCAATATAGTACTGAGTAACCAGTGGTGTGCTCCAAAACTGTTTTTAGGAGGGGTCAGCAGTATCAGGAATGGATGTGATTTTGAAGGCCTATACCAGCTGTCTGACACCTCTACATATGGTTTCTGCCATCAAGATCACATCACTGTGATTCAAACTGACCTACAGTCCCTCCTTAATACCTCATGCCCCTCACAAGGACTAACACCCCAATCCATAGAACTTCTCACCCCACCCAAACCACCCACACCCACCTTTTCCCTTCTTCCTAAGATTCACAAAACCCTATCACCTTGGCCATCCTACAGTTGCTGTCTTCAAAGCACCCACCAAACGATGGTCTGCTGCTGCTGAACTTTCCTCAGTCAACAACCACCTGGTTCCAAACCTATGACATCCTTGCTACTCACCTTCAACACCTCTCAGGGGCTGACATACAAACAGATCAGGGGTACGACCATGGGAACCAGGATGGCTCCTTCCTATGCCAAACTTTTCACGGGTCGCTTGGAGGGGACTTTCTTGGGATCCATGAGTCTTCAGCCCCTGGTTTGGTTCAGATACATTGATGACTTCTTTACCATATGGACTCACGGTGAGGCTGACCTGTTAAAATTCCTGGAATCTCTGAATACCTTCTCCCAATTAAATTTCAGATGGTCCTATTCCAATCCCGTGCCACTTTCCTCGATGTTGATTTCGTCCTCACCAAAGGATAGCAACACACTTCTGCCCACACTAAACCTACCATCAAACAACAGTACTTACACTTTGACATTTGACATCCTTTCTATGTCAAACATTCCCTCTCATACAGCCTTGGCATTTGAGGCGAACATATTTGTTCAGATGAAGACTCTTTACAGCAATACACCACCATTTTCATCTTGGCATTCACTGCACATAATTACCCCATCAGCCTAGTTCAAAAGCAGATTTCCCAGGCCATCACATCCAATCCTGGTACTCCTGATCCCTCCTAAAAACAACTTCGGAGCACACCACTGGTAACTCAGTATTATACTGGCCTGGAATGTATTAATCAGCTACTTCGACAGGCCCATAGCTTCCTAAAACCATGCCCTGAAATGAGACATATTCTGTCTGAAATTCTACACCTAAAATAGTTATTCATTGCCTTCCCAATCTCTGCAATATTCTTATCAAACCCTATGCTCCTTCTGCACCCATATCCCTACCCTATGGCTCCTACCACTGTGACTGTCCCCACTGCACCATCCTACCACCAACTATAGCAGCCCCGTAACTGGAAAAACATAAACTATTAAATCGAGAGCCACCTGTGAAATGATATGTCATGTACCAGCTGTATGGAAACACTGTTTGGCCTTTTACATTGGCACAACTACCACCGATTTATCAATTAGGATCAATGGGCATAGGCAGAGGGTGTATATAGGCAACACGCAATATCCCATTGCACAGCACGCGCTACACCATGACAACTGTCATCTCGGTACCTGTTTCACCACATGCGCAATCTGGATTCTTTCCCCAGACACCAGTTTCTCAGAACTCTGCAGGTGGGAACTAGCACTACAACATGTCCTTGGTTCTTGCCACCCACCTGGCCTCATTTACATTAATTTCTTCCCTCTCAGCATTTCTTCACAGTAACTATTATTTTCTTCGCTTAGTTTATTTTTCTATATCTTTCATTGTCTTACCTATCTATTTTTCACCATCCCCCTCCCACCTCTGTTACGTACAATGTACTTAGCTTTTCACTCTTATTAACTCATACATGGTGTTTAAGCAGTGATCTCTGTCTTATACCTAAGGCTCTCAGGTTTTCAAATCTCATCCAACGCAGTCCCTAACAGTCTTTCCTTCTCATCCCCTGCAGTAAGCCTCCCTTGATCTGTGGTTTTGGGTGACCTTCCCGAAATCTACCCCCTTTTCTGAACCTCTCCAGTCCTTTTCCTTCACTCCTCTTCCTCCCCCCTCAACTCTTCTGCCTCGAGATCCACTGGCTCTGAAAGCTCAAGTTCAAATTCTCACCCAGTCATTGTGATTTAGTTTTTCCTTATATTACTGGACAAAAATGCTAAGATGGTTCCTTTGAAAGGAGCACAAACAATTTCTTTCTCCCATCTTTGTTCAATTTGAATACATGACCCAGCTTTGAGACCTATGTTTTGTCAGGTCCTTATATCCTAATCTTCCTTCTGCAAATGTTTCTAGAGTTAGACTACTACACCCAAATGTTCATATCATTTACGAATGTACATCAACCTCTAATGTGAGTCATTTGTCCTGCTATATATCTCTCTCTCCCTCTCTCATACACACACACACACACACACACACACACACACACACACACTTCCATTACAGTCCCAATTAGGTTATGAGTTCCACTCTCTGATCAATTGGTTGATTTCATTTCCTTTCTCGATAATCCTTAGATGAGTGTCTTTCTTAACAAGCCCTCAGTTTTGCATTATGAATTCACATTTCACTGATATCAGTCAAATCCTGGTAATGCACATTGATTGTAAGGTCTGTTTTTATTTGTTAGGGTTGGGAAGCAACCTATTTAGTTCACTTAAGCATTCTGGGCCTTTTCAATTTTTCAGTTTATTTCTCTACCTCTTCAAGCAGTCATGGTCTTCAACTGCCATAAATATAAAAACTCATAAACAAGTCCAGTGACTTTAATATTAATTAGTACTACTTTATTTTTGTATGTCTCTGGTTAATAACTGTAGTCTTTCGGAACTACTTTCAAAGTTTTTCTGCTGAATTCTTTCATTTGTGGGAGTGACAAGTCAGTAGTCAACGGGACACTGAAACATTCTCTTTGCGAGTGAGGTTCTTTGGAGGAAACAACCAGTGTGTGCTTTCCGCGTGAACGTATGTATGTATTGTGTTTGTGCGGTACAATAAAAGTGGTTATTCACAGTATAAAACCCACACAAGCGTTTTCCTTTATGTAGTGGAGTTACTCCTGCGTAAGTGGTCACCCCGTAACTAAGTGGTGTGACAGTAGACAAGTTTCTTTAGATATTTTCCGCGACATCTCGTATCGACATGTCGTCTGCACAGAACCTCTTCCGCAACATCGACGGCTTCATCCAGAAAATCAAGAAGAAGCTCGACACGATGCAGCAAACCCCTCAGTTCTCAATGCCATGGATTCCTACATCTCATACCGACTTCATCCATGACTTTACGTTTCCAACTGCGCCGCGTGTGCCGGCAGTTCCCGTGCCGCCGCCACAGGATATTGCCTCGCACAACCAGCCCTCAGGACACACCTATATCAGACCAAATGTGCTTTCATCACCCGCGTCGGTGCCGCTCCCACGAGTTTCACACTATCCGTTCGCCGGTTATCGTGGCCCACCCGCGTCACGGTTACAAATTCAGCCCCCACCTTTTGTTCCGAATGTCCCGAAATTTGGTTTGCTATTATGGAGAACATTTTCGTGAAGCAACAAATAGTCAATGTTTTTGGGGCAGAAACACTGGCAGTGGACATTGGGCTACCACAAAAATGCAACTGGACCTTCGCTATGGCCGATATCGACCAACCTATAATAGGTGCTGATTTCCTGGCAAAACATGCATTGTCCGTGGATTTACGCAAGTCACAACTAGTCCATTCTGCCAATGGGTGGGTTATCCCGGGAATACAAGGACGTCCGACCTCTCATGCATGCCCAAGAGTAGATAAACTGGGAGGACACCATAGCGACGATCGAATCTGAACTGTAGATGACTCAAATGACATCAAAACAGTTGACAGCACAACAAAAGGCTTCTGCTGTTTCAACCGCAAAGGTGACACCCAAGCCACAACATGGAACAAGAAAGAACAGGGCGAAACATCAGACGGTGCACCACATCCGTACAACTCCAGGCCCACCAGTCTCCTCACGCGTCCGCAGGCTTTCACCTGATCGTTTGCGGGAAACCAAGACCATTTTCAACGAGATGCTACAAGAAGGAACTATACAGCCATCCAACAGTCCGTGGTCCTCTCCTCTGCACCTCGCCCGTAAAAAGAATGGGTCACGGCGCCAGTGTGGTGATTATCGAGCTTTGAATGCCTGAACTGTTCCGGACAGATAGCCTGTGCCACATATACCGGATTTCACCCATTCACTGGCCGGGGCGACCATATTCAGTGTTTTAGATTGCCGTAAGGCTTATAATCAGATGCCAATGGCAGAGCAGGACATACCAAAGACTGCAGTGACAACCCCATTCGGGCTGTTTGAATTTTTGGTGATGCCATTCGGGCTGAAAAATGCTGCCCAAACATGACAACAGTTTCTAGACAGCGTGCTAAGAGGGCTATCATATTGTTTCGCCTATTTAGACGATATTCTGGTTTTTTTGGGGAATGTTTCTTACCATCAGAAACACGTAAACGAGGTGCAAAGCAGGCTTATTGCTCATGGAATAACACTTAACAAGGACAAGAGCGTGTTTGGGGAACCCGCGGTGACCTTCCTGGGTTATAAAGTGTCAGCCCAGGGCATTTTCCCACTGCCAGAGAAGCTGGAGTTGTTGCGTACCCTACCATGGCCTCAAAACTAACATGATCTGACGATTCCTAGGAATGATAAATTTCTATTGTCGCCACCTCCCGGGAACAGCAGCAATCCAGACACCACTGAACAATGCCTTGGTCGGACACAACAAAATTGGCAAGCGCCCCCTCCCTTGGACACCCGAGATGGACTCTGCCTTGAAGGCACTGCAAAACAGCCTTCACAATGCAGTGGGGCTTGCACACCCTGCACCAGGAGCTCAGCTAGCCCTAATATTGGACGCAAGACAAGTTGCAATCGGTGCAGCACTGCACCAGAGAGTGAAGGGTCATTGGCAGCCACTAAGATTTTTCCTCACAAATACTACAGATGAGTCAAACTCGTTGGAGTGCATACGACAGGGAACTCCTCACAATGTATGAAAGTGTCAGGCACTTCCGCTCTTTCGTTAAGGGCATGGTCGTTTTGTGTGGCCTTCAATCAAGAAAAATACACGGGAGTGGGCCCGCACCTGCTATCAGTGTCAATGTAGCGAAGTGGGATGCCATGTTCATGCTCCAGTAGGACAATTCTCAACCCCAACAGCACGTTTTGGGCATGTACACATTGACTTGGTTGGACCCCTCCCCCCTTCGGAAGGTTAGAGGTACTTGTTTACGGCAGTGGATCGCTGCACACAGTGGGCAGAGGCTACACCAATCATGGACATTTCTGCATAGACTACTGCACGGGAATTCTTGGAAACTTGGGTAGCTCATATTGGGTGCCCATTTTTCGTTACCACCGACCAAGGACACCAATTAGAGTTGACACTGTTCCCACAACTGTCGAAACTCTGCGGCTTCCAACGAAACCGAACAACTAGCTACCACCCGGACAGCAACGGTTTGGTGGAAAAGTGGCACCGGACTTTAAAGGCTGCCCTGATGTGCCACAAGGACTCATGGACTCTAGCGGTGCCATTGGTTTTGCTGGGGTTATGGACCACATTAAAAACAGACATCAGTTGTTCCTCGGCAGTGTTGGTCTATGGAGAACCACTACGTGTTCCAGCAGAATTCCTTGCACCAGTTTCTCTTCCAGATGAGACACAACTACCCCACCACTTGCAACAAATGAGGAAGCAGGCAGAGATGCTACATGCAGCCCCGACGTCTCAGCATGGCACGCACCCAGTGTTCATACAAAAGTCCCTGGATACTTGTTCCCACATCATGCTCCGCACAGACCTCGTATGTCATTCATTACAGCCACCATACACTGGACCATACCAAGTGCTAGGACGTGGCACACCCACAATGTACATCCTCCTCCAGGGAAAGTTGACCAAGGTTTCCATTGAGTGGGTAAAACCTGCTTGGACAAAGACAGCACTGACTGCAGTCTCACAGACAACTTCAGACACAACTTGCAACGAACCCACACCTTCCGCAGAGCCAGACAGCTGTGACCCACCCGAGCTCCACACCAGCGGACCTAATGCAGCAGTGGAATCATCAAGCAGCACCCACACCCGCACTCGGGCAGACCGAGAGGTGAAGTTTAAATACCCCACCATACTGAGAGCTCTGCACTTCGGGGAGGGGGGGGGGGGCTGTGGGAGTGACAAGTCGATAGTCAACAGGACACTGAAACATTCTTTTCACGAGTGAGGTTCTTTGGAGGAAACAACCAGTGTTCGTTTCCCGTGTGAACGTATGTGTGTATTGTGTTTGTGCGGTACAATAGAAGTGGTTATTCGCAGTATAAAACCCACGCAAGCGTTTTCCTTTATGTAGTGAAGTTACTCCTACACATTAATGAGGCAAATACTACAGTATCATCTGAAAACTATTGTCACTTCAAATATGTGTTTGTTCTTCATTTTTGCTGTTCAAAGATCTAAAAAATTCTTTTATGATTACTGACAATAGGTCTGGTAACAATACGGTATCCCTTATTAAGACTGCTGTTTCAATTCTGAATTCGTCACTATCCACATGAAGTTTAACAGATGCTATAGCACTGATGTATATACTTGTATTTTTCAGTATAGTAATGTATGTTGGATCAATACCTTGTTCCTTAATTGTTGTTAGTATATTGTACATGGGCAGGGAAGGGGGAAGAACCTGGCAATATACAGGAGGTCAAGCGGTCAGGGCTTGGAAGTGGGCACCCAGTGCTGCCGTTAAATGACAGAACAGGAAACTAGGTAAAATAAGCAAATATATTTCAGTGTATGGTACACAAGGGGTGTGCCAAGGGTTGGAAGTTACCGGGTTTAGGCCGGTGTAGGACGTTGAACATCTAAGTGGGCAACAGGAGGGTAGGCAGTTCATGTTAACTGATGTCAGTGGCTAGTTGTGAAACTCAGAGCCAGAGGCTCTGCCTCCCAAGAAAGATGTCTGTTCTGCTCGAGGTCTGGATCACAAGGGGAAGAAGCAAATGTGTTCTGCACTGTAGAACACTCCAGTGTCCACACAGATGACCTGTATCTCATACATGCTATTGGCTAAAACCTATGGTGTGAATTTGCTAGCAGTTTCAGCAGAGGGCTTAAGGTGTCTCTTGTCAGCAGCTTTAACTGGACAGAACTGCCTTGGTTCTCAAAGGTAGGCAACTTGTGTCACATACGCACAGCAGAAGTTGCTCTGGGAGAGAACTTGTAAAGATTTGACTGGGACTTTGAAATAAATTTTTTAAACCAATTCCCTTATATATTCCTTGACTGGCTGCCACCTTGCACCCCCCTCCCTCCCCCCCCCCCCCCCCCGAGGAGTGGTGACTCATATTCTTTACAAATGGGTGTCAGTCACTCCCCGAAAGGCAGTTTGCCATAGTAGAGGCCTTAATACTGCAGCAGCACTCAACTCAGTCTCATAGAAAGCAGAGCCGAACTGAATCAGCACTGATCTTTTAATGGTTTACAGGCATCCCCATAAATATGTAGTTGTTTGTATTGTCTGACCACCTGGCTTGGGTTAGAATTGGATTAGGCACATTTGGAAAGAGTGATAACAAATGTAAAACCTTAGTACAGCCTCCATGTATTAGCTATAGGTAATGGTTACATATAGTTTCACAGGCTACAACATATTACAACAGTTTCAGTAAAATGTAGAATGCAGCTAGCAAGTTGAAGAGATGATGTACCACAAATCACACGAAAGCATTTAACCACATTAACCCATGTTAAAATACGAAGTACAAAACCTTTTCTTATACCGATAAAATACTAGAATTATGGATAAGTCAGGGGATAGCAAAGGCTACACATCAAAACCCGTGAATTTCTGATCTCAAAATGTTACCTCCTCACTTTGGAATAAATTATATCGCCTTGTCGAGTAACAGTCCTCCAAAAATGGCATATTGAAATACTTCTGATAGAGGAAGGGAAGGAATCCAGTGATTTTTTCATCTGTTCACAAAATACAAAATAGTTCAGGGCTAGAAAGTGGTTCTGTGCGACAGCAACACACATACTGATTGTAAGCAAACTTCCAATTTACAGAAGAGCACATGGCTAGTCCGCCGGGGAAGGAGAGATATGCATGTGTGACATTGACAACTTTAATGGCGCTTCTCTCTAGTAGGGTGGTGGAGGGGATATTATCTGTGGCATAATGCATATCTTGCAAGAGGGGCAAGGATGGAGAGGTAGGCACAAGGAAAAATAAAAGGTGGGAGGGGTGAGGGGGAGGTGGCACTTTCAGCACTCGGCAAAGCACACAGATGCTTGCTGAAGCAATCTTGAAGAAAATGGTTTTTGAAGCACAGCTGGTGGCATGTACCAGTAGTATAACACTAAGAATGCGCAAAAACAGATAAAGATAACAGATGGTCAAACACCAAGTACAGGTGACACCAAATTTGTACATGAAAAGATCTTAACTTTTGTATGACAAAAGTTAGTACAGTACTAGCTTTAAATTTAAAACAGAAATAGGGTGACATAGTGCATCTCAGGGTTAAATTTCAGCAAACACAAAATTCAGGAAATGCTGGTCATCCGTTTTAAGAATTTGCTGTCTGCATAAAAATTACAACAGAGTTGCCTCAACACAACTCCGAAATGTAACGGTCAGTGGGTGTGATAAAGAGTACTGCACAGCTTAATATACCATGTAAAATATGTAGGTAAGAAAAAAGTAAGTGTTAATTTCACTGGATACAGGACAGGAAAGTTTTGTAAAGAGAGATTGAAGGGAAGTAGTCAATTCGGCAGATATGAGAGTTAAAACTGTGCAATCATTTTTTATTGTTATTGACAGCTTGAAAGAAAACAGGGAAATAAATGCTTCTAAACCGACAGTGGAACTAGCTCATCTGCAGAACAGTGGAACTTTAGTTGCAAAAGTTAGATGAAAATTCGAAGTATCACAAACCACTGAACAACAAAAGACAAATAGAACAGACACCACAAAGAGCAGCTCCACATTCTGGGTTTGGCCTCAAAACGAAACATTCAACGAAGCAGTAGCACTGTAGAAAAACTTTAGTGAGGTGAACTTGATGCATTCTTTTAAACACCTCAAAATCTTCAAAATACCTAAATTTTCTATTTAATACAAATAGGTATGTACCTGGGCAATCCTTCTCACAAAAAATATTAACAGTTACCTGTAACCACTTAATATTTATACTCTATATACTACTCTCAGTATACTGCCCTCAAAACATGTGCAATAAATGACTTATAAATCAAATGGAAATTACACTTAATTTATGTCACACAAGACGAAGAAGAGGGAGAGAACTGATAGTGTGTGGGGATGTGTCTGGCTTATCGCAAGACGACAGCTGTGCCAGTCTACATGTCTGCACCATGCGGCCTATGCTTCTAGTGTTTACTGGTGACACAGGCTGCAATTTAAACGACTCTAAATGCATTGCCTCAACTGCATGGTAAAATGAATCATGGTTAACTGTTCTACTCTGACCTCTGAGGGCGACAGCATAAAACAGACCATTTAACATGACTGAATCATCTTCTCTCATGCAATTAGCAACATAATTAGCATACAACTGAAATAAAAATCACCTAAAATAACTGACACAAGAACTCTTTCCTGTACATAATTACCTTGAACCACACAAATGACGGGACATCTTGCCTGCTCACAAATAACCTCAATCAAACAACCTCATACACATCTTTGTACACAAAACTTCACTGCCCTCTTGGGCATTACAGCCGGAAGTTGTCATATCCTCACTTAACAAATTACAGGGGTACAACAGATAAATTCTCCATCATCATTCATCACAACTCTTGTTATGGTACATCAGTAACTACATTGTAGATTATTGCATTGAGATATCCAGTTCAGCAACTACCACTTACGAAACACAGAAGGCATGGACACAAAAAGAATACAAGGTCAGGAAAAAGGATGTAGAGAAACACAGAAAGAAGAGAAAGAGAAGGCAGAAAAAGTTCATTCCTTTCGTTCTGCAATCCGGCATGCCACACAGCGTCCTACCAATTTTGGCAACACAAGTACTAATCGTAAATTACAACTGTGTATGTGCTTGGGGCCTCAAGTTGCCTAGTACCAATAGTAAACTATGGACAATACCAGGATCGTCAAAAGCTAATCGTTTGTCGCTTTTCTTACCAGGCCTAGAAGCAGATTTTGCATCTGTGTCTGGTCTAGCTCCCATAAAGATAAAGAGATTTAGTGCATTAACGATTTTGGAAACTTTGTAGACGTGGGGTAAAGTTCAATTAATTCTAGGTAAAGACAACTCCAAAAACCAGGCAATAACTGCGTAAGACGCAAAATTTAACTGTGTACTATAACTTACTGATCTTATATGACTGGAAGTGCCTCACTACATATAAACACTCACAGTACAGTCATCGTGTTGTGATGCACAGAATGCACCGGCTGAAGGCCGCACGCATGCGGTACCTGCGTAGCAGTGGCATGGGCATCGGGGCGGCTGGCTGCATGGTGGCGAAAGTATGCATCCTGCGTGTTGAGGCCAGGACCCTGACAGAGATGGCAGCAGGGAGCTGACCAGCGATGCACGTGGGGCAGCACCGCTGGGCGGCGCGGCAGCAGATGGGCCGTGCAGCTGGGCGACAACAGCTGAGACTGCAACGTGGACATCTAGGCCCCTGTGTGGCAGCAAGGCCTGCCACACTGCACTCAGTGGACTGGCGGCATCAGTGGGTGACGCAAGTAGCAGGAATGTCACGCCAACTGTAAATATTGTGCCCATGTGCTCCATGAGCCACAGCACTGGCACGGTGCACGGATGCCGTGCAGTTTCTTCACGTCTCGGCACCCAGCTCAGAGTTAGCAGGTGGCGACTGAGAAACTGGTCTGACTGCGACTGTCAAATGGGGCTGGCACGCATGCAGCACACACTTCTGCTGTGTAGCACAGCTCAGTTTACTCAGTGCGCATGCCTTGGTGTGCTGCACTACATGCAGCCCTGAGCAATGGTATGTATGGACACAGCATCTGGCATGGTATCATAGCTAACGTGCTGCAGCACCCGGGCTCAGCTCACAGTGGAGTAGCAGTGGCGAATACTGACCGACCACGCAATGTTAAACATGAACCAAAAGTAAACAGCCACCCTATGGAACGAATGATGGGAATGAATCCCACCCCTGACACCAATGTACATGGTTAGGGAAGGGGGAAGAAGGTTGCAGCATCCGGCTTATCACAACAATGTACAGGAGGTCGAGCAGTCAGGGTTTGTAAGTGGGCATCCAGGGCTGCCATTAAATGACAGAACAGGAAATTAGGTAAAATAAGCAAAAATATTTCAGTGTATGGTAAACAAGGGGTGTGCCAAGGGTTGGAAGTTACCAGGTTTAGGCCGGCGTAGGAGGTTGAACATCTAAGTGAAGTGGGCAATGGAAGGATAGGCAGTTCATGTTAACAGATTTCAGTGGCCAGTCGTGAAATGCAGAGGCAGAGGCTCTGCCTCCCAAGAAAGACATCTGTTCTGCTTGAGGTCCAGATCACAAGAGAGAGAAGTAACTATGTTCTGCACTGTAGAACACTCCAACATCCACACAGGTGACCTGTATTCCACACATACTATTGGCTAAAACCTATAGTGTGAATTTGCCAGCAATTTCAGCCGATGGCTTAATGTGTCTCTTGTCATCAGCTTTAACGGGACATAACTGCCTCGGTTCTGAAGGCAGGCAACTTGTGTCACAAAGGCACAGCGGAAGTTGCTCTGGGATAAGACTTGTAAATATCTGACTGTGCCTTTGAAATAAATTTTTTAAACCAATTCTCTGACATATTCCTTGACTGGCTGCCACCTTCTACAATATATTTAACTGACAGTGATTCAAACACTTCTTTAAAATTTATGAATCCCATAAAAGTGGTACATCATACTCAATTCCTAATTCCGTAATTTTGTTCATGACTTGCAAATGGTGCACTGTGTTACATCCATTTCTAAATTTAACTTCTCCCTTTTTTCTAATTACACTTCAATATTGCCTACAAATACAGTTGCTGGTAATAATATTGAATGTCTTGAAAATGATGGACAGCACTGTTTTAATTCAGGAGAATCTTCTTACTCTCCAAACACTCTTTACACTTTTCCAATTCCATTTTTGTAATTTTGGTTCCAGTTTTAAAAATTCCAATTCTAGCACCATTACCTCTCAGTGCCTTCTTTTTCTTCTTCCTTCAAATTGCTTTATACACTTAATCTGACATGGCTTCCAGAATATCATTATTTTTATAAATAGCTGTCTGTGTTTTTCATTCATCTCTTGAGCTGTAGAAACATTTCATGAATTCTTGGAATGCTTGCACAATGCCTAGGCGATTTCTAATGACCACAATGTCTAAGCACCTCTGGTTAAAGAACTTCTCCTTTTATCTGTACCTGTGCAATGTTCATTTCACAGGATGATCAACTTTTAACTAATGGTACAACTCCTAATTATTACATAAGTTTGCATAATCTATATTTCTAACTTCCTGGTTGGTGAATCTCTTTTTTTCTAGCCTTGTACCTATTTTAATATAGCAAATAACTCTATTTGTTCAAGGATCATTTTATAATTATATATCAACAATGTAGGAAAAGACAGACTGCTACATATCGTAAATAAGACACGTCAAACTCCAGACAGGCAGAATGAGAAGACACTCATATATAACTTTCAGCCACAGCTTTCATTAGTAAAAAACACTCATTAGTAAAACAAACAAACAAACAAACAAACACACACACACACACACACACACACACATGTGCACACAAGCAAGCACACCTCAAGCACACGACTGTCAACTCCACATCTCGGTCTGGAATGCCAGCTTCATAAAAGGACTCACTGCACTTGAAATTGTTAGATGCTGTAGTACCACATCTTGTGCAATTTCTTTATTATTCGATAATATTTAGACAATTTAATTTTTAGTTCCACTTAGTCTTCGAAGACTTAAATGACTTTTGTTTCTTATTAAGATCAGTTGAGCTAGTCTGTCTGCGATTTCTTCAATGTCTGTAATATTTTTTTTTTTAATTTTCTTGTTTACACTTGAATTTCCTCACTTAAAATGCATCCCTAAATATGTCTAATGCCGTAATGATTTAACTTAACACAGTTTCATCATGGCAACAATCTTTGAGCGTTCTTAATAGGTAACAGTACATCTTAAAACTTTATTAAGCACTGCTACATTATTTCCCATATTAGATGTTCATCCACAGTACATCTTAAAACTTTATTAAGCACTGCTACATTATTTCCCATATTTGATGTTCATCCAACAATAATCTAAAAGAAGTATTTCTGATCCTCTTGTCAAATCTGACTGTTTCTTAATGTAAACTTTACATTGGTTCTAATTTTATTTCTTATATGACTGAAGTTCATCCACAGTGTTTTCTTATCATTAACAAATAGACAACTACTTTAAAACCATTTTTCTATTACTTTCATTGTTTTGTCAGTTTTTTTGTTGTGGCTCATAACCATTCTATCCTTCATTTAGAAGCTGGTATCATCAGCAAATAACATAGTATTTGCTACTGAAAACAATTACCATAATTCATTAACAAAAACCAAGAACAACAAATCGGCCTAATACTAAGCCCTGGATCACCTCATATTTCATTATTTTATATTAAAAATGGTTCACTTTACCTTCCAGGAAAAATTCCACTCTTTGTTTCCTATCAAAGGGGTTTGAATTTAATTGTTCTTAAGCAAAATGTGATAAAAGCATTTGGGTATAGCAGACCTTGAATCATCAACATCTACAGTATGGGTTAGTGAGGGTACCATTCATATTTGTTCCCAGTAAAGCAATACCCGAAGCAGATATTTGCATGATATGAGCTTCTGGTTTGAAAACTGTGATCTATCGTGATTTGTTCTCTTAATCAAGGGCTATTCACCAGTTTTCATCACACACTTTCTACAACCTAATTTTTGTGTGCAAACTGAAAATCATAGATGGAGTACCATCAAGCAAGTGAACTAAGACAACCACTCTCTATAAAGAGGAAATACTGACAAGTAAAAAACCACACACACACACAAACACACAGACAGATACATTTTCCCATTTGGATGAGTCCTGACTTACACTGCAGTGATAGAAGAATGCAACTGTGTCATGGAGGGCAGGAGAGTGGGGGTAGGAAGAGCAAGTGACTGACAATGACTAGAGCATCTGTTTGCACAACATTGCAAGTCTGAAATCTGAGCTCTAATGTTCATAATCTTTTTTAGATGTAAAACAACTCAGCACCCCATCTCTACACTGTCTTTTTCTTTTGTCAAGCTGCTTGAATCACCATTCAATGGCATTATGCACAGCAAATCCACTAGGTGTGAAACCAGAGGGTCTTGCGAAAATAAAATGCTAACAGCTCGAGTTTACAGTTCACTTCAGGGAACATTACAACTATGGCTAATTGCTGAAAGATAAGACTTACCTGATTTAATGTTGTTTCCTCCTATCCCAAGCATACATGAGCATACCAACCATCACATTAATAATGCTATATATCACAACATCTATACCTCTTACAGATTTGCTGTGGCTTGATTTTCATATCTGGATTGTATTACATTGAGAGACTACCACTAACAGTAGCACAACAATAAAATTGGCAATAATTACCTCACTTACCAAGCAATATGTGAGCAGACTGATAATTAATGTCTGGGAAAATATCCATGAGGCGACTTCGATGCAGTGCTAAGACATTAGGATTCACAGTTCCAGGAAATGAATCACCAGAGAAGCCACCCTTAGACAAACACAAAAAAGATATTATCAGAAACTGGGTCACCATTAACCAAATACAGGTGCAGCGAATTTTATTAAAAATTGTATTTAATACTCTCATTAAGTAGTTCACAGTAACTTGCATACAACACGCGGCTAAACAGTCTAGTAAACTCTTAATTTAAAAAGCATGTAAGTTTATATACTTCTTATTGGGTTTGTGAATTCTTCACCACACTGTTCCAGTGTCTTCTTGACTATAATTAATGTTCCAACATATCTTTTGTTCAGCAAGTGATGTGCACACTAACTCAGGGAATAAGCAGCTATTTGCTATGTGATCATGCAGATATTTTATCAAATTTTATAGTCACATCCATTAATGTGTTCATCACACATATGTAATCATTTCTTTCATTATCTTTGGCTCTTATGAGTGTAATTAACCCAGTAGTGATAAATTTAAAAATTGACACTATTGCCCGTGGCACTATGTTTACTTACCTTCACACTGTAATGGAAGCTGGAAATTGTGAAGGACTGGTCAATGAGTGAGAAAATAAAATCACTCTGGAAGTAGACAAGTGTTAAAAGACTGAAGTCAATAAAAACAAGTAGGAAAAAATGAACACATCAATTATACCATGTACATATTCATTAATTGTGGAATACTTCATCTTAAAATTGTATCAAAATTCAGATCCTCCAAGAATTCATCCAATGTTTTTAATAACTCCTCCCTGATCAATCACATGGGAGTGCACTATGCTGACAGCAATGTTGTCATCCTCTGCCCTTTGGGGGACACTGCTGTCTGGTATCACTCAGTGCCGACACAGTCAGCATAACTACTCTTCCAGCCATTATCAGCTTTCCATATCTTGGAGCCGCTACTTCTCATTCAAGCAAGCCAGTGGGCATCATGGGGCTCAGTAACCTAATTCCGGTCCTCCCAAATCTGCATGGCAAATTCCTTTTCAGTCCAGTATTATGTACTATAATAACTATTATTATTTAGTACCCAGATAGCACATAATATCAGACTGAAGTCCCATGTGAGGTTGTTAGATCCTCCATCGGGCACCTCCCCAGGTGGTGAATGGGGGAAAGCCTCCCGGATATGGGTGGTACCACGGAAATCAAAATACCAAGGGTGGACCAAATACTAACACGAACCCAAGATATCCAAACATGTCTGTTTGAAAATCACCCGTACTCTGGTCAGTGTCTGTCAGCTCAGTGAGCTCGGCTGAAAACAATATGAATGAACCAGGCCAAACAACTGAAATACAAGTGAACATGAACTGTGCACGCAATCACAACTTTACCCCAGGTGGTACCCAATCCACCCGGCAAGAGATGGCAACTTGATTTTTGGATTCTGGGGAGTCGAGGCAAGCACAGTGGTGAATGTCGGAATCTTTGGTAAACTTCCCTACAGGCAGTAAACATTCATCAGAACACTGAATGCCAACACACTCACCCAAACAGGAAAACTACACAACCTCACTCAAGAAACCAACTAACAATGAATCCTCCTCCTTGCGCTTCAAGAAAGACAACTGACCGACAACGAAACCATAGACTACGGAAATTACCCCATCTTCCAGAGCAAAACACAACAGAAAGTTGCGAAAGGTGCACCAATCTTTGGCATGGCTTTGTTTGTGCATAGATCTATCATCACATCTATCAAGGAAATCTCACCTGTAAACAATCAACCTATGACAATATGACAGTAAGAAGAATCCCGAAACCATCGAAAAATTCTGGAACCAACTCGAAAAGACCATGAGCAAAACGTGTGATGTGAAAATCCTAATGGGAGACTTCAAAACTCAACATGGCAAGGAAAATATCTATTGAAAAATCATTGGCGAGAATTTTGCACACGAAAACGCAACACGAATGGCACGCGGCTGGTTGATATCTGCCAATAATTTTACCTCAACATTATGTCTACCCACTTCAGAAAACCCACACACAAACAGAAGATGTGGTGATACACAATCCAACAACACGGTGAATACCAGATCAATCACGTACCAATCTCCCACGCCCACTACAGAACCATTCATGATGTTCAAGTCTGACGGGGTGCGAACATCAATTCCGACTACCTTTTACGAATGAAAGTAAAATTTTCTCCAAAAAAAGCCAACATCCAGAAGTTTGATGTATCGAAAATTCAGGAAACAAAAACTCCAGAAGAATGGGAGAAAGAAGCGGTGAATAATTGGACTGACTTCTGCAACAAAATAATCAGAAAAGCCAAAGAGCTGATCCCACTGCAAAGGAAGGTAAGACACCCCTGGTAGAATTCTGACTGTGATTAAGCCATCATTAACTACCGGCTTGTCTTCCAAACATACAACAGTCACAAATCACCAGAAACCCAATAGAACTTCCTCAATATCAGCAAGCAAACAAACAGAACCCTCAGGAAAACAAAACGTGGCTACAGCACTGAACAACTCAAACCAATAGAGGATAACTTCAAGAACTTCAACAGTGGAAATTTATGAAAGACCTTCGCAAGCAAAATTAAAGGTTCCTCACCACAAGACCTGACTTTCAGAAAACGAGATGGAAAACTTGCACCCACCAACCAAGAAAACTGTGAAGAACTGGCACGGTACTTTTACGACCTCTTCAACTGCCCCAAACCACCTGAACATTCAACAACTAGTCCCAGAGCACACAAAAGCGATGCAGAACGACCAACACAAGAAGAAAACCAGCACAACATCGAGAAACTCAAGAACAGAAAGACATCAGGAGAAGATGGAATCGTCACAGTATTACCAAAAAATCTGGGGGCCACGATCACTTCAGGAAATCATGCAGATCATGCAAGAAATCGGATAAAGTGAAAAACTCCCAGACGACTGGAAATGTGCACTCCTCCACCCACTCAACAAAAAAGGAAACAAATCCGATGTAAATAGCTAGAGAGAAATCTCCCTCCTCTCCTCCCTTACGAAATACTCTCCGCCTGCCTCCAACAATGCGCACAAGAACAGCTCGAGCCCCTAATTGGTGAATACCGGACAGGATTTAGAGAATACAGATCATGCACTGAACAAATTGCCAACCTGAAATTCACATTAAAACTTCGAGCCACACGAAATCTCCCAACCATTCGCACATTCGTCGACTTCAAGAAAGCCTACGACTCCATCAATGGACAATCCCTCTTTAATATACTCTTCGAAAGCAATCTTGGCCCAAAAACACGACGTCTGATCCAACAAACCCTAACAACACAACTTCCGAAGTCAAGTTCAGCGGAGAAATCTCCCAACCTTTCCTCATCAAAACCAGTGTTGGACAGGGTGATGGACTCTCCCCCAGCTACTCTTCAACATCGTTCTCAATAAGATTATCAAAGACTGGGACACGAGATAACATCAATGTCACATGTTTAGCCTTCACTGACGATCACACGATCTTCTCAGAGGATGAACAAACAGCAGTTCGTCAGATCGAAGTACTCAAAGAACGTGCCGAAAATGTTGAACTTCAAATCTCTTTCATAAAAACTGAATTTATGACCACAAAACATGTCGAAGCAGAAAATTTGTTCACACAATACAGCAGAATAAACAGTCAATCACTTTAAATACTTGGGTGAAATCATCAAACCCACTGGAACAGACAGATTAGCCCAAAAAGCACAAGAAGTCAAAATGCGAAAAGCACATGGGAAAATTGTGAACATCTGCAGCAAAGGTGCACACATCAAAAAAAGTTTTGCATCACCTCGGTTCCGCGAGTTCCAGAACCTGTACAGAAAATTGGAATAGAGATTAATATAAACATCATTTCTGCCCTTTTTATTGCTTATGAAAACCACACATTGCATGTTGTACCACCATACAGTGAGACCTTCAGAGGAGGTCGTCCAGACTGCTGTACACACCAGTACCTCTAATACCCAGCAGCATGTCCCCTTGCATTGATGCATGCCTGTACTCGTTGTGGCATACTATCCACAAGTTCATCAAGGCACTGTTGGTCCAGATTGTCCCATTCCTCAATGTCGATTCGGCACTGATCAATCAACGGCATTGATCAATCAAGAGAGGTTGGTGGGTCATGTCGTCCACAAACAGCCCTTTTCAATCCATCCAAGGCATGTTCAATCGTTTCATGTTGGGAGAACATGCTGGCCACTCTAGTCGAGCGATGTTGTTATCCTGAAGGAAGTCCTTCACAAGATGTGCACGATGGGGGCACGAATTGTCATTCATGAAGACGGATGCCTCGCCAATATGGTTGCACTGTCGGTCAGAGGATGGCATTCACATATCATACAGCCATTATGGTGCCTTCCATGATCATCAGCGGCATACGTTGGCCCCATATAATGCCACCTCAAAGCAGCAGGGAACCTCCCTCTTGCTGCACTCACTGGACAGTGTGTCTAAGGCATTCAGCCTGACCAGGTTGCCTCCAAATATGTCTTCGACGATTGTCTGGATGCAAAGACGGACCTCGCCAAGGACGTTGGGAGTGAAGTTGCACATCATGCAGCCTATTGCACACAGTTTGAGTCATAACACGACATCCTGTGGGTGCACGAAAAGCATTATTCAACATGGTGGCAATGCTGTCAGGGATCCTCCAAGCCATAATCCCTAGATAGTTGTCATCCACTGCAGTACTAGTCCTTGGGCAGCCTGAGCGAGCCATGTTATCAACAGGTCCTGTATCTCCTCCAAGTCCGAACAACATCGCTTTGGTTCACTCTGTGCCACCTGGACACTTCCCTTGTTGAGAGCCCTTTCTGGCACAAGGTACCAATGTGATGTGATCGAACTGCAGTATTGACTGTCTACGTATGGTTGAACTACAGACAACATGAGACGTGTGCCTCTTTCCTGGTGGAATGACTGGAACTGATCGGTTGTCAAACCCCCTCCGTCTAATAGGTGCTGCTCATATGCGTGGTTGTTTACATTTTTGGGCAGGTTTTAGTGACAGCAGTTAAAGGGACTGTGTCTGTGATACAATATCCACAGTCACAGTCAACGTCTATCTTCAGGAGTTCTGGGAACTGGGACAATGCAAAACATTTTTTGATTTTTTTGTGTGTGTGTGTGTGTGTGTGTGTGTGTGTGTGTGTGTGTGTGTGTGTGTGTGTCTATATAAATGACCCTAAACCTCAATTACAAAGGGAATCTTGACAAAATAAAAAAAATTGAAAGGAAAACCATTCACAAAATCCTGTGTCCAAAGGCCACTGACAAAGGATATCAGCTACATTCAAAAACGCCAGTAAAAAAATGCTCCAACATTGAAACAGACTTCTGCAAACGACGACTGAAGTCCTATGGACACAATATGAGACTGGATGACAACAGATTAACAAAGTAAATTCTAATGTACTCACATAAAATAAAAACGACAACAGTCTGGATCAGATTCAAACTGATCTCAAAAGTGCCAACGTCACATCCACAGACATCGCAGATCAAAAAATCTTCCGGCAGAAGATCCACTGATGTGAAGTTCCGCCAGGAGAAAAACCCAAAAGATCTACGGGAAAACTGATGGAAGAACATCGAGCTAAACACAGCGAGAGGATGAAACAATTCTGGAAGGACAAGAAAATTAGCAACCACAGATCGTAGTTCGCTTTGTGTGATCCTCTATGAGTCTAAACAATTTAAATAATAATAATAATAATAATAATATTTTATTCAACGTTGAATGGCTCATTGCATATGTATAAAAACACGTTACAATTCTCCATACATAGCACAATAATACATTCTTCTGAAGACGTCACTGATTAACAAAATGATCAAATTACAAATAAAATGGTTTGCTTAACACTCGAATGAGCATATGGTTTTGTTGGCCGGGAGGCCCCATCCATGAAGTTCCGCCACCGAGTGCAAGTTTTACTGCAATTGACGTCACATTGGGTGACTTGCAGGCGGTGATGAGGATAAAATGATGATGAGAACAACACAACACCCACCACGAGCGGAGAAAATCTCCATCCTGGTTGGGAATTGAATACGGACCCACCGCAAAGGAGCCACAGGCGTTACCACTCAGCTAAGGAGGCGGACTGCTTAACACTATTTACATTTTTATTTTTATTTTTATTTTTTCACAGCACTTCTTATACTGCACATAAGTTTGGTTTTCTTCCAATGTGTAAAATGGATTTGTAACAGGAATTTCTTTAGCTGAAATCTAAGCTTTGTTGTGGGTAGGGTCATAACTTTACTGGGCAGTGCATTGGCAAACTTTAAACCCACATACTGTGGACCCTTTTCATAAAGTGCTGACCTGTGGCTGCTAATGTAAAATTTTTTCTTTATTTCTGGTATTGTACTGATACAAATTGGAACAAATGTTGGGCTGCAGTCTTTTAACAAGTAAAATGGCCTTTAGAGAGTACAAGTTTACTATGGTTAGTACATCAGTTTTTGGGAACAAGCCACAACCTGATTCCTTATATTTTGCTACACAGATGAGTCTTACAGCCGTTTTCTGAAGCATCAACAGCTTCTTTAGATTTGCTTTGGTTGTTGCTCCTAATATTTCTATACAATTTAAAAATATCACAATCTTTTAATCAGGTCTATGTGCTCAAAAAAGAAATGATTTTATTGTGTTCTGTAAAACTCCCTTAGACAATACAGAAATGCTGAAATGACAAATTATAGCAACAGAAAGAAATTACAATTTCATGTATCAAACTGCAGAATGGTAGCTCTAGGAAACAACTAAGAAATTAATTTTCAGCCCAGTGTAGCCATTTCACATTTTGCAGAAGCAAATAGCATTTGGTGTACGAGTACTGTTGCTTCAACATTAGCATGTAGTGACACTCCTGCAAAATAATGTCTTCCATTAGAACTTGACGTCCATGTAATGGTGATAACACAATATCCTTGATACAGATTTTGTGGCAAAGAATGTCAAAGTATTAGCAGTTGTATGACCAGCAACTGTCTCCGTCATAAAACCATTGTTGTCCATGCCTTTAAATAAAGTTAATAGCATACTTAAAGACATTAAGAACATTTATTACTTTTGTGGTGGTTCAGCTGTTTAATATAAGAATTTCAAAAATTTCATCAATTAATGTCTGCACAAAAAGGATTTCGGCATCACTGTCAAATGGAATCTTCTGGGAACAAGCCAACGTAAATTGCCTTGTAATGGCATTGGGGGAACAGCAAAAAGATTAGCGGCCTGCGCTAGTCTTCAGAGGCCCTCAGATAACCAAATATTGACTCCACATGATTTGTGCAAATTCTGTGATGATAGTATTCCAGGCATAAAGTCTTTTTATGTACCAAAAGAAGAAATTGAAAAAATTCAGCCTGATCAAGAAAAAAGGTTTTCCATGTGACATACAATATCTGGAACAAAAGAAAATCATCAATTTAAGCCAATTAATTATAATCAGCTCAGAGGAAGCAAGAGTTTCCAATGGTGCTACAGCATTCACATTTCATGCCTGCAAAGCAGATGAAGAAATTCCAGCAATCTCCATTGCAAGTTTATAAACACGACAGTATGCTGCATGTACATATGACAAATTTTGGTGATTTTGTGAAGTTTCACAAGAACAACAAAGAAATCTTCATCAGCTTTCAGCACCTACATGGTTCTGCTCATTTCTCCACTGGATTCCTGAGCAACGTATTTTTATCACTTTAGAAGATCCATCAACATCATCATCAGGAAGACAATACAGTTATCCATGATCTGTCCATGACAAAATTTTAGAACTGTTTAACCAAAAATGGAACTCACTCTGCACAACTTTTGTTGTGCAAATTTGCTGTGTTGTTTATTATACTTGTTTTTATGGCATGTGTTACATAAATGTTTGAAACTGATTTATATACTGGAATAAAAAAAATTAATTATGGGATTTAATGAGCAAAAATTGCACTTTTCAATCTTCTCGAAGTGCTAAAATAATAACTTTTGAAACGCTTACTCATCAAAATGCAAGATCCAGAAATTAAACAGTATAGTTTTGAAAGCTTAAAGCAGCTATTTCCAGCTGTGGCACGAAGGCAAGGAAAAAAGAATTGAACAAGACACAGTTAAGATATTGCCCCCCCCCCCCTCCCCCCAAAATAACCTAAAATTTGCAGGTAGAAAATTTTGGGCAACTTCGCATATGCATATCTTTTCGTCTAGGCATCCAATGTTAATTAAATTTGATCCTTATATAGACATCATCGATAGGAATAACCCTCTGAAGTTTTGGTGTGATTGGTTCATATGGAAAGTAGCAGTGGTCGGTCAAACCTTGGCTCTCAGAATAGCGTGACAAAATTTTTTAGCCACTTTAGAGGCTTTTATCTATATTTAGGTGTGGCTACATCCCTAAATTTTGCCACTGTGTGATTCAGCATAATAAGGTGTCTATGTATATTAAAGCAAATGACCAAATGTCTGCCAGAACTTTTAGAAAAGCCTAGCAAACTTGGCACATTTGCACCTTTGTATGTGATGCGAAGGTGATTTTGGAGATGGTCAAGTGGGGATCTGTGGTCCGCTTGACATGGAATGAACCAATAGTATAGCAGAATAGTTCACATACAATAAGTTAAACATAAATGAAGGAAAAACTGTAGCACTAAACTCCCATAATGTCAAGGAAAAATATTCAAAAAAATATATAAATATCCAGCTGTCAAACAAAGATGCAAAGTTGACCTGACAAAGATTCTTGGGTTCTGGATCCAGGTAAATGTCAGGTGGAGAACTCATAGTGATAACAGCAAAAAATTGAACACATCCTGCTATGTGATGAGGGCCCCTGAAAGCTGCTGTAACAAAGTTTGCCTAGAAAGTGGGTACTATGCAAGTGTCTAACCAATTCTGAAGTATGGATTCATTTTCTGGAGAGCTTCTCCAAACACCACCAAACTATTTAGAATCCAAAAAAGTATCGAAGAAGGTGAGAAAATCTTGCAAGCCACTCTTCAAAAAACTACAAATCCTCCCATGTCCATACCTTCATATCTATGAAACCATAATATTTAAACAGCAGTACGTGACTGAAAATCCTGCACTCTTCCTCAAAAATGAAGATGTACACACTCACAACACAAGGCAAAAAATACATCTCCAAATGCACCATAGAAAAACTAAGCTCTGTCAAAATGGATATTCAGAAAACGACCAAGTAACATACAATCGATAAACAACACAGCCGGGTTCAAAGCTGCAATAAAGGCGTAAGGTAAGAGCACCTATGGTTGACAGGTCACCCTAAAGTTGACATACAATTTTAAAATGTTTGAAATAAGGAAATGAAGTAATATAGAAGGCTGTGCTTTTGACATACATTGTTGTTATACATTGTTTAACCATGGTATCTACAAAGTCACAGAGAAAGCAACATGGTTTTGCGAGGGAAAAGCCACAATTGTTATGACCTGTACTGCAGACAGAAGCAAGAAGCAAACCTTAAGGAAATCGAAAGCAGGTAAGTTTCATTCAGTGTGTCTCAACTTCTTTCTGTATATGTTAGATTAATTTTAATTCTTTTGGGTTACTGAAAAGACTTTATTATTGCCTTTGTTTTGTTAAGTGTGGGATAAAATTATTACTTTAAGCATTCACATGTATGTCAACCCCCCTGAACCATGGACCTTGCCGTTGGTGGGGAGACTTGCGTGCCTCAGCGATACAGATAGCCGTACCGTAGGTGCAACCACAACGGAGGGGTATCTGTTGAGAGGCCAGACAAACGTGTGGTTCCTGAAGAGGGGCAGCAGCCTTTTCAGTAGTTGCAAGGACAACAGTCTGGATGATTGACTGATCTGGCCTTGTAACAATAACCAAAACGGCCTTGCTGTGCTGGTACTGCGAACGGCTGAAAGCAAGGGGAAACTACAGCCGTAATTTTTCCCGAGGGCATGCAGCTTCACTGTATGATTACATGATGATGGCGTCCTCTTGGGTAAAATAGTCCCCCATTCGGATCTCCGGGCGGGGACTACTCAAGAGGACGTCGTTATCAGGAGAAAGAAAACTGGCGTTCTACGGATCGGAGCGTGGAATGTCAGATCCCTTAATCGGGCAGGTAGGTTAGAAAATTTAAAAAGGGAAATGGATAGGTTGAAGTTAGATATAGTGGGAATTAGTGAAGTTCGGTGGCAGGAGGAACAAGACTTCTGGTCAGGTGACTACAGGGTTATAAACACAAAATCAAATAGGGGTAATGCAGGAGTAGGTTTAATAATGAATAGGAAAATAGGAATGCGGGTAAGCTACTACAAACAGCATAGTGAACGCATTATTGTGGCCAAGATAGATACGAAGCCCACACCTACTACAGTAGTACAAGTTTATATGCCAACTAGCTCTGCAGATGACGAAGAAATTGAAGAAATGTATGATGAAATAAAAGAAATTATTCAGATTGTGAAGAGCGACGAAAATTTAATAGTCATGGGTGACTGGAATTCGAGTGTAGGAAAAGGGAGAGAAGGAAACATAGTAGGTGAATATGGATTGGGGGACAGAAATGAAAGAGGAAGCCGCCTGGTAGAATTTTGCACAGAGCACAACATAATCATAACTAACACTTGGTTTAAGAATCATGAAAGAAGGTTGTATACATGGAAGAACCCTGGAGATACTAAAAGGTATCAGATAGATTATATAATGGTAAGACAGAGATTTAGGAACCAGGTTTTAAATTGTAAGACATTTCCAGGGGCAGATGTGGACTCTGACCACAATCTATTGGTTATGACCTGTAGGTTAAAACTGAAGAAACTGCAAAAAGGTGGGAATTTAAGGAGATGGGACCTGGATAAACTAAAAGAACCAGAGGTTGTACAGAGATTCAGGGAGAGCATAAGGGAGCAATTGACAGGAATGGGGGAAATAAATACAGTAGAAGAAGAATGGGTAGCTTTGAGGGATGAAGTAGTGAAGGCAGCAGAGGATCAAGTAGGTAAAAAGACGAGGGCTAGTAGAAATCCTTGGGTAACAGAAGAAATATTGAATTTAATTGATGAAAGGAGAAAATATAAAAATGCAGTAAGTGAAACAGGCAAAAAGGAATACAAACGTCTCAAAAATGATATCGACAGGAAGTGCAAAATGGCTAAGCAGGGATGGCTAGAGGACAAATGTAAGGAGGTAGAGGCCTATCTCACTAGGGTTAAGATAGATACCGCCTACAGGAAAATTAAAGAGACCTTTGGAGATAAGAGAACGACTTGTATGAATATCAAGAGCTCAGATGGAAACCCAGTTCTAAGCAAAGAAGGGAAAGCAGAAAGGTGGAAGGAGTATATAGAGGGTCTATACAAGGCCGATGTACTTGAGGATAATATTACAGAAATGGAAGAGGATGTAGATGAAGATGAAATGGGAGATACAATACTGAGTGAAGAGTTTGACAGAGCACTGAAAGACCTGAGTCGAAACAAGGCCCCCGGAGTAGACAATATTCCATTGGAACTACTGACGGCCGTGGGAGAGCCAGTCCTGACAAAACTCTACCATCTGGTGAGCAAGATGTATGAAACAGGCGAAATACCCTCAGACTTCAAGAAGAATATAATAATTCCAATCCCAAAGAAAGCAGGTGTTGACAGATGTGAAAATTACCGAACTATCAGCTTAATAAGTCACAGCTGCAAAATACTAACACGAATTCTTTACAGACGAATGGAAAAACTAGTAGAAGCCAACTTCGGGGAAGATCAGTTTGGATTCCGTAGAAACGTTGGAACACGTGAGGCAATACAGACCTTACGACTTATCTTAGAAGAAAGATTAAGGAAAGGCAAACCTACATTTCTAGCACTTGTAGACTTAGAGAAAGCTTTTGACAATGTTGACTGGAATACTCTCTTTCAAATTCTAAAGGTGGCAGGGGTAAAATACAGGGAGCAAAAGGCTATTTACAATTTGTACAGAAACCAGATGGCAGTTATAAGAGTCGAGGGACATGAAAGGGAAGCAGTGGTTGGGAAGGGAGTAAGACAGGGTTGTAGCCTCTCTCCGATGTTGTTCAATCTGTATGTTGAGCAAGCAGTAAAGGAAACAAAAGAAAAATTTGGTGTAGGTATTAAAATTCATGGAGAAGAAATAAAAACTTTGAGGTTAGCCGATGACATTGTAATTCTGTCAGAGACAGCAAAGGACTTGGAAGAGCAGTTGAATGGAATGGACAGTGTCTTGAAAGGAGGATATAAGATGAACATCAACAAAAGCAAAACAAGGATAATGGAATGTAGTCTAATTAAGTTGGGTGATGCTGAGGGAATTAGATTAGGAAATGAGGCACTTAACGTAGTAAAGGAGTTTTGCTATTTGGGGAGCAAAATAACTGATGATGGTCGAAGTAGAGAGGATATAAAATGTAGGCTGGCAATGGCAAGGAAAGCGTTTCTGAAGAAGAGAAATTTCTTAACATCCAGTATTGATTTAAGTGTCAGGAAGTCATTTCTGAAAGTATTCGTATGGAGTGCAGCCATGTATGGAAGTGAAACATGGACGATAAATAGTTTGGACAAGAAGAGAATAGAAGCTTTCGAAATGTGGTGCTACAGAAGAATGCTGAAAATTAGATGGGTAGATCACATAACTAATGAGGAATTATTGAATAGGATTGGGGAGAAGAGGAGTTTGTGGCACAACTTGACCAGAAGAAGGGATCGGTTGGTAGGACATGTTCTGAGGCATCAAGGGATCACCAATTTAGTATTGGAGGGCAGCGTGGAGGGTAAAAATCGTAGAGGGAGACCAAGAGATAAATACACTAAGCAGATTCAGAAGGATGTAGGCTGCAGTAGGTACTGGGAGATGAAAAAGCTTGCACAGGATAGAGTAGCATGGAGAGCTGCATCAAACCAGTCTCAGGACTGAAGACCACAACAACAACAACATGTATGTCAACTATTACAACTATTAGCGTAATCTTAAATATGACAGGGGTGTCAACTTTCGGTTTCCTATTACAACTTGAGTTTTAGACTGTATCTGAAAGTAACTTCAATGCTGTTCATAATGATATTAGTTTTATTAAGCTACCTCACTTACAACCCGTAATTGACATAGGGTGTCAGCTTTACAAATTCAAGTGTCTAATTTGGGAGTGCTACCTGATAATTTCAAATCTTTTATTTTCTCACATCAGTATTCTAAATAATTGTAATTTTAACTGTTTTTTCCAGAAACAAGGGTCCAAAGAAGTATCAACAATACTCGCAAGAGTCTTTGATAGTGGCCATTGAAGCAGTGAACCATGGAATGAGCTATTCTTCTGCTTCAAAACAATTTGGGATTCCAAAGGTAACTTTGATGGGGAAACATAAGGGACAGGTCCCTTTACAAATGAAAATGGGAGGTTCTACAGCATTTTCAGCAGATCAGGCAAATTTGCTAGCTGAATGGGTAATAATGATGGGGAAAAGAGGGTTCCCAGTTTCGAAACAGACATTATTGTATTCTGCTAGAACATTGGCTGACAAATTAAAGCTTAAATTGAGTCTTTTCCCAGTAAGATATGGTACAATGGCATTAAGCAACAACATCACAATTTAAGCTCAAGAATTTGCCAAAATTTAACTACAAACTGAAGAAATGTCACTCAAGATATTACAAGAACTGGAGAATCTAAAAAATAAGCTACTGCTGTTGAAGCGCCTTGCCAAAGTAAACAATTCTAATGAAATTAAGGATCTCGAAAAAATCACTAAGAAACTGTATAAGAAAGAGTTGCAGTCAGAAACTTCGACAAGACAGTCCCAATACCAGCAGATACATTCAATAAATATTTTGTAAGCTGTGCTGATGATATCAAAAAAAGCTTATCAGTGAACCCAATGTAACATGTATAGATTATCTGAAGAGAGCAAACCTAAATCATAATAGGGCCAGATCATCATTGAAACACTTCAAAGAGGTACGCCAACATGAAGTTCTTAAAATAGTCAAAGAAATGAAAAATTCATACAGTACAGATATTTTTAATATGTCAAACAATCTATTGAAAGAAATCATACATTACATTGCAGCACCATTATATTCTATAAACCTGTGTCTCATGGAAGGGTTTTTTCCTGATCCTCTCAAACTATCCAAGGTAACTCCAGTCTTTAAGAAGGGTGTCAAATCAGATTCTGCAAACTACAGACCAATTTCACTAATTCCAGTACTAGGAAAAGTCTTTGAAGGCATAATATATAAGCAGATGTATGAGTACCTAGAACTAAACAGCATGTTAAGGGCATCACAGTTTGGTTACAGAAAAGGAAGGATCTGAGCAAAGCTTTTGACTGTGTTGACCACTCACTTCTGCTCTCTAAACTTGAGTACTATGGAATATGTGATAAAAGTTTAAAACTCATCAAATCATACCTCAATAAAAGGAAACAGGTGGTGAGTTCAGGAAGTCATCTGTCAAACATACTCGAGGTTCAACACGGAGTGCCACAGGGATCTAAATTGGGACCACTTCTTTTCCTCGTACACATAAATGACTTAACCAGGAAATATAGATGTAAAGACATATATGCATGCAGATGACACAACTTTTCTATCTGTAAACCATGTACTTGATAACTTTGTAAGTGATATGAAATTGGCAAAAGAAAATGCAACATCATGGTTTAATGCCAATGGTCTGCTATTAAATAAGGAAAAGACCCAGAATATGTGGTTCAGTCTATCAGACTACAAAAATAGAAAAACAAAAGGCAAAGTTTTTAGGTATTGTACCTGATAACAGTCTAACATGGAACTCTCATGTTGATCACATAGTGGTTAGGTTGTCAAGAGTTATATATTTGTTGAAGAGACTGATGTGTTGTGTGACATTTGAGTACGTAAGGACAGCGTACTTTGCCTTTTTTCAATCTGTTTTAAGGTATGGGTTAATACTCTGGGGAAACAGCAGAAAAATAAATGAAATTACGGTGATTCAGAAGAAACCAATCAGAGTAATGGCTAAGGTAGATAATAGAACACATTGTAAACCACTGTTCATTAAATATAGAATTTTAACAGTAATTAATTATATATTTTCTTGACAGTGTTAAATACATACTTGCAGAACTACCTAAATGAAGTGCAACAAATGAAAGGCATGGCTACTATACAAGAACGTGAACTTCTCTGCTGTTGCCACAAAATAGATTAGTTAAAACTAACAATAGTCATAAGTATATGGCTATTAAAATATATAACAAATTGTCTAAAAATGGGTCAATCAAGCCTGACAAATTTTTTAAAGACAATGTTCATAACTTCTTGTTAACTAATCCATTCTATTCATTAGAAGAATTTTTAGAAATGCCCAATACCAACTTAAATAAACAAAAATTTATTTTGTAAAATTAATAGGTTAAGTGAACTGACGAAGTCTATTGCATGTACTGTTGCTGAATGACTAATAAAGAATCTGAATTCATAGTTATTTTGAGGAGAGGGGGCTAATTTCAGTGTTTGAGGACCCAAGTAGAATTTTTAATGGAGACGAAACTTCCTTCTACCTTAATCCAAAGGGTGGAAAGGTTCTGGCTGAACAAGGATCAAAGACAGTGTGTCAAGGGACTGGAAATGATGAAAAGGAGAACATCACAACACTCATTCTGGGAAATGCTGTTGGGGAACTTGTTCCACCAATGATTGTATTTAGGAAAATAGTTTTACCTGTTTAATAATTTTTGTATTTGTATTCTCTAACAAGCCTAGTTTACTCTCTGAACATTTTCTTTCAGGTAAACCAGAATACCAGCAGCTGTAGCCAGAACGGGCCACTGGGCATTCAGAAAGTGGGTGGATGAACCACGAAAACTTCTATGAGTATACTGCCAACATTTTTTACCCATGGTTAGTAAAGAAAGGATTTCAGCTCCGAATCGTTTTGTTCGTGGATGGTCATACACCACACGACACTGCCCTGGAGTCTGTTTTGTGCAGAGAAGGGCACTGAAATAGTGGCCTTATATCCAAATGCATCACACATTTTCCAACCTATGGATGTTGCTGTGTTCCTTACTCTAAAAATGTCTTGGAAGCAAAAAGTGCAAGAATGGCGCATGGACACTTAAATAAACAAAACTTCGCACACATGCTCAGTTCAGTTCTAGATGGTATATTGCCCGAGATCCTTCAGAATGGGTTCCGTGAATGTGGATAATTTCCCTGGAATGCAGAAGCTGTTGTAGTTCCAGAATTTGATGTAAATGAGCCACAAGTGGCAACAACAACAGAAATCCCAGAATCCCAGTTGAAAAAGCACATAGCTTGGCTCGAAGATCAAATTGGACCAGAGAGACTACGAACTTTTGTGGAAAATAAGGGAGACTGGGCAGGTTGTGCAGAAGATTTGTCCCTTTACAACCTTTGGAAGAAAGTAAGTCAACAAGCTATACATGATTTGCCTCAGCAAGCAACCTCACCAGCACCACCATCTGCACCACAGGATGCCTTGCCGAGCTTGCCTCAGTTTTCATCAGCAGAACAACCTCCTCATCTTCAAGAAGTGGGAAATACAACACAGTCACAACAAATGAGACGAAACCATCCATTAGTGTAGGATTTGTACCATCACCCTTTAAAAGAGCTTTTGTTTTTGCCTAGTCATACTGCTTCAACTAGAGTAAAGAGAAAGAGAGAAAAAATTCCAGCTGTTGTCACATCTCCTCAAATGATAGAGTACTTCCTTACAAAGGAGGAAATGAAAAAGTAACTAGAAATGGAGAAACAAGAAAGGAAGAAGGCTGGAGAGGACAAGAAAATTATTCAACAAAAGAAGAGGGAAGAAAGACTAGCCAAGAAAGGGAAAAAGAAAGTGGTGGTGTCTGATTCAGATACTTCAGATGAGAGTGAAGTTACATTAATGAACAGTGACTCAGAATTGTATGAACAAGATTCTGACGAAATGTCATTAGAAACTACCAGTGAAAATAATGTGAAAGAAGGGGATTTTATCATTGCAAAATTTGTTGTACGAAGAGGTGTCAATAGATCCGATAAAAGTTATAGGACTGAAAAGTATTGATATAAGTAAGACTGAGTTTTTATCAAATGAAACTGATATTTCCTTTATCTCACACCATCAAATAATTGATTTTGTAGAGATGGCTGAACTGTCGGTGATGGGGGAAAGGATTAAATGCGTTTTCAAAAAGTCACTTAATGTGAAAGAAAAGTAGGTCATACATTGGTTTCTGACATTCTTTTGTAAACATAAATTTTAAGCAGTAAGCTCCTTTCTGAATTTTCAGTTGCTTTTACTAGTCTGTTTAAAGATAATCAATAATTTGGTAAGGAATGTTAATTTTTGAGGACTATATTTAAATGTACTTCTTAAGATTTCACCTACTGTAAATGTTTGCAGTTAAACTTAAATAATATATTTTAGGTGCAATTCAAGGCTTCACATTGCACTTTTTTTATTTAGAAAAACATACAATTTCATTTTTACAAGACATTATATTTTAGGTGAAATCTGAGACTCTGAAGCTCCAGAAAATAATTTCAGAACACATAATTATTTAATAGCATGGCCGTAATATTAAAAAGTAGGAAAAAATTCTTTTAACATGTCGACTATAGGTGCTCTTACCATATCTAATTGATCATTGCTTCTACAGTATGAAAGAGTATTTTTATAAATAATATTGTGCCAGAATGAATAATAATGTACCAGTCTCATCCACTGAAACCATAGTAACATTGTAACCACTGAACAAATACAAATAATTTACCAACAATAACTAGTGTCATCACAATAGAGTTCTGGTGTTTAAATGACAGAAACAATATTGTGTTAAATGATGTCCCACATCTTATGTACATTCTATATACCAACGAAGTCTCATGGACAAATAAATAAATACCCACGTACCAAATATGACTAAATTCCGAAAAGTGGTTACCTTAGGATTCACTAAAGTATCTGTGACCCATACTTGAAATGCCTGAAATGAGGTGTATTTCTATGATTAACTACAACTAAAGTACTGACAGTAATTTTACAAGTGTATAATGCCAATGTTATCATCAGGTACAGAGGTACATGCTGTTGGTTGCAAAAGGGGACACTGGCATGGCAAGGCACAGTATATATAGTTCTCTACAGTTAACGACACAACACCATTGATAATTATAGAGTAACGGAAGTCTGTAGCTATGGCAGAATACCCAAAATTTTTGGGTATGTGCAGTGACGAGAGATTGAACTTGAAGAAATGCGTTGATGATCTGATGAAACGTTTAAGTGCAGTTACTAATTCTCTTAGGATTATTGCAAATTTTGACAACATATATATATATATATAGGTAGGCCTAAATTAGCTTATTATGCCTATTTTCATCAACTGGCATTATAATATTTTAGAGTAATTCATTAATAAGGAAAAAAGTAATCATTGCACAAAGCATGTAAGCTGAATAATAGTGAAGCAGCAGCAATGTGCACAGATTCAACACTAGGAGAAAGGTTGATCTTCACTACCTTCAATTAAATCTAACTTTGACACAGAAAGAGGTGAATTATGCGGCCACAAAAATCGTTTGTCTCTTACCAAATAGGCTAGCATCAAAAGTCTGTCAGAGAGCCAACCAACATTTAAAAGCAAATTAAAAGAATTTCTGAATGACAGCTCCTTATTCAATAGATGCATTTTTAGATACAAATCAGTAATCTTACAAACCACAAAAACTAACTACCTTGAATTAAGGCATGTAAAGAAAACTTTAGTTAAACTGACATGTTCCATATCATTTTGAAGTCGTCATATTCATGACCTCTGGTACAATTGTTAATCTAATCTAAACATGTTAATACGAATGAAATCATGAAGTCTTGGAGTGCCAGTAAAATGGACTGCACAATAAGGTCATTTGTCACTGTAATAATAAACTGTTCCTGGACAATAAAACCAATTCTTAAAGTAACATGAGTAATGCCCTATCTAACTGTATAAAACTGGAAAAGAACAATCAGGCAGATGCGAACGGGGTGAGATCAGTGTGTTCGATCGTTTTCTGTTATTATGCCACTAAAGTGTCATCAGGAGTTACAACACTGCAGAGGAACTCCTTTTGAGTGCTTTACGAAACCGTGATTCCTAGGCAACAATAAGGAACACTGGAACTAAGATCACAGGACCATAGCAACAAAATTAACTGAGATTTCAAGCACTTCTCACATTGCCTCACTTACGTTTTCAGACATCTAATACGACTGCTGTTACCTAATACATTTAAATATATAACGTTGGTTCTATTTATCTACAATTTTATGGGGCAAATTATTTACTTAATAAGAAACAACAAGGCTTCATTTAGAAAATAACAATTCCACACCAGTGAAATGAATGGAGTGGGCAGTAAAGTAATAGTTCACAAATCTGAAACGCCTGTAGACAACTATCTCACCATTTACATCATTATATCTTTCATGCCTTGCTGTACTTCTATTTTACACTATAAACACAAGCACTACCTAATCCAAATTTAACAATCATTTGTTGAAGAATACTGGTAGGTCGCTTTTTGTTTGTTGATAACATCGCAACCAATGTACATGGAAAATTGAACAATTAGTATGGTGCCGGTGTTTAAGAAGTCTGCAACAAAAAGCTTTCGAAAGAATTCCTTTCATCAGAAAATCTGAAAGTGTACTACAGTAGACCTTTACAACGGCAGCTAGCTTGAACTTAATCAGCACTAATACTGCTAGTAATTATGAATGCTGATTAAAATGTCCTTTTATTGTTATCAGAAGTACTGATGGGATTGCTGGATGTCTTTTGAAACTGAATAGCACTTTATAAATAGTTTTGATGCCATGTTTGTTCCAGTTACATTCTTTTCGTAAAATGCTTCGTGCACTGAGTTACAATACGAAATAAAATAACTTCGGTACGATTACTGTCGTCTGCATATAATGAAATTAAAATCCACCATATTTTCAATAATAATTGAAAAAATAACACAACAGTTCACCCTTGGTCCGCATCAGAGAAATAAACCAACAAAACTATCTACAGTTGTAGGAAAATGACACCACCACTAAAACTTCAAAAGTTTAAAACAAATTCACAGACAGGTAAGACAATACGTGTAACAATTCAAAAGGCGCAACATTCGCAGTTGAATATTTAAGTGATTTTTTTTTTTATTCCTCTAATTTCAAAGTTATATCAGTAACTTACTCGGCGACCTCCTCTTGTCTTGACTCTCCTCATAGCCATACTTCACCAACCAGCAACCTTTCCTTGCTCTGTCCCGCTTCGCTTTCAACAATGTACTTTTGCGCAATAAAGTCAACAGAACTACTGCGACCTTCAAACAACTTCATCTCAATCGATCAGCTTTGCCAACCGTACGCTCTGGTTCGTATACCCACGATAATTGAAGATGGTGCACGAACATATTATCTACCCTTCGGATCGTGCGTTTATTGTACGATCTTTTGAAAAGGTTACTATTTTTAATATTTCCGCTCTTTTATTATTTTAATTTTATGGTTTATTTAATTTTTGACAATTTATTTCACAGATATGATTTTGAGCAGCCTGCATGCCAGTCTGTCCAGTCGTGGGAGTTACCAATTTCATTACGCTGCAATTGCAAAAAATCAACGTAGGCTATTCCCCGAGATGAATCCCTCCTCTCCTGCCGGGAAATTCACCGCAGTGACTGCATTACATCCCGCAGTTGCTCATGGATTGTTGGCTCAGGTGAGGACAGTGAGCGATTTGTAAGGTGTTGAGTAGTTCAAAATTGTATCAGCGGAAACACAAGACTGTGACAGTGACCCTAGTACTCCCAAGGAATCTACTGCAGGTATGTTTAAACATAACAAGCGAAAACAAAATTATAGAAAAGTCTGTGAAATTAATTCTGAATTAAAAGTTGGTTGTGCTCTGACGAATGGAACTCTGTAAAGGCCAGATGTAGAATCTCTAACGTTAATTTGTGTCTGAATTTAACCGTGTTAAAAAACATCCGAAAGGTGAAAATCTTGTCAAAAAAGTGAAGGTGGTCTCATATAAAAGCCAGGCAATTTTTACTTCATTTATGAAATCAGTTACAACTGATGCGTAGTTAAGTAGTCAGGCTCAAATTGCTGAAATTAAATTGGTAGGATTCATGACAGAACATAATATTCCTTTCAGTGTTGTAGGACACCTGGAGGGCGTAGCTAAAAATTTATTTTCTGATTCTAAAATCGCCGAGGCTAAGCGTTTACGGCGCACTAAATGTTCCCAGATCACAAATAACGTGATAAGAGGTTGCCATAAGAATGAAATTGCAGAAAAACTGAGACATTCGAAATTCGATGTTCTTACTGATGAGTCAACAGATGTAGGATCTGTTAAAACGTACTGTGTTGTGGTTAGATACTTTGATAAAGGCACAAATAAAACTGAAAGTAAAATTTGGAATATTTTTGAATATTTTTGACAGGGTGAGTATGATATGATTAGAATAAAGTAGAAACCTTCATTCTTATCTAATGCTTACATTTTCTGAGTGCATTTTTTTTCTGAAAACAGTATTATAGGATTTGCTTCTGAAGGCTGTGGTTCTATAATGGCTTCAAGAAACTCTTTTGCTACTCGATTATCTGAAAAATGTACTGGACTAATTTTCTCAAATGTATATGACACTCGCTTCACATATGTGCCAGTGAAACTTGTAAATGTTTTCCCAGACGTTGTGATGCCCTAGCTAGCAACGTTCACAACCATTTTAAGGCTAGTTCTAAGAGACAGACGCAGTGCAAGAATTTCGAAAGTTCTTAGATCTCAAAATTCATGAATTGTTACATCCATCACAGACAAGATGGCTATCTTTGCCAGGTGCTGTAGTGAGAGTTTTAGAACAGTGGAATGCTTTGTATCTCCATTTTGATTCTAAATGCCTAGATGAGACTGGTTGTGGCAGAAGAAATGCACCTAACTCTCAATGACAATGTTTAAAAATTATTTATATATTTTTGTCTATATTTTAACGAAATTCACAGATTTAAATAAGTGTTTGCAAATTGGTAAAATTGTTATTATTGACTTACGTGACAAAATGGTAGAAGGATACCAGAACATGTTGTTTGCTACAAGGACCGGGAGTATGCCATAACCGATCAATTGACTGACATTGACCCAACAATGGTCGAAGTTTCTTCCTGACAGTCAGAATTATATAATGAACTGGATGCTGTGAAAGACCTTTACAAGAATTGGAAAGATTTCATGCAGATGGGAGGCTCACAACTGAAAGAGAGATATAACTTTCATGATGATTTATTGCCATTACTTGCAGTTTTCACGCCTAAAAGGACTCTTTCAAACAAGAAAAAAAACCTCACTCTCTTATATCTCTATTGCCATGAATAATCTGTCTAGGTGATGACAAGCATTTACAACAAATCAGTGATGAATGAAGGAAACTTCCTATCATAAAAATGGACGAAAATATTAAGAACTGTACAGAAGCGGACGGAGTTTGAGGGATGTATTCAACATAAAAACTTTATTTGGCAAGAAATAGTTCCCAGCTGTACCAGAATTTGCACTGTCATGTTTATCCCTGCCCCATTGAAGTGCTGCTTGCAAAAGAGTTCTTAGTAAGATGAACCTTATAGAAGTGGAAAATAGGAATAGGTTCATTACTTTCACCGTGAATGGATGTTTACTTGCCGGCAGTGTGTGACAAGCAGCAGCTCATGCAAAAATTTTGTTCTGCTGAAAATATGCCGAGTAGCATGAAGAAAACACAGCTATGTTCATCCTATTCCTATTCTTCTGTTCCTGACCCTCCAGATGGGGAAGGTATGGTGATGATGATGATGATGATGATGATGCATCCCATTTTGAAGTCTTCTTCCAAGTTAAGTAAATAACGAAGTAATCTTTTTATAATTTTACGAACATATTTAGTTTTTATAAATTATTTCCTTGTAAAAAAATTAAAAATAGTGGCATTTAAGTGTTGACAAGTTAACATGACATAATGGAACACACCTATTTTTATGTGGTACCAGTATAAAGCTCTGGCAGAGGCCAGCCACAGATTCTTCCCAATGCACTGCAACTATCATAATAGCGCTATAATTCCATTATTCTTCACGATAAGTATGTAAGTGAGAAACACTTTCGAAAAGGAATTACGCTTAAAGTTTGTTGGGTGTCACTGACAGCTTACATTATGACATACTAGATGATTACAGGATAGGTAATTTGCGCTATATTTTAAGCAGAAGCATGGTTTTGATGCATCTCATTATTTCTGACTTCATATCTCCTGAACTGTTTGCTGTTTAGTGATATTGTGTTGCAGGTGCATTCAGTTATACGGGGTGTTACAAAAAGGTACGGCCAAACTTTCAGGAAACATTCCTCACACACAAATAAAGAAAAGATGTTATGTGGACATGTGTCCGGAAACGCTTAATTTCCATGTTAGAGCTCATTTTAGTTTCGTCAGTATGTACTATACTTCCTCGATTCACCGCCAGTTGTCCCAATTGAAGTAAGGTAATGTGTACTTAGGTACTTGTGTTGACATGCGACTCATTGCTCTACAGTACTAGGATCAAGCACATCAGTAAGTAGCATCAACAGGTTAGTGTTCATCACGAACGTGGTTTTGCAGTCAGTGCAATGTTTACAAATGCGGAGTTGGCAGATGCCCATTTGATGTATGGATTAGCACGGGGCAATAGCCATGGCGCGGTACGTTTGTATCGAGACAGATTTCCAGAACGAAGGTGTCCCAGCAGGAAGATGTTCGAAGCAATTGATTGGCTTCTTAGGGAGCACGGAACATTCCAGCCTATGACTCGCAACTGGGGAAGACCCAGAACAACAAGGATACCTGCAATGCACGAGGCAATTCTTCGTGCAGTTGACGATAACCCTAATGTCAGCGTCAGAGAAGATGCTGCTGTACAACGTCACTGTATGGAGAGTGCTACAGGAGAACCAGTTGTTTCCGTACCATGTACAGCATGTACAGGCACTATCAGCAGCTGATTGGCCTCCACGGGTACACTTCTGCGAATGGTTCATCCAACAATGTGTCAATCCTCATTTCAGTGCAAATGTTCTCTTTACGAATGAGGCTTCATTCCAACGTGATCAAATTGTAAATTTTCCCGATCAGCATGTGTGGGCTGACGAGAATCCGCACGCAATTGTGCAATCACATAAACACAGATTTTCTGTGAACGTTTGGGCAGGCATTGTTGGTGATGTCTTGATTGGGCCCCATGTTCTTCCACCTACGCTCAATGGAGCGCGTTATCATGATTTCATACGGGATACTCTACCTGTGGTGCTAGAACTTGTGCCTTTAGAAGTACGACACAACATGTGGCTCATGCACGATGGAGCTCCTGCACATCTCAGTCGAAGTGCTCGTACGCTTTTCAACAACAGATTCAGTGACTGATGGATTGGTAGAGGCGGACCAATTCCATGGCCTCCACGCTCTCCTGACCTCAACCCTCTTGACTTTAATTTATGGGGACATTTGAAAGCTCTTGTGTATGCAACCACAGTACCAAATGTAGAGACTCTTCGTGCTCGTATTGTCGACGGCTGTGATACAATACGCCATTCTCCAGGGCTGCATCAGCGCATCAGGGATTCCATGTGACGGAGGATGGATGCATGTATCCTCACTAACGGAGGACATTTTGAACATTTCCTGTAAGAAAGTGTTTGAAGTCACACTGGTACGTTCTGTTGTACGTTCTGTTGTTTCCATTCCATGATTAATGTGATTTGAAAAGAAGTAATAAAATGAGCTCTAACATGGAAAGTAAGCATTTCCGGACACATGTCCACATAACATATTTTCTTTCTTTGTGTGTGAGGAATGTTTCCTGGAAGTTTGGCCGTACCTTTTTGTAACACCCTGCATATGTATATGCAGAATAAGTTGCAAATGGCATTAGTAGTAAAGAAGTGATAAATTAAAACGTCAGACCTGATGAAGTTGTAATGCACGCCAATGTAAGCAGAAGCTAGTTTTTGGAGGTCTAAGTGTCTATCATGTCATACCCCTTGAACTAAGTGCAATACAATGATATAATTTTTCAGATGCATTTAGCAATATACGTAGATACTGTCTGCAAAGTGTGTTGTGAATAGCATTAGTGACAAAGGAGTAAAATAATGTCATGGTATATGCTGAAGTTTGACCACACAAACAGCGAAAATGTAGTAAGCGAGAAACGTTTTTCCTTCCATAATTTTTTGAGGACTGCCAGCGTTTCCTAAAGATTTGAAGGTGTACGTGAAGTTTGCTGGTAGTTGCTAAGTGTTATCATTTTCGAGTAACGGATGAACAAAGTTGGAATATTTTAGTGCCATCAGCTCCAAGACAGAGACTTAATTTCTAACCGTAATATTTATCATGTTAAACCGAACTTACTGTTAAAGAGAGGATTATGATAGCATGTTTAATTTTCAAATTCAGTCAGTAGTTATGCAAAGTATTGAAAATGATTTTTTTCTTGCTTCTGGAAGTCATTAGATTAGCCACCTGCAACAAAAGGTCCAGGACAGACACCCAAAAATGGATTCAATATTGTAGATTGTGGATCTGTACGATCACTTATCGAAATGAACGATAATGATGATGCAGTTATCGATTCCGTAATGCTGAAAGGTTGGCACCAGTGCTAACGGTAGCATACAGTAGTCAAAGTGATTGGATATTCATTGTGAAGACACAGTTGTATATCTTATAAGTATTTTGCATCAATCAATGACATAATTATACGATATTCTATGAACACAAAACATGATGTTAACAGCCTGAAATTTTGATGTTAAAAGTTACTAAAACAAAAAGAAAAATCCTATGATTCACACAAAGAATTTATCGTGCGGGTATTCCACATTGTAAAACTTGAGGCCTGAACATATTATAATTATTGATGAAGTTTTCATATTTCTGTGCTACACAATACGTCGTTCTCTTCAAGGATTTTCTTCATACACTGTACAGCCATTAGTAAAATTTATATCTGATCTGTTAACCATTTCTCTATGTATAGCCATAAAATTAAGGTACATTGCCTGACAAAGAAGATGAACCACACAGAAGAAAGGGTCAGCTGTCAATGTGACTTTGTATAAATATACACAGTGATAGTTTATAGCTAAATTTAGTGGGGTGCTGATTCAGGAAATGTTTAGCCTTTGTTTTAAAATTATGTACAAAGAAACAAACATTTGCAAAAAGAAAATTTGTTCAAGAAGTTGATAAAAATCCTAAAAGAGCAAAATCAATTTTTTACTTACTTTAATCTAAACTGTTACAGTTCAAGCTTGATCTACTAATTTAAAAATGAAATCCTAGGGCCTATTGTCCATGAATGTGATGCACACATCGCATGTTCTATTGAATATATGAGTTGTTAAATCACAGATATTCTTTAGAAGGCCATCTGCAGTAATTAAATCACAATATAATAGCTATTTCACAGTCTGCGTTTTCTTTTCATTGAACCAACAGCTAATTTTTTTGCTGCATGAGAGTTGGTGCTCCTGCATAGCCACTTCCTTGTAGCAATTCTTGATATGGATAAGCAAGGCACTGTGGTAGTCTTGACTCCCATTTGGTTGTTTCTGATGTCACACCAAGCTCGCATGAAATGTGCCTGGATAGACACACACATGTTGCAATAGCAGAACTGTATCAGCACGTTTTATCCTCTGATATCCTGAATTCAGATTGTATTCGTAAGTGACAGATGACTGCATCATGTTTAATGTGTCCTAATAATATTTTAGCTGTCAGTTTCGCAAAATGAGTGATTTTAATAGTGATTTTATAATAACTACTTTTTTAATACATTTTCCCACTCAAGGCCATTCAGTGGAAAGCTGGAACTTCTTCAGAATGGTCGCCTACCCCTGTCTCAGCAATTTCAAGACAGAGAACAGAAACAGAGAACAAAACCAGAAATTTCATACCAGCATTTAATCCTGATATTTACAGCAAAACAGTCTGGTTATGCAGTAGTGACACATTATGTAAATTCTTCTGATTGTTGCTCAGAAAGGACAAATCGCCTTGGAACAGCAAAGATCGTCCTTATTTGGACCTTAATAATCTGCACATTGTAATTTCGAGGCACGAAAAATCTGAATCTCACATCCATACACGAATAGACCTGGGTCCATTTGATAAAAGTATGATTGATTTGCAGTTAGATTAACAGAAATGTGTAAGCATTGAGAAGCAGATTGGAGCAGTGGAACAGAATGACGAAATTCTGACAGAATTGACAGAATCCATCTGATTATTAGGACAGCAGGAATTATCATTTCGAGAACATGGGGAGCTGACACTCCAACAGTCAAGGCAATTATGTGGAGGTAATTCATTTTGTTAGCTGAATTTGGCGAAAAATTGAGATCCAACTGATCTGCCTTTGTATTCACTACATGATATCATCTTATTCAAAATGATTTAATCTGAAGCGTAGGGCCTACATTGTATTACGCGCTGCGATAAAACTAAGATGAAAGAAGCGTCATTTGTTGCTCTTTTACTAGATGAAACATCAGATGTCAAATCTTTCGCAATCATGAACTGTTTTCAGATATATATACCAGGGACAGATGATAGACTGCCTTTAAGAATTTGTATACAAAAATAAGTTGGCCACGCTGATTATGATGGGGCTGCCATCATGACAGGACGTTCGAATATTGTGTGAACAAAATTTGGAGAAGTAAGTCCAAATGCCATATTCATGCCTGTTACGCCCACATATTGAATTTGGTTTTATCACTGGCAGTATTGTACATGAGAGCGTATAGAGTGTTTTCTTTTTTTCCGATCTTAGTGGTTTTGTAGCATTTTTGCCCATTCCTCGAAAAGAACAAACTTATTAGATACAGTTGTGAAGAGTCTTCCACAAATTATGTGAACAAGGTGAAGTTTTTCAAAGCATTTGACACAAACTGTGGCCAATCAGAGGGTTGAAGTGGAAATCTGTACAAGTAAACTTTGGAAAATTAAAAAAAAAAACTGGGTCACAACTGCTGTTAATGAAGCACATGGATTTCTCACAATGTTATAGGATTTCAAATTTAACTCCATTTTGGATCTCTTTGAAGAACTGCTTTCATTGAACGTTGCATTTAATATTGTGCAGCCCAGTTCCTTGGACATTACAGTTTACAGCAAAGAAGTGGAAGGCTCAAAAGAAAAGCTGCACAATAAAAGATACAATGGCTTTTGGGAAAATGTGGTACAAAGTTGAAAGCATATGTCATACTCCAAGGAAAGGAAGAAAAGAAAAACGAACAGAAACATGTGTAAAGGATGACTATAGGAGAGTGCAGTTAAATGCCAGATTTATCACATATGTACATACATACATAATATATACACTTATAAACAAGTGATAAGTTTCATATTGCATGTCTTAACAAAATTTTTAGGACGTGCCATTCTGAAATCCATTCTTCTTTTAATGTAGACGAAAAGAACAGTAATTTTCTTCTTGATCTGTGGATGACAACTGAGGAAATTTTTCTCCATTGAAAGCACTGCAACTGCATTTAGTTTCCCCTAATGCAGACTGCTTCTTAGAAAAGTTTTTATTCTTTTTGGTGTTGAAAAGCAACATGTTGCCTCTTATGTAATCATGAGAACTGTCAATATGATTTTTATCAGTACGAGTATCGTAATTTCACTAAGGAGATTATCTAGATTATTTTTCAAGACTAGTTTCAGCAGTTCCGTTAATTTGCAATATTCATGAACATCAGACCTGCAAAAGAATAAGTCCAGTTCACTTTCCAGCAACTCTATGTCAGTAATGGAATATGCTGCAGTGGTCAGTACTATCTATTTTGTAAGATTTCGTTCTTAAAGGTAGTGCAACATTTTCTATATGAGAATTTAGCAGCTACTAAGTGTTTGGTGGGAGAATATTTGTTGATTATTTCAATGCATAAACAGCTGCACACTTCCTTAGGTTCTTCAATGGTGTCTTCAAAACCTTCACTTAGCAGTTTAAGTTTCTTAATTTAAAAGTACTAGTTTTGAGAGTTGTTATGTATTCATTAATTTCAAACACACTAATTTCTTGAGACTGCATTTGGTTGTAAGTTATTTCAGCATGAGACATAATCTAATGAAACAACTCTAATCAAAACCTGAAATTATCATCATTCAGGCACCTAAAAATTCTTTTGCTTTTGTGTTGATTTTACCTGCACTTGAAGTTTACTGAATTTCAGTAAGGCACTCCTTTTGAGGCTGCAAATTTTCATGAACTCTATTGAAGTTCCACTTTGTAGAAGATACCAATGTCTGTATACTTCTAGAGAACTGACACACTGCAGTGATTTTGAGAATAATATTGGAATAACCAGAATGTTAGATAAAAACATTATTGCATTTTGTAGAATACTTGCAGCATTTCTCATTATTAAATTGATGTGCAAAACAGTTGTGGCTATGACAGTACCATCAATATCGCAAACCAAACAGACACAGTCCTGATGTGTGGTATCTGTAAGAGAGAGTGAAAGACAGTTAAGTTCAGAGCTTTGTATCGAGTAGATGAGTTGCATGCTTCTTTCTCATAATAAAGTGTTGTTAACTCATAACGGTGTCTGTAGTGGAGATCTATCACATTGGTGACCCATGGCTACTGCGACAACCATACTGTAATGGAAATTCATTCACTTTGTTCTACTATGCTCTAACAGCACAGGCATCTTCTGCTATACTGTATGCATAAACTATGCTAACAATGCAGGCATCTTGTGCTGTGCCGTATGCATCAACTGCTCCATATGAGGATACCACATGGATTGTGCCTCTATATGTGTCCATCAGTGCAGTGAGTGCTTTAATGATAAACAGCTATGAAATCGGAGTTATGTTCATGTGTGCAAACGATGCAGCTCCAAGCTCTCGCAACTGCCACGACACAACAATGACCGTCATTGCCCAATTTAAAATCGGTAGACTTCACACAAGATCCAGCACCACACATGTTGCTTCTGGGAGTTGATTCTCGATGTGCAAGCATTCCAATCAATTCGAACACAATTGTGTCAACTGCGCCAGCTGCACTCTGAATTTAAGTCATGCACACTGCCATATTAGACAATGTATGACACCAGCATTCTCATCTACCAGATGTCTGATGTGCTCTAATCCACACTGTGAGTGCTCTAAGATACTCCCACAATCATTCTGCTTTAAGGGTATACGGAATGAGTTTTTCGATAAAAAAATCGATTTTTGGGTAAATGCATTTTCGAAAAATTTAGGCTCTCCCGTTTAATACCATGTATAAAATATTTGGATGACGTGAATAGAACTATTTTAAATAATTTTTTAAAATAATTTCGACACACGATGTTCCGCACCTTGTATATGAGACGCGAAATATACCTGATATAGACAGCCTTGCCAGAGATATAATTGAGCACAAGAGAGTTAGCTTTTCTGTTGGCTACACTGCTAGACAGTTGACAATAGATTCTGCACCATTTGTATTGTTTCCTTTGTGAGTACATCCATGTCATTGTTGTGAAAGTCGTATGTGGAGAAGTCATTGAGTTTTCTTTCCTTCAACATGCCAAGACCTAGTCTGAAGGTATTTATAAAGTGTGTACATTGGCACAGGAAAATAAAGTGTACTAAAAGTTCGTCTGATTCATCTTCATCAGTATCTGATGTCCCAGTAGCGACTAACCTCAACACTAGTAGTGCTGCTCTGCCACTACACCAGAAAGTGCTTCAAGAAGAAAACTAGCTGGAATTGAAGAAGAATACAAGAAACTAAACGCTGGGACTACAAAATCTGAGGTAATTAACGTCTCTTTATTATCAGACGTTTTGGAGAACAATGTGTGCTGCAAACAATGTGGAAAATGTGGTGTTTCATTGAAAACAAACTTACATGTAGGACTTGCTTGTGAATTAGAGTTGATGTGCAGTTATTGGAAACACAGTGTTACTTTCTTCAATTCCTCACATGTTACTGCAGATACAGGTAAACTATACAATATAAACATTAGACTGGTTTATGGATTATGGTGTATAGGAAAGGGCAGGGCTGCAGGTGCCATGTTGTATGGTGTGATGAACCTCCCTCCTCCACCTTCAAAATTTAACAAACACATAATTGCAATAGGCTCTGCTGTAGAAGATGTGGCACAGGAAAACATGAAAGATGCCGTTGAGGAAGCAGTTGTTGAAAATAATAATAGCAGAGACTTGTCCATAGCTTTTGATGGAAGCTGGCAGAAGAGAGGCCACACATCTCTGAATGGTGTAGTAACAGCTACAAGTGTGGACACTGGTAAGGTAGTTGATGTCGCAATACTTTCCAAGCATTGCAGATGCAAGAAGAAAATGAAAAATAAACATGACGAGGAGTGCATGGCAAATTACTATGGGTCAAGTGGTGGTATGGAAGTTGCTGGTGTAAGAAGTATTTATCAACGCTCAGTAAAATGGTACAACATTAGATACATAAATTATCTTGGAGATGGTGACTCAAAGGCTTTCAAAGAAATTGGGAACTGAGACCCTATGGTAACGATGTGAAAATTTCCAAACTGGAGTGTGTTGGCCATGTTCAGAAAAGGATGGGATCAAGACTTTGACGGCTCAAGGCTAGCATGAAAGGAAAGAAATTGAGCGATGGAAAAACTTTAGATGGGAAAAATAGACTGACAGATGCTACAATAGATCATATTCAGAAGTGCTATGGTCTAGCAATAAGACAGAATACAGCAGATGCAGAATTAATGAGAAGAGCAGTCTGGGCTCTGTTTTTTCATACAGCTTCAAACAATGAGAATCCCCAACATGGGCTATGTCCAAAAGGAGACGATAGTTGGTGCAAGTACAACAGAGGCAAGGTAACTAAGAAACAATACAATCACCCTCATCACCTGCCACCTGCCATAATGGATGAAATAAAACCAATATTCCGAGACCTCGCAGATATTAGTCTACTAAATAAATGTCTTCATGGCCAGACTCAAAATCCAAATGAGTGTGTGAGCCATGTGATATGGAATAGACTACCTAAAACTGTGTTTGTTGGTATAAACACACTTCACTTTGGCGTTTGTGATGCTGTTTCATCATTCAATCAGGCCAATATAACAAAGTGCAAAGTTCTGCAGAAGTTGGGGCTCTGTGTGGGACTATGAACTGCTGCAGCTGTGCTTTGTTTGGACAAGGAACGGCTCAGGTCTTCAGATAATGCCATAAAAGTATATTCAAAGATGGCTAGACAGCATAGCAGAGCCATCAAGAGGAAGTTGTTGGACGATTCTGATGATACAAGCTATGGAGCAGGCTTGTACTGAAGTAAAAACTTTGAAGCTAATTTCCCGTAACTTTAGTTTTTTGTGTATAAGGTACATTTTCTCAGGGCCTATTTATAGTAGAAAGATGAAATTTTCTGTAGTTGTTCCTTAAGACCTTCTAATATATCTGAATTAAAAGATATGTGGAATTATTTTGTATTAATGGATGTAAATTTTAAAATACTTGTTAAAATGTATAACTTTTTTTAACATTTATAAAAAATAAAATATCTGAAAAACTATACATTATTTTTTCAAAATTAATAATTCAGCATAAAAGCAGAGCATATCTCTGCGTTCTGTGAAAAAATCAAGAGTATCGTCCAAATAACAAATGAGAAAATGTTCCTAACTTTTAGCTCAATTTAACATTATAAGCATAGGGCGTTCCGTATACCCTTAAACGTTTCACGGAAAATCACTACTGGACATCAAGCCTGCCCTCCAGTGACTTTCTAATAAACCTAAACTGCCTCCATTGCGCCATTAGCAATCCGCCCTATAGGTTTACACCTGTGGAATGTGTCTTCACATCACAGGGAACATGGATGACGATTCCAAATTTATCACATTGATCTACCACCTGGTTGAATACGCCATCATCATTAGTAATGTCTTAGGAAATACATTACAATGAAATCTGCCTTACTACAATGACTGACACATGACTCAGAAAAACGGTTATGAAGGGCAATATATGATGAACAGTTGGAAAATAAAACTCCATCACAGTTGTGGCCTGACTGCAAACTTTGATAGACACAGACATCATGATATACAATATGCTTTGGACTCTCTGAATACTCAGACTTCCTCAGCAACTGCAACTAGCCCTGCTTCCTCATGAAGCAGAGCCACTAGACTGAAAGTTTGACATAGCAGATAGATTATTTATGGTCCTACAACATCAGTATTGCATAAACTTCAGAGGCACCACACTATCACAGCATGTCAGAGAACTGCAATCTACAACATGTGGTGAGTTGTTCCAAACGGAGCCAAAAATAATTGACAGTTACATCACCACTGTGACCCTAGGAACGGCCTGGCTGTCTGCTCAGAATACTACCCCTGCAGCTCACTACTCTATCACATCTGACCCTGTTGCCCCTGTTACATGGCTGTGCTCGTACCGTGCACAATTCAGCAACAGCGTGTGCAACTGCTGGCTTTCCTTCTTGTTCACAGACGTCAAGCATGGACTGGAGTAGGTGCATTGGCCTGCAAGCAGATGCCAAGCTGCCTTTGCACATACCGAATCAGACGTCATCCTGAAAGCTATCAAAGGCCAACTGTATTCCCTTGATCCACAATTCAGGCACATACTCCCTCAGGGATACTGGTTCCAATGTAGGTACAGTCCCTAAGGACATGTTCACAATGTTTAAAGACACATAATCGAATCAGTGATCTCGTCCTGTCAAAAGAAACTGGACAATGGCATACCAGCTGTAAAGTAAAGAGCTGGTGGAATGCTGGCTCTGAGCTCTTCAGACAACAGTCAACAGCTGAATGGAGATGACATCTGCACAGCTTTTAAAGAAGACCTACAGGCCTCTTTGCCAGAAATACTGCACAGGGAAACCTTCACCCTTCCTGCAGTCTTTGTTCTACCAGGTCTAGTACAGCAAGTGAAAAAACAGGCTAACAATTAACAAATTCCACCCCCTGATGGCACACATTACAAGCAAAACATTTCTTCACAAATTGTTGTTGGAATGTGAATACGTGATGCTTCATGATGACACAATTTGTTCATCATTACAGCCTCCGTAAGGGACCATTCTGGGTTGTCGAGGGAGGACTGTAGGTTTTCGATATCATCCTCAAAGGCAAAGTGAGTATGGTGTCCCTCCACAGACTTACGCCAGCGTGGATACTCTGGGATTCCACCGATACAGATGAAGAGAATGTAGACACACCCCACTTGACAGTCATGACCAACATCACTGTGACACAAACACAACCTCTAGACCACTTTACACATCAGCAGTCATTACTTCTGTCGTTCACAACTCCCAGCGTGAGGAAAATACAGTCTTATTATTTCAGACAAAACATCATGATCTTTTTTACTTTATGCTCATTGATTGGAAGTCTATATACTTCGCTTTCTCCTTAATACTTATGATTCCTAAAAGTGACAGTGAAATTACATTATCAACTTGCTCCTGTGACTTCCCGTGCTTTTAAGTTCTTTGTTTCATTTTGTTTGTATTTCGAAAGCCATCATTTGTCCACATTACATTACCTCCAAAGAGTAAACACTTCACAACTGCAAACCCAAATTTTCTATTGGAACCATTCAAAATAAAAACTACTGTAAGGGTTACAAGTTATGTTCACGAAAATGGTACACAGTTTTTAAGTGCAATACACATCGAGTAAAAAAAAGAATCCTACCTTCCACCAGTGCACCGGTATTGGCACTACTTAAGGGACAATGTCTTCTCTCCCTCGCATCTGCACTTGCAGTTTCCTATGTGAGCATGCACACTACAGCCAAATACTATGTTGATGGAACTCTGAAGCACACAGTTCATGTAAAGAAATGATTTAGGGGAAAGGAGTGCATTCACAAAGTAGCAAAAGCATTGAGCTACCGGCTCAGAGAGAGGCATGAGGTGTGCTGGCTAGGGATGCAGAAGGGAGGGGTGGCAAGGGCTAGACTTGTGATGCACAGCCAGTGAGATGCTGGCTCGATGAGGAAGACATGGAGGCGTGGACTGGGTGTAGGTTACAGGACAGAGGGAGTGGAAACTGTTAGACGGAGTGTGTAGGGGCAGTGGGTCAGCAGAGATTGAGGCCAGGCAGATTACTGGAGCAAAGTGTGTGTTGTAAGGATAACTCCCATCTACATAATTTAGAGTGGCTAGTGCTGAAGGGTAGGATCAAGATGGCATGAGTTGTCAAGGACCCATTGATCATAAGCAAATTCTGCTCAGCTACTTCTTGTCACACTGGGTTGTCAACTTTGTTTCTGGCCACAGTTTAGTGGTTGCCATTCATTCTAGTGGACAGCTGGCTGGTTGTCATGCTGACATAAACAGCTGTGCAGTGACTGATGCAGAGTTGGTATATGACATACCTACTTTCAGAGGTGGCCCTGCCTGTGATGGAATAGGTTAAGTCTAGGATAGGACAGGAGTAGAAAGTGATGGGAGGATAAATCCGGCCTTCCACAGGCATATGAGTCTTGTTACTAGGGGTTGGGAGTAGAAGCAGCATTGGAATGGACTAAAATGTTGTTTTGGTTGGATGGGCGATTGAATACCACTTCAGGACGAGGGAGAAGGTTTTTTGGTAGGATGTCCTCATTTAGAGGCATGATGATGGCTAATCAAAGCCCTGGTGCAAGAGATGGTTCAGTTGCTCCAACACAGGACAATAATGGGCGACTGGCTGATGAGAAGGAGTGGGCACTCTTTTATTGCATTGTAGCTGATTCTTGCTGGTGGTTGGAGGATTAGAGATATGTAAGGATAAGGCACAGGAAATCTGTTTGCAGACTAGGTTTTCTGGGAGAGAGGGAGTGGACTGCCTGTCTGTCAAGACCCTTGTGTGACCTTCAGCATACTGGGAAAGGGAATTCTCGTTATTGCAGGTATGCCGTCTGTGGATGGGCAGGCTGGACGGGAATAATTTTTTGAAGTGGTAAGTGTGACAGCTGTCAAAATGCAGGTACCATTAGTGGTTTTAATGGTTGTTTGGTTTAAAGATTAAAGGAATTAAAGTAAGAGGTCATCAGTTCCTCCAATGTGGAACAGGCAAGTCAACAAAGCTGCACGCCAATGAATGGCCTGGTCCATGAAATCCAAGGAAAGAAACCCCCAAGGTCTTATGAAGGTCAAAAAGGCCTAGAGAAAGGAACAAGAAAGAAGAAAAGGGGAGGAGGGAAAGAAGAAAGGTGGGTGAGGTGCCTCATCCAAGAAACAGCCAGAGACTCCCAGAGGCAGAATGTGCGATGGTTGTCATATACCTATCTGTTTACCAGAGGCACCCCATCTAACAACACCCAGAAAAGACTAGCGACATGGACAGGGCGAGAGAAGCACGGGAAAACAGAGGGAGAGCACGAAGTGTGAGAAGGGGGAAGAAGGGGAAGAGAGAAGGGTTGGGCGAGGACTGGGGTGGAGCACAAAGTCCGGACAGCTGCTATCTGTTTGGGGCAGATGAGATAATAGGGCGTCCTGCCAACACCTCAATGGGCCAGCAAACTTGAGATGCCCTCCCTTATAGAGAGTGGTAAAAACCCTCTTCACAAATAAACAGTAAAACCAGATCAACCACTGAGGCATAATTCAATATCATTAGGGGTAGTGAGTCAGGAAGATTAAGGCTCCACTGCAGATCAGCTAGATTAGGAAAGTCCAGCAAAATGTCGACCACTGTCAAATGGGCACCACAGCAACAGTGGGAGGGGGGGGGGGATCCTCCTCGATGGAGGAGATTACCATGAGTATGGCCAATGCAAAGCTGTCAAAGGACAATGAAGTCCTTGTGGGACACCCATATGGAAGACCTCCACAAATTCATGGTCTCCGTTATTGCCTGTAGTTTGTTCAGCAAAGTCAGAGTATTCAATACTGTATCCAAATCATTAGAGCTTGTCGTCATCAAACTGATTGAAGGTCTGATTCCAGAATAACGATCTCAAGGGACAGCTTGCTGGCAGCCAATTTCGCCAGTCTGTCGGTGAGTTCATTCCATGTGATCCTAACATGACCCAGGGTTCAGCCAAATGCTACTGAGGGCACACCACATTGTTTGAGGGAAGAAAGGGAAACCTCAATAGTCAGGACCAAAGGTCAGCGAGGGTGCCATTGGTCAAAAGTTTGTAAACTGCTCAAAGAGTTGTTATGTGTGAGGAAGGACTCGTGCAGGGGCAGATATGCTTAAGAGCATTAGAGATGGCTACCAACTCCTCAGTGGAAACATTGCAGCTGCCCAGCAAGGACCAGAGTTCATTACATCATGTATGAAGTTAAGCAAATCCAATGTAACTGGAAACCATCGAGCCATCAGTGTAGACTAGATATGGAACCCAAAATGCACCGAGCAAAGCCAATGTAAGTGGAAACCATCGAGCCATCAGTGTAGACTAGATATGGAACCCAAAATGCACCGAGAATGGAGAAGAACTGGTTCTGGAGGGCTTCAGGACAAGCTGAGTCGTTCGGACCTTATGATAGCTCTAGAGAGGGATGTGGCGAGGTATGTGCCATGGAGCTGTACATGAGTAGGTCCAGAGAGGAGGTAGTAAAGGGGAAAGCTGCTGCTCAGAAAAATGGAACAAGATGTGGATGGCGATCATAATTACAGAGCTGGGCTGAAGTTGCAGAAGGTGGATACACGTATCTAGAGAGAGGAGACGGTAGTTTGGGTGCTCTGGGGAGCAGCACATGCATAATGCGTAAGCTATCAACTGCTATTGGTGCAGAGCCTGCAATGGCAGAACTTCTGCCATTCGTTAGGAGGCTGATCACAGGGCTATTGCGAGAAGTATCAGCATCTGTAATGTTGAAGGTAATGCTGAGTTGTATGCAAGACTCTCGAAATTAAGATGGGACTGGACCATTGTTGTGTAGAGCCATATCAGAGTATAGGAGTCTATTCCCCAACTCGTGTTGCTGTGGCACTGAAGAGCATTAAGGTGTGACCAACATGTCTGCTTCAGTTGATAAATATGGGGAAGCCACGTCAACTGAGTAACAAAGATCAGTTCCAGAAAAAGATGAGAGTCCACCACATTGAGGAACGGGCCATCAAAGTATAGTTACAGATGGGAAGGGTTGTACGGTGATGAGAGACATGCATAATATAAGTCTTGGCAGCTGAAAAATCGAATCCTGGAGAGAGAGCTCAAGATTGCATTCAGTGTTTTGCTTCCTGCAGTCTGCATTCAGCAACATCCATTGCGAATGAAGAAAAAGAAATGCAAAAATCATCAGCATACAAAGAGGGGGACATTGTAGGTCCCACCGCCACCATCAGACCAGTGATAGCCACTAAAAAGAGAGGGACACTGAAAACAGAACCATGCAGAACCCCATTCTCCTGCAGATAGCAGGTGCTACACGATGTGCCAATTTTTATCTGGAAAGAGCGACAGGAAAGGTAGTTCCGGATAAAAATCGGGAGCAAGCCACAAAGGTCCCACTCATATAAGGTGGCAAGGATGTGGTGCGGTATCATAATCTTTATGCGGATGGAAGTAGACTGCAACAAGGTGCTGATCCTGCGCAAAAGCCATTCAGATAGCTCATTCCAGGTAGACTAAATTATCTGCAGTAGAGTAGACTCGGCGAAAACCACCCTGGGTTGAAGCCAAAATGTCCTGAGTTTCAAGGATACAATACAGCCTTCCACTCACCATGCTGAAGTAAGTTGCAGAGGACATTTGTTAAACTGACTGGACATTAGCTGTCCCTCTGAAGCTGTGGTTTACCAGATTTCAAAACTGAAATAACGACACTTTCTCACCATTGGGATGGGAATTCGGCCTCACTACAGAGACAGTTAAAAAGGGCAAGTATATGATGTTCCCTAGCCACCGATAAGTGTAGAAGCATTTGGTTGTGTACCTGGTTCGGTCCAGGAGCTATGTCGTGACAGAGAGAAAGGACACTGGCGAATTCCCTTTCACTAAACAGGGTGTTATAAGGCTCTGGGTTAGAGGGTGGGGGGGGGGAGGGGGGGGGAGGGAACAATAGATAAATGGAGTCATTCCAGATGGCGTTTGAGAAGATGGAATGCAGGCAGATAAAGGACTGATACTGAGGCGTGAATGAAATGCCAAGCAAAACGCTCAGCAATAGAATCTCGGCTGGTGTGGATAATACCATTCAGGGAAACTTCCCAGGACACCTGTAGGAGGGCAGTGGCCAGAAATGCACCTGATATTTACCCATACCTGCGAAGAGAGAATATGGAAGTGACATATCGTTCCCAACAAAACCATTTCTGTCGTTTAAGAAGATAATGGGTCCAGGCACGAAGCTGTTTAAAGCTCAGAAGGAGGTCAAGAGAGAGATGGTGTTTTTAGCATTGGAGGGCATGATGGCTGTCTTTGATAGCTGCAGCAGTTTCGGGGATCCACCAAGAAACAGTCTTCCACTAGCGAGAACCTGAGGAAGAAGGAATCGTCGAATCCATTGCCAAAAGGATAGCATCGGTCAAACTCTGTACGGACTCTTTAGTGTAATCATGTGGTGAAGTGGCTGAAATAGCAAATAAGGAAAAGGCATTCGAATCAGGATTAGTAAAGGCCCACCTGGGAGTTATCCAAATGAGTGGCGCTGGAGAAAAGATAAGATGATCGGAAGTGATTGCTGTCACACAAATCGTCATGAACTCTTCGTTGAACAGGGGGCAGTAATCTAGGGCTACATATGGAAAGATCAGTGGGCGAGAAAATGCAGTGTGCCACACTAAAGTGTATAGGGACTCCAGCGTTTAGGAGTTAGAGATCAAGCCTTGGAAGCAGGTCCTCAAAAGTCTGCCCAACCAGTGATCTCAGAGGATTATGGACATTAAAATCCTCAAGGAGAAGGAAGGGAGAGAGGCACTGAGGAAGATGGGCAAGAAAGACAGGAAGCATAGGAGGCCAGTCTTGGGGGAGATAAAGATTCCATTTCGTTACTGCAGAGTCTAAATTGATCCAAATGGCCACAGCTTCCAGTGAAGTATGAAGAGGAACTCAGGAATTAGCAATGTCTGTGCAGACTGACATAAAGACATGACCAGACGCTCGCAAAGCACCAACCTGGTTCTGACAGAAGGCTTGGAAACCATGAAGAGTTGACAATTGAGTATCCACAAAACGAGATTCCGGTAATACAACACAAGCTACAGAATAGAGAGACAGAAGATACTGGAATTCTGGAAGGCGACATTCTACTGGAGGAGAATAGTACAAGACGACAGATGGACATTGAGTGTCCCAGAAATGGTCGTTGTGCTGTGTCAGTGTCCATTGTCAGTAAGGATGAAGTGACATTCATTAATGTGAGATCAGACCCTGCTTGAGACGGAGAGGCTGGAATGTTGGGTGGACCTCGTCCCGAGACTTACACATAACCTTCTTCTCCTTCAGAGGGCGAGAGGAGGTGTGGTTAGGAAGAGAGAAAGTTGCAGCAGTATCAGGATATGAATGATGATGGTGGCCATGAGGCCTACAGAGCGTTATTCATGCATCTGACTCGAAGTAACAGGCTTTTTGTCCTGGAGACTCTGATGACAGGGGATTCCTAGATGGAGCCTCATCCCCAGTGGATGTCAGACAAGAAGATGGTTTATTCTTGAACTGAGGAGAAGGAGTGGTTCCGTGACAGGAGGGAAATGGAACTGCTAGGGAGGAGGAAAGGGAAGGGGGACAGGACAGAGGTAAGGAAGAAGAAGGAGGAGGAAAGGGCATAATAAAAGTAAAGGCAGGCCTTAAAGATACTGGGTGGAGACAGTTGAATGTCTGCCATACCTCAGAATACCATACACTATCGAGAGTTTTGAATTCCTGAAACTTTCTGTCCCTTTTATAGATCGGGCAATCCCGCGAGCGAGGAGAATATGGGCAGGAGCAGTTCATGCACTTGGGTGGTGGAACGCAATATCTCCCCACATGGAGAGAAAAGCTGCAGTCGCTGCAAATAGGATTCACCTCACATCGCGAAGACATGTGACAAACTGGAGATACCGGAAATAGCGCATGGGAGGTGAAATATAGGGCTTCATGTTGCAATGATAAAACATAACTTTGATTTTTGCGGAAGAGTATCAACCTCAAAATCCAGAATGAAAGTACTGGTATCAACAAGATTATTCTTAGTACCTCTCTGAACTCTCTGGACGAAATGAACGCTGTGCCATGTCATATTAGTTTCGTGCTACTCGTCAGATTGAAAGAGGAGGTCCCTGAAGAAGATAATGCCCTGGGTCATATTTAAGGACTCGTGAGCAGTGATGCTCACTGGGATATTTCTTAAGAGTTCGCAAGCACAAAGGAAAGCCGATTGACTGGCAGAAGAGGTATTAATCAATAGGGTACCAGATTGCATCTTAGTGAGTCTACTTCACCAAACTTATTTTCAATATGTTCTACAAAAAAGACTGTTGTGGAAGGAAAGTAAGTTCGGGCCACGGCTAGTAATACCAGCAAAATTTGCAGAGGGGATTTCAAAGCAAGCACACGATGACGTGTTATGTGGTCATGGAGTGTGTGGAGCAGAAAACCATAGAATAACTGAGAGGTGCTGGTGGAGAGAGGGGAAAGCGGATATGGATCAGTATGTGAGGAACTGCACACAGTGTACAGAATCTCACCTGAATCGAAAACGAGTACCGTTGCAAAGGCACCCGAAGCATAAAAACAGTTTTAAATGCTTGAGATTGATTTATTAAAACCATCAAGTCGTACATCAGAAGGAAACCGGTTTTGGTGGACGATAATAGATCACTTTTCTTGGTACAAGGAGATGAGTACTATGCCAAACCAGCAGGTAGTGACAGTCACGCAAGCAATTGTTAACAACTGGATGTTGAAGTTTGGAGTACCAGATACAGTAATTATGGACCAGGATACGAATTTTATGACAGACTTATTGAAGGAGTTATGTTGGTTACTGCATCTGAAGAAGTTAAGAACTAGCCCTGTTGATCCACAGGTCAATGGTAGAACAGAACAATAGGGAAAATGTCAAGTTACTATGTTAATGCACATATTATGGACTGGGATGCATATTTGAGGTATGTCGTGTCAGTGCATAATTCAAAAGACACATGAACACCTGTTTGTCCCCGTATGAGGTGGACTATGATCGGAAAATGTCATCACCATTCCACTTAATAAAGGTTAAAGGTGAAGAAAGGTAAAGCTGGAGATGCGCTTCATGAGTTAGCAAGTAGCACGAGAAATATGGAAATGAGTGCAGAAGGCGAATATGAATGCGTTAGAGAAGCAGGAGGAATCAGCGAGACGTACGATTAGTTTACCACACTATGAGGTGGGGCAATGAGTGATGTTGTCCAGTCCTTATACACGGAAAGGGAAGACAAAAAGTAGTTCATCAGAAGACATCAAGAACCTTATGAGGTTCAAATGGCTCTGAGCACTATGGGACTTTAACTCCTGAGTTCATCAGCCCCCTAGGACATAGAACTACTTAAACCTAACTAACCTAAGGACTTCACACACATCCATACCCGAGGCAGTGGTCGCGCGGTTCCAGACTGTAGCGCCTAGAACCGCTCGGCCACTCCGGCCGAACCTTATCAGGTAGTGGAGACTAGTTGGCCAGTCAACGTGAAGCTCCGGTTGCCACAAGAGCAACAAAAAAGTACAAGTTGGGCGTCTAAGATCTTTTCAAGGCAGTCCAGAGCCAATTCCAGGAGCATCAAGGAGGAGCCGTAGAAGAATGCAATGAGAAGGAGTTGGAGTACAAGACAAGAAGATGTGGTTGAGCCTGTACACGAAGTGCCGGATGCATTAAGGTCAAGACGATGAGGTGTGTTGTCAATGATTTCTTTGGTTTATATGTTTGCATACGTATAGGATTGCAGTGAATATGTTATGTTAGTATGGAAATTTTTTTCTCTTATTCTGTTGTTTGTGAGTAATCTCGCTAGTGGCAGCAGCCTTCTGAGGATGGATAAATAGTGATGGTTGTCCATGTCCTCAATTTACAGTACATTGAGGGCAAGAATGGAAGGTATACGAGTTATGATATTATCGCATTTTGTCGCCTGGATCGGGAAGGAAGTGTTGTAGAACCGGCACCCGGAAGGAGGAATGCCGCTCTCAAAGCAAGAGGATGTGATAGTCACCAGCAATCAGTGGATATTGAAAGTGGTTTTTAACGCATGGGAAGTGCGAAATGTGGTGAGGAGGTTGGAAGGAACATTCAGCAAGGACGTTACAGAAAGCAACGAGCAAGCTTATGCTTGAGTTCAGTCTATTTATAGAACCCAGCAGACAAAACCTACCCTTCTACTACCACGTAGCATCAGCAGATGTGAAAACTGACCAACCACGATTGTATACTCTACTTCGGTTCCCGTTGAGATGATGACATGAAAAATTTAAGTGCTACGCCATTCACACGTAGCCAGTTAAGTAGGGAATTCTTGGAAAATCCATGCAGGATCCGTGGGGTGTTATTTACTTCGGGAGATGGTATTTGTGACTGCCAAATGGTTACTTCTGTGTGGTTGCTCTTCTAAACAGCAGTCCACACGAGCAAACCAGTTGCGACGTTGCCTGCAGTTACTCGAACTACAGGTACCGGGGCTATGTACAGCTCTGTTAAAAGAGAATAGCACGATGTAGTGGCAGGACGGGGCTGCCCACGGCTACTTTCATGCCCCGCAGCTAATTCGCTGAAAATAATAACCAGTAGCTGTGATCCTGCAGTCAAATAGCCCATATATTGGCTAGAATTGCGAGTTAATAAAACATATAGAAACACAAAATAAACCTTACATGAATAATTTAGTAACAAGGATTCTATTCTAGTGGCTGTAATTGATGTAATCCACGGAGAATTGCGTTGAATAATGTTTATTCAAGAAAGGACATCTTAGATAAACGGGAAGTGGTCCTACGTTTCTCAGTTAAAATGCAGACAGATATTGTAGTAAAGTTACGCTGAGAGCATTAAGAGAACGGTAGCAAAATCCCCAAACTAAATAGTCATCAAAGACTCGCGAAAACTAAGCCCATTTCGTGATCACAGTATACGAAATATCTACCAGCTCAAAACAATTCAGAATTCAACATGATGATTCACAAAGTGACACATGCGATACAAAGAACAGCAACTCATACTTCGTCTATCCACAGTTCCGCAAAACAAGCGGCAAAAATTAGTCCTACTATGGATCACATTTAGATCTCTCGAAATATAAAATCCCTTCGGAAGCTAAAGTATAGACTCCAGCACATAGCCAACGGAATCGCACACGTTACTCTAGATAGGTATGCCTTCATCCTGAAGTCGCCAAATATTGTCCAGAATCGCTCCGTTGAGCGCCACACTCGGAAGTCCCAGTCCCATTTGACTGCGGCAATGTACGCCACTGTCCAAGGCTCATTGGCTGAAGGCCATCGCCACCAAAAATACACCGTTCACAAGCCCTAAAGACATGGTTTCACTCAACGTGACAAGTTCCCGGACTAAACTAGTGTTAAAATAATATTTAAATAAATAAGTATCATGAACACTCGGTTACACTCAAATTATTCGCAATGATTAACAAATAAACGGCACTTTTGCGCAAGTGCGCTTACGTTAAATGACAACAGACTGTCGCTGAAAACTGCTTAAACAATTATATATGCCTGCTTGACAGAAGCGTCTTCTGGTCCTCTTTTCAGTTGTGGTGTCCGCTAACAGATGCGACTGGCCACTCTTAACTAGCTTAGTTTCTTATATCACTTACAATCAGCATTTAAAGTTATTGGCACAACGGTAAACTATTCATTAAATAAAAACACAAATATGATAAAATATGTTGCATTCATTTGCTGTGTAAATGTGGAGAATACGATGTTCTGATAAACATTTGCACATTGAAAAAGATATAAAAGACGTCGTAAATCAGTAAATAAAATTGATACAGATACGTAGCTTTCAGGGATGGTAGCTACAGGTCAACGCTATCATCTGAGATACCGTTTGTTGAAATCGCATGACGTGGTTGAAAGTTGTTAATTCAGACGTTCGCTGTGTAAATGTTTATTCACTGTGAAATATTAACTTCTGCAGTTTTAAAGATACTGAAATATTGTTATGTCTTTAGCCGCAGTGTAAATGAATTAGGTCCTGCAGCTCCGCCATGCCGTTAGTAAAACAGCTACACTACGCGGCAAAACGCCCGCTAGATGTGCTGTCGGCCGACGGGAGAACAGCCAGATCTCGTTGTGTTGCAGGAGCTGTTGGCGTAGTCGGTGCGGGTGACCGGGTCGCTTCTGATGCCTCAGTCGGTGCTGGAACGGGCGACTCGTAGAAAACGTAGGCCGGCTTGACTATATCGATAGTCACAGTGGTACGTTTCCTGTTCGGGAGAATGTCTAGTATGCCATCTCCTCTACTGACAACCTGGTGTATACCAGTGTAGGCAGTCGGATAGCTAGTTTGATGCCGCCACTACGTAGCATCACGTGAGAGCACTTCTTGTTTTGCAGCTGCTTCTACGAAATCACAGGGTAGTCTCAGCGCTTTCCCATATACTAGCTCGGCCGAGGAACTACCCAAGTTGGGTCTGTATGTGTTTCGAAGTCCGAATAGGACGATTAGTAAAGCCTCAGTCCACCTAGTCGCATGGCACATCAGGGCTACTCTTAGGGTGCGATGACATCGTTCCATTGCTTGCCGGGTGGTATCTAGTTGTCGGAAGGTGGTTCATGCTGCAAGGTACTGACAGTTCTGCGAACAATTGGGACTCGAATTGTCTGCCTCTATCGGTGGTGACGTTGAGCGAGCAGCCAAACCGCGATATCCAATGCGACACAAAGGCATGCGCCAAGGTTTCGGCCGATATACACTCCTGGAAATGGAAAAAAGAACACATTGACACCGGTGTGTCAGACCCACCATACTTGCTCCGGACACTGCGAGAGGGCTGTACAAGCAATGATCACACGCACGGCACAGCGGACACACCAGGAACCGCGGTGTTGGCCGGCGAATGGCGCTAGCTGCGCAGCATTTGTGCACCGCCGTCGTCAGTGTCAGCCAGTTTGCCGTGGCATACGGAGCTCCATCGCAGTCTTTAACACTGGTAGCATGCCGCGACAGCGTGGACGTGAACCGTATGTGCAGTTGACGGACTTTGAGCGAGGGCGTATAGTGGGCATGCGGGAGGCCGGGTGGACGTACCGCCGAATTGCTCAACACGTGGGGCGTGAGGTCTCTACAGTACATCGATGTTGTCGCCAGTGGTCGGCGGAAGGTGCACGTGCCCGTCGACCTGGGACCGGACCGCAGCGACGCACGGGTGCACGCCAAGACCGTAGGATCCTACGCAGTGCCGTAGGGGACCGCACCGCCACTTCCCAGCAAATCAGGGACACTGTTGCTCCTGGGGTATCGGCGAGGACCATTCGCAACCGTCTCCATGAAGCTGGGCTACGGTCCCCCACACCGTTAGGCCGTCTTCCGCTCACGCCCCAACATCGTGCAGCCCGCCTCCAGTGGTGTCGCGACAGGCGTGAATGGAGGGACGAATGGAGACGTGTCGTCTTCAGCGATGAGAGTCGCTTCTGCCTTGGTGCCAATGATGGTCGTATGCGTGTTTGGCGCCGTGCAGGTGAGCGCCACAATCAGGACTGCATACGACCGAGGCACACAGGGCCAACACCCGGCATCATGGTGTGAGGAGCGATCTCCTACACTGGCCGTACACCACTGGTGATCGTCGAGGGGACACTGAATAGTGCACGGTACATCCAAACCGTCATCGAACCCATCGTTCTACCATTCCTAGACCGGCAAGGGAACTTGCTGTTCCAACAGGACAATGCACGTCCGCATGTATCCCGTGCCACCCAACGTGCTCTAGAAGGTGTAAGTCAACTACCCTGGCCAGCAAGATCTCCGGATCTGTCCCCCATTGAGCATGTTTGGGACTGGATGAAGCGTCGTCTCACGCGGTCTGCACGTCCAGCACGAACGCTGGTCCAACTGAGGCGCCAGGTGGAAATGGCATGGCAAGCCGTTCCACAGGACTACATCCAGCATCTCTACGATCGTCTCCATGGGAGAATAGCAGCCTGCATTGCTGCGAAAGGTGGATATACACTGTACTAGTGCCGACATTGTGCATGCTCTGTTGCCTGTGTCTATGTGCCTGTGGTTCTGTCAGTGTGATCATGTGATGTATCTGACCCCAGGAATGTGTCAATAAAGTTTCCCCTTCCTGGGACAATGAATTCACGGTGTTCTTATTTCAATTTCCAGGAGTGTATTATCTATTGGTACAGCTTCCGGACAACGTGTGAATCTGTCGAAGAGGGTGATCAGGTAGCGTTGGCCGTTCGAAGGCGGCAGCGGTCCGATGACGTCAACGTGAACGTGAATGAATCGCACTGTGACGTTGGGGAAATTACCTACTGGCGCATGTATGTGTCTGCTGATTTTACTGCGTTGGCACTGGAGACAACACTTCATCCACTCTCTACAATCCTTCTTTGTCCCCAGCCACACGAAGCGATCTAGAACCAGACAGAGTGTAGATCTCGTACCTGGGTGGCACAGAATGTGTAGGGATTCGAATGTTTGCCACCGGAGGCAGGTGTGGATGTGGCTTGGCCGTGGACCACAGTTGCACGCCGGCCCCAGGAATGTCTACAGGTTGTAGTTGGAATGATGTTCGTGCATCTTGTAACAGGTCTTGCAGATCTTGGTCTGTGCTTCTGCGAGTGCCGCTTAGTCCACTGTAGAGACCTACCGACGCGAGGGAGACAGTCCACCACGATGTTGTCGATCCTGAAAATGCGTTGAACATCCTTGGTGAATTGGGCAATGTATAGCAGTTGATTGTGCTGCCTCGGCGAACAGTTCAGATTATTTAGCCGGAAGGTGAATGCCAGCAGCTTGTGATCTGTAAATATTGTGAAGGAGCGAGCATCGACGTGATGACGAAAGTATTTAACAGATTCGTACATCGCCAGCAGTTCGCGGTCGTACGCACTCCATTTCTTCTGCGAGGTGCTCAGCATTTTAGAAAAGAAAGCTAGCGGCTGCCAGGCCTCATCAATGCGTTGTTGAAGCACTCCACCTATCGCTGTCTTGCATCTAATACCACAGCCAACAGTGCATTCGGCTCGGGATGTGCCAACAATGCCGCGTCCGCTATCCCTTTCTTTAATTTCTCAAATGCCGCCATCCTGTCGTCCGTCCAGGTAATTGTCGAATTGTCTTTAGCCTTCGAGCCCGCTAGTGCGGCTGTCAGCGGCTCTTGAACTTCAGTTGCATGCAACAGATGCCGCCGATTAAAGTTCAACAAGCTTAGGTTGCGTCTTAAGTCCTTGTATGTGGCCGGCTGGGGCTAGCCTCTGTTTTGTCCAGCAATGGTAGCGAGCTTGAAGGAGTAATATGGTGGCCTAGGACGTCAACTTGCGACTGTTCGAAGATACACTTCGTCACGTTCAGCACAGTTTCGTACTCACATAGTCTTTGAAAAATTTCGACGAGATGCTGGAGAAGTTCTTCTGGCGAGGCTAAGAAGACCAAGCCGTCGTCGAGGTAAGCCAAACAGAATGACAGGCCTCGCAACACTGAAACGACGAACCTTTGCCACGTTTGAGCGACATTCCGGAGACCGAAAGTCATAAATTTGCTCTCAAATAAGCCAAATGGCGTAATAATGGCTGTCATCGATATATCTTCGTCGGCCACCGGAATCTGTGCTTAGGCTTTGGCGCAATCTAGTATAGTGTGTTAACTGTAAGACGGTTGAGTTGTGAGGGGAGTGCGGGGAGAGGAGGAAGCAAGCATTGGCTGGCGAGGGGGAGGCTGGCGAGGGGAGAGGAGACTTTGGGGGGAGGACAAGGCACGCCTACCAGTTGCAGTGCTGGCACTACAAATTGCGCGTCATGCTTACACGAAAGCAGACGAAAGGCTTGGAAGTAAAACTCGCTTTAAATGTTGTTTGTAAACGAAACTGAAATCGTCATGTACATTAAAATCTATGTATTTAAAAATGAATGTATGTATGTTTGTCTACTATGCGCTCACAAACCATTTATAAGAAAATGCCTTCTGCACTGCATGTATTTTTTGGATTTGGAAACATACTGTAATATGAATGTGTTTCGAAATAATACAGTAACCAGTGGTGTTTCCACACAAAGCAATACGGTAGCAAGGAAAAATGAAATATAAGGTAATTCGGACGAAATAGGGGGCTCCTTCAAAGTGATCGCAAACAATCTGAAATGGAAACTCACCTTTTCTTGTCAGGCGTTTGTGGTGATACGCCAGGATGATTCTTGGAAAATTGTTTGAATCTTCCAATGCTACGCATGCTTTGTCCTGTGTATGTAGCAGCTCTCACTGAAGATTTGTAAATGGGGTGAAGCAATTTTTTCTGCTCCCTTTCCCTTTCGCAGCATTCAATCACACGCAATATAATTTTGCGAGCATCGCTACGTAATACTGGTTTCCTTGTAACCGGAGGCCTACCGGTAGGGGTTGTTGGCGACTCCCGAGATGGGCCAGCAACTACCTCTTCACTCATTTTGATAATGTTTAGCACAACTGCACAATAAAAGCACGCAGAACAGTACAGAGTAAAACAATAACGAAGCAGACTACAATGGCTACGTTGCACAACACAGTCAGCTACGTAATGTTGACAGCAGTTTACCGACTTCTACCGATTCAGGACTAGGGAGAGGTCTGCCATCTAAAAGTTTACACACTGTACACTACCCTGTATACACACAAGCGCCGCCCAATGCTTAGTTGAAGGTAGCCTACTCTACCGCCGGTCCTGGGAGCCGTCCGCGAGGCGTGCATGTGCAAAGAGATACAGAAAACAGAGCAAGCGCTCTCCGGATGTGGAGGTACTGGATACGCCTTGGTTACATTTAGAGACAATTTTACAACACAGAACGATAACTTATGTCGCGGTCGCGTGGATGGATCTGACATAAAATCGAAAGAAATGCGAAAACTGATTAGCGCACAGATATAAATTAACCTAATATAGACCGAAATGCGGTGAAAATGAGAACGTACTTGCTTATCTTCTGGTTCGCAGGGGGGAATTTGTACATGGAGTCAAGTATGCGGCAGCAAGAGGAATGCAAGAAAACGATGACTTCGAAGCGAGCCGAATAAGGAAGGCAGTCAATTTTTTCTCGTTGAGTTCGTATTATAGTGTATGTCTACTGAGGTAGCAGTGATACTCGCGAGTTGAATACTGTATTTGATGCTTTTCAGGAGGACAGAGAATCATTCACGTCTAAACGTACATCTGTGTTAAATCATAACAGAGGGTGTACGGGATGATCGATTGAGACAGAGCTGCAACTAGGTACGATTCAAACGTTGACTCATTTATTCTAGAGAAGGACAAGTTGTTGAAGGTAGATTTTTTTTCCAGTATTCTATTTGGATGCTTTAGTCACGTGATATAGCCAGCGTTCTAGTCATATGCGGCTACGTGTTTGGTATGTGGCTTAAAGCGCTGCCTACTTGCGATCGTTAACGGTGAACCCATCGGTCATTAGAGGACTTCCCTCTCATGTGTGATGAAGGTTGACACATTCCTCTAAATGCACTTTGATTTACGCGATCCCCACCCTGTCGCATGCTTGGTGTAAAATCGAGACTTCAGCGTCATAACTAAGTTAGCTGTAGGTATTCGTCAGGGCCTGTAATCATTGTGTACACACTTACCCGACAGACGGTTGTTTACAGAGTCGGTGACGGGATGACTTTTAATTTTCACATGTTGGACGCTGCTCTTATATGTGTCTGTTTGCTTGTAGGATGTACCGGCTGCTAATAACTATCATTTTTATATAGACCTGATGGAGTAATAGTATTATTTCTAATAATAATAATAATAAATGATAATCAATGATAATAAATAATGAATGATAATGAGTGATAATAAATGATAATGAATGATAATGAATGACAATGAATTATAATGAATTATAATAAATGATAATGAATGATAATGAATAATAAATAAAAGTAAGGTTTTGCAGCCATTATCATGTTGGAATTTGAATTTGGAGGGAATTTTCTAGTGGAGGCAGGTCAATAATAATAAATGATGATAAATAATGAATGTTAATGAATGATAATCAATAATAATATAAAGACAAGTACGGTCTTTGCATGCATTATCCTGTTGGAATTGAAACTTCCCGCCTTTTTTTTCTTCTGGAGGCTTAGGTTAGTGGACGTAGCACAATTGGACTATTTTCCCGCCGAAATTCAAAATTCCCGCCATTTTTTCTAAATGCACTTTGATTTACGCGATCCCCACCCTGTCGCATGCTTGGTGTAAAATCGAGACTTCAGCGTCATAACTAAGTTAGCTGTGGGTATTTGTGAGGGCCTGTAATCATTGTGTACACACTTACCCAACAGACGGGTGTTTACAGAGTCGGTGACGGGATGACTTTTAATTTTCACATGTTGGACGCTGCTGTTATACGTATCTGTTGCTTGTAGGATGTAGCGGCTGCTAATAACTATCATTTTTTATATAGACCTGATGGAGTAATAGTATTATTTCTGACTCGTGATCTGCTGTGATCATTGGACACTAGACGTGTCCGCAGGGCTATATTGGACTCGTATCATAGAAAGGAAAAGTTTTACGATTGGGGTAGAGATAGCTCAGCGTAAGGTGACCGGGGAGAAGGATGCATGTCCGACAGGACGGAAAAGTAAGCGATCTAAGGTTGTTGCTCATTTTTAAGTGCTGAACGTTCTAGTCTTAGGAGTGTGTGTGTGTTTATGTTCTCTCTCTCTCTCTCTCTCTCTCTCTCTCTCTCTCTCTCTCTCTCTCTCTCCTACCGGAACCTTCGATGCACCGATCATGGACTCTAGAACAATACTTTACACATGATAGATTGGATGATTTGCTTAAAAATCTATCGAACTACATTGTCTATAAATATCGCTCCGTTCTTGTTCTTCTTAACTGTATGCTATTAAATTAAGGCGCTTTGAGATCTGTTACTATAGATCGATATGGTGTGCTAAGCTCCAAGACTTGGTTACATTTCGAGAAATGTGGTGCACTTGGATGGATTAGGACTAGGAAAGCTCTATTCAGTCAAGAGAGGTGGAGTGTAGCTGTATTCGTCTGCTCGGTTGAGGAATAATTGGGTAGCGATGTTGCGGGGTAGGTAGGTCAATGCCGAGGTGAGGATGGTCTTTTAACGTAAGAGGACTAGATAGCTATGTGACGGCCATACGCAGGGAGACTGATCGAGTACTATGCGCGAGGTCTTAGAAATATGTATAGCGTTCTCTGGTATAATTTGGTCGTCTTTATGTGTTCGAGAATTAAGTGTGAATGGACGTCTTGAGCAATCATCTATGAATGATCGCAATGATACTTGCAAAGTAGAGGATGTATGGTTTAGCTATGATACTGAAATTAAGAAAACAAGCTGTCACATGATTGGCCAGTGTTGGACTTACTGTAAAATTTTTCGCGATATTAGCTGTGATGGATAATATTACAGTAGATCGGTGGTGTCTTCTTATCCATCACATATGTGCATTGGGTACAACATAATGATTGACTGACAATGCTTGCTTGAGTTGGGGGAGAAATATTGTCATTGATGGACCGCAACTTCCAGGGTTGCTAGCACCTAAAACAGTGATCCTATACTTGTGTGCAAAAATGACCAATCACTAGAAATTGAATGCAGGGTTATAAACTATTCGGTCACTGCGACATATGAGTTTAAATGTAGAGGTGGTCAATCACTATCGAGGGAAGTGGCTATAACGCCAGCAGGCTCTTCTATTTTACTTGTGTTGTGGGTGTCCTTTATTTAAAATCATTCAATGTTATGCTATCGACTGTAAGAATATGATTTATAAGGTATAAGGTATAGTTTCCTGTGAGAGGCCGTGCATCAGTCCATGTTAATGTCTGTTTAGAATCAGACAATGACTTCGAAGTCGCGGCAGAAAGACGAAATGGTCGGCAGTGTGCAAAAGCGTGTTAGAAAACACTGTTTGAACAAGGGCCAGAGACAGCTTCTCATTCGCTTAGAGTATGGGTGATCAAACTTTAAAGGGCTCTCTGCAGCGTATGTGTATATTTAATATGATCTTGTTCATATAGGCATTTGTAGTTTGAGGTGTTGGATTTGGTGAGCTGTTAGGAATTCTGGGATGGTTGCACTCTGAGTTATTCGGGGGGAGTATTGTGAATTCCGTTTGTCCGCGCTGGAGGTGGATCGCATTGGTGCCTTCGTGACTTTTTCACTGTTTGATGGTAGAGGATAAAGATGATAGGGTGTTGAGGATCTGTTGTACTTGTACCTAGTTTGAGGCGTACAACATTGCGCGCATTCCTGGCGAATGGTCAAAACAAGGTCCTGTTGTAGTAACTGAGATTGTTCTGTTTATAGACAGGTTGCAGAAGGTAATAGATATGTCTTTCTCCGACTTAAATTGCAGAGGTCAGGGACCAGGCTTTGAATATTGTCGTATGTGCTTGATGCTTTGTATAAAAGTTTGAATCTTTAATTGGGTTTGGTATTTCTGGGTGTGTGTAAAATTAATTTTACTGTTGAAAGTGCGAGAAAGATGAGTTGATTGGTGTTTAGATAGGGGCTACGTTTGTAATTCGAAAAGAGAGGATGAGGATGGTAAATTGATTGATGGGCATGGTTTGTGGGGAGACATATGAGTATCAAGACAGGGTTGAGGACGTTTGCGTATGTTGATGGTGGGACGGGTGTGAGGTTAGGCGTGGTGGGAGGTGTAAGTTAGATCTTATTTAAAAAAAAAAAGTTGTAAAGTAGGAATAATATTGAGAAGGTTTTTAGATGGCTGGTCACACGACGAGGTGAGAGCAGGGATGTGTAGTTATGTTTAGTTAAAGGCCTGTGTAATGTCTTGTATGGAGCAATGTGCAGTGTGCTACAGGGTCAGAGGAGGTAAAGACATGTGCTGCTATGATGTGTCTAGCGTATGGAGGCTGCGCTTTGGAATTATGCTACGTTGATATAAAGTTGACTTTCACCCGCGTTCGGTGGTCGCGGCTCCGGATTGCGGTCCTAGACGGACGTATGTGTGTGCTTTGACCGCTGACGAGCGCGTTGACCGCGCCAACTCACGCTTGCGGAAGCCGAGCAGGGGCTGTGCGAGGTCTGAAATCAGACTTGACGATCCAGTGGGCAGGGTGCAGAGTGGGGGTACCTGCGCATGTCTGCTGAGTTATTTTGCGAGCGGATCTGCAGACTCTGCTATGTGTTATTGGGATAGTTTACGAGTACTGAGCGTATCTACACATCTGTGTGATGTATTATTTAGTAGCAGTTTGCTATAGTGTGTACTGAAATTATGATTGGGTGCATGTCTGTGGGCTGTGCAACATGGTCCGGGCCCATCTGGGATTGGTGTTTTGTGATAGCGTGATAGATACACTGTATGGTCAAATAAGTTGTTCGAAAAAAATAAATAGTGTTCTCAACGATAACACGTGCCTGCAGCGCAGTTATTTGGTTTTTCCGTCACCATCTCGGTTGCATGCGAGTAGTAAATGTTTTCCCGGCCGTGTTAATCGAGTGTGTCAACGAGCTGTGAGCTATTCTGAGAATTGACGTGAAGGCAGGTCCAGACCTGAGATGCCGGCAGTATACATGAGAAGAACAATGCCGCTTTCACATGTGTCGGCTGTCACGAGCGCTCGAAAGATGAACTTGGCTGGAGAATGCGAATGCGACTGTGTTGAAGTCATGTTTGGGGGAGGCCGAGCAGAGACTTTTTGGTCGGTTTGGCAGCTGGTGGTGTTTCGGCGCGTCTGTTGGACTATTTTGCGAGCACATCTGTGCACTGTGCGGTGCTTTATTTGGAGAGTTTAAGAGTACAGAGCTCGTCTGCTGATATTGTGTACTGCATTATTTAAGAGCTGTTTGGTACTGTGCGGTGAAATTAGGAGCTGTTTACGTGTTTGTGGCCTGTGTCAGATGACCACAGTGGGATCAGTGCGGGTGTTTTGTGACAAGGGCTCCAAATAAATAGAGTGCAGCCCTTCCTTACTTCCCCAAGCAGCACAGCGCAGTCCGAGCTGTTTTTGCGCAATAACGGCAATCTGGTCAGAATGTGAGTGAGTAGACAAATAACTGGACAAATTTATCTGTAGAAGAGTTACAGGTCTGGAATGGAATGAATATCTTGATGGGTGTGGTTGTGTTGGCCTTATATCAGCCTTACATATCGAGACCTATGAGAAGTAAAAGTTTGAAAAAGATATGTAGCAAATAAATATAGTACACTCGTTCTTCCTTCCATCGATTATGCACTGAAATTATTTGCGAAAATTAGCAGTTGTTTGGCTATTTGGAGGTAAATGTTTTGCATTATTTACGAGCGGTTCGCATGTCTGTAGGTTGTGCTATGAGTTATTTTTAACTGTTTACAATTAGCAAGCGTGTGTCTAGAACATTATAAATGAGTTATGTAGGAGTGTTTTGCAGGTCTGTATGATGTGGGACAAGTCGGCGTGATACATATACTCCATTCCAAAAATAAAGTAAATTCGTTCCTCGGTCCGTGGACCTAGTGCAAGGTGAGTCCATTTACCAGAAACGTGTAGGAAGAGGTTGAGTGCTGGTGGCTTAGTTTGAAACAATTTTCTTAGGTTGGTGGCAGAAGCGCAAGTGAGCTTTGTTTACCGGCAGATTTCAAACTTGGCGCTGCTAGGAGGAGGAGGTGGCGTTCTGGTCCTCGAAAAGTAGTTGATATTAGGGAGTTGAACATGTCTGAATATGTATATGAAATTGTAAATGGAATTATTTAATATAGAGGGTTGTTGAGAGTGAATTAGCGAGCGTTCTCGCGACAAGCAAATGCGCTGTTATATGGTCATGGTGGATTCCGCTATTGGTCAAACTCTGGAGCCAAACGTATCCTTTGTACGGCATGCGGTCGACAGGAAACATCGCGTCCGGTATTAAGTGCTCGCGGGCGCGGCCGACCGTTTGTGGCGGGACCCTCAGGCGCCACTCGCCGCCGCCTACCTGTCGCGCTGGCCGTGGGGGTGTGCTTGACGTCAGCGGGCCAGGGAGCGGGCTCAGCCAGCCGCACGTACGTCAGCTGCGCTCTGGAGTTTCGCTGTGTGAGCATGGAGAAGTCAGTTGGGACACACCTGCATGACCGTAATGTCTGAAATAAAGAGTCATTTTCCAGGTATTTATTGGTGGTGGTTAGTGTTTAACGTCCCGTCGACAACGAGGTCATTAGAGACGGAGCGCAAGCTCGGGTTAGGGAAGGATTGGGAAGGAAATCGGCCGTGCCCTTTCAAAGGAACCATCCCGGCATTTGCCTGAAACGATTTAGGGAAATCACGGAAAACCTAAATCAGGATGGCCGGAGACGGGATTGAACCGTCGTCCTCCCGAATGCGAGTCCAGTGTGCTAACCACTGCGCCACCTCGCTCGGTATTTACGGAAGGCTGTGTCCGTCGCGTGTATGGAGGGTGTGTGACGTGGAGTAGGGCAGCGGCGCAACGATTGTACAGTTATTACGCGCGCGCGAGAGCGAGTCAGTTAGCGGGCGTTCTAGTGCGGTCCAATGGTGCTGTTATATAGACATGGCGGATTCCACTGTCGAGCAAACTTTGCCTCCAAAAGTGTAGCACTGCGTTCTCGCTCGCACAGGGACACATGGCGAATGGCTGTGTGAGGTCGGCATCGACAGGTTTGAGCGTGGCGCCGAAAGTGTTGCAGGGAAACGGCCGACCGTTGTGTGATTCAGCTCGGAGGGAGACAATTTTGGCGGGAAACGTGTGGAGGCGACGAATACACGTGGTGAGCGGACAAGGGGCTGCTGTGACGTCAAACTCGACAAGTTCCAAAGTGTCCAGAGAAAACATGTTTACGACGTGGGAGCGATCACTGGGCTCACCCCCCGCCTCACGTGACATGCGTAGCCAGTGTCTCCGCGCGCTGGTCAGGGGGTGGCGAGGATTTGAACTAATTCAGTTGGAGCGCGGACGTCGTGGTGACTGCACTGCGATATCAAAGATGTGTGTGCTGACTGTGTTGGAGAACAAGTGATGACCGTACTGCTTGAAATAAAGTCTTCAATCCCTTCCAACCTGCAAAATCAAAGGACGTGAATTACGTTACTATAAGTGCAGTTTATTATTTGACACGATTATGACAGGCTACCAGTGAAAAAAAAAAAAAAGATAAGTGGCGGAGAAAGCCTGTACATGTGATCAATTATGGTGTTGGGGATTTGAACTTGTGATAGATTTTTGTTATGGATGTAAGCAGAATGGCTTACTTACCGAGAAAATCGAACATCTTGAATAAATAATAAATGATAATAAAACATAGAAGTAAAGTTTTCGAGAGAATATTGTGTTGGAATTTGAATCTGGCGCAATTTTCTAGTGGAGGTAGCCTATAATAATAAATGATAATGAATGATAATAAATGACAATGAATGATAATGAATGTTAATAAATGATAATGAATAATAATAAACAAAAGTAAGGTTTTGCAGCCATTATCGTGTAGGAATTTGAATTTGGAGGGAATTTTGTAGTGGAGGCAGGTCAATAATAATAAATAGTAATAAATGATAATAAATAATAATAAATGATACTGAATGTTAATGAATGATAATCAATAATAATAATAAAGACAAGTACGGTGTTTGCATGCATTATCCTGTTGGAATTCAAACTTCCCACCATTTTTTCTTCTGGACGCTTAGGTTAGTGGATGTAGCACAATTGGACTATTTTCCCGCCAAAATTCAAACTTCCCGCCATTTTTTCTTGAGGTTAGGTTAGTGGAGGTAGCACAATTGGACTATTGTCCCTCCAAAATCTGCCATCTTGGATAACGTCATGTGTTGTTGCCAAGTCTACATGCCGCCATCTTGGATGACGTCATCGCCGCTATCTTGTATAAATTTGGCAACAATGGAGAGTGCGGCGGCGCGAAGGTTGTCCCCCTATTTAAGTGTGTCTGCAATTTTACGCTGCACGGGATTAGCCGAGCGGTCAGAGGCGCTGCAGTCACGGACTGTGCGGCTGATCCCGGCAGAGGTTCGAGTCCTTAATAAATTATTACGTTTATCATGAGTGAAAAGTGCTTGACTTGCCGTAGAATTGTTAGGTCGGGGCTTTGGTGTGATGGGTGCTGTAGTTTTTTCCATGTGGGTGACTGTAGTGGCGTGGGAATAGGGGAAGTAAATGAGACTCATCAGTGGTTTTGTAGGATTTGTAGTAGAGATAGGAAGATACTGGAACAGGAGGGGAAAATTGCTGCCCTTCAGGCTGAGTTAGACAAGGCCAGGGGAGATCTTGACAGGTTAAGGAGGGAGAAGGGTAAAGAGAGGTGGGAAGTGGCAACAGGCAACAGGAGGAACAGGCCTAGAACTTTGTCTGACAGCTTTATGGTGAATGTGGAAAATAGATTTGACCTGTTGCTTCAGTTAGAAGCTGGTGAGCCTCAAGCAGTTACAGGTGTAGACAGGGCACAACAAACTTTCAGCAGCAAATTGAAAAGTAAGAATGTAGGGAAATCAGTAAAGAGAAAGAAAGTGTTGTTGTTAGGTAGTTCCCATGGAAGAGGTGTTTGGCCAACTCTTGCAGGATGAACTAGGATCAGAATACCAGGTCACCAATTTTTTTAAACCTAGTGCTGGTCTGGAGCAGGTGACAGAGGATTTAGGATCACTTTGCAAAGATTTCACTAAGGAAGACACCGTGGTTATAGTGGGTGGGGCAGGTAACAGTATTGACAGAGATCCTGGGTACAGCGTAGAGTGTGACCTGGCGAAGAGTGCATCAGCATCGAGGCATACCAGTGTTGAGTTTGTATCTGTTCTTGGGCGCCATGACCGACCTCATTTGAACTCTTCTGTCAAGAGAGTTAATTTGGAGCTGGAACGGCTGCTCATGTCGGGTGCGGGGTCACACATTGGTGTGGTTCATGTTGATTCTATCAGTAGGTGGGATTATACTAGGCATGGCCTTCACCTCAACAGGAAGGGGAAGGGTAAATTGGCTGGGGAAATAGCAAGAAAGTTAAAGGGGGGAGGCACTGTCATGAGTGGTAAAATACCAGTGGTTATAGGATTCAGAAAAGACCCTTTTTTAGGGTAGGGAGGACAGAAAGAAAACAAATTTTAAGAGAGGTTAGAACTGAGACAAACCTTCAGTTTGAGAAAGAAATCAAAAAACATAATTCCAGCTTATTACATCAACATAAACAGCCATTGGTTAAGAATTTTCAACTGTCAGCAGATATTTTAACTCCACCCAATTTTAAGTCAGTCAATGTGAAATGTCAGCTATCTTTATTGCATCAAAATATTCGAGGACTGAGAAATAAAATTAATGAATTAACTATCTGCATAGATGAATTAGAGTCCTCAAACCCAGCTGACATAATCTGCCTCTCTGAACATCATGTGACCACTGGTATAGAACTTTTAAGTGTTACACGGTTTAGGTTAGCATCTCATTTTTGTAGATCAGAAATGGAGAAAGGAGGAGTTGCCACATTCATCAGGAACGGTCATAAATTTAAGAACATAGACATTCATAAATTTTGCCTAGAACAGCATATGGAAGCATGTGCAACAGAATTAGATTTTCACAAAAAATCTTTCATAATATTAAGTGTATATCGAGCACCTGCAGGTAACTTTAATCTGTTTGTAAACCACCTTGAAGCTGTACTGGCCCATTTAACAACCAAAAACAAAGAAATAGTGGTTGCTGGTGATTTCAATGTAGATTTCCTTAAAGACTCTCCCAATAAGAACCTATTTGAGTTAGTAACACTATCATTCAACTTAATTCCCACAGTAAAGTTCCCCACTAGGATAACCACTTGCTCACAAACAGCCATTGATAATATCTTTATAGAAAAGTCAAATGAACAAAATTATATTACAAAACCAATAGTCAATGGCCTCTCAGACCATGACATGCAGTTCCTTCTGTTAAATGTTAATACTGAACAGGATATAAAATCTGTTAAATCTGAGCTCAAGAGGGTAATCAGTAAGCCAAAAATTGATTATTTTAGGACACTCCTCAGAGACATTCACTGGACTGATGTTTACAGTGCTCATGGCATGAATGAAAAATATAACATTTTTGCTAATAAAGTGCTTACCTTATTTGAACACTGCTTTCCCCCAAAACTTACCAAGGTTAGAGCAAAGTCTACAAAGAAGCCATGGATTACTCGAGGAATAGGGGTATCTTGTAAAACAAAAAGAAAACTGTATCTGTCAATCCGAAACATTTCCAATGTTGATGCTATAGCACATTATAAGAAATACTGCAAAATATTAAAGACTGTAATACGGATGTCAAAGCAAATATATTACAAGGAAAAGATAGTCATATCAGATAACAAAATAAAGACAATATGGGATATAGTGAAGGAGGAGACCGGTAGAACCAGACATGAAGAGGAACAAATAGCATTAAGAGTAAATGATGCATTGGTGACAGATGTGTATAGTGTTGCAGAACTTTTTAACAAACATTTTATAACTGTTACTGAAAAGATGGGGTTGTCAGGTTCGGTAGATGCTGCTATGGATTACCTTAGACCAGACATTTCAAGTAACTTCCATAATATGAATTTGACCCTCACTACCCCAACAGAAATAACGTCCATCATAAAATCTTTAAAATCAAAAACATCTAGTGGGTATGATGAAATATCAACAAAGTTAATTAAAGAATGTGATTCTGAGCTAAGGAACATATTAAGCTATCTGTGTAACCAGTCGTTTATCAGTGGAATATTTCCCAAATGGCTGAAATATGCTGAAGTTAAGCCACTGTTTAAGAAGGGAGATAAAGAAATAGCATCAAATTTCCGTCCAATTTCACTGTTGCCAGCATTCTCAAAAATTTTCGAAAAAGTAATGTACAGTCGTCTTTATAACCATCTTATCTCAAATAACATACTGTCAAAGTCACAGTTTGGATTTCTAAAAGGTTCTGATATTGAGAAGGCTATCTACACTTACAGCGAAAATGTACTTAATTCATTAGACAAAAAATTGCAGGCAACTGGTATATTTTGTGATCTGTCAAAGGCATTTGACTGTGTAAATCACAATATCCTTTTAAGTAAACTAGAATATTATAGTGTAACAGGAAATGCTGCAAAATGGTTCAAATCTTATATCTCTGGCAGGAAACAAAGGGTGTTATTAGGAAAGAGACATGTATCAAGCTATCAGGCATCATCCAATTGGGAACTAATTACATGTGGGGTCCCACAAGGTTCCATTTTGGGGCCCTTACTTTTTCTTGTGTATATCAATGACCTGTCATCAGTAACATTACCAGATGCCAAGTTTGTTTTGTTTGCTGATGATACAAACATTGCAATAAATAGCAAATCAAGTGTAGTCTTAGAAAGATCAGCCAATAAAATATTTGTGGACATTAATCACTGGTTCCTAGCCAATTCTTTGTCACTAAACTTTGAAAAAACACACTACATGCAGTTCAGAACTTGTAAGGGGTGTCCCAAGAGTATATGTCTAACATATGATGACAAGAAGATAGAAGAAGTGGACGGTGTTAAATTCTTGGGATTACAGCTTGATAATAAATTCAACTGGGAGGAGCACACCACAGAACTGCTGAAGCGTCTTAACAAATCTCTGTTTGCAATGCGAATTTTGTCAGACATAGGGGATATAAAAATGAAAAAGCTGGCATACTATGCTTACTTTCATTCCATAATGTCATATGGGATTATTTTCTGGGGTAATTCATCAAGCCAAGCTAAAGTTTTCCGGGCACAAAAACGTGCAGTAAGAATTATATGTGGTGTGAACTCAAGAACATCCTGCAGAAGCCTGTTTAGGGAACTAGGGATACTAACTACAGCTTCCCAATATATTTATTCCTTAATGAAATTTGTCATTAAAAATATATCACTTTTTCAAACCAACAGCTCAATTCATGGAATCAATACTAGAAATAAGAATAATCTTCACAAGGATTTAAAGTCACTTAGTCTTGTACAAAAAGGTGTGCATTATTCAGGAACACACATTTTCAATAACTTGCCAGCAGCCATAAAAAGCTTATCAACCAATGAAATTCAGTTTAAGAGAAGCCTAAAGGATTTATTGGTGGCCAACTCCTTCTACTCCATTGATGAATTTCTTAGGAAAACCAACTGATTTGTATATAAGTACAACATAACTTCTGCACAATTTCAGTGCAGTAATGTGTTCACTGAAAATTTGTGTGTGTGTGTGTGTGTGTGTGTGTGTGTGTGCTTGTGTGTGTGTAAGTGTGTAAGTATAATCTAACTTCTGCACCATTTCAGTGCAGTAATGTGTTCATTGTAAATAAGTATTACAGTAGTTGTATTACATGTTTCTTACCTTATAAATAAATAAAAAACTTTTTTATTTTAAATTCAGTGCAATAGTATTTGTAAAATGACTCTTAGTGTTCATTAAAAAATGACGATCATTCCACTTGGGACCTGTGGAATGGTACATTAGCTTATTTGTTTTAGTTGTAAATATTTGTCATGTATTGTTGTTTTTCTGACATGTTCCACATCCTGGAGGACCTCCTCACTACGGATCAATTGGAATGAAAGTAAATCTAATCTAATCTAATCCTCCCTCGGGGATGGGTGTCTGTGTTTGTCTTTAGGATAATTTAGGTTAAGTAGTGTGTAAGCTTAGGGACTGATGACCTTAGCAGTTAAGTCCCATAAGATTTCACACACATTTGAACATTTTTTTTGCAATTTTACATCTACTCCTTTACCAGATACTGCTCCTTTAACTTAGTTTTGCCTAGTGGGAACGTAGGATAGATGTTCTCTTTGTTACATTCGTTGAAAGTTTCTTCATTTGTAACTGACATAGGTGATCCAGAATCGATTACTGCTGAAAATATGGATGATTCAGTCTTTACTTCAATAACAGGGTGGGAAATGGTTTTTTGTATAACTGGTTTTTCATGTAAAAGTGTGTCTCGGATGTCGTCAAAAGTAATAACATTTTAGTGAACAACATTCTGTGTATGAAAAGTATTGCTTACGTTGCTGGAAGGTGCAACCTGTACTGTATCTAGTCAAATTCTTTCTGACGTGCTGTTATTTTCGGGAGGATGCTGTGGCGTTTCAATTATCTGTACTGTTCTCTTACTTCGCCCTGACGTATTAGGTTGGGGATGATATCGACTGTCTGGTTCATTCACGATAATCTGTGGTTGTGGATGATTCTGCTGCTGACAAAACCTGGTGTTATTAAATATGCGCTGAAAACTGTGTTCATTACTTTTACATCTGTCGTGATAGTCATTACTATACGGCGCGTTGCAATAGGAGTTGAAATCATAGGTTTTCTGTACGTACTGGTTTCCTTGTTGCTGAGCGTTACTACTCGGCGGAGCCGATGCTGTACATGCAGGCGGCGAAACATTAAAGCTTGTCTGACCATGTAAACCAGATTGTTGGTTAAGTAGGCTAGCTGGTTGGTTTCGTTGCTTTTGTGGGGAAAAAACCTAGATTGTTGCCAAAATGTGTTTGCGGTTGTTGATAATTGTGAGAATACTGCTGTTATTAAAATTATGCTGGTAGATCTTGTCATTTCGGGAGATTCCTATGAAAACTGTCACTTTCAGGTAAAACTTGTCATATCAGGTTTTCTTGACTCATTCCTAATCCTAGATAGATCGATAATTGAAGAGTTGTTTTGATAGATACACTACTGGCCATTAAAATTGCTACTTCAAGAAGAAATGCAGATGATAAACGGGTATTCATTGGACAAATATATTATACTAGACCTGACATGTGATTACATTTTCACGCAATTTGGGTGCATAGATCCTGAGAAATCAGTACCCAGAACAACCACCTCTGGCCGTAATAACGGCCTTGATACGCCTGGGCATTGAGTCAAACGGAGCTTCGATGGCGTGTACAGGTATAGCTGCCCATGCAGCTTCAACACGATACCACAGTTCATCAAGAGTAGTGACTGGCGTATTGTGACGAGGTAGTTGCTCGGCCACCATTGACCAGACGTTTTCAATTGGTGAGAGATCTGGAGAATGTTCTGTCCAGGGCAGCAGTCGAACATTTTCTGTATCCAAGAAGGCCCGTACAGGACCTGCAATATGTGGTCGTGCATTAGCCTGTTGAAATGTAGGGTTTTGCAGGGATCGAATGAAGAGTAGAGCTACGGATCATAACACATCTGAAATGTAACGTCCACTGTTCAAAGTGCCGTTAATGCGAACAAGAGCTGACCGAGATGTGTAACCAATGGCACCCCATACCATCACGCCGTGTGATACGCCAGTATGGCGATGACGAATACACGCTTCCTGCGTGCATTCACCGCGATGTCGCCAAACACGGCTGCGACTATCCTAATGCTGTAAACAGAACCTGGATTCATCCGAAAAAATGACGTTTTGCCATTCGTGCACCTAGGTTCGTCGTTGAGTACACCATCGCAGGCGCTCCTGTCTGCGATGCAGCGTCAAGGGTGACCGCAGCCATGGTCTCCGAGCTGATAGTCCATGCTGCTGCAAACGTCGTCGAACTGTTCGTGCAGATGGTTGTTGTCTTGCAAACGTCCCCATCTGTTGACTCAGAGATCGAGACGTGGCTGCACGATCCGTTACAGCCATGCGGATAAAATGCCTGTCATCTCGACTGCCAGTGATACGAAGCCGTTGGGATCCAGCACTGCGTTCCGTATTACCCCTCCTGAACCCACCGATTCCATATTCTGCTAACAGTCATTGGATCTCGACCAACGCGAGCAGCAATGTCGCGATGCGATAAACAGCAATCGCGATAGGTTACAGTCCGACCTTAATCACAGTCGGAAACGTGATGGTACGCATTTCTCCTCCTTACACGAGACATCACAACAACGTTTCACCAGGTAACGCCGGTCAACTGCTGTTTGTGTATGAGAAATCGAGTGGAATCTTTCTTCGTGTCAGCACGTTGTAGGTGTCGCCACCGGCACCAACCTTGTGTGAATACTCTGAAAAGCTAATCATTTGCATATCACAGCATTTTCTTTCTGTCTGCTAAATTTCGCGTCTGTAGCACGTCATCTTCATGGTGTAGCAGTTTTAATGGCCAGTAGTGTATAAAGTATAGTAAATGAGTAGGCAGCAGTGCAGAAAACTAAAGAAGAAATAGCATACTACGGCTCGGGGCCCTTTGCACGCTACGGCACATATTCATCAAAGTGTAATAAATCGCCTGAGGTCAAAAGCTGCAAATAAATTTTAGTTTCTGCGTTACAGGCCAAGCCGATGGAAATGCAAAAGCAAATTGTTGTATCCAATCCAAGGGGTGAATCTGTATTCTATCATTTTTAAATACCTTACATTTCCTAACGGACAGAAAGTGCTTGTAATCAAAATTATGGTCTCTGAATGTCTGAGCAGGTTCAGGATTGTACCAGAATCTGTTTGTCTGTGTCTCTTTGGAATCTAAGTCACGTACTCTCTGTAAATTACCTAAGTTATACTGGCTGTGTGAGTGTGACAAATGTTCAGAATGTGGAGTATGCTCTGACGTGTTAGAGGCTGAAACATTTTTCATTTCTGTCACTTCTTGCTGTAAAGATGGCAATTTTCTGCACAATGTATTATTGGACGTACCTATCTCACTGATTGCCTGCTGTATATTTTGGAATTCGGGTGTTTGACTGAACGAAACTGGTGACGTATCGTCTGATTTGGTGTCATTGTTATTTTCGATAACGTCAATACGACTGGCCAATTCATCAAATTTTAAAGTCAGTGCTTTTACCTGATCGTCATTTTTAGTGTCACAGGCATCAATTTGTTTTTGCATTTTACGTGTGGTTTTGTTTATTTTCTTAATGTCTGCTTTAATGGTATCGGGATCCTGTATTAATTCTAATTGCTCAAGTCTGCTGGTCACTGTCTGAAAGTCTACTGTGTATTTATTTTCCAAATCCTGAATATTAGTGTCTGTTTTTGTTTTTAGATCGAAGATTTCACCATGCAATTCATTGTTCAACTGTTTGATAGTATTGATTTCGTCTCAAACTGTAGCAATGTTGGTGTCTACGTATATTTTTGCTTTCGTAAACAACTTCGCTTGTCTTCCTGTCTCTGTGTAGTAATTGTTTCCATGACTTGTTTCTTTACTTTGTTCTGTTCCTGCATGAATTTACGGTAACGCGTTTCACTGTTTTGTAGGTGGTGATTAAAACGTTCGTCAATTTGGCTGTTCTGTTGTTCAAATTTCTTGTCGACTTTCGCATCCAGAGTGCGTGAAAGTTCTGCTGACATTAATTTAAACTCGTCGCGTAACTGTGTTGCGTTTTCTGAACATTGTTTAGCGACTGCACTGATTTCATCTCTAAGTAATTTTGTTGTGGGTGCATGTGTATTGCGTTTTTCTTGTGCAACGGATCTAATTTCTTCACTACTATTCCTAGCACAAGCCTTAATTTTCTCAGTAACTGTTCTTTGGTATCATGTCATTGCACGGAAACGGCTGTAATCTGTTCACTAAGTTGTTTGTAATTGTTGTCGTGTTTTTCATTAAGTTGTAGCAATAATGCCACAACTTGATCCATGCCAAAATTAGTGTCTCTATTCTCTTTGATGTATGATGGTGTATCTGCATTTGTCACTTTTTTGTAACCATTTGGTCATTGTCTGATTCATGAAAAGGTATGAATGTGCACGGTTGGTCACTACATCGGAATCAAATAAATCTGACGTATTTTGAGTACATTGTTCATCTTCGTTAGAAACATTTATCTGTTCACTGTGTAAATTTTGCAAATCAGGTGTGTCAAACTGGGCAGCGTTCATTGTAGCGGAACGCGCCGCGTCGTCAATTGTCGTTAAATTTACTGTGGACATAATTGAATTTGTTTGTTCGTCATTTAGATTAAAATCATTACTGGTGGTCGGCACGCACTGATTATCTATAATTGGAGGATTATCATCATGACACTGAATGTCGCTAGTACTATCAGTCAAATTATTCAAGTCATCTTTTTCACTCATTACGCATCGCGGTGTACTCTTGGCAGTCTTTCGTGCCATTTTCACAAGTCAAATATAGGCACAAAATCAAACAAAGACAAAGCAAATATGGAACACATACAATAACAACAAGGAGCAATAAATTGTCGATGATCTGTGAAAGAAGAGTGACAAATTAGTAAATGGGTTGCGCCAGATACGAACTACATTTAACATTAGGTAAATAAGAGCAAATTTATAACTGAATACTTTCAGAAACTCACAAAAAATACGATCCTGACGGGCTGTCGACAAGTGCAACCTCCCAACAGATTATTTCTGTACCCTCGCAATAACAAGGTGACTAACATCCCAATAAAAATGTGATTCATATATGACATTTCAACATAAATCTCGTAATATAACCCTTCAATAATTAACTGATATAAGATGAGGAGGATATAAGATGAACATCAACAAAAGCAAAACGAGGATAATGGAATGTAGTCAAATTAAGTCGGGTGATGCTGAGGGAATTAGATTAGGAAATGAGACACTTAAAGTAGTAAAGGAGTTTTGCTATTTGGGGAGCAAAATAACTGATGATGGTCGAAGTAGAGAGGATATAAAATGTAGACTGGCAATGGCAAGGAAAGCGTTTCTGAAGAAGAGAAATTTGTTAACATCGAATATAGATTTAAGTGTCAGGAAGTCGTTTCTAAAAGTATTTGTATGGAGTGTAGCCATGTATGGAAGTGAAACATGGACGATAAATAGTTTGGACAAGAAGAGAATAGAAGCTTTCGAAATGTGGTGCTACAGAAGAATGTTGAAGATTAGGTGGGTAGATCATGTAACTAATGAGGAGGTATTGAATAGGATTGGGGAGAAGAGAAGTTTGTGGCACAACTTGACTAGAAGAAGGGATCGGTTGGTAGGACATGTTCTGAGGCATCAAGGGATCACAAATTTAGCATTGGAGGGCAGCGTGGAGGGTAAAAATCGTAGAGGGAGACCAAGAGATGAATACACTAAGCAGATTCAGAAGGATGTAGGCTGCAGTAGGTACTGGGAGATGAAGGAGCTTGCACAGGCTAGAGTAGCATGGAGAGCTGCATCAAACCAGTCTCAGGACTGAAGACCACAACAACAACAACAATTAACTGACTGTTAATCTAAACTGGTAAATCTGAACGTCAGCAGTGCTGCGTCTTGGCCCCGAAAAATCATTTTGAATAAACTGAAAATTCTTGCCTCAATGATGTCGCCGGATAACGTGTATATACCTGCTCCTATAAGAAATTTTTCTGGCACAGCCCAGTGCAATGCTGGCTACTAGATTTTGTTATGGATGAAAAACAACTGATTTTCTTTACGATACACTGAAGCGCCAAAAAAACTGGAAAAGGCATGCGTATTGAAATAGAGAGATATGAAAACAGGCAGATACGACGCTTCGGTCGGCAACGCATGTATAACTTTAGGAACGAATACATGGACATGTCTACAGTGTTGATGGTCACACTTTGGAAATTTTACAGGAAGATGAGCTGTATGAAATAAATTCGGAACTTAAGCTTAAGCAAGCTGTCACCGTAACTGCATTAAACTGCTTTACATGGAATTGTGAAACACTTCGACAGAGCAGGAAAGTTATCAATGAAGGAATTGTTAGCAGAGTTTGAGTACTTGTTCAATTCTCGTGAGCTTTTGGCAGCGACCCCACTGACACAGCATAGTATCCAAACTGGAAATGAACTGCCGCAATATCGTAAACTGTACAGAATTCCGCATTATCTCCATAAAAAGAGATGGTACAAAAGTATATCAGTTTTGTTGCGATTACAGATATATCAGTAGTTGTTCAATCTCAGATGCTTTTGCGATTCGAATATAATCGAAACTTTGGGTGATCTAGGACGGTGCAGGTCTTTCTCCACCATGCATCTAAGGAGCCGATATTAACAATTAGAAATAGTACTGAAGGATCAGCCAGAAACAGCATTTATGGTTCTTTCAGAACACTATTAATATCACCAGATCGTTTGTTAGATGGAGTGCTGCAAGGATTGAAAACGAGTGTATGGTAAATTCGGATGTCATAATTGTCTTTGTAGAGGATATGGAAAAACATGTACTATGGCTAAGGGAGGTGTTTTAAGAGGATGTGCACACATCACCTGACACACATGAAGAAGTCTGGACAGATCCTAGATTAGTAAAAGCTGAACAAGATTTTCTGAAAATGCATATGGAAAAGGAGTTACAATGTCTTTATGCCTAGAAAATTATTGTAGGAAGTCTGTACCGACATTTGCAGAGATACTATGACCCGTCATCACGTGCTGAAAAAGGGAATAAAGTTTCATTTGACATCAATGCGCAAACATGGGTTTGATAAATTAAAAGAACTGTTTAAGACTAGTGCAAGGTTGCTTTTTCGAAATTACTAGAAATAATTCTTATCGTCATGAGAGACAAACTATCATGTGCCTTAGCTGTGCATTGAATCAAGTAGTAGACAGCTCAGAGCCTCATGGCAGCTGAATAAAGTGGGAAGTAAGTACTCTACGACAGAGGAGGAAATGCTGGGCCTCATACTGGGTGTTCGTGTTTAACATATAATCATATAAATTGTAATAACTTGTGAGTTGATTGAGATATTTATTGACGGTACGTTTCTACAAGTATGATAACTCAAAATATTTTTTTAGACACCTAATATACTTCGATACGGACACCATTAGCGTTCGGCAGACATCTAATCTGTATTTCATTTCTCTCAAAGTGTTTTGTAGCATTGCAGGCGGAACATTTGCAATAGCTGCAGGAATGTATTGGTACAGATCTGGTAGATAACGAACTGGTGTCTGGTGCACTTGGTTCTTGATAGACGTCACAGAAAAAAAATCAAGTGCTGTGATGTCTAGACTTCTAGGGGGCCAAGCAATCGATGGGCTAGCTCTCTCAGTCCAGTGATTACGTCAATAAAGCAATTATGCACAAGTGCACGTGGTACCAATAGCCACACGCAAACACAGAAAACATTTTGAGTTGCATACTTGTAAAAACAAACCGCCAATAACTATCTCGATTACGTGCCAAGTTATTACATTTTAAAAAATGGAAAATTTATGATAGAATAAAAACAATGTTATGAAAAACATAGATTGCTACTCACCATATACCGGAGATGTTGTGTCGCAGACAGGCACAACAAAAACGCTGCTATAAATGTGCGCTTTTGGCCAAGAGGTCTTCTTTTAAATGTAGAAAAGACACACACACTCATATTCATACATGCTCCTTTCACATACGAATACACACAACCACTGACTGGCCATTGAGGCCAGACAGAGAGCAACTGTCACTGGCGGCAGACAGAGTCTCGTTTTATATTGTGATATGTGTAACATGGACACACTGTATATAGCGTAACATGCTTTAGATGTTATCTGAACTGGCTGACCTAGGAGGAATGGGCAGTATTCAACAATATGATAGGAACGCTCATTTCAAACAAGGAACTTCATATGGACATATACCCTACCACGAATGCTTCCTGCGATAGCACACATTTAATGGACATTTACGAGGGTCAGTCAAAAAGTAATGCCTCCTATTTTTTTTTCTACGTTTAATTGTCAGGAAATTTAAATGCAATTACATAGGTTGAAAACCACAACATTGAGGATCATTTTGTCATTTTTCAATGTAATCTCCGCCCATCTCTACAGTTTTGGTCCATCTTTGAACAAGGGCATGTATCCCAGCACGGTAAAAATCACAGCTCTGCTTCCTAAGCCATTGACGCACGGATGTTTTGACGGCCTCCTCATCTTCAAAATGAATCCCACGATGAGCTTCTTTTAGTGGCCCGAACAGATGGAAGTCTGATGGTGCCAGGTCAGGGCTGTATGGGGGATGAGGCAAAACTTCCCATCCAATTTTGACAATCTCGTCAGAGGTGTGACGACTGGTGTGTGGTCTTGCATTGTCATGCAAAAGAACAACATCTGCCATTGATTTTGTTGGGCGAACTCGCTGAAGACGTGCTTTAAGTTTGTTGAGGGTTGTGACGTATTGAACAGAATTTATTGTGCATCCCTGCTCCAAAAAATCAACCAGAATCACACCCTCTGTATCCCAGAAAACTGTTGCCATAACTTTCCCTGCCGATCGCACAGTTTTGAATTTTTTCTTCCTCGGCGAGCTTGTGTGACGCCACTCCATTGACTGCCTCTTTGATTCGGGTTCAAAAAAATGCACCCATGTTTCGTCCCCGGTCACAATTTTTTTCAGAAACTCATCTCCCTCCAAACGGAAGCGCTGCAAGTGTTGGGAGGCTATTGTTTTCCTTGCCTCTTTATTCTGATCGGTTAACATTCTTGGAACCCACCGTGCACAAACTTTTGAGTACCCTAATTGTTTAATAATCGTGATCACACTGCCTTTACTAAGAGAAATAATGCGACACACTTCATCTGCAGTCACCCGACGGTCACCACGAATGATGTCATCAACTTGCTGAATGTTGTGTGGAGTCACTGCACTCACCGGCCTGCCGCTCCGCTTTTCGTCAGTCAACGGTGTTTGCCCTTCAGCTTCCTTACAACGACGAACCCATCGTCTAACAGTGCTGACATCCACTGTCACAACACCATACACCTTCTTCAGTCTTTCATGAATGCGTATGGGCGTTTCACCTTCTGCATTCAAGAATTCAATCACACAACGCTGTCTCAAACAAACATCGATGTCGGCCATCTTACAAACTTCTGCTGTCCTGCCACCTGTTGACACAGAAAATTACTACTGCAGTGGATTGCAGAAGAAGGTTTGAGGAATGGCGCCAAATTCAAATTTTTCACTTAACTTAATTTCTTTAAGTAGAAAAAAAATGGGAGGCATTACTTTTTGACCGACCCTCGTATGTTTGAGCTAATGGGGCACACATATGTTCTTACCTCTTTGACGTTTTATTCTAGCCCAATCTACCTCGCTGCTTTCAACCTCTTTGCTCTGGACGTCTTTCTGGCATTATACTAGTCCACTGAGTGCACATGTATGGTGATGTGTAGTGACAGAAGGAGTGAGAGGTACTGAGAGTCTATCAGAGAGAAGCATAGGTTAGCTGTGATTATCAACACACTGGCTAAGATGCCACACGTCTTCCCTAATGTAGAATATGCAGATGTGGTGTATGTTTACGGCTTCTGCAATGTTAGTGCTCCTGCTACTGTCGAAGAACACCGTTGGCGCTCTCCGACATGTCGCTTTCCTGAGCGAAGAATGTTCACCAGACTTTTTAGCACAACGCGTGAAACAGGTATTGTCCAAGTTCCCATTTTTCATCTGAACGTGTAATTTGTGCAGGAATGAAACACAATGTTGAAAGGTGCAGCGTAGACCTACTACCAGCCCAAGGCGACTTTCTGTCTGTATTAGTGTCCTATGAACACATGGACATGGGCTTCGTTTCATATCTTCCACAGATCAATGTTTAACCTAAGTGTTCATTGGTGACTTGTAAACAACAGATCCGGTTGCGAGAAAGGAACGCACCTGCCTCCAACAGTTGAATGCGAACTTCATATGTTACTCCTCCATTGATTCTGTGCAGTCACATCAAGATAATCACAGCCAATCTGGCTGCTCCTGGTGATCCGTCACCTAAGCAAAGGCACTTCCACCATCCTTTTCCTTCTTCAAAATCTCGTACACACAAATAGTAAGAAATAATACATGACCATTAGAGAACTACACTAAAGCGCTAAAGGAACTGGTATAGGCGTGGGCTGTTCCATTCGCTCCAAAGCTTTGGTATTGGCTCGTTCTACCGACTGCCATACTTCCTATATCCTTTTAGCAAATTTCTTAACTGATTCACAGACTGGTCTTAATGTAGGAATCAAGATATCAAAGTGGAGCGAAATTTTCCTACTATACATCACCTAGAAATTCGAAAGGACTGTATTGGTATGCACTTTAGAGTTACACACACAAACTATGTATTGCAAATACGTACCCCCGTCCGCATGAATGCTGCGAACTGCGAGTAATCTGTGAATGGAGCCGGCTTGTTTGTAATTCCAGAATATGTAGTACGTGACATAACTGTTTCATCAAACTCAACTCAGTGTATCGTGACGTCGCTGCTGCAGGTCAGTGCCTAAGTTGCCTGCTATGCTGGTGACGGTGGTGGGCGAGGTAAGCGAGGCCGGCAGGATGTAATACAGTGGCGCAGATCGGCTAGTACCTCAGCACTCTCCGTCATGTGGTCCGGGATGTCAGTTGTCGTGGAGATAGGCCTGGTCATCCACATACATCGACCGAGACTGCAGCAGATGTTCACAAGTAGATCAGCAGGCTATGTGGATGTGCCTCGCTTGGTCAGTGCGAGAATGCCCGTTTATAGATCAGCTGCGATGACTCAGTGGCAGAGAAGGACTGGCTGCTCACCAGTCTTCTCATCTGCAGTGGCCTAGTAGGCAGCAATGGGAGGCCACGGTTGTGGTGTGCATCATGTTTGGCTGCAACAGTTTTTAAGTCAGTAACTAGGTAGTAGGCTGATCATCATCGAATAGATATTCATGATTTTATTGAAACTCATTAGATGGTCAGTCTCTCTACTTCTAACAATGCACAGAATGGCAGCACAACAGAATGTGTCTTGAACTTTGAAAGCTGCGTTATTTATATGACTTCCTGCCAACAGTGCAGCGGCTCTGAGTCCAAAAGCGTATTAGTTCCCTTTTATTGGACTTGCCTCGCTGTGGCAACTTCACTAATGATTTTAGGTTGTCGAGCTCTGCCTTTCTGTCAATGATTTCTTAGTGGTGCTCAATCACGGAGTTACATAGTGTTACCTCACAGTGCCGTGCTAAGTACGATAGTGTTTTCATTTCTACCTGTCCTGTTTTAATGTCTACTGCATTGGTGGTATGCCATGTTGAAGTAACGATTGTTACATCACTTCAGCTCTAACCTACCCTGTTCTGAGCTCGTTTGATGGCACCTTAACAAAAATATTCTAAGCCTGCACAATAAAATTATTCTGCTGAGCAACAATACATATTTTTAATTTGATACTTTTTACACCCCATGTTTGCTAACTCATTTTTACTACTGCTGTGCATGTGTAAACCTGACAATGTACTGAAAAATACAGAAAATAAATAACAACGGACATTAAATGTGTTTTACTTTGCAATATGTTCAGAATAGGGCATATGTCCATATGACGTTCTCTGCTTCAAATTATCTTTCCTGTCATATCCCTGAATACTGGCCATTCACGCTGGGACACCATGTATGGTACAAAGTAATAACTGATCATGCAACATTAAAACTGCTATTAGGGTTGGAAGATCCACGAATCAGGTTAAAGTATTTGGCATTAAAACTGATTGAGTTCAGTTCTGAGGCAATCCATCACCCAGGCAGAACACAGGAATGCAAATAGCCTCAGTCAAAAGATTTGTGATCACAAGAAGTGGGTCACACCACTATGGAATGCCTGATTGTGCAAGCTCATGACATAAGGTACTGCAACACAGCCACAGTTTACTATACGCAGCACTCTGTTATACAAGCAAACAAAACTAGGAGCTCATGTTGTGATTGTTGGCCATGGGGATCGAAGAACATCGAAGGTGGTGAACATCTGTGCAGGATGTAGAACAATATCTAAAGATCTGTGTGCCATGTAAACAACAGTTTGAATTGAGCCAGCAGCATATTCCACCACAAACATCACTAGGTGATAGTAAATGATTTGAAATTATTGGAATGGACATCTTAGGTCCTTTTGGTCGGAAATCACTATGTACTGACAATAGATCACTACTTGGGAGAAGCAGCTACCCTGAATCAGCAGAATGACATAGCGGCTCAGGTCACGGTGAATAATTGCTCAGAACCAATCGTGAGGCTTGATGAAACAATTTTGTCATTTATTACATATTCGTAATTTAAAGACAATCATGTTACAACTATAAACAAATGGAAGAACAGGGAGAGTTAATGTAACAAGAAGGCTAATGCGAAAAACAACCATCATAATGATTATGAGTAATACTGGAGATGTATGTGTACATTAAATGTAACTTCAGCTTGGGCTCAGGAGTAATGGACAGCAGCTGGTCGATGAAATGTAGTAATACTGTACCGGCAGCTGTTATTTTCATGTTATTTTTTTAGGAAACTGGTTTCAACGTTCAATTATGTCATCTTCATACCTGTCACATGAATGACACTAAGTGCCACTCATGCATTTATAAGGCAAGGCACCAATATCTGTATCTGGTTTCGTAGATATACAAACTTCATAAGTATGTGTGCTCTTCACACATGTAACAGGAGTTGTGTCTGCCAATGAAAATTGAAACCATGTTTATCAAGTTGTGAATCATTCTTTGTGGGTGGAATGTTTAAGAGTTGGAAGAAGTACTTTTATGTACTTCACATCGATCTTAGAAGTTCTTGGGAGGTAACAATCAATATTCAGGCAGTCTACGCTTTGTTACCAATCGAAAAGCGAAAAATAATATGATCTTCTTATTTAACTATTAAAAACAACGTGTCTGGATGGAACGTTGCTTCTCTTATGATGGCCTTAGAAACTGCTATTGCCAATCAGCCAGAAGTTTCTTTCCTGAAACAGAGATTATGGGCTGAAGTTTAAAAAAAAAATGGTTCAAATGGTTCTGAGCACTATGGAACTTACCTTCTGAGGTCATCAGTCCCTAGAACTTAGAACTACTTAAACCTAACTAACCTAAGGACATCACACACACCCATGCCCGAGGCAGGATTCGAAACTGCGACCGTAGCGGTCGCGCGGTTCCAGACTGTAGCGCCTAGAACTGCTCGGATATTCATTTAATGAATGTTTGTCAAAGAAGTTCAGTGTTGCGGCCATATTCCTCCCTATCAGGAAAACGAAGAAATACATTGTTATTAGATTGATGCATAAGTTCGTAGCGTTTTTCTTTTGCATCTTGGTATTCCGGTTGCTAAAGGTTTATTTTCATTTTTTATTTGTAGTTTACTGTTGCTATCGGAGTTTACATGTTGCCAATTTGTCTTTTGAAGATAGTGAATGGAGCTGTGCACGCTAGAATATGGAACGCCAAGTGGAGACATCTGACTATTTCAGACGTATTCTTCTGTTTGAGTTCAATAGAGGGGTTACAGCAGCGGAGGCAGCCAGATATAGAGATGCGGCCCCTCCACGCCCGCACCAACGTGGTGACCAAACCAAAAGTTCTACTGTCACCTCCGTCAACATGTTAGTTATCTAGTAAGTGGATCACAGGATGCTGGGCTGTGATATTATCCGTACGTCTGGGTAAGACTACGCATTAACACGGTCCATCAGGTGATAGATAGTGGACGAAACGCGAGTGAGGGTAGCGATTTGAAGAGCAGAGTGAAAAAAGTGCCAAGGCCCGTGCCGTGGGAAAAAAACCTCTGCCACAGTGGGGTGGGTAGTAAGAGCAGTAGTGGCTTACTAGCTGCGATAGTTCATGCAAGGTTGGATTTGTTAGTATGGGTATCATGCATCATTACCGTGGCAAGCGATGGCGATGTATCTCAGTTGCTGCAGTCGCTACATACCTGGAACCATCAAGATCGTTATACAATAGTGGGAAATCGGCCATAGATCGTCTCACTGTGTGGGGGATGTGTGGAGCTTGTCTGCATGCAGTGTACGGTACGGCTTCCCTGCGTGGTGCCAGTTACTCGGCAGTGTATTCCAGCTGGATATCCAGTAATGGCGTCTGATTAACAGGGGTTCACCTGTACCGTTGTGTTTGGGTGTGCTTGGCCATAGATGTTAGGTCCTTACAAGTATGTCTTTTGGTCTTTTATGTTTCCATCTATGGTTGTGGTCGTAGTCCCCCAGATTCAGAATAAACGGGTTCTGCGAATGTCTGAAGTTTCTGTACAGTCTTGTGGTGAGTTTGTGGATTACCTCCGTGAGAGTCTAAAGTCGGTATTCCCGGTGAAGGTCCGCGATGCGTGTGTATCGTGGAGCATTGCTTATGATTTTGAGTACTTTGTTTTGTATGAGCTGCAGACGGCGCAGACGTGTAGGCGCAGCCTATCCCCAGACAGGAGCCGCGTACGTCATCAGGGGTCGGATAAGTGTCATGTACATGGACCTCGACACCCTTCTGTTCAGTGTGCTGCGCCTGTTGAGCATAGGATAGAGCTGTTTGAGCCTCGCGCTAGCTCGGTTGGTCATGTGTTGTATGTTGTCCCCCCAGAGTAATTTCCGCTCCAGCCAGATACCGAGGTATTTGACTTTCTCACGGAAACGTATTGGGCGTGCATGTAGAGTTATTGGTCTGCAGTAGCGGTGTTTGCGCAGTTGCTTCGGTCTTCTAGTGAAGAGAACGGCTTCGCACTTGTCGACGTTTACTCTAACACGCCATTTCTCCAACCAAGGCTCAGCCACTCTGAGTGCAGTCTGTAGGCGTGACGTAATGTTTGACGGTTTCCAGTCTTGCGCGAGGATGGCTGTGTCATCCGCGTAGATTGCCATCGTTGTGTTGTGTGTGGTTGGGAGATCGTTTATGTAGAGGATAAACAGTAGGGGCCCTATGATGCTTCCCTGGGGTACTCCCGCGTGTATACCGTGTCGTGTTGACTGTTTTCCCTGCACGTCAGTGTTGAAACTCCTGTCTGTGAGGTATGAGTGTATTAGACGCAACAGCCCGTCGGGGAATCCCGCGTCGCTGAGTTTGCGAATGAGGCCGTTGTGCCATAGACGGTCGAAAGCCTTTTCGATGTCCAGGAACACCGCCCCAGTAGCTTTGTTTATGTTGAAGCCATGTGTTAGATGTTCAACGACCCGTAAGAGTTGTTGTGCCAGAAATATTTGCGTCGTGTGTGGGGAGAAAGCCATTGGACAGAGCACGGCAAGAAAATGAGTTTCTCGTTTTAAGCACGATCATTTTGGCATTAGCGACTCTCTAGTTCAGGAAGACCTTCAGGATTCGATGTAGATCGTTTAAACGCATTAATCCACAATTATACACGTCAGTGCACTCGAGAACTGGCAAAAGTCGGATGTATGGGTACTGCAACCTCTAAGTGAAAATCTCAAAAAATCAACGAATGGTCAAATGTGCATCTCTGTTTGCTCGTCATCAATTGGCTCATGAACGGTGCCAAATATTCCTATCCTGTATCGTTACTGGTTACAGGAATTGGTGTCTTTATCCTGACATAAGGAAAAGAAAGGAATGATGAAGTCCACACAAATCACCAACGCCCCGTACAAAGACTTGCGCGCACCTGCAAAAGACAATGTTATGCATCTGGTGGAACAGCGACGGTGTGCTGTACTATGAATTAATTCCTCGATGTGTATCCATCGTTGCTGACATTCACTGTCGACAAACGAAACATCTTGCAGACGCAATCCAAGAACTACGACCAGGAAGACTGCGTGAAATGATACTGCAGGATAACATCCATCCGCACTGTTAGACTGACAAAACGTTATACCGGTGTTGTGTAAGTAATTGCGCACCCAACTTATTAACTTGATATTGCGCCCTCAGATTTTCACTTTTTCCTCTCTCTATCGAACAACCTTCAAGAAAATCCCTTTCCGGATGAAAATGCGTTCCGAACTTGGCTCGACGAGTTCTCCTCAAACCCAGGAGCGGAACCGAAAAGTTACCGCGGCGTTGGAAGATTGTTGCAAATAGTGAAGGAGAATATATTATTGATGAGTAAAGTGTCTGTTACGTATTATCTGTTTTGTCTATTAAACTTATGGACCAACCCAATAGATAAAGATGTGGTAGTGTGGTATTCCAATGAGAAACTTGAAACATTTCAGCTCTGAGCAAGAGAAACTCTGACTAAAGTTTAGGGAGTAGTTACTCAAGAACGGGGTATACATGTACACGTCGTAACACTGGTGCAGTATGTGATAATTTCCTCTAGGGAGAAGGTAGTCTGAGACCATGTAGACGTAGATTCGATGACGAATATCTTCAAAAGCAATGATCTCGGTGTCAGGGGAAAGTCCCGGTCTCTCGATGTGAATTCCGTAGAAGCACGTTCTAAGTTGAAGTTCTCCGCCTCAGCTTTTGCTAAGAGAAATTTAGGAACTGCGTACCGCGCTGACAAGTTGTATCATAATTTTAACCTAACTTCTGTATTATCTTCTCATGCTTCATTCTTATCTTAGTGTCACATGACCTGATAAGAGGAAATGATACCAACAGATTTATTATGAAACATAGACTTATGTATTTACTACTGAAAGAATACAACTGAGTCCTTCAGTCGAAAATAACATAATAGAATCACGGCATATTTAATAAAGAGTCATTGCAGAACTCTTACTATATTGTAACAAATATTTTTGAGGTAATAGAAAATATGTAGGACAAAATTTTAGTAGCTTATGCTGTTCTAAAACAGTGCATGAGCAATTACCACACCTGCTGGGAAAACGAGTCCTTCGTGGTAACTCCCAGCTACAGTTCTCTCGCTAAAGGAGTGTCACACAACGCTGGTACTGGACTGATCTGACATCTGGGGAGCTACGTCGGTGGCTGTTGTTGAAGTGGTTAAAGACGAAACACAGACGTGTCTTCTGTTAACATGTTATCGTCAAATTGCGTCCTTGATGCCTATGACCACATGTGCGGTTTTTCTTTTTCTTCTTCAGTGTGTCAATAGCACACGTAAATGATGCCCGCCGTAATTCTCCACGATAACAAACTGATGTAGATAAGATCTTTCTCGCTTGCTGTTTGCCGGTCTTTTGTGTGTTATACGTATAATCTGAGAGACCCTGAATCTGATAAAACGCGATAATCTGCAGATAGAATTGTTGGGGTAACCCGTGAAAAATACTGTTCGCATTGATGAAAATGCTACAGTTTTCCCACGAGAGTAGAACGGTATTTTCCTAGCGGGAGAACATAAGGACCTACAACTTAAGATATTTTTTCCCATAGTGGGTAAATCCGGCTTACTTAAACAAATGACCCAGCCTTATTGTACAAAAAGCGTTGCTTTCTTTGATCTCTGTTGCAAGATAAATGTTTAACCATTATTTCAATGTCATACTCAAGAATCATTTGAAAAAGTTATGTTTCATAGCTTATCTTAGGCAATAAGTATATTTACCTGACGTTATGGTTACTTGAAAAATACTTACAGAAGTCTAGCATGTTTCACACACACTGCTAAAAGGGAAAAATGGAAAAAAATGAGAAAAAAATTGTCTTGCTTTCTCATATGAAATGGACAATAATTGATATGACAAAATCATGTGGAAATCATAGCTAGTATATATCTTCAACATTTCCTTACTTACTTGGATTGAAGACCAAGAGTTTATATTTTGTTTCGACCTTGTCTGAAATTTATGTCGTGAGTTTGCTGTTAATGAGTGGATAACTGTCTGAAGCAGCATGAAAGCGATCTACTGCACTGTATAATCCGACATTCACTGTAAATGTGGTCTGGGAGCAGTCGCTGCCACATTTATTTGATGTACATCTACAACGTTTTCTCAAAATTTGACTGTGTATGGATAATTTACTGTTTCTTATCCTGATACGCAACACATGAGGACAGCAACCAGCTGTTTGCTTTGTACGGGTGCCAGTGAGAGTGGCTTGCTATTTGCGGGAAGTGGAGGATGTCTCAGAGCTCGCATAGGTGTTAGATCTTTGCTTGATCACTTTCTATCCCACCTGCCCCCTATGTTAATTTCGGTACTCCAGAATTATTCCTCTCTGAGTTTAAAGAACTTCTAGATGAAGTTGACGCCGTCTGTGAGGACGTTGTTCTTCTAGCCACGGCAAGGGATCACGAACTGTGGTTTAGAAGAAATGCTGTGTCTCGCGTCCTTGAACAGTCATTTAGTAATGCTTTTCAACCAGCAACATTCGAGGTGTTTCACAGTTATTATATCTGCCGTTGCATATACCTGTGTTTTCTCGCAAATTGGTTGCGTAGGACGCACACTTTACAATTAAGGGATTGACAGATATAGATGTACGCAACTCAGTCGCTGTAAGTATGCGTAGGTAGGTTTTTTCAAATAAAGTTTCCAAAAATACTACGTTCCATATCTTATGATCACGTACAGCCATTTAAGCTTCAATTCCAGAACTGGTGGAGATTTGGTAATTGCCAAAATGTAAGTAGAGCCTTTTGTTGCTTGCACTATTCGCTGCTTTCATAAAGACTGTTCAATTTCTGCGTGTGTGTGTCAAAAGCTTTAATCCATAAAATTCTTTGTGTGTCTATGACTGTTCAGTGACTCTTTTCGCTGTTTGCAAATAGTGTGAATATGCATGTATAACTTCAAACTATACAACGTTTAGTGAGCATCCGCCTCCATCGAAGAAAAAAAAACTAGAGCTATCTAACTTTAGATAGCTTATAATTAACAAATATAGCCCTTTACTAAATGTCTGTTAATAATAAATAACACTAATTTTTACGTTAACGTGTGTTAATTTCTTTTCTACTCAAGGCTTGAATGGAACTGAGTCTCTTTGCCATCGACGGCCGAAGACGCGTTAGTGGCAGAAACCATGGACCTCCTAGGTTTGGCGGTACTGCTACAAGCGGGTCTAAATATGCTACTTAACCACAGGACTCACAAGATGGCCGTCTGTAGCACTATAAAGGTTGCAATATAATCATCTGAAAAGCAGAAGTCAGTTCACTTCGGGCAGCCATCTCATCTGGATCAGTGTACTGTGTGTATCCTGTTTGCTATTTAAAGGGAAATCTCTACAAAAGTAATTTCAGTAACTAATATTCAATTTTCTCAAATATATATTTCCAAATTAATGTTCCTAATTAGGCTGGCGACCGTTCACTTTTTTTCATTCACTTATAATTTTACCACTTCTGTTAACTCCTAAGGTTAAGGCCCGTTTGGTTTACTGTCAACTTCACAAAGTTCGAAATTATAGTCCGATACCCTGTTCTATGAGCCACACGCACCGTCGAACTTTGAAATCCTCGCATAGGGTAACATTATATGTGGCAATCGTGACAGGACATTCGTTAAAGTCTCACACACAAAAAATTTTTTTTTTACTTTATTGTTAGTTTAAAACCTGTACAACAGGCAGGCTGTCAGCAGCACTCTACGCTGTTCTTCAGCCATAGAATACACAATGAGAAAAAAACGGTAAGAAGACACATAAGTTACAGAACGGTGGGCAATAAAACAGTAGACACATAAAGACAAATACGGAGCCGTTCACACGCGACGAGAATCCACACCACACTAAAATGCATATTGTAACATAAATATTAGGTGTAAAATAACTGTAAGACGAGCATTGAATGTCCAGCGGCGCGAACTTGCATTAGATCGGGCAAAATAATTAACAGAAAACTTTACAGGCCTTTAAAAGATAAAATATAAAGTGTTAACAAAATTAAAATGGATATAAAGACGGCAGTAGGTCAGAACGAGCGAAACGAAAAAGTGCCTAGTGTACCAGGTGGCAGTAGTACACTAGATGAGAGCACAAATGACGCCATGGGACGGCAACAGGCTTATGTTGAGTACCATGCGCACGTCAGTGATCAACCTCAGGTTATGAGCCCGTCGCAAATATAAATGTCGTGTGACTAGGACCTCCCGTCGGGGAGACCGTTCGCCGGGTGCAAGTCTTTCGATTTGACGCCACTTCGGCGACTTGCGCGTCGATGAGGATGAAATGATGATGATGAGGACAACACAACACCCACTCCCTGAGCGGAGAAAATCTCCGACCTAGCCGTGAATCGAAACCGGGCCCTTAGAATTGACATTCTGTCGCGCTGACCACACAGCAACCGGGGCCGGACTCAGTTGCAAATAAAACAAGGTATGAAGGACGACACGAATGAAGGCAGTGGTTATGTTAACGAATACATGGATATGTTCAGTTCATCAAAAGTCAAAAGTGAGCCAAGCGAAACACGAGAAGTAGAATATGAGTATCAGGATACCTTAGAGGAAGATAGTGGAAAACCACTGAGCATGAACGATTTGTAAAAATGTTGTCTCCACAAACTGCAGCACAAGGTAGTAATATTAACAATCAGATTAAAAGACAAGGTGTTAAAATCAGTAAACAGATCGAAAAAGTAACCTCAAAAGTAGGTTTTGTGAGTAATGTAATCAAGGATTTAAAAACTGAAATAGATACTATCAATAACAATGTCACAACTATGCTGGGCAGATTAATGAAATCAACAATAGGTTTGATGCCGAAATAGTGAAAATTCAAGACACTGTAGAACCTCCGATTGTAACAAAAGTTGATGAAAAGGTTTTTGGCCTCAAAACCGAAATAGTAAACAAATGTAAGACCGAAATTTCTCAACAGAGTCAAACAGTGAATGATTCTGAAAAGGAACTGAGTAAACAAGTTTTTTTTTTAATCGTATGGCTAGGGCCCCCCGTCGGGCAGACCGTTCGCCAGGTGCCGGTCTTTCAAATTGACGCCACTTGGCGACCTGCAGTCGATGAGGATGATAGGATGATGATGAGGACAGCACAACACTCAGTCCCTGGGCGGAGAAAATTCCCCGACCCACCCGGGAATCGAATCCGGGCCCAGAGGATTGACAACCCGTCACGCTGATCATTCAGCTACCGCGGGCGGTCTGTAAACAAGTGACAACATGCGAAAAGAAGTGTGAACAGAACACTTCCCAAATTAAAGGTAAAATGAGCGACCTTGAACGGAAAATAAGAGAAAAACCGAATTATGTCACTGATAGAATAACGTGTAACAAATTGCTAGAGGATGAAGAACAGTTCGATCCAGCAAAAAGGCATAATGGATGGCACCCGTTAAATTTTTTGAAAAACTGTGAAAGGAATTTTCCTGATTACGTAATGGATCAGGAAAAGATAAAATTGGTCATTAGCGCCTTAGCTGGCGATGCGAAAAGATGGGCCTAAATGTGGATACAGAACAAATGACGTTTGGCGAATTGAAACAGAAATTCATACAGGAATTGGTTGGAGCAAAAACAGGATTGCCTATGGCGGGAGTTTATCATGGCCGGGTTGTATGACAACTGAGGCGGAAACTCAATGAAAGAGTTTTGCAAAATGTGGTGTCGAAAACTTGAGAAACAGACGAACGGAATCCAAAATAGTGTGGGAACTATGGAGAAAGCTCCCAGAGGATTCAAAACATTACATGAGAAGTAATCACAAAAGATTCTCATCATTTTTGGAAGGGTCGAAGACGAGGACCACTGGAGAGAGAACCGTGATTGTCGTCAAAATAATAACTGGAATCGGGATAATCACGAGAACAATGAACAGAATGACAATGAACATTACCGCGTACATGTGATGCAAAGAGATGTCGCGGGAACATGTTATTCCGCGGTAGAGGATTTGCACCACGAAACAATCAACACCAAAATGATGCGGAAAACTAAGGCCCGCATGTTTTACAAGCCAGATTCGCGGGGACAAATATTACCGGCCCAAACTAAAGAAATCGTACCAGTCAAAACAATGTGAATTTAAGACACGAGTAAGCGGCAGCGCAGTGCCACAGGACTGTACACACAGAACAACAGGTGCGTGCATAAGTGAGTCACAGGTGACAGGCTATGCTACAGGGGCGAGCATGCGAACTGAGTAACCGCGTGCAATGAACTTGGCAGGGCGTTCAGTGTCCGTAGCGTGGCTCCAGTAGCGGCAGCAGCGAGAGATGAAATCACAAGGGAATTCAGTGGACCTGTTTCGCTGGGAAATATCACCGAAATGAGAAAGGAATCGGACATGTTAAGTAAAAGCGCAAGCGTCGGCAACCAAGCAAAGACAGACAATTTTTGTGAAAAGGAGTCTTTAGGGATCGCGGAGTGGCGTGATGATTTGTATACAGTTTAAAACAGTGGGAAGATTTTAGAAAGCGTTACACGGCCAGGGAATTAATAAAAGGGAGAAACGAGAGTGGAAACGTCGAAAAGAGGGCGTTAGTAGTAGTTAGCGCCGCGCAAGGTGCACAGGCAGCGATTTCAGATAAAGTGGTTGGTAATGGAGAGGAAGGTGCCACAGAAAGCATGCAGGCTGCCGATGTTAAAGAAACTGGTGCTAGAAACAGAAAAATGGTCAGTGTAAATAGGGGTCGGCCGGAATGGCCGAGCGGTTCTAGGCGCTACTGTCTGGAAACGCGCGACCACCCCGCAGGTTCGAATCCTGCCTCGGGCATGGACGTGTGTGATGTCCTTAGGTTAGTTAGGTTTAAGTAGTTCTTAGTTCTAGGGACTGATGACCTCAGATGTTAAGTCCCAAAGTGCTCGAGCCATTTGAACCATTTTTTTATAAATAGGGATCTGGGTATCGATACTGCCGATGAGGCGATTTTAGCTGATGAAAGACTCGTACAATTAGCTGATGTTGATGGTCAAGAGAACATAGATTCAGATGAGTATGTGCGAACCGCCGAAATCTATGAAGATTATACTAAATAGGAAGTTAAGGTTGATGTCATCGGAAGTAATACTGAAGTTAGTTTAGATGAAGAACCGCCTGTGACTGAGAATGAAATAGAAATTTTAGGAAAGAGTCGAAATTTTGAAAGTATGAAAACTGATGAAAGGTCAAAAGAGGAGCTTGATTGTTGTCTAAGAATAGCGTTCATATTAGAATCAGAAAGTGAATATGAAAAAATGATAGTTCAGATGAGGAATATGTAGAAATGGAGCAAAGGCAACAAAGTATAACGGAAGATGTGTCTGAAAAGCAAAATGAAGTCTTATCCAAGCAAAATCCGGCAGTAAATACCGAACCGAAAAAGAAAGAGCCACCAGACAATACGATAACGGGGGCAAGAAATGATTAGAGTTGTGAAAGACGTCGAAATCAGAAAACCGAATAAGCCCCCAGAAGTATGTGATTTGCCAGTAAATAACATATCTTGGAGCTATCTGATGGTCGAACAAGATTTGTTATGGGAAGAACAAGAAAATTCAGAAAATAGGACTATCAGACAAAATACCATCCCAGTCGAAATTTACAGTATTAAACTGCAAGTACTTTTTGACACTAGATCCCATATTAGTGCCACTTCACAATCTTTCTTTGAACACATTTCCAATAAACCTGTGTTTGTTACGATATCAGTAAATGGTGTGAAAATTGTAGAGGTAACTGGCAAATCAAGCAAGCCTATTCGAAGATAAGTGTTGGTGGAATTTGAAATTAATGGGCGAAAATTTGAACGTAACTTCCTGGTAGTGCCTGAATTGAATATGAGATGATTTCAGGAATCGATGGGTTAGATAAGAGCAAAAGTATAATAGAAGAAACCTTACAATTTCCACCCTGAGTGGAACTAGATCTGAGGGACAAAAAAGACTTAGTAAGAAAAAGAATAAAACAAAAAGTGGAAGCCAGATTTAAAAGGCATGAGAAGGTCCTTAAAGTGACCAAATTCAAAATTGGGGATTTTGTTCTAGTAAAAACTCACGAAAAATCAAGTGAAGTAAACAAAGAAATTTCTAAGCTCAAATATATTTGTAATGTTCCCTTTGAAGTGCAAGGAACTCCGCACACTAACCCATATTATGTTGTTTACCATAAGTCAAAGAAGACATTAGGTGTTTGTAACATTATAGATTTGAAACCTTACGTCCATAGAAATGAGTAATAAGGGGCAACATTAAAAAGTGTATATAGAAGTAATCAAATAGTATCTTACTCTGTATATTTTTGTTCACGATGTTATGTTATCAAGTGTTGTTATGCTGGAAAACTTTTCTGTTATGAGACTACTGATACATGTCTGTAAGTTTCAGATTCTGTGTAATATAATTGGCTATACAAATTATATGTAAACTCCAGGCTATAACATACATGAGGACTGCATTGATGGAATACTTGCAGCATAATCAGGGGGACTGCCAAATACGTCAATAGGCGGACAAGTGTTGAAGATGAGAATAAAGTAGGACTGCCAAATATGTCAACAGGCAGACAAGTGTTGAAGTTGAAAATAAAGGTGGACTGCCTAGAATATCGAAGTGGCAGTAATGAAAAGTTTATATAGTGTACTGAGTGTTAAGTTTTTTATGATGAACTGCATGAGTATTTAAAGCAGACAAAACATAGTTTCTTAATGATTATACAGTTAAAATAGGTATGAACTTATCATGTGAAAGGAAAGCATTAAAAATATTGAGACATCTTATCATCCAAATGAAAATATTGTGTAATGTAAGCTGTATACGTAAGCAATATGTAAATTCCTATATACGTTTTCATAACATGGACACATTAATAGAACAATATATATTTTCTGAAAATGACAAAAATTCATGTTTTGGTACTTGAAGAAACAGTGTTTTATGTAAACATTTATGTGAAGTCTTTGCTGTGTAATGTATCCGCAAATTTTTTCTGGTCGCCCAACACTGTTTTGAAGTGTTATTGATGTTTCATTGATGTATCTCTTCCGGGAAACCTCAATGAAGCATGGGGCATGTGTAACACGTATATCGATTAGGAGTAGGTTTATTTTAAGTAACTGTATATCTGCAATTTATGAAATGTGCATTCTGCGTTGATTGAACTCCATGATGTATGGCAAGAAAATTAGACTTTTGTAATGTATACATGGAAAAAAAAGCAAAAGAATATGTTGAAATTTTAGAATGAATATGTTTATGAAAGAAGTATGTTTGTGAAAAGCTGGTTCATGCTTAGGGCACTTGTCTTTGTAACATGTAAACGCTGCAGAGAAGTCCCTCCGCAACCAAAGTGGCATGACGCGATGTAAAAGGTGGGTTTGGCTGTCGAACTGAGCGGGTCCTTTGTGTGAACGGCACGCAGTGTATGGCAAGCATTAGCACGGTGCACCTCCACAGTACTAAGAGAGGCAACTGGAAGCTGCATTAGAAGGGATTTGCCGTGGGCGTGGATCTGGCTATTATTTGGTATTCACGGAATAATGGAATGGCTCTAATATGTTGAAAATCCGACGCCAAGAAGAGATTTTATAGAGCATTCGCACATCAAGAGCCGTGACTACAGTTAGCCGCCATTTCGCCTGCCACTAATCTTCGCCACTACTTCACAGTCTTCATACATTCAGTTACGTAATGTATATTGGTATGGACCAGTTAATTCGTGTGTTGTTTCAATAATAATCACATAACATGTCAATTCGTCTTCGAAAACATAACTTCAATCCTGATCACGAACCTACGTAGGATCCTCATCAAAATGCTACTGAAACTGAGTATCATGATTTAAATGGGCAATTATGGCATTCATGTGTTTAAAAGTGATTTTTGTCCACTACTCCAAGTGAGATTGTTAAGGTAGGAAGTTTAAGTACAAGAATTTAAAGATCAATCAATAGGAAAGTGAAAACCTTTAAAAACTAAAACCATAAAAATGAAGTTGAATAGGATTTTACTAAAGTATCCTTAGTTTATTATAAATTATAGTTTTGTAGGATTACAGAGAAGGATTGTGTAAATTTTATTGCCAAGAATACCTGCTTCAAAGGTGATTAAAGTACAAATATACATAAATCTTTAATGAACTGATTTGTGGTAGTAATGTTAGACATGAAGTTATTCACATTTTTTGAAGATAGTGTAATTATGGTACCCATCATGAATGGTCCCTTTTGAAGTTTATTAAGCCCAGTATTGCATTTTATTACCTTGCAAAGTAATTTGAGTGAATGATTAGGTTTTAGAGATACTTTATACTTTTGCAATAATTAAAGAACCTTGGCTAGTGAAACTATCCCAGTTTTTGGATCCCCATCATATTGTCCTCCTAGTAAGAAAAAAAAAATGAACTATCAATGTTACTAAGGAAAAGTGCTATATGTAGAGGAGATTAAACAGTGTATTTAAGATGTTATTAATCTTTATTTGTGTTATTCATGTCAGTCAAGATAGAAGTTCCCTCGTGTCCAAAATTAGTTCTGCACTTCATGCAGTGATGTTTCAATATCTTGATTAAGTAATGATATTGATTGTGGCCGTTATTAGTATGAGCTCGGTGTAATTTTGCTCCCCATAATTTACTGGTGTGTGTGTTATTGGTAAATGCTGCTACACACAATACAGAGTACACTGTGTCAGTTTGTATCCTGTTTGCTATTCAAAGGGAGCCGACCGGTGTGGCCGAGCGGTTCTAGGCGCTTCAGTCTGGAACCGCGCGACCGCTACGGTCGCAGGTTCGAATCCTGCCTCGGGCATGGATGTGTGTGCTGTCCTTAGGTTAGTTAGGTTTAAGTAGTTCTAAGTTCTAGGGGACTGATGGCCTCAGATGTTAAATCCCATAGTACTCAGAGCCATTTGAACCATTCAAAGGGAAATCTCTACAAAAGTAACTTCAATAACTAATATCCAGTTATCTCAAATATATATTTTCAAATTAATGTGCCTAATTAGTCTGACGACCGTTCATTTTTTTCATTCACTTATAATTTTACCACTTCTCTTAACTCTCAAAGTTAAGACCCATCAACATCACATAGCTGCGCTAATCGAGGCTGCCGACGGGCTTCAGCAGCAGCAGCTGCGGGTTCTGCAGCCCGGTATTGTTCAACAAGCAGCATAAAAATTAGAAAGCTCACACTGGTTGTACTGAAACGTTAATTTCACAACAGGCTTCCAAAATATTGCAATAACTAACGTTGCCAAATTATTTGCACGCAATAAATTGCAAATCTGAAATTTTGTTGCCAAAGCGCATTAGTTTACTACAGAACAGAGCAAGAGTTTGCTATTGTTTCGTTTAAAATTACTACCGAAAACCGGTACGTGTTGCCAGTCGTTCTTCATTCAAAATGTTAAATGGAAAACTCAGATATTAAGTAAGAGGGCGAGAATACAATAATAGGAACTTGATACCTTCTACTGCATTACACAAAACTATATGGAAATGTCTCGGCAACAGAGAAGATAAAATGGAAAGTAGGCAAGAAAAACGATTTAATACAATATCAAGTATGCAGAAAATAGAACTGAAACTATAGTTAATAGATACCACATTTCACCAGTTTCAGATGGCAGGGGAAATAGTGTGAGTCGTCCAAGATCGCTTTAAATGTTTAATGTGGTTAACTGTTAAAGAAAATGGTATTACAGAGGTAGTGGAAGTGTATACAGCCATGGCTCTATGAAGGAAAGGAAGGCAGAGAGAAATGGTAGTGTTTGAATAGAAATGTTTAAAGTTGGAGCCAAACTTATACAGAAGAAATTTTCAAAAATAGGTACTGAATACCTGCGGAGCAAGACAATTTCTCGCAGCCGGTACAGTATTCTACCTCACAAGACAGGAAACAGCCTAGGTATAAAATTTCAGTATCCATGCTGCAATCATATAGAAATATATATGTATAACCACTGCATGCAAGAGGAAAAGTACCAATCAAAAATGTAGCCATAGAACCAGTTTATGAGATTTTATAATTAGGGTAGTGGAAAACATCTGACAATGTCTTAAAAACTATGGTTCAGATGCGTGTGAAAGGAAAGTCTACAATGAAAGTGTATCACTAAATTAGACTTACGGCAGTAAGGCTCGCACCATAACGGACAACTGTTCAAAAACGGAAGGTTTCCGAGCGATCAGCGGAAAGAAGAAAGAAAAAAAAAAAAGAAAAATAGTAAACAAATAAATGGATCACGAGACAGTCTGAAGTAGAAGGTACAATTGTGGACCTGCGAAATTATTTGCTGTATTTCTCTAGGTAAAAAGAGAAGGAGACGGCAATCTAATGTGAGATGCGGAAATGACATTACAAAGTGTGCACGAGAAATATACGTGAAGACCATGATGCTTGGAACTGTCTAGTGGAGGCCATATTCAATCGTGGTTACAAAATGTCTGATGATGATGATGACGCGAAGATAAAAGCAAGGCTGATAAAAGGCTTGAAAAGAGTCAGACTGACAGTTATACCTCCCCTCGTCCATAATGACAATGGGTCCAAGAAATTTATTACGTATTACTCTGGGTACACTTGCCGTATTTCTAGAATTAGGTAACTGAAGATGTCCGCGTCACTTACTGTAACTTATTGCCTGTACAATAAAAGTCAGTTATATCTAATGATGGACGTAGGACTCAAGCAGTCTCATGTCATATCGAAAAGAAAATAGTACAAAGTAACAATGAAGTCATAGAACCAGTTTATGACATTTGCGTTTAGGGCAGATGACGATAAAATATGGAAATGACGTAGTGGATAACGACGGAACTTCATGAGACTTGGGACGATGCTGTTGTATACAAAGAAGGCAAGGCTAGAAAATTGTAACGAAATGCATGTAAACCTGCAGAGGACCGATACATGATACAAGGATAAGCAGTTGACACTCAGTACAAACAAATGCAACATAAATAGGACCAGTGATCCATAATTATGATTACAAGATTGCCACTACGCAGTGGAAGCAGTCACATCCAGATATGGGAGTGTGTATATGAAGCAGTTTAAAGTGGAAGTACCACATAAAACTAACCTTATGAAAGACAGATGTCAGATAGGCTCATTGAGATAATTCTGAGGTAGTCCCACCAGCAAGAAGGTAACTTACGACAGTCTTGCTAGAGTGATGCTTTAATATCGCTCTTGTGGAACTCGAACATGTATGGGACTGACAGTAGAAATAGAGAACATTCACAGAAGAACAGTGCATTTTCACAAGTTCGTTTAACAACCACCAAAAAGTCATGGAGATGACCAACTCCAGACAAGAGCGCTCTGCCAAACACGTTGCGCGTTAGGTATAAAATTCCGTGGGCCTACATTCCTGGAAGAGTCAACCTATGTATTGCTTCTTTCTACAAACACTGACTGAAAAGAAACCGCAACAACAAAAAATAATTAATGCAGAGTAATCACATTTCGGGAATACATTCGTCTAGGTAACGTATTGAAGTGATTAACACTGCAACAGCACAGGTTAATGTAAGCGCGAGATAAGGCACAACAAATGTGACACGCAGTTACGTTAATAACGTTGTAACCGCCAGAATGTTGAATGCAAGCACGCAGCCGTACATACATTGTGATGTACAGGCGCCGGAAATCAGTTTTTGGGATAGAGTTCAATGCCTGTCGCACTTGGTCGGTCAATACAGGGACAATTAATGCTGGCTGCGGATGACGCCAGAGTTCTAGTCCTATGATGTCACATATGTGGTCGAATGCAAACAGATCTGGGGAGCGAGCATGCCAAGGCAACATCTCGACACGCTGTAGAGCATGTTGGATTACAACAGCGGTAAATGGGCGAGCGTTATCCTGGTGTTTTCCAACAGGATAACGCTCGCCCATATACCGCTGTTGTAATCCAAAATGCTCTACAGAGTGTCGAGAAGTACTGTTAATGAATGGCAGCACAGCGAAGCGAATCACCAGACTGATGATCAAATTTGTAGTCAGAGTGTGTGAGATAACACCGAGAGTGCTCCTGTTGTCGTACGAAATCGCAGCACAGACCACAATTGCAGGTGTAGGTCCAACGTGTCTAACACGCAGGCAGGTTCATTGCAGACCCCCAGCTGATCTCTTTCTAACCGACACACGACCATCACTGCCACCGAGGCAGAACCAGCTTTCATCAGAAAGCACAACAGATATCAACGTTGCCCTCCAGTGAGCCCTCGCTTGAGGTCGCAAACGGCGGTCCTTTCGCGATCAGTCGATTGCACGCTACAGGGCGTCTGGCTTGGAGTTGTCCTCGAAGTAATCGATTTGTAGCAGTTCGTTGTGTAACTGTGGTGCCAAATGCTGCTCAAACTGGTGCTTCCAGACGCAGCCAGAGCAATACGCTGAACACGACCGTCTTCACTCTCGGTACTGCTACATGGTCTTCCGGAGCCGGGTCTTCTTGCGACCTTACATTCTCGTGACCACTGCTGCCACAAATGATGTACAGTAGCTACATTCCTACCAATTCTTTGTGCAATAGTTCAAGAGGAACATCCAGCTTCTCGCAGCCCTGTTACACGACGTCATTCAAACTTAGTGAAGTGTTCATAGTAGCGTCTATGTTGCCTTAAAGGCATTCTTGACTAAAATCAACTCACAATGTCCAATCCCAAAGGTAACTAACGCTCACGAATGTTACTGAGTATATTTGCATCCTCATAGCGGCGCTTCCAGCGCCACTCCTATGCGACTGGCTCGAAAACTGAAAAGACGTCATCTTTCAGATGTGAGAACATGCCTAGCAGCTTTCGTTTATATCGCACAAGTCCTTCTAGGTGATGTGATTTTTTTCTTCAGTGTATATCTCGCGAAAAAGCCTCCCCCTACTATCTGCGACTGGAAAAAGAAATGGTGGCAAGTGACGGAGGTACAAACAATTAACCCCCCCCCCCCCTGTTCACCGTAAGGTAACTCGTGGAGTGGTGCAGACGTAAATGTACATGTAAATAATGAGTGGATGTACATGTGTAAACGAAAAAAACTGAAGAATAAGCTAAACTGGACCAAAAGTAGGTGTACAATGAGCAGTGTATTAACAGTTTGAAGTTAAGGCAAAGGCACATGGACGTTTGACAGAAAATGGAAAAGTTTGCTTTGAGGGACGAGGTGCGGCACTTGAAACGTAACAGCCCATTGAGGCATATTTAAAATGAACATTTCCCAGACTAATTCAGGATCGCACATGTGAACAAAATATGTAACTCGTCTAGAAAATCTAATAACTGAGAAAATAACTGTTTAATCTATTTCAGATCAAAGTGTAGAAGCTCTGTAAATGAAGGGAATAATTCCCGTGAAGGGACTCTCCAGTAATTAATAGAAAATATAAATGTATTATTGTAATTTCTTATGTGAGAGTTTATTCTCGAAAGAAATAACATACATGTACTAATATCATAGTGTACTTACTGTACTGAGCAGACCTACGTTTATATATGTATTTTCAGTTATTTTGTAAAAATTTTAATTGTTGATTAATCAAATGTTCATCTTAAACAATGCTGAGGATTGTTCAGGATTGTTAAGAAAGTATAAAGGGTGGCTGCCATGTTGGCAGGGAGAGTCAGTCTGGTTTTGAGTTTTGAACAGTGAACGTGTAGCTGCTCCTATTGTATTGTATTGTTAAGTATTGTCTGCCTTTGTAATAATACTTTAATTTTTTTTATGGTGTAATAAATGTGTTTAAAAAACATAATACAAGATGATTTTTAATTTTAACTTTTCCGAAGTTAAAATTTTTTACAGTTACTGAGAACTTAGGACTTCAGCTGCGACAGATCTGCAGGAAGGATGAATACACAAAAACCCGAACGTATAAATGCTTAACCCAAGAATAATTACGGTGTAATAGGTACGTTATACACATTGTACCAGTGTGGAGCACCCCTTATATCATGGAGAGTGTCCAATGTCAGGTACCTTTCTGCAAGTCGCTTGAACAAGCTACTTCCGCAAGTTCATTGGGCATGGAAACACACGCACAACAATGTGGCTTCCGTACATTTCGTTATGTAAAAGTAGCTTCCGCAAGTTAGTGTAAACAGTTCCTAGTTTCTTGAAGCTTGCTGAATCAGCTGCTGAACTTGCCAGTTGCTGCAAATTTTTGTGAAACGTGTAAAAGTGTTGTGTCGACAGTGCAGTGTTGAAATACGTGTGGTCCAGGGAAAAATTCGCGGTTATAGCAAAGAGTCTAGTGCTTTCCTGTGCTGCGGGTGAAACGTATCACTCACTGTCTGGTCGTTAGGATAAGTATGAGATGAACTGTTGACTCCAGGTGTCAGTCTGCCACATTTATAGGCTTATATAATTTTTTTAACATTCTTATTTCATTTATCTCATCTTTCAAAGGCTCGATTTATTATACTGATATTAATTCCGTTACATCTCTGCTCTGGCTCGACTGTTACTAATCGGTACTTGAACCTAAAACACCGACAGTTCTCATTTTGTAATTCCAGAATCCTTTCACAAGAAGCGAAACTAGCTTATCGTTAGTATTTATGTAGAGAACACATGTATACTTTAGGATCGTTTTCCAACTAACAATCTTCATGATATAAGCAACTTTACAAAAGGCATTGTTGATTAACTGATTTTACGAATTTCAATTCCAAAATGCCAAAAGCCGCGTAAAACTTTATGTTCCGATGTGAGAGGAACGAATTAACACGTAATTCCGTGATGTTACTCTGCATTCACCAGCAAGTTTTTGACTGTAATCCGCAATATCTTCCTTTTTCAGTAATGAAGGACGTAACCAGTGGTTGTTAAAACAATACACAAGTAGTGGCGAATCAGCCACCGGGATCCAGTATTCCGATAGATTTTGTGAGCCAGTTTTGTTACACTTTTGTAACCATATTAAGGAATAAACATACAATTCTGAAAGAGAAACATCTTGTCAACCTGAATTTCTTGAAATTTCTCTTGGCATTACCAGATCATTAGCTACACTCTCAAGAAATCAGCAAATTTTAGTCGAGCGGATACTCACAAATTCTTTCGCAGCAGCTGCAGCATAGGAAGAAGATCGGCGAGAAACGAAGATGAGTATCTGCTATTTGACTGTTACACCTGTAGTCATACAAATGCACACCCAGACTACTGAATATGCTGCTTGGTATCATGGATTTGGCTATAGGTGATAAAGTATTTACTAAAATTTAGCATACCCTGACGCCTAAGTAAGGAGAAGTAATTCGAGGCAACACTGGTCGACGCCCATTGAACTGAGTCTGTATTCTGCTGAGGTGTTAATCGCAGCATGAGCTTCGTAAATGTCCAGTGTAATAACATCTTCATGAATTTCGGCTACAGAATTGTAAAATAAAAATTAAAAAAAAATCGCATAAGTACCATTGGCGGCAGCACTTATGAATACCGTCACAACTCTCCTAATGGAGGTATACAAGGACAGCATTTGTTACCTGTTCTACTTCAGCACTCCCTCGCCTCATCTCTCTTCATGTAACTGCTATCCCTAAGAAGAGGAGTAAATGGAAGATTCAGTCTCAGGTGTCACTATTTTCTCTTACCTGATCACTACACAAGTTGTTTTACATGCATAAGAAACAGTCTCAAGAACCGACGTGTGATGAGAATACCTTAAAGAACTTGAGGAAGTAGTGAAGAACTTCATTTAAAATATGCGTGTCCTTTCATTCATCACATTTTTCGCCACTTTAATATTGCCATGTAATTATGTGCAAGAGTAGTTTAAAATGTAGGGAAGAATGGAAATTTTCAGAGAAGTTGTTTTTTAATGGTTTCAGGCTTTTATAACAAATATTCAAGTGTTGATTGTAAGAAACAGAGAAATAACTAAGATTGTCTCATACGATATAAAATCGGACAAAAGTGTGAAGTTAACTGTGTTTGATATGTGTATAAACATAATTTCCAGTATTCCGATGTTTCATCTAATGACCAAACTTACTCTAAAATCAATATGTCAAAAACGGAATGAGCGTTCTGGACATATTTTCTGCAATTGGTAGGAATAACTTTCGGATAGAGGTCGAATGCTTAAATCAAAAGCTAAGCTAATCACTGAACACAGCGAAATACAGTTACAGATGAATCAACATTGTACGTTCATTAGAGGGATCCATAGAAGCACTGAATAATGTGTTCGTCTCGTGTGGCGTTCATGCGATATCCGGAGATAAGTGTGAAGTGTCTCCCATCTCGGAGTGTTAGGTAAGCAGAGAGTTGACGCCGAGGCTGGGTGCGTCGGCCACGGCGTTCTTGAAGTCTGCGTACTCGCAGCAATACGAGTAGCCCTTCTCCTGGTCCGTGGCCTTCCAGGATATCCAGCTGATCTTGCTGCATACGTCTGTGCAGACGAAGTAGTCAGAGCCAGGGTTCTCAATGTACGGATTGTTTACGCCCACGAACACCACAGCTGCCTTAGTGTTAGCGTCGTATACGATCTTCCAGAAGATCTTTGGAACTGGAATGTACTTGCTACCGTCAGCGTAAAGATACAACTCCGTCTCGACATTGTTCACGTCCAGCAGCGTCGTGATGCCGTGCGTACCCGTGTAGATTTCCAGTTCTACCTCGTTGTTCGACACATAGGAACGTACATTGTTTTCCAAGGTGTTCCAGTTGCCACCGTTGAACGTTTGCCACTGCGGCGCAGCATTCACGTACAAAAATGAGGCATACTCCAGCGCGCCAAGAATGAAATCGGCCTTAGCACTGAGGTGTCCCCTGGAAAGGAAGTAGTCACTGGTTTCAGAGATGTACTTGGACCCCAGTTGACTGGACCCCAGCAGCGTGCCGACCGTCTGAATCTGTGTGGCACGTTTGTACTGGTTATCCACGTCGATGTCGCCGAAGAAGCCGCCGTCCAACCAATCGGGCCGGTCAAAACCGCTCTGCCTACCCCCCATTTCGGCGATCATCGTGGAGTGGTCGTACACCGTGTTGTAGGAACGATCGTCGAAGCAGGCGTCGATCAGCGTGTAGAAGTCGGCGCCGACCTGGAAGCCTAGCTGGATCACTTGGTACTGACCGCTGCTTCCGCACGAGCTGCCCGTTTTCTGGCCTGACGGCTTCGGCTGGGATCGGCAGCTGAGGTCAGCGAAGTCGTACGATCGCCCGTCGATGGAGAAGGTGGAGCCCGAGACGCAGTAGGCCGTCGCCTGCGATTGCCCGGTGGCCTGGAGGCTGTTGTCGGGGCAGGCGACTACGATCTGCTCGTTCCGGCTGAGCGAGATCACCCCCGAGGAGTCCGGCGTGACGAAGCCGTGCACGTCTTTGCTGCCACCGGGTATCAGCAGCAACGGCTGCGGGTCGGGCATCTTGGATCCGTTCACGTCCACAAAGCAACCTGCCAATTTGAATACACAGTTTATATTGGTTGCACCCATAGGGTTAGTTTCGCAACAGGCTACAAAAGGATTACAAAAAAATAACTCTGGCAAAGTATTTGCACACAGTAAATCGTAAGTTGGAAAGTTTATCACCGAAACGTATTCATTTGCTTCAGTTAAATATTAAAGTCAGAGCAAGAGTCTGATGTTGCTTAATCTACAATTACAGAAACTGACTACCGTAGCCTATGCAAGAGGAAGCGATAATACACTACTGGCCTTGCTAAAAACTTTCTAAATCGAAGATCGTACAAGTATTTATTTATTTAACTATCAGTTTCGGCAGACATTGCTGTCATCTTGAGATCTTGTAAAAAACTTTGTTAGGAAACGTGTTCATTTTTAAGTTGGACCTCCCGCCAAGTTGTCATGTGGATAAAAAAACAGCACATTACAAAAGGTTTATAATAACTAAAATATTTAAAAACATAAAGCACAAAGCACATCGCGGACGAAGATCGAAAGTATACAACTTTACTACTATACGGGCCAGCGCTGCGCATGCGCAAATCATGGGTCGCAACTCAAGAGCTGCATAGGGTTACATCAGAGAGCATCCCAGGATGCCCCTGAGAGCTACAACACCAAAAAGCGCTTCTCGGCTTTTGGTAAGATAAATGTGTAGCTTTTCTTCTAGGTCACACTTTATTGGTGAAAATATAGAGTCATATCACAAACATAAGGAGTAAGTACTGATAATTTGCTGTGCATCTCATATATTCAACAGTTTATGGATTTTAAAATTAAAAAGAAAAATTACTTTCAAGCTAATTCGTACTTGGATCGTAGCAACCATTTCATTACTGCATACTTTGAGCACAGTATTAGTTACATCAAGTTTTATTTTGTAAAAGTTTCTGATCACAATATTTGAGAACCCTTTAGTAACTAGCTCTTGTTACTGGTGGTCGAGTATGTACAACAATCACTGCACACATTCTTGTACCATCGCTACACATTTTAAGTATCGGTATCAATTTTAGTTTTGTTGTTACTGAAAACATAATTTTCATGTTATCCACTGATTTTGTGTGGAACAAGCGTTGTGCTACATAGCCATGTAGCATTTTCCTTGTGTATTTTTAAGTATGAGAGCATTAGCGTCATTCAAGTAGCGAATACTCTCAAATCGCTTCTGAAATCCATAACCATGAGTGATTATACGATGTAGAGAGATAGGCATTTGATCACCGTTTAGGAAATACATCCTATTTTACCCATAAACAACTAGTGAGACAATTCGGCCCATTCTGTTGATGGATTCTGCTCAGCGTGTTTCATAACTGCCAGTGTCAGTATTGTCGGCACAATTGAACATCAAATCAGTTCCACATATTTTTTGCCGGCCGTTGTGGCCGAGCGGTTCTGAGCACTTCAGTCCGGAACCGCGCTGCTGCTACGGTCGCAGGTTCGAATCCTGCCTTGGGCATGGATGTGTGTGATGTCCTTAGTTAGGTTTAAGTAGTTCTAAGTCTAGGGGACTGATGACCTCAGATGTTAAGTCCCATAATGCTTAGAGCCATTTGAACCACATATTTTGCTTCCCTTGCAATGTTGTGTTGACAGTGAATTTAAACTTCAGTACAGGAGTAATGTGACTTTTTTCAAAGCGAACTCACAATTAGGAAGGCTGGTCGCCATTTTTGGCACTACTACACTCTAAGACAAGAAAACGACGCACCACGAAGGAATTATCTAAATGTTATGGAAATCGGTAAATGTGACGTACATGTACAGACAATCAAATGATTACAATTTCATAAAAATTGAATGATTTATTTAAGAGAAAGAGTTTCAGAAACTGGGCAAGTCAATAACGTGTTGGTCCACCTATGGCTTACACAAGCGATTATTTGGCTTAGCACTGATTGATAGAGGTGTTCGATGTCCTTCTGAGGGATATTGCGCCATGTTCTGTCCAATTGGCGCACTAGGTCGTCAAAATCGCGAGCCGAGTGGAAGGTCCTGCTCCAAATGTTCTCAGTTGTGGAGAGATCCGGCGACCTTGCTGGCCAAGGTAGAGTTTGGCAAGAACAAAGACGAACAGTAGAAACTCTCGCGGTGTGCGGGTGGGCACTATCTTGTTGAAATATAAGCCCACGTTGGCTTGCGATGAAGAATATCACCTACGTACCGCTGTGGCGTAAAGGTACCGCGGATAACAACCAAAGGGTCATACTTTAAAACGAAATGGCATTCCAGACCATCACTCATGATTATTGAGCCGTATAGCGGGCGACAGTCAGGTTGGTATCCCACCGTTGTCCAGAGCGTCTCCACACACGTCTTCGGCCTGGAACCTCATTTACTAGAGTACAGTTGTCTTCAGTCCCACTCCGACCGAACGGAGCCCCGATGACAAGTGCCTAGAGACACCCCAGACAGCGGTGGGATACCACCCTGACTGTAGTCAACCCCACGGCCCAACAGTCACGAGTGGTGGTCTGTCTTCGTCCACAGTTTTTGCCCTCTACATCTCCCTCTAGTACCATGGAAATCATTCCCTCATGTCTTAACAGATGTCCTATCATCCTGTCCCTTCTCCTTATCAGTGTTTTCCACATATTCCTTTCCCCTCCGACTCTGCGCAGAGCCTCCTCATTCCTTACCTTATCAGACCACCTAATTTTCAACATTCGTCTGTAGCACCACATCTCAAATACTTCGATTCTCTTCTGTTCCGGTTTTCCCACAATCCATGTTCCACTACTATGCGATGCTGTACTCCAGACGTACATTCTCAGAAATTTCTTCCTCGAATTAAGGCCGGTATTTGATATTAGCAGACTTCTCTTGTCCAGGAATGCCCTTTTTGCCATTTCTAGTCTGCTTTTGATGTCTGTCCGTCATTGGTTATTTTACTGCCTAGGTAGCGAATGTATTCTACGCTCCGTTTTGTGGCCCTTCGTGGCAAGCCATCGTGGGCTTACGTTTCAGCAAGATAATTCCCGCCCGCAGTCGACGAGAGTTTCTACTGCTTGTCTTCGTTCGTGCCAACCCCTACCTTGGGCACCAAGGTCGCTGGATGTCTCCCCAGCTGAGAAAGTTCGGAGCACTAAGGGCGCGACCATCCAACCAGTTCGGACAGAACCGATTGGACAGAATATGGCACGATATCCATCAGGAGGACATCAAGCAAGTTTATCAATCAGTCCCAAGCCAAATAACAGCTTGAATAAGGGTCAGAGGTGGAGCAACACACTATTGACTCGCTAAATTCTGTTGAACAAATCATCGAATTTTTCTGAAATTGAACTCTTGGAATCGTTTATTAGTGTGTACAAGTACATCACACCAACCGCTGTCCGCCCCAATTTCGTTAGCTGTAGGAGATGCTGACGATGTGTAGTTGTAGACACGGGCATGACGGCGGGCCGATGTAGTACTGTCGACAGCACTGTCCGTAGAGTTCACAGGCTAGTATACAGAGCGGACCCGCTGTCTGTCACTAGCACCGACTTCCGCAACGAGCACAGAATTCATTATCCATCGTTTATCAGCGGTTTCTGTAGAAATCATTGCTGCCAGAGCTGTCACTTCAGAAATTTAATATTTGGAAATATTTGAAGTAAAATTATAATACGTTGCACGTGCATTTGATAAAATTCGAAGATCAAATACCTGTGCATGATGACGGGAATTAGGAGCGGCACTTTGATAACATAATACCGTGAGACAATTGTTTGAATTAGCAAGTGTCAAATCACGTCCATAATCAGTATCAAGTACGGACGCCGATGCAACCCATCAAATTTACATCCGACAAAAATTCATGTTCTGGAGGTTGTCATCAGCACCGAAATAATGAAGGTGATATAAAGTACATAGTACTGTCTTGCTTGAAGCAGAACCACACATTATTTCAAAAGCCACAGCTGTTTTCCCACGCGTACTACGTTGCTATATCATTATTTTCCCAATTACAATATGGTTGACGAAGGTCGTTACAGAACTTTAGATTCGTAATTGAAGAAACTAGTTTATGTAGGTAGGAGAAACTGGAAAATTACGGGACACAGTAAATAGTGTGAATTAAGAAATGTTAACTTTACATTGTACCAGTGGCCTTTTCTTTGATTTTCCTCTATGCTCAATTTAAGATTTTAGAACCTGACTCTGAAATCTGTATAAAAGGATACAAACCGTACGTTCTCCGACTCCGTGTGTAACGCTGACTAATATTCACACATATGGCCACGTCGTAGCGAGACTCATACATTTTCGTCGAACATGTTTAGTCTTAGCATAATGTACTGAAGACGGACCAATACGCTTTAAGTTCGTAATAGGATAAGATAGGGTTACAGCTTAACATTATGGTATCGTTTCTGCGTCGAAGAAGCTATGAAGGGAGCTCAAGTCAGATTTGCCAGTGGAATAAAATTGCACACGGTGCGGCTACCAAAGCTCATAGATTTTTTAATCTTTCATCCCAAACTACTTTGCACAGAATGTGGGTTAGGTATAAAGAAAGCTAAGACGTATGTGACACTGAGAAGTAGAAAGTAAAACCGCTTGTTTACCAACATAATTATTAATTATGACAATAGAAGAAGGTATTGGATTCGCCTATGTAAGAAGATATCAAAAGTAGATTGGCATAAGCGGAGAAGACTTGTGTTAGTAAGAGAGACCTTTTGATGTCACGTATCGATATGGAACAGAGGGGAACTTCTGTAAAGCTCAGTAGTGAGTGAAAATCAAATGTGGATTAAGGGAAACATGCAGGCATTTGAAATGTGTAGCTGTCGAAGAATGTTACAGATAATGAAGAACTACAAAAAAAGATAGGTGAAGACAACGAAGAAAGATGACTACCGACGACCCTTATCAAAGAAGGCACAGGCTAGTGGGAAGGCACTGCGGCATACAGGAATAATAAATGAGGTTCTGGAAGAAGCAGTAGTGGAGAAAAATTGGAATCTGTAATTCACGTACTGTTTTTTTTTTTCTTTGCCTTAATTCTGAATCAATGAAGCGCTTAAGAAAAATAGCCGAGCTCGATTTCCAAATCAACAAGTTAACAGTCACGGAAAGCATTTGATTTTATGATGTTGCTCCCACATGTCTCGTACACGCTACTACCCACGTAAAAATACGTCTAAGGAAGAACTTCAGTGATGAGGCTAATTAGAGGGAGCAGTCATCACCTGTAAGAGCGGTGCACTAACCTTTGTGGATTCACGTTAAGTCTAATGCGTCATCAGATAGTTTTATAAAATTAGCGTTTAAGACAAGTGTCAATAATTAAATATGGGAAGTGGCATATGGTTTCTGTAGCGAAATAATAAAAAATTGTAGGAAAAAATCGAATAATAAAGACGTAGTGTACGATGTGACGATCTGTAATCACTTTATAACTGCAGTTGACTATGGACTCTTGTTGCACAGTGTAAACGTAGATATGAAGGTAGAAAGAAACGTTCAGCAAACCAAATATCCACATTGCGAAATTTTTTTAAGCGTAGGGGAGTATACCAGATCAAAATAAGCAACGAGTTCGGTATATTATAAACCCAAGGATGTATTGACAGAAAAATGGAAAAACTATTTAACTGGAAATAGCAAAGACGTTGGAATTACGAAGGAAGTAAAACAAAAGAAAATCTTAAATGCAAAGACGTAGCTATTAAAGATGGGCGAGGGTGGTGGGCCCGTGAATACAATAAGAGGAACTTAATACAATTTGCTGAATTAAATAGTATTCGGAAATTTCTCCGTGAGACAGAAGATAAAATGAAAATTTAATGACAGAAACAACTGAAGGCAATCTGAAGTGTGAAAGCAATACGGAATATGAAGAAAATGAAACAGAAATTTAAGTTAACAGACACCGCATTTTATCAGTTAAGATGGCAGGAGAATAGTATCAGCTTTACAAGATTGGTTTAAATGATTTCGTAACTCAAAAGATGAATGACATACACAGAAACTATTAATGAAAGTAATGACATTCCAGAAGTAATGCAAGATCAGGTGTGCAAAACCGTTCAGTCTATGAAGCAAGAGAAGGCGGTGAGAAATGATAGTGTTTCAGTAGAATTGTTTATAGCTGAAGCCAATATTACACAGAAGGAATTTGCAAAACTAGATACTGAACATCTGTGTTAAAAAAATCCTACTTATTACAGGCAAGGGTAATAGATGTCAGCATCCACTCCGTAAAGAGAAAGGAATATGTATAAACACTATATCTAATAAAAAGTAGTACAGATTAAAAATTATTAGTTGAGCCAGTTTTTGAGATTTTCCCTTCAGGGCGCATGAAGACAATGGAGGGATAAAAAAATGAAGATTTTCGACATACTAAGACCAATTTTCAAAACGAAGCTTCCGATATATCTGAAAAGGGATGTTTACAATGAGAGTGTATTGCTACTTTTGATGTACGGCACTGAGACACATACGATAATGGAAAACTATTCAAAAACTAATTATTTCTCAGCTATCAGCTGAGAGAACTTAATTATCAAGTACAAGAAGAATGGGAAATCAAACGGATCATCGAACAGACTGAAATGAAACAGATAATTGTGGACCTACGAAATTGTTTGCTGGATCCCAAAACATCCTGGAGGAACATGGAAGCTTTTATGTGAAGACCATGAATCATGGAAAACTCTAGAGGTAGTCTTTGTCCAGCTGTTCTAAGCAAATGGATGATAATAATGATGATGATGACGAGAAGATTAACACACGGTTGGTAAGTGATAGTACCAAATCAGACAGACAATTAGTTGTTCCTTCACTGGCCAATAATGACAGTGGGTCCAAGAAACTTAGTACGTCTTATTCTATCTTGAAGTATCATGTGTGTAGAATTAGGTCACTGGAGATGTTTGCATTACGTAACTTACTGCATGCATAAGAAAAGTCACCCACGCAGGCTGATGCCATATCAAAAACGAAATACTACAAAGTCATAAAGCGGTTTATGTCTAATGTATTTAGGCCAATTGACGATAACATATGCAAATGATCTCGTGGATAACGTCGGAAGCTCCAGGAGACATCGCGGATGATGTTGTAGACAGAGAAGTCGCAACGCTAGAATATTGTATAGAAATGCAAGTAGACCTGCAGAAGACCGATGCTTGGTGCACGATTTGGTAGTTAATTCTCAATATAAACGAATGTAACGTATTGCGTTTAAACAGGCGTAATGACCTTTCATTATATTAGTTATTGAAGTTACTTTTGTAGAGATTTCCCTTTGAATGGTTCAAATGGCTCTGAGCACTATGGGACTTAACATCTGAGGTCATCAGTCCCCTAGAACTTAGAATTACTCAAACCTAACTAACCTAAGGATATCACACACATCCATGCCCGAGGCAGGATTCGAACCTGCGACCGTTGTGGTCGCGCGGTTCCAGACTGTAGCGCCTAGAACCACTCGGCCACAACGGCCGGCTCACTGTAAAATGAAAATAGATGAAACAGAGGCATAAGGGAGACACTATAGCGATCTACACCATAAGTCAATTTCAGAATGTTACCGCATTTTTGTAGCAGATACAGGCTTTGAACTTTATGCTTGTTGCGAGTCAATTATTGATAAAACTGCCATAAAATGGCCATAGTCGAAGTTTATAGATATTAAATGCAAAGCGATTAACTAATCAGAAAAGATCCATTGCGAAACGAGTTCTTTTGTAATCAACAACAAAAGGTATTTCTGTGTCCTCTACAGTTATCGAGATACAGAGTTACAAAAACAACTCTGGGCCAAAGTAAAACTAAGAGCATGTTTTCGACAAGCCTAGAAACACTACAGAGATTTTTACCACACGTTTAAGTGATTTTCCCGAAAGATAAACTTTACAGCGATTTTCGGTGGCAGCGGAGAGCACAGTGATGTGGTGCTGCGACAGCTGCCTTCAACAGCGTCGCTGCTTTGGGACCTACAACTCAGATGCCACCTAATTTAAGAGTGTAGTTCATTGAAAAAGGTTTAGGGAGAAGGGGGCAATAAAAAGCTATTTGGGGAATCACACTGTCGTACCGATACAATATGTCAGGGAGAACATGAAACACGAAAAATCTGGATTGTCGTGCAGGGATCGGGACCCTACTCCATCTGAACGTGAAGCTGTTGCCCCTCCCAATCCGCCACATGTCTCGCTGCCGCGCGAAAAAGCAGCGTTTTCGTCTTTCCACGTTTCTCTAGATATTGAACTTTCCGGAACGTGGTGAGCTTTTAGAACACAGTACAAACGCCTCAGCTTTTAGCCATAGCAGCACGACTATAGAAGTGTGGTGTCACGGCCAGACACCACACTTGCTAGGTGGTAGCCTTTAAATCGGCCGCGGTCCGTTAGTATACGTCGGACCCGCGTGTCGCCACTGTCAGTGATGGCAGACCGAGCGCCGCCACACGGAAGGTCTAGAGAGACTTCCTAGCACTCGCCCCAGTTGTACAGCCGACTTGCTAGCGATGGTTCACTGACAAATTACGCTCTCATTTGCCGAGACGATAGTTAGCATAGCCTTCAGCTACGTCATTTGCTACGACCTAGCAAGGCGCCATTATCATTTGCTATTTATCTTGTGATGCATGTACCGTCAGACCGATGTTCACCAATTATTGATTAAAGTTAAGTATTCCAGCAGCTACGTACGTTGTTGGCTATATTCATTACCTTGTCCTGTTCCAGACCACACGCCAGCCTGCGTGAGCTTAAACGCGTGCCTTTCGGTTTCACCTCCTAGTGGCTTGGCTGTCTTGCCAAGTCACAACAAGAAGTCGGCAGAGAGCAGCACATGTCAACCAGATGTTGTTGTAATTGACTTGTAGTATCAGAGCTGTTGAAGCAGCCAAAGAAGATGCGATTGGCATCTTCTTTGTTGCTGAAGTTTGGCGATCGCTGTAGCTTCACCATATTGAACAAGGTGTTAGGGGTATAAGTGCAGATACTTCTGTTGATCACTGAGGTTCGTGTACTGAGTAACATTACATTAGCTTTTACATCATTTGCACACTAGTAATTCTAGTTTTGAGGTTGCTACGCGTAGCAGAAGCAAGGCATTAATGTATATTTTCCCCTGGGAACAAGTCGGTTATTCAAGTATGGACAGAAAGCAGACAGTCTTCACGGGGAAGGTAACGACTGCGCAGAAAACATAAGGTGGTAAGCAATGTAAAGGGTTTTCGGGAAGACTGTTAGACACAGTGAAAACACACTATACCAATTACCAAAATATCTGCACCTATACCCTAAACGCCCTGCATAGTCACTGGAGTCTTACCTGACGCATTTCTTAAACATGTTACCAGTTATTATCTTCTGGAAACCTGAAAATTCGGCGCCTAACTTAAGCTTGAGATTTCATCAACGTGCACTAACTACTTTTCAAAAGCAATGAGAAACTAATTCAACTGACTAGACGAAGAAGCATGTTTTAGTCTTTACATAATTTAAGCACAGCGCGAGGATGACCAATGTATTTGTCACTGGACTTACTTAAGGCATTTTCAGGATGGTTCCTTGCCGAAGGCCATGGCCGGTTCTTTTTCTCATGGTGACCGAATCGAACCTTTTTGTTAGTGGAATTCAAAGTCCCTATATTCTTTGTTAATATCTTCTTCTTCAGGAACGAACAATATAGAAGTTTTTGAAGTTTAAAAGTAAATATATGGCTTCTTCATAGGCACCGATTGTCTATGGGATCCGGTACGGTAGCTCAGCCTTTAATATATAAAAAAAGTGGATGAGATATTCATCGACGAACTTGAAGGAGTGTCTTATAACGTTTACCCAGACAAAATAATGAGAACAGTTACGAAAAAATGGAAAATAAAGGGTAGAGCCTATGACTAGTAACTAAAACGGCTTCGAGCCTCGCCACTGTTTAAATTTTCAATAAAAATGATCAACAATGCCGGTCGAAAGACTTCTGTCATAAGGAGTCGCCGTCGTTCTACCAACCGGCTTGTCGTAGAGGGCAGAGGAGTGGACAGGGGTTAAGGGCACTCTCTTGTCCTTCGGTTGAGAAACTGCGCATAAAAGGCGAAAAAATCAGCAATGATGGTGTAGAAGGCAATGGAAACCACTGCGATAAAGATACATAATGTGTATCCACAGGACATATGGCCTGTAATTGAAAAAGCGTTGTGATGTGTTCTCCATTGGCAAAAGATTCCCCTATTCGGATCTGTGTGAGGCGACTGCCAAGTGCGAGGTGACTATGTAAAAAAGACTGAATAACCAACGAACCCGTAACGGTCTACGAATCGGGTCGTGAAATGTCAGACGTTTGAACATCGTAGGTAAGATCGAAAATTTGAAAAGGGAAATGCTAAGGCTCAGTCTAGATACACTAAGGGGTCAGTGAGGTGAAATGGAAAGAAGACAAGGATTTCTGTACAGACGAGTATGAGTAATACCAACAGCAGCAGAAAATGATATAGTGGGAGAAGGATTCGTTATGAATAGGAAGGTAGGGCTGAGAGTGTATTACTGTGAACAGTTCAGTGATAGCATTGTTCTTATCAGAATCGACAGTAAACAAACACCGACATTAACAGTTCATGGGGGGACTGGGTTGCAGTTGTAGGGGAGGAAGTAGAAGGAAGGGTTACATTAGAACGTGCACTGTTGAAGAAACAGAAAAGGAGGCGGTATACTTGGAAAAGACCAGTTGGACTGCATCGTGGTTAGTTGGAGATTCCTAAATCAGATTATGGATTGTTAAGCGTACCCAGTAGCAGATAGATACTCAGATCACAATTTAGTAGTGATGAAGAGTACACTGAAGTTTAAGACACTAGATAGGAAGAATCAGTGCGGAAAGAAATGGGATACGGAAGTACTGAGGAATGAAGAGGTACGCTTGAAATTCTCTGAGGCTATAGATAGTGCAATTATGAGTAGCTCAGTAGGCAGTCACTTATTTGTCAGGCCCATGTGAAAGAGTCACGAAATGCTAATGAAACTGTACTGATAGACACTTGATGATTAACGCAATCCTGTGGAAGTTTACGAAGTTTCAAGAGAGAAATATAGGAATATTCTCGTAGTGATCGCGGTACAAGACAAAATTACGTCAATTGTAGCTCACGGGGCTGTCATCCTCCCGCTCCAAACTCGAATACAACGGGTAGAAATCTTCCTAACTGGTACAATGGGAAGTACCCTCTACGACCCATTTCACAGGGGCTGCATGGTATAGATATAACCGTACAGAGATGGAACAGAGAGTCGTGGAAAGCTTGGGAGAACAGGTAGCACAAAATTTTAGTGGTTTGCTCAGTTCTAAAACAGAGTGAGAGTGACAATCAGACTGCTGACAGGGTCAGTGTTTCGTGGTAACTGCCTGTATTCATTCCATCGCTAATGGAATGTCAAATGATGTACACACTAGACTGATCTGACATGTGCGAGCTACGTCGGTAGGGTGTACGTTGTTATTGAAATAGTAAGAGATGAAATACAGAAGTGACTAATGCTATCACGTTGCCGCGGTTTTTTTTTCCTCCTCAGTGTGTCAGTAACATAGGTAAGTATGCACACCGTAATTCGAGATGATAAAAACTGATGTAGATAAAATCTTTCATTTGCCATCTACTGAACGTTTGTGTATCATCCGTATAATCCGAAATATTCTGAGCGCTGACAACGTGATAATCTGCAGATACTAATGTTGGAGTAATCCGCGACAGATACCATTCACATTGATGAATATTCTAGTTTTCCCACTACAGTACCACGATATGTACCTAGCAGCTGCACATGCGACCGACAGCGTTACATTTTTTCCACACACTAAGGAATTTGTGCTCATATAACAGCCTTACGGGAGAAAAAACGTTGCTTTCTTTGTTCCAAGATAAATATAATGATTACTATTTCAATGTCATGTCTAATAAACACTTGAAAAAGTTATCTTCATCCTATGTTACAAATATTATGACCTGACATTGCGGTTACTTGAGCATTAATTACAGAAGTCTAACATGTTCCACACACGGAAAGGGAAAAAAATCAGGGAAATTTTCTGTCTTGCTGTTAATATTCCCCTCGTTGCTTACACTTAATACTTAAATATCTTCAGTTTCCCTTCGTTGCTTACAGTTACGACTACGTGTTTATATACACTCAGGCGACAAAAGTCATGGGATAGCGATATGTACACGTATAAATGGCGATAGTATCAGGCACACAAGATATAAAAGGGCAGTGCGTTGGTGGAGTTGTCATTTGTACTCAGGTGTCTCATGTGAAAATATTTCCGATGGGACTATGACCGCTTGACGGGAATTAACAGACTTTGAACGCGGAATCGTAGTTCGAGCTAGATGCATGGGACACTCCATTTCGGAAATAGTTAGGGAATTCAGTGTTCTGAGATCCAAAGCGCCAAAAGTGTGCTGAATACCACATTTCAGGCATAACCTCTCTGCACGAAGAATGCAGCGGCCTGTACTTAACGACCGAGTGCAGCGGCGTTTGCGCACAGTTGTCAGTGCCAACAGACAAGCAACAGTGCTTGAAATAACCGCAGAAAACAGTGAGGGACGTACGACGAAGCGTTTTCGTTAGGACAGTGCAGCGAAATTCTGCATTAACAGGCTATGGCAACAGACAGCAGTCGCAAGTGTCTTTGCTAACAGCTCGATATCACCTGCAATTCCTCTCTTGGGGTCGTGACCATACCGGTTGGACCCTAGACGACTGGAAAACCTGGTCTGGTCATATGAGCCCGGATTTAAGTTGGTAAGAGCTGATGATAGAGTTCGACTGTGGCCCAGACTTCACGATGCCATAGATCCAAGTTGTCAACAAGGCACTGTGCAAGATAGTGGTGGTTTCGTAATGGTGTGGGCTGTGTTTACATGGAACCGACGGGGTCCTCTGGTCCAAATGAACCGATCATTGATTCGAACATCTCTGTTCTCGGTCGTTAAGTGAAGGTCATCGATCGCTGCGTTGTGTGTGGTGAGAGGTAATGCCTGAAATTTGGTATTCTCAGCGCAAGCTTGGCACTGTGGATCTCGGAATACTGAATTCCCTAACTATTGCCGAAATTAAATGTTTCATGAGTCTAACTCCAAGTTACATTCCGTGTTCAAAGTCTGTTAATTCACGTCATGTGACCATAATCACATCGGAAACGTTTTCACAATAATCAGCTGAGTATAAAATGAGAGTTCCGCCAACGCACTGCCTTTTTATACCATGTGTACGCGGTACCACCTCCCTCTGTACGTTTGTATATTGCTATCGCATGACTTTTGTCACCTCTGTGTATAACAAGTCACAACAACGGAACGAAAAGGATGAGTGACACAAGGAACACAATACTCTAACTACTTACTGTGAAGAGGATGGACTATGTGTATTATGATATTAGAGGGGCTAAACACCTTGATTATGAGTCCCCGTTCTTTGGAAATTCATGTAAAATGATATGAAAAGAGACTGGATTAGTCACAGTGAAACACGAGCACGTTTTCATTGAGAATCAACCTTAATGAGACGGTGCTTAAGGCACGAACTCGCGTTTTGGAAGATCGGGGTTCAAATTTCCGACTGGGCGTGCAGATTAAGTTTTCCATGGTTTATTAAATATATGTGAATGACAGGATGTTTTCTATGAAAAACACACGTCCGATTTCTTCAAAAATTCAAATGGCTCTGAGCACAATGGGACTTAACTACTGAGGTCATCAGTTCCCTAGAACTTAGAACTACTTAAACCTAACTAACCTAAGGACATCACACACATCCATGCCCGAGGCAGGATTCGAACCTGCGACCTTAGCGGTCGCGCGGCTCCAGACTTTAGTGCCTAGAACCGCTCGGCCACTCCGGCCCGCCCCGATTTCTTCGTCATAATGTTGACTTCTGAGCTGGTGCTCGGCTCTGACATCATCGCTAGACCTAATCTTCCTCCTTCCTTACTTTCAACCGGGAAGTTTTATTTAGACCAGTTATGGACCCCGTTTGGTAGTATTTTTACATCTTCATCCTTTCGATGATTTCTGGACTTTGTTCTACTGCGTAAATTCTTATTTACTGGAACTTCCACCAGTCCCCTGAAATCCCTTGGACGTGTTTACTCGTTGTGTAGATCTACTTATGGAGTACAAGCTCTTTTCTTAACATGGCGAAATCAATCGTTACTTGCTGAACTCATTCTGAGTAACGATTACTCTTGTCGTTCGTTCCTAACAACTGTTAGTAAAACTGTGGCATCGTTTCCCATCAGTGTAACCATTCATTCCGTCTTGTGGTATAATTACACTCCTGGAAATTGAAATAAGAACACCGTGAATTCATTGTCCCAGGAAGGGGAAACTTTATTGACACATTCCTGGGGTCAGATACATCACATGATCACACTGACAGAACCACAGGCACATAGACACAGGCAACAGAGCATGCACAATGTCGGCACTAGTACAGTGTATATCCACCTTTCGCAGCAATGCAGGCTGCTATTCTCCCATGGAGACGATCGTAGAGATGCTGGATGTAGTCCTGTGGAACGACTCGCCATGCCATTTCCACCTGGCGCCTCAGTTGGACCAGCGTTCGTGCTGGACGTGCAGACCGCGTGAGACGACGCTTCATCCAGTCCCAAACATGCTTAATGGGGGACAGATCCGGAGATCTTGCTGGCCAGGGTAGTTGACTTACACCTTCTAGAGCACGTTGGGTGGCACGGGATACATGCGGACGTGCATTGTCCTGTTGGAACAGCAAGTTCCCTTGCCGGTCTAGGAATGGTAGAACGATGGGTTCGATGACGGTTTGGATGTACCGTGCACTATTCAGTGTCCCCTCGACGATCACCAGTGGTGTACGGCCAGTGTAGGAGATCGCTCCCCACACCATGATGCCGGGTGTTGGCCCTGTGTGCCTCGGTCGTATGCAGTCCTGATTGTGGCGCTCACCTGCACGGCGCCAAACACGCATACGACCATCATTGGCACCAAGGCAGAAGCGACTCTCATCGCTGAAGACGACACGTCTCCATTCGTCCCTCCATTCACGCCTGTCGCGACACCACTGGAGGCGGGCTGCACGATGTTGGGGCGTGAGCGGAAGAGGGCCTAACGGTGTGCGGGACCGTAGCCCAGCTTCATGGAGACGGTTGCGAATGGTCTTCGCCGATACCCCAGGAGCAACAGTGTCCCTAATTTGCTGGGAAGTGGCGGTGCGGTCCCCTACGGCACTGCGTAGGACCCTACGGTCGTGGCGTGCATCCGTGCGTCGCTGCGGTCCGGTTCCAGGTCGACGGGCACGTGCACCTTCCGCCGACCACTGGCGACAACATCGATGTACTGTGGAGACCTCACGCCCCACGTGTTGAGCAATTCGGCGGTACGTCCACCCGGCCTCCCGCATGCCCACTATACGCCCTCGCTCAAAGTCCGTCAACTGCACATACGGTTCACGTCCACGCTGTCGCGGCATGCTACCAGTGTTAAAGACTGCGATGGAGCTCCGTATGCCACGGCAAACTGGCTGACACTGACGGCGGCGGTGCACAAATGCTGCGCAGCTAGCGCCATTCGACGGCCAACACCGCGGTTCCTGGTGTGTCCGCTGTGCCGTGCGTGTGATCATTGCTTGTACAGCCCTCTCGCAGTGTCCCGAGCAAGTATGGTGGCTGATACACCGGTGTCAATGTGTTCTTTTTTCCATTTCCAGGAGTGTATTTATTAGATCTAGGAATACTCTTTTCACCTCTCATCTTTAGTCCAAAATGTTTCTAAGCATTTGTCTTTCTACTTTTTCTAACTCCAATCTTCTCTTTCGTGTAATATGCAGTGAATGCCAGCGCGCTGATGTGACAACCGTATCCAAATGCTTTAATTGCGATGTATGTGGCAACAACACCTTATCGTTAGTTCGTAATTGATTTTCCCTACAACTCATCGGTAGTAAAGTTCTCCCACCAGTTGTTTTGTATTATTCTCCCAAGAGCTTAAAATTCTATTCTTTTCCATCTACTAAATCCAAAATGTGTAAGATATCCTTGATGTCCACCATTAAGCCAATTTCATTGCGGACTAAAACTTTTATTCGAAATCGAGAGCGTTCTAGAGGGCGTTGTTTCTCAAGACAAGTGCAACTCGTGTACCCATCCACGTTCTTCGAAATGTAGGTATTTTTCTGTGCTCAATCTATATCTACACTCAAAAACGGTGTACTGGAAACGGAACAACAGCACAGCCAGCAGCGGCGCAGCAGTAGGTACAGTGGCGGCCCCGATCGTAGCGGAAGGTGAGGCCACGGTTCCCCCGATATCCGAACTGGTACGCTCCGAGCTACGTGCGGCGCTTCACGATAAAGACAGTCTCTCTCGGATTGCTGACGCTATATCAGACGCAGTATTTACTGCAGCAGCCAGGACCAAGTCGTGAAACTACTGAGAATAATACTGCTCAAATTATCGCTTAAAAAAATCTGAGTACGAGAAAAAGACATGAGATTTGGAAGAAAAACTGGCGTAGCAGAAGATATGGTGGAAGCTACAGCCAACCTGCTTGTACAGGGTGCACTGCAATATTAGGCACTGCATTAATTGATGCAGGAATTGACAGGAGCCATCGGGTTGGACGAAGAACCTCGTTCAGTTATTGTGAAGTTGGAGCACACCAAAAAAGGGCGGAGATTGCGCGGTATCAAATAACTACGCACCCTCCGACTCAGAGTTGAAATATTAAACGTTTTGGCTGGTTTCGTTGTCTAGGGGCTGGGATACGTAGTCGCCGCATTACAAACCAAATACTGCTGAGTCTACAGTATACAATATGAATAGACTCATGAATCGAATGGTCAAAGGTTCCTATCACTCGGCAATTGCGAATTCTGAACGTAACATAGACGCTTATAAATGAAAGATTGCAATTAAATAAAATCTGCAGGTACAATCTTAACGACTTTATATGATGAGTACGAGAGTAGAAGTACTTTTGAGAATGCGGTATATTTCTGCAAAACACTTATTGGTGTCGATGGTCCAGCAATGAAATAAAATACGAGTTGAATTACAGGGAAACAATAGATTCCTACTTCACGTAATTAGTTGTGAACAACAACATAGCTCGCGAGATATTCACTTCTAAACGCATACTACGTCTTCACTGTAAAAGCCACGGAAATCACACAAGAGCACAAGTCGGCACTACGAAATATTTCTATCTCGCGCGACCACGCGCAAATTGCTCCAAGTCTTTCCCTCGACTCCGCCTCCGTCGCGCCATCGCGTCCAGCACTTCCCGTGTCGTGTGCCGTACTCCCCAGCACTCCCGCACTGCTCATAACTACCTCGTGTCCTCCACGGAGACGATCGCTGTGATTGGCTAGAACACTCCGCCCTGTCTTCAAGCCAACGCTCACTCACAAACATAATGAAACATACGAAATAGTGGAGTTACATTTAAATACCTGAAATTAATTTAATATTCCTTACGGCTGGACCATAAACACGCTCTAACACACATTATTAAATACATAAGCAGTTAAATAAACATACATCAAAAGAAAAGCAACACTAGGTAGGCCAGTAGCCTAATGTTTCTGTGCTTTCTAAAACACAGTAAATATTTCACCAATTTCTTCATGAATAGTATATATCGGATATAAACAAAGACAGAGATGAATAAATATATTTATAAGCATGCTGCTACAGTTTTCTCCTGTAACTGTGGAGTACTTATGGCAGGACGCGATCGATGGTAATCGGCCACCTTGACCTCCACTAACTCATATACTATTTAAGTTACAATGCCTGTAATTCATACCAATTTAGGTTTACACTAATAGCTTTCTAAAGACACGGCGATCGACAAAATCGGATGAAGTGTTTATAATTTGGAAACTCGTTGCTGGGTGTTACTTGTATAATTTACCGTCAGATACTAAATTTTAAACTAATAAAGATATTGAAAATCTGATTACACCATCAGAATCGTCGTGCAAATAATAGTAATGCGCATGTTTCTTTTTGAGGTATCATGATTCCTCTGGCTACTATTAATTTCTATACGAACTGTGAAATGTCTGCTATTATGGTTTCACGAAGTCCGCTATCTTTGGCACTCCCGGCATAGACTACTCCTTCACCGACACAAAGCACCGTCCTCGTCACAGCGGAATTCCCAGCCACGCGGTCGGGCTGGACCCCTCTTGCTTCGGCCAACGTTCGCCGCTACGTGTTCGCTGCCGGGCCGCGGCTTTGGCGAGCGCCCTGTGCGGCCGCCCCAACTCCCAACATATAATATTTCCAGGGCACCACAACTCGACCGTTACCTCACAAGATCTTTAGTCACAAGAAAAAATTAGCAAGAACAAGGCTTATAATAAGAGAAGATGTTAATGATTTTGAAAGATGTTATATTCCATTTCGGCCTTCATAGTGTGTGGTCTCAGGTCCTTAATGGAAAACAGTTATAACATGACAGAACTAAATAGCATTAAATGAAAGAATGAGAGCCAAAATGAAAACTTGAACACCTCTTGCCTTGGTTTAATTCTAGCCTATTGTAATATCTCTTGTACTGTAAATACATCTGAAAATTGTATTAATTCTGTAAATATCTTTTATCTTTTCCATTCCTTATTGTTCTTGTAACTGTAACCCTGTAATTATCTTTGTACTAGCACCTTCACTTACCGCTCTTATATTACCCCTGACACTTAATTTTAGTTATTGCTAACACTAAGTGTTTTCCTGAGTTTTCACTACTTTGTGCGTAATAGTAGCATTGTAATTATTATTCTTTTCCTGATTACTTTATTGACTCACCTTCTTGGATTAAACTATCAAGAGCAGAATCCCAATTAATATTATTTTAGTAATGTCTAATATAATTGTTAACTTTATATGTTAATCTTGTAGTTATCCACCCTATGTTTTATATACTGGCAGCATCAGCCTTGTAAAGAAGCCCCTTCTCGTCTCCCAACTGTACAAATCACTAACTAATTTTCAAAGTTTAATACAAATCGTTTTTACAGTCGCCACGTTTCTCAACTATATTTCCTCATAACGAATACCCTCTGTTTCCTAGTCCTCTGCATTCGCACCGAATGTCTTTAATTGCAGCCGGAGATGTGTTCAAGAATTTTCTAAACAATGGCCCTACCGCATCAAAATTCAGGCGTGTACGTCGCTACTCATACCTTACACTCTTGGTTGAACTTACCATACAGCGCTTCAGGTTGGAACCGCGCGACCGCTACGGTCGCAGGTTCGAATCCTGCCTGGGGCATGGACGTGTGTGTCGTCCTCAGGTTAGTTAGGTTTAAGTCGTTCTAAGTTCTAGGGGACTGATGACCTCAGATGTTAAGTCCCATAGTGCTCAGAGCCATTTGACCCATTTTTCAGCACCTGGCTTGCCTGCTCGTGATGTAATAATCATGACTTATTCGTTGCAGTTTCCAAAGAACAAGCCGCAAATGGAAACTCTCAGAGATTTTCAGCGTTTCAATACATCTGTGCTGACAGCTGACGCCTGTTGAGATCTTCGATCACAGATGTAACGTCCCACGAAGGGGTCAACTCCTATTCCTAATTTGCTTCCAACCACGACATGATGCTAAACATTGCACGGAAAAGTACTCCGGGAGGTAAACAAGTCTTCATCACTGGAAATGGTGATGCAATCAGGCCATCGGATTCTGGAAAGCCTAGAACGTAATGCAAGGAAGTGTCGGAGCTTCCTAGAACTTCTTGCATACGCTCTACGGAAAACATTTGGTAGGCTCACTAAACATCAACACTTTACTAAAGACTAGATGTATTAAAGACGAATGTATTAAACAGACGTAGCATATTCATACTAGCACTTCAGGAAACCAGATACCGAGGTGGGAACACATTTGAATCAGAGAGTTACAGAATTTATAAGAGGAAACAGGTCATAAAGAATAAACAGAAAGTCACTATGCTTGGATTAGCTTTCATGGTCAAACGGAGTCTAATGGAAACCACAACAAATTTTGTGACCCCCATCGGAGTGAATATAACTTGTAGATCAGCAAAGAAGGGTCATATCATCATAAATGCACATGGACCTGCCACTAATGACAACAGAAAAAATAGTGGAAAGTCGAGCAATCTTGGGAAACAATAGAAAATGAGACATCAAAATTACCAAAGCACTACATAAAACAACTCGTAGGAGACTTCGACGCATCGGTCGGCAGAGGAGAGAATTTTTTCTGCGCAATAACGCGCCAATAAGAACGGATTAATGCTCATTCGACATAAAACTAATGTCAGCCATTTACAGAAAATTCCCAAAGAGAAAGAAAACCTGGTCTTCTCCTAATACACATTTAGGATGAAATCAACTGGATCATGTTGCAATAACCAAATAAAACCACAGAGAAATCATGAACATACGGGTCAGCAGAGGACTAGGCACAGATTCAGACCAGTTTCGAACAGAAATCAAAACCAAATTGGCACCGATTCGGACCACTTTCATCCAGAAAATTCTACCTAAAAAACCAAACTGCAATATTTTAAAAATCCGTAGAATTGACACAAAATTGTTGTCATACAATAAGAACGAATTCGTTAAAAAACTTTAAACAAAGAAAATGGGTAACTGGGATGAGATCAGAGACGTATTGATGGAAACGGTGAAAGAACTAGGACAACCACGAAGAAGAAAGAAACATAGGTGGTGAAATAAGATATGTGACGAAGCGTTAGAGCGAAAAATGGAACTCCTGTAAAAGGAAAGAGATCAGAAAACCGATATCAACAATTATTCGAACAGAGAAACGAAAATATTACAAAAAAACACTAGAGAAAATATATGCAACTTTCAGACAGGACAGCATTATGGACCTCTACGAAGTTTTCAAAGAAGAAATGAGTACCAGCCGGTGAGTCTTCACTTCAAAGATTCAACAGGCGACCAAATTACCAACAACAAAGGCAATTTGAGGTACTAGCAAAATACTTCAAAATCTTCTAAACTAGGAGGAAACAACATAAAGACTCATTTTCAGTCACCTTCAGAACCACGGTCATTGCATCAAACTGAACTACACATTGGCCATTTGAAAAAGGACGTGTAGCCAGGACGTTAGCGAAGATATGGACACTGGGCAGCTGCAACCATTTATGAGGTTATTAAAGATTGCTGGGAGAAAAGATGAATATCCGACGACTGGAAACAAGCCATGATTCATGCGCCACATAAGAAGGGTGACAGGACTGACATCAACCATTAGCGAGGCGTAACTCTGCTTCCAGTCATCTACAGAATTACATGCACAGCTCGCTGAATAATATAGAAGATCAAGCAGAGCACACGAGTGATGAATACCAATCGGGGTTCAAAAGAAAAAGAACTTGAAAACAGTCCTCAGGATCAGATCAGTGCGAAACCTTAACACGGTCGTTACACTGATTTAAAAAAGCCTACCATTATGTTGACACAGACAGACAGTATTCTAACACTGGAAGATTTAGGTATCGACAAAAACACCAGACAATTAGTCGAACATATACCCACAGACACAACTTCAAAAGCTAGATTCGTAGGAGAAGTTTCTGAACCATTCAGAATTAACGCGGGTGTTCGGCAGCGCGATGGGATCCAACCGATTCCCTTCAGTTTGGTCTTAGACAATGTCTTGAGAGAGTGGGACAAAGAACTACAAGAGAAAAACAGCGAAAGAATCCATCTAGCACAAGGAAGAAGAAGACTTGATGAAATGTCTCGTTTCTGCTGACGGTATTGTAATAATTTTTAGGACAAGACAGATGTACAGATAATGAGAGAAACATTTCACGAAATTCCGACTAAAACCGGATTATAAATACCGTATGAGAAAACGGAGTACATTCAACATAAACACAAAAGGGAAAAATATATACAAACACAACAAAAAATATATACAACACAACACGGGAACATCGAACGAGTTGATAAAATGTGGGTATTTTGGAGAATGGATACAATCACATAAATTAGATAACATCGAGTAAAGAAAGATCGAAGAAAATGGAATTAGCATACCAGCTCAGCCAAAATCGATATAGTAAAAAGTCATTGTCATACTAGGCAAAAATTAAACACTGTGCAACAGTAATTAAAGCGGAAGCACTTAACGGAACTGAAAGCCTAACACTGAATAAAAAAGGTGAACCAGAAGAACTGGAGAAGAAAGAAAGAAAAATACTCAGAAAAATTTTAGGACCGCAAAAGAAGAAAGAGAAAAATTAGATGAAGAGGAGTAATGAAAATCTATGCAGGCGCAATAAGAAAGAGGAGTTTAAAGTTTTACGTTCATATGTACAGAATGAATGATAGTAGGCTAATGAGGAAAATTTTCAATTTCATTTACAAGTTAGAAACATCACGGGATGGCTGGAAAGACAAGAAGGGATATGAGAAAACTTCAGAGGTACAGCATTTGTAAAGCATTCGCCCGAAGTTAGAGAACTATATTGTCAAGTAACTGATTTACGAACTACAATGACAGCAAACTGTCACGACTTTGACTTCATATTTCACAGAATGTGAAATCACAGTGTGTACTCATTATCATAGGAGTTTCTCTGAGAACTCAGGTTCACTCACGATGGGTATGCAATTGTGTAAATGGGAATTCCCTCTCTTTCAGTCGTTTCTTCTTGCGCTCAGAAAAGGTAGTCTTACTTTTTTATTAGTGCAAGATAATTCCCTTTCTGTCTTGAACTTGGTTTGTCGTTATAGCTGTTGTCTCACAAACCGTGGTCTCACCCCTACAGCTTCCTGTGATTTTCCTTATTACATTATGATGATCGTTTCTACCTATATATATCGGCGTCAACAAAATATTTTCACCTTCAGAGGAGAAAGTTGGTGATTGAAATTTCGTGAGAAGATTCCGCCGCAACAAGAAACGGCTTTGTTTTAGTGATGTCCATCGCAAATCCTGTATCATGTCCGTGACACTCTCTCCCTTATTCTTCGATAATACAAAACGTGCTGGCCCTATTTAAACTTTCTCGATGTATCCCGTTACTCCTGTTAGTAACAATCCCACACCGCGCAACAGTACTCCAAAAGAGGACGGATAAACATAGTGTAGGCAGTCTCTTTAGTAGATTTGTTGCATCTTCTAAGTATTCTGCCATTAAAACGCAGTCTTTGATTTGGCTTCCCCAACAACATTTTCTATGTGTTCTTACCAATTTAAGTTTTTCGTAATTGTAATTCTTCTGTATCTAGATGTCACTGATTTACCGTGCAACCGAAGTTTAACCATTTAGCATTCATGTGGATGGCCTCATACCTTTCATTATTTAGGATCAACTGTCAATTTTCGCATCATATAGACATCTTATCGAAATCGTTTTGCGATTGGTTTTGATCTTCTAATGACTTTACTATACGGCTGCTCGGATTGTCTCTTAAATCGTTTATATAGATAAGAAAGAGCAAAGGGCCTAGAACTTTACCTTGGGGAACGCCAGAAATCACTTCTTTTTTTACTCGACGACTTTCCGTCAATTACTACGAACTGTACCCTCTCTGACAGGAAATCTCGAATCCGGTCACATAACTGAGACGATATTCCACAAGCACGCAATTTTATTACAAGCCGCTAGTGAGATACGGTGTCAAAAACCTTCTAGAAGTCTAGAAATACCGAATCAATTTGAAATCCCTTGCCGAAAGCACTCAGAACTTTATGTGCGTAAAGAGCTAGTTGTGTTTCACAAGAACGATGTTTTCTAAATCCGGGTTGAATATGTCAATAGATCATCTCTTCAAGGTAATTCATAATTTCCGAACAGAATGCATGTTCCAAAATCCTACTGCAAAAAAATGGCTCTGAGCACTATGGGACTTAACTTCTGAGGTCATCAGTCCCCTAGAACTACGTAAACCTAACTAACCTAAGGACAAACTGCCTGTTGGCTTCTGTCTTGGGTTCTTCGGCCGACGTTCATCTAATAATTTTTCTGACGTTTCGCCAGCACGAGTGGCTGGCATTGTCAAAGCTTCACCCATCACCAACGGCAATCGAGGGTGAAGCTTTGACAATGCCAGCCACTCGTGCTGGCGAAACGTCAGAAAAATCATTAGATGAACGTCGGCCGAAGAACCCGAGACAGAAGCCAACAGGCAGTTTGTCAACAAGTGGCCACGAAAGCCTCAACAATTTTGTAACCTAAGGACATCACACACATCCATGCCCGAGGCAGCGTAGCGGTCGCGCGGTTCCAGACTGTAGCGCCTAGAACCGCTAGGCCACTCTGGCCGGCAATCCTACTGCATATCGACGTTAATGATGTGGGCCTGTAAGTTAGTGGATTACTTCTGCTGCGTTCCTTGAATATTGGAGTGACCTGTGAAAGTTTGCAATCTTTGGGTACGGATCTTTCGTCATGCGAGCGGTTGTATACGAGTGTTAAGTATGGGGCTATTGTATCAGCGTACCCTGAAAGGAAGCTAAGTGGTATACAGTCTGGATCGGAAAACTTGCTTTTATTAAGTGACTGAAGTTGCTTCGCCACTCCGAGGTTAACTACTCTAAGTTAATGGTGTTCTTGATTCGATTGGTGAAGAAATTTCAGAAGGCTGTGTTTAGTAACTCTGCTTTAGTAGAACTGTCATCGATAGCATTTCCATTGGTATCGCGCAGAGAAGGTATTGATTGTGTCTTGCCGCTAGCATACTTTACGTACGACCAGAATTCCTTTGGATTTTCTGCTAGGTTTCGATACAAAGTTACGCTGTGAAAACTATTTTCGGGATTCTGTAAAAGATAGCCAATCTTGGGTGTTTTGCGTTCGTTTTAAGTTGACATGCTTTATTGCGTTGTTCTGACCTGTTTTGTGTACCATGGGGGATCAGCTCCATTTTCATGTCACTTTATTCTCTGAAGTTAGCTGAGAAATTTGTAAATATTATTTTTGTAGGTGCGTCATGACCCCCTTGAGACCACCGCCGCTCCCCCTACCAGTTCTTGGATCCGCGTATGATAACAGAGCGCGGGAACGATTTATTTAGTTCTTTCGGATCTCCGTACGCAAATGGAACGGGAAGAGACATTAACAACTGATACAGCAGGAATTACCCGCATAAAATTCACAGTGGGTTTCAGACTGTGTATATGGATGTAGATGTAGGTGCCCGAAAGTACCTGTCACGAACATCTGCAATATGAGGTGCACAATAAGCTCGAAGTGAAACAAATACTAAAGTATGTTTACTGAGAAGGACTTCAGCAGAAGCTATTAAAAATGATTCGTAAATGCGCTGCCACAATGTTTATCGATGCACAGGAAAAACAATTACAGGAACTTCGGGGCAAGAGGAGAATACAGAAATGAGTTTTATAATATCTTTTCGCTTTCAATAGACACTTTGTTTCTTTAGTATTTGCGACAACTATTTGTTTACTGGCGACAGGTATCTTTAAATAAGTTTATGTCTACATCTCCGTGATTACTCTGGAATTCACAATCAAGCGTTTAGCACAAGATTCATAGAACTACTATCTGACTACTTCTCTGGCGCTGCACTCCCGAAGAGCACGTGGAAAAATGGAACCTAAATTTTCTCCAGGGAGCTCTGAGTTCTCTCATTTCATCACTAAGTCATTTCTTCCTAGATAACCAAGAATCAACAAAATATTTCTCCACTCGGAGGAGAAACATACCGATTATAATTCGCGAAAAGATGCCGTCACAATGAAAATGCCTTTGTTTCAACCATTACCACCCAAACTCGCTTATAATATCATTAACACCCTCTCTCCTGTTTTGTGATAGTACAAAACGAAGCGCCCTTCTTTGGACTTTCTCGACGTCCTCCGTCAATCCTATCTGGTAACGACCCAACACCGCGCTGCGACTCTGCAGATCAGTTGAAAAGGCTTCGTCCGTGATACTGGAAGTAAAGAGGAAAGTCATAGGAACTCGTAATAAAGATGAATGTGATAGAGAATTTTGAGCCCTGGTCCTCTCGAACGCGAAGACACTATTTTAGCTAGCTTATCGCCTCACTGTACGCTCCCGGTAGCTGAGTGGTCAGCGTAACGGATTGTCAATCGCCTGGACCCGGGTTCAGTTCCCAGGTGGGTCGGGGAATTTTCTCTGCCCAGGGACTGGGTGTTGTTCTGTGTTCATCATCATCCTCTCATCCATCGCAGGCCTCCGCAGTGGCGCTAAATTGAAAGACCGGCGCACAGTGAACGGTCTGCCCGGCGGGGGGCCCTAGCCATACGATTAAATTAAAAAAAAAATCGCCTCATTGGATTGATCATCTGCGATTTTTATTGCTTAATACAGGTATATAATGAATTTATATCTAGAGACAGATCACGGCGGAACGCTGTACGAATAGTTGGCAAAACATATGGAAAACGGAAATGGACTCGCTGTGAAAGGTCTGACAATCGTTTCTTCTCAAAGGAAACGTTATGTAGCGTGTATTGATAGTCTGGCAGAACTCCATATAAATGGAATCCTTATAGCGGCTATTTGCCAGAACACGACGAAAAACCATGTTTCATTGCTGAAACAGCCAAGATAGTGTCGCTGCTAAGGAACATGGAAAAATATATGGGGACGTATATTACAGTAGCTGCAAAATAATCAACACCTTTTTCGTAGACAACAGTTTTGATTCAACTGCGTATCGACACTTCTAAGAAAAGTAACTTCTATCAGAAGAAAAACTGCAGGTTAATATTGCTGCACTTATCTCTGTCCCTCATCTGCGTTGTATTTAACTGAACCGAAGATGACAAAGGTTTAAATGTAATCCAGCGCATTATAGATGTCACTTTTCTGGAAAAAATCTCTTATTTCGCAGAACAAGATATCTTAAACTGATTCTTAAGATTTGTTAGTAATTACATTACTCCGTCTTTGTGAATACCTACATGAATCGCTGCGTCAGGTGACGCAGGTGACCCCGTCGCATTGTTTCCCTCTCTAATGTTAAAAACTTGAATCTTATGGTAAGTAGAAATTTATTTCTGCATGTTAGTTGTATCACAAATCCCGAAATTAACTTTTAAATTTAAATTTTTGAGATGATAGTTATTACGATATTGCAGTGCCTGTGTTGCTCCGAAGTACGGCGGCGACAACAGCCTTTATGAGATACGTGAAATGTATTCGTATTTGTGAATATGGCCAATCGTCAGCTGTATAATGGCGTGACTAGAATGACAGTTTTTCTAGATGCAATAATTTACCAACATCCGTATGACTGGCCACCAAGAGCTGTTGCATAATTATTTGATTCACGGATCCAGCTATATGGCTCCTTCCGTGTATACTGATTTTATCACTATGACGTGTGGGGCCTGAAGATGGCATAAATGTAATGCCGAAACTGGTAGCGCATAAGAAGTTCATGAAATAAATTTCTACAGTTCATACGGCTGTTGGTAAATTATTGCATCAAGAAGTACAAGCCAGCCGTTGTCCTATGGTCAATAATGGATCAACGAAGACAATGAAAGTTGGTGCCGGTCCGGCACTCGAACCCAAATTTCTCGATTGTGGTGAACTGTCGCCTTTACATTTGGCTACCACGAGAACCGCTCACGGACAGACCCAAACTTCGATACGTCTTCAACCATGTGTCAACAACCCGTACTCGTACATTCATTATCTATACTCCCGTACAGGGAAGAGATTTTAATTCGAAGTTGCTTTCCCAGTGTCGGCGGCTAAGTAAGATGTTGCATTAACCGTGTTGTTGATAAGTACGATGCAATGTTTCTTCGGACGTGCATGCACGCCCGGTCCAGCACAAATTGTCATTGTCGTCATTCCATTATAATTGTCCATTATCGGAACTGCGAATACATTTAGTGTATTTCATAATGGTTGTAGTCGCAATAGTTCCTGTCCCTTCGGACATTTATGCATGTCTGGAGGAATATTGCCTCGTACTTTGAAACAACACAGCACTGTAATATCTGAATTTTATCCATAGTGGATGCTGTCGAACTCCGTGACTGTTCCTTTATGAGTTTATGGGGTTGTAGAAAAATATCCGCTACCAGTCACAATAAAAGGGTTGTTTATTCATCACACGACCGGTTTCGGGCTTGCGCCCATCTTCAGGTGTTTATACATTCGTTTACATGTTTGTACTGTTGGAGATCATTGTATAAATACAAAAAAATTATTTGCTGGTGACTACACAAATACACGAAATACGTGAAGATAGGATTTGTTTGCAATAAATATTCAAAAACAGAAAATAATTACCCTCTGATATAATAACAAAGTAATATTCTATGGAAATTCGATGTAGCAGTCATACAACAGTCCAAGGGTCATTATCATAATTTGTAATAGTCATATTGTAAACACAAGCTGTAACTGGCATTCTATAATGTGTAATAGCTTTCAAAAATTTCATGTATGTAACATTATTGTACTTCCTAGATCTAAGTTTTCCGTCAAAAATGTGAACCAAAAAATTTCATAATGTGTGTCAAGAAACGTAGCAGTCTATAATAGCTTTTTAAATTCCTATATATGCAACACCTTTGCACTTCATGTGGCTAAGCTCTTTGACCAGAACCTACGAGTTTCTGTGTGAGCAACATCTTTACATCTGCTACATCTAAGTTCTTTGACCACAGTCCACATGTTTGTATGTAAACATAGTGTATTTCACGAGTGCACACCATAATAGTGTAATATGGAGCTATACCTGATATATGGACGTGAAAATGACCATAAGTGTGTAACAAAGTGGCAAAACTATCATCGCAGCGTAACTCTAATAATGGTGCTTCATCTATTTGTAAGTACAGATATATTATCGTCAAATGCTGCCTTATCACTTACAATTGTCCCACTTGTATTTGTGTAGTCACCAGCAAATAATTTTTTTGTATTTATACAGTGATCTCCAACAGTACAAACATGTAAATGAATGTATAAACACCTGAAGATGGGCGCAAGCCCGAAACCGCCTCATGTGACGAATAAACAACCTTTTATTGTGACTGGTAGCGGATATATTTTCTACAACCCCAACTGTAATATCTTACTTATCCGCCGACAACACGCAAGGGGCTTTCATTTAAAATGTCTCCCCTGTAAGATACACTACTGGCCATTAAAATTGCTACACCAAGAAGAATTGCAGATGATAAACGGGTATTCATTGGAAAATATATTATACTAGAACTGACATGTGATTACATTTTCACGCAATTTGGGTGTATAGATCCTGAGAAATCAGTACCCAGAACAACCACCTCTGGCCGTAATAACGGCCTTGATACGCCTGGGCATCGAGTCAAACAGAGCTTCGATGGCGTGTACAGGTACAGCTGCCCGTGCAGCTTCAACACGATAACACAGCGCATCAAGAGTAGTTACTGGCGTATTGTGACGAGGTAGTTGCTCGGCCACCATTGACCAGACGTTTTCAATTGGTGAGAGATGTGGAGGATCTGCTGGACAGGGCAGCCGTCGAACATTTTCTGTATCCATAAAGGCCCGTACAGGACCTGCAACATGCGGTCGTGCATTATCCTGCTGAAATGTAGGGTTTCGCAGGGATCGAATGAGGGGTAGAGCCACGGGTCATAATACATCTGAAATGTAACGTTCACTGTTCAAAGTGCCGTTAATGCGAACAAGAACTGACCGAGACGTGTAACCAATAGCACCCCATACCACCACGCCGGGTGATACGCCAGTATGGCGATGACGAATACATGATGACAATGTGCGTTCACCGCGATGTCGCCAACCACGGATACGACCATCATGAGGCTGTAAACAGAACCTGGATTCATCCGAAAATAGAACGTTTTGCCATTCGTGCACCCAGGTTCGTCGTTGAGTACACCATCACAGGCGCTCCTGTCTGTGATGCAGCGTCAAGGGTAACCGCAGCCATGGTCTCCGAGCTGATAGTCCACGCTGCTGCAAACGTCGTCGAACTGTTCGTGCAGATGGTTGTTGTCTTGCAAACGTCCCCACCTGTTGATCAGGGATCGAGACGTGGCTGCACGATCCGTTACAGCCATGCGGATAAAATGCCTGTCTCTCGAGTGCTAGTGATACGAGGCCGTTGGGATCCAGAACGGCGTTCCGTATTACCCTCCTGTACCCACCGATTCCATATTCTACTAACAGTCATTGGATCTCCACCAACGCGAGCAATGTCGCGATACGATAAACCGCAATCGTGACAGGCTACACTCCGACCTTTATCAAAGTCGGAAACGTGATGGAACGCATTTCTCCTCCTTACACGAGGCATCACAACAACGTTTCACCAGGCAACACCGGTCAACTGCAGTTTGTGTATAAGAAAACGGATGGAAACTTTCCTCATGTCAGCACGTTGCAGGTGTCGCCACCGGCGCCAACCTTGTGTGAATGCTCTGAAAAGCTAATCATTTGCATATCACAGCATCTTGTTCCTGTCGGTTAAATTTCGCGTCTGTAGCACGTCATCTTCGTGGTGTAGCAATTTTAATGGCCAGTAGTGTACATAAAGGATGTAAGAGTACAGGTTTTAGACACGTCGTTGACCACATAGAGAAGTTTGAGCCTGACCGGGAGTCGTGCTGAGATGGCCTAATGGGTGCCGGCACGGTAGCTCAGCGTGTTCGGTCAGAGAGCCGGTTGGCCTCTGTAATAAAAAAAAAACTGAGTGGAAGGATCAATTAACGAACTTGAACGGATGTTATCGCCGGCACGGTAGCTCAGCGTGTTCGGTCAGAGGGTTAGCTGTCTTCTATAATAAAATAACTGAGTTAATGGATCAACGACGAACTGAAACGGCTGTCTTGCGACGTCCGCACCGAGCAGATGAAACGAACGAAAACGAACAAAATGAGATTTAGTAAAAAAAAAAAAGGGGAAGACGACCGCTCGCGGTAAGCGGGGAATCCGGATAGTCCCAGTCCAGAACAAGTTTTTACTGTCATCATACCATTATACAGGTGATGGTTGCGCATATTCGCAACTGCGAATATGTTTCGATAGTTATTGTGTGTATCTTACAAGAAAAACTATCCAATAATTTAGGAACGTCACTGGCAGTTCAAGTCTAGGATTTTTCTACCATCTGATAACACTTTCACTGCTATATTGGCCACAAAGATAATTATAACTATAATTATAAAATATAACTACTTCCGTTTTGAGAGCGTTCTGCGCCACTGCGGGGGCCAGCATTATGTTAACAAGAAACTTACACGATGTGAACTACGGTACACTGTTTCGTTTACTTTGCAGATATCTGAGCATTCCGAAGTGTCTGCTGAGGTCGACAAAGGGCGAACTCATTCTCGAAATTAAGTGATAGGTAATTTAACCTTGAAAAAAAAAAAAAAATACTGCGCAGCTGTTAGAACTAAGGCCGAGCCAATACAAATCTGATGAAACCACGAAAAGAAGCCAGCCACTGACTCGAATGTGCATGTTACGTTTAACATTAAGAATTTGTGCTAAAGGAAGCTTTCGGACGCTGGTTGGCGATTTGTTCTAGGACATGTAGCAACAGCTTGCAGAGTTATCCTCAAGGCGTCGGTCTGCACTGCCTGACTGAAGAGAGAATTCATCAAAATACTACAGAAGGATGCAGCGTTGTTTTTATCAAATATCACGTTTTCCTGCTATTTTAGGCGCGGTAGACTGTACCCAAACCCCCACCATATCAGCTGGTGACAAAAGTGCAGAAATATGTAGGAATCGTCACTGATGGTTTTCGTTAAATGAATTACCAATCTCGTACTCTAAGCTTAACCAGAGCGTATTTAAATGTGTAAAAGCATCGCAAGTAACTTCAGGACGAAAATCTTTCCACGAACACAGCCCAGAACCAACAGAAAATGAAGCTAACAGGAGTTTACAATGCAATGAGTGTGGAATTTGGTAACAACGTATTTATATATATAAAAAAAAGCTAACGTCTTTTCCTTGTTGGTCGTGGTAACTTTATCAGTTTTTTGAATTCTGTTGTGTCATTTTATTGGTTCAAAGCTATTTCCAGTAAAAAATCTCTTTTTACGGGGATACGTTCGAAGACGTTCTTTATCTGTTTACTTTCCTCCATATTCATAACACGACATTTTCGATTATAAGTACTATATATCTATTATGTACTATTAATATATGCGTTCGATGCGTGATAATCGTGACGATAGCCGATTTCTGTGGTTTGGCCAAGCAAGTTTGTTTGCATCTTAGATCAACACTGAACCACTTTTGGTGGATCCAAGTTTAGTGTTATACAATGGAGTGGAGTCCTGAACAGAGTTCAATTTCTGAACAAACGTCAAAATTGATCTCCAATCAGCGATGTTTATACAATCGGCCATTAATGAGAGATCGTCGTCATTTTACTCACGACTGACGCCAAATGGCTGACTGGGTGGCGCGAGAAACATAGCTGCCGTTTACGTAACTATCCGTGCTTTAGCAGCAGTAATCGAAACTTTATCGTCACTCTTGTGGTTTGTATATTTCCAATTTACATTTCACGACATAAAATTATGTTTATCTTTTCGAATAACCCTGTATTTCTTGTTGCCCTTCGTACTGTTTCCAGCGACTTCTACTTATTGTGCACACTACACATGGAACGCGCCTGAGAAGAATTGTGCACTTCACAGATTTTCCGACTACTTATGAAAACTATACGAGAACTTAAAACTTTATGGCCTTTTGGTTATCTTCTTCATAAAGTACGCTATGGGCCGGCTATTTGCCTGCATTTGCTCTCGTTATTCGCCCATAATATTACAAATACAATTCAGTCCTCGATTTGTAGTTACGTTCACTATCTCCATATAGTTACACCTCTGACAATTCTCGAAGAAAACCAATAGCAAAATGTCCTCACCAAGCAATTTTCGCCGCGTGGAATTAGCCGAGCGGTCTAGGGCGCTGTAGTCATGGACTGTGCGGCTGGTCCCGGCGGAGGGTCGAGTCCTCCCTCAGGCATGAGTGTGTGTGTTTGTCCTTAGGATAATTTAGGTTAAGTAGTGTGTAAGCTTAGGGACTGATGACCTTGGCAGTTAAGTCCCCTAAGATTTCACACACATTTGAACATTTTTTGAAGCAATTTTCATAATAACACTGTGTGAGAAGCTACACTTTACCATGCAGGCACTATCTCCTGGGACTCATTGCCATATAAACAACAGTTCCACTAGTGGGTTATTTTACTGCAGTCGTGAACATATACTCCATAAATATGTATATATCAATTTTTATTTTGGCAAGACGGGAAGTGAATCGTACTACAATTGTCACGTAGCATAATTATCATTGATCAGCGATTTATGTCAAGTTTGGATATGTTGTCAAACGAGTCGTAGAGCAGTTATTCGTTGTTGAGCTAACGTAATGAGATCATTTCTCATGAAACTACGATCTGAGAAAACGGAAATTGGAAATTTTGCATTTTCGCTTAGTTTAAATCGTTAGTTCTGCCTGTTGCTAATTAACGTCACTCAAGTAGATGCTACAGCGAAATAAGAAAATTGAAAGATAAAAATTGATGGTGTATTTACCGAAAAGTACTACATTGCCCTGATCCCCATTACGTCACTTGTGAAGAACAGTAGAGCAAAATCTCCGATATCGTTGCCGGAAAGATGAAAGGGCTCTGATATATCTCTACTGATATCTGATATTCTTATCTAAATGCGAATTAGAGCGATTACAGATGTGGAAAGTAAGCGATTCACACCTCGTTACACGGAGAGAACTCTTATCCATTATGTGTTATCACATCACACCGCCGGAGATCCGGATGTGATAGTTGTATGTGCTTGAGCACTCAGGACAGAAAGGGTTTTCCACCAGCGAGTCCACGAGTTGGTAACACTAAAGATGGATGTAGAGTGTACCGGAGGATGCCGTTTTTGGCGAGTACGTGCTCTGTGACCAGGCTGCTTCTGCAACAAAGGAGTTAACATTTTCTCTCCCATTGGAATAAACGCTGCAAAGTCAGTCTTGACAGACTTGTTGGTAACAGTTTTTGACCTGTTTTAAGACACAAATTGTAAGTCGTCCATTCCTGGTGCAAAGACACACTATGCACGCGTTTCGTCTGCTATGATTGCCACGGTATTTGGCTGCATAACGTAGGTACACTGTACGCTAGCTGTCTGACCAGTGTGGTATCAATGTGGCAGAGTTTTAATCAGTGTACCTGAGTAGATGGCCAGAAAACCAGGCTAATGTTTCGGAGATCGACAGGACTAGGTGCCTCCACTAATTCGGAAACTGCGTCTCATCTTTCACTTCGATGGGCATTTCTGTGCTGCAACATACGATATTTTATAGAGATATCATTGCCTGAAAGTGCACATTGGCGTAATATTTCATTCGTAGAGTTTTTATCTTCATTAATCTAAACACCGTAAATTGAAATAAATACCTAGGAATTACAATTACGAACAAGTTAAATTGGAAAGAAATGTTGTGGGGATGGCTAACCAAAGACTGCGTTTTATTGGCAGGACACTTAGAAAATTTAACAGCTCTAATAAAGAGACTGCCTACATTACGTTGTTCGTCCTCTTTTAGAATAGTGCTGCGCAGGATGGGACCCTTACCAGAATGGACTGACGGAGTACATCGAAAAATTTCAAAGAAGGGCAACATGTTTTGTATTATCGCGAAATAGAGGAGAAAGTGTCACGGACGTGATACAGGATTTGCGATGAACATCACTAAAACAAAGCCGTTTCTTGTTGCGGCGGGATCTTCTCACGAAATTTCAATCACCAACTTTCTCCTCCGAATGCGAAAATACTTTGTTGACAACGATCTACATAGAGAGAAACGATCGACACGATAAAATAAGGGAAATTAGTGCTCTTACGGAAAGATACAGGTGTTGGTTCTTTCCACGCGCTATAAGAGATTGGAATAATAGAGAATTATGAAGGTGGTTCGATGAACCCTCTGCCAGGCACTTAAGTGTGATTTGCAGAATATCCATGTAGACGTAGATGTAGCGTCTTTGAGTCCAAAGTTAAGTCCGTTGTTCGAGGTGAGAGGCTCTGTTCAGTGTTCAGGAGTGAACGTCGGTATTTCATTCATTTTACGTTAATGAAGGTCAGGGCTAACGTTACTGTTGCACTTATTAGCACGGGAGTTTAAGATTATGTGGGGTTCCTTTTTGTCCTGGTTTAAATACTTTGTGGAATTTTAGTCCATGTGATCATTTAGAAGACAAATGTAATCCTCTTACTGCATTTTACCTCTTGTTTATTCAGTAAGTAACTCTAATTTTCTCTTCAATTATTTCGATTCCACAGTCATATCTGAAAATTATTACGTTCTCCTGGGCTACTTCCACGTGTTAGTGTACTAATACTGAAATGGGTAGCTGATGCGAGCACAATTTACTAGACCCGCTCTATCTTCAGCAGAATCGTGTCTGAGATATGCTGCCATCAGCAGAATTATTTTCAATTCTTTGCAGGCATTTTACAGCAAATATAAGGTACATTTGTGTTTCTAAGAACTTCGAGAATTCCTGCTAATCCTAACTATTCTGAGTGATTATTGTGATTCATCTTCATAGTGAGTGGGTGTTAGAGCGTAAAAAGTAAGGTTTTTCATTTTCATTGCACATATTATTTCTACAAGGGAAGATCAAAGTATATTTTCAGATCGTATCGGGAGGTTAGAGTGTACTGAGAGTAATGTTGCGTTTAAATACATCTTCCAAATTATTGTTTACCGTATGACACTCTTTCATATTTTTGAGTGTTAGTCGGATAGTAATCAGATCGCATTATTATTCATTCATGGGCTAAATTTTGGAAAAACGGGAAATTTTTCAGGGGTTTTCACTAAAGGCATATAAGTTTTGGACTCAGCTTAGTTACAAAAAGAAGTAGGAGGCTTTCAAATTTGGTTTTCAAAAGCCCTCCTGCATTCTTTTGAGTGACCAGCATCAATCTCCTGTTTCAAAATTCGCAGTGTTGTTTGAGTGGGACACGTAGTTTACTACGAACTAGGGGAACAGATGAAGGATATTTAGAACCGCCGACGAGGCCAGAGCGAGTGTACACTACTCTGCTAGGGTGAATAACGACAGCAACGTGTCGCTGTTGTTTGCCTGTTTCACGTTGTTGATGCTCGCGTCTGTTACACACCACAATGGAAAGCCTAACGGAATTTTAGTATCAGGTCTGAGAGGTCAGTGCAGCTCTCGTGAGAACATGAACGTATAACGATTCCGTGTTACGTATTTTGATATGCTCGGAAAAGAACAAATGCAAGATTGTTCCACTTCCGAATAATATCGCATGTGACGTCTGTTGGGGAAGACCTCTAGGTTTTTAGAAGGAATGTTTAATTCTTGGTAAACTACTAAGATACTTTTGATAGAGAACAGGCCAGAGTAAAATGTTATTTTAAATTATCAAAAACCTACGATAAACACCTACAGTAGCCGTATGTAATAATTAAGTCCTTTAATTATGATTTACTTCCGTTTTCCCGAGTAGCACATAACTTAAAATTGAGAGTAATCCAATGAATTAAATATGCTTTCAGCCACAATTCATGTGTTTCACAAATCATTCTCAGTCATGAAAGATACATCTTACCCCAACGACAAAGAGTAAGTACTCCTATTAGAGAAAAAAAAATTGCCACGTGCGATTAGGACCCGCGCACTGAGGGTTCGGTACAAACTTAATTATGTACGTATAGAGCAAAGTTCAGCCATTCCTCGAATCGAGAATCTCGACCATTTTTGCCTGTTATTAATACTGGCAAGCTATCGGTCCCAGGGATTTCAAGATTTTCGAGATTGTCTTCAGTTCAATAACATAAACGTGACAAAGTCACCTGCAGGAAGCAGGCGACCATTTATATAATAATCAATAATTCTCCATTCAATCTGACCGGGTCGCAATGTCATAAGTCAGACATCAGCTAAGGAATGACTTTATTGCTCATATTACGCATTTCGGAATTTATTCATCATCAGATATCCAGAAGCGATTAATGCACGTATACAAGGCGTTTCAAGTTGTATGTGAAACAAATATTTGCAGACTGGTCTGCCGTATCTATATACGGCAATCGCTTCTGCTTTCTGATGATACATAAATTCCGAAACATGTTACATGAGCAATAAAGTAATTTCTGGCCTGATGTTTGACTTTTATCATTGCGACACAGTCAGTCTGAAAGCAGAATCACTGACTGTTTCAGTTTCAAGTTTGAAGCTAGAAAACAAATGGCGAACGAAACTTTTTTTCCTGTGATATGAGTACAAATTAACAATTTTCGGACTTTTTCCTTTTCTTGCACCTCGAAACGTTACTTCTTGCCAATTTTCATCATTTTACATAAGCGGAAAGTACCCTATAGATTTTGGACGTGAGTTTTGCGAGTATGAATATAAGTGACATACACTATGCGATCAAAAGTATCCGGACATCTGGCTGAAAACGACTTACAAGTTCCTGGCGCCCTCCATCGGTAATGCTGCAATTCAGTATGGTGTTGGACCACCCTTAGCCTTGATGACAGCTTCCACTCTAGCAGGCATACGTTCAATCAGGCGCTAGAAGGTTTCTTGGGGAATGGCAGTCCATTCTTCACGGAGTGCTGCACTGAGGAGAGGTATCGATGTCGATCGGTGAGGCCTGGCACGAAGTCGGCTTTCCAAAGCATCGCAAAGAAGTTCTATAGGATTCAGGTCAGGACTCTGTGCAGGACAGTCCATTACAGGGATGTTATTGCCATGTGACCACTCCGCCACAGGCCGTGCATTATGAACAGGTGCTCGATCGTGTTGAAAGACGCAATTGCCATCGCCGAATTGCTCTTCAAAAGTAGGGAGGTACTTTAAACATCAATGTAGGTCTGTGCTGTGATATTGCAACGGAGAACAACAACGGGTGCAAGACCCCTCCATTAAAAACACGACCACACCATAACACCACCGCCTCCGAATTTTACTGTTGGCACTACACATGTTGGTAGATGACGTTCGCCGCGCGCAGTGGACGCGCGATCTAGGGCACCATGCACGCATTGCGCGGCCACTCCCGCCGGAGGTTCGAGACCTCCCTCGGGTATGGGTATGTGTGTTATTCTTAGCGTAAGTTAGTTAACTAGTGTGTAAGTCTAGGGACCGAAGACCTCAGCAGTTTGGTCCCTTAGAAATTCACACACATTTGAGCATTAGATGACGTTCATCGGGCATTCGCTATCGGATCGCCACATTGTGTACTGTGATTCGGCACTCCACACAACGTTTTTCCACTGTTCAGTCGTCCAATGTTTACGCTCCTTACACCAAGCGAGGCGTCGTTTGGCATTCACCGGCGTGATGTGTGGCTAATGAGCAGCCGCTCGACAATGAAATTCAAGGTTTCTCACTTTCCGCCTATCATAGTGCTTTCAGTGGATCCTGATGCAGTTTGGAATTCCTGTGTGATGGTCTGTATGGATATCTGCCTGTTACACATTACGATCCTTTTCAACTGTCGGCGGTCTCTGTCAGTCAACAGACGAGGTCGGCCTCTACGCTTTTGTGCTATACGCGTCCCTTCACGTTTCCATTTCACAATCACATCGGAAACAGTGGAACTAGGGATGTTTAGGAGTGTGGAAATCTCCCGTACAGACGTATGGCACAAGTGGCACGCAGTCACCTGTCCACGTTCGAAATCCGTAAGTTTCACGGAGCACCCCGTTCTGCTCTCTCATGATATCTAATGACTACTGAGGTCGCTGATATGGAGTACCTGGCATTAGGTGGCGGCACACCGCACTTAGTATGAAAAACGTATACTTTTGATCACATAGTGTAAATAGACGTACCTTTTGACTGCATTGACCTAGAAGCTAATGCTTATTGTATGCCGCCAAGGGACCATAGACCTTACTCTGTGACATAAATTTCAACGTCTACCCATTGCTGAAACAAAGGGTCCTAACAGACGGACAAACGACAATCAGATGACAAATGACAAAATATTTTTTTCGTGTGATTTCGTTACAGATTTACAGTTTTTAAATTTGTTGTTTTGGTTGTAATGTGAAACCCCTCTTTCTGCCAAATTTTATAATTCTAGGTCAAAGGTAAGTACCCCGCAGGTTTTGAGGGTTGCGAATGTCAAAACAGGTGACATAAATGGCCACATATTTTGACCATATTGACTGAGAAGCTTCAATCCCGTACACCGCCAAGGGACAATAGACCTTAGTATAAGACATAAGTTTTAATTCGATATGTCTAACCGTTCCTAAGAAAAGTGAGTCTTTACAGACGAACGAACAGAGAGTCGGATGAGAAATGACAAAAAAATTTCGCATGATATACATATTTGCAGTTTTCAGACTTTTTCCTTTTTTTGGAATTGTGATATCCTTTTTGCAAAATTACAGGATTCTAGGCCAACGGGAAGTACCCTACAGATTTTGATGAGTGAATGTGCGAGTATTAAAATCTGTGACATAAGTGGCCGTATCTTTTGATTGCATTGAGTAAGAAGCTAATCGTAGACATCAGTTTCAACTTGATATGTCTAACCATTCCTGAGAAAAATGGTTTTCAACAATCGGACTGATAGACGGACAACAAAGCGCTCTCACAATGGTCGCCGTTTTTGCCGATTGAGGCAAGGAACCCTAAACATGAAAACCATTGGCTTCAGTTATTTTTCATAGATAGTACCTGCTTCTCATTCAGAGGTACACTCGCAAACTACTTAGACAAAAGCACAAACCTGTTCCTTGATATGCGTCAGAGACGAAAGTATTTCTGAATTATTATGTGGGGGTCTTGCCCACTCGTCGCTAATATGGTGCCTGCGGGATGCAACGTTCTCAGAATGCTCTACAACAATTTCAAACGAATAACTTCAGTAGTTTTAATTTCAGAAAGGAAACTGACAATATTTAACTTTCTTTTCAGCAAACGTCGCTAGCGAGAGGTGACGTGAAAACAGTACATTTCTTGGTATGCACAGAGTCCAAGGAAACACTTGATACTTGTAAATTATAGATTACAGCAGTCAGTGGTCTTTTAAAATTTTATTGTGCAGAATAGATTTCGGCTAGAAACTAGCCATTCTCAGTGCACTATTATTTTCGCTCAGTGCATGTAATTCCCTGTTGGTCGGGCTTCATCCACAGTTAATTGAATATTACACTTGATACTGACAAAAAAAATGGTTCAAATGGCTCTGAGCACTATGGAACTTAACTGCTGTGGTCATCAGTCCCCTAGAACTACTTAAACCTAACTAACCTAAGGACATCACACACATCCATGCCCGAGGCAGGATTCGAACCTGCGACCGTAGCGGTCGTGCGGTTCCAGACTATAGCGCCTTTAACCGCTCGGCCACTCCGACCGGCCTTGATACTGACAGCGTAGCACTAATCACTTAGCAGACTCGGGCAGATAATGTGCGGCCGAGGCTATCAGGAGCTGCGTTTATATGCAGCTGTCGCAGGGGGAGCGCCTGGCGCGGCGCGGTCCGATTCCACGCACCATTGGCCGCCGTCTCGTCACAGCCTTCTATGGTCTTTCGTTTCGCATCTTCGTTCCGGCGTTTGTGGTTACGCCAGAACATATTACTCGCTTAATGTGCAGGATACAACACAATTGCCCCAGCTGATGTTGGAGTGTTAATTACAATAAAATGAATACCCCTAGGAGTTGACATAAGTCAATGGGGACAATTGAAAATATGTGCCCCGACCGGGACTAGAACCCGGGATCTCCTGCTTACATGGCAGACGCTCTAGCCATCTGAGCCACCTAGGACACAGAAGATGGTGCGACTGGAGGGACTTGTCTCTAGCACGCCTCCCGTGAGACCCGCATTCTCAACCTATTGTCCCGCACTATATTCATAGTTCCCCTGCCAATTATACTCATTACTCGCGGCTTTACTGCCGATTCCCGAAAGAGTTCGGGCACTATTTGTGCATCCGCACAGAAGATGATCAAATGGCCGGTGAGCCTTAGCTATTTGTATATGAAGATGGTATCTGTTCTTTCGGACATGTCTTTACAGATGAACCGCTACAGCAAACATTTGTATATCAGCTGTTGCTCTGTGTAAAGGAAATCGAATATTCAATACAAAGCTCAAAAGATTACAGACATTTAGTGTTTGTACATTTCTTCAGCATCGTGAGAGAGTATATTTTATAGGATACATAACGTCCGTGAGGAAAGCTGCATACTACATTACACGTCAGTAAAACACGAACAAAATGATTGACATACGACCTTCACTCTTCGTAGACTTGGTGCATGTATTTACTTTATTTGAGTGTTGGATACGTGGGTTACAGTGATGAGGATAATGATTTCTGCTGTTTGTGTTACTTTACAATAGAGTACAGTTCACAATAAAAAACAATTAACTTCAACAGTGTTTGGAAAAGACATATAAATAACCCAACTTTGGTAAGAACAAGAAAATCAACTGCGCAGTGTGACTACTATCTTTAGATGGATTTACATAAAAACGTTTTTATTCATCTTTATTTCATGTAACAGTTAGCGAGCAAATTTCGTGATAGCGAGTCTTTACTTTGAAGGAGTCACTTTATTGGTAAATGGCACTGTTTAATCTTTTTTAAGGTATAGGATACAGTTCTACAATGGTGAACTCAAATTGGAGCCGTTTTTGCTTGGCATGCCATCACGTGGGACAGCGTTGCCGACGGTAGCAGTAGTGAATGAAATTGCCGGAACACAGTGGCATGCTCCGCAGTTATTCGACTTGTGTCATCGACCTCAACCCTTTCAAGATTACGACGACCGGCGGTTCCACAGTGTACACAGGACGCAAAACGCACTACTTGCATCTCCGTCAGGTAAACTGCTACACATTTAGTATTTTATCTTCCGTAGGAATCTTCATACAGCGATTCACCTTATGACCCATCACACACGTATGTCTCAGTTAATCCACTGCCGTGCATCGTGTTTGTTTTGAGCCACTGAAGTTTGACATACTTCGTTCTGTGATTAATATTTTATTACAGTACCCTAAACACCCGTTTCTGTCCTCCTGCCTCAACGTCCAGTTATTCTCTTAACGCCTTTACGTTTACGGTAGCTTGAACTTTCGATATACAGTTTTCTATTTCAGTAATGATTTTCTGTGGACACGTATTTCCTTCGGTACACTCCGCTGATGTACTCGTTTCAATTACTTTTATATTGTAATATATTTTTCCTTGGAGGCTTATATTTCATTTACTTATTAGTACGACAACCGTTATCAAACATTAAATAAGTCCTTAGTCCACAGGGAGGATTCACGATTTGCGCGCGATTCATGTCACATGAAACATAGCATAATTACGAATTACGTATACGACCCGAATAGTCTGCAACTAAATCCAACCGCCTTCTAGGAGAGAATATAGACTGTACTCAGTGGCCAATATTAGTTACTTGGATACAAGCAAGAAATCTCTGTAGCATATTTCTTACAAATAATGTGAAAATAGCTAATTCTACAGCAAGAAAAAAGATATGGAATTTATAGCAAAGGGTATGGGCCCTAATAGTATCTTCATGTAGGGCTGTTTCCAATTTGCGTGCACGTGTTTATTGTATCCATGTTTGTGTTCAACATATGTGCTCATTCAACATCACTTACTACCTACCTCCCATGTTCGCTACCAAGATTGTATAAAGTTATATCCAGAGTGACACAATTCATCGATCACGCTTGCTTAAAGGCGGTGTCACACCAGACTTGAGCTAGTTCTGTTACTTTGTGTGTGTGTGTTTCGTATTTATCTGCCTTGCGTAGCCTACGTTTATTCTAACCTTTACTATCCACAGCCGTCATGAACTTAATCAAAGTTCAGTCGAGTACTGTATAAACTTTGAAATTTGGTTTAGTCCCCTTCAAGGAGAAAATTTTGTTTCAATTCTACGTCCTCCCACACCTCTGAAATAATTTGCCCCAAAACTTCTCTAGTAGCCTATAACTACAAAATGCTTTATTGGCCTAGGTTTATTTACTTGTATGTAAAGAAGAAACATGTAAAGTCTCTCCGCATTTGTATGTATGTGTGTGTGTGTGTGTGTGTGTGTGTGTGTGTGTGCGTGCGTATGTGTGTGTGTGTGTACATGTGTGTGCGTATGTGTGTGTGTAGTGGAGAATATACTTCTTACTAACAGATTATATTCACTGTTTTTTTCACATTATTAATTTCACGCTATCAGATCCACACTTGACACTGAGTTATTGTGTAAGAGTTTGCCTGAATTGTATTTTGCATCACAATTTTCAGTCATCTTATAAAAATCATACCTCAAGTAACAAATATGTATAGTCTACTTCAATGTCATATGCTGTCATTACTTTATGTAAGAATATAAATAGTCACTCCTCCAAGAGTAGATGAGAGAATCAGTCTTCTTGAACTTTAGAATTCCTTAGTAGTCAGTTAAAGCATAATCTAATGCAGGGCTTCCCAAGCTTTTCAGCTGGCGGACCCCTTTTTCAGTCGAAAATCCATGGCGGACCCCTAGTCAGTCAAGAGCACAGTAACTTTAAATTTCAGAGCGAAACCCATGGGAACTGGAAACTTCTTAATTCACGTGCCATGTTCCCAATTCGTCTAGCATGCAAGAAACAATATCATTAACACACGGCTTTATGAGATTTTCTGCAATGGTATGAGCTTTGCCTGTTTTTGCCACTCGATAACTAACCAAGAAAGAAGCTTTTAATGAATTTTTATTAATTGTTTTTGCATGGGTTTTCATGCACTTCTGAAAAGCAGCTAGTTCAGCACTCTTCCTTTTGAAAAAAATCGATGTCTTTAGCCTGGAAATCCGGGTGAGTACCTTCAAAATGACGGTGCAATTTAACTGGAACCATTGAACTGTTCGGAAGGACTCGTGCACAAATTACACATTGAGCTTTACCCTTTTTTGTCTCCATAAAGCCCATTTCTATATAGCTTTCGTTGTACTTACGCTTGTTGGTTATTCCACTTCCACAGGATATTGCAGCCAATGGAGTACTTGCAGCGTTTTCACGTAATAAATCCGACAAAGCTCGCTCCGCACATGCGTAAAAGGTTTGAGAGCATCTAGCGCCGTGAGCCGGCGCACAAACGACCCCCGTATTGTTGCGAAACAGTCGATCAGAGAAGCCGCATTCTCCGGCACTAAACTGTGTATTTGTTCTCACTTAAGAGCCGCAAAGACTGCTTGGAAATACGACCTGAAGTAAAAGTACATATGTTTTTCACAGGAAAAAAAAGAAATAATGGTGAATTTCATTTTCACATTTTTATTCAATAATTTTACTCATTATTTTACACGATTTGGTGAAATGTGTCCGCGGACCCCCAGAAAGAGCCGGTGGAACCCTAAGGGGTCCGCGGACCACACGTTGGGAAGGCCTGATCTAATGAGCCGTTGGTTACCCCATGTCTAGGTCATAACCCTTTGATTCACCAGAAACGCCAGGATAACTTTGTGTATACTTGAATTTGACTGCATAGAGAAACAAAGCAACATTACTTGCCATATTCTTTGTAGCTATTACTCACGTGTGCCTACTTCCTCCACCAACCTCTGTAAACTTTCTTTACACCTAGTCGTGTCCCTTGTGTTTTATATTGTTTTTCCCCATTTTGACGTTCATGAAGCATTACTTCCTTGCCTACTAAGGCGTTAAGCACTTGTGGTTTTTGGTTTGTTTACCTTTAAGGTCTTCCTTACTTTCTGCAGAACGGTCACGTAATTTGACAACATGGGTTTTTGGAAGTGTTCTCCTTGTATTTCTGTTTCCGTTCTAATATTTTTGTCACTGGTAATTTAACATTATATTTTTTTTTGAAAAAAACTCTCGAGGAAAACCATCTAGCTGTCATTTTATTCCTTCTTATCTTGTCTTTTATGAATTTCCTAGTTTATAGTTTACATTTTAGCTACAGTTTTCTCCTTGTTCTATGATCTATAGATTTTCTGCTATATGCACAGCACATTTGTTCGTTTCAAGGAAAGCATCCTTATTTTCCATCAGTATAATATCAACTGGAAAAACAATTATTTCATTCCAGTTGATGATGGATGAAACGACGGAGACCGGTCAAGAATGAATATAATTTATACAGTCGTTGCCAAACGAAAATACTTTTCTAAAATATGTCGCAGCTGTAGCTAGTTACCTACAAAAATTCTAAACTGTTCATTTTCTTGCAGTGTATATAGCATTCATACGCACCTGCACCTTGCGAATGCGCAATGATATGGAGCGTAATGAGAGGCTGTGCATCAGGTTCTGGATTTTTGAGTAATTTCATGCTTCCATGATCTTTAGCCAACGTCAAACTTCACCTTTGCTTGTACTATAATGTGTCTTTAGTTTCGAAGGGAATGGTCATGCAGGTATGGCTATTTAAATATGGACTTTATGAAGGGAATCGGAATGAGGCTACCACATTATCGAACACCACTGCACAATCGTGCCTTTCGTTCACGGCTTATTCGAACGAAGGAATGTTAGTGTTTAAGGGGCTTCAAATGGCTCTGAGCACTATGGGACTTAACATCGAAGGTCATCAGTCCCCTAGAACTTAGAACTACTTAAACCTAACTAACCTAAAGTCGTCACACACATCCATGCCCGAGGCAGGATTCGAACCTGCGACCGTAGCGGTCACACGGTTCCAGACTGAAGCGCCTAGAACCGCTCGGCCACACTGGCCGGCTGTTAGTGTTTAACATCTCATCATTATCGAGAGCACTTGCTGTATGGCAGTAGGGAAATGAACTCGACAGTGTCTTTTTTGAACGTCGGTATCGATCTTTTAAAAGTCACAGAATGACACGCTCTCATTGGCCAGACGCAACTCCTCCCTAGACAGAGGCAGGTGTCCACTATATTACAATAGATTTCGGGGAGGGATGCGATGAGTTCAAATCTGACGCGTTGGGGGACAAGTACATCAATTGGAACTCGCCACTGTGTTTTTGGAACCACTGCAGCACACTCCTGGCCTTTTGACGTGGCGAATTATCTTGTTGAAAAATGCCACTGTCTTCAGGAAACATGATCGTCATGAAGTGCTGCCGCCAGCTTGTCTCCGTCCCGCAGTACTGGTGTCAAGAAGCTGTTCCCCTGGAATGTAACGGATTCGCGCTCTCCCATCGTCATGATGGGGCAGGTACCGGGATTCGTCAGACCATGCAATGCTCTGCCACTGCGTCAACGTCCAGTACCGATGGTCACATGTCCATCTCAGTCATAGTTTCCGATGTCGTGGTGTTAACATTGGCACATTCAGGGGTCGTCGGTTGGAGAGGCCCATCGTTAGGAGTGTTCAGTGCACTGTGCGTTCAGACACACTTGTACCCTGATCAGATGTAAAGTCTAATGTTAGTTCCGCCACAGTACACCGTCTGCGCTTTTTTAGCAGTCTGCCTAGCTTATGACGTCCGACATCCGTAATGAGCGGTACCCGCCCACCCCAAGACGCCTGGACGTGCTTTCACTATGGTCTCGCCACATTTTGAAGACACCCCTACAGCACTCCCCGAACGCCCAAATCCTGCAGTTTCCGAAATGCTCGTGCCGAAATTACGGGCCATCACAATCCGCTCTCGGTCAAACTCAGATAGATCGCGCGCCATCCACATCGTACACATGGACAGCACGCTCGCTGATACTGAAACGTCCCCTTAGAAAAATTAATGAATGACTGTGCTGCTAAACCTCTTACATTATTTGCTTTTCAAACAGCTGAGCAAAACTGAACGTGCACAGACTTTTCTCTCTTTACTTATTCAGATCATCTCTAAACTGACACACAATATTTTTAGCGCAACGCAATCTGACTTTCAATAATCCCTACAAAAGAATGGCCCCGACTAACCATAACCTATACCTTTCATGAATCACTTACCTCACAAACATCTTCGTTACTCGAACTACCGCAATACAGCGAGCGCCAATACTGCCAGCTAAATAAAAGATTCTAACTACTGAAGGCACTAACTACTGATAGGCATACTTAGCAAATGAAAGATTTTGATAGAGAACAAACAATGTATTTACCTTAATAGTGTTCAAAAGTCATTTTTTATATATATATATATATATATATATATATATATATATATATATATATATATATATCAGTTCATGACATCCAGTCTTATAAATTTACTGTCTCTGATGGACACACGTCCAGATCATCCGCTCTCAAAACTCCGCCATCTCTCTCCCCACATCCACCACTGCTGGCGGCTGTTAACAGCCAACTGCCCAACACTACAATAGCAAATTACAACAATGTAAACCAGCCACAGACTGCACATAGCACAGTCAGTGATTTTCATATAGAGCGCTACGTGGCGTTAACAACATAAAAACCTAAACAGCTTACTTACAATACTATATGCGCCGTGCGTGTGTCTGACTAGCAGTCATTCCTCGCCAGGTGACGCTGCTATCGCCTGGACGGGTTTATGTCGATAGTAGCTCGACGGTCATAATGTTCTTGGTGGTCAGTGTATTTCTGTATAGTTGAAGTCACTGAAACATTATTGCACTGTTTTCTTTTTTTTTTTTTCAAAATGAGCCATAGTTTCGTCAGTGCCTCTTCTTTTCTTTAACACTGATACGTAGTAAATGGTAGAACAACGCATTTCCTAAACACATCTTATATTCAACTATAGAATAGGCATACTCATTCACAGTCCACAGGAAGACAATAACATGCAGACACTGCCAAAAGCAGCTCGCCACTAGATTTTGCACCAAAGTATCTCATCACCTATGGAACATGTATGTGGTACATCATAATAAAATCGTTAAATCTGAAACAAAAACCGTAGATAAATAGTAGAACTGTCCATAAGTTGTTCTAATATGTTCAAAGAAGTTGACAGCATTTATGCTTGTGATGTAGTAGTACACTTTTATTGTAATTGCTGTACAGTAACAGTGGTACAAAAAGAATCAAAGGTAATCGCAGAAAGTGAAGAATTTGGCAGTTTTTTGTAGCTACACAGATAAGGAGTGCTGCATTATCCCCGCTGAGACTGTTAATTCTCCAGTGTAGTTGCTGAACTGTTAGCTCACGCGCTGTCAGGTTTATGACTAGAGAGTAGGCAGTGAGCTGACGCTGATTTCTGGCAGCACGGAGACGACATTCTGGAACTCACTGACTTCACAGCAATAGCTGAAACCTATCTTCTGGTCGTTGGATACCCAAGTGACCCAGCTGAGCTTGCTGCACACGTCGGGACACAGGTAGTAGTCGTCTCCAGGGGCGGAAACATACGGATTGTTGATACCGATCAGAGCCACGCCCGCGTCGTTGGCTGCGTCGTGCACCAACTTCCAGTACAGCTTCGGCACGGGGATCTGCTTGGTGTCAGCCACCAGGTACAGCTCTGTCTCCACGCCGTCCACTTTGGGCAGCGTGGCGACGCCATAGGTTCCAGTGTATACTGTCAAGTCGGCACCTTTCTTGCTCGCGCAGTAGCTTACGTTACTCTCCACCGTTTCCCAGTTGGTACCATTGAAGGTCTGCCACTGAGGTGAGGTGCCGCGTTGAGGAACCAGATGGTGGCGGTCTGCTGCGAGCCGAACATCCAATCGGCCTTGGCAGACAAATGGCCTCTCGCCATATTGAAGTTACCGGACGCGACGTATTAGTCTCCCAGGTCGCTCGAACCGAGGATCTCCGACAGAGTCTCGCGCTGTTTTTTCTGTGTCTACGCCGTGTTTACGTCTATGTCGTCGAAGAAGTCGCCTTGCTGTAAACACAAATATTTGAAAAGTTTTTAAAACTAGTTTGACAAGACAAACGACGCATTTTGTGATTGTACCTAATATGTAACGTTAGTGAATACTATCTATGCCTAGCTATACGAACGGCACTTTCAGTGGTTGGTCATTCTTATCGTCTATTTCTGACCAAACTTTGCATGATCTCTGTCCAGAATGGAATTCAGGTGTGATTAAATTTCTATTCATTATAGCAGTAAAACGTGCTTCTGCTATTAGGATGCGGAGTGGATAGTGCAGGACCGCAAATATTGCATTACTGATTGCACAGTTCTTTCTCTTCGCTTGCACGTCTTTCCCTGTAGAATATTATTAACAAGCTGGCATAAGTCACCAAGAGTAGAGTCGGACTCCATATGGCATTGTAATGTACAGGAAGTGTCCTAAATTTGATTCTCAGTCTTATTAATCTGTTACGCAAATAGATAAAATCAAACAAAGACTAAATATACTAAAATTGCGAAGATCATACCTCATGCAGAGATCGATTGTACACTCTGCAACACTATTAAAGGCTCACTCAAAAATAATAATAAAACTCTGTCGTTTTCTCGCATTGTGACACAGAAGTTCGAAATTTGGCTCGCATGCGCCTACAAACTTGCTCTGTACGTGTGGTAAAGCGTGGCGCCTGAGGCTTCAGACATTAAGCTGTCGACACATACGGAAAAAACGCCAGACCTCAGAAGTTTATGTGAGTTCCAAGGTGAGTTAATGATATCACATTGGAACCAAATTTCACCACATATCACCTTCCTGTTACAGGAACGGAAAAAGAACTGGTCCAACAACGTACTGCAGGAAGCGATCGCTCGTTAGCGTCTCCTCCAGAAACACCAAACGTGAGCGAGAGTTGTAGTTAATCGCACCCCAGACCATAAGGCCCGGCTGGGGCCAGCGTGTCTTGACGAATACGCTCTACGAGACGGCGCTCACCAGGTCTACGTCGTAAGAGCAAAGGATCATCACTTGCTTACACGCAGAATCTACTTTTGTCGCTGAAGACCATGCCGCACATTCAATTTTCCAAGTGGTCCTCTGACGGCACCAGTCAAACCGTGCAAGTTGATGCCGTGGCATGAGTGGAAGACAGGCTAGAGGTGGGCTTGTAACCCCAATGCAAATAACTGGCTTGCAAGAGTTCGTGTTGATACATCTGGGCTCACAAGCACTCTTATCTGTGCTGTGGTAGCTGTACCATCTGCCACTGTCAACCTTACAATACGACTATCCTGGTGGGCGTCTGTGCTGCGTGAACGTCCAGAACTTCGTCTACAGGTGTGAGAATGTCTGCGTGGCCACCGGTACCGGCATCGTTGCACAACTGAAACTGCACTTCCAACTTCTGTGGCAGTTCTCTGAACGGCGTTCGATACAGTTCCCCACAATCGTTTAATGAACAAAGTAAGAGCATATGGACTATCAGACCAATTGTGTGATTGGATTGAAGAGTTCCTAGATAACAGAATGCAGCATGTCATTCTCAACGGAGAGAAGTCTTCCGAAGTAAAAGTGATTTCAGGTGTACCGCAGGGGAGTGTCGTAGGACCGTTGCTATTCACAATATTCATAAATGACCTTGTGGATAACATCGGAAGTTCACTGAGGCTTTTTGCGGATGATGCTGTGGTACATCGAGAGGTTGTAACAATGGAAAATTGTACAGAAATGCAGGAGGATCTGCAACGAATTGACGTATGGTGCAGGGAATGGCAATTGAATCTCAATGTAGACAAGTGTAATGTTCTGCGAATAAATAGAAAGAAACATCCTTTATCACTTAGCTACAATATAGCAGGTCAGCAACTGGAAGCAGTTAATTCCATAAATTATCTGGGAGTAGGCATTAGGAGTGATTTAAAATGGAATGAACATATAAAGTTGATCGTCGATAAAGCAGATACCAGACTGAGATTCATTGGAAAAATCCTAAGGAAATGCAATCCGAAAACAAAGGAAGTAGGTTACAGTACGCTTGTTCGCCCACTGCTTGAATACTGCTGGGACCCGTACCAGATAGGGTTGATAGAAGAGATAGAGAAGATACAACGGAGATCAGCGCGCTTCGTTACAGGATCATTTAGTAATAGCGAAAGCGTTACGGAGATGATAGATAAACTCCCGTGGAAGACTTTGTAGGAGAGACGCTCAGTAACTCGGTACGGGCTTTTGTTGAAGTTTCGAGAACATACCTTCACCGAGGAGTCAAGCAGTATATTGCTCCCTCCTACGTATATCTCGCGAAGAGACCACGAGGATAAAATCAGAGAGATTAGAGCCTACACAGAGGCATACCGACAATCTTTCTTTCCACGAACAATAAGAGACTGGAATAGAAGGGAGAACCGATAGAGGTACTCAAAGTACCCTCCGCCACCCCTCGTCAGGTGGCTTGCGGAGTGTGGATGTAGATGTAGAGGAGAATACCTGCACTTTGAAGGCCACAATTTGAACTCTTTCAAACTCGCTCCGTTGGTTGTAGGAAGCACGAGAGCGTCTCTGTGGTGTGATAGCCTGCTTACTTCAAGTGTTTGCACGACACTGAACATTTTGGGTATGAGCGTTCCCTATTAAAAGGCGCTCTGTAGCTATGCCACTACGCTGTCTGCTGGCGGACGACGTTAAAACCATTATCAGTACATTTATTACCCTCCATGTGGCATGTGCCATCATCGGATCAAAACCGAGATCGTCTCTCCAGGTAGAGTAGAAACACATGAAATCGTTCTCCGTGGAGATTTCACACGTAAAATGGGAATTACGGTATCATATTTCAGCATAGAGGTTAGTACACTTTCTTTTCTTTCTTTCTTTTTTATTTTTTATTTTTTTATAGTACAAGGAGACAAGGAACATACTCATGTGGTGGTTCAACATTAAAACAAAAGTGAGTCTGATGAATTTATGATCATAAATGCTGCCCGCGACCCCCATAAACAAGAAATATTATTTTTTTTTACAAATATCCACAACATTCAAAATAAAAATTGTTGGTGAATGTGTGATGGTTAAGATATATTCCTGTAACATTTTTCCCTGAATTATCTAATGTGGTGCAATACTACAGTCAGGGCCTGAAGATGGATAACTTCATGGCTTTTGCGTAGTAAACTGAAACAGAAATAGGGTCTGAAATAGGGAGATGCGAGCGTCGCTAAGAATGTACAAGAAATCAGTCACTGGTGCGCAGTTAGGCAAATTTACACAGTACCTCCGATTTCTTTCACGAATCGTAAAACGTTAAATTTACGGTATAATGTTTTTTAGTAACCACTTACTGTACTTGCAATGGCGGCAGAACTTTGAATATTTAGTTTCCCACCTACCTTCCTCTCTTACTCCCATCACACATCGTCGTGGGACCTCATGGCTAAACCTCTAAATCCAACGTATGAGTCATGGTCGAACGAAGCTAGTAGTGATCAGGAAACCGTGTAGCACTTTACGAACCAAACATTGTCAACGAAAATTTCACCTAGCACCACGTTCGTTAGACATCACAACTTCGGAATCAGATTGTGTAAACAGTATTGTGTAGCTCACCCTCCAGCTGGGTCTAGGGAAACCACTATGGTAGCCGCCGATGCCACCACTATGATTGCCTGCACATAGAGCGAAGTCAGTCGCGTATCATCGAAGCAGATGTCGATGACCTTGACAAAACCGGTGGATAGCTCGAAGCCGATCTGCAGTAGCGGGTAGACGCCGGCAGAGGCGCCACAGGTCTGCTGCGTGTCACGTTGCGAGCTGTCGGGGAGGGAGCTGCACTTCAGGTCGCTCAGCGCGTAGCTGCGCCCGTCCACCGAGAACGTCGTGCCGGACACGCACGTCGCTGTCGCCTGCACACACGCAATACAGCGGTCTGTTTAGTATAAACCTCATATGGTTGATGTCTGTTGCAAAGACGAGTGTCACATCTCTGCGTTCCGAGTTCTCTTGTCGGTTAAAATATTGAAACGTAGAGAAACATTTAACAGGCTGGGAAATGGAAGAAATAGGGGTCAATTGTCGCCATAGGGTTCAAAATAATGTGCTGACAGTGCTAAGAAATGATGACCCTATTAACTACACTACTGGCCATTAAAATTGCTACACCACGAAGGTGACGTGCTACAGACGCGAAATTTAATCGACAGGAAGAAGATGCTGTGATATGCAAATGAGTAGCTTCTCAGAGCATTCACACAAGGTTGGCGCCGGTGGCAACACCTACAGCGTGCTGACATGAGGGAAGTTTCCAACCGATTTCTCATACGCAAACAGCAGTTGACCGGCGTTGCCTGGTGAAACGTTGTTGTGATGCCTCGTGTAAGAAGGAGAAATGCGTGCCATCACGTTTCCGACTTTGATAAACGCCGGATTGTAGCCAATCGCGATTGCGGTTTATCATATTGCGACATTGCTGCTCGCGTTGGTCGAGATCCGATGACTGCTAGCAGAATATTGAATGGGTGGGTACAGGAGGGTAATACGGAACGCCATACTGGATCCTACGGCCTCATATCACTAGCAGTCGAGATGACAAGCATCTTATCCGCATGGCTGTAACGGATCGTGCAACCACGTCTCGATCCCTGAGGCAACAGATGGGGACGTATGCAAGACAAAAACCATCTGCACGAACAGTTCGACTACGTTTGCAGCAACATGGACTATCAGCTCGGAGACCATGGCTGCAGTTACCCTTGACGCTCCATCACAGACAGGAGCGCCTGTGATGGTGTACTCAACGACAAACCTGGGTGCACAAATGGCAAAACGTCATTTTTTCGGATGAATCCAGGTTCTGTTTACAGCATCACGATGGTCGCGTCAGTGTTTGGCGTCAACGTGCTGAATGCACATTGGAAGCATGTATTCGTCATCACCATACTGGCGTATCACCCGGCGTGATGGTATGAAGGTGCCATTGGTTACACGTCTCGGTCACCTCTTGTTCGCATTGACGGCAGTTTGAACAGTGGACGTTACATTTCAGATGGGTTACGAGTCATGGCTCTACCTTTCATTCAATCCCTGTAAAACCCTACATTTCACCAGGATAATGCACGACCGCATGTTGCAGGGCCTGTATGGGCCTTTCTGTATACAGAAAATGTTCGAGTGCTGCTGTGGCCAGCACATTCTCCAAATCTCTCAACCATTGAAAACGTCTGGTCAATGGTGGCTGAGCAACTGGCTCGTCACAATACGCCAGTTACTACTTGTTGTGTATATAGTTCCGCGTAGTCAGCGCGTACACAACTTTCCCAATAGAGCGCGCCCTACTAAGCACAACAGCGCAGGCGCAGCGCTCGCCCATCTCCACACTACGAGATGGCGCTGTCTTGGAGACGGACCAAATTCTGCTTCCGCCGATCCGCTTATTAATATGTAACGCAGCCAATGAGATTGCTGCTAATGTAGAACCTTTTCTCCTCGCGGATCACACTCGCGCAGTGATACCTGAACGCGCGAGGTATTATAACAAGTGTACAGACCTCTGCTTACTCAGTCTGCATTTGTCTGCACCATTCTGTACCAGTCTGCACTAGTCTGCATTAGTCTGTACCAGTCTGCATTAGTCTGTACAGGTCTGCATTTGTCTGTACCAGTCTATAGTCAAGTTTCAGTCTGAGCCTAATAAGATTATCATATTCCTGTACATAGGCATGAAGAGAAATGTATAGACACTTTGTCAAGTATCAGAGATATGTGAGAATAAGATTAACGTACCAAGACCAAAGGAACTTCAGATTGTCCATTGTAAACAGCATCCAGAATCAAGTTACGTAATATCTATGCCTTTTTATTATTTTACTAAATGTGTGTGAAAATTAATCAAGTTCTGTTTAAAGTTGGTCACCGTCAATCTGCTACTCTAAGCGTGCAAGTGGCATTTCTATCGTCTGACCTAACGGCAGAAGATAAACACGCCACGATAAGACCACGAGATATATTGCTGACACTCGCCTACTTCGTTAGAGCGACAAGTCAAATAATCTGATGGTGTGTGTACCGAAGGTCTTACAGTACACACACCACACTACTCTTGATGAACTGTGGAATCGTGTTAAAGCTGCATGGGCAGCTGTACCCGTGCACGCCATCCAAGCTCTGTTTGACTCAATGCCCAAGCGTATCAAGGCCGTTATTACGGCTAGAGGTGGTTGTTTTGGGTACTGATTTCTCAGGATCTATGAACCCAACCTGCATGAAAATGTAATCACATGTCAGTTATAGTATAATATATTTGTCCAATGAATACCCAATTATCATCTGTATTTCTTCTTGGTGTAGCAATTTTAATGGCCAGTAGTGTATTTACATGTTGCAAGACAATGGTGATCAATATGTACACAACTTCTCAAAACGGAACGTGCTATAAATTACGTATCCTAACATGTCTCATTCAGTTCATCCGACGTCATTGCTGGTAGCCTTTCTGCAACCTGAGCAGCCTCTTTCAGTACCAATATCGGCAGTTGAAATGAATAGACGAAAAAGATTTCGTTTTAACAAAGCTACGTAAAATGTGTAAGCATCTCATTAATCATTGACAATCTGAATGTGTAGGGGAGACCTTCTAGTAACAGAAACAGGGAAAATCGATAAGCCAACGCAATATTTCTATGGGGAAGAATAGATGTGCTGATGCGAACACCCATAAAGCTATACTACGAGTAGAGAATCATTTTTGGTTTCGGATATTGATGTGTTGTTTTGATGCTTCTGTATCCCCTGCGTATCTCCTTTGCCCCTAACTTTGTCCTTATAACAACAATACAATGAACTGTGCTGCATGCCTTATGGAGAAGCACTTAGCATCGCTATCTGACGGGTCGCCAGTTCAAACCCCGTCACCAGCAATTCTTTATAATTTAGTATTTATCATTTCTAAAAGAACATGATTTGGTATGTAGGAAATCCACAACTCAGAAACACCAGAAATTAATTTAATGAGACCCACTCCAGTTGTATAGTCTCCAACCATCATTTGATATGCCGAGTTACAGATGACTTTTTTTTTTTTGTTGCCGTTTTTCAACATTGTAATGTTTTTAATGCAGAGATCTCAATATGATTTGTAATCCCAAGATTCATATTTTTTTACCTACTTGTGAGATTGTTATCAGTCATAGGTTTGCTAATCAATCGTAGCATAGGGTTAGCCTAAATGATTCTTTGTGTTTCGAAGCACTGACTATTGACAAGTATATGACCTACAAAGACGTGTGGTACATGAAAGAAACACACACTCATCGAGTTTAAACATCTCGCCTAGTGGCTCGCGTGCACGCTAGATGGCAGGCCTGTGACGGAAATGCAGCAAAACAAGTTTTGTGTGTTAGATTATGCGAAATGTTCGTCAATTACGAAAGTTTAAAGTACATTCGCAAGGAAATACAGAAAAGTTGCACCTAGTCACCAGAAAAGTTGTGTGCTGATTTCGCCATTTTCATGATTTTGGTTGTCTGTGTATAGGGAAAAGCTCGGGGCGACCACGTGTCTCAGAGGAAATCTTGGAGCGCGTCAGGCAGAGCTTTACATATATGAAGATGGTATCTATTCTTTCGGACATGTCCGAAAGAACAGATACCATCGGTGATCTTGTAGCTCGTTAGAATGAATTTACAATTAAATCAATACAATGAAATGAATACTCTTAGCTGCATACAAAAGTTGATATACGTCAACGGAGACAGTTGAAAATGTGTACCCTGACCGGGACTCGAACCCGGGATCTCCTGCTTACATGGTAGATGCTCTACCCATCTTTTAATTTTATTTTATTTTGTTCTATATTGTTCGTTGAATTTGTTCGTGGCGGACGTCCGATGACAGTTGGTCAGGTTGTTCGTTGATCCGTTCACTCAGTTTTTTTATTACAGAGGGTAGCTAAACCCTATCCATCTGAACTACCTAGGACACAGAGGATAGTGCGACTGCAGTGACTTATCCCTGGCATGCTTCCCGTGAGACCCACATTCCCAACTTATTGTCCGGCACTATATTCGTTGTGCCCCTGCCCATTACACTCATTACTCGCGGCTTTACCGATTTCCGTAAAAGTTCGAGCAATGTGTGTGCATCCGCACAGAAGATGGCCGGTGAGCCTTATATATATATATATATATATATATATATATATATATATATATATATGAAGACCTGGGGGAGTTGCTAGTCTCCTACCAGGCGCCTCCCCAGGTGGCGGATAGGGGAATGCTCACCAGATATGGTGGGTACCGGGGAAATAAAATACCCGGGGTGGACCAAAACTAGCAAACTAGGGCACGACGGTTCCACATGTCAGTGGCGGTTTCCCGACAGCGTCTGTTCCACATGTTAGTGGCGGCTGATTTGTGTTTCAAGGCTCCACAACCTTGATCCTACCAACTGGCACATGTCAGACCAAAATACAATTACAAGTAAAATCATGGTTCGTGTATGTAATAACAAAAGTACCCCAGGTGGTGAAATCCACCCACCTAGCAGAAAGGTGGCAACCGGTCTATCGGATTCTGGGGAGACCGGACCTACACGACTTGTGAGTGGATCGGAGCACTCTGGAAAACTTCCCAAAAATGAAGATTACATTGGAACAGTAAACATACGGACACTAATACAAACCGGAAAATTATACACATTAACAGAAGAATTAAAGAAGCTGAAAATCCAAATCCTAGCAGTACAAGAGACCAGATTTCCTGATAATCAAATCACTGACTACAGTGGCTTCAGAATTTTCAAAAGTGGAACGGACAGAAAAATTGGTAAAGGGGCAAACATGCTTGGTATGGCCTTTATGGTCTAAAAATCCTCAGTTAAATGTGTAAAATCTGTAAAAACTATTAACAATAGACTAATGTTTCTTAGGTTGAAACACAAGAATAAATATTACACCCTAATTAATGTTCACGCACCCTGCAACGTTGACAATAGAAAGGACCTAGACAATGTGGATAAATTTTGGGAACGATTAGAACTTGTAATGTCAAAGATACCGAGGAATGATGTCAAAATACTTCTTGGAGATTTCAATGCACAGATTGGCAGAGAAAAGAAATACAGGAAGACGGTTGGGCTATACCCAGCACACAAATTGACCAACAAAAATGGCATGCGACTAATCCAACTTTGTCAACAATTCAACATGAAAATCAGCTCAACGTCGTTCAATAAGAAACCAAGAAAACAGAAGACCTGGAGATCCCCTATAAGCCAATTGGGAGAATTTCAAATTGACCATGTGGCCATCTCACATAACTTCCAAATCAGAGGTATCCAGGTTAGGAGAGGTGCAAATATTGACTCAGATCATTATCTCACAAGAGTTCGGGTCCAATTCACCCCAAGAAGGAAAACACCAAGAATTCCACCAGCAATCCCAAAATTTGACCTACAAAAACTAACAGAATCAGAAACAATTAAAAAATGGGAAAATTCTCCCGCAAACAACTGGGAAACATTCAAAGAAAAAATCACAAAAATAGCGAAGGAGCAAATACCACTGAAGAAGAAGCACAAACATCCATGGTGGAATATGGAATGCGAAAAGGCAATTCAAGTTCGTACAGAAGCCTTTGCGAAGTACAGTTCAAATAAAAATGAGAAAACTCTTCAAAACTTTTTAGAAACACGGAAACTTTCAAATAAACTTATTAGACAAGAGAAGAGAAAGTATGTAACTCAGCAACTGGAATCAATAGAAGCAAATTTTAAAAATTACAATACGCATGGATTCTACAAAACTTTTGCAAACCAAATTAAAGGGTATATCCCTCAAAATGTCTGTTTTCGGAAATCAGATGGGAATCTGGCACTAAGCGACGAAGAAAACTGTGAAGAATTAGCCAAATATTTTGAAACGCTACTAAACTGTCCAGAACCAACAGAAGCTCTTCCAATATCCAGCACTAAAGCCCCGCAACAGCAAGACTCTGTACCGCCAACTGAAGAAGAAATTATCAAACACATAAACAAACTCAAAAATAACAAAGCATCAGGAGAAGATGGAATTGTAGCCGAATTTCTCAAAAGTCTAGGGTCTAACTCAAGAAATGAGCTAGTTAAAATTATTCAAAACATATGGGTTACTGAAGAAATACCAGAAGATTGGAAATGTGCCCTAATACATCCGTTACATAAAAAAGGGGATAAATCGGATGTGAACAACTATAGAGGAATCTCCTTACTTGCCGTCACATACAAGATATTATCAGCTTGTCTTCTTGAAAGAACACAAAAACTGCTAGAACCCAAAATCTCAGATTTCCAAGCTGGTTTCAGACCAAACAGATCATGTCCAGAACAAATTTTAAACTTGAAATTGATTACAAGGATGAGACAAATGTGAAGGAAGCCTACAGTATATGTCTTTGTCGACTTTAAAAAGGCATATGATTCAATTCACAGACCCACACTATTTAAAATTCTTGAAGAACAAGGACTGGATAAGAAGACACGGAACATCATAGAGCAGACATTAACAAATACAAAATGCAAAGTGAAATTCATGGGAAAACTTTCAAAATCATTTGAGATAAAAATTGGGGTTAGACAAGATGATGGATTATCACCTCTGTTATTTAACTTAGTTCTGGATAGAGTCATGGCAGAATGGGAAAAAGAACTCAAAAAAGAAACGTACTGGAAACCAATATCACTGGGAACCAAAAAAGATGACCTACAAATCCCCTACTTAGCCTACGCAGACGATCTTGCAATAATGGCAGATTCTAGTGAAATGGCAGTCAAACAGATAGAAACCTTAAAAGAGTGTGCAGGAAAAGTTGGCCTACAAATATCTTTTGAGAAAACGGTGTTTACAACAACAAATCTAGAAATTTCTAAGTTACAAACCAAATATGGAGAAATTAAGAGGGTACCATACTTTAAATATTTAGGAGAGATAATTTCTGAAAAATACTCACAACAAGAAAGAATATTAAAAGCTCGTAGGGGTCTAGGGCTGGTCCAAAACATTTACAATAAAAAATGTCTATCTATAAATACAAAAATTAAACATTATAAGTCGGCAATTAAACCAATAATGCTATATGCCAGCGAAACCTTGACACTTAAAAGGAAAACAGATATGGAAAACCTGAAGAAAAAGGAAAGGAAAATCATTAGGAAAATTCTGGGACCAAGATGGACCAAAGAGGGGTATAGATTACAGAAAAATTCTAAAATTGAAGAATATTCTAACATAGAGATAGACATGAGGAAGAGGCGTCTAAAATTCTATGGCCACATAATGAGACTTCCCGATCACAGACTTACAAAAAAAATAGTAAGATACGTAGCATCCCTTGTTAATGGAGGAGAATGGATCAAAAATGTAAAGAAAGATCTGGAATTAGCCAACATTACTACTGAAGACATGAACAAAAGAAACAATTTCAAACTTAAAGTTGACAAATGGGAGGTCAAACCAGAGACAAAAGCGCCGAGAACTGGAACAAAATGGAGCGAAGAAAGAAAAGCTGAATTCTCGCAAAGAATGAAGACCTGGTGGGCAAACAAGAAGAATAAGAAGCCCCAGAAGTGAACCATCTTTACTTAGCGTCTTCCATGTTGGGAGCTTTACGACTAATAATAATAATAATAATATATATGAAGATAGTATCTGTTCTTTCGGACCAAACTGCAGGCATTAAAGTATTACCTCTCACCACAGACGACGCAATGTCCTACTTAAGACCGAGAACAGCGGCGTTTGCATAGAGTTGTCAGTGCTAACAGATAAGCAACACTGCATGAAATAACCGCGGAAATCAATGTGGAGCGTACGACGAATGTATCTCTTACGACAATGCGACGAAATTTGACGTTAATATTCTAAGGCAGCAGACGACCGATACGAGTGTCTTTGCGAATCGCACGATGTCGTCCGCAGGGCCTCTCCTGGGTTTCTGACCATATAGGTTGGACCCTAGACGACTGGAAAACCGTGGCCCTCTCGGATGAGTCCCTATTTCTGTTCGTAAGAGCCGATGGTAAGGTGCGAGTGTGATGTAGACCCCACGAAGCCATGGACTCAAGTTGTCAACAAGGAACTGTGCAAGCTGGTTGCGTCTCCATAATGGTGTGAGCTGTGTTTACATGGAATGAACTGGGTCCTCTGGTCCAAATGAATGGATAATTGACTGGAAATAGTTATGTCCGGCTACTTGTAGATTATTTGTAGCCATTCATGGACTTCATATTCCCAAACAACGATGGAATTTTTGTGGATGACAATGAAACATATCATTGGGCAACAGTTATTCACGACTGGTTTGAGGAAAATTCTGGTCAGTTTGAGCAAATGATTTGGTCATTCATCGAACTTTTAAGGGATGTAATCAAGAGGTCCATTCGAGTACAAAATCCTGTATCGACAACATTTTGAGGATTATGGACAACTATAGAGATTGCATGGTGCAATATTTCTGCAGGGGACTTTCAGAGACTTGTTGAATCCATGGCAAGTCGAGTTGCTGCACAACGCCTGGAAAAATGAAGTCCGGCACAAAACACGATATTATAAGGTATCCCATCCATGACTTTTGTCACTTCAGTGCATGTTAAGGACAAAGTGTATGTATTCCCCCCTCCCCCCAATACGAACCATGCTGGAAGAACTGGAGGAACGCATCATTGATCCTGTGACGGACATTGACGGAAACATACTAACGAACATATGGACGGAACTGTATTACAATTTGGATGTGTGCCAGGTGACCAAGGGCGCACACATTGAACGTTTGTAAAATTTACCAGGCAACTGGTAAGTGTATCTACCTTTTCGTGTGTCATCCGTCTTTGTACATTGTGTCTACACAGTGCTGTGAACTCTGATGAATCGTTTAGGCTAATCCTGTACATGTCTCAACTGTACATCGACTGTTAAAACTCGCTTTGAACGTAAGTGAAACACAACTGAACTGCATAGGAACAGTAATGAAGTGATTCGTTGACTCTTTTTACGACGCAAATCTGGGTTAATGTTGCATCCCGAGTGTCAGTACACCAGGAATCATTTACAGGAAGTAGGGCGAAGAGCAAGGCTGCTAGTTGCCCAGCTTCCACCTCAGCTCATCACGAAGTCCACCATTTGAGTGAAGCTACTGGAGTGGACAAAGGAGTGAAGCAGTATTTAGTGACTCTTTTAGTGTCAGTGACGTGATTTGAGAATCCACAATATATAAAGAGAACAGTATCCACTGGTATGTTTCTCAGTGCCACACTTTGGGGTGGAAAGCCATAGCACATAATTGACTGTTCTTATCTAGCAATAAGTGATAGAAACTTGGACAGTGCAGCGTACATCCAAGATACGAGGGTTGTCCAGAAAGTAAGTTCCGATCGGTCGCTAAATGGACACCACAGTGAAAACCTGATGATCCTTTGCACAGATGTGTTGGGTAGTGTCTCTAGTATGACAGTCGATCGCATCGAGACGCTCTTTTCAGTTGTGAGTGCACTGTGAGCGAGTTAAGCTGCCTAGAACAACGATGTCGCCTGCCAAGTAGGAGGGCCCATTGAGAGGCTTCGCCTTAATGAATGCAGCCCACCTGACACAACTGCCACACATTCCTTCTTCATAGAAATTCTCAGCCGCACTCTTCAGGGGCAGTGAAGACGCTCCTACAGCCATTTTTATGGGAACTGTTCAATCACCCTCAACACAGCCCTAATTGGCTTGTCATGAGTATCATCTCTGTTCACATGAAGCGCTGGATACAAAGACAACACTTGGGCGCAGGCTACGCGCTATAGACCAGTGTAGAGAATTATTGGAAAGCACAGGCGGCTGCCTTCTATGACGATGGTGTTGGAAATTTGGTATAACACTCCGACAAATGTCAAAGCCGGAGCGGTGACTATGTAGAGAAGTATCTGGAAAGTGTAGCTAACTCTTGCAAATAAAATGTTCTGAGTTTCACTGTGGTTTCCATTCAGCGACCGATCGGAACTTACTTTCTGGACAACCCTCGTATCATCCAACACATTCTGTTACCGAAGCTATAATGTCAAGGCAACGTTCTGTGAGCAAGATAATTCCCACGCAGACTCTTCTCCCTTTATCTGTTGTGTGCTCTCTTAGATAATTGTAGGCTTCCATGCCCGACTTGATTATCAGGCCGACTCCTCAATGAAGACGTTTGGGATATGATGGTATTACGTCTGATTCACTGACTAGGAGAAAGAACATGTGAAAGTAACATCGAAAAATGTCTCCTACATGAGACTTGACTTGTTACGTATCGGTCTTCCTCCAGTTGCAACGTAACTTTTTTTGTTTGATATCGTGGTTTTATGTGGCTATTTTCGTCTTACTTTTTCTCCTCAAGTCGCTTGTTACTGACTAAGGACTCACCTGACATTTTGATCTCTGGCACCGTCTCGTTTTCAGCCGTCTTGAAATGAAGGAAAATAGTGAGTGGTAGATGCTGACTGGCTTCTCGTGCGAGTTGTGAAGCTGAGCGGGCGCAAAATGGACAGCGCTCACGTTTATGTGACAGATCTGCCAAAATAAACTGAGAATCTCAGTATATGTTGGAGTGGACTTTATTAATTATTGATCTATTTAATTATTTTATATCTATATTTAAGAAAGACAGAGGAGTAGGGGAAAACAAAATAAACAACAGAAAAGTAACAGCAAAAATCATATAAGAGATATCACTATGATCATTTCCAAGTAAGATTACTGGAATGCATAGCGGATTTTAGAACATAAATCGTCGTCGAAGATGATCAGTGAACAAAGCAAAGGTATTATACTGTGGCTACTCTTGTGCTGCATACGAAGTGCCATAGAGAAATTTCCTAACCTATGTCTGCTATAAGTTTTCAAAAAAAATTTAAAAAATGAGTATGTAAATAAATAAATTACAAGCAAACATGAAATTAATAAAAGATGGATTTCTAAATGCAGAGAATAAATTATCATTGAAATAGGGACAACGAAAAGAAAAACATGTTATCATAGCGCGAGAAAAGGAACAATAAGCGCTTATGACCTTTGAAGACTTTTTTTCCAATAAAAGTTAATAATAACTTTCTGAAGTTGCACTTTACGTAAGACGAGAAAAAAATTATCATTTTCTTTCACCTTACACTTCTGTAATTATTATATCACTGTGCCTCCCTTTTCAACATTCTCGACTGTCGTTGGTGAAAGAGCGTCACCTATATTACTAAACTGTTATCCTGGAACCCAACACCAATTGCAGATTTCCCTTCTAATGGCTTACAGGGGCAACAAAAATTTGATTTTCTATACTTCACATAATTACTGACCGGACTTTTGTAGAATGTGCGAGAAAGCTGGTGAGTGTATCTATCTTTTCACGTATTACCCGCCTTTGTACGTTCGGTTATATACTTGTAAATAAGCAGTACTTTGAAACCCGTTGAATCATTTTCACTAATCCTGTACATTTATCAGATGTATATTAACTGTTAAAGTTCTCCGCGCGGGATTAGCCGAGCGGTCTAAGGTGCTGCAGTCTTGGACTGTGCGGCTGATCCCGGCGGAGGTTCGAGTCCTCCCTCGGGCATGGGTGTGTGTGTTTGTCCTTAGGATAATTTAGGTTAAGTAGTGTGTAAGCTTAGGGACTGATGACCCTAGCAGTTAAGTCCCATAAGATTTCACACACACATGTTAAAGTTCACTTTGAAGGTAAATGAAAGCAACGCAAATCCGAATTAATTAATTTAGTCATTAAGAGGTACAATCGTGTGTTAAAAGTTTAACACAACACGACAAGTGTTACGCTCAGAAACTGTGTTTTTGTCTTGAGCCAGCGTAATTAACGACGCTCAGATTCAACCAGTATTTGAGAACGACAGCACTTAGCGACTTCCAACAAATTTCACACATAGTTTACAGAACTTTTTCCCGCTGACTACCCCCTACAAAATGATGCAAAGAAGAAACTGTCACTCACTACGTTTTCGATGTTCATACAAACTTCAGCATGACGTTTTAATTTATTGCTTCTTTATTACCAACAATATTCGCAATACACTTCTCAGATAGTATCCACATATAGCACTGAAAGAACCTGCAAAATTATGTCATTGTATGACACGCATTTCAGTTAAAATGATCTCATAAGAATTTAGATACGTTAAAAACTAGCTTTTGCTTAAAATGGAGCGCAAATTACACAGGCTTTACTCATCCAGTGTTTCATAATGAGAGCACTTGGCGACTCCTAACAAAAGAGGCATAATTTCAAAACTTTCCTAAAAATTATCTCGCTTACATACTTAAAGTCAAATACACCGTAAGATTAAAAAAAAAAAAAAAGACTCACTGCTAAGGAATCATCCTAAGGAGACGGAAATCAGTAGATGTGATGTACATCTACAGACAAGAAAATAGAGCCGTGCTGCGGCTCGCGTTGTTGCTGTTTGTAGGTTTCCGCCCTCTGTTGGAGGCCAGCCGGTATCGTTTAGTTGGCATGGTTGTGGTTGTTTGTCTTCTTCTCGTGTTGACTGACGCCACTCGGTTTCACAAGCGTTGCCTGGCCGCTAGTGGCAGCAACGGCAGTTATCGATATGTAGTAACTGTTGCCCTATCTTTGGGGCGACGTCGTTGTTTTGCTGGGTCGTGTGAGTGGCAGTTCTGTTGGGGACTCAGGAGGGGCCAGGTCCGCACAGTGCGGGAACACGCCAGGACCGCTGGCGTCGCGCATGGACTGCCGGATGGAAGGGATGTGGTCACGAGGGTGCACGACTTCGTCGTAAACCGAATCCAGCAAGCTTTAAGATGAGTGCATTTCAATCCAAGTAGAGAAATTTCCATCATTGTGATATCTCGCGATTCTCCAGTGACCTGGGTTCGTGTTTCTGCTCGTAGTGTCGCCGAGGCAAAGAGCAGCGAGTGGAGTGCTTTCTGCTCTGGTGGTAGTGGTTCCTTTCTCGTTCCGGGCGCTCTAAACACTGTATTCTGGGGACGTAGTGCTGAACGCCAGTTCCGGCTTTGGCGTATTGGCTCAAAATGGCTCTGAGCACTATGGGACTTAACTTTTAAGGTCATCAGTCCCCTAGAACTTAGAACTACTTAAAACTAACTAACCTAAGGACATCACACACATCCATGCCAGAGACAGGATTCGAACCTGCGACTGTAGCGGTCACGCGGTTCCAGATTGTAGTGCCTAGAACCACTCGGCCACCCCAGCCGGCTTGGCGTATTGTCCCATCGTTGCATTTAGTTTACCGGACGTTAGGTAGCTTCAGCAAGATTATCATTAGTCATTCGTTAGACTGGCACTACTCTGAGGTACCATCTTGTGAAGTGAATGCAACACTTGGCTGCCTATCTCATCGCTCGCGAAAGTGTTTGTTGCCGGACCTTCTCAAGAGCTCAAGTACTGGAGCATTGTCTGAATCAGTTGCTCGTTTTTTTAATCAACTTTTGCTATTGTGTTTGCTGGTTTACAGCAGGTTTCCAGTTCTTTTTAATATTATTGCCGTTCCTGGCTTGTAAGGCCTTCAGCCGTGATTGTGGTCATTTGCCTTAAAATTTTTATTTGGTATTTGAATTTCGCAGTAAGCCTTAAAACCTTATTTACTGCCATTCTTGGCGTCTGATGCCAACTGCTGTGTTTGTGGCGACTTGCCTTTAATATTTCAGTACCTGTAATTTGTAAGTTGCAGCGAGTTTTAAACAATTCTTAATTTATTGCCATTCCTGGCGGATAAGGCCTTCTGCCAAGATCACAGTGGCTTGTTTTTAAAACATTATCTGTTGTACCTGTATTTAATGGTGATTTGCTAAATTGTAACTCACTGAAACCTCTATTATTTACGCTGTTGTTTATTCCTTCATTAATGACGTGCGGTATTTTTTATTTATTGTTGAGTCTGGAATGACTGGTTTAAAATAAATTCTGTGTAATTGTAAAAGGCAACCAATAGTAACTGATTACTGCCCTGTCCTCAATCGTAACCGAATCCTGCCTTTCCTTGACTAGTATCAGGTTTCACAAATGATTCCAACTTTAGAAAAATTGGAGGATTTATTCGAGAGAAAGAGCTTCACGAATTTAGCAAATCGATAGAGCTTTGGCCTACCTATGGCCCTTTGCAAGCAGTTATTCGAAATGACGTTGACTGGCAGAGTTGTAGGATGTCGTTCTCAGAGTATTGTGCCAAATTCTATCCAACTGATACGGTAGAACGTCAAAGTGCCGAGTTGTTGTCGGACCGTATGGCTGGTGATAGTCAGGCTAGTATCCCACCGGCGTCCAGGGCGTCTTCAGAGACGTATTTGCCAGTGATCGGGGCTCATTTCGAAGCGAGACTCCTGACAGAAGACAATTAGACTGCAGGCAATGAGATTCAAAGCCGAGAAGGTGCCTGGAGACGCCTCGAAGAGCGGTGGGATATCAACCTGACTATCACCTGCCATCTGACCCAATATCCAGTAATGATGGTCTGGGGTGCCATTTCTTCTCGTAATAGGACCCCCTTTGGTAATCATCCGCTGCACTCTTACAGCACAGTCGTACGTCGACGATATTCTACGCCCTGTTTCGTTATCCTCCATGGCAAGCCATCCTGAGCTTATGTTCAGCAAGATAATGAACGTCCACACGCGTCGAGAGTTTCTATTGCTTGTCTTCGAGCTTGCTAAACCCTGCATTTTTCCAGCAAAGTCGCCGAATCTTTCCCGATTGAAAACGTTTGGAGCGTTATGGTCAAGGCCCTCTAACCATCTAGGGTTGACGATCTAACGCACAAACTGCAGAAAATATGGCACGATATGCTTCCGGAGGATATACGAGAACTCCATCAATCAAAGCCAAGCCAATAACTGCTTGCATAAGGGCCAGAGGTTTTGACCTGCTCGACTTGAGAAGCACTTTCTCTCGAATAAATCATTCATTTTTTTCTGAAATTGTAATCATTTGTTTGCCTGCACAAAAACAAATACATCTGCCGATTTCCGTCCCATTCGGATAATTGCTTCGAGATGAATCTTTTTTTTTCTTATTCTTAGAGTCTATTTGAAATTTTAACTCATTTGTAATCACACGTTTGAAGTTGTTTTACAGATGGGAGTTCGATTCTTTAACGAATCGGTGTTTACGGTTACCGTAAGAAAATAGGCGTTTCGATTTCTTGCTAGAATGTAAATGTTACTGATAAAGCTCGTATCTTGACGTGCAGCCACCTGCTGAAAACCTGATTACTGTACTAGAACCGGGCACGTGATGTAGCGGGTGTCCACGCGGTGTAACTGGGCTGTAACGCGCTCGCCGCCTCACCTCTGCGACGCCCAGCGCCGTGAGGACGTTGCCGGCGCCCGTGCAGGCGAGGTTGAGTTGGTCGCCCTCCTGCAGCGTCAGCAGCTCGCTGGACACCTCCGGCTCCCAGAAGCCCTTCGCGTCGGCGCTGCCGCCTGGCAACAGGAACGGTGGCTGCGGGTCTGGGAACGCCGACTCGTCGTTGATGTCCACCGAGCAGCCTCCAGCTCGTTCTGGAGCATTGGAGAGGCTCGTCATTCAAAGGAAAACTAACTGGAATATTTACTGGCTAGATTGTAAAAATACACATAGAAATCGGCTGTATTTTTTTATTGTAAGGGGTGGACATTATTGATAGTGGCGGTACTCTGAAAATATACACAGAAACCGATCATATCTTTTCATTTGTAGAGGGTGGACAGAAAATACCTCCCTTTTTTATTAACAGAGCCACGGAGGTTCGATGCTCTATGGAGACAGTACCATGGCGCTGGCTGTATCAACTTTATACTAGCCCGAATTACTTGACGAATCGTAGTGAACACATTCCCACAGTTATTTGTTGTGACGTGTTGTTGTGACGGTACACTTATCCTAACAAAAAAATGGCTCTGAGCACTATGGGACTTAACTTCTGAGGTCATCAGTCCCCTAGAACTTAGAACTACTTAAACCTAACTAACCTAAGGACATCACACACATCCATGCCCGAGGCAGGATTCGAAACTGCGACCGTAGCGATCGCTCGGTTCCAGACTGTAGCGCCTAGAACCGCTGGGCCACACCGGCTGGCTTCTTATCCTAACAGAAAACTTCATAAATGTAACACACATAAATGTAACACACATGTACTTGGTATGCCGGTGAAAATTTGTCTTCAATTTTTTTTACATATTCTTACTTTTTACATAATGAAAGAACAGAACAATGAATAATGTTTTCTCTAAATTTTAATAAGTGAGATAAAAAGGTCAGTCTCGCAAACGTTCATCTTCAGATTAATGGATTTACACATTGCTTATTTAAATTACTTTTTATCTTTGTATACCACTCTGTGGTTCTTTGTGGATTTCGTCTTTTTTAAAGGTGTCGTTAAAAGATGGTATAGAAACATGAGCATGTTCCTTCTCAGATTCAAGGCTTCCATGCCACTGGAATGTCTAACACCAAAAATGGCTTAAAAACTGGGTGTTGATTCAAAAATCGTTAGACAATACGTTAATAGAGCTTTTGGTAATGTTAGTGACAGAAATAGGGTGAAACAGAGTTGAATGACTGACAAAACTCACAACAAACACTAAAGCAATATCATACAGTATAAAATTAGCGTCTGTACTTGGGCAGTTTACAATCGTCTGTGTTTCTCAGATGACTACCAGCAAAGGCAAAAGACCAGCGGCAGGACAACTGTAAGAGACTTTGTTCGTAGAAAATCCTCCGGAAAACATGTCTATGTCCAACCAAAAAAGACCATGCTGTCAGAAAAATATTGATGATCGTCAAGCGTTCTGTGGAACGCCTGATGGTTTCTGCGATGGCAGTCCTGAAGGGAAGAAGAAAAGGACGCACCTTTCGGCTACAGACGAGTCTCCAGTAGAGGTTTATCCAAGCTCAACAAATAAAATGCCCAAATCCGTAGAAATCAACCACAGAAAATTTCCGCAGCACACAGAAGAAAACAAAGATTGAAGATAATTTTGGCTGGTGGCATCTGTGACTACGACATAATTGAAATGCATGTTGTTGACACAAAATGGGCCATCAGCGGTGACTACTATCGGGAAAGGATGGTTCCTGTCTATATTTAAGCAGTCCTTAATGATCTTTTCCCTTATCCAGACAGTGCTGTTCGTATGCAAGATGAAGCAACATCTCACAGTCAAACCAACGATTGTGATTCTAAAGATAACATTCCCTGTTGCTGGGGCTGACTGTCCTGGAAACAGTCCAGACTTAAACTCAGTACAGCATACAATCTCCCAAGATGCAATAGAGAATAACGTATTTCACGTGTTCACTAGAAATGGATTCCATCACCACTGAATATGATGATGTTTGGTTTGTGGACCGATCAACTGCGCGGTCATCAGCTCCTGTACAAAGTACCACCTTTTACACGGTCCAATTTTTTTATACAACCCAATCTAGCCACAGTCACGGATGATGATGATGATGATGAAATGATGATAACACAAACATCCAGTCCCCGGGCAGAGAAAATCCCCAACCTGGCCGGGAATCGAACCCTGGACCCCATGATCCAGAGGTAGCAACGCTAGCCACTACACTACACATGAATGTCTTCATAATCTTGGACGCATTACAAAATACTGAAGAACTGACAGATGACTAACCATATCGTTCATTCAAATGTAGAAGCGTGTTTCTGGTAAAATAGTTCTGTATAGCAAAAAAATTATAAAAAATGCTTGAGGCAAAAACTTTCAGTCCACCTTGTAAGGCCGTGGGTCTAAGGCGCCTCGTCACGGTTCGCGCGGCTCTCCCCGTCACACGTTCGAGTCCTCTCTCGGTGATGGGTGTGTGTGTTGTCCTTAGCGTAAGTTAGTTTAATTACTGTGTAGGCCTAGGGACCAATGAACTCAGCAGTTTGGTCCCATAGAGTCTTACCACAAAAAAAAAAAAACCACCTTGTAGGTCCTCAACCAGTAGAAATTTACTGACAGACAACACTACGCCACATCTGTTTGATTTTATAAGGTGCTTTCATTTGCTGTTCTCATACTATTCAGCCTTCAAGGTGCGACGTTACTTTCTCATGTCAGTAATCTGTACTGTTTCATTTTCGCCGCTATTTCATGGTTATTTTATGGAGAGTATTGGACATGTGGGCTTGGGAAGTAAGCTTTGTCTTTTTCTCACTGGAATGGTGCATCCAAGTGTGGTTTCAGGCTCCTACTGTCGACAGAGGGCAGTCAGTGGATCTCATTATGAGAGGCGAGCTTCCCCATGGAGATGTGGAAGTCAGGCTGCAGCCAGCTTCGTGCTTTTGTGGACAGAGATGGCACCTGGCCTAGCTGAGGACAGGGGACATCGTGCCGCCACTGCCGTCCCCAGAGAATAATTGAATATGACATTTTTGCCTTTTCTGCACGAACACCGAGGTTGAACTGCCACAGCGGCGTCTGTCTGGCGTTAAGAAAGACGAATTAAGTCGCCCGCCATCATGCTTGTTTTCAAGAAGCCGAAAAACTGAGGAGACATTGTTCTACACGAAACCAAATCTCTTGTTACTTAGTATACATTTTGCACGCTAAAAGTGTCGGTCAATTGTACGACTTAGGGGTGGGGGTGGGGGGACCAAACAGTCCGAGGTCATGGGTCCCATTCTATTAGGGAAGAATGGGGAAGGAAGTCGGCCGTGCTCTTTCAAAGGAACCACTCCGGCATTTGCCTGAAGCGATTCAGGGAAATTACGGAAAACCTAAATCAGGATGGCCGGACGCGGGTTTGAACAGTCGACCTCCCAAATGCAAGTCCCGTGTGCTAACCACTGCACCACCTCGCTTGGAGCCAAGACTGGGAAGTTTCTGCTGTGTTGCCCTATTTATTCATGACATAAGCGATATTCTCGTCCGTCACTTACCAATAGCGTTGAGTTTTTAAGAGTAGAGAATTGAGTAGAGAGAAGTAAGTCTTAAGGCATTCGTGTTCCAGCCACCATCTGCTGCTGCTGGGTGCACATTTTTGCTGATTTTGGAGCAATGCAATTTTCGTAATCTGTGGTCGTGCAATTCATATTCCAAGCAGCTCACTAATTACTCGTTCTGGCACGCAACATCAGATGCCCATTTGATTACAGTTTGTGATTTTGTCTCATTAACGTGGAATTTGCGAGCTACCCAAATAAGGATAAATTGTTGCGTTTGTCCATGCACTCTTCCATACATTTGGTGGCTCCCCATAGTTGTGACGTCATTATGAGTGAACTCACTCTAGGTTACTTACAAAACTTTGCTCTCTTTTAAATAACTGTGTACTGTGTGTTGTGTCCACTATTGAGAGTAAATAAAATTTATTACTTCAAGAATTGATTTAACAAGATCCATTAAGTTATGCTACAACTTTTCCATGGTTATGCGACTCACTAATAATAATAATAATAATAACTGGCAGCAACAAATCAACAACTCAACCAATTACTAAAGATAACAGAAGTATTCAGCAATGATATAAATATGGCTTTTGGAACAGACAAATGTAAGAAAAATAGCATAGTCAAGGGAAAACACACTAATCAGGAATATTACATATTGGATAACCACAGCGACTGCATAAAGCGATGGAAAAAACAGATGCCTATAAATATCTAGGATACAGACAAAAAATAGGAATAGATAATACAAGTATTAAAGAAGAACTAAAAGAAAAATATAGACAAAGACTAACAAAAATACTGAAAACAGAATTGACTGCAAGAAACAAGACAAAAGCTATAAATACTTATGCTATACCAATATTGACCTACTCATTTGGAATAGTGAAATGGAGAAACACAGACCTAGAAGCACTCAATACACTTACACGATCACAATGTCACAAATATAGAATACATCACATACATTCAGCAACAGAAAGATTCACATTAAGCAGAAAGGAAGGAGGAAGAGGATTTATCGACATAAAAAACATACATTATGGACAGGTAGACAATTTAAGAAAATTCTTTCTAGAACGAGAAGAAACTAGCAAAATACACAAAGCAATCACTCATATAAATACACATCGGCTACACCACTGCAATTTCATAACCACTTCTACAACCCTTTAGATCACATAACATCAACAGATACGAAGAAAGTAAATCGGAAAAAGAAAACACTACATGGCAAGCGCCGGTATCATCTAACACAGCCACACATCGATCAAGACGCACCCAACACATGGCTAAGAAAAGGCAATATATACAGTGAGACGGAAGGATTCATGATTGCAAAACAGGATCAAACAATAAACACCAGATATTACAGCAAGCATATTATTAAAGATCCAAATACCACAACAGATAAATGCAGACTTTGCAAACAACAAATAGAAACAGTAGATCACATAACAAGGGGATGTACAATACTAGCAAATACAGAATACCCCAGAAGACATGACAATGTAGCAAAAATAATACATAAACAACTTGCCATACAACATAAACTAATAAAACAACATGTCCCACATACAAGTATGTACCACAAAATGTACTGGAGAATGATGAATAGAAATTATACTGGAACAGAACCATTATAATAGATAAAACAACACCACATAACAAACGTGACATCATACTCACCAATAAAAGGAAGAAATAAACACAACTAATCGAAATATCCATACCCAATACAACAAATATACAGAAGAAAACAGGAGAAAAAATTGAAAAATACATCCAACTGGCTGAGGAAGTCAAGGACATGTGGCATCAGGATAAAATTGACATTATACCAATTATACTATCAACTACAGGAGTCGTACCACACAATATCCACCAGTACATCAACGCAATACAGCTACATCCAAACATATATATACAGCTACAGAAATCTGTAATTATTGATACATGTTCAATTACCCGAAAGTTCCTAAATGCAATGTAACATATACCGTACAGTTAAAAGGAAGTCACGCTTGATCAAGGTCCACGTCACTTCCATTTTTAACCAGACCTAAGGTCTGAGAAAGGAAAGAAGATAATAATAATAATAATAACTGTAACCTACTGCGCACCTAAGCTTATTGTTCTCACTATGACGATGTTATCGTTGTACACAGTGGCCAAATCCAACCATCACTCTCTTGTTATTCAGTGAAGGTAAAATCATTGCACTCGCTCAGTCTTATCTATACAGGGTGTTACAAAAAGGTACGGCCAAACTTTCAGGAAACATTCCTCACACACAAATAAAGAAAAGATGTTATGTGGACATGTGTCTGGAAATGCTTAATTTCCATGTTAGAGCTCATTTTAGTTTCGTCAGTATGTACTGTACTTCCTCGATTCACCGCCAGTTGGCCCAATTGAAGGAAGGCAATGTTGACTTCGGTGCTTGTGTTGACATGCGACTCATTGTTCTACAGTACTAGCATCAAGCACATCAGTACGTAGCATCAACAGGTTAGTGTTCATCATGAACGTGGTTTTGCAATCAGTGCAATGTTTACAAATGCGGAATTGGCAGATGCCCATTTGATGTATGGATTAGCACGGGGCAATAGCCGTGGCGCGGTACGTTTGTATCGAGACAGATTTCCAGAACGAAGGTGTCCCGAGAGGAAGACGTTCGAAGCAATTGATCGGCGTCTTAGGGAGCACGGAACATTCCAGCCTATGACTCACGACTAGGGAAGACCTAGAACGACGAGGACACCTGCAATGGACGAGGCAATTCTTCGTGCAGTTGACGATATCCCTAATGTCAGCGTCAGAGAAGTTGCTGCTGTACAAGGTAACGTTGACCACGTCACTGTATGGAGAGTGCTACGGGAGAAACAGTTGTTTCTGTACCATGTACAGCGTGTGTAGGCACTATCAGCAGCTGATTGGCCTCCACGGGTACACTTCTGCGAATGGTTCATCCAACAATGTGTCAATCCTCATTTCACTGCAAATGTTCTCTTTACGGCTGAGGCTTCATTCCAACGTGATAAAATTGTAAATTTTCACAATCAACATGTGTGGGCTGACGAGAATCCGCACGCAATTGTGCAATCACGTCATCAACACAGATTTTCTGTGAACGTTTGGGCAGGCATTGTTGGTGATGTCTTGATTGGGCCCCATGTTCTTCCACCTACGCCCTATGGAGCACGTTATCATGATTTCATACGGGATACTCTACCTGTGCTGCTAGAACATGTGCCTTTACAAGTACGACACATCATGTGGTTCATGCACGATGGAGCTCCTGCACATTTCGGTCGAAGTGTTCGTACGCTTCTGAACAACAGATTCGGTGACCGATGGATTGGTAGAGGCGGACCAATTCCATGGCCTCCACGCTCTCCTGACCTCAACCCTCTTGACTTTCATTTATGGGGGCACTTGAAAGCTCTTGTCTATGCAACCCCGGTACCAAATGTAGAGACTCTTCGTGCTCGTATTGTGGACGTCTGTGATACAATTCGCCATTCTCCAGGGCTGCATCAGCGCATCAGGGATTCCATGCGACGGATGGTGGATACATGTATCCCCGCTAACGGAGGACATTTTGTACATTTCCTGTAACAAAGTGTTTGAAGTCACACTGGTACGTTCTGTTGCTGTGTGTTTCCATTCCATGATTAATGTGATTTGAAGAGAAGTAATAGAATGAGCTCTAACATGGAAAGTAAGCGCTTCCGGACACATGTCCACATAACATATTTTCTTTCTTTGTGTGTGAGGAATGTTTCCTGAAAGTTTGGCCATACCTTTTTGTAACACCCTGTATAGGGAGAGCTGCGTCGATTACCCCTAGAATTACAAGTTTGCAGTGTGTTGTTCATGACTGTTTGGCTATCGACCTTGAGGTATTCAGACATAATAAACAACAACATACTTATAGCAAAGTATTAGCATAACGTAAGTTCAGGGTCATTGCCCACGCAACAGCTTAAGTTTTCAAAGCCATTATCAAACACCGAAAATGCACACCAAAAGACTAATATGTACTATTATATCTCTTCCTTTATCTACAAAATTAACGAACAGTAGAGTGGAAACTCATACTACTTACATAAACTGTGAATAAACAAGTTGCATCATGACAAAATTTTGTGAAGAGTACATAATCTCCTACGCAGAAAGCAATTAATTTTTGATTTTTATATTTGACCCTTTGAAGACGTGATGGAGGGCAGATGGAGGGGGCGTGTTGATTCCGACCATGTTGCCGCTCTTGATTCTTTGATTGAAACAATAAAATAAAATTACGTTTAGAAGAAGAAAAATATTATTTTACTCATAATGACATGGTGATATGTGTGATCATAAGATCGCTAAGGAAGCTGAATCGATATCGGCTCCTCGTACCGTTTCCTAGATGAGAGACTTGGATACCGATGGAGTTGGAGACGATGTGATATGTGAAATTTTAAAGCATTTCCGTGTGGTGGATGGTTACATGGCTCCATAGCTGTGTAATCCTTTCTGCGGAAGAAGAAGCTCCGCCAAACAGCTGCAATTTTTCCTTGAACTTTATTCGCAGACCGATTTTGGAAACCTGTATCTGCATTAACAGTGCTGAACGATGAAAGAAAAAGTTGTGTTAGTAATGAAACGAAAAAATTTACGTATAATTTTTACAAAAATATCTTTCTTGTACCGTGCAATATGCGTATAAATTCATACCATGCCAAGTCCTAAAGTAAGTGGCACATTATGATACATTTTGGATTTTGCACTCATCACAATTGAAATATTCTAAACGTGTACTTCGTTTTGATATCGGATGCATAAGTTTCCGCAACTGGTCTAAGAACGATGATCAAAGGAAAACTGTACGTCTTCGATGGATCAACTTTCACTAAAAAATTACATGAGAAAGGTTGTAGGATCATTACATGGATGGTTCATAAGACGGAAAGTAAGTGTGGATACAGACTGTATTGTAGAGAAAGCGACATGAGAGAACTCTAGGATCAATAGTTGGATGGGTCAAGAGACAGAATGTAGATGGAAGGGGGCGTATAAGACATTTAGAAAGATTGTGTTACGCTTGATTTGAAAAAGAAGAAAGAGGTTGAGTAGCCTGTAGCTGATATGTTGCGTAGATCTCAACAATCACTTATGGATTGAGAGAAAAAAGATGTTGAAATTATCCTGACAAAGGACATGAAACGAGTGGGGATGAAAGGAATGAATAACATGATGATAGAGGCGAAGCAGCTGTCCAGGATCCTCGAAGTTGGAGCATACAGTGGGGTGCTTGGTTTCAGTTTTCCAGGACAATTAGGACTGACAAGAAAGAGTACTGTGATCTAGGGGATAGGCAACATGGTGCGTAGAAAGCAATGTAGGATTTTCTGCAAGAAATGCAAAAAGCATAAGCAGCAGATAGCAACTCATTACAAAAAGTCTATGACGAGACAAGCGTTACAAGGACGACGCCATTACGACAGAAAACAGCAAGGATTCGGTGGACAGACGAAACGCATATTCAGGAAAATAAACCACGAAGAAAATAATTATGAGAATGGAGTGCACTGAATACAAATACAGGAAACAAATTCCTTTAAAATGCTGCAAACATTTTCAGATTAGTGGCGACAAAAAGAGGAAGGGCCAAATGATCCAGTTCCTACTATTTGTAAATGTTGTTTATTAAATAAAATTATCAAATCATAACAAGTTCCTTTTATTTATATACGTTTTCATTAGTTCACTAGTCACTGGCTTCAGTGTCAGACTCAGCCTCTTCCCTCACTTGTAGGGCCTACTTTGGACAATACTCCGTAATTGCTGAAACTGAAACAAGACAAATTAGGGCATTTTAATATGAGCGCTAATGATGGAGAAAATAGTTTTCAAATTTAAGAGTGTTAAAATTGATTTCTGTTGGACCGTGAGGTGTGCATGAACAAATGACATCCATGTAACCAAAGTATGTGCCAGTTACAATCTACTCGTATTACTGTTCAGTAATACTTAAGATATAGTAATCCAAAACAAATTAACATTTGCGTCGTGAATTCAATATTAAATAAATAGACAAGAAACTCAGCTGGTAAAATTACACCAAGTCAATAAGTTGAAGTAAAAAATAGGGGACTTTTCGTAATGAATGAGGTTTAATATTCATATTATTTTGATTTAGTCATTGAAATTGAGTATATTTTTATAAATTATTACTTGGAATAACATGTATTTACTCATTTACAAAAATGTTTAATGTAACATCTCCAACTGTATTTTCATTTGACGTTATTTATTACTCGAGAATGAAACTGAGTGGAAAATATGTTTAAAATTACTTTGTAACCGCAAATAGCGAGCGAGGTGGCGCAGTGGTTAGCAGACTGGACTCGCATTCGGGAGGACGATGGTTCAAACCCTCGTCCAACCATCCTGATTCAGGTTCTCCGTGATTTCCCTAAATAGCATTAGGCAAATGCCGGGATGGTTCTTTTGAAAGGGCGCGGTCGACTTTAGTCTCCATCCTTCCCTAATCCGATGGGACCGATGAAATCGCTGTTAGGCCCCTCCCCCCAGTCAACCAACCAATCCTATGGAATAAACACAAAAATTATAACAGAATCTGCCAGGGAGAAAACGGGGTAGCGTTTTGACTAGTAATAAAAACGTCCTGGGGCGCGGGTTCGAGCACAGTAACTGGTTAAATTTTGAATAAAAATCATCGGTAATGGCAGCCAAAGAGTTACGACATAGGTAGTCACGTTTGTTCTGTCAAAGGTCTTGCCAATGAGGGCGAAGGAGAGAACATCAGTTAGGGCACTCTTTCGCCCTGGGGGTGGGACAATGTCCGTAAAAGGTGGGAGAATCAGCAATAACCTATGGCATGAGGATTCACAAGGCAGTGGAAACCACTACATTAAAACACATAACGTGCAGCCACAATACATGTGGCCCGTAAATGAAAAAGTGGCATGAAAACCGCTCCATTGACAATAGATTCCGAATCAGTCCACCATTCGAGTCTCCGTTAGAGAATTGACAAGGGGGCGGTAACCATGAGAAAAAGTTGGAATAACCAACGAAACGGTAACATTCTAAGAATCGTATCGTGAATGTTTGAAGTTTGAACGTGGTAGAGAAGCCAGACAAAGTGAAAAAGAAAATGCAATGTGTCAATCCAGATATAATGGGGGTCAGTGGAGTGAAATGGAAATAAGATGAAGACGAATATATTGCCATATCAATGTTGTTGTTGTTGTGGTCTTCAGTCCAGAAACTGGTTTGATGCAGCTCTCCATGCTACTCTATCCTGTGCGAGGTTCTTTATCTCCCAGTACCTACTGCAACCTACATTGTTCTGAATCTGTTTAGTGTATTCATCTCGTCACATCAATAACAAGATAAAATGCTATTACGGGAGTAGGCTTTGTTATGAATACGAAGATAGGGGAAAGAGTGAGTTACTGTGAACAGTTAAGTGGTAGATTTGTTCTGATAAGGATCGATAGCAAGCCAACGTCAGCAACAATATATCGGATACGCATGCCAGGGTCACAAGTAGAATACGAAAAGTTAGAAAAGTATATGAGGATCAGAACGTAAAGGGAGAGGGGTATTGAGCCGTGGAGGTGGGGGACGGAATATAAAACAAAGTTACAGGAGAATATTAGCTCCGTGTTACAAGGAACAGTCAAATGAAATCAAGACAGGTGGAAAATTGTTAATTATTTTGAAAATAATTGCCATAACTGTTAATACATTTATCCCAGGATTAGACAAGACTTCATGGAAAAATGTTTGCGGTGGCCTACAGAACCTTGATTACAAGAATGCATTGACCATCTTGCCTCGCAGTGGCCTAAATGTATCAACAATTATGGCGATTTCTTTTGAAATAATAAAAGGTTTACTTACCTTTTTCTGTCTGCCTCGTATTCATTTGGCTGTCCCTAATAGGAATGAGAGAGGTGAGAGACTGAATTCTGCAATAAATATCAGCTAGTAATAGCGAATACACTGTTCAAACACCACAAGACGAAGATGTACACTTGGAAAAGGCGCGGAAACACGGAAAAATTCTCGTTGGATTACATTATGGTCAGACAGAGATTCGAAATTAGGTACTGACTTGCGAGACCCATGGAACAGATGGATCACAATTTAGTAATGATGAAGAGTAGCCTGATGTTTAAGAGAATAGTCAATGCTGAAAGATGTGGGATATTAAAGCGCTGAGAAATGTTGAAATGCGTTTGAAATTGTCGAAGGCTGTAAATGCTGCGATAATGAGCGTCACAGTAGGCAGTTCAGTTGAAGAGGGTTGGACTTCCCTAAAACGGGCAATCACAGACATAGATATAAGGAAAGCAACTATGAAGAAACTATGAGTAGCAGAAGAAACACTTCAACCGATCGACGAGAAAAAAAGTAAAAATCATTTAGAAGTGTAAATCACTTAAGAATGAAATAAATCGGAAGAGCGAGGAAGCCAACGTCAAATGGCTACGGAAAGAATGTGAAGAAATCGAAAACCATATGATCGTTGGAGGAACTGATTCAACACAAAGAAAAGTCGAATCAGCCTGCAGTGAAATGAAAAACAAGGGCGTCATTTTTATGAGTGCAAAGGTAATTCCACTGTTAAACGCAAAAGAGAGAGCAGATAGGTGGAAAGAATATCTTGAGTGGCTCTACAAGGGGAAGAATTTGTCTAATGACGCGATGGAACAACAAATGAGAGACTACATGGAAGGCTCAGGGAACTGAGTATTAGAGTCAGAGGTCAGCAAAGCATTGGAAGACTTGCAATCAAATAAGGCAGAAGGGCTACATAATATACCCTCCGAATTTCGAAAAACATTGTGGGAAGTGGCAACCAAACGGCTTTTCAAGCTGATGCATAGCATCTATGAATCTGGAGATAGACCGTCAGACTTTCAGAAAACGCCACCCATGCCATACCGAAGATAGCAAGGGCAGATAAGTGAGACGACTATCGCACAATAAACTTAATGGATCAAACACCCAAGATGCCAACAACAATAAACATACAGAAGAACGGAACATAAATCTGAGAATCTGTTACACGACAGTCAGCTTGACTATAGGAAAGACAGATCTGTCGTTGCGACTAATAATGGAAGCAAGACTTAACAGAAGACTTGTTCATAGGATTTATTGTTTTCGAAAAACATTCGACAATGTGAAATGGTATTAGGCGTTCGAAATTCAAAGGAAAAGAGGTGAAGTCTATTGATGAGTACGATTAATAAACAATATGCAGAAGAAGGAAAAAATAAGAATGGAAGACCAAGAATGAAGAACTCTGATTGATAAATGTGTAAGACAGGGATGCAGTCTTTCGCCCCAACTATTCAGTCTATATATCGAAGAAGCAATGGCGGAAATAAAAGATATGATATCAACGATAATATTCACTGATGATGTTGAAACCCTCAGTGAAAGCAAAGAAGAATTACAGGACCCATCGAATGTAATGGACAGCCAAATGGGTACAGAATGTGGAGTGAGAGTAAAACGAAGAAAGCGAAAGTAATGATAGGTGGCGGAAAAGGAATTAGCAGTAAACTTACATCAGAAATGGTGTCAATGAAGTAGACAAAGTGCAGGAATTCTGTTATTTTGGAGGCAAAATAACACTAATAAATGAAGTAAGAACGACGTAAAAAGCGGACCATCATAGGAAAAAAATGCATTCCTGGCCGAAAGAAATCTGTTAGTATAATTTTAATTTCTTTATTGTAATTTCATTCCCCTGCCCCACACAGGCCAGTGGCACAGTCCACTGCTCTTCAGCCAAACGGCTTTATAAAACACAGAAAGGAGGATTCATACATAAAAAGGGGGATACATACATAAAAAGGGGGATATAAAAGGGGACATAAAAACACTGAAAATGGAGATGAAGGGAGTTAAAATACACACTAATATGGGGACATACACTGGGGGACAGTTAAAGTTCGACAGTTAAAGTTCGACACAGCTGGCACTTTGAAGCGCACTTAAAAAAACACTGAAAGAAAAATAACGTAAAAGGCGACCACAGTATAAAAAGCACATGAACAAGCATGGACTATATACAGATTGAGCACAAAATTAAAACCACATCACAAGATGACACTGTATAACGGCACAGAACACAAGACTAATGCAGCACACTTGATAATGAATAAAAACCTCGGAGAATCTGCCAGGGGGGGGGGGGAGGGGGAGAAGCGAAAAGGAAGTGAGAAGGAGAAGAGAGGGAGGGAGGACGAGGTGAGGGGAGTGCGCCAAAGGAGGGTTGTGGAGGGAAGGGACAGGAGAGGAAAACAGCAGAGGAGGGGGTGCAGCGATTCAGGGAGGGAAGAAGGAAAATCTGCTCTGGAAGAAAGAGGGGAGAGGAAAAAGGGGGCCCTGGGGAGGGGGGAACAAGGCCAGGTTACAGTTGGGAGGAAGGGTAGATGTCATGGCGAAGTTCAACATCCGGGAGGGGGAGGTGCTGGAAATTGCCCTGACGAAGGAGATGGAGGGTGTGGAGGTGGAGAGAGGGAGGGATACAGCGATAGAGGCACGACAATGGGCGGGAGGTGGACAGGAAGGAGGAAACCATTGGGCTGGGGGGATCAAGCCTGAAGACAGTGTAAAGGATGTGGAGATGTTGGAGGAAAAAGAAGAGGTGGGGGAAGGGTATGAGGTCATACAGGAGTCATGTGGAGGGAGGAAGGTGGATACGGAAGGCAAGGCGGAGTACGTGGCGTCCAAGGATTTGGAGGGCCTTGTAAAGGTGGGGGGGGGGGCGGAGATCCAGGCAACATTGGCATAACAGAAGATAGGACTGATGAGGGATTTGTAAGTGTGGAGGATGGTGGAAGGATGCAATCCCCAAGTCTGGCCAGGCAGGAGGTTCAGGAGGCAGAGGTGGGAATGGGCTTCCTGCTGGATGGTCAGGAGGTGAGGGGTCCAGGTGAGGTGACTATCGAGGGTGAGGCCAAGGTATCTCAGGGTGGGGGTGAGCTGGATGGGACAATGATAAATGGTGAGGTAGAAATCGTGGAGATGGAAGGAGCGGATGGTGCGGCCTATGATGATTGCCTGGGTTTTGGAGGGATTGATACAAAGGAGCCGCTGGTTACACCATGTGGTGAACTGGTCTAGGTGGGTTTGAAGGGTGCGTTGGGACCGTTAAAAGGTACGATAGAGAGCCAGGAAGGCGGTGTCATGAGCATACTGGAGGAGGTGGACGGGAGATGGCAGCAGTGGGATAAAAGATATACGGGAGTTGGTGTTGTGGAAGGTGACATAGGTAACATGTCGTGAAAGGAAGGAAGCAACCAGATAGACAAAATTGATAGGCAGGGCGTAGGTCTGGAGTTTAAAGAGGAGACCGGGATGTCATACGTGGTCAGAGGCATTTTGGAGGTCGAGGGAAACAAAAATGGAGGAGCAACGGGAGTTAAGCTGGAGGGAAAGAAGGTGGAAGAGTTAGTATCAAACACTGGCCGTAATTTGAGGAAATTCTAAGAGTGTACATTTCGAGCACAACATTGAATGATAATGAATCACTGAGTATGAGAAAACCGGGAAAAAAATCGGAACGATTAAGCTGTGATACTATAGAAGGAGGATGAAAATTAGATAGAAGAATCAGCGAAGAAAGGAACATATGCAAAACACTGACAAGAACAAGGAACAGGACGACAGGACATTTGTAAACACATCCGGAAACGATACAGAGGGCGCTGTTATGCGCTGGATCTTATTCCCCACTTTCGGGCGGCTAGTGGCTTTTGGGGATTTAGTCCACAATGGGTCTTTTTCTAGATGGTTAGTAGGTGGGGATACAAATTAGCTTTTAATGGGGTGTTAGTTCAAGGTACTATTTGAATTAGACAAGTTGTGCGATTGCAGACTGTAACGTAGTTCTGTAACATAGTTCCGCATAAGGTGGAAAGTTAGTTGCCTGGATTTTAGCATGGTTGTTGGAGAAGTAATAAAACACCAAAATGATAAAGGTTGTACGAGCGGCGTTCACTAAGTAATGAAACACTTTTTTTCTGAAAGCAGATAAGTTTTATCCAGGATTCCAATACACCATATTATTCCCCACTCTTTTGGCTGCAAAAGTCTATTTTTCAACATAGTATCCGTTCAAGGCGACAGCCTTAACCACCTTACTGGGAGGTCGTGTATGCCCGCATGGTACCACTCTACTGGTCGACGTCGGAGCCAACGTCGTGGTGTATCAATAACCTCATCGTCATCCACGTACTGCTTCCCACAGAGTGCATCCTTCATAGTGCCGAACAGATGGAAGTCGGAAGATGCGAGACGCGGGATGTACGGTGGACTAGGGAAAACAGTCCAGTGAAGTTCTGTGAGCTCCTCTCATGTGCGCAGTCCACAGCTGGCGGTCTAATGTTTAGCGTTGCTGCCTCTGGATCCCAGGATCCCAGGTTCGGTCTCTGGCCCGGTGGAAGATTTGCTCCGCCCGCGGACTGGATGTTTGTGTTATCCCCATAGTTGCATCATCATTTGGGAAAGTGACGAGACTGGATAGTGAAGAGAAAGGGAATTTGTGTGAGCGCTGATAGCACGCAGTTGAGCGCCCCACAAATCAAATATCATCGTCATCCGGTATGCAGATTTGTGTGAGGCCTTGCGCTATCGTGGGGAGAAGTTCGTTTATATTTTTGTGGCGACAAAGACGCTGAAGTCCTTTCTTCAATTTTCTGAAGTGCCACAATACACTTCAAAGTTGACCCCTGCACAATGTTGGATGACGTCAAGCAGACTAACCCTCTCCGAGCCCGAGAAGACCGTCACCATGAGTTTATCGGCTGAGAGTGCGGCTTTGAACGTTTTCTTATAAGGATATGTGGCTTGGCGCCACTCAATTGATTGCCGTTTTGTTGCTGGTTCGAAGTGATGAACCCAAGTTTCATCGCCTGTGACGATGTTCGACAAAAAAACTGTCACGATCAGCCTCGTAAGGCGCAAGCCGCGCCACACTGAAGATCCTCCATTGCTCTTTACAGTCTTCTGTTAGACGGCGAGGAACTCAGGGGGTACACAACTTTGGGTACTCCAACTGGTGGACAGCGCTATCAAGAGAGATGTTCAACTGTGCAGCGAGGTCTTTGATTTTGTCGCGTCGATCACCTCCAATGAGAGTGTCCACGCATTCCCACATTGGAGGAATCACAGCCGTGGGGTGTCGGCCGGAACGCGGGAGATCGAATAAGTTTGCGACAATGACAGACGCTTCGCCCAATGAGTCATCGTGCTTTTGTTCACTGCCAGGTGGCCGTAGACATTCTGCAGGCACCTACGAATATCTGTAATGCTCTGGCTTCCGCCAATAAAAGCTCAAAGACAGCTCTCTGCTTGTAACACAGCTCCGTTACAGGCGCCATATTGAACGAGAAATATAGAGCCGCCACCTGTCGGAACTTTATGACAATATATGAGCTAAAGCGCGAATATTCCACGATTTCTTTCCACAAATTCTGCATTTATCAATCGATACTAACAGAGAAAAAAATGTGTCTTACTTAACGCCCCACGTATAGTATGTCAGTGGGTGGCAGTGCAACTACACATGATTTGCTTACATCTGATGACACTGTGAAGAATTCGAAATTACAGCGTAACTCACAGTGCGTAAAATTATAACAAATAGTCGTGGGAGCAACGTGGAGTGTTATACACTGAAATTATTATATAACTTTCATCCATGTGAGGGTTCTTCGTATGATCCCATGTGTTAGAGGGATAGCGGGTCTGAGTATCAATCAAAATGTCCTCGGTCCGTGTTCGAACACCCTCTCGCTTAAACTTTGAATAATAGTCAGCATTGGCGGACGAAGACTTACGGCATAAGAAGTCACCCTCATTCTGCCAACGGCCTTGTTAAAGAGAACGAAGGAGCGGACAGAGGTTCAGGGCACACTTTTGCCCTTGGAGTGGGAAACTGTCCCTAAGAGTGGAAGAATCAGTTATGATCAACGGGGTGAGGATACAGAAGGCAGTGGAAACCACTGCATTAAAGACACATAATGTATATTCACAGATCACGTGGACTGTAATCGAAAAAGTGTCATGGTCATCATGAAACTATACAAGGGCAGTAACAGTAACAGTGCAATCCGAATTCCGCTGTTAAAGGCAGAGGAGAGAGATGGAAAAATACATTTATGGCCTCTATGTGGGACAGGAATTGTCTCATGTCGTGATAGAAGAAGAAGCGGGAGTCGATATAGAAGAGGTAGGGGATCCAGTACTAGGATTTGAATTTAAAAGATCTCTGGAAGACTAAAAATCCAATAAGACGGAAAGATAATATTCCATCAGAGTTTCTAAAATCATTGGGGGAATTGGCAACTACTCAAGTTGGTGTGTAGAATGTATCAGTCTGGCTTTCGAAACAAAAAAAATCATCCGCACTATTCCGAAGATTGCAAGAGTCGACAAGTACGGGAACTATCGCACCGTCAGCTTAACAGCCGATGCATCAAAGTTGCTGACAAGAATAGTATACAAAAGAATGGTAGAGGGAATTGAGGACGTGCTAGATGAGGAGCAGCTCGACTTTAGGAAAGGTAATGGCACCAAAGAGGTAATCCTGACGCGGTTGATAATGGAGGCAAGACTAAAGAAAAATCAAGATACGTTCATGAGCCGTGGCTGCTCTAATCTTGGCAGTATGGCATTCCAGTGGGGCAACTAAGTTCTTAGAATGACGATATCGATTCAATCGTGTGTCGCGAGCTAAGGTCTTTGGTCGAGGTGTGTGTGTACGGCTGATTTGGCGGGGCCTGCAGAGTCAGTTGGCTGTGGTGCACGTGGCTGTCACGTTGTCGCTCTTGGGGGTCTCCGGCAGTCTGGAGCGGGTTTCTAGAAGCGGTGTAAGGTTAAATCGGTCGGGGGCAACCCTGGCCGGCTCGCTTAAGAATTGGTAGCCGCAGGCAGCCCGATGACAGACTGAGATCACATGCAATCTGGTCGGCAACTTCCAAGTTTACTTTGCAAACATAAGGTTTACGGCAAGTCGACGATCGCCTGGAGGCAACAACGCCCTGACTGGAATCCTGCGAGTCGCGGCTCCTTCACAACTGAGTGGAGTTTAGTGTTGTTGTTTTCTTATTTTGAGTACATGATATTGTTAGGCCATGTCTGTTATATGGAACCGGACCTGTTATATTGGTGCGCCTACGAATGGTTGCGTGCATGACCATGGGTCAGTGTTACTAATTGTAATTTGTGTTCTAGGCCATATATCGTGAAAATGTAAGAGTATTCCCTGCAGTAGGTTCTGTGAAGCGATAAATTGTAACAGGACCATTGTGGGAGGCGAGGTGGTACATCTGTATGTTTGTGTTAATGCAACAGCAGGCGCTATTGTGATCACTTGTGAATACTAGTAATCTTAAGGAGTGTTAAATTTAGCCTGTATAGATACTTGCTTTGGCATTAAAGTATATTTTATTTTCTACACCCCGACCGTTATTGTGCGAGGCTTTATTTGGGCAGATCACTGTTCCCTTTTCATGTATGTTGGCAGGGTAACTTCGGCAGCAAACGGCGCATTCCGGTTCCCCGGGCCCGGAGCACAGTCGTGTTGCAACACACACCATAATTTACACTCGTTTCGAGAACTTCGCTCAAAAATCGGTACACACGGCGAAGGTACAGAATGGATATACGGTGAAGTGTAGGGCTTTTTCAGTCAGGACGAAACCGTAACAAAAATGAGTCAGCACCAAGGAACTACTGCAGTAGCTGTCTGACAGCAAGCGTTTCAAGACGAATCAAGAAATGTACTACTTCTTCACACTATCATCTTTCACAGTGACTCTTGGGCAGGAAAAGAAGTTGGGGCTTATATGAAAAGGCACAGCCAGTTGTTTGTCGCGCACACCAATCGCATAAGACTCGAGGTAGATGGGATGTGGAGATTAGAGCTCATATACCATCTCCCCTCAGCTAAACACCGTATTATGAGATACAGATTTCCTGAGTGTAAATGTACCTATAAAGCTAGACCGTGAGAAAGAAAAAATCGCTAGAAGAAGGTCATATGCGCATAAATACCAACTGTCTTGTTGAAAACAGATGTACAGAGTTGATGATTGTTGAATGTCCGTTTAACGACACGATTCGGGCGTTGATGTATACCTTTCATGTCCCATTGCTGAGTTTATCTTCTCTGCACGAAACAATACTCACATACGTGTGATCACATGATATCTTTTAAGATCGCCAACGACTTTTCTAATTAATTAACGACTTTGAGAAAAGTTCGTGGAACGATGAAGTGAAACCCGAAAAGTGAAGCGAGGAGAGGTACATAACTTGAGTATTACAAAACTGTTGGTCTTGCTGCCTTAATGTGTGGAAATGAGACGTGGCTTCAGGGACGAGGACAAAGAGGCATCACACGAACGGCAGAAATCCGTATCCAGAAGTGATTTGTAGAGAGATTGCGCAGTGCAGATGTTTATGACAAATTAAAACTAAAAGTGTTATTGAAATGTGATGCCGAGTATAACCAATAATGAAGGACCATATTGTACCAATACCAGGAACGTCAGTAATTCTAAATCCACTGAGGGAAATGGTGTATATTACACAATGAACACCTTGAACGACGATACCAAACTGGTACTTCGCAACTTCTATGTCTTGGAATATGTTACTTAAACATACATCCTTATGCGAGCCTTTTTTTCAGTATGGGCAAATGGCCATTGTCGCAGTTGAAGAAAAGTATGAGTGCATGATGGTTATCGCTAGTATCTAACATTACTGGAACTTTCTGGGCGAATATGTTTCGATCTGAGAAAGGTCGAGGCATTGGAATGAGGCACACTGGAGTGTCACACCGACAGGCAGTTGACTCCATCGCAGTAAAATAACTACAAAACGAGTGGTGAAGAGAAGGGCTCAGAAGAACATGGCGGCACGGACAGAGGGAGGGGCAAAGGCAGCTTTCCACACTCGTTGACCAGTCTGGTGTGGAAATAGAAGACAACAAAAGGGAAGCTGAAGTGTTTAATCTCGCATTCAAGAAATCATACGCGCAAGGGGACCACATAACGTCGTTTGACCGTCGTACAGACTCCCGTACAGAGGACATAGTAATAGGCGTCCCTGACGTAGAGAGGCAACGGAAAGAGTTAAAAATGCTCAAGTCACCAGATCCGGATGGAATCCCAATGCTGTTTTATAGAGTACTTTACAGCTCTGGCCCCGTACTTAACTCGCATTTATCGCGAATGCCTTGCCCAGCCCCAATCCCAAGCGATTGAAAAAGAAACAGAAAGCCCGCAGGTGACTACTACATATAGGAAGGGTAAAAGAACAGACGCGCAAAATTACACAAGAACTTTAAAATTGCTTTGCTGCAGAACTGTTGATCTTTGATTTTATCCATACTGGATGAGAGGTCGTGGTTGTGAATGTGAATATTAAAAAATATATCGGCTCAACTATAAACAAGTGGTTGAGCCGCTATATTTTTTAACAAGAACTGTTGATAATTTTCTCAGTCTGAATGTAATTAAGTTCCTTGAGACGGAAAAGCTCTTGTGCACAAATCGGCACGATTTTAGGAACCAACGCTTGTGCGAAACTCAGCTTTCCCGGAAACCGTGTGACAGTGACCCATTGCACAATGTTGACTAAGTTACGAGCATACACAACAGGCTCCCAGATACGTTAATGGCTCGAAGACTTCTTAAGTGACATAACTCAGTACGTTGTCCTCGACAGCGAATGTTCATCAAACGCAAAGGTAATGTCCCAGATAAATCATCTGGCGGGCAGCGTGAGCAGCATTCTGCGGCGGTTTGCTGATGATGCTGTGCTGTACGGCAAGGTGTCGCCGTTGTAGGAAGATACAAGTTAAATTAGACAAAATTTCGTGGTGGTGTGATGAATGGCAGCTTGTTCTGAATATAGAAAAATATGTCAGTGGAGATGAGGAGAAAAAACAAAGCCGTAAAGTCCGCATACAGCATTAATACTGTACTACTTGACAGGGTCACTTCGATTAAATATCTAGGCGTAACGTTGGAAAGCGATGAAATGGAATGAGTGTGGCTATTTTCTTATGTAATTTCTTAGTTTCGCATTTTATGCAATTTTTATTTGTTAGGCATCTTTTACATTGTGAATCTCTGTAAAGGGTAAACAATGAAATTGTCTCCACAGGGGGCATGCTTACCACTGCTAGCCGCAGATAATCTGTATTTAAAGCCCAAATACTGATCTTTACTTTTTGTATTTGACACATCCACTTGGGAAGGGTTCGTGACGACTGCGTGCCAGGGGATGGCCTGAAGATGCTACTGTGTACCGAAACCGGTGGCAAGTGAGCAAAATAAAGAGATTGCGACTATAGACTAAAACATATATTATTTCTAAAATGGAACGAGCACGCAAGGACGATAGTAGGGAAGACGAATGGATGACTGCGGTTTATTTGGAGAATTTCAGCAAAATATGGTTCACATGTTAAGGGAATCCGAAGTATAGAGTTCCCTAAACGTGAGACACTAATGCGGCCCATACTTGAGTACTGTTAAAGTGTTTTGGGCTCACACCATGTCGGGTTAAAGGCAGACATCGAAGCAATTGAGAGATGAGCTACCAAATTTGGTCCCTGCAGATTCGGTGAATATGCGACTGTTGTGAAGATGCTTCGTGAAGTGCGAATCTTTGGAGGGAAAGCGATGTTGTCTCCGCGGAACACGACTGTGAAAATTTGGAGAACCAACATTTTAAGCTGACTGCAGAACGATTCAACCGTCGCCAACTTATATTTCGCGTGAAGTCTAAGAAGATACGAGATATTATGGCTCGTAAGGAGGTATATAGGCAGTCGTGTTTCCCTCTCTCTTTTCGCAAGAGGGTTAGGAAAGGCAATAATCAGTAGTGGTCCAAGGTACCTTCCGCCACGCATCAAACGGTGACTTGCGGACTACGACTGTAGATGTTTTCTTTCAGAAGAATTGTACCGCAACAACATCGTAGGGTTGGTCGACTATCTCTGACGAATAATATACACACTGAAATAAGTATATATAATACACTACTGGCCATTAAAATTGCTACACCACGAAGATGACGTGCTACAGACGCGAAATTTAACCGACAGGAAGATGATGCTGTGATATGCAAATGATTAGCTTTCCAGAGCATTCACTCAAGGTTGGCGCCGGTGGCGACACCTACAACGTGCTGATATGAGGAACGTTTCCAACCGATTTCTCAAACACAAACAGCAGTTGACCGGCGTTGCCTGGTGAAACGTTGTTGTGATGCCTCGTGTAAGGAGGAGAAATGCGTACCATCACGTTTCCGACTTTGATAAAGGTCGGATTGTAGCCTATCGCGATTGCGGTTTATCGTATCGCGACATTGCTGCTCGCGTTGGTCGAGATCGAATGACTGTTAGCAGAATACGGAATCGGTGGGTTCAGGAGGGTAATACGGAACGCCGTGCTGGATCCCAACGCCCTCCTATTACTAGCAGTCGAGATGACAGGCACCTTATCCGCATGGCTGTAACGGATCGTGCAGCCATGTCTCGGTCCCTGAGTCAACAGATGGGGACGTTTGCAAGACAACAACCATCTGCACGAACACTTAGACGTTTGCAGCAGCATGGACTATCAGCTCGGGGACCATGGCTGTAGTTACCCTTGACGCTGCATCACAGACAGGAGCGCCTGCGATGTTGCACTCAACGACGAACCTGGGTGCACGAATGGCAAAACGTCATTTTTTAGGATGAATCCAGTTTCTGTTTACAGCATCGTGATGGTCGCATCAGTGTTTGGCGATATCGCGGTGAACGCACATTGGAAGCGTGTATTCGTCATCGCCATACTGGCGTATCACTCGGCGTGATGGTATGGGGTGCCATTGGTTACACGTCTCGGTCACCTCTTGTTCGCATTGACGGCACTTTGAACAGAGGACGTTACATTTTAGATGGATTACGACCCGTGGCTCTACCCTTTATTCGATCTCTGCGAAACGCTACATTTCAGGAGGATAATGCACGACCGCATGTTGCAGCTCCTGTACGGGCCTTTCTGGATACAGAAAATGTTCGGCTGCTGCCCTGGCCAGGACATTCCCCAGATCTCTCGCCAACTGAAAACGTCTGGTCAATGGTGGCCGAGCAACTGACTCGTCGCAATACGCCAGTCACTACTCTTGATAAACTGTGGTATCGTGTTGAAACTGCATGGGCAGCTGTACCTGTACTCGCCATCCAAGCTCTGTTTGACTCAATGCCGAGGAATATCAAGGCCGTTATTACGGCCAGAGGTGGTTGTTGTGGGTACTGAGTTCTCAGGATCTATGCACCCAAATTACGTGGGAATGTAATCACTTGTCAGTTCTAGTATAATATATTTGTCCAATGAATAACCTTTTATCATCTGCATTTCTTCTTGGTGTAGCAATTTTATTGGCCAGTAATGTATTAAAGCACGATCAATAGGTAGAGGATCTCTGGTACATCAAAGCTGACGAGACAACCTTCTGGTTTAGGAGTACGGTCCGCAACAGCTTACAGGAAACTGGTTTGAGACTTCAACTTATCACGCGTCATCTAGCACTGACACCAATATGCCACCGACAGTCAAGACTTTCATAGCGTACAGACAGTCTGCTGGAAATTTTGGTGGAACTCTGTGTTATAGCTATCTTCATGAACTGATACAGTGTGTGTTTCAGGAATGGCAAGGAATTCCTCGATATGATATTCGGAGGCTGTTTCATACCTTAGATCGATGATGACAATAATGTTGATGACGAAAAATAGTTCAGAATGGAAACTTTCATCATTTATTACTCATTACGTAAGGAAAATTTCCACAAAGTTTGATAAATATCTGACACATTCTTCACGGTGTAACACTTTTCATTTCCATCAGTGTCTGAACTGAGAAAGGTTTAAAGGATTTGGACTTCTGGAGGCCATAATGACAATGATCAATAGCAATTGGAATTCTACTGTTAAAAGCAGAGGAGAAACCAGGTAGGTGGAAAGAGTAAACTGTAGGCCTTTATGAGGGGAGGAGTTGTATGGTCACGTGATACAAGAAGAAACTGAATATGAAAGACATACAGGATCCAGTATTAGTCAGAATTTAGTAGAGCTCTGGAAGACTTGGGATCAAACAAGACAGAAGGGACAGATAACACTCCATTTGAATTTCTAAAACCCATGCGGGAAGTGGCAACCAGACGGCTATTTAAGTTGCTGTTTAGACTCCATGAGATTGGCAACGTATCACCAGTCTTTTGGAAAAATGTCATTCACAAAATTCGAAGACAACGATGACATAAGTGCAAGAACACAATCGGCTTAAAAGCCCATGGTTCGTAGCCGCTGACAAGAATGATATATGTACGAATGGAAAAGAAAATTAAGGATATGTTAGATGACGATCACTTTGGCCTCAGGAAAGGCAAGGGCACAATAGAGGCAGTTCTGACGTGCACGGTTAATAATGGAAGCAAGACTGAAGAAAAATCAAGACAAACTCATAGGATTTGTCGAACTAGAAAAAGTGTTTGACAATTAAAATTGTGCAATATGTTCGAAATTCCGATAAAAACATTAGTAAGCTATAGGAAAATACAGGTAGTACGCAATGTGTCCAAGAATCCAGAGGGAACAATGAGATTTGAAGACCAAGAACGAAGTGCTCGGATTAAAAATGGTTTAAGAGAAGGATGTAGTCTTTCGCTCCTACTGTTCAATCTGCACATCGAAGGGCAATGACGAAAATAAAAGAAAGGTTCAAGAATAGGACGAAAATTCAGGGTAAAATGATGTCAATGATAAGATTCTGTTCATGACATTGATGTCCTCAGTGAAAGTGAAAAATAATTACGGGATCTGCTGAATGGAATGAACAGTCTAATGAGCACAGAGTATGGCTTCTGAGTAACACGGAAAAATACAAAAGTAATGAGAAGTAGCACAAATGAGGATAGAGAGAAAGTTAGCATCAAAATAGGTCATGACGAATTAGACTAAATTAAGGAATTCTGCTACCTTGGAAGCGAAATAAGCGATCACGAATGGAAGAAGGACATCAAACGCAGACTAACACTGGCCAAAAGTGCATTCGTGCCCAAGAGGAGTCTACTAATATCAAACATAGGCCATAATTTGAGGAAGAAATTCCTGTGAATATACGTTTGGAGCACAGCATTGTATGGTAGTGAAACAAGGGCTGTGGGAAAACCGGACCAGAAGAGAGTCGAAGCATCTGAGATGTGGTGCTATAGACGAATGTTGAAAATTAGGTGGATTGATAAGGTGAAGAACGAGGAGTTTCTGCGCGGAATTGGAGAGGAAAGGAAAATGCGGAAAACATTGACAATGAGAAGGGACAAGATGATAGGAGATCTGTTGAGACATCAGGGAATAATTTCCATGGTACTAGAGGGAGCTGTAGAGTGCAAAAACTGTAGAGGAAGATAGAGATTGAAATACGTTCAGCAAATAATTGAGAACGTAGGTTGCAACTGCTACTCTGGGATGAAGGAGTTGGCACAGGAGAGGAGTTTGTGGCGCGTCAGATGAAGAAAAAAAAGTTTTGGTGAGGAGAACCATGAGATAATGATGAGGTGATAAGGGCTACATCTCCCAGTAAAGATGATAGAGCTCGTGTGTGTGTGTGTGTGTGTGTGTGTGTGTGTGTGTGTGTGTGTGTCCTAAGGGACCAAACTGCTGAGGTCATCGGTCCCTAGACTTACACACTAGTCAAACTAACTTAAACTAACTGATGTAAGGACAGTACACACACCCATACCCGAGGGAGGACTCGAACCTCAGGCGGGAGGCGCCGCGCAGTCCGTGACACAGCGCCTCAAACCGCGCGGCCACTCCGCGCGTCTTATGTATAGATACAAATACATTCAATTTTTTTTTCCTTTATTGTATTTCGATTCCCCCCGAAGGGGGCGGGCTGGCAGCAGCTTATTACGCTGCTCTGCAGCCTACAGACTGTTTAAAAACACATTCAAGAAATAAATACACTATTAAAGTGCGGCGTGTGTGTGTGTGTGTGTGTGTGTGTGTGTGTGTGTGTGTGTGTGTGTGTAAGATATTTCTAAATGAATAAATATGCGAACATATTCCGACACGTAAATGTAACATTAATGCGTGATAAATACCTAAAGGATCTTGAATTCAACAAAAATGATAAGATAGGCCTCTGGTTTAGTGCTCACATTTAAAATTAAAGCCTTAGGCAACAAACAGTAGCCGCTGCAGGCAATAAGGCAGCCGCCTCTGCCTGCTGGAGGGCGGCCAGCGCCGCGGCTGCTAGCAGGGCACACAGCTGCACGCCACGACCTCTGCTCCACATCATCCTCAACCTTTCCTGTCACAGCCGCTGGTGTCCTTTATAGCAAATCTCTCTTATCTTCGTCAGCAGCGATTATCATACGAGTCCGTCACTGTGACACATGTCAAGAGCATAGGAGAATGTCACGTCCTATGCGAAGTCCTCGTAATCTAAATTCCAAGTGGCTACACTTAAGCTTGCTTTATCTATTAATACTTCCAGCCTACCATACCCTACATAGTTTAAATACATCATCTTGCACTAGTCACCGTGATATTGATGCACGTTTCTACATCTACATCTGTGCTTCACAACCGACCGTGCCAGTTTGTTGCAGAGTGGTGACCACCTGACAGAAATCAGATTAAAAAAGAATCCTTCTCCATCGGTATATCAGGGAGTTATGAGGATAAGTAGGACATATTCAAAGGCTTTTGCAGTGAGCATGGTTTTAAGTTAAAAGTATGTTATTTGTCGAACAGATCAATGCAATTTCAGCCAAGTATTTTATTTTATTTATTTATTTTTTTTTTTTTTTGCTGTTCTCATCTCGCCCTCGTGGTTCGATTCTTTAAATCCAGTGCGTTCTTCAGTCACAAATTTCTTCGGCTGTGAATTTACGTGAAAGTGGGACGTGTGATATGAGCTGAATGGAGTAGATGTTCAAAAAGTACGTGCTATTTGGTGCGTTGTTCAGTTAAGAAGGGTATTGTAATTTGCAATGTCGACCCATGCTCAAATACTTCTTTCACAATTCCTCCATAGTACTTGCGTAGTTCTCGCCAGATAATTGTTCACGCTTCGCAAGGGTATGAATAACACTCGTCTTGCGTTTCAGAAAACAATGACAGTAACGTTTCCAACATGCTTCGGCTTCTCTGGAGCAGGACCGGCTGTTTCCGGACACAAATTTGAATCCTGTTTCATTAGTGGGGTGAAGTTCATCCACAGCAGCAAATTTCTGCACAAAATCGGACGAATTTCTTTTCCATAAGTTCAGACATCGATGACGAATTGGTTTCCGCATTCGTCTGGCCAGCATTCAGTAAATTCACACAACGTCTCGCGGTTTCTGGTTAAAGGCAGGGGTTACACTGGAGAACCAAAACAAAATCACCACTTGGTTAGTACCTTCATGGAACACCTTTAAAACGAAATACTGCAGCCATTCTGCGTGACAGATTAGACAAGTTCTTGGAAATGTTCCACAGATACACTGCTTTGAAAAACTTACGAACGAAAGTACTTTTCGCATGATGTATCACTGACAAGTTACGTAGCTCGATGAAACTTGGATCACACATAGAAAGAACTGCTACAGCATAGTAGAGAAAGTAACTGAAAGAAGTACGTAATGAGAAGACCATAAATGACACTTTTATTCAAACACAAAAACTACACTGAAGTCACCACAATTCATGATGGTCGTCGCTGTACGCTACATAGGGCGGGGCATGATTCTTGATAGGGTGTATGACCACCACGGACGTCAGTACGCCACTGTGTCGTGCTCCCCAAGCTGGCCACAAGTTTGACAACTAATTGTTTTGGTAGGGCGTGCCATTCCTGCACCAGCGCGGTTGACCCTCTGGATGGTCGTCTGTGTACGTGGACGGTGCTGCAGTAAGTCCCCATATCGCATCCCACACGTGATCAATGGCAATTAATTCGGGGGAACAGGCAGTCCAATCCATTCGCCTTTTATCATATCGTTCCAAGAATTCCTCGACCTGCTCTGTTTGATACGTAGCACATTGTCATCCGTAAAATTGAAGTCATGACCGAAGGCAACCCCTGAAAACACAAACGAGAGGAAGGAGTACTATGTCATAATCACGTTGATAGATGAGTACCGTATCCACAGATTTGGAGGTCATTACGCCCATGCAACATTGTTTCTTCCCGCAAAATAACACCTGGACCATCAAAACAATGCTCCTGGTTGCATTACGTGTTCCCACATTCCATCATATGAGAATACGTTGAGGACTGTAGAACTTTACTGTTTTGTTGGTCCAGGTTTTATGGTGTGTGGAGGTGTTATTTTGCATGAACGTACTGGTCTCCAAATCTTTGAACGTGGTACAGTCTCCAGTCAACACTCTTTCACCGTGTGCGTCTTTTCAGGGTGTCCTGTTTTCATTTTTATGGATGACAATGCGCGACCACATAGTACAGTGCAGGTGAAGGAACTCTTGCAACGAGAGGACATTTGGCGAATGGAATGCCTTGCCCGTTGCTCCCAATTAAATCCCATCGAGCAAGTGTGGGGCGTCCCACACAGCATTTGTCAACCGCGGTGTTGGAGGAATGGAACGCCCTATCATAAGAACTACTTGCCAAACCTTGCGGCCAGCATGAGAGCACGTTACAGAGCGTGCACTGCTGTTGTGGTGACCACATACCCTATAAAGAACCATGTCTCGCCTTTTTTGATGTCCAGAGAACGTTGAGGAATTTCTGGAACTTCAATGCAATTATTGCCTTTGAATAAAAGTGTCATTTGTGTTCGCTTCGTTTCGTATTTCTTTCAGTTGCCTTCTGTACTGTACTCTACTCCACTGCACTACAACAGTCCTTTCTACGTATGGTCCAAGTTTCATCGAGCGCTGTCATTTGCCAGCGACAGATCATGCGAAATTTACTTTAGTCGTAAAGTTTTCCAGTCCACTGTATGTGGCTCCAGATGTCTACGGATGAGTTGTGCAGTGCCGGTGCTTTGAGGGTGCAGATGCGACGCCCGATACGACCCCAGAAGTGCTCCATCTGGTTGAGATGGTGACTAAGACATCAACATGAGTTGACTACAATGCTCCTCAAACCACTGTCGAACCATTCTGGCCTTGTGACGCGGACACTCATCCTGCTGGAAGATGCCATCACCGTCGAGGAAGACGTCAAGCCTGATCAAGCTTGGAGTGATGCAGGTGGTCCGCATCAGTCGTGTTGCCCTCGAATACTACCGCAAGTCCAGACTGAAGCTTAAGTGAATAGTGAATATCCATCATAACATAATTCAGCCCCCGTCGACCTGCGTTCGTGAGCAGGGCGTGTTCGGAGTAGCTGTTCGCCTGGATGTCGGCGTTTACCGACACGACCGTCGATCTGGTGTTACAAGAAACGTGATTCGTCCGGCCTGGCGACTCCTTTAGATTGATCCACGGTCTGAGCATAATTATCCCGTAGCGACTGCAAACGGAATTGAAGGTTTCGTTGACTCAACCTGCGGACACATACGAGTCGTCTGTTGCAGAGGTGAACAGCGTGCTCCGGAACACTTGTTCGCATTAGCATTATACTCTGCTGCCATATCTGATTTAGGGAGCTAGCTAGCCTCTTTCTTCCAAGTTATGTGACTGGGCGTAGACCACTAATACATTGTCATCCGCTTTCCTACACGTGCACGACAGTAGCAAGTGAACGACCGACCATCTTTCCCGCTTCATGCAAGCTTGTTCTCAGGTGCCACCTCAAAACAGACTGCATTTTGTCAGAATGGTTTATGTCAATGGGTTCCCTCATTTGCAATGCAAATTGTCGTTAGAATGTTTCCCCAGACGTATTCGCTCCGTTTATACTGGGTGAGCCAGCTAAGACAGGCCACCACAGATATATCCAGAATGAATAAACATATCGAAGTTCACCATGATGCAGAGGACAATATGGCGATTTCCATGACGTACACAAGTAATTTTTATCACAGACAGTCGCCGCATTATGACGCTGACTCCGCTTTTTTCTAACGAAATTAAATGTCTTCTGTGGCATTTGAAAGAAGCTTCTAAGAGACCCTCAACGACAAAACATGCATGGGATATTACCCAATACTATGAGATAAGAGCGCCGTAAACCACTGTCCCGTCGTCAGAAGAAGAGGTTCCACCAACGTCCGCCCTATTACATCAAATGTGAGCTAGCACATAATGGTGTTTATTGTTGCTATTATTTTTATACCAAGTGCCCAAAATGTTGACCTTCAGCACTGCTACACGCTATGAAGTTATTCTGGTGTAACAATACTGCACGTTGAATTTCATATGGAGTTAGCGGCAGCGCAGACCCGTCTTATAGGGTATTTTATGCCTTCGGGAGTCGTCGGCGTTTCCTAATAGAACTTTTAACATTGCAGAGCGTCTGCAATCGCGGATAATTTAATGATTATGAAGAATCCGCCTCGATTGCAAATAGAAACCGGATGTTGACCTAGGTTTCGGGGTGGATAACCACGCCTTCTTCGGACCACACTACAACTACAAACTGCCTAAAGAGGCATGGTCCAACATTAAAACTACAAACTGCCTAAAACTTGGGCGTTCTGTATTAATGTTGGACCATGCCTCTTTAGGCAGTTTGTAGTTTTAGTGTGTTCCGTAGAAGGCGTGGTTATCCACCCCGAAACCTAGGTCAACATCCAGTTTCTATTTGCGATTGAGGCGGATTCTGTATAATCATTAAAGTTTCCTAATAGATCTCTTGTTTTACTTTTCGCCACAGATAAAAGTATAGAAGGGTTAAGTTTGGTGTGTGAGTGTACACACCATTTTATGTTTCCTGAACGATCGCTCCAGTGTTCTCCAAATGTTCTGTTAAGTGTGTCCGTCATTACATGGGAGCAATAATCCATCATGCTGGTGCCATACTAAATGCATACTTTTAGATTCCTATCAACAAAACAGGGACCAATGATATGAGTCTTGAAAAACACGCACCCAACATTCATAGGCCCATAGCGTTGTTTTTATCCACTTCTTAGAGTCAGCGTGGATTTTCAACTCACGGTTAGTGCATATTGCGAAGGTTTACTTGCCCATGATTTGTAAACAGTGCTCATCCGTACACAAAATTATGCACAGATTTACCGCACCACTTTTCATATGAGTAGATACCATACGGAGAACTGTAAGCAATTTTGGAAGTCACTGTCGTAAAGTTGTAGATGCAGCGACATGTGAAGAGGATGGAATGCGAGGGAATGTAGTGCTCGCAGAGCGCTTATTTGGTTGATCTCTTCCATAGTTCCGAGATGCCGCCTAGCGACATATAAATTATGTGTTATTGCTGCTAAAATGTTAGTTTCATTTTTTTGCACCAGCGCTCATCTTTTTCCTTGGCTTATTTTACTCTCCACTCTTACAATGTCTAGAATTTCTTATAACTTTTGCAAAGACAGATGGTGAGTGCTTGGCACGATTTGGGCACTCTTCAGCATTCAACCGCATAGCTGTTCTAGTACTGGGTGTTGCAACATGAATATACATGTTTTAAGGTTTTGTACCATTTATTATATTCAAGTTACAATTATAAATAATGCATCAAATGAACAAACAAATGATACCGGTTTGTTTGTGTGCATAAAGGCAAGGACATAGAACGAAGAAGAGTGACTGAAGAAAGTGCTGAACAAGTGAGAGTCTTTCGCGCGTAGCCCCAAGAAATCAGTTGGGAGGGCTGGTCTTGAATTTGCAATTCTACTGATATCCCTGTGGAGACTTTTAAGGAGATCCTTACAACTACATGCTTATCGTTTACAGACTATGGTTTACACGCCAACCTTGCAGACGAAATATTCCTGCATGACGATGAAGATTTTATGGACCGTGTGTTCTTCAGTGATGACTCGACATTTAACTTAAGCAGAAATATGAACACACATAATCTGTGCGTCTGTGGATCAAGAAATCCCTACGAGATGGTACAGCAGCAACGCTTCTCCCCTAAATCGAATATTTTTGTGCTGTATCCCGACGGACAGTTTATGGGGCTTTCTTTTTTGGTGAAGCAACTCTAACTGGTGTTTCTTATGATGATGCGCTAGAGCTATGGCTGTTTGCTCAATTGGAATTAACTTTATTGGCAGCGCGACGGTACACCGCCTGACTGACATAACTCAGGACGCGATTGATTAAACGAGACTGTACCCGACACATGGATTGATCTCCAAGTTGACACACGACCTGACCCCATGTAGTTTTTAGCTTGGGGGTTCATGGAGAATCACGTGAATGTGCGTCCTCTACCGGCTATCTGCCCGACTTTACAGACAGCATCGTTGCAACAGTTACTCCAGACTCACTGAAATCCGCAGCTGTGATACGTATTATGTAAACTGGATTTGGAGGGAGAGAAAGGAAAGGAAAGGGATAGTGGAATGTGTTTACCAGGAAGAAGCTAAAGGCCAGCACAAGGGCTGTGGTGTGGAAGGGGAACGCAGAGGAAAGCAACGGCAACACCATTCACGGTTAAAAATTTAAACAGAAAATTTATTTTACGATTTGCAAGCTTAATTTGATATAGCAACCTTAACTAAATGCTTGTATTTATGATTATGAAATCTTTAGGAAACATTTTCTTTTCTTTTTTTAAGGTATGACTTACCTTTATTAAGGCAATCAACATCTTGAACTACTCGAAACTCTCTGAATTCATGTCAAAATTTAAGGCTAACAAATACAGACGCGAAGAAAATGACTGACTGAATTTTTAATATCAAGAATACCAAAATACCAACACATTAAGTAGAGTTGAATTGTCAAGTGGCAAGCAAATTAAGAGAGACACTTTAACAGAAACATTTAAACATAGTAACATTAACACATCTCTTATGTACATAACTTAGTCCTTAATAATCCAGTGCCAAGGCCTCAACCTCTACTCCTTTGTCATAGCAATATTACAAATTCGGTTACTGCATTGGGCAGTTTCTTTCCTCCAACGACTGACCGGCCTAGACCATATGGACCGTCTTAAACGACTTGATACCCGAGGTCTAGGGGCGAAGCCGACCTCGATACAAGACAACAGGGCCGTTGCAGGATCCCGCTTTCTTTTCTTTTTTCATTGAACTGTATAAATCAAGACGTCATTGGGAGCCATTTTACGTTTGGATGTGTCGGTGGCACCTTTAATTTCTGTACGTGGTGTTTAGCACCTATAAAAAGATAAAAAAGTCACAAAAACACCTGATATACAAATCAAATAAAAATTTAAAAAATATAAAAATAAAAATGGAAACGTTTCATACCTTGGACCAAGTCCTTAGAAAAGGGAGGGTGGGAACATTGTGGCCAGGCGTCGGGTTGCGACCCCTGCCCACAGTGCCTCCGCCAGCCCTTGACCTGATCTCAAAGAAAAACAAAAGTAGTGTCTTCAATAGGAAAAATACAAATAAAGAAACAAACAAAACTAAAATTAAAAAAGGATAGCGTCTTTGATTGTCAAAGATGGTGGAGGAGCGGACAGAGATTCAGGGCATTATCTTCTCCTTGGGGTGGGAAACTGTCCCTAAAGCCGGAAGAATCAGCAATGGTCAACGGCATGAGGCTGCAGAAGGCAATGGAAACCACCACACTACAGATACATAACTTTTATCCACAGGACCTGTGGCCAGCAATCGAAAGACTGTCATTATGATCTCTTCGTGGCAAAAGATTCCGTAATAATTTCTCATTCGGATCTCCGAGAGGGGACTTCCAAGGGGGAGCTGATCATGAGAAAAAGATTGAATAACCTTCTACGAGTCGGGGCATGGAATGTCACAAGCCTGAACGTTATAGGAAAACTAGAAAATCTGGAAAGGAATATACAAAGGCTCAATCTAGCAGGTGTCAGTGAAGTGAAGTGAAATGAAGAGAAGACAATTGATGAAAAGAAGACAAGGATTTCTGATCAGATGAGTGTAGGGTAATAACAACAGTAGCAGAAAATGGTATAAAGGGATTAGGATTCGTTATGAATAGGAAGACAGGGCAAAGAGTGTGTTACTGTGAACAGTTCGGTGATAGGGTTGCTCTAATCAGAATCGACAGCTAACCAAAACGGAAAACGATGATTCAGGTATACATGCCGACGTCGCAGGCTGAAGATGAAGAAATAGGAAAGTATACGAGGATATTGAAATGGTAATACAGTACATAAACAGAGATGAAAACCTGATCGTCATGGGGGACTGGAATCCAATTGTAGGGAAAGGAGTAGAAGAATAAGTTATAGGAGAATATGGGCTTGGGCAAGGAATGAGAGAGAAGAAAGACTAATTTAGGTCTGTAATAAATTTCAGCTAGTAATAACGAATACGGTTCAAGAATCATAAAAGGAGGAGATGTACTTGGAAAAGGCCGGGTGAGACGGGAAGATTTCAGTTACATTAAATCATGGTCAGATAGAGATTCCGAAATCAGATACTGGATTTCAAGGCGTACCCAGGAGCAGATACAGCCTCATATCACAATGTACCAGTGATGAAGAGTAGGCTGAAGTTTAAGAGATTAGTCAGGAAGAATCAATACGCAAAGAAGTGGGATACAGAAATATTACGGAATGACGAGATACGCTTGAAGTTCTTTTAGGCTGTAGATAGAGCAATAAGGAATAGCTCAGTAGCCAGCACAGTTGAAGAGGAGTGGACCTCTCTAAAAAGGGTAATCACAGACATTCGAACAAGAAAAACATAGGTACAAAGAAAGTAACTGCGAATAAACCACGGCTAACAGAAGAAATACTTCAGCTTATCGATGAAAGAAGGAAGTACAAAAATGTTCAGGGTAATTTTGGAATACAGAAATACAAGTCGTTGAGAAGTGAAATAAATAGTAAGTGCACGGAAGGTAAGACGAAATGCCTGCAGGAAAAAAGTGAAGAAATAGAAAAAGAAATTATTGTCGGAAAGACTGACTCAGCATATGGGAAAGCCTAAATAATATTCGGTGAAATTAAAAGCAATGGTGGTAATATTACGAGTGCAACGGGAATTCCACTGTTAAGTGCAGAGGAGAGAGCGGACAGGTGGAAAGAGTGCATTGAAGTCCTCTATGAGGGGAAGATTTCCCTGATGTGGTCGAAGAAGAAACAGGAGTCGATTTAGAGGAGACAGAGGATCCAGAATTAGAATCAACTGTGAAGGACTTAAGATCAAATAAGGTAGAATGGATTAGTAATATTCCATCAGAATTTTTAAAATGACTGGGGGAAGTGGCAACAAAACGACTATTCACGTTGGTGTGTGGAATGATGAGTCTGGTGACATACTATCTGGCTTTCGGAAAAATATCATCCACACAATTCCGAAGACTGCAAGTACGAGAATTATCGCACAGTCAGCTTAACAGCTCATGCATCCAAGTTTCTAACAAGAATAATATACAGGTGAATGGAAAAGAGAATTGAGGACGTGTTAGATGACGATCACTTTGGCTTCAGGAAAGGTAAAAGCACCAAAGAGGCAATTGTATCGTAGCGATTGATAATGGAAGCAAGACTAAAGAAAAATCAGTACATGTTCATAGGATTTGTCGACCTGGAAAAGATGTTCGAAATTCTGAGAAAAGTGGGTGTTAACTACAGGGAGAGACGGGTAGTATACAATATGTGTAAGAGCCAAGAGGGAATAATAAGAGTGGACGACCCCTTCTGGTCAATCTGTATATCGAAGAAGCAATGATGGAAATAAAAGAAACACTCAGGAGTAGAAATAAAATTCAAGGTGAAAGGATATCAATGATACGAACCGCTGATGACATTGCTATCCTGAGTGGAAGTGAAGAAAAATTACATAATCTGCTGAATGGAATCAACAGTATAATGAGTAATGGAGTGAGAGTAAATCGAAGAAAGACGAAAGTAATGAGAAGTAGTAGAAACGAGAACAGTGAAACACTTCACATCAGGACTGATGGTCATGAAGTAGATGAAGTTAAAGAATTCTGCTACCTTGGCAGCAAAACAACTAACGATGGACGGAGCAAGGAAGACATCGAAAGCAGAGTAGTACTAGCAAAAAGTGCATTCCTCACCTAGAGAAGTCCACTAGTATCAAACAAAGGCCTCTATTAAGGCAAACTAGCACTGGCAAAAAATGCATTCGTGGCCAAGAGAAGTCTGCTAGTATCAAACGTAGGCCTTAATTTGAGGAAAAAACTTTTGTGAATGTACTTTTGGAGCACAGCATTGTAAGGTAGTGAAACATGGGCTGTGGGAAAAGCGGAGCAGAAGAGAATCGAAACATTTGAGATATGGTGCTACAGAGGAATGTTGAAAATTAGGTGGATTGATGACGTAAGAAATGAGGATGTTCTGCGCAGAATCGGACAGGTAAGGAATCTGTGGAAAACACTAACAAGGAGAAAGGAAGTGATGATAAGACATCTGTTAAGACATGAGGGAATGACTTCCATGGTACTAGAGGGAGCTGTAGAGGACAAAAACTGTAGAAGAAACAGATATTGGAATGGATCCAGCAAATAATTGAGGATGCAGGTTGCAAGTGCTACTCTGAGATGAAGAGGTTGGCACAGGAGAGGAATTCATGGCGGGCTGCATCAAACCAGGCTGAAGACCGATGACTCAAAAAAACAAAAACAAAAAAATAGACTTGACTTCTTGCCCAGGAATATGGAGGGGTGGGCGACCAATTGCAGGAGCCGAGTAGTAGTGAACTAAAACAGACTAAGCTTACAACATCACTAAAATGCCTGGGCTAGCAGGACAGAGCGGATTAGGTTGTGGAAAGGGGCCAAAATAAGTTGCTGTGAGTTGCACTCAACATACAAACTTCATTTATCAACACACAATATTACAACAAGGATGCAAAATGCTCAAAACCTTAATTGACCTCCTCTGATTAACTTTAGATCGGCTGTAGGCTACACTCAAAATTCAAGGCCTAAGCAAGAACTTGAAATACAAGGTTCTTCTGGGGGTTTCACCCAAAATTATTTTCTAAATCTTCAATCTAAACAGGCTGAAGGCCTTAGCAATTTAATTTTCATGGAACTTGGCTGGAGGCCACATACTAAGCAATAAGAAGAGTTTCAATCAAAAGGCAGAAGGCCTTATCTTAAAACATTTCATGCAAAATTTGACTGATGGCCCCACACAAAAGCTTAACAATCTTATGCCTTAAGGGCAAGACAAGAACACTAATTTAAGAGATATTGATACTCGGCTGAAGGCCACACATCAACCAAATAACTAAAACCCAAACAGGGCAATTACTGTGTAACACACAAGAAACGGCGCTCAGAAGTTTCCAAGGGTCGGCCTGGGATTGTAACACTAACGCCCGTTTAGGTGAAACAGGCAGCCTGTCCAACTACTTCTTAACCTGAAGGCAACCCAACCGACAGATAGCCAACCGACCAATCAACAAGATCAGTTCCGCTCCACGCAACCAGCAAAACGACCACAATATTTCAATACAACGACACACAGAATATTGGCGCCCACAACGACCAAGAACAGCTCAGCTGTCGAACTACATGCCGTGTTGGACAGCAACAACACAAAGAGGAAAATACACTGCTGAAAATTACGTCAACGACCAGGGCAGGTAACTGGAACGTCAACGGCCACAAGCCAGAAAATACCGCTGGTCAACTTCAATAACAGGGAATAATTTAAGTTAAACTCCACAGGAAGACGGCTGGAATCTTGGCCGACTTGAATACACACACGCTGTTGCTCCCAAAAGCGACAACCAGGATCAAACGAAGAGATGTAAACAGTTGAGGCTCGATAGTAAGTTAAATGAGGACTCAACTTTCATGTCCAAGATCGATGGGCGACGAAATTCGTAGCACCCGCAAGCAGCACCCCACACTCCAACCGCGCGTGCACACCGCCAGTGGCCCCGGCCAGAGGACGCGCGACACAGACTTCCTCGCTGCTCCACGCCAACCGACCGACTGCCCGGGCCCGGAAACGGTGAAAGGACCAAATATACGTCGGCCGACGAGACGACCAACCGAACGATCAGCCAACGGTCGTTCCGCTCCGTCGGACAGTTCACGTGCGTCGCCAGCGGTCGGCGAGCACTGGCTGTCCGCGCCTCGCCGGCGTTCCGTCCCCGACTTCACTGCTGCTCCGTCCCGACTGCACTGTTGGTCCGGCTCCAACCGACCGCCAGCCACTCGACGACCCGGAAATACTATCGGTCGCTCCAGAGATGGTACGACAGTGCACTTATTGATACGCGCTGCTGCTGCCGCTCACGGGCAAGTAAGGCAGGAAGTTAGTGACGCCAGTAAATGGAACAAGAAAACGAGGCGGCAGTACTGTAATAGAAGACGACAAACAATAAATGGCATGAAAACGAGCCATGCACTGCTCAAACACAAAGGAGCAATAGTTGGCCTCACCGAAAACTTATATTGCTGAAAGGGGCGCTTGGCATATGAGCATTAACATAAGGTTAAATTTCTTTATCTGATAAGTATTAAACCTGAATGTACCAAATTACTGTCAGTCTGCACTAATAATGATCAGTGTATATATTTACACAACTCGGCATTGGAGCGTTTACAGTTGTAAATATAATAGACTAGCGCAAGTAATTCAACTGACCAAGCTGCTCCTCAAAGTCACGTGCAAACTTATCTTGAGCCTACTACACTTGTGACACTTTTATAACCAGCGTAACCAGTTCCAAACATTAAGCTCGATTCAGGAGAAACTTTCACAACCAACTTTTGAATTAACTCACCACTTTACAAACATTCGTTGCACTGAGATTTGTGCTAAGTGCAGCAAAGATCATTGAAACGTTGCGACAAGACGACGCCACCACTCGGCTGATACCCCGAGAAGAATTCGTCAGCAAAGATCACTGTTTTCAATCGCAAGGACTAGTCCCATCAGCTGACAGCTCCACGGACGACCGCAGCGAAAGACAATCGTAGCCGACCAAGGCAGCAGCAGTTGACTGACTACCGGCCGGTCTCCGCACCACGCGCGCGCCCACAGCACTCCTCCAAACTTCCTCTCACGACCGCCGTCCGCACGCGTCTCCTCGTTCCATCCGCAACCGCCAACCTCTCGCCGCTAGTTTCTCTACTCGACCTCTCGAAATTCTCTCAAAGATCTTTTTGCCGAAGGAAAGCGTCCCTCGCACTGATCGCCGGGGCTCAGAAGCAATTATTGAAGTCAGCTGAATCGGGGATTTATGCGGTATCAGCGGTGGCGGGTGAAAAAGTGCATCAGGCTGTGACACGAACCCGGGATCTCCTGATTACTAGGCAGTTGCGTTAACCACTGCTGCACCCTGACACAGTGTTTATCGCAACTATGCGGACTTTCTCGGTATTTGCTACACCAAGAAGAAATGCAGGTGGTAAACGGGTACTCATTGGACAAATATATTATACTAGAACTGACATGTGATTACATTTTCACGCAGTTTGGGTGCATAGATCCTGAGGAATCAGTACCCAGAACAACCACCTCTGGCCGTAATAACGTCCTTGATGCGCTTGGGCATTGAGTCAAACAGAGCTTGGATGGCGTTTACAGGTACAGCTGCCCATGAAGCTTCAACACGATACCACAGTTCATCAAGAGGAGTGACTGGCGTATTGTGGCGAGCCAGTTGCTCGACCACCATTGACCAGACGTTTTCAATTGGTGAGAGATCTGGAGAATGTGCTGGCCAGGACAGCAGTCGAACGTTTTCTGTATCCAGAAACGCCCGTACAGGACCTGCAACATGAGGTCGTGCATTATCCTGCTGAAATGTAGGGTTTCGCAGGGATCGAATGAAGGGTAGAGCTACGGGTCGTAGCACATCTGAAAGGTAACGTCCACTGTTCAAAGTGCCGTCAATACGAACAAGAGGTGAACGAGACGTGTAACCAATGGTACCCCATACCATCACGCCGGGTGATACGCCAGTATGGCGGTGACGAATACACGCTTCCAGTGTGCGTTCACCGTGATGCGACCATCATGATGCTGTAAACAGAACCTGGATTCATCCGAAAAAATGACGTTTTGCGATTCGTGTACCCAGGTTCGTCGTTGAGTACACCATCGCAGGCGCTCCTGTCTGTGATGCAGCGTCAAGGGTAACCGCAGCCATGGTCTCCGAGCTGATAGTCCATGCTGCTGCAAACGTCTTCTAACTGTTCGTGCAGATGGTTGTTGTCTTGTAAACGTCCCCATCTGTTGACTCAGGGACCGAGACGTAGCTGCACGATCCGTTACAGCCATGCAGATAAGATGCCTGTCATCTCGACTGCTAATGATACGAGGCCGTTGGGATGCAGCACGGCGTTCCGTGATTCCATATTCTGCTAACAGTCATTGGATCTCGACCAATGCGAGCAGCAATGTGGCGATACGATAAACCGCAATCTCGATAGGCTACAATCCGACCTTTATCAAAGTCGGAAACGTGATGGTACGCATTTCTCCTCCTTACACGAGGCATCACAACAACGTTTCACCAGGCAAAGCCGATCAACTGCTGTTTGTGTATGAGAAATCGTTTGGAAACTTTCCTCATGTCAGCACGTTGTAGGTGTCGCCACCGGCGCCAACCTTGTGTAAGTGCTCTGAAAAGCTGATAATTTGCATATCACTGCATCTTCTTCCTGTCGGTTAAATTTCGCGTCCGTAGCACGTCACCTTCGTGGTGTAGCAATTTTAATGGCCAGTAGTGTATTAATTTATATGTTACTGATACTTTTAAGTACATCTTGCTAAATAAAGGATTGCCAACTACTGTGAAGCAATAAATGACATTCGGTAAACTCACCCGGCAGCTTTTTCCCGCCCGTTAAGTTGTTGTCATATCTTGGGACGTCCACTGAGATTCCAGTGGTAGCTGAGCCTGTTTGTCCTCCTCTTAGAAGTCATTGCTTGCTGTTTATCTCGTATATTGGTTCTAACATACACTGAAGCACCAAAAAAACTGGTATAGGCATGCGTATTCAAATACAAAGGTATGTAAGCAGGCAGAATACGGCGCTGCGGTCGGCAACGCCTTTACAAGACAACAAGCGTCTGGCACAGTTGTTGGATCGCTTACTGCTGCTACAATGGTGGGTTATCAAGATTTAAGTGAGTTTGAACGTGGTGTTACAGTCGGCGCAAGAGCGATGGGACACAGGGTCTCCGAGGTAGGGATGAAGTGCGGATTTTCCCGTACGACCATTTCACGAGTGTACCTTGAATATCAGGAATCCGGTAATACATCAAAACTGCGACATTGCTGGGCCCGGAAAAAGATCCTTCAAGAACGGGACCAATGACGTGACAGAAGTGTAGCCCTTTCCCAAATTGCTGTAGATTTCAATGCTGGGCCGGCCATCAACAAGTGTCAGCGTGCGAATCATTCAACGAAATATCATCGATATAGGCTTTCGGAGCCGCAGGCCCATTCGTGTACCTTTGATGACTGCACGACACACAGCTTTACGCCTCGCCTTGGCCCATCAACACCGACATTGGACTGTTGATGACTAGAAACATGTTGCTTGGTCGGACGAGTCTCGCTTCAAATTGTACCGAGCGGATGTATGTATATGGGTATGGAGACAAACTCATGAATCCATGGACCCTGCATGTCAACAGGGGACTGTTCAAGCTAGTGGAGGCTCCGTAATGGCGAGGGCGTGTAAAATTGGAGTGATATGGGACTCCTGATACGTCTAGATACGACTCTGACAGGTGACACGTACGTAAGCATCCTGTATGATCACCTGCATCCATTCATATCCATTCAATCTCTGTTGGTCCATCACGTGCAGAGGACATGTTTGACCATGTTGCTGCACTACATGTGTGCTTAGTTTCCATCAAGTCTACGAATGAAGTACTAGTGTAACGACTGAATTAACGACATCCAGAGATTTATGGCTATATGTGACATTTTCGTTTATTTGGAGATGTGCATAGTGAAATGCTGAAGAAACTGGTAGCCTTCAAAATAAAATAAAATAACATCTTAAGTTTCAGAGCTGTTGGGAACTGTATTGAAATTGACAGGTATTCATGTCCATTGTGCATTCCGACAGACTTGGGCAATTCCAGCAGGATAATGCGATACTCCACGCTTCCAGAATTGCTACAGAGTGGCTCCAGGAACTTTCTTCTCAGTTTAAGCACTTCTGCTGGCCACCAAACTCCCAAGACATGAACATTGCCGAGCGGTCTAAGGCGCTGCAGTCATGGACTGTGCGGCTGGTCCCGACGGAGGTTCGAGTCCTCCCTCGGGCATGGGTGCGTGTGTTTGTCCTTAGGATAATTTAGGTTAAGTAGAGTGTAAGCTTAGGGACTGATGACATTAGCAGTTAAATCCCATAAGATTTCACACACGCACATATGAACGTTATTGAGCATATCTGGGATACCTTGCAACGAGCTGTTCAGCAGCTCTTGCGAATTTATGGACAGCCCTGCAGGATTCATGATGTCAATTCCCTCCAGCACTACTTCAGGCTTTAGTCGTGTCGATGCCATGTCGTGGTGCGGCACTTTTGCGTGCTTGCGGGGTCCCTACACGATATTAGGCGAAGGTACCAGTTTCTCTGGCTCTTCAGCGTATTATAATTATTTGTCATCTGGGTCAGCATTATGGAGAAGAGGGTTTATGTTGGTTTATCTTACATCTGGCGAGAGAAACTGCAGTATGAGCTCCGACTTAGGCAGCAAGTGGATGGCGAGAGCGGGTGACTCCCTGGGCTTGTGGCTCGATTGCGCACCTTCTGGTCCAGTCCGGTCGACATTACCGTGGGCACCATTGGTGAGGTAGGTGATGTAGTTTCTACCTATACTTCTCTCTTACAGTAACTCGACCGAAATTTTAGCTTCCTTAGAGACAGTAAACCCACCCGCAAATTAATTATAATGAATACAAGCTCAACGTTGCCATTGCAATAATTGTTTGGTTAATTTTTTTTTTTTTTTTTTTTTTTTTTTTTTTTTTTTTTTTTTTTTTTTTTTTTGGGGGGGGGGGGGTCTCTAGCTTATCAGGCGCAGCAGGAGGCAGCTGTTAAGTTGCTGGTTGAGGTTCAGAAATTGTTAGTTTCAACTAGCACCTTAGGGTTGGATTTGTAAGTCATTGATAACCAGGTGGCAGTTTCGGCTCCATCCAGTTTAGATAAGGGGACTCGACCTGGGAATCACGCGGAAACGGAAGCTCATGTTGCCTCCATCTTCGCCAAATTGCCCAACTCAATTACGTATCAGCGGAAGGATGTATTGGAGTTGACAATAGATCAGTTACTTCAGGTGGAGCGTATATTGTGGTGAATTGTCCGTCTAGAAAGTCATGCCGACGCTCTTCAGGTATATGTGGCTGTATCATTATTGCTAAGAGTTCTCCGCTCCCCTTTATTTGGGATAGTCTGAATCAGGAACGTGTTTGTGGGTTGTTAGATTCCGGTGGTGCCGTTTCCCTTTGTAATTACAGTTGGTATTTAGAGCTCAGAAACATTTTCAAATTAACTCCCATACACTCTTCTTCTCAGTGATGTTGTATCGCCAATAGCCAACAGTTACCTCTTATTGGAGAAGTAAAGGGGAAATTGACTATTTGTGGGCTTTTCGTCTTATTACCTTTTTTCTTCCGAGGAGTTTGTCTGTCGCGCTAATCCTTGGCTGTGACTTTATACAACGGACTGGACTGGTGGTCAACCTTGATCTTGACATCTTGTATTTTAAAATTTCTTCTTTAGAAAAGATGGCGCTGTGCTCTTACCCTTCTGTCAGTAGTATCAATTCTGTCCAGCTGCAAGACCCGGAATTTGACGTCAGTCATTTGGAAGTCATTGAGGGTACGAGAATTGTTAAGCGTTTTGCATGAATTTTCCGATGTCTTGAACGATAGACTCGGTGCTACTAATCTCATCCAGTACAATGCCCATCTTACTGACAATGTCCCGGTACGAGAAACGCCTACCGCCTCTCCCCACCCTTCGGGACAAAATAAAACGCACGCTTCGCCAGTGAGTCATTATACCACCCATTCCACTTATGCCTATCCGATCATTTTGGTTTTCAAGGATCGAGACAATGATTACAAGTCAGTTATTGATTGTCGTGCCCTTAATAAGAAAGTAATTTTAGAGTCAGTACCACTTCTTGATCTCCATGACGCCTCTAAGTGGTTTTCGGGTGCCTCTTATTTTACGGTAGTCAGTTTATATCAGGCGTATTATGAGATATCTCTTACTGAAGATTCCATGCCGGTCACCGCCTTTGTACGATATGGTCATTACAATCAGTCGTTCAAGAACGTCTTGAACATGTTCGTCAGGTTTTGGTTAGATTACGTAAGGCTGGTGTGATTGTTAAACCATCGAAGGTCATTTTGGCCAGACGCCAAGTTTTCTTTTTGGGCCACCAGGTGTCCGGTGGCGGAATTAGAGTTGATCACGAACACAGAGTTGGCAAAAGGAACTTTCCCCTCCGGTAAATAAGAAAGGCATTGTGAGGTTTATTGGCATGAAAATTTCTTTCTTAAGTTCATGCCTAATTTTGCCCAAATCGCTGCCCTCCTTAAGAATCTGTGCAGAAAGGGGCAAGATTTTGTGTGGGGAGAAAGCCAGCAGGCCGCCTTTGAGGCAATTAAAACCGCCTTAACTAATCCCCCAGTCTTAGCCATTCCTAATTTTGATAAATCATTCATTGTCCACACCGGTGCATCCTATGTTGGCGTTGGCGCGGTATTGCTCCAGGAAGATAGAGGAGAGAGGCGCTCCCTTGCCAGTCTCTAATAGAGAGACCCGAACTTAAATACTCGTTTTATGAGTGTGAGGTGTTGGGTGTGTTGTTCACTCTCGAGCAATTTAAATTATACTTGGAAAACAGGGAGTTCGATTGCGAGACTGACAACCAAGCTCTTAGCTGAATCGTCGCTCGGCCTAGAAAGACAAGGACCGTGAGGTGGGCCATCCGTATCTCCGTCTTCCATTTTCAAGCGTGCCGTATTAGAGATTCTGATAACTTGGTTGCTGACGCACTCAGTCGGATGTTCGGAGAGGACAATGAGCCAGTTCCTCAACGTTCCCCTGAGACAGGAGTTCCTGTAGTAGTAGTCTTACCGAGGTTCCCCAGCTCGTTGCGATCTGGAGGGTAAACGGGATCAAGACCTTGATCTAGTGCCTATTAGTAAGCAGCTTTTGGCGGCATTTCGGCGCCAGGTTACACCTTGCACAGAGGCATTCTTTTCCGAGAAGTAGGTAGGCCTCTACAACTTAGAATTTATTTGCTGATCGAGTCGTTCCATCGTTTTACCACTATTTTCATAGCTCATTAGCAGGAGGCCACTTAGGCATCCACAAGACAATTGCGACGATTCGGCGCCATGACACTTGGCCAAATATTCCAAGGATATTCGCCGCTTAGTGGGGGAGTGTGCGCTCTGTAAAATAGCTGAGCCTAACCCCAACTCACACTAGGGCCTTCTTTGTTCGGATCGTGAGGAACACTCGGTGGATAAGTTGTTTATTGATTACATGGGACCCCTACCCCGCATTAGGTTAGGCAACCATTGCATTCCGGTCGTCGTGGACGCGTACTCCTGTTTCCTTTGGCTTGTTCCTACTCGGCGGAGTCTGTAACTGTTCACGGCTTTATCAAAATACACTCCTGGAAATGGAAAAAAGAACACATTGACACCGGTGTGTCAGACCCACCATACTTGCTCCGGACACTGCGAGAGGGCTGTACAAGCAATGATCACACGCACGGCACAGCGGACACACCAGGAACCGCGGTGTTGGCCGTCGAATGGCGCTAGCTGCGCAGCATTTGTGCACCGCCGCCGTCAGTGTCAGCCAGTTTGCCGTGGCATACGGAGCTCTATCGCAGTCTTTAACACTGGTAGCATGCCGCGACAACGTGGACGTGAACCGTATGTGCAGTTGACGGACTTTGAGCGAGGGCGTATAGTGGGCATGCGGGTGGACGTACCGCCGAATTGCTCAACACGTGGGGCGTGAGGTCTCCACAGTACATCGATGTTGTCGCCAGTGGTCGGCGGAAGGTGCACGTGCCCGTCGACCTGGGACCGGACCGCAGCGACGCACGGATGCACGCCAAGACCGTAGGATCCTACGCAGTGCCGTAGGGGACCGCACCGCCACTTCCCAGCAATTTAGGGACACTGTTGCTCCTGGGGTATCGGCGAGGACCATTCGCAACCGTCTCCATGAAGCTGGGCTACGGTCCCGCACACCGTTAGGCCGTCTTCCGCTCACGCCCCAACATCGTGCAGCCCGCCTCCAGTGGTGTCGCGACAGGCGTGAATGGAGGGACGAATGGAGACGTGTCGTCTTCAGCGATGAGAGTCGCTTCTGCCTTGGTGCCAATGATGGTCGTATGCGTGTTTGGCGCCGTGCAGGTGAGCGCCACAATCAGGACTGCATACGACCGAGGCACACAGGGCCAACACCCGGCATCATGGTGTGGGGAGCGACCTCCTACACTGGCCGTACACCACTGGTGATCGTCGAGGGGACACTGAATAGTGCACGGTACATCCAAACCGTCATGGAACCCATCGTTCTACCATTCCTAGACCGGCAAGGGAACTTGCTGTTCCAACAGGACAATGCACGTCCGCATGTATCCCGTGCCACCCAACGTGCTCTAGAAGGTATAAGTCAACTACCCTGGCCAGCAAGATCTCCGGATCTGTCCCCCATTGAGCATGTTTGGGACTGGATGAAGCGTCATCTCACGCGGTGTGCACGTCCAGCACGAACGCTGGTCCAACTGAGGCGCCAGGTGGTAATGGCATGGCAAGCCGTTCCACAGGACTACATCCAGCATCTCTACGATCGTCTCCATGGGAGAATAGCAGCCTGCATTGCTGCGAAAGGTGGATATACACTGTACTAGTGCCGACATTGTGCATGGTCTGTTGCCTGTGTCTATGTGCCTGTGGTTCTGTCAGTGTGATCATGTGATGTATCTGACCCCAGGAATGTGTCAATAAAGTTTCCCCTTCCTGGGACAATGAATTCACGATGTTCTTATTTCAATTTCCAGGAGTGTATATTCTCTGTTTGGTTCTCCTAGGGCGCTAGTAAGTGATAACGTGCCGGCCGTTGTTCCCAGGAGACTTAGGCGTTTCTCTTTTGGCAATGGCATCAAGCATATTACCACCATCTCTATTATCCGCAGTCCTCCTTTGTGGAAAGGTGAAATAGGAATCTGAAGGCCGCCCTTACAATTTACCACGCATGGTCTCAAACCTTGTGGGACAGTTTCATTCCCTCGATCAACCTTGCTGTTAATTCCGCGCAGCATGAAGTCTCTGAAACGGCTCTGGTTACCCTATTTCCCCTCTTGTCTAACCTTTGGAATATCAATGAGCTTTTACCTGAGATCATTGACTCAGATGTTATTAGGCACAATTTGGGACGGGTGTGGAGAAACATTGAACCAGCCCACCGTCGGCTGAGGAAACGTTATAATCAGGGCAGGAGGTCCCATCAGGTTAAGGCTGGGGAAAGGATCTTCGTGCGAAACCTTAACCCTGTCAGGGGTTCGCCGGGAGCTGGCTCTAATAAATAAATAAAAATTATAAAAAACATCTGGCCATCCAGATTTAGGTTTTCCGTGATTTCCCTAAATCACTTCAAGCAAATTCCGGAATGATACCTTTGAAAAGACTGGCTGATTACCTTCGCCATCCTTTCGTAATTCGAAGTTATGCTCTAACTCTAATGACTGTGGTGTCGACGTAATGTTAAAGTCTTATTTTCCTTCTTCCTTCCTTTCGTCTCCTCTGCACCTATTCCTCACTAGAATGGCCTAACATTGAACTACCATACTGCTTTCGAGAAGAAAATGCAGAGATTTTTGCCATCGATTTGGCTTACCACAGATGCCCCACAGTGGGGTTTTTCCCTACAGCGTACCAGAATTTTTGTCTCGTCCTCAGCGTTTTATCGCTCGTTTCTGTCGGCCTTCTTTTTTTCCTGTACCAACGGTCATCTTTCTCTGTTCTCCCTTCCACTAACTGCTCTCTCTCCTTTATGTTGCTTCCTCTGCCTGTGTCTTCAAATACCCCAGTGTTCCTTATGTATCACTGCAACGACTTGCATCAGTATCTTGATGTTTTTGATAATCAGCATAACTCGTAAATACCATGTCGTAAAATATTCAGTTTACTATAGGGTATTAGTCATATTGCTATTATAGTTATTCTTATATATTTCGTACTGTTTAGGTATTTGAGTCTGAGGGCTAGGTATCATCTGGTCTTAAGCCCTAAGCTTGGTGGTTGCAACAAAGGCACAAGTAAATATTTGACTGAGTGAACCTGCCACATACTAATTAGAGTAAAAGAGTTAGTAGCAAAGTACGTTGTTTAAGGTACTGGAGTTGCATAAGGAAGGAGTGACGTCCAGATTTGCTTCTGTTCGCTATTTTGACATTAAAATCGAGAGTCTATCAATACATTCTCAAATCCACAACTCCTCTGAATATAATCATCTAGTGATCGTCGGATTGTCCAAGTTTGCGTCCGTAACTACACATAATGTTTCAGATGATTTCAAAATTATAAATTACAAACAAGAACTTGCGTGATACTGGTTCTTGTTTTATTATTATTCATCACAAGATAAAAACTTATTGCTCCACCTCAACATGGTGCTATCAGTGTTGCCACCAAAAATTAATTACAATTATTGCGCCCATGATTCTCCTAGCAACTGACCAAACACACTGAAAATTCTCCAGAACAGTTCACAGCCGCTCATCTTCGAATGAGATGACATCTTTTATTATGATAGTTTATGACATGATTTTTTAAGGCGTCAACCAATCCCTACGCCAGGATTATTGTGAATCAAATCGACGTTTCTATGGTTTACAATGATTCTGAAGGTCAGTATGTTACAGTGGATTAAAACAGATTTCGAGGATCTCCAGATATTGCCGGTCCTGTTCGCATATTATAATACATTGACTGACTCAACCTAACATGGGAATGGAAGATCAAAAAGTATACAAAAACGAAAATTATTACAAAAGATTAAAATAAAAATCAAAGACTATGCTCTTAATATATATACATACTTAGAAAAACTTTCTTTGATTTGTAGATTACAAAACTGGGCTCAAAATTTTCCAAGTAAAACCAATTCTCAGATTATCGATATTCTTGAATGGATGTTTCAATTACTCAGAACATCGTCTTTTGGAAGAAACAAACCGCGTGAATCGCGGTACGTAAACATTGTACACAGACTGTGTAGCTTCAGTAGCTTCAGAATGCTTTCAAAGACAGCTATGCGGGATTAGTCCTTGGAAGATATCGTCCACAAGACTTATAACGTAACTGCGAATAAAAGGTGATTCTTACTTCCAACAAATCTTAGTATGTTGGAAATATGACTTCGTAGGCTTTCCCGGCGTATTAAGTCATGAAAGTCTCTTTGGGTTTGCTGCCGGATCCCAATCTAAATAGGGATATTGTAGTGTATTTGGTTGTTAATATAATTATGTTGAGTTCTCCTTTAGGTTTGTAAATCACAGACCGATTGTGAGCAATTTATCTTTACCGCCCTGAATGCTTCAGATATAAGGCCTTTTTTTGTTATAAACTAAATTTTTGCGTAAAAAGTTAGTTCATTTTCGTTTGCTATATAAAATTATTTGAAATTATCTGGCACTCTCCATGTTAATCTTTTTACTTATATTTTCTTCATCGTATTTCTTCATGTGGTTTCATCGTATTTCTTCATGTGGTTTGAGTTCTCGTATTGGTTTTTCCTTATAAAAGTTATTTCCAACATTTTCATGGAAGTCTCTTCGCGTTTGCTGGCGGATCCTATAATTTGACTCGATATTTCGGCGATTCAACTGGCCACCATTTTCAGGAGAATGCTGCTTCTGCTGATGAGTCCCACTGAGAACTGACACCAGGCTGCAAATCGCCGTCCTATATAGGCCACGGTTCAGTACACGGTGCATGCGCCGCCCAGTACACGACGCATGCGCCGCCCATCACGGTTGCTGCCCTCCAAGACAGGGAGGTGGTGATGCCCTTAGTAGAAACTGGCGGCAACGATATATCGCACTCAGGGCCGCACCGAAGAACGTTCAATTTTGATGCGGGATAGTACAGGATTCCACGTCCTGCTAAGGGGAAGCCCATTGTATCTGTTAATTAAATTACCCGCCAACCTAACTTCAATCTTCTCTTTGTGGACACTGTTCCAAAAACCGGGATGTTGGCAACAACCACAGTTTCGTCAAACATCATACCGTGTCCCTCATGCTGCCGTTATTTCCGGCTGTTGCAGCCTCGTATGATGGCGATGTTCCACATACCTGTCATGATGTGTGCGAATCGAACGGCCAATGTAAACCTTCCAACATTGACACGGAATTTTGTATACACCGGTTTCCTAAGCCCTAATCTTAGAAGGTGGACGGAACACACTCTTAATGTTAAAATTCCTTAAAATTTGTCCAATCTTAAACGTTATGCCTCCAGCATAAGGAAGTAAAGCCGTCTCTATGTTCTACTTCATGCACCTCCAGTGATGGTCCAAACTCCTTAGCCCGACGAATCTGCTTCTCGGAATATCCATTTTCCTTTACCAGCTGACAAGGAGAATGCCACGGTTGTAATGACGCGGGATGGTTATGTCCTAAAAATGGATTTACTACTCAACGACCGGGGTACAGAAGACTATCTAGTGACCCCACAGAAAGGATTAAGCGCAAGACACTTCACCATCCTGGTGCTGCCGTTCCGTCTAGGTTGTATGAACTGCATAAGTTGCATAAGGAAGGGGTTCCCTTAAGGCCTATTGTTAATAATTTAGGTGCACCCACTTACCTGGCGAAGTATTTATCTTCTGTTCTCAGTCAACATGTTGGCAAGTGTGAACACCATATCTCCAATTCGGTGGATTTATTCGACGATTGAAATCTTTGAAGCTGAGTCCTTCAGGTCTATTAGTGAGTTTTGATGTGTTATCTCTGTTTACACGAGTCCCTCTGAAGAGTCCCTTAGTCTAATTAGTGAAAAACTGGTTGAAGAGTTGGTGAAGCTTTGTCGTCATGTGCTGACATCCACGTATTTTTTATTTAACGGCAACATTTTTGAGCAGAATGACAGAGGGGCTATGGGCAGTCCTTTGTCATCCACAGTCGCCAATTTATTTATGGAGGACTTCGAGGATATGGCACTGAGGACCTTAGCGTTGCAACCAACGAACTTCTGGAGATATGTGGATCATACCTTTTTCGTTTGGCCGCATGGACGTTATGCTCTTAACAGATTTTTGACCACTTCAACTGTCTTCATCCCTGAGTTAAATTTATCATGGAGGTTGAAATTGATGCGATGCTTCCATTTTTAGACGTTATGGTTTATAAAAAACCAGATGGTACTTTGGGACACGGTGTTCACCGAAAGCCGACGCACACAGATCGGAATCTGCATTCTAAGAGTTGTCATCCACCACACCAACGCAGTGGCGTCCTTAGGATTTTGGTAAGCAGAGCATATGCCATGTCCGACGCGGACAGCTTAACCCAAGAACTTCTGCATTTGATGGCTGTTTTTAAGGAAAATGGGCTAACTTTTTACGCAAAAATTTAGATTATAATAAACAAAAGGACTTATTTCTGAAGCAATCAGGGAGGTAAATATAAATTGCTCACTATCGGTCTGTGATTTACAAACCGAAAGGAGAATTCAACATAATTATATTAACAACAAAACCCGCTACAATATCCCTATTTAAATTGGCGAAAGTTTTCCTACATTACTTCAGGGAAGAGCTAAATGGTTTTCTTTAAAAAGTCATACTCCATCTCTCTCTATTATGAACTTATGCTCAGTCTCTCTAATGAAGTCATCGCCTATTGGAAGTGAACACTAATCTTCGTGTAAAGATCTGAAATGGTCAAACTGTAGTCTGGATTCATGATTATTTTCTTTATTAATACTGTGTTGCACGTATTACTGCAATTCGTAAATGGCTGCCTGTAGCATGTTCGACTCGTCATTAATAAAGGATGTGTCAAAATTAGTGGCGTAAACGCACACAGCTGAAAGTACACAAAGTGTAAGTAAGCATGGGCTCTAACTAAAATGCATACCTTAAAAGCTATGAGCACTTTTTCAGGAGAAGTGATGTGTTTCACAGTAATGAAGATGAACAAGTGCTCGTAGCACCTTAGAAACCATGTTTGCTGGACAAATTTTTCTTGTTTTCGACCATATTCCGTCCTCCATAAAATATGGAAAGCAAAGAGATTGTAATAGAAGAGATTTGTTTCACAGTATCGAAGATGAAGAAGTACTTATTGTTCTTAAGGTATGCATTTTAGTGACACTCTTAGTGAGACTTTTTTGCTAATAAAATTGTGCACTTTCAATTGTATGAGTTTACGCCATTAATTATGATACGTCCTGTACAGATTTTAACGCAGAGTCGTCAGAAAGTCGAAGAGCAAGTAATTTTAAAAAAAGTGATATCTTTTAGTAACTGGATAATAACTTTTCTCAAAGCATGAAACAGGAAAAAAATCATCAAATGAGGGTATTAGTTTATTGGAGAATGAACTGTTCACTGAGTGCCCCGAAACTGCATACCCTTTTAATAATTGTATTCTTTCGGTAGGATGTAATAAGGGCCGCTCCAAAGGAATTTGAGACAGTTCTACAATATTATTGGTGTCGTTTTGAATCTTATCAATTCTCTTTTCGTAAACTTTTAGTAGTTTCTATGAAATCAGTAGTAATATAATCGAATGCTGTTTGCCTCATCTTTTTAGTTCACTAAGTTATTTAGGTATTCAATCTCTGTGCAGTGCACACAGATTGAACAATACTAATAGCATTGAAATAGGTAGTAAAGAGTACCTAAATCATTGAACCTGAATAGAAGAGGAAATCCGGCAGAAATTCGTCGGATAACTCGAGAACGGAAATCACGTGTATAAAGAGCATTAGATAATGACGTGAGTGAGAATGAGATGTCGTCAAGTAATGACACAACGGCAGTAGAACATTTCGCGTTTGCTGAGTGGGCAGCGCGGGTGACCCCGTGACTCGATAATAATCGTACCAACCATCGTTAAATCAGCCATCGCGATTTACGAGCAATAAAACGAGCTGAACGATTGCTGGTCGCGGCTGTAGCCGTTCCTGAGGCCTCAGCTCTGATCCGTGTGGCCTGGTGGCTGGATACAGCAATCTCAGAAGCACGTGTTGTTCCACCGAAGTGCAGTTGAAACGTCAGAGCAGCCCTTATTCTGTTCATACCTGGATAAAAATAGTCGACTGACCAGTTTGGCATTACTTTTTCTGACCGTCTTACTCAGATCTTTTTGCAGTCAGTCCTGTCGGGAGAACTCTGGAACTCTGGGCCCTCATAGGTAACGAGGCTTTGGAACCGTTTAGCGCTGGTTTCATCTTACTGGAGTATATCTGCACATCGAGATGAGCTCTTACAGTCAAGGGTTCCGTTTTGATGGAAATCTTTGTTCTTAACAACGCCATTAATTACTAATCCGCATTAAACCGAAAAATCATCGCTATACCTTAGGAACATCAATGTGTTGTGATCTGTCAGTCACCTCAGCAACACACATAAAATTAATATCAGATTTCAGTACTTAATAACTAAAAAATTGTTTGAAGTACTTTTAGCTTCAATCTTAAATCTACGCATTTATTGATAATACATCCAGTATCGCCATCCCTTGTGAGTGCTTAATCACTTGTAGGCTTTTTTTATGCCACCAAAGTCCATACAGTGATAAAATATAATGTGGTAGTGTTCTCTTCATCCAAAGAGGTGTGAATCCCTTAACCTCCACATCTGTAGCAGATCTATTTCCATTTAAACATGTTCTACAAATCTGTAGAGAGAAACGCAATCTAAGTTATTTCTGCAATGTCTTCGTATAAAGCTGGTCTGTTGTTCTTCGCAAGAGCCATTATGCAATGAGATTAACGCGGTACTTGTTAGTAAATAAACTTGAAATGTCTCACTGTTAATTTTATTGTTTCACCGTAAGAAACACTGCATTGGAACTCACTAGTAACTAATCGGAACCAGTGATTTTAAACTTACCTGATTGTATATCAATCATCAACGCTTCGGAAAGTCTACTAAAAACAGTGAAGAAAAAAAGGGAAGAGTACCTCCAGAATTATACAGCGCAGGTGCAATGATTGATGTGACGGTACGTCACATAAATCGACATTTGGAGAAAGGGGAAGGAGGTTTTTGTTATGAGACGTGTGAATTATAAATGATTTCAAGACTGTGTACGAGTGCGCGATGTATAACAAATAATAAAGAACATAAGTTATTATTATCAAAACACAAAAATCGATGTAATTAACAAAACACAGTTTTTTTCTGTATAATCTCTGTGTAACATAGGCCATAAAGATCAGAGACAATGCTTTGATTGAACTATCTCTCCTGTTTTGCTTCGTCTAGCGGTAGGCCGCCATTGTAGTGCTGTCTGATAATTAGCGGAAGTTTTATCTGTATTTTTGAAACATATAATAGAAATTGTTATTAGAAAGTGTGTATGACTGATTTAGTTGTCATCTCTCATGATCGCAACTATTAATTATAATTAACAAAGTTTTTACAGGACTTCGTAGTGCAGGGAGCTCATCTCCCCTTGCAGGATTTAGTCAGCCATTACACTGACGATTCATGTTATTAAATGTAAATGTGAGAGACTTCTCAATTTTGATCTTTCATTAATTTCGAAGTTAAAATTAATTTAAGTTACGAAAATTCTCAGCACTGAATGAGTTCAGTATGTCTCATTTTGGCCGCCTAACGGCAGACGAGATTCTCTCCAGTTTTGCCTTGCAAATAATGAACAAGAAATATTGGAAATCATTACGTTCCGCAATATCTCAGTTAACCTTTATGTAATTTGGTACATAAATAACCAGTAGCCCCTGAGACCAGCATTAAGAATCACAGTTTGCGTAATAATACGCATATTTTCTTTTCTAAATAGCAGCGCTCACGCAAATTATTTATTAGAAGGCGGTGAGCCGCGCGCTGTGTTTAAAAAATATTATATCGAACATACTTCGGGGCAGCCGATGTCCGTACGAGTGTTATCGCGGGCCGCGCGGTATTAGCCGAGCGGTCTGCGGGCGCTGCAGTCACGGACTGTGCGGCTGGTCCCGGCGGAGGTTCGAGTCCTCCCTCGGGCATGGTTGTGTCCTTAGGATGATTTAGGTTCAGTAGTGTGTAAGCTTAGGGACTGATGACCTTAGCAGTTAAGTCCCATAAGATTTCACCCACATTTGAACACTGTTATCGCGGTATAAGTTAATTAAAAGTCCCATGCTAGCCCACAATATTGAAATCCACCCCAACCAAAATCATAAAACATATAATGATAAAAATATAAAATATACGCTTATACCGTAATACTGACCGAACACGGGCAAAGGAAAACTTTAAGATGAGACACGTGATCACCAGAATAGCCGTCCATGGATTCCACCACCTTATTTGCAACAGCGTGTCATATCATGAACAAAACGCAATGTGTGAGTCTAAACTGTGTCATCAGATATGTAATCGTTGCCGTACAGAATTCTGTACCAAAAGGACTCAGTCAATAAGTGGCTATGCAAACCACAATATGTAAAATTTCTGATTTCGTATATTATTGTAAATGTACTTTGAACTTGTATGATTATTTGGCTGCGATGAACTTATTATTGTATCAATGTTATATTTCGTGTTTTCGAAATTTTTGATGGTAGACTCGTGAGGAAAGCAACTTAGTACTGTAACCTTACAAGCAATACCCCCTAATAACTCCTTTGCCAATCTGGCCGAAAACATGATATAAATCAGTTATCACCGATAATAATGCTTATATGGCAAGAAGCATATGCTTATTACTGAAGACAAAAAGTCTGTCCCCATATGTTCGGCTCGTTCTATGTCTGTCCATGTAACTTTTTAAATCATCCTGCTGCACCACTTATCACATGCTTTCAATTTATACACCTTCGGTTTTCCCATGGTCCATATTTGGCTTACATAGTGTGGCGTTACGGATAATAGAAATGTATTGGAAATCTTTTATTCAAGAAAGCTTTCATGGAATAGAATGTACTTCTCACGATCATCATCCTTGCTTTTGACATACTCTGTTAATTTTCTTTCCAACAAATCTTATTCTTTTGTTTCTTACAGTGTTTTCCCCATCACAGAGTGATTATTGTCCTGTATAATACTGCTAAACACTTCCGATTTTTTCTGGCATTTACAGTCTTCCTTACTTTCAGCCAAAAAGCGTCGTCGTTTGACAACTGAGCTGTGGAAGCGTTCACATTGTATTTCTATTTTAGTTCTAAAATATTTTTTTTTTACTTTACGTCCCTGCTGTTTTAAAATGTTATATTTTAAAAACCTCTTTCTAAAGCGATTATCTGTACTTTCATTTCTTAGCTTTTTTCCTCTTTCTTTTTTTTACATTTTTAGCTACAGTTTGATCTTTTTCTGTGATTTGTAGAATTCCTGCTACATAAGCAACAATTTTGCTTACTTGTTTGCAGTGGGTGTAACGTTCGTACGCAACTACATAGCGCGACTGCTCAATGGTATGCAGCGTAATATGAAGTGGTATAAGGGATAGTCGAAAACGAGACAGATCTGAAGAAAAGCAAGAAAACTGTTTGTTATTTCAAAAGTGCTCCCCATAAATGGAAATAAATTTACCTTAGTGTGAGACAATGCCTTCACGGAAAAGTGGCTACGGTTGCCTACAGAAGCATGATTGCATCCAGGCGCGCACCTCTTCGTCCGAAGCAAATCGACGCCCACGAATGTCTTTCTTCAGGGTTCCAAAAATATGGAAATCGCATGGGAAGAGTTGGATGCTGTATGGAGAATGTGAGTGGCTTCCTAGCGAAATCTTCCACATGTCTCCAAAGTTGTTGCGAGTACGCTGCAGAGGACACATCATCCATACAGTCCCGATCTCTGTCCATGCGATTTCCATACTTTTGGAGTTCTGAAGAAAGACATTTGTGGCCATCAAATTGCTTCGAAGATGTGTGTGCGTACGAAGGCAACCGCAAACATATTTCCACGAAGGCATTGATCGTCCAATCTCACAGTGGGATAAATATATTAACAGTTACGGCGATTGCGTTTGAAGTAATAAACAATTTACTTACTTGTGCCTATCTGTATCGTTTTCGTTTGACTGTCTCTTATACGTCAAGTACTGATTCCGAGTAATTTCGTGCTTCCACGACCTCTTCCTTCATCAGTTTCAATATTTACCTTCGCTTCGTCTACAATTTGTCTTCCATTTAAAGGCAATGGATACACGGGAATATCCATCAAATGCTCTTTAGTGTCAGTGTCGTCTTAACTGCCGTCCGCTTCACGTCTGCTGTGCAGTGAGCTACCGTAATTTAAGTATTAACTGTATTTTTCTTACTTGTCACTTCTTCTTCCGTGTGTTTTTGCTTTTAGGAAGCTTTAATTGTCGAGTGCTAGTAATAGTGTTCCATAGATTTCGTGTTTGTTTTGAATACAGTCAGAGAGAGTCCCTTTAGTCAGCCATAGTGCCAGTAGTGTCAGTGTCGTCGTAACTGCCGTCTGCTTCACGTCTGCTGAGCAGCAAGCTACCTTAATTTAAGTATTAACTGTATTTTTCTTACTTGTCGCTTCTTCTTCCGTGTGTTTTTGCTTTTAGGAAGCTTTAATTGTCGAGTGCTAGTAATAGTGTTCCATAGATTTCGTGTTTGTTTTGAATACAGTCAGAGAGAGTCCCTTTAGTCAACTATAGTGCCAGTAGTGCTAGTGTTTGTTTTCAATACAGTCCAGAGACAGGTAGTGCTATTTTCATTGTTTTCTACAAGAAGTGGCTAGTAACCACAGTTAAGTCAGTTTAGTCAGCCGCCTTTAGTGAATTAGCAGACTAGCTAAAAGTTGATTAACTCTCTACAGTAAATTGATTTCTTAGGATGGATAGGATGTGTGACTGCTGTGTACGGACGCAGGAGGAGCTGGCCACTGTTCACGAACAGCTGAACGTGTTGATGGCCGCGGTCGGCCGTCTTCAGGCTGCTGCCTCGGAGTGTAGCGGCTGTGGGGAGTCTGGTGCGTCGCATGGTACACCCCAGGTGTTACATGCTTCACCCACTGTCCCTGCTGTCGAGACATCTTCGCGGGTACCGGGCGCGGATGGGCCACCCTCTCCCCAAGGGGAGTGGCGGGTTCAGCGGCGTTCGCGGCGCACGAGGCGGAGGGTAAATGTGGAGGCTGGCCGTGTGGCATCGTCCGCTCTGCCTGTGAGTGGACATGTGGTCGCTCCTTCAGCAAGGTCCGAGCACTCACACGGGGGGAGGAGTTTATTAGTTATTGGGAGCTCCAACGTTAGGCGGGTGATGGAGCCCCTTAGGGAAAGAGCGGAAAGGTCGCGGAAGAAGGCCAGTGTTCACTCTGTCTGCTTGCCGGGGGTCTCAACCGAGATGTGGAGGAGGCCCTGCCGGCGTCGATAGAGAGCACTGGGTGCACCCGACTGCAAATTGTTGCTCATGTCGGCACCAATGACTCCTGCCGTCTGGGTTCAGAGGTCATCCTCAGTTCGTACAGGCGGCTGGCGGAATTGGTGAAGACGGAAAGCCTCGCTCGCGGGGTGGAATCAGAGCTAACTATTTGTAGTATCGTTCCCAGAACTGATAGCGGTCCTCTGGTTTGGAGAAGAGTGGAAGGCTTAAACCAGAGGTTCAGACGATTCTGCGGAGATCTGGGGTGCAAATTTCTCGACCTCCGCTATCGGGTGGAGAAATGTAGGGTTCCCCTTAATAGGTCAGGCGTGCACTACACGCCGGAAGCGGCTACAAGGGTAGCGGAGTACGTGTGGAGTGCACATGTGGATTTTTTAGGTTAGAGAATTCCCTCCCTAGGCCCGACAAGACGCCTCCTGAGACGCGGCAAGGAAGGAGTACGCAAAATGCAACAGGGAATAACAACATTAATGTGCTAATAGTAAACTGCAGGAGCGTCTATAGAAAGGACCCAGAACTGCTCTCATTAATAAATGGTCACAACGCCCATATAGTACTAGGGCCAGAAAGTTGGCTGAAACCAGACGTAAACAGTAATGAAATCCTAAACTCAGATTTGAATGTATACCGCAGAGACAGGCTGGACAGTGAAGGGGGAGGCGTGTTTATAGCGATAAGAAGTGCAATAGTATCGCGGAAATTGACGGAGATCCGAAATGTGAAATAATTTGGGTGAAGGTCACGGTTAAAGCAGGCTCAGACACGGTAATTGGATGTCTCTATAGGCCCCCTGGCTCAGCGGCTGTTGTGGCTGAGCACCTGAAGGATAATTTGGATAATATTTCGAGTAGATTTCCCCACCATGTTATAGTTCTGGGTGGAGATTTTATTTTGCCGGATATAGACTGGGAGACTCAAAAGTTCATAACAGGTGGCAGGGACAAAGAAACCAGTGAAATTTTTTAAAGTGCTTTTGAAAGGTGGCTACACTGAGCCACAGCGCCAGAGATTGCGCCAAAGAGTTTTATTCCGCCGCCTCCACTGGCAGTGCTTATTGAGAAGTAGCAGTAGGCAGTTCTTGTCGAGAAGTCGTCGTGGAGAGTGCTTGTTGAGATGTAGCAGTGGTGAGTCGTTGTTGAGAAGTTCCCATGGAGAGTGCTTGTTCAGATGTTGTCATATTGTTTTGATGGGCTAGACACCAGATATTGTTGGATTGGGGATGCTGTAATGATCAGAGTGTACTTTTTTTCAATATATATGTAGGTAAAAAATTCCTTTTTTTATTATTTCAATGTCTTAAACAATAATGCCTCTTGGTCACAGGTTCACTCAACAAAGCATCTGGCTCGTGTTCTTGTATTAGACTGTATTTCTGGTTTCTATGTGCAATTATAGTATTTCTGGTTTTTTATAATTACTTCAGTATAAATGGTGTTTAAAATATCAGGTCTTATTGAGGAAGAACCGTGCCAGATGTGTACGGTGAATCACACTTCCACACACAGAACAGCTACACTTGTGCCTCGTTGTTTCGTAGCTTTCATAGTTGCTGGGGACTTAATTAATTAGTTGTGTTAACGGAAATTTCGTTTCATTCTTTGTTGTTGTTCTATGCAGTCAGATTGCGTACAAATACCAGTCAGGGCCAACCGGTTACGAGACTTCGTAGCCGGACATACAGCGACTAAAATTAAAAAGTATTGGCATTCCTTATAAAATTAGCCCCCATGCACGTGGCGACCGCTGCTTCGGATCGTCCCTTGGAATCTTCTGATAGTAAAAACAGCAGACAGTAGTATTGTTGTAGTAATTTGTAGTTTAATAATTGTAGTCTATATTGCATGTGTGGATTTGGTAATTGTCATACTTCTAATGGTATTTTTTGCAGAATTTAATTTTTGTTGTCTTGTATACCGGTTTGACAATTTTGTGCAATTATGAAGATTTCAATTGTTCGTTAATCGTGTTTGAGGGAAGCATTTCGTGTGAATGATATTGTTGGTGATAAAGTGTCATTGTGTGTAATTTTCATATAGTGACGAGTTTTGTATGTTTTGTAAATGATTACGCGATCGATGAAAAAGGCAAAAATGATGAATAGTGAGAATGACGAAATTGTTGACATGGCGAACTCGCCAACACATGAAAACAGTATGATGAATAATGAAGTGGAAAACAATTTAATAAGTCGGGAAAATAGTCCGGAAACAGTTCAAAACTTTTCACAATCAAAAAATTTTCAGAATACGAGATTAACGACAGAAGATTTTGGAATAGTATCGAACAAAGATAGCTTTACAGCTATGACGAAAGAAGCTGGTTTGGCGGGAAATGTTAGGGGCAAAAGGAATTTCGAACCAGTCAATGTGGAGCAGTCGACAGGTGCAATATTAAATCTGGGATCACAGTTGGGATCTGAATTAAAAACAGTGGGATCACAAATAGGAACAATTAAAACAGAGATAGGAACAATTAAAACTGATATGGGAACAATGGAAACACGGTTAGACTCACTGGGATCACAAATAGGAACAATTAAAACAGAGATAGGAACAATTACAACTGGTATGGGAACAATGGAAACACGGTTAGACTCAGTGGGAGCACAAATAGGAACAATTAGAACTGAGATGGGAACAATGGAAAAACAGTTAGGCTCACGAATAGGGACATGTTTCAAAAACATGAAAGATGAATTAAAGAAAGAAATTAGAGAAGAAGTACAACCGATTTTGAATTCTCACAATAATAGATTATTTGCAGTAGAGATTAGACAAAAGGAACAGGATAGAGAACAGGAAGAAAGAGATCGCATGATAGTACAAAAATTTTCAGAGTTAAATTTACAACGTGCACACGATAAGGAAGAAATATTTGAGAGAATCGAGGAATCCGTACCAAATGACAGAATAAATAACCTAACACAACAGCATGAACAGTTAACTACTAAATGTGTCAATACTGAAACCCGAGTCGCGACACTTACGGAAGACGTAAATAAACAGAAAGAACAATTAGGTGACTTATCGGAAAGAGTTGAGGAGATTTCAGATAAATTGACAAGTCTTAGTTTAAATGGGGACAGAGATTCAGATGATACAGCTCCATTGCCATTTGCAGAAACCGAAGAGTACCAGAACATAAATAAGCATGTTGAAAATCAGGGAAAATTTAATGAACGCGACAAAAGGGAATTTGAGGCATTACGAAAGCAAGTCAAACAAATTGAAGGCGAAATCGTAGGAAAAGACAGCAGAAGAAATTTAGAATCACAGATAGCAGAGGGGTTTGAAGAAAATAATTTGTTTCATTTACGAGATGCAACAAGAGAGCGCCAGGCGCGCGAACTTGACAATAATCGACATTCGGACTGGGACAGACGCGGTAGGTCTTTGTCGCCACGAGGAGAAAACTTTGACTATAAACACTTCTCAACTGTTCGGAAATTTAAGATCTTTCGCAATTCTAAGAACGATATACATCCATGTTCATGGTTAGATCAATTTATGTACGCACTTCCACCAAATTGGCCACTAAGTCACAAACTGGAATTTATGTGTGGATATTTAGAAAACGAATCGGCGACGCGGATGCGCGCACTTATTATAGATTGTAATAATCTAAATGATTTTTATCATGCATTTCTATCGGCATATTGGTCAGAAAACACGCAAGACAGAGTCAAACATAGTCTTATTATGCAGCGTAATTTTAAACAGTCTGAGTTCCGCACGCCAGCAGAATACTTTGAAGACATGATTCGAAAGAATCAGTTCCTTTCCAACCCTTATAGCCCGACTGAATTAATTCGCATTTGTTTAACTAAGCTGCCACAATCCATAAGACAAATTGCTTTAGCTGGAAGATGTAAAGACGACATTGAGACTTTTAAGACTTTGCTACAAGAACTTGAGTATGACAATGACGACGGGACTTCTTGTAATTTTTTCAGTAACGGTAACCACAGCAGATTTTTAGAGAGAAGGGATAATGATCGGAACGGACGTTATATGGGTAATTTTGAGAATGACAGACGAAACAGACAGGACAATAGATACCAGCCTTATGACAATAACAGACGTTCTAACAGAAATTACACAGACAATTATAATAACGGTAATTCCTACCGGAATGATCAATCATACGGAAACAGTAATCGGTATCATCAAGACAGAAATTATTCATACAATAATAGAAATTCTTACTACAGAAATAACCAGGGTAGTAGATCTAACAGTAATTTCAGAAGTGACAGTCGAAATTACACAAGAAGTAGTCATGCAGACAGACAGGAAAATAGAAATTTTAATAACAGACACAACCAAGAATTTGCATCTAACAGACAGGAAGGACCTAATTGGCATCCTCCACGTGACATAACTTCAGAGAGATAAGTGCAAATCGTAGAAATTTATCCGCGAAATGACACGAATAATCAAAGACGTGACGCAGGCATTCGACAATGACTTGTAGCTTCGGCTTCTGGCAGCATTATAGACGGTTCAGAAAGTAATGACACTACGACTTTACACTACGTACGCCTGGAAGACATGAGAGACATTTTGCTAGACGAAAAGGAAAATAATGTAGACGCATTTTTACATCCTGTTATTGAAGTATGTGTGGGTAAGAATAAGTTCACTGCGGTTTTAGATTCTGGGAGCCCATTGAATGTCGTTAGTGAATCAGTTTTTCGTATATGTGTAAGAACTATTGCTTGTCATGTGTTACCTGTTTCTAAAACTACAATTCGAGGAGCTATTTCTGGAAAAAGGGTGGAAGTCAAACAACAGACCAACCTAAATTTCATTTGTCAAGGATACGAATTTTCTGCTAATTTTATTATTGTTCCATTACTCAGTACACAAATTATATTAGGTATGGAGTTTCTTAACGCACATAAGGCAATTTTAAACTTTAAAGAAGGAAGTGTGAATTTGACTGTTGCCGGAATGCCGAAAAGTTTGAAATTTTTCGAGTGTTTAACAAAATCTGTATCAGACACAAAATGTTTAAGGTTTCTTACTTCTGATGTTTTCGCTGAGCATTATGACGACAATGTGTTCATTCATGACAATGACAATAGATACAGAGACGCGATGGATGATATAATTAATAATGGAGCATTAATTAATGAAAAGGTTAAGAAAGCTGAAGTGCGAGATGACGTTGCAAGAGAAGAACTGCACCAAATTTTGACTTCACATGCTACAGTATTTGTCATCACGCAGGAACTATACAAGGCTTACAATATTTATTTAAAGTAAAAGAACACACACCATTTCGAGGAAAAACGTACGCTATACCTTTGGCTTACAGAGACAAGGTTAAGAGTGAACTTCAATACATGTTAGATCAAGACATTATTGAGCCAGCAGTCAGTCCTTATACCAGCCCATTACACGTCGTTCTTAAAAAGGATGGGTCAATTCGTTTGGTTCTGGATTCCAAACAGGTTAATAATATCATAATTCCTTAAACTGACCGTCCACAAAATTTAGATGAACTTCTTCAACACTTCCATGGAATTAAAGTTTTATCCACGATTGATATGCGCGCAAGTTTTTGGCAAATAGAACTCCACCCGGATTGTAGAAAATACACTGCCTTTTTAGCCTTTGGTAACTGTTATCAATTTCGGAAATTGCCGTTTGGATTACTGTATCTTCAGCAGCATTCATTCGTAGTTTAAACGAAATTTTACCTGTTCATCTTCGTGACAATATTACTTCATATGTTGACGATATTCTTATTGCTAAACGTTCTTGGAGTGAACACAACAAAATTTTGGATTCATTATTACGTATTTTTGCAAGAGTTGGCATTACAGTGAACTTGAAAAAATCTGAATTTGGTCGTTCTCAGGTGAAATTTCTTGGTCATATTATTTCTACAGAAGGTATTCTTCCTGATCCAGAGAAACTAGACGCTATTCGTAATTATGCTGTTCCTACTACAAAACGTGATGTTCGTAGTTTCCTTGGTGTCCGTAATTTTCTTAGATGCTTTGTTAGATTGGATAATTTGGCGACACCTCGTTTGTGTGAACTATCTGGAAAGAATTCTAATTGGTGTTGGGATGAGGAAGCTCAGTCAGAATTTGAACAACTTCGTGATGCTTTAGTTGCTGCTCCACTTCTTTCACATCCGGATTTATCTAAAGATTTTTGTTTGGCGACGGACTCATCATACAAAGGCCTAGGTGCTCATTTATTTCAAGAGATAGAAGAAAACGGCGTTGTAGTACAGAAAACTATTGCATTTGGAAGTCGTGTTCTCTCTAAATCAGAAAAGAATTATTCGATTACGGAACTTGAGGCTTTGGCTGTTGTATGGGCTTTCACAAAATTTCGCATATTTTTGTATGGCAGACATACTAAGGTTTACACCGATCATCGAGCTCTGGAATTTCTCATGTCAACAAAATTAACACATGGAAGATTGTATCTACAGAAATTTGACTTTAGTATTGTTTACATACAGGGTTCTTCAAATATTATTGCTGATGCTTTATCACGTGCACCTATGGGATTGAAACAAAGTGCTGAAGAGGACTGCAAAGAAAATAATTATTGTTTGATGTATATTCAAGGTGTTGCGTTTGAAAATTTTATTTCGTCTTCGCTCCAGGACATCGCTAAGGAGCAAAATAAGGATCCAATCTGGAAGGACATTAAGGAGAAGTGGAGGAGAAAGGAAAGCGTAGCGATTAGACAGTATTATTTAGTTCGCAATGGTATTCTTTTTAAACGAAAATCGGTCGACAACACTGTTTGGTTAGTTTGTATTCCTGATGAGTGGGTTAATAAATTGATTTGGTACACACATTTCAGTTATGCACACTTTGGTCCCAGAAAATGCTTTCATAAATTACGAGAAAATTGCTACTTCAGTAATATGGAAAAACGTATTCGATCTGTTCTTGCCAAATGCAAATTATGTCAAAAGGCTAAGCCACCAACTATTTCTCACAGATCACCGTTGTTTCCTATCATTCCAGCGAAATTAAAGGACATGGCTGCAGTCGATTTGTTCGGTCCAGTGGTTCGTTCTACTAATGGTTTTGCGTATATTTTGGTAGCAGTGGAATTGACATCAAAATATGTGTGTTTTACACCTTTACGCAAAGCAACAGCTCGTTCAGTATCTAACGCTTTCATCAAACATTTTCTTAAAGAAGTGGGTCATGTTGATAAGGTTATATCAGATAATGGATCACAGTTTTGCTCTAAAATTTGTCTTCGTACTCTGCGGCGTCGTAAGATTAAACCAATTTTCATTTCACTTTTTCACCCTCAATCTAACGCTTCAGAGAGATGGATTAACGAAATCAATAAATTGTGTCGACTTTATTGTCATCAGAATCACAGAACTTGGGATCAGTATCTTCATATCTTTCAAAAGATTCTGAATGAACTCCCTAATGATTCAACTTCTTTACTGCCTATACTGATATTAAAAAATAAAGCACCGACAAATCGCATTTCTGAAATCGTTCCTTTTCCGCCTTCACGAAAACTGCGGCATTCTGAAGTTGTCAACCTGGCTCTACAAAATATTGCATCTGCAGCTACTAGAAGAGAGAAATCAGCTAAACGTCCTGGTCGTTTAAAAACCTTGTCAGTTGGTCAAAAGGTGTTAGTTAAGTCTCATCGTTTGTCTCACAAAGGAAAAGGCTTGTGTAGCAAATTTTTTCTGCTTTATAACGGTCCATATAGAGTTCGCAAAATTATTCATGATAACACTGTTGAAGTAGAAACTCTTAAATCTCGGCGCTCTAAGGGAATACATCATATATCGAACGTTAAAATTTTTGTGGAATTACATGCTTTCGAGAAACCAACAGTTATACGTAAAAATGCAGGGAATACAAGGATACCGCGCCGTGTTCCGGCGGCGGAACATACTCAAAGCAACAGTCAAGTTTGCGCGCCGCACAAGGCAGTCGTTGACCGCAAACAATTACTTCCTACGTCACGCGTACCTACAGCTGATCGAGCGCTCAGTGCGAATGCACTGACAGCCGTAAACAAATACACAGTTTAATTTCTCTGATTAAATTCAGTATAAAGCTATAGTGACTTGATAAATTATGTTATTAACGTTCAGTATTTTTCAGGATACGGTTGTATAAAATATTTAAAACCTTCAGGTAAATTCTGTGTGTGTCCGACGTTAAGAGGACTTGCCATCGAGAAAATTTCAGGAAGAATGTCATTTCGAAGAAGAAAGTAATAAACTAAAAAAGGTAACTATTAATTGAGTTTATTTTTCAGGAAACATATTTCCACTTAGGTACGTACTTTAGACATAATATGCTGCTCGCGATTACATGATTCACACTTTGTGTTATCTGATTTTGACAATGATTGATTAATGTACAGGGTTGTTACTTATGTATATTATGCATCGCTTGGCTGCACTACTTTCTTCACTGATGTCATATTTTTCTATTATGTGCCTGCTGTGCTTATTTATTTAAATTACAATTGTCATGTCATTAATTGTGCTGATATGGTTATTTATGTAAGTCATACTTTGTGATTTATCTGCTTACTTTTTAAGATTGCATATGAACATTTATTTGCTTATGCTGATATGATGCTAATGACCTGTTTATTATGTAAGATACATATTTGCTACTTTGCGTATGGATTGCATATTTATACATTCCTGTTTTGTTGTCATAACTACTCTTTAATTTGGTATATAGAAATGCTGATGTACTGTGTACGAACATAGAGTTTAGGTCACACTATGGTATTAATTATAGATTGTTCGCTTGGCAGAGCCTCGTTGTAGGAATTGTGCTGCATCTACACTTGTTGACATTCTGTTCTCCACTGGTATATTTACTCGCTATTGCATGTTTTGCTTACGCTCAGTGCTTTACATTTTAAGATAAAAAAATGAACTGCTATAATTCGACGAACGACATTAGTACAAGAAACCTCATAGAAGTCACATGAGCTGGAGGTTTTATGGAAGCTGTATAAATTTATGTTACTAGGAAGGAAGCTAACGACATGACACACCAACACTAGGTTTAGACCATTGACAGTTATTACACTGCATTCTTCGTGAGCAATTGAAATAGCAAGTGACACTTGCCGGCCGTTGTGGCCGAGCGGTTCTGGGCGCTTCAGTCTGGAACCGCGCGACCGCTACAGTCGCAGGTTCGAATCCTGCCTCGGGCATGGATGTGTGTGATGTCCTTAGGTTAGTTAGGTTTAAGTAGTTCTAAGTTCTAGGGGACTGATGACCTCAGATGTTAAGTACCATAGTGCTCAGAGCCATTTGAACCATTTGAACAAGTGACACTTGACACAAGAAATACTCCACATGTTTGCTTCTGTTTTGCCATGATTCTTAAAGTGGTGTACACACTGAAATATTACGATCATTTACACTCCGTAATCGTACTTACTTACTTACTGAGAGTTATTTAAACTAAAGGCTGTTAGAGGTCATGTATGCATTTCTTTTGTTTAATGATGGACAAGGTAACCAAAATGTATCTTATAATTCATAATGAGTAGAAGATTTGGCTCAGGTGGACTACACTGAGGTTGTGTGTGGACATTGTGTCTTCGGATTGCATGGGATGATGAATTGAAGTTTGCACTAGGATTTTATCTGTACTTGTTCGAGGAGATTGACTAGAGGAAAGAGTCGTTATGGAAGGGAAATGATATTGGTAATAAGGTTTATATGTATCGACGTATTGAAGAGGTATTATTGAGGTATTGAGATTGTGTGAAGTTGATGATTATTGGAGTTTTGGTGGACAAGAGGTAAGCTAACTGATATTGATGATAAGGTTTATATGTATCGACGTAAGAGGTATTATTGAAGTATTAAGATTATGTGATCATGATGATTATTTGAGTTTTGGTGAATAAGAGGTGAAGTAAGTGAGAAGCATTTTTTTTGTTGGTCTATATGGAACAAGGAGGATGAAGATAGCAGACTAGACCACTCAAGTGGAAAGAAGATTGTCTACACACACACTTTGTTAAATCAATAAGCAGTATATACTTTTTTTTTTGGAGAGAGGAAGTATTTGCATATCTTGGCACACTGACAGTTGTTCAGCAACAGTACATTTGATTTGCCTTGGTAAACATTGGTCTTGACATGATGACTATGACGTAGACTAACTATTATTGACTGTTATACATTGCTGCCACTACTACTTGATACACATGTCGAACATCAAATTTTTGACAGAATTGCATTTACACAGTTAACACTATTCAATTACACAGCAGTAATTAATGTGGATGAAAGATGAGTGAGTGTGTTTTGTGTGTTTTCCTTTCCTAATCCCAGATAATTGGTACCGACCTATCTCCTAAATATTATTTTACTTGTTTGTTGTGGCTTGCACTGACACCCATAAATATTATAGGTTTACTGTCATTTGTGTGTTAATATGACAATTATCTGATATCATTTGTGTGTTTATTATAATTTGTATGTTTAGTGTAAGAGCATTGATAATAATTTTGTAAAAGCAATTGTGTGTGCATTCAAACTGTTGTTCGTGCTTGCACCTGTTCAACATTGATGTGTGCCAATTGGAAATGTTTAATTTCTGCTGATAAACTCTGATGAACAGTGTGATTAGTGATAGTGAATATTATGGATTGCTGTCTGCACCTGCTCAACATTACTGGGTGCCACTGATGGACTGCTTCTACTGAAATGATGTCACTTGTTGGTGTCTGCACCTTCTCAACATTACTGGGTACCAGTGATGGACTGCTTCTACTGAAATGATGTCACTTGTTGGTGTCTGCACCTGTTTAACATTGCTGGGTGCCACTGATGGACTGCTTCTACTGAAATGATGTCCTTGTTGGTGTCTGCACCTGTTCAACATTACTGGGTGCCACTGATGGAACTGCTTCTACTGAATGATGTCACTTGTTGGTGTCTGCACCTGCTCAACATTGCTGGGTGCCACTGTTGGAACTGCTTCTACTGAGATGATGTCACTTGTTGGTGTCTGCACCTGCTCAACATTACTGGGTGCCATTGATTGAATAATACTTATGTAAACTCACATGTATGCAAGCATTTGTATTCCTTACTGTATTTTATATATTAGGTCATTGAAGGGTCAGTGCAAAGCCAAAATTTATTTGGTTATATGATATTTACTTATTAATATTATCTTTTATTTTTGTCTGTATTTTTATTTGGACGAATTTGGTGGTATTTTCACCACAAATGCTGGCAAAAATACCATCAAATTCTGGCCCGTGGAGGAGGGGCATATGAAAGGTGGCTACACTGAGCCACAGCGCCAGAGATTGCGCCAAAGAGTTTTATTCCGCCGCCTCCACTGGCAGTGCTTATTGAGAAGTAGCAGTAGGCAGTTCTTGTCGAGAAGTCGTCGTGGAGAGTGCTTGTTGAGATGTAGCAGTGGTGAGTCGTTGTTGAGAAGTTCCCATGGAGAGTGCTTGTTCAGATGTTGTCATATTGTTTTGATGGGCTAGACACCAGATATTGTTGGATTGGGGATGCTGTAATGATCAGAGTGTGCTTTTTGTCAATATATATGAAGGTAAAAAATTCCTTTTTTTTATTATTTCAATGTCTTAAACAATAATGCCTCTTGGTCACAGGTTCACTCAACAAAGCATCTGGCTCGTGTTCTTGTATTAGACTGTATTTCTGGTTTCTATGTGCAATTATAGTATTTCTGGTTTTTTTTAATTACTTCAGTATAAATGGTGTTTAAAATATCTGGTCTTATTGAGGAGGAACCGTGGCAGATGTGTACATTGAATCACACTTCCACACACAGAACAGCTACACTTGTGCCTTGTTGTTTCGTAGCTTTCATAGTTGCTGGGGACTTAATTAATTAATTGTGTTAACGGAAATTTCGTTTCATTCTTTGTTGTTGTTCTATGCAGTCAGATTGCGTACAAATACCAGTCAGGGCCAACCGGTTACGGGACTTCGTAGCCGGACATACAGCGACTAAAATTAAAAAGTATTTGCATTCCTTATATAATTAAGCCCCCATGCACTTTATCTGAAAACTACCTTGAGCAGTTAAACAGAGAACCGACCTGTGGCGATAACATATTAGACCTTCTGGTGACAAACAGACCCGAACTATATGAAACAGTTAACGCAGAACAGGGAATCAGCGATCATAAAGCGGTTACTGCATCGATGATTTCAGCCGTAAACAGAAATATTAAGAAAGGTAGGAAGATTTTTCTGTTTAGCAAAAGTGACAAAAAGCAGATTACAGAGTACCTGACGGCTCAACACAAAAGTTTTGTCTCAAGTACAGACAGTGTTGAGGATCAGTGGACAAAGTTCAAAACCATCGTACAATATGCGTTAGATGAGTATGTGCCAAGCAAGGTCGTAAGAGATGGAAAAGAGCCACCGTGCTACAACAACCGAGTTAGGAAACTGCTGTGGAAGCTAAGGGAACTTCACAGCAAACATAAACATAGCCAAAGCCTTGCAGACAAACAAAAATTACGCGAAGCGAAATGTAGTGTGAGGAGGGCTATGCGAGAGGCGTTCAATGAATTCGAAAGTAAAGTTCTATGTACTGACTTGGCAGAAAATCCTAAGAAATTTTGGTCTTATGTCAAAGCGGTAGGTGGATCAAAACAAAATGTCCAGACACTCTGTGACCAAAATGGTACTGAAACAGAGGATGACAGACTAAAGGCCGAAATACTAAATGTCTCTTTCCAAAGCTGTTTCACAGAGGAAGACTGCACTGTAGTTCCTTCTCTAGATTGTCGCACAGATGACAAAATGGTAGATATCGAAATAGACGACAGAGGAATAGAGAAACAATTAAAATCGCTCAAAAGAGGAAAGGCCGCTGGACCTGATGGGATACTAGTTCGATTTTACACAGAGTACGCGAAGGAACTTGCCCCTCTTCTTGCAGCGGTGTACCGTAGGTCTCTAGAAGAGCGCAGCGTTCCAAAGGATTGGAAAAGGGCACAGGTCATCCCCGTTTTCAAGAAGGGACATCGAACAGATGTGCAGAACCATAGACCTATATCTCTAACGTCGATCAGTTGTAGAATTTTGGAACACGTATTATGTTCGAGTATAATGATTTTTCTGAAGACTAGAAATATACTCTGTAGGAATCAGCATGGGTTTCGAAAAAGACGGTCGTGAGAAACCCAGCTCGCGCTATTCGTCCACGAGACTCAGAGAGCCATAGATACGGGTTCACAGGTAGATGCCGTGTTTCTTGACTTCCGCAAGGCGTTCGATACAGTTCCCCACAGTCGTTTAATGAACAAAGTAAGAGCATATGGACTATCAGACCAATTGTGTGATTGGATTGAGGAGTTCCTAGATAACAGAACGCAGTATGTCATTCTCAATGGAGAGAAGTCTTCCGAAGTAAGAGTGATTTCAGGTGTGCCGCAGGGGAGTGTCATAGGACCGTTGCTATTCACAATATACATAAATGACCTTGTGGATGACATCGGAAGTTCACTGAGGCTTTTTGCAGATGATGCTGTGGTGTATCGAGAGGTTGTAACAATGGAAAATTGTACTGAAATGCAGGAGGATCTGCAGCGAATTGACGCATGGTGCAGGGAATGGCAATTGAATCTCAATGTAGACAAGTGTAATGTGCTGCGAATCCATAGAAAGAAAGATCCCATATCATTTAGCTACAATATAGCAGGTCAGCAACTGGAAGCAGTTAATTCCATAAATTATCTGGGAGTACGTATTAGGAGTGATTTAAAATGGAATGATCATATAAAGTTGATCGTCGGTAAAGCAGATGCCAGACTGAGATTCATTGGAAGAATCCTAAGAAAATGCAATCCGAAAACAAAGGAAGTAGGTTACAGTACGCTTGTTCGCCCACTGCTTGAATACTGCTCAACAGTGTGGGATCCGTACCAGATAGGGTTGATAGAAGAGATAGAGAAGATCCAACGGAGAGCAGCGCGCTTCGTTACTGGTTCATTTACTAATCGCGAAAGCGTTACGGAGATGACAGATAAACTCCAGTGGAAGACTCTGCAGGAGAGACGCTCAGTAGCTAGGTACGGACTTTTGTTAAAGTTTCGAGAACATACCTTCATCGAAGAGTCAAGCAGTATATTGCTCCCTCCTACGTATATCTCGCTAAGAGACCATGAGGAAAAAATCAGAGAGATTAGATCCCACACAGAAGCATACCGACAATCCTTCTTTCCACGAACAATACGAGACTGGAATAGAAGGGAGAACCGAAAGAGGTACTCAAGGTACCCTCCGCCACACACCGTCAGGTGGCTTGCGAAGTATGGATGTAGATGTAGATGTAGAACAGGAATCTGAGTCTGGCTACCACAATATCGAACGCCATCGCTAAATTCTTCTTTGTGTGGCAGGATTCATATGGAGAAATGTTAGTGTTCAGCATTTCACCCGTGTCGAGAGCACACAATCTTAGTTGTATGACGTTAGGGGAATGCAATAGACAGTGACTCGTTCAACGCCGGTATTGGTCTTTAAAGAGTAGAAAATCCACAGAATATCTCGCTTTCATCGGCTGCAACCAGGTCCTTCCTTGGAAGAAATACACGGTTTGGACCAAAACGGAAAAACTGCGAGAAATGTACGCTTCAAGACAGATGCAGATGCTAGCTGAGAGTGCAGGCTGCGCACCAGTGCGATGTCCTCAGTACGTGTCAGTCGTGGTCAGAACGGTGTTCTGTGTAATTGTTAATGCCTCATGTTGGAGCTAAGTCAATTCGAAAGTGAGCAAATTGCTGGTGCCAATATGGTAAGTACTTCCAATAAACGTAGCCAAAATGGTTCGTGTTTATGAGGTACTGAATCGAAAACTTATACCACACACAAGGAAAGTGGGAAAACGTAATCTGCTATGCCACAACACAGACGAAAGTGTCTACTGAGTGACCCTGACGCACGGACATTCAAGAGGGTTGTGACGAAAAATAAGATAGCGGTAGCTGGAAATGTCACAGCAGAACTGAACGTCACAACGCGGTGAAACAAAACGAAGGGAGCTCCATAAGCTGGGAATTTCAGGGCGATATAGAAATCAAAACACACACATCAGCGACGCAAATGTCCGTAACGGGAAGACGTGGTGCCGAAGCCCATCCTAGGAGTGTATTCGTATCGTGGAATTCCATAGGCCCATGGTTACTAAGCGAAGCCGCATTACTGCAGGACTATGCGACCATTTTGGCAGATCGAGTCCATCCTATGGTACAATGTTTATTCCCCATTTATGATACTATATTCCAAGACAATAGGGCCCCTCTTCACATAGCTCACACAGTCCAGGACTAGTTTTATGAGCACGAGGTCGAAGTGGCCACCTCTCCTGGCTACTGCTGTCACCGATCTCAATACAATTTAGCCTTTTTTGTCTGCTTTGGAGAGAAGAGTCTGTGATCGCTACCCACCTCCATCATTGTTAACTGAACTTACCACTAATTTGCAGAAAGTAAGGTATAAGAATACCTTGAAAACCACATAGTACTTGTGTTTATCCGTTCCGAAACGACTGGAAGCGTTTTGAGTGGCAACGAGTTTTCTACTCCGTATTAGACATGGTAATATCCCGTATTTTTTGTATTTCCGTATTTTTGCTCATCCTCTGTGAGAGTTCACTGTATTACAAACACGCCATCCGTCTCGATTGTAAGATAAAATGCGCAAAGAGATTTCTGATGCTGCACTTGTTGCAAACCAGTTTCTTGGTGCAGTTTTTACATTTTTCAGAAAGAGTACAATGCATATTAGTCACACGTCTCGTCCTTCCCTCTCATTTTGTAATGTTAAGACATAATCTATGGTAGAAGAATATACCTCCTATACACTTGTCACAGTCAGTACGACAGGTGTACTCATTCATAGTCCACAGAAAAACAATACTGCCAAAAGCACCTCACCACTAACTTTGGCACCAAGGTTTCTCATCACCTATGGAATATTGAATGCCCTTTTTTGCATGTCTCCTCTCATTTTCTTCAATTTTACTAATGTTCTATGTCATTGCACGGTGATAAAAGACCGAATAAGGTTATTTTAATGGGAGTATTTGTACTGAGAGCTCAAAAAATACTTTTCACTTGATTCCTAAACATGCTGGGTTAGTTCCCTGGGTGGCCTGTGCGAGGGAAGTATCGGAGGACGCGGCACACGGAATTTCCGGTTGGGGGCTGCACTTCCCTGAATTCTGAGGAGTTTGCACAATAGGCTGAAGCGCCTGGCGGGACGACTGACGTCGGTCGAGTTTCGTCTGTTGTATGCAGGGCGAAACGACCTGCGAGGCGTCAGAGTGTCGCCGCAGTTTATGTGTTTACCGTTCCGGCGCGTCCAGAACGAAGATTCCTGGCACCAACTGACTGCGTTGTCCTCATGATTCTGAGAATATTTGTGGACTGTACCCCGCTGGGTGCGACTGTCTGGCGCCGGATGGCTGGTGGTCTAGGCATGTTGTTTTCGTAGCCGGTTAAACGGCAAGTTCAGTGACCTCAGCTGAATAGCAGAGGCATGATTGGTCAACTCAGACTGAGGCTAGCTGACGGCATAAAGCTCTTCTCGAAATTGGGGGGAACAGTCTCTATTGGCGTGAATGATGTTCTGAGACTGTGGGGGAATTCTGGAATCAGCACTGAATGCTGATTCGCGGTTTTAGAGAGTAGTAGGGAGTTCAGCAATGTTGGCTTCGCTCTTGCGTTGCGCGGGCGCAGGAGTTCGGGATCTGATCTTCGCCTGAGTCGGGCAGTCTTTCGACTCAGTCGCCCTTTTTTGGCAGAACTGAGAATTCTCGGACAGCCTTCGAGACCAGGGGTTGAAACAGAGTTACTGCACAGCAGAAGTAGGCGCCTACATCATCAGAACGCTGCCTACTGACGACATGCTGAAGATTTCAGGTCTGGTACAACATTTTGCGGCTCCGGCATTGTAAGACTTTATCAATTTTCTACTGAATCCCTCAGCAGCATGCGAGCTCGCTTTGCTACAAGTCCACCTTGCTTGCTTCTCTATGTGATCCCATTTGAGCTCTCACTGCAAATTGCAATACTGCTATATATTTGGGAGATAAATATTTGATTCATTAGGACCTCCAGTCATTATTGTAAATCTATTGCATCATAGAGAGTAGGAGCCCCTTGTTCTCGAGCCAACTCTTGCTCTCATAATAGTTCAGTGTACCCTATCCTTTAACCTACATTAGAAGAAGCAAGGCAGTTAATGGAAGAGGCCTTACCCACACCATTTGATACAATTGAAATTCCACCCACCTCTCCTTCTGAAATTAGGAAGATAATAAACTCTCTCAAGAACAAAAGCTCACATGGAATTGATGGCATTTCCAGCAGGATAATAAAGGCTTGTTCCCAAGAAATAAGTGGGATTCTTAGCCACATATGCAATAGCTCTCTGAAGCAGGGCATTTTCCCAGATAGATTGAAGTACGTCATTGTTAAACCACTGCATAAAAAAGGGGATACGACTGATGTCAACAACTACTGCACAATCTCTCTTCTGACTGCCTTATCCAAAATTCTTGAAAAAGTAATGAATTGTAGAGTAGCTTCACACTTTTGTAAAAATAAAGTTTTAACAAAATGTCAGTTTGGTTTCCAGAAGGGTTTCTCAACGGAAAATGCTATGTATACTTTCACTAATGAAATATTAAATGCTCTGAGTAACCGAAAGTCACCCGTTGGGATTTTCTGTGATCTATCAAAGGCTTTTGATTGTGTAAATCATGGAATACTTCTAGATAAGCTCAAGTACTGTGGCATGAGTGGGACAGTGCTCAAATGGTTTAAATCATACCTAACTGGAAGAGAGCAGAAAGTTGAAATAAGCAGTTCACATAATATGCAAAAAACTGGTGATTTTTCAAACTGGGGAACAATCAAGAATGGGGTGCCACAAGGTTCGGTCTTGGGTCCTCTGCTGTTCATAATATATATTAATGACTTGCCATTCTATATTCACGAAGATGCAAAGCTGGTACTTTTTGCCGATGATACAAGTATAGCTATCACACCCGACAGACTAGAAATAACTGGTGAAATTGTAAAGGATGTTTTTCAGAAAATCATTAGGTGGTTCTCTGCAAATGGGCTCTCATTAAACTTTCACAAAACACAGTATATATAGTTCCACACAGTAAATGGAATGACCCCATTAATAAATATAGACTTCGGTCAGAAATCGTTAGCTAAGGTAGAATACTCAAAATTTCTAGGTGTATGCATTGATGGGGGGTTGAACTGGAAAAAACACACTGAGGATCTGCTGAAACGTTTGAGTTCAGCTACTTATGCTATTAGGGTCATTGCAAATTTTGGCGATATACATCTGAGTAAATTAGCTTACCACGCCTGTTTTCATTATCTGCTTTCGTATGGCATCATATTCTGGGGTAACTCATCATTGAGTAAAAGAGTGTTGATTGCACAAAAGAATCAGAATAAGTGCTGGAGCTCAACCAAGATCATCCTGCAGACACTTAGTTAAAGAGCTAGAAATCTTCACTGTAGCCTCACAATATATGTATTCACTTACGAAATTTGTTATTAACAATCCGAACGAATTCAAAAGTAATTGCAGTGTACATGGCTACAACACTAGCAGAAAGGATGATCTTCACTACTCTAGGTTAAATCTAACTTTGGCTCAGAAGTGGGTAAATTATGCTGCCACAAAAGTCTTTGGTCACTTACCTAATAGCATCAGAAGTCTGACAGATAGCCATATAGCCTTTAAAAGGGAATTAAAAGAATTTCTTAATGGCAACTCCTTCTACTCATTAGATGAATTTTTGGATATAGTAAGTGGGTAATTTCCCAACCTCCACAAAAAAAATTAAAAATATTGAGTGTAATGTAATATCTTGTATAGACACCTTTTATTAACCTGACACGTTCCCCATCATCTCGAAGTGTCGCATTCATGATCTATGGAACAAGTACTAATCTAATATAATCTACTGTGTGCGTCGACAATCATGTGCATTTATGTTCTGATGTATAATAAATCTCATGGTAATATTTAATCCGCATATCACTTCGTAGATATATGCAGAATCCCATTTCCTGTTGTTTATTATGATAAAGTTCTTTTTTTTCTGAGTAGCTTACGATTTGTATTAAATTATTGTGAGTGTGCACTCCTTATTTTACAGACTAGCAGGGTCCACCATCATTTCCTTTCGTTACCGTTGTGCGCATAATTAATTATTAGCTGGTAGGTAAGGAGGGGGTCGAGTGCATGTCTCGCTGTCATGCAAAATTCGTCTGAATTAAAGAGGTACAAACTCTTCTCCATCCCGGCACCTCGCAAAATGTATGTACTACATGATAATACAATTCTTAAATCTGAAAAAAACTTTAGGTAAATACTATAAATTGTAACAATCTCGATAAGTTATTCTAATATATTCAAACAAGTCGACAGCATTTTGTGAGATGTAGCAGATGACTTTTATTGTATTTAATGTACAGTATCGGTGGTAGAAAAAGAGTCAAAAGCAATCGCAGAAAGTGAATAATTTGGCAGTTTGTCGTAGCTACACAGATGAGAAGTGCTGATTATCCCCGCTGAGACTGTTAATTCTCCAGTGTAGTTGCTGAACTGTTAGCTCACGCATTGTCAGGTTTATGACTAGAGAGTAGGCAGTGAGCTGACGCTGATTTCTGGCAGCACGGAGACGACCTTCTGGAACTCACTGACTTCACAGCAATAGCTGAAACCTTTCTTCTGGTCGTTGGATTCCCAAGTGACCCAGCTGAGTTTGCTGCACACGTCGGGACACAGGTAGTAGTCGTCTCCGGGGTCGGACACATACGGATTGTTTATACCGATCAGAGCTACGCCCGCGTCATTGGCTGCGTCGTGCACCAACTTCCAGTACAGCTTCGGCACGGGGATCTGCTTGGTGTCAGCCACCAGGTACAGCTCTGTCTCCACGCCGTCCACGTTGGGCAGCGTGGCGACGCCGTAGGTTCCAGTGTATACCGTCAGGTCGGCACCTTTCTTGCGCGCATAGTAGCGTACGTTGCTCTCCACCGTTTCCCAGTTGGCACCATTGAAGGTCTGCCACTGGGGTGCCGCGTTGAGGAACCAGAAGGTGGCGGTCTGCTGCGAGCCGAACACCCAGTCGGCCTTAGCAGACATGTGGCCCCTAGACAAGTAGTAGTCGCCAGACGTGACGTACTGGTCCCCCAGCTCGCTCGAACCGAGTATCTCCGAAATAGTCTCGCGCTGTTTGTTCTTTGTGTACGCCGTGTTTACGTCTATGTCGCCGAAGAAGTCGCCTTGCTGTGAACAGAAGAATTTCAAAATGGCTGGTTACAATACCTGTGCTTTTACAGTGTTTGCATCTTCACACCACAATGTCCTTCACACATGCATGTCTGAAGGAAGAGACAGTGTTCTGATTAGAATGGTGATAAATGTTGCGGAATGAATTCGCGTTCTGTGAATCCGAATTGATGTCAGCTGTTTGCGACACAAGAAAATTTGTGTCATATCGAGACTCGAACTCAGATTTCCCGCTTGTCGCGAGCGGTCGCCTTAACCATTGCGGCTATCCGAACACGCCTCGAGGACCGATCCAAACGTCCAAATCTCACATAGCAAAAATTTATGAATCGAGTCCCGGTCCGATACAAATTTTTATGTCTCACAAATAGCTGACGTCAGTTCGATCGGATTCACGATATACGAATCCGTTTCCTAATAGAATGAGATTTTCATTCTGCAGCGGAGTGTGCGCTGATATGAAACATCCTTGCAGATTAAAACTGTGTGCCAGACCGAGACTCGAACTCGGGACCTTTGCCTTTAGCGGACAAGTGCTCTACCATCCCAGATACCCAATCACGACTCAAGCCCCGTCCTCACAGCTTTACTTCTGCCAGTATCTCGTCTCCTACTTTCCAAACTTTACAGAAGCTCTCCTGCGAACCTTGCAGAGCTAGCACTCCTGAAAGACAGGATATTGCGGAGACATGGCTTAGCCAGCTTCTGTAAAGTTTGGAAGGTAGGAGACGAGATACTGGCAGAAATAAAGCTGTGAGGACAGGACGTGAGTCGTGCTTGGGTAGCTCAGATGGTAGAGCACTTGCCCGCGAAAGGCAAAGGTCCCGAGTTGGAGTCTCGGTCCGGCACACAGCTTTAATCCGCCAGGAAGTTTAGTTTCCTAATAGTTCAAAAGTTTCCTATGTTGAACTAGTTTGACTAGACAAAATGGCTCTGAGCACTATGGGACTTAACATCTATGGTCATCAGTCCCCTAGAACTTAGATCTACTTAAACCTAACTCACCTAAGGACATCACACAACACCCAGTCATCACGAGGCAGAAAAAATCCCTGACCCCGCCGGGAATCGAACCCGGGAACCCGGGCGCGTGAAGCAAGAACGCTACCGCACGACCACGAGCTGCAGACTTGACAAACGGACAACTTTTTGATTATATGTTCCACCAGATCTGTCGCATCGGAATCTCGCACCTTCTACTGACGTTCTGCGTTCCTTAATTACAGGTATATGGGAAACACTGCAATAACGAGTTTTTCCTCCATTCGCTTCGACAATACCCGATCGATCATTGGGGCTGGTGTTTCGAGAAGGAAAACAAGTGGGATACGTCAAGTGTCTCCCTAACGACGGCAGTGGAGAGGATTCAGATTTCTATCTATTTTTCTAATTTCCAGTGCGGAAATATTTGTTTCTCTTACACATACGGGTTTTACTTCAGAAATGACTGAATACGCCGCCCCACGAAGGAATTATTCAAATAGGACGGAAATCGGTAGATGTGATATACGAGTACAGACAGTTTCAGAAAAATTGGATGGTTTATTCAGGAGAAAGAGCCTTACAAACTGAGCAAGTCCACAACGCGTTGGTCCACCTCTGGCCCTTATGCAAACAGTTATTAGTCTTGGCATTTATTGACAGAGTTACTAGACGTCCTCCTGAGGGATATCGTGGCAATTCAGAGGTGGACCGACGCGTTATGGACTCGCGCAGTTTGTAAAGCTCTCTTTCTTGAATAAATATTCCATTTTTCTCAAACTGTAACCATTTGTTTGTTTATACGTGTACATCACGTCAACCGATTTCCGTCCCATTCAGGTAATTCCTTTGTGGTGAGTACTGTTTTTGTCATAGAGTGTATCTTCCCATTCATGGCAAATGTCTACAGAAGATGACAGGGAGATGAACGGCGTCTAAAACACATGAATAAGTTCGTGAATTCTACCGGAAGAACACGTGGCCAGGTTCTCGCTAGTGCCACCTGCTGGAGGAATGGAAGTTTAATTTCAATCCTGACTTTCTAATTTAGGTATTTCACACTTTCGTTACATCACATTACGTACGATCTAAGTGAGCTTTTTCGACAAGCCGAGGTCCGATTCTCTGTCCCAGATTTGTCCGTTCCGAGCTAGGTGCAAGCCTTTTATGACCAAAAAATCGCTGGATTTTGAACATTAAGCATTCCGCTTTCCTTCCATTCAGACTCCAACAACACAGTAGCCAAGGGGCTACGCAGCTAAACGTCTCTATCCAAACTACGAGTTACCGTCAAACGAAGCCATCTACATGCATATTATTACCCTTAGAAAGGATACAGGATACAGGTGTAACTCGTTACCCCACTTGATTACTTACGTTTTGAGGATGCTTATTTTTTATATTGGTAGACCTGATGCTTAATGTATTATCAGCTATGCCCCAGATGCATTTTTTGCTGGCTGCGTTCAACAAATTACTCCTATCGAAGAGGAGAACCATATATGTTGGGGTAAGGAGTTATCCCTGTATCCAACTACGTAAGTACATTTCAGTTATAATTTTGAATTTCGGATTATAGCGGCTAGCATTAGCGTGAAATTAATAGGTGCGAACCAAGAGAGCGTTCTAAATATGCGAAAGAATGAGTTGGAAGCAGATAGCCAATATGACAACAATCAATTTTACGAGTAAGATGATGTTGAAGTTCTCTCCGATCATGGAAGTGTTACTTCTTAGCGTCAATTGTTCGACATAAACGAAATTAATGATACTGAGGATCAGCAATATACATTGAAGAGCCAAAGAAACTGTACACCTGTCTAATGTTGTGTATGGCCCCCGCAAACACGCAGAAGTGTCACGGCGTGGTATGGACTTGACTAACGTCTGAAGTAGCGCTGGAGGGAACTGACACCATGAATCCTGCTGGACTGTCCATAAATCCGTAAGAGTACGAGTGTGTGAAGATCTCTTCTGAACAACACGTTGCAAGCCACCCCAGATATGCTTAATAATGTTCATGTCTGGGGAGTTTGGTGGCCAGCGGAAGTGTTTAAATTCAGAAGAGTGTTCCTAAAGCCACTATGGACGTGTAGGGTGTCGCATTGTCCTGCTGGAATTGCCCAAGTCCGTCGGAATGCACAATGGACATGAATGGACGCATATGATCAGCCAGGATGCTTACGTACGTGTCAACTATCAGAGTCGTATCTAGATGCACCAGGAGCCCATATCACTCTAACTTCACACACGCAACACCATCACAGAGCCTCCACCAGCTTGAATAGTCCCCTGCTAACATGCAGGGCCCATGGATTCATGAGGGTGTCTCCATACCCGTACACGTCCAGCCGACCGATACTATTTGAAACAAGACTCGTGCGGCCAGGCAATGTGTTTCCAGTCATCATCAGTCCAAATTCTGTGTGTACCGCCCAGGCTAGGCGTAAAGCAAGTAGGACTTCGGCTCCGAAAGCCCATATCGATGATATTTCATTGAATGGCTCGCACGCTGACACTTGTTGATGGTCCAGCATAGAAATCTGCAGCAATTTGTGGAAGGGCTGCACTTCTGTTACGTTGAACGATTCTCTTCAGTCGTCGTTGGTCCCGTTCTTGCAGGATCTTTTTCCGGAGGCAGCGATGTCGGAGATTTGATGTTTTAGCGGTTTCCTGATATTCACGGTACACTCCTGAAATAGTCGTACGGGAAAATTCACACTTTATCGCTATCTCGGAGATGCTGTGTCCCATCGCTCGTGCGCGTTCAAACTCACTTAAATCTTGATAACCTGCCATTTTAGCAGCAGTAAGCGATCTAAGAACTGCGCCAGACATTTGTTGTCTTATATAGGCGTTCCCGACCGCAGTGCCGTATTCCGTCTGTTTTCATATCTCTGTATGTGAATACGCATGCCTACACCAGTTTCTTTGGCGCTTCAGTATATATGTAAGAAGAATGTTTATGTGTCGTACGAAGGAACCTCCCAAAACTAGAACAATCACCAGAAACATAACAGTCAGAATTCCGAGTGTCAAGGAACGGCAAAGACTCTTTCTATACAGAGGAATTCTTAGAATGTACTGATCGATGACGATATCTTCCATCAAATTGTAGCCCACACCAACCAAGAAATTGAGAGACATAAGCTGAAGTACAAACATGCTGGACATGTTGAAGCAACTGATAAGGACGGAATATGTTCCCTTATTTTAACTCTGTAAATCTCATGAGTACGAAAGGACTCCTATTTGTACATGAATGATATGTTTTCGAAATAAGGACCCAGAATGTACAAGTGTATCATGAGTGAGTCAAGATTTAGGTGTCTACCCAACTGTACAATGTTCCATGACAAGAAGTAAGAAATCAAGATGCAAGTTTTGTCCAATTCCGTGTCTCTGGCAAACTTCCGTACAGATTTGTATTACATGCTATATACCCTATCCCCACTGTACAGATGAAGAATAATGACTTGGCTTTAGAAGTCACTGCCTTTTGCGGGTGTATATAGCTTCTAAATCCGGTAAGTGCGGGCTGAAAATAGTAACTTTGCGTGACAGCAGAACCTTTTATATGATCAGTGAGTTCCCTATATTGGGAAAGAAGCAAGAGGGCCTCAAGAGCCTATAGCTGTTCATTTAGTAAAGTCATCGACTGGTTCAATTCACGGGACCAATCTTAATATAACGATGAGCAATTAGTTCACATCTATTCAGTCAGCAGAGGGTATGCTGAAAAATCATAAATTCGCAGTTGTGGGAACAGTCAGACAGAACAAGAAAGAGATACCTCCTTCCTCTTTGCGAACAGAAAGGATGAATTGCTGCAATTGCAGTTTTGCTGTCGCGAGAAGCTGATTCTTGTATCATTCACGACACTAAATATCAGAAGCTGTTATTTTACTCTCAAAAATACAGTCAGACAACTCAATAAGTTAAGAGACCAAGAAACCGAAAATATCGAAGTTTTATAACAGTAAAAAGGATGGTTAGATACCTTGGACCAAATGGCGTATTGCTACACGGTGCCACGCAAAACCAGAAGTTGGTCTCTGAGGTTTGCTTACGTTTGTTGGATCAGGCGGGAATAAATGCAGTGGTACTGTTCATGGCAGGAAGTAATAACAGAAAAGATTACAAGAAGACAATATTTGTATCAACTTGGGCTTCAGATGTAGCAGGAACGTATGATGAGAAAGCTGACCAGAAACATGCCTACTGAGCTTCGCTCAAACATTCGGGATCGACTAAACATCTAAAAGGACAGCTGAAGTACCTAAAAAGATTAATAAAAGTGCTGTTGTCACTAGTTCTCTGCCTCGTGATGACTGGGTGTTGTGTGACGTTCGAAGCAATTGATCGGCGTCTTAGGGAGCACGGAACATTCCAGCCTATGACTCGCGACTGGGGAAGATCTAGAACGACGAGGACACCTGCAATGGACGAGGCAATTCTTCGTGCAGTTGACGATAACCCTAATGTCAGCGTCAGAGAAGTTGCTGCTGTACAAGGTAACGTTGACCACGTCACTGTATGGAGAGTGCTACGGGAGAAACAGTTGTTTCCGTACCATGTACAGCGTGTGGAGGCACTATCAGCAGCTGATTGGCCTCCACGGGTATACTTCTGCGAATGGTTCATCCAACAATGTGTCAATCCTCATTTCAGTGCAAATGTTCTCTTTACTGATGAGGCTTCATTCCTACGTGATCAAATTGTAAATTTTCACAATCAACATGTGTGGGCTGACGAGAATCCGCACGCAATTGTGCAATCACGTCATCAACACAGATTTTCTGTGAACGTTTGGGCAGGTGATGTCTTGATTGGGCCCCATGTTCTTCCACCTACGCTCAAGGGAGCACGTTATCATGATTTCATACGGGATACTCCACCTGTGCTGCTAGAACATGTGCCTTTACAAGTACGACAAAAGATGTGGTTCATGCACGATGGAGCTCCTGCACATTTCAGTCGAAGTGTTCGTACGCTTCTCAACAACAGATTTGGTGACCGATGGATTGGTAGAGGCGGACCAATTCCATGGCCTCCACGCTCTCCTGACCTCAACCCTCTTGACTTTCATTTATGGGGGCTTTTGAAAGCTCTTGTCTACGTAACCCCGGTACCAAATGTAGAGACTCTTCGTGCTCGTATTGTGGACGGTTGTGATACAATACACCATTCTCCAGGGCTGCATCAGCGCATCAGGGATTCCATGCGACGGAGGGTGGATGCATGTATCCTCGCTAACGGAGGACATTTTGAACATTCCCTGTAACAAAGTGTTTGAAGTCACGCTGGTACGTTCTGTTGCTATGTGTTTCCATTCCATGATTAATGTGATTTGAAGAGAAGTAATAAAATGAGCTCTAACATGGAAAGTAAGCGTTTCCGGACACATGTCCATATAACATATTTCTTTCTTTGTGTGTGAGGAATGTTTCCTGAAAGTTTGGCCGTACCTTTTTGTAACACAGCCACATAATCAAATTGTGTAAACAGTATTGTCGTGTAGCTCACCATCCAGTTGGGTCTAGGGAAGCCGCTTTGATAGCCACCGATGCCAGCCACTATGGTCTCTTGCGCGTAGAGCGTCGTCAGTCGCGTGTCATCGAAGCAGATGTCGATGAGCTTGACAAAACCGGTGGATAGCTCGAAGCCGATCTGCAGTAGCGGGTAGACGCCGGCAGAGGCGCCACAGGTCTGCTGCGTGTCACGTTGCGAGCTGTCGGGGAGGGAGCTGCACTTCAGGTCGCTCAGCGCGTAGCTGCGCCCGTCCACCGAGAACGTCGTGCCGGACACGCACGTCGCTGTCGCCTGCACACACGCAATACAGCGGTCTCTTGAAAATAAATCTCGAATGGTTACTATCTGTTGAGAAAACAAGTATCAGATTCCCTTTTTTTTGCGTTTTCTTGTCAGTTCAAAAACGGAAACGGACGGAAACATTTAACAGGCTAGGAGATGGAGGGGATAGGGGTGAATTGTCGTCATAATTCGAAACTATGTGCATAAAACTAGGAATTACTTCAGGTGACAACGAGAAGCATGAACAAAATATTAACAGGTTTCAGGTTGCGAGACACTGGTGGTCTGTATGTATATTACATATTAAAATGGAACGTGTGACAAATTACAGATCCGCACATGTCGGATTCAGTGCCCTAAATTCATTCAACATCATGGTCGATATTACGTCCAGCCTCGTTGTCAAGTATGTGGAGTCCAGAAATCCTGTGTACTCGGTTTGCTAGACAAACATTCAAACAAATCGTATTAATGAGTTTTATTACAAAAAGTAAATTACAATACTTAACTTTTGCAACTACACATATGAGTCTCAAGCAAAGGGTTACATACGAAATAATGAATCTTTTTCAGTATCAACAACTCCAAGTCTGTGGTACATAGAAAGTACAAGCGGAGCAACTAGAGCTGACACCTCTATCCAACTCGCTAACATTGCAGCTGCTATTCAACTGGGCGTTACCAGTCTATCGCGGCCCTCTTCACACAGGGTGCGGTGCTGCCGCGTTTTCGTCCTGGAGAGGGGCAGGTCAGCATGCGATTGTTTGACGTCTTCTCGTAGCCACCTCTTCTCTATCGTTCCCGACTATGGCGCCGGCTCTTGACTTTACGCCGTAACAGTCGATAGCTTTTCTGCAGCGTATTTGACCTCTTTCAGTATTTAGTAAAGCTCAGTTCGTAGTAATCACGTAAAACAAAAGTAGTATCTAGTGTTCACCAAGGAAGTCTGCTTTTGCTAATCTACGCAAACGACTTAAGACACAACCTGAGCAGCCCTCTGAGATCGTTTGCAGCTTATTCTGACATTCACAGTCTTGTAAAGTCGTCAGAAGACCAAATTCAATTGCAAAATGATTCAGGTGAGATATAAGTATCGCTTGAAAGTGGTAATTGACTGTAAAAATGAAAAGTGTGAAGTCATCCACATGGGTGCTAAAAGGAATCAGCTAAATTCGATTACATGATAAATCACACAGATCTAATGGCTGTAAATTCAACTAAATACTTAGGCATTATAATTACGAATACCTTTATTTGGGACTGACACATGGATAATCTTGATGGTAAAGCAAACGAAAGACTGCGATTTATTGCCTGAACGCTTAATAAATGCAACAGGTCTCCTAAAGATACTCCTTACACTAACACCCGTCCGCTCGCTTCTGGAATACTGCTGTGCGGTGTGGGTTCCACATCAGTTAGGATTGACCGGTGGACACAGAAAAAGTTCAAAGAGGGACAACTCGTTTTGTATTATTACGAAATAGAGGACAAGGTGCCACGAATAAAAACGCGAATTGCAGTGGCAATTGTTTCATTGTGACAGCATTTTCTAATGAACTTTAACTCACCAGATTCATCCTAAGAGTGTGAAAATATTTTTTTGGTGCCCACCTACTTAGGGGTCATCATAATAAAATAAGAGAATTCAGAGCTCTCACAGAAAGATTTAAGTGTACGTTTTCCCCGCCCTCTTAGAGAGTGAAGTGGTAGTATAATAGCTCGAAGGTGGTTCGATGAACCCTCCGTCAGACACTTAATTCTGAATTTTGCAGAATAATCTCATCTATGTAGATTAAGATGCCCGACATCAGAAATAACTGACAAATGTGTGAGTTTCTCATTAATCATTGATGACCTACATGAACAGGGATTAATTTTCCCCAACACAAGCAAGGAAATTCGATGTGTCAGTCAACGCATTTCTTTGGGGTCAGAAAATAGGTCTGATGAAGGGATAACCCGTAATGGCACATTACGCACACTCTTCGAATTATTTTTGAATCTGACTACTGATACCTTGTTTCCAGCTTCTCTAGCTACAGTTTCTTTGACCCTGACCTCTTGCGTATAACTAAGCAGTGGAAAGCACTTCTGGAACTTTTTCACGAGATTTAGCATTGTTTGGACTTGGAATAGGAGAACATCAGCAAAGACGAGAATCAATGCGACTGAGATGTGAACTATAGAAGGACTTAAAGATTAAGGTACTGGTAAAGTAAGTTGTGATTCTCCGCAGAATCGGCAACGAAAGGAGTGTTTGGAGAACAATAAGAAGGAAAAGGGACAGGATGGTACTACATGTGTTAAGGTAACAGGGAATAACTTCCGTGGTTCGTAAGAGAGCTGCATGAGGTAAAAAATATAGTGGAAGACAGAGGTTAGGATAAACCCAACAAATAAATGATAATGTTGGATGAAAGTTGTGCTCTGAGGAGAATAGGTTGACACAGCAGTGAAATTCGTAACTGGCCACATCGGATCAGTCAGAAGACTGAAAACCCAAAATAAGAGAAAGAAGACTAAAAATGACGCTCTCCATTCATTACCTAAAACTAAGAAAAACGAGATTCTTGCTTGTTAGGACGAAGTGGTATAGCCTGATGTAATTAAAAAACTTATAACTGCGGATTGAGTTCGACTTTATTAGCTTACTTACATATTACATCGATCAACATATACGAGGGTTGACTGAAAAGCAATGCCTCCACCTTCGTAACTCTTCGATAGTTGGCAGCATTGGTATGCGGCAGATACTGGCTTGCTCGGTAGCCTCTTCTCTACAACTCCAGCTGGCGGGAAGCCTTAGCGTTGAACAGTTGTGTTGTAACAGTGTAAAGTAAGGAACCTTGCGCAGACGGTCGGTCAATGCGATTTAAGCAACGTGCAGTCATTGAATTCTTGCCAGCAGAAAGTGTCACCCCAAAGGAGATTCATCAAATCGCATTGACTGACCGTCTACGCTGGGTTCTATACTTTACACTGTAACAACACAATTGTCCAATGCTAAGGCTTATCGCCAACTGGAGCTATAGAAAAGAGGCTACAGAACAAGCCAACAGCCACATTCATAGGGCAGTACGAAAGTGTTCCTGATTTTACAGGTACACAGACATCCTACCGCACCTCACTTGATGCACCAAATCAGCCATTCTTTATCCAGTTAAAATGTCTAGGGGTATGTGCAACTGTGGTTAAAAATCAGCGATTAGCATACCCAAAATTTAGCAGCTTACCAATGAACGGCTTCAGCCGAGTATGGCATACCTGAAGAAGCTTGTGGAATTTATTCTTCACTGAACAGGGTTCATTATTAAGGCTAGAGGCGATGTTACACGGTATCAGTTTGTTATCTCCTGGTGTGACTAACTTTTTGTCCAGTGTGTTTATGCTAGTTTCAGGGAAGCGATAAAATTATTTGACAGTCTTCCGCATGAATACATATTTCAAGATCACTAATTCCATCAATAAATTACATGGAACCAAGATTAAACCAAGTATCATTTTAGAAAAAGTACTTTACGGTATGAAATATGTTTCAAATTCTGTAAAGATCATTGCTGTCTTTACTTCACTGAAATGAAACTGTCTGCTTGCCGACGTTTTGGCACAGATTACATGATCAGTCATATAGACACATTATCTCATTGTATGATAGGCCTGTTTCACTTGATGGTGTGGGAAAATTTCAGTTATATTACATCACAGTCAGACAGGGATTCCGAAATCACAATATAATAGTGATAAAGAGTAGACTGAAGTTTAAGACATTCGTCAGGAATAATCAATACGCAAAGAAGTGGGATACGGAAGTACTACGCAATGACGAGGTACGGTTGAAGTCCTCTAAGATACAGCAATAAGGAATAGCTCAGTAGCCAGAACAGTTGAAGAGGAATGGACATTTCAAAAAGGGCCATCACAGAAGTTGGGAAGGAAAACATAGGTACAAAGAAGGAACTGCAAAGAAACCATGGGTAACAACAAATACTTCAATTGATCGATGAAAGGAGGAAGTACAAAAATGTTCTGAGGAACTCAGAAATAGAGAAATACAAGTCGCTGAGGAATGAAATAAATAGGAAGTGCAGGGAAGCTAAGATGAAATAGCTGCAGGAAAAATGTGAAGAAATTGAAAAAGAAATGATTGTCGGAAGGACAGACGCAGCTTATAGAAAGCCAAAACAACCTTCGGTGACACTGAAAGAAATGGCGATAACATTAAGAGTGCAACGAGAATTCCACTTTTAAATTCAGAAGAGAGAGCGGATATGTGGAAAGAATACATTGAAAGTCTCTATGAGGGGCAAGATTTGTCTGAATGTGATAGGAGAAGAAACAGTATTCGATTTAGAAGAGATAGAGGATCCAGTACTAGAATCAAACAGAGCTTTGGAAGACTTAAGATCAAGTAAAACAGTAGGGATAGATAACATTCCACCAGAATTTCTAAAATCATTGGGGAAAGTGGCAACAAAACAAATATTCAAGTTGATGTGTTGAATGCATGACTGCGAAATACCAACTGACTTTCGGAAAAGCATCATCCACACAATTCCGAAGACGGCAAGAGCTGACAAGTGCGAGAATTATCGTACAATCAGCTTAACAGCTCATGAATCCAAGTTGCTGCTAAGAATAATATACAGAAGAATGGAAAAGAAAATTGAGGATGCACAAGATGCTTTAGGAAAGGTAAAAGCACTAGAGAGGCAATTCTGACGTTGCGGTTAATAATGGAAGCAAGACTGAAGAAAAATCTAGACACGTTCGTAGGATTTGTCGACCGGGAAAAAGAGTTCGACAATGTAAAATGGTGCAAGATGTTCGAAATTCTGAGAAAAGTAGGGGTAAGCTATAGGGAGAGACGGGTCACATGCAATATGTACAACAACCAAGAGGGAATAATAAGAGTGGACGATCAAGAACGAAGTGCTCGTATTAAGAAGGGTGTAAGACAAGGCCCCTACTCTTCAATCTGTACATCGAGGAAGCAATGATGGAAATAAAAGAAAGGTTCAGGAGTAAAATTAAAATTCAAGGTGAAAGGATACAAAAGATACGATTCGCTGATGACACTGCTATCTTGAGTGAAAGTGAAGAAGAATTACATGAGCTGCTGAATGGAATGAACAGTCTAATGAGTACACAGTATGGTTTGAGAGTAAATCGGAGAAAGACGAAGGTAATGAAAGTAGTAGAAATGAGAACAGCGTGAAACTTAACATCAGGATTGATGGTCACGAAGTAGATGAAGTTAAGGAATTCTGCTATCTAGGCAGTAAAATAACCAATGACGGACGGAGGAAGGAGGACATCAAAAGCAGACTAGCTATGGCCAAAAAGCCATTCCTGGCCAAGAGAAGTCTACTAACATGAAATATCAGCCTTAATTTGAGGAAGAAATGTCTGAGAATGTACGTCTGGATGACAACATTGTATGGTAGTGAAACATGGACTGTGGGAAAACCGGGACAGAAGAGAATCGAAGTATTTAAAATGTGGTGCTATAGGTGGACTGTTAAGATAAGGAATGAGGAGGTTCTGCGCAGAATCGGAGAGGAAAGGAATGTGTGGAAAACACTGATAAGTAGAAGGGACAGGATGAGCTATCCATTCATTCTTCTGAGTGAAACCAGCCTGCAGTACTTTCGTTAGTTGAATTAAAACAGTGCTACATTATACTGCCGGAGGGTACCCCAACCGTCAGGGGTAAGTGAAGAAATCTCTGTGATGCATTTCAAGTTAAAATAAGCATTATACTTGTTAATTTAATTATGTATGTTTTATCTCTTAAAACTGTTTCATACATTGTTGTGGATTAAGTGGATCCAGGCACCATTATCTAATTATGCTAATGTATCGCTGGAGAAGCACTGCCGTCACTTAAATTGTCGACCCCACCTAAACAAAATTTTCGAAAACCTGTAATATCTTGGTCAGATCGGATTATTTTCCCTGACACACACAGTCTTTAGACTGTAGACTAAGTTGACCGATGGCAACGATGTAGCACCACGAGCGGGGACATGAAAGGGGGAATGTTTGTTCACATGCGTTTCAGTGCTGACAATGCTAGCGGGTGCGCGCTTCCTTCCGATCAGGAGACATAAATTCCACATGAGAGTAACAAGGGTTTGTGAAAGCCCATTAAAGAGATGTTCACGGTAAAATGTAGTATTCAATCACAATAAGCAAATTAACGTAAATTAACTCAGTTTTAATTCTGCTCAGTACGGCAAATGACGTTTAAAATATTCAATTCCCTGGCGGGCGGGGCAGCATTGCGGTGCAAGCGATCGCCGATTGTCGGCAGCTTCTCATTGTCTCAATAAATACAGGCTGTTCCAAAATTATCTTCAGAATTTGAATACATATATTTCAGAAATGGGGAGAGATACAATCGTGCTGTTTGCAGCATGATGCTCATGCATACCAAAGGTTCTAGTAGCCACTTAACAGAGTTCAGTGCATTAGGGTGACAATATTTTCAAGACCAAAATTCGGGACCATTAAAAAATCTTGATATTGTAAGAAAAGTCTTAATTGTACGTTATAGAGACAAACGATCACGCTAATTTTATTACAAAAACTACCTTCTAAGATTAAGGACAGACATACAGTGCTGTAAATTTCCTTCATTATATCTGTATTCTTCAACAGCATATGAAAACATTCAACTCAAGTTTCATCATAATTCACTCTATTCTCTAACACTACTTTCGGAGTTTCAATAAGAAACTGTTTTTGTCATAGCTCCATACGTTACTAACTTCGGAAAATAGCCTTTCAGTACCAGCACAGTGGCAGGTGAAATGAAGAACCAATATGGGAAATATCGTTTAATAGTTGTTAAATCCAGAACTAATGGCTCTTCCGAATGACTTTTGAAGAAATTCGGGACAAAGCTATAAAAAAAAGGGGAAGGGGGCGGATCTTAAATGTGTGCGTCATGTATAGCACACCGGATATTTAAGTGATACTCTAGTACCATGCCCGGTGTAACATTTCCTCTTTAACGTGTGCTGCTGCCGCTATGATGCGAGCTCAAATTTCCTGCAGGTCCCACCCAAAGGAAAAAAGGTAATGGTGTTTCGCAGGACCTGAGTGTTAGATCTAGTCTGTACCAACCATTCAATCTGTACCAACCATTCCACATATTGTGCCAACCGCTTTGGGGGGGGGGGGGGGGGGGCTGTGGCTTTGCACCTCTGTTGCATTTTATTTAATTTTGACTATCTGACTCTGTCAGGTATGGCCGCAGCTTTCGTATTTTTTGGTGCGTTATGCTGTGACATTTAGTTTTAATTCTGTCCGAAGAAGGTGACTCTTGTGACACCGAAACCTAGGTCACAAATTAATTGTATTCGCGATTGAGGGCTGTGTTTTTTCAAAATTTTGTATTATACAACAGTCGCTGATTGACAGCCATGTTAAAAACCTTACTATCGGCTCAGCTGTTATCAAAGTGCATATATCTCACAAAACACGAGAAAATTAAATGAAGAAGTAACCAGGGTACCTAAGAAACGTATTTTATGCCAAATTTCGAGGGTACAATCTCAAACCATTGTTTGCCGTACTACGCTGCATTATGCCTTTGCTCTATCACTGTACTCCATATTTATCATCGTATTTCTCATTATGCGTAGAACTTAACATTATATATAGTTCCAAGATCCACTTATTTTTGAATAAATCTACTTATTTGTACACGATGTTGATGTCAGTGATAGGCCAGCTAATCCATCACAGAATGACGTGATGTTTATTAGCCGCATGTAATTAAAACACTTCGGCGACTTGTGCGTTGACGATGATAAATTGATGCTTAGGACAACATGCCATCCAGCCCCAGAACGGGGCCGGCAGTCGCACCCGAGCCCCCTGCATGACTACTCGGCTACTTGGGTGGATGCAGTGAATCAGTTTAGCTCTACTAGCCACGAGCCATATTAATACTCATGCTTGCATTGCCTCATCTAAGGTCCTCAGCCTGGAAGCCGGGTGGACAGCGAGAGTATCAACCGTCGGGTTTCCTCTCACAACTCAACCCCAAGAAGCGTGCCTCGTGAAAGATGCTAATTGAGGTGTGAATGGCGTGGAATTGTGTTTATTATAGTGACAGCAACGCGCATATGAGAATGCAGCATAAACGAGAAAAATGGCAATCACTGAAACGTTTGCGAAAAGGACGCAATGGGGTAGAGGAGCCATAGTGCTAACTGATTGTTGATACAACACTCAACAATGGAGGTTACATTCAGAAAATCATTCGGCTCGTTTCATTCACGTGACTGAAACGCCAAAGAAATGCCCTTTCCACAATATAATTTCCACATGTACACTCTTCCCGTTATTCAACGTGTTTCTAAGATAAGCTTCCACATCCAGAGTGATAATCAGACCTGTTCCCTAGTGTAGACATATCTTATCTGACGGGACTGCGTCTGATCTGGTTTGTAATATCGTGAAAATTCACTTACCAGAAGAAGCAACGTATGCAAGTAATTTGGAAGAGTATCTCCTACATGAGACGTGACGCCTCTGTGATGATCTTGAAGTAAGATTACTGGAATGTCTAGTGAATTCTATAGAAATCGTCGTCGAAGACTATCTCTAAACAAAACTCTTTCGCTGTGGCTATTCGTGTTTTTCGACACTAGAATTTCATAGCGTACATCTAGGACAATTTTTCAAAGCAAGTAAGGGATATAAACAACGTAAGAAAGGTGGTCATCTAAAAGCTGAGAATAAATTATCAATGAAAGCACAGAGCATATTTTACTCCTACCTCTAGTGACAACGAAAATAAAAACCTTTACCACAGAAAGTAAAAATAAACAACATGATTTTCTAATAAAAACGAAACTTGTCTTGTACACTTAGGACAGAAAAAAATAAAGATAATCACGTGTGCCGAAATTTATCCCAAATGTTTGTAAATGTTAGAGCACTCTGCTTCTGTTTTCAAGACCCTAGATTGTCGTTAATAAAAGAAAATTATTCCATAATACGACAATAGGTGTTTCAAACTCTAGACAGATTATTAATGACGCTGAAAAACTCTCGCTTGTTGTAGTAGAGTATTAATGATGCTGAAAAACACTCTCTTCGTGTCGTAGACTGCACACAGAATAACGTGTCCAGTAGATATACAGTCAGCAGGTCTCACGTAGGGTGGATGGTGGTTGTGGGGGTTGTGGGCAGGCGCAGCAGGCGAAATGCCGAGCACTAGAGGGAAGGAGCCGTTCTAAACTGGAGCCCACACTGACATACTTTGTAAGTATTAAGTGGAGCCCCAGCATGCCCATAATCGCGTGGTGACCGTAGAAAAAGATCTACTGCCACCTCTGCTTTGGTTGGAGTCTAAGAAGAATTTCTCCGGTAATGCAACAAAAGCAACGATTTATTGTGGCCCAGCTTGTTAATCATTTGTAACTTTCAGAGAAGCGTCATGAGTGGCGAATTGTAACCTACGTTTCTCTTATTGCCATGTTTAAGTCTGCATCTTTTGCCAAAACACAGCGGAGTTTACAGAATGTCACCTCACTGACATGTTGTGCAGACGCAGAGAATTCTGAAACAGTTGTTTATTAAGTGAGGAACTGAGGAGAAGTAACATCAATAGCATATGATAAAGTACGTCCCCGTCACCAAACTAAAAAAATGTGTGCAATGTTCAAATGTGTGTGAAATCTTAAGGGACTTACCTGCTAAGGTCATCAGTCCATAAGCTTACACACTACTTAACCTAAATTATCCTAAGGACAAACACACGCACCTATGCCCGAGGGAGAACTCGAACCTTCGCCAGGACCAGCCGCACAGTCAATGACTGCAGCGCCCAAGACCGCTCGGCTAATCTCGCGCGGCTAAATGTGTAATATCTTCACCTAATTTGTTCCAAAATCCACAGCATTTCTCGTTTCACCGCTTATTGATGGCCTTTACAAATTACGTTCTTTCATCGAAAAAGTCTGTCGTTAGTGCAATAACACAGTAGATAATGAAGTTATGCATAGTAACCAAATGGCAAAAGACTCTTTTTCTTCGCGTGGTGCCATTTGCCAAAAAGTCATTTCGATACCTCAATGTTATGCATATTGCACTCTGGCTTCAGGCTGGCACGCTCGATCGCAAACGAGTGTACTATATCAGATCAATTTTCTCTAGATTCTTGACAGATTCAGACTTCCACCAGTCTATAAAAAAATTCAATACGTCAGCTAAATTCCATATGCAGCAACGTACACTACTGGCCATTAAAATTGCTACACCACGAAGATGACGTGCTACAGGCGCGAAATTTAACCGACAGGAAGAAGATGCTGTGATACGCAAATGATTAGCTTTACAGAGCATTCACACAAGGTTGGCGCCGGTGGCGACACCTACAACGTGCTGACATGAGGAAAGTTTCCAACCGATTTCTCATACACAAACAGCAGTTGACGGCGTTGCCTTGTGGAACGTTGTTGTGATGCCTCGTGTAAGGAGGAGAAATGCGTACCGTCACGTTTCCGACTTTGATAAAGGTCGGATTGTAGCCTATCGCGATTGCGGTTTATCGTACAGCGACATAGCTGCTCGCGTTGGTCGAGATCCAATGACTGTTAGCAGAATATGGAATCGGTGGGTTCAGGAGGGTAATACGGAACGCCGTGGTGGATCCCAACGGCCTCGTATCACTTAGGAGTCGAGATGACAGGCATCTTATCCGCATGGCTGTAACGGATCCTGCACCCATGTCTCAACCCCTGAGTCAAGAGATGGGGACATTTGCAAGACAACAACCATCTGCGCGAACAGTTCGACGACGTTTGCAGCAGCATGGACTATCAGCTCGGAGACCATGGCTGTGGTTACCCTTGACGCTGCATCATAGACAGGAGCGCTTGCGATGGTGTACTCAAAGACGAACCTGGGTGCACGAATGGCAAAACGTCATTTTTTCGGATGAATCCAGGTTCTGTTTACAGCATCATGATGGTTGCATCCTTGTTTGGCGACATCGCACATTGGAAGCGTGTATTCGTCATCGCCATACTGGTGTATCACCCGGCGTGATGGTGTGGGGTGCAACGTCTCGGACACCTCTTGTTCGCATTGACGGCACTTTGAACAGTGGACGTTACATTTCGGATGTGTTACGACCCGTAGCTCTACCCTTCATTCGATCCCTACGAAACCCTACATTTCAGCAGGATAATGCACGACAGCATGTTGCAGGTCCTGTACGGGCGGCGTTTCTGGATACAGAAAATGTTCGATGGCTGTCCTGACCAGGACATTCTCCAGATCTCTCACCAACTGAAGACGTCTGGTCAATGGTGGCCGAGCAACTGGCTCGTTACAATACGCCAGTCACTACTCTTGATGAACTGTGGTACACCAACTGAAGACGTCTGGTCAATGGTGGCCGAGCAACTGGCTCGTTACAATACGCCAGTCACTACTCTTGATGAACTGTGGTATCGTATTGAAGCTGCATGGGCAGTTGTACCTGTACACACTATCCCAGCTCTGTTTGATTCAACGCCCAGGCCTATCAAGGCCGTTATTACGGCCAGAGGTGGTTGTTCCGGGTACTGATTTCTCAGGGTCCCAAATTGCACCCAAATTGCTTGAAAATGTAATCACATGTCAGTTCTAGTATTACATATTTGTCCAATGAATACCCGTTTATCATCTGCATTTCTTCTTGGTGTAGCAATTTTAATGGCCAGTAGTGTATTATGTAATACACATCAAACGCAAGACCACAGAGACCCCTATTATTCATTGCAATTTCGGGCAGTGTCTTACATTGATATACTACTATAACTATGACCGTTAACGAAATAAAGGGCACGTCCTCACGAGGCTGACTAGTAAAACTGTGAGTAACGCAAAAATGTAACTTTGTTACTGAGTAGTTTCTCTAAAATCGTCAGAGGAAGATTGCAGGGCGTGCGCCTCGATTCTGCCGTCGTCGATCGGCCGAAATCGGTAAAACAATGTCGGCCTCCCCTTCTGAACAAACGAATGAACACGTCCAGCGCTTCGGACGAAAATTTATCACCGCGCCTCGATCACCGTATCCTGTGCGGACTCTACAGTTAGTTGCCGGAAACTTCGATGCTTAAACCGGGCACGTGATGTAGCGGGTGTCCACGCGGTGTAACTGGGTCGTAACGCGCTCGCCGCCTCACCTCTGCGACGCCCAGCACAGTGAGGACGTTGCCGGATCCCGTGCAGGCGAGGTTGAGTTGGTCGCCCTCCTGCAGCGTCAGCAGCTCGCTGGACACTTCCGGCTCCCAGAAGCCCTTCGCGTCGGCGCTGCCGCCCGGCAGCAGGAACAGTGGCTGCGGATCCGGGAACGCTGACTCGTCATTAATGTCCACCGAGCAGCCTCCAGCTCGTCCTGGGGCATCGGCGGGGCGCGTCATTGAAAGGAAAATGCAAAAAATCAAAAATCAAAAAGAAATTGAACCTAAAAAGGTTTCTGTACTCCAGTCGGTAAAATGGTACCCTAGTAATATTACTTTGTTGTTTGTCCATCTGTCTGCTTTCTGTCTCTCCGATTGTTAAGACCCCTCTTTCCCAGAAAAGGATACAGGTATCTCACATACACATCTACGTCCTTTGGCAGTATGAAGTTAAGCTTCTAAGTGAATTCATTCAAAAGATACTGCCATGTATGTCACATGTTTCGGTACTCACAAATTTAGTCGTCAGTTTTAAATTTAATTTTCCAAGTCAGCTGCTAATAACTTTATTATATTTCATACAATCGGCCTATTTCGGCAATATTGGTACTTCGAAGTACATCTGCGAATATTACAGTTGCGATATTTGTACGTAGTGTGAACAGCACATGTACACTTACATCTGGCTGGGCGTCACTGATGAAGCCTTTGGTCAGGTTTCCTGTTTTTGTAATGGTAAAAGAAAGTCACGTTATATTTGACAGTTGTCAATGACGCTGTGTGTTTACAAAGTGATTATAACCAGTCAGTGGTACGTATCCAAAGGCCACTCCCCCGTGGACCTAGAATCATGAGCTTGATAGGAAACAAGTTTTCACAGCACAGGATAAGGAAAATATCCGAAAATGTGTAATTAATCACATAAAAAATATCAATATTTCGAACATGGATGACATGCCAGAGAGCTTCATTATTTGGTGTTCTTACAATGTGAAATTATGTTACACGTTTTTACTGAATAAGACAGATTTACATCTGTCGAAATCATGGTAAGAGGTTTAATAAAACCACCTTATGTTGCAATTCCTCGGCTACTCTGGATTTATTTATGACAAAAAAATTTTCTTTTTGTCATTTGTTGTGCACCTATCTGTCTTTCCTCCCTTTCTTAGAAACAAGTAGAGATATTACGTTGCAATTTATGTCAGATGCTGTGATAAGGTCTATGTTTCCTTGGTATTGCCAAAACTTTAAGGTTCTAAATCAATGCAAACAGAAGATGCAGCGGTCTGTAAAGACCCCTTCTTCTCAGGAACAGATAGAAGTTGAAATTTATGTCTAATACTAAGTTCTATGGCCCTTGGCGGGGCAAATAATTTAAACTTCTGTCAGTAGAAGCCGGCCTGAGTGACCGAGCGGTTCTAGGCGCTTCAGTCTGGAACCGCGCGACCGCTACGGTCGCAGGTTCGAATCCTGCTTCGGGCATGGATGTGTGTGATGTCCTTAGGTTAGTTAGGTTTAAGTAGTTCTAAGTTCTAGGGGACTGATGACCTCAGATGTTAAGTCCCGTAGTGCTCATAGCCTTTTGAACCATTTTGTCAGTAGAATAACAGGATATGGCCATATTTGTCACTTATCAAAACATATGGTTCAAATGGCTCTGAGCACTATGGGACTCAACTGCTGAGGTCATTAGTAACCTAGAACTTAGAACTAGCTAAACCTAACTAACCTAAGGACATCACAAACATCCATGCCCGAGGCAGGATTCGAACCTGCGACCGTAGCGGTCTTGCGGTTCCAGACTGCAGCGCCTTTAACCGCACGGCCACTTCGGCCGGCATCAAAACATATAGAGAAACTATCTATATGTATGTGGGGCCGGGTGGCCTAGTGATAAAGCGTGTGTGAGGATACCGAGAAGTCTCGTGATAGAATTTCGGTCGTACCACAGACTTTTCGGTATTCGCTTTAATCTAGCCTTCACCTCTCAACGTTGTGAGGAGTCACCGGAAACAACAGGCGGTTCGGACTACGTGTTAAGCTGTAGGTACCCTTTTCTCAGTTGGGTAATTGCTGTAAGTTACGGACACACAATTCATTTTTTTTAGGGGAGGGGGTTATGTACACTCTCACTCAACCAATATATTGTTGCACATTTCTCATTTTATAAATTTAAATCTTTTTAAAGAATATTCAGAGTTAGAAAACAATAGCACAGTGTGGAAATTTTTATCACATACGTAAGTTATGAGTAAACAAGTTGCATTATGACAAAACTTTGTCAAAACACATAAAATCCTATGTATAACCTAAATTTTGTATGTTATTTCTTTTATGTCTGCCTGGAGTAGCAAACATAAGTTGGAACTGGTAGCAGGACGTGACCGGGGTGTGACGCAAGATCTGATGGCCGAGAAAAGATTAGTCTCAAAGTAAGGCGCCAGCACTCAGGAAGATTACTTATCTTTATTCTCCACACTGAGGCAGACACCGTCTATTGCAAGTTCTAAGCCCAAGGTTGTCATATAAGATCTATACAATGACAAATGGTTCAAATGGCTCTGAGCACTATGCGACTTAACTTCTGAGGTCATCAGTCGCCTAGAACTTAGAACTAATTAAACCTTACTAACCTAAGGATGTGTGTGATGTCCTGCCCGAGGCAGGATTCGAACCTGCGACCGTAGCGGTCGCTCGGCTCCAGACTGTAGCGCCTAGAACTGCACGGCCACTCCGGCCGGCCTATACAATAACACTTCGATATTAACACAGTTAGCGAGCAAGAGCGAGTGGCCGTGGCGTCCAGTCTGTGCTCCCGTAATATCTTGTGGCCATAGAGAAAGCTGCAGGCAAGAACTATTGAATGGCGCGACGTCTTCAGCCGGAGATAACGCCATGAACCCCCGGGCGACCGCGACGTGAAGCTAAGTCCGACCACCGCGCATGTGCGGCCAGGCTGAGCGACGGCAGGGCGCGCTTGATTCGGTTAGGTCTACATCTACATCTACATCCATACTCCGCAAGCCACCTGACGGTGTGTGGCGGAGGGTACCTTGAGTACCTCTTTCGGTTCTCCCTTCTATTCCAGTCTCGTATTGTTCGTGGGAAGAAGGATTGTCGGTACGCCTCTGTGTGGGCTCTAATCTCTCTGATTTTATCCTCATGGTCTCTTCGCGAGATATACGTAGGAGGGAGCAATATACTGCTTGACTCCTTGGTGAAGGTATGTTCTCGAAACTTCAACAAAGGCCCGTACCTAGCTACTGAGCGTCTCTCCTGCAGAGTCTTCCACTGGAGTTTATCTATCATCTCCGTAACGCTTTCGCGATTACTAAGTGATCCTGTAACGAAGCGCGCTGCTCTGCGTTGGATCTTCTCTATCTCTTCTATCAACCCTATCTGGTACGGATCCCACACTGCTGAGCAGTATTCAAGCAGTAGGCGAACAAGTGTACTGTAACCTACTTCCTTTGTTTTCGGATTGCATTTCCTTAGGATTCTTCCAATGAATCTCAGTCTGGCATCTGCTTTATCGACGATCAACTTTATATGATCATTCCATTTTAAATCACTCCTAATGCCTACTCCCAGATAATTTATGGAATTAACTGCTTCCAGTTGCTGACCTGCTATATTGTAGCTAAATGATATGGGATCTTTCTTTCTATGTATTCGCAGCACATTACACTTGTCTACATTGAGATTCAATTGCCATTCCCTGCACCATGCGTCAATTCGCTGCAGATCCTCCTGCATTTCAGTACAATTTTCCATTGTTACAACCTCTCGATATACCACAGCATCATCCGCAAAAAGCCTCAGTGAACTTCCGATGTTATCCACAAGGTCATTTATGTATATTGTGAATAGCAACGGTCCTATGACACTCCCCTGCGGCACACCTGAAATCACTCTTACTTCGGAAGACTTCTCTCCATTGAGAATGACATACTGCGTTCTGTTATCTAGGAACTCTTCAATCCAATCACACAATTGGTCTGATAGTCCATATGCTCTTACTTTGTTTATTAAACGACTGTGGGGAACTGTATCGAACGCCTTGCGGAAGTCAAGAAACACGGCATCTACCTGTGAACCCGTGTCTATGGCCCTCTGAGTCTCGTGGACTAATAGCGCGAGCTGAGTTTCACACGATCGTCTCTTTCGAAACCCACGCTTATTCCTACAGCGTAGATTTCTAGTCTCCAGAAAAGTCATTATACTCGAACATAATACGTGTTTCAAAATTCTACAAGTGATAGACGTTAGAGATATAGGTCTATAGTTCTGATCTGTTCGACGTCCCTTCTTGAAAACGGGGATGACCTGTGTCCTTTTCCAATCCTTTGGAACGCTACGCTCTTCTAGAGACCTACGGTACACCGTTGCAAGTAGGGGGGCAAGTTCCTTCGCGTGCTCTGTGTAAAATCGAACTGGTATCCCATAAGGTCCGCGGACATAGCAATTTCCGTTCCCCTTTGCACAAGATGGGAGCGGGGAGGGTATCGCTGGAAGCTGCCATGTTTTCGCTCTTTAGCCTTCTATTAAAACAATCAAATACACAAAAATTCATTAAAATACATTTATGAGAAGAGAAATATTATTTTAGTCGCAAGGACATGGTGATGTGATTGGTCTTGAGACTTGTAAGGAATATGGCGCTGTGGTCTTCAGAAGCATTTGCATGTAGTGGATGCTTGCACTGGTCATCAGCGGTATAATCATTTTAGTAGCAGAAGACATCTGCCCAGCAGCTACATGTTTCGTGTCTATAAAAGTTTTCGAGGCGTGGCAATGCGATAAAATCTTCATGGGTTTGTTGCCGCGTAACATCGCAGTGAGAGCGCTCACACCAAGGTTTTGTGCGGCAGCAAAGCCGTGAAGACTTTATTGCAGCTAGAATATTTCTTTCAACTGTGTAAATAGGTCGATTTTGTCCACAGACTGGTTTCGGAAATTTATATTTAAATTACGAATGCGGTGCAATATGTGCGGTGCAAGATGAATGAGACAAGCGAAATACTCTCAGACTTCAAGGAGAAAGCAAGAACGCCAATGCCAAACAAAGCAAGTGCTGATAGATGTGAATATTATCGAACTATCAGTTTAAAAATTCATGGTTGCAAAATATCAGCACGAATTCTATACAGAAGAATGCAAAAACTGGTACAAGCTGATCTCGGGGAAGATCAGTTTGAATTCCAGAAGAATATAAGAACACGCGATGCAGTACTGTCCCAACGACTTATTTTAGATGATAGGTTAGGGAAAGGCAAATCTACGTTTTAGCGTTTGTAGACTTAGAAAAGCCTTACAGTGTTGACTTTAATAATCTCTTTGAAATTCTGAAGGTAGGAGAGGTAAGATGCAGATAGCAAAGGTTATTTACAACTTGTACAGAAACCAGATGGCAGTTATAAGAGTCGAGAGGCTTGAAAGGAAAGCAGTGAATGAGACAGGATTGCAGCCTATCTCCGACGTTATTTAATCTGTATATTGAGTAAGTAGCAAAGGAAACCAAGGAAAATTTGGAGAAGGAATTAAAATTCAGGACTTGAAGAGCACGTGAACAGAATGGACACTGTCTTGAAAGGAGGACATAACACGAAAATCAAAAAAATCCGAGTAAAGGTATTGGAATGTAGTCGAATTAAATCAGGGGAATACTGAGGGAATCAGCCTAGGAAACGAAATGCTAAAAGTAGTAGATGAGTTTTGTTATTTGAGTAGCAAAATAACTGATGATGGTCGAAGCAGAGAGGATATAAAATATATACTTGCAATGACAACAAAGGTATTTCTTAAGAAGAGAAATTTGTTAACATCGAGTGCAGAGTTAAATGTTAGGAAGTATTTTCTGAAGTTATTTGTCTGCAATTATATGGAAGTGAAACGTGATTGATAAAAAATTTAAACAAGGAGGGACCGGGAGTTTTTGAAATGTTGTGCTACAGAAACACGGTGAAGATGAGATGGGTAGAGCACGTAAATAGTGAGGAGTATTGAACAGAATTAGGGAGAAAAGAAATTTATGGCACAACTTGAGTACAGAATGGATAAGTTGATAAGACACTCTCTGATACATCAAGGAATCACCAGTTTTGTAGTTGGGGGAGGGGGGCGGAGTGTAGAAGGTAAAAATTATAGAGGGAGACGAATAAGTAAGTTCAAAAAGATGTAGGGTGCAGTAGTTGTTCGGAGATAAAGAGGCTTGCACAGGATAGAGTAGTATCAAACCAGTCTTCGGACTGAAGACCACGATTACAATAACAATGGAAAACCTGCTCTTATGTAAATAACTAAAGATAAAAAATATACATAATTTTCTTCTTAACAACATTTTCCTATTATTGTTGAATAAACGTATGAGTCACAGTTAAAATACTTGAAATGTATCTTAAATTTGGTGATGATATGAGAAATGTTGTGGGATAATTCTTAGGACGGATCAAGAAATGGACTGTAGACTTGTATAAAGATGCGATTGAAGAGAAGCAACGGAGATGGTAAGAGGTGTATAATTCAGGGAAAGGGTGGATAGGATTCTTGATATGGAGAAAGAAAGAAGTAGGGTAGCTTACAACTAACAGCTGGCGTAGATGTCAAGAATGATCTCAGTGGGGAATTGTGTTGAAATTACCCTGGAGTAAGGAAGGACATGGTGACACAGGCGTACCAGCAAGACATGGTTCTCAAGGATGTAGCATACAGTAGTACGTTGGGATTCGATTTGTCGTAAAAAAAAATAGGAATACCGATGAAGGTATTCCACTTGCCTAATATAGGATAGAGGCGGAGGGCAGAGAGCAAGGGACAGTGCATGGCGCTCAAGGATTTGGAGCAGATGGGAAAAGCTTAAGAGTGATATGCACAAATGCAACACCTGCATAGCGCAGACAGGATGGATGAGCTCATTGTAGGTGTGATAGTTCCTACATCTGGCCGGATAGTAGTTTTAGTCTACAGTCGGTTTTCTTTTGTAAGGTGGGGAGTCTCAGTAACCTTTGGGTGGAGTATTAATTCAAGCTATTTCATTGTTTTAATTAGGTAAATTCGATGTTTGTAGACTGTAAGGTAGAGGTCTAGAGGACAGAGAGTTTGGAAAGGTAACAACCCTAAAACGGATAAAAAATGGTTCAAATGGCTCTGAGCACTATGGGACTTAACTTCTGAGGTCATCAGTCCCCTAGAACTTCGAACTACTTACTCTTAACTAACCTAAGGGCATCACACACATCGATGCCCCAGGCAGGATTCTAACCTGCGACCGTAGCGGTCGCGCGGTTCCGGATTGTAGCGCCTAGAACCGCTTGGCCACCCCGGCCGGCAAAACGGATAAAAGTTATATAATCAAGTGAGTGGATGGTAGTGCACGTGAGCATGATATGCTTATCTTCTGATAACATTTTGAAGAATAATAAGCAATAATCAGTAATACAATCGGTATATATAAAATATACCAAATAGTCTTGGAAGCAACACAGTACTTAATCTACTGCCATTATTGTGAAACTTTCGTCCATTTTAGGGTTCTATATATGACCTTGTGTGCTTTTCACAAAGCCTTGCCAAGATGGAACTTGTTTGTAACAATTCATGTGATATCAACTCCCACACTATTGTTTACAAACTTCGTAGATTTTTAAAGTTTGTAAAAAATTATTTTTATTTTAGGTGTTTCAAGAAGGTTTACTGGCCGAAATGGCCAGTAACAGCAAATGATAGAAACTTACAAAGTCAGCCACGTAGTGAACAATCTTATCTTTCGATATTGATGACTTCTGTGTCTCACTGTAATGCCCTGCCATAGCAGAGATAATGAACTCTATCTAGATGCACATATAAAGACGCAGAACAAGTATATCTATCGCTGAATAATCGTCTTGAGGCCGAAAGCAAACTGTGTAAGAATATCACATAATACTTGATAAATAAATAAATGTGTGACAAGGGTCTCCCGTCGGATAGACCGTTCGCCGGGTGCAAGTCCTTCGATGTGACGCCACTGCGGCAACTCTTGCGCGTCGATGGGGATGAAATGATGATGATTAGGACAACACAACACCCTGTCCCTGAGCTGAGAAAATCTCCGACCCCCGGCAATCGAACCCGGGCCCTTGGGATTGACATTCTGTCGCACTGACCACTCAGCTACCAGAGTCGGACAATACTGGATAGATCACAAGACTGTGAAGGTGAAGATGTTTTAATTACAATCACCATATTTTAGGTTAAGCCTATGGCTTCACAAATTAAATGAAAAGTAGTACAGATAGCCCAGAGTCATTACTATTATGTACTTATTCCATCCCGCATTTCGAGTGCTTTACTTAAGAAATTGAATACATGGAACAGAGTTTTCGCCAGGGATTTTTTCAGTCAGCGCGAGAGCTTCACAGGAATGAACAGCCAGCTGTATGGGTAATTGTTGCATTGTGCATTAAAATTCCGAGAGCAAGATGAGCCAAGAAATGCGTAACTTCCTCCCACAATCTTCTTTTTCAGTGACCACTTCTGCAGAAAGAGAAGTCGGACTTACACGAAGATGCATCGTTAGCCACTCTTCGGCATCGTCGAAAAGAAGTGGTCAGTGTGTGGAGATTAGAACTGGTTAAGTTAAACACTGCGTAGTGATTCGTATATTTCCAGAATACAAATGTACATATTAGGCAAGAGTGCGAGAAAGAAAGAAAGAAAGAAAGTCACGCAGGCATAAATATAAGCTGTGTTTTGTTGAAAAAAGTTGATTATTCTCGAATGAGCATTTAAACACAGTGCTCAAGCTAGATATGTACCTTTAATGTGTGGTTACAAGGTGTCTCCTGTGTAAGAGACTGTGCTTAAGTACGAGGGCGCGATCGTTTAAGCACGCCAGTGACGTAGCCAATAAATTAAAAAATATGTATAGAACGCTACAGTGAAAGCTGGAAAAGAAAGCAAGGAAAGGTGCAAGTGCAGACGGACTTTCCAATAGAGAGATTTGTAAAAAAATTAAAACTATAACTGAAACGTTTCAGCGAATATAACGAAAAAGGGAAAGGCCGCCTCGAATTAATATCAGAGAAACAAGTTTGCTAGCATTTCAGAAATACACTGAAGGAACTGGAAAGTCTTACGCCGTGGATACACTCGCTTAACACTACCAAACTGTTACACCAGAATTTCCATTTCTGTGAAGTATGTTAATTACTGTTTCGTCCTTAAGCCAGCTTATTTTCAACATAGAAAAAAGTCCATGGTTACAGATGAAGAGTGATGAGTGTACGTGATGGCTGGCAGGTGTGGCTTAACGTCCCTGGAACTGCGCAGGTGGAGGTCGCAACACAGCGTACCCATAGGACGTGATCGTGCAGCTTATCGCCACAGTTCAGACATCGAGAAACGCCGAATCATTGGCGTGAAGAACACGGATGCACCGTACCGATAGATCACACAGGGATTCTGCTTCAGTGCAGTGAATGCACAACGACTGGTGACGAGGTGGACTGAGAACTTTGTGGCGAGGAGAGTAGGTTCCTCCAGAACAGCTACACCACTGGAAGAGCGTAGAACTGTTCGACTGGCTTGGGTGAATGACGGATGACAACAGCTGGAATCAGGGCAGAGGTTACAGGCAGTGTGTTCACAACTAACCGTCGGGAACAGATTGCTGGGAGCTGGTCTGAAATCTCGAGTTACCATCTATCGTTTACGGCTGATTCCATACAGCACACAACAGACACCTCATGGTGTACAGCCAGGGTCAGATGTAATATTGCTTGACAACACAGAATGCTACTCAGTCTTGATTAACTGACATAACAGATGTCTCAGGCATGGCAAGGAATTTCTCAAGATCACATTCAGAGGCTGAGTGTATATAAGAGTGTATCCGTGCCTAGAAAGGAGGGGTAGGGACGGTTCACATCTCGCACTGATGATGATGGAAATTAGTTTCGAATGGCATGAAAGTTCATTTTATACCTCTTATGTTTTGAACAAAAAAATGGTCAGGAGAGAGTAGGACTTTGCGCTGTGAGGATTCCATACGAACTTAATTATGTATATACACAGTACGTTCATCCCAGAAGTCGAGAATCTCGACAAATTTTTGCTTGTTATCGACATTAATACTGGCAAGGTATCGGTCCTGGGAATGCCTAGACTTCCCAGAATGTTTTAAGTTTTATGTCGGATAACGAATAACAAAAGAAATATTTTTTCGTGTGATATAGTTTAAAATTAACCATTTTCTGATTTTTTTCCCGTTTATTTCACTGTGAAGCCCAGCTTCTTGCTAAATTTCATGGTTTTAGGTCAATGAGAATTATCCTATAGGTTTTGATGAGTGAGTATGCGAGTATTAAAATATATGACATAAATGGCCTTGTTTTTCGATCGCGTTGACACAGAATCTTAAATTTTTATACCGCCAAGGGGCATTAATTTAAACTTGATGCACCTACCCGTTCCTGGGTAAAAGAAGTCTCAACACATGGACAGACAGAGAGTCGGACAACAAATGACAAAGAAATATTTTTTTCGTGCGATATAATTACAGATTAACAGTTCTCGGATTTTTTTCCTTTACTGGTACTGGGAAACCTTGGTTCTTGCTAAGTTTCATGGCTCTAGGCCAACGTAAAGTACCCTATAGTTTTTGATGAGTGAATTTGCAAGGATCAAAATATGTCACATAAATGGCATTGACTTAGCTTACATTCATTGCACCGCCAAGGGGCCATTCATGTTAGTAAGTGACATAAATTTCAGCTTGGTACGTCTACCGGTTCCTCATGGAAACGGATTTTAACAGACAGACGGACGGGCAGACAGACAGTTGGAAAGCAAACAAAAACAAAAATTTCGTGTGATATACTTACAAATTAAAATTATCGCATTTTTTCCTTTATTTACAGTGTAAAACCTTGATTCTTGCCAAATTCCATACACTTAGCTCAACGGGAAGTGCATTAAGAAATAAAAAATAAACTTTTGAAGGCCTTCATGATGGTGACAAAGTTCATGCGACCGGAATACGTAATAAGAACAACACCTCACAGTGAATACAATGACGACGTGTGGCTGATATTTTCAAATGAATAACTATGGAAAATTCTGAAACCAGAAAACATAACACCATAGCGCGATGAATAAGTACAGGATCTTAGACACCTCAAAGATGATGAGATAATCTTCTGGTTTAACGATCAAATTCAAGATTAAAGCCTTAGAGAACAGTACCTGCTGCGGGCGGTAATGCGGCCGCCTCTGCCTGCTGGAGGGTGGCCAGCGCCACCACCACAAGGGCACACAGCTGGACGTCACGACCCCGGCTCCACATCATCTCAACCTACCCTTTGGCAGCCGCTAGTGTCCTTTATAGCAAATCTCTCTTATCTTCCGCGGCAGCCGTTATCGTAGCGATTTGTTAGTCTCATACTTCTCGAGTACATCGGAAAATCTAAATGTCACGTACGTATGCAAAGTCTTCGTAATCAAGATTTCAAGTGGCTGCACTTAAGCGTATTTAATTAAGCGGCACTGTACGAAATCTTGCGTTGTTTCGATATTTGTCCTTCGACTAGTAGGCATGATATTCTTGCGCGTTTCTAAGTCTGCATCTGTAAAGCACTACACTCCACTCAGATGGTTGTAGAGCTCTGAACCCCTGACGGTAATTAGAGAAAAAGGAAATCCTGTTAATCGGACGATTTACACTTCTCCACCGAGGTATCAGTGAGTTACGAGGATAAGTAGAGAGTATCTAGACTTCGCTACTCGTTTCTCTCGAAATGGTTCAACAGAGGTTCGGTCAACATTTTTTTCGTTGATTACATGTCATCCCGGCAGTTCGATTCTGGAATTCATGCACAGTACAAATTTACAATGTGTTTTCCACACACCAGTTTCTTTAGCCGCAGAAAAACGTGAAAAGCAAAGGGTGTCAATTAAGATGAATAGAGTAGATGTTCCTAGAGTACGCGCTTCAAATACTTAAGGACTGCTAAAATATGTTCGTAACCAAGTGAACTGGAGAGTGGAAGGTAAAACTCCCCGTTCTGCCCTAGACGAGTGCATCGGGCACGATCGACCGCCGTGTCATCCTCTGCCAATGGGATCATTTGATGTGGTACAGAGGGTCTGCACGCAACTCCCGGGCACGCTGTCGGGTTTAGTGACCTTGGAACCGCTAGTAATTGGTCAAGTAGCGCCTGAATTCGCCTCACGAGGCTGAGTGCACGCCGTACCAGTCCTGCCACCGAGGAAAAATTTCTGGCAGTATCGGGACTCGAACCTGGGTCGTCGGCACGGCAGTCAACCGCCCTAATAAATCAGCTACGGAGGTGGACTCTTGCGTGCTAGTCACCAACTCTTTGTTTACCCTTCGTGCACTATGGTACTTAACTTCTGAGGTCATCAGTCCCCTAGAACTTAGAACTACTTAAACTTAACTAACCTAAGGACATCACACACATCCATGCCTGAGGCAGGATTCGAACCTGCGACCGTAGCGGACGCGCGGTTCCACACTGTAGCGCCTAGAACCGCTCGGCCAACACGGCCGGCTTACCCTTCTCAAGGGCATCAGTAAGTACACTGCTCGCTTTTTTTTTTAACTCTAGGAAACACATATCGTAAACTTTCAGACTTTGTCTTCTTTGGTGCAGGACCGAAGATTTCCAGACACTGATTTGATTTCTGTTTCACGGCGTGGGGTTCATTCACAGTAAAAAATTGCTGCATAAAGTCATACGAATTTCTTTTAAATCATTTCAGACACTGACGATGAGTTATTTTTCACATTTATTTGTCCAGCATTCAACGAATAAGCCCAAGCTCTCTCGTTTTTTGCCTGAAGGAAGGACATACACCGACGAGCATAAACAGTGTGACCGTCTGCTCAGATCGCGTTGGTCCGCCTTTGGAACTCAGTGCAGCAGCCGTTCTGTGTGACATGGATTCGATAAGTCGTCGCTAAATCTCAGGAGGTATGAGACGCCAGATGTTTATGCACTGGTCGAGTATTTCTCTTAAGTTACGGGCTTGTGGTTTGTGAACGTGCAGCTTGGCCCCTCTAGCGTTCCAGCTGTTATCCATTGGGTCAAGGTCATTAATACTGACGCTGAAAGTTGTTTTGCAATTTCTACGTGTTTTGACATTTGATGATGGCAGTAGCCGAAACGGAGTAATAAATATACAAATTTATTAAGCAATTTAGGAAGCCTTATTCATAAAAAATCACAATCATCGCGGACTCATACAGAAAAATTCACTTCCTTCGTCTTATGAGCAGGAATTGAAAAACATAAACAGGAGCACACAGAAAAAGAGGAATACGAACATGCTCAACAAAGGATCGTATCCCAGAACCCAGTCCTAAAATGTACCTAAACAAAGCCGTCATTTTTTTACGCTAGACAAGCAATACAAGAAATACAAAATACAAACATTAAGTAGACTCTGCTGGAAACAGTGCATAAGGACAGTAAAACAGTGAAAGCCCAAGCAGTGACAGATGAAAGTTCTCACTAAGCACGGTTGAACGAAACGTAACCTTTCCGACTGAATACGTCAGACCCAGCAGCGGTTTCGCTGTATTTCACAAACTTACTGGCTTAAATAGGCCGGTCCTGACACAGCCGTCTGCACTACAGGGTAACACAGGTCACATTAAACCATCGGTTCCCAACACTTCTGAGACGATTACCCCAAAGTGTAATCACGTATTGGCTGGTACCCTCCCCTCCCCTTCACCTCCTTCGCCCCGATCGCCATCAAAATTAGCTCCTTACTAAACTTCTGAATGAAAAACAACTTTTTTTTTAAACTCTTCTGTTCCAAAAAGATGAAAGATAAATGATTATTTAGCTTTTGTATGTGTTTTATTAGAACACGAACTAGTGAGTCAATGAAATAACTGGTACTGATTATTTCTAGCAACATTTTCTTATGGAAGACGAAGCAATTCTAAGTGGATTGTGAGTGCTATCTACGACACTTTCTCAGAGAAGAAAGGTAACTACACTTCTGGCCATTAAAATTGCTACACCACGAAGATGACGTGCAACAGATGCTAAATTTAACCGACAGGAATAGCTTTTCAGAGCATTCACACAAGGTTGGCGCCGGTGGTGACACCAACAACCTACTGACATGAGGAAAGTTTCCAACCGGTTTCTCATACACAAACAGCAGTTGACCGACGTTGGCTGGTGAAATGTTGTTGTGATGTCTTGTGTAAGGAGGAGAAATGGGTACCATCACGTTTCCGACATTGGTAAAGGTCGGATTGTAGCCTATCGCGATTGCGGTTTATCGTATCGCGACATTGCTGCTCGCGTTGTTCGAAATCCAATGACTGTTAGCAGAATATGGAATCGGTGGGTTCAGGAGGGTAATACGGAATGCCGTGCTGGATCCCAACGGCCTCGTATCACTAGCAGTCGAGATGACAGGCATCTTATCCGCTCGGCTGTAACGGATCGTGCAGCCACGTCTCGATCCATGAGTTAACAGATGGGGACGTTTGCAAGACAGCAACCATCTGCACGAACAGTTCGAAGACTTTTGCAGTAGTTATTGTTAGACTGTCAGCTCGGAGACCATGGCTGCGGTTACCCTTGACACTGCATCACAGACAGGAGCGCCTGCGATGGTGTACTCAACGACGAAGCTGGGTGCACGAATGGCAAAACGTCATTTTTTAGGATGAATCCAGGTTCTGTTTACAACATCATGATGGTCGCATCCGTGATGGCGACATCGCGGTGAACGCACATTGTCATCATGTATTCGTCATCGCCATACTGGCGTATCACCCGGCGTGATGGTATGGGATGCCATTGGTTACACGTCTCGGTCACCTCTTGTTCGCATTGACGGCACTTTGAACAGTGAACGTTACATTTCAGATGTGTTACGACCCGTGGCTCTACCCTTCATTCGATCCCTGCGAAACCCTACATTTCAGCAGGATAATGCACGACCGCATGTTGCAGATCCTGTACGGGCCTTTCTGGATACAGAAAATGTTCGACTGCTGCCCTGGCCAGGACATTCACCAGATCTCTCACCAATTGAAAGACTGGCTCGTCACAATACGCCAGTCACTACTCTTGATGAACTTTGGCATCGTGTTGAAGATGCATGGGCAGCTGTACCTGTACACGCCATCCAAGCTCTGTTTGACTCAATGCCGTGGTTTTTCTGAGTGCTGATTTCTCATGATCTATGCACCCAAATTGCGTGAAAATGTAATCACATGTCAGTTCTAGTATAATATATTTGTTCAATGAATACCCGTTTATCATCTGCATTCCTTCTTGGTGTAGCAATTTTAATGGCCAGTAGTGTATCTAAATTGACGCTAGAGTCTTGTTACAAAACGTATTTCCCGTGCACCACGCCTCTCCCCAGCGACGTTTGCTTCACCGACACCGAGCACTCCGAAGGTACAACATAGTACTATAGTTGATTACTGGACCCCCTGCTTCTAAACTGACAGAAATTGGGAGACTTCAGGCTGCCATAGCTTTGTGCCTGACCACTTCCACTAATGACAATAATAATAATAATAAGAAGAAGAAGAAGAAGAAGAAGAACAAGAACAATAACAAGAATACAAGATAAAGTCTACAGCAGTGAAGTAGCCATTACATAGTTACTGTTGTGCTGTCGGTTTGTTTGTTTGTCTGTAGCGAAGCGAATAATGAAGCAGTTTGTGGTACAAATTGAAATAAGCATTTTCGTGAGACATTTAAGCATATGTAACGTACACGTATAAGTTATAATTTCATATGAGTAGATGCATGGTACAAAGTAGAAAGTGTGCGTGTAGTGGGTGCACTATGCGTGGAATATGTCGTTCACACATTTGTTTCGCAAGCTGTAACTTCCACCACACCGTGACACGCATAATGCTAGTTTTTTTGTAGTTTATAGATTTAAAAGTGTTTTACATTTTATGCGTTGACGCGTTACAACATCCAGAAGTATGTTAATCATTTTGACACTGGCCGCAGAAGCCTACATGGTTATGTTAATGGTAGTATTTGAAAAAAATTAATTATTAGGAACTTATGTAATCAGTATTACATTGTTATGGAATAGTAATAATATTTGAAAAATAATTCAATTTCGTGTCTGAAATGACACAAGAAGCACCAAATACTGGACAATGCACTTGAAATATATTATTTAATAAACACTACACACAATGCATCATTATTTCCCTACGCACATTCAAATGCTTCATTTCATATTAACAGCAGTTTTCTTTAAATAGCCTGGCCTGGCGCAGCATATGAGCTTTACGTCTGTCAGCTAGCTCGACAGTATAACAACTGCCGGTTATAAAATTTTTATCATTTCTTGAATAACGGCAGTGTCGTCCTGATGGTCATTGGCAGCCGGTCTATTGTCGCCTTACTCTCACCGCACCTGCTGGTGAGGACAGGTACTTCTTTCCTTAGTGCTCCAGGCCATTGCGTGGCACTACGCTTTTTTTTCTATAACAGGTTCCAAAGCAACGAGTACACGGCTAATCTGCCACTTATAGCTTGATTCTGTTTTTCAGCTAAATTTCTCTTTGCTTCTCCCTAGCCTTGTTACTTGGTAGAGGAAATCAGGCGTATGAACGGTCGACATCGATAGGCCGTTTACACCTTTCCAGACTCCTTCCGTTCCACCGAGGCTCTCTTCACTGATGACGATAGCGGCTGCCCCGTCCACCAACTATACAGAGCAGTGCTGTCACCGCCAATTCCTAGTCCGTGCTATGGTGGCGCGCCATGCCACGCCCAGTACCGAAACCAAACTCTTGCCCGCCGCTGCCCATGGCTGCCCAATAGCGGGTCAAGTTGTTCTCGAAACAGTTTTGGTGAACAGACTGCCCTCTGTTGTTGCATTTGGCCACACTCCACCTCGGTGTTAGCGCTCTAACCAAATATGAGCGCCCTCAGCGACACAGGAACACAAGAGATGCTCTGAATCTGCCTGCTACTTGGGGCGAGAATTCGACTGTGCCGTCAATAGGTGATTAATGGACAGGGGTCAAGAAACGCTTTATTTCCATGTTAGGTCTCAGTTTCTACAACTATTCAACTCATTAATCATCGAAAACACACCGGAAAAAAATGTATCAGCACAGCACTGATGGACAGCAGAATAATTTCAGTGTACATTTTTAACTTTTTTAAAAATTCTTCTAGGCGATCTCAGAGCAGAGTAACTAGCGCTAGCTGATGTGCTGAATGGTGTCGACTATGCACGGACCTCGGAGCGAAGCAGGCGGAAAAGTAAGCATTGCTGTGCTGGACAACAAGATACTGTGAGGTAATGCTACGTACCTTCACTACCCAAGCAACACTGCAACATTAAATGAAGGCAGAGAGAACTGATCTCAGCTGCCACATAGGCAAGTAGCACTGTCGGTTCCGGTAAATGAGGGCAAGTGCGCCCAGACAATCAGAGCCAGCAGGTCATAACTGCGGGCTCGGTCCTTCAATAGCGAAGCCTTAAGAGCTCAAGAACATGTTCTGTCATGTTGCCATTGCATTCTTATCACTAGAACCACAGTGAATGATAATCTATCGAGTTTCAGTGAAACCACAACAAGCTGATCGATCGTGGCCAACTGCCACCTGCTTGCTGCCTTTAACACAGAGATGCAGCCAACCTGATGCCTATCATAGCCGTGATGTGCCGTTGCTGCCTAGTGGGTCATCGTGAATGGGAGAACTGGTGTGCGGCAGCCCTCCTACAGTATGAATGCGAAGGCAGATGATCTACAAGCTGCCATCTCCGCGTCAACCAGGTGTGATGCATCCGCGCAGCATTCTGCGGACTCGTGAGCACCGGCTGCTGTCTTTGTCGATCCATGGTGGGTGACGAGGACGTAGTCTTCACGACAACCGAGATCCTGCACCAAAACCGCCAGTCTCCACCCGAGCGCACGACGATCTGTCTTCGAGAGCCCTGAGGTGGAAGCCGTACTGGGTCACCGCAGCGCAACTGACCAGGCAGCACCTTCCTCAAACCGCCACCGTCGCCAGCACAGCACGCTGCAGTGGCACTGACCTGTCCCGGCGATTTCACGAGTCGCTGACAAGGTATGAACACTCCTTCATGGCACTTGAACTTACGCACTGCTACCTAATGCACCTCTGAAGACACTTTCAACTCTGTACACTTTGCACGATAAATAAATGTTATTACAAATGTCGCTGTGTCACTGACTCCTCCAGTTGTAAGCTGGACCCTCACTCACACTCGACCACCTGTTCGCAGTACGACCATAGCACTCGTGTCGCAACACTATATATGTTCAGAATGCCTTGCGTTAATTGATCATGCCTACAAACGTTGTGGATGATATGGACACAGCAGATTCTCATGTAGCACTCTCCAGACAGCCTTGTGGTCAACATTACATGTCGCAGATAATTGTCTTACTCTGATACTGGGGTTGCCGTCAACTGCACAAAGAAGTTCCTCTTCCACCTGTTGTGTCCTCGTTTTTCTAGGCCCCAATCTGTCGCGAGTAGTAGGTGTAAGGTAGGAGAGATTTAATGGCAGAGGTGGGTATGTGAAGGCGGAACGTGAGCGGTATCTAGTGAGATAATTGCCCACGAAAATCAGATTTCCAGCTTAGAGTCACACATGTACACACAGCTTTAATCTGCCACGAAAATTCTCGTTGATATCAGTTGATAGTAGTCTCTTTCCTGACCAAATGCCATATCTTCAGAGGATCAGCTTAGCATATTAATATATAGATTTGACAGTGTTAGTAGTAGGGGTAGCCGGATGCCCTTCCTGTTACCTGCCGTTCTCCCTCCACGCCCCCCACCCCACCCCCACCACCACCAACCCCACGCCCCGCCACATAGATGGAAATTGTGTAACGCATAGGAATGGGAAAAATCGGTCCGTTAAATAGGTACCGGCATTTCACTTCTGAATCATCGGTAAAATAAATGTCGTGTGACTAGGGCCTCCCGTCGGGTAGACCGTTCGCCGGGTCCAAGTCTTTCGATTTGACGCCACTTCGGCGACTTGCGCGTCAATGAGGATGAAATGATGATGATTAGGACAACATAGCACCCAGCCCTTGAGCGGAGAAAATCTCCGACCCAGCCGGGAATCGAACCCATCCAGGGTTAAGATTGACATTCTGTCTCGCTGACCACTCAGCTACCGGGGGCGGACTGAATTATCGGTACTTTTCGGTATTTGTTTGGTCTCGGTTACAACAGATTTTTTTATTTTTTAAATAATAACTGGATAAACAAAACCGGCATATCAATTTTACATAGCAGTAGTGATAAAATTTTTGGTTTTAAAATAACACTTGTTTTCTGTGATGTTGTCAGTCATACGACCACACTGCCGCCTGAGAGATCGATCCGCCGGATGCGATCCTCTCGATAAACGGAACAGAAGAACGTCTGTGTTAGCCAAAGAGAACACAGCCAGTCGCAGTACTTACGCTCGCCGCGAGGCGCCCCTAGGCCACTTCATGTGCAGCAGGAGAGTAGTGCAGTTGTGCCAGTCTACAGTTCGTAGCCGCGCTCAGTGGTCAGCCAGCGCCGATGTTAGTCATCGTCTGCAGCTCAGTAGTTGCTGCCATCAAGTCTTTGCAGCTCCGTTCCAAGTTATTCTTCAAATTCACCGGATTCGACATTCAAGATTACGAGAGATTTATTCGTCGCTGCAAGATCTGTGACTTGTAAATTATGTCATTCTAGAGGCGCGTAGTCTAGTCGCGTCTTCTATAATTGTCAACCAACTGATCATGGACTACAGCAAAGTTAAGTAATAAATACTTTCTTATTTTGTACTCCTGCTAATTAATTGTGTTTTCGTGTCGTAGCTACCAAGCAGCCTTGGCATAGTAGAACCCATGTTTCTACTTCCTTGGCTACCTCATATTTGCCACCTCATATTAATAGATTCGATTATGGTGGAGGATCGAGAGCCAACATTTTCAAAAACGAGCAATATTTATTCGTAAAATTTCCATTACTTCGAAATATTGGCAAAAGTGATCAGTGATATTGTAATAACAATGCCGGTAGTTAGGAACTAGCAACAAAGGCATGACATAAGAATCGGTATAACATTGCAGAGACAATACCGAACCTGTTGTCATACTAAGTGGCCTATTAGACAGTAGGTGTGTACTTGCAGTGTGCAAGACTTGGCCTTATCTTGTCTGTACGTTAGTCTCTCGCTGTCGGCCTCAGACATCGATTATACTGCAGTATGGCACCATATCTACCGTGGAAGTATTTTACGAAGTGCAATAGTAATGAAGTACAATGCTCTATTTGCTTTAAAAAATTAAAAACGAGTGGAGGCACAGCAAACTTGTAACGTCATATAAGGTGCAAACATTTACATTGTTTATTGAAAGACAAGGTAAATTTGATTGACACAACTGTAGTTGTATTGACACGCTGTAAATTTGCGATAACAACTGAACCCTTAATTTTGTGGTTGCTTCAGGCCGAAAAATTGATAGATCCCAAAGTGACGATGCAGGGAAGTCTACAACTTGGGGTCTTTCGCACTTGCCGTCAGCTTCATCTTCGCCGTCTTCTCTAGAGACAATGAGACCGATTTCTGCCATAGTCTCAACCCCAAATAAATCGAGATTTCCTACTGCTTCACTTTAGAATGTTTCAGTCTTTTTTCCGGAGTCTACGTTTACTTGGAAATAGTAGAAATACAAAACTGAAGATCGGTTACTTCAGAAACCGGTTATTTTAAGCAGTTGTAACAATCGGGTTACACTGGAGACAAAAACTGGTATATCAGAAAACCGGTTGTTTCAGCGATAACCAACACCCCAATCCATCTGCTTGCGTCTAACGTTATCCTTGTGAAAGTGTGAGAACGTTTTGAAATGTTTGCGAATCGTGTAATTGAGGAGCCGGCCGTTCTGGACGAGCGGTTCTAGGCGCTTCAGTCCGGAACCGCGATGCTGCTACGGCCGCAGGTTCGAATCCTGCCTCGGGCATGGATGTGTGTGATGTCCTTAGGTTAGTTAGGTTTAAGTAGTTCTGGGTATATGGGACTGATGACCTCAGATGTTAAGTCCCATAGTGCTCAGAGCCATTTGAACCCATTTTGTAACTGAGGCGAGTCATGACTACTAGCCCAGTATTCATTTAGTCGGATGTGGGCAACCGCCTAAAAAAAGAACATCCATCTGGCGGGCATGCCGGCTCTCGTCGTTGATACCCTGAGCGGACTCGATCACTCGATCAAGGGCCCGTGCGCGTCCCCGCATCCCGGAAGCGGCGTTCTAAAGTGCGCGGCTATCCAAGCCGGTGGACATCCAGTCGCAGTGTGCTTTCTGTAAGTTTTCACGGTAAATAAAGCTCCGCCTCAGTGTCAGCGGTATAACTGCTCCTGAACGCGTGTTTTCGCTCAGCAGATTACGTGGCTTCCACGAATCTGTCGTGGTGCAGGTTATTACGATCGCATTACCGTTGTGGGATATTTCTCAGTCCATGCATCCTGTTCAGTAACAAGGCATTGTACACAGTATAATGGTTCTGTGAGATGCCGGACGTTCTTGCAGGCCCCTGAGTGGTTTTCGTAAAATTCTCACATAGAATGTATGATAGTTAAACATTTTTAAATATATTATTGCAGCTCATGTAGCATTAACACTGCGAAATATTGCAATAAGAAAATTCATTTGCGCATGAAGTAAGGAACGTACTGATTCGGTTTGATGACTGTTCTTGAAAATAAAAAATACCGTCGGTTCTACGTTTACTCAGTGAGAATCGAACAGAGCATTTATGTAGGACAGTTTACTATTACAGTTTCAAAATTGTTGAAACATAGATATAACCGATGTATTTACCGAAAAATCTTCCAACACAACGGTAAATATTCAGTATGCAACCATTTTGGCTGAAAAACGTGTACGTTTTAGGGACTAAAACGTTATGAGACTTGTTGTTTTTCAAGCATTTGGTTACGAAAACTATGTAAGTTGTACACTTGATTTCAATCTTGAATTGAATGTGAATCATTACAGAATGTTACCGCCTCTTGTTCACCCTGCACAACATCAGTGGATGGGACAGAGAGTGGTAAATGTACACCATGTATTCTCTATTACATCTTCTAACGTATCTTGCGGTCTACAAGAACAGAAGTAAATTATACAACATGGTAGTGCGTTGAAAATAAAACTAGAAGCAGGAGGACAATAACTCAGTGATTGTGGGCTATAAAGTCTTGGAAGATGACAACAAATGGCGAAAAACGTCGTAGCACCCACACTGTAAAAGAAGACAAATGAGTGTGGCGTGCTGCACGAAGTTTCGCATGAATGAAGATATACTGCACGTCATGTCAGAAAGTGGCCTAATTTTTAGCTGCCCTACCGCACCCACAGCCGCCAATCACCGGGCAGCCAGCAGAGTACGTCTGCCTCCGGTCGCACTAGAATGAGCAGCGCAGCACCGCGACTTCGCCTCAAAACCGTGAATTCGCCATCCCTCAGCAGCGATACTCTTCATTCATTGTGGTTCTCACCAACCTTTTGATAAAGTCTGGCTACTTAGAAGGCGCTTCCTTTCTTCGTGCATCTCTCTCTCTCTGCGTCTACTGAATCCAATTACAAATATCGTGAGTCAGTGTGACAATCAGACATGCATTTGTCTTATTATAAACAAAGAAATTTGAAAAGAAGTCCGCACTGATGCACTGAGGGAATTCAATGAATAATAATAATAATGAGCGTATGGCATTGGTGGCCGGGAGACCCCTCGCGCGGGGGGGGGGGGGGGGGGGGGAGGGGGGGCGGTTCGGCCGCCGCTCCACAAGTTCTTTAACGCCACTACGGCGACTTGCGAGTGAATGAGGATGAAATGATGATGGAAGACACACAACACCCAGTCATCTCGAAACAGAGAAAATCCCTGACCCCGCTGAGAATCGAACGCGGGACCCCTTGCGCGGGAAGAGAGAACGCTACCGCAAGATCACGAGCCGCGGACAGGGAATTCAATATTTAGCGATCAACAGTGTTAAGAGTATGCCGAGAATACCAAATTTCGGGCATTATCTCTCACAATAGATAATGTAGCGGCTGGCGGCCTTCACGTAACGACATACAACAGCGGCGTTTGCGGAGTTAGTGCTGACAGACAAGAAACACTGCGTGAAATAACCGCAAAAGTCAATATAGGACGCATGACAAGCGTGGCGAAATATGGTGCTTGTGGGCTATGCCAGCAGACAACCGACACGAGTGCCTCTGCTAACAGCACGAAATCGCCTGCAACGCCTCTCCTGGCCTCGTGACCATCACGGTTGGACTCTAGACGACTGGAAAACCCTGGCCTCGTCAGATGAGTCCCCATTTCAGTTGGTAAGAGATGATGGTAGGTTCCGAGTGTGGCGCAGACCTCACGAAGCCATGGACCCTAGTTGTCAACAAGGCATTGTGCAAGCTGGTGGTGATTCTATAATGGTGTGGGCTATGTTTACATGGAGTGCAATCGATTATTTATGGGAAATGATTATGTTCGGCTACTTGGAGCCCTTTTGTAGCCATTCATGTTCCCAAACAAGGATGGAATTTTTATAGATGACAATGCGCCATGTCACTGGGCCAAAGTTCTTCGTGATTGGTTTGAAGAACATGTTCGACCATTCGAACGAATGACACGGCCACACAGATCGCCCGACATGAATCCCATCCCACTTACGGAACATAATCGAGAGGTCAGTTGGTGCACAAACTCCTACACTGGCAATACTTCCGTAGTTACGGACGACCACAGAGGCAGCACGGCTCACTATTTGTGCAGGGACTTCCAACGATTTATTGACTCCTTGCCACGTCGAGTTACTACACTGGGCCGGGAAAAAGAAGAGTCCGACACAAGTAGGTATCCCAAGACTTTTTTCATGTAGTGTACAATGCCGCAAATCAACTAGACATTTCCCGATTACATGTACGTGAAGCAGACTGGCTTATTTCTTAAACACATACATTAAAAGGAAATCAATACTTTATCTAGTCTTAGAACGTGCTCATTGTACCTGAGATCCACCTACTTATCAATGAGTGTATCGTTATTACTCTTTCTTCGTTGCCCATAACTCCTCTATTGCTTTTACGGCAAAATAACTTGAAGTGTAACTGTCGAATGCTAGTATTCGCCTTTTGCGATGGGTCTCCAAATGTTCGTTTCTTGTCCACAGATCGAAGCCACGGTTTCCTGTTCGAACAAAGATCGACTTCTCGAAATATACACCTGTGTGAAGTGCAGCTGAAAAAAGAATTTCAACCTCCAATAAACTGCTTCGTTCATATCCGCTCTCAGTGGGCTACAATGTCGTCGTTCAACGTTATCTCTTAGGAGCAGACATTCGAGATCTTATCCAGAGTCCAGAGTGCCTCATACGCGAACAGGTGCACCCATTGCACAAACATTCCCAGGGACAATGAGCTCACCCTTTATCTCATACGATTTAAATGTTGGCGGATTGTCCCCAGAAAAAGAGGACATCCATTCTCAATCCTCATCTTTTCAGAAAGTGCAGACCTTTTCTTGTTGCTACATGGCTATTTAATTCAGACAACTATATTTATTAATAAATAAAAGTACGTCAAAACTTATATACATTTTCCCAAATTTCCTCGATTTCATTATTCTGAAAAAGTCACTCTCGAAATGCGGAACTCTTCTAACTATCATCGACAATCTGTAGTACATCTACTTAAAGCTTACATAGTGTCCTCTAATCGCATGGGAAGCTGCTTTCCAGCTATTAGATCATGTCTGGACTGTAATTTCGACCGTTTTGTTTTACGTTCTCGGACAAATCTTTTGGCCGGACAGCTTGGGAATATATGTTGTCTACAAGACGACATAAAATTTCTAAATTTTAATCCAAAACCATCAGACAAATTAAACGCATGTGCCATCACAAACGATTAGACGAAATTGATAATGATTTTAAAGGAAGCAACATGAGAAACTTTTATAGGACATTTAGGGAAGAGCTAGCAACCTTCAAGCCACCCACTCTTTGTTTTCGGCGCCCTGATGGAACACATGAGACGAACACAAAGGCCAACTGTGAAATCCCGAAACAGCATTTTCAGAAGTTAGACAACTGCCAACCACCAGCAAACAAACTTTATTTCCATGTTGCAATCCCAAACCAGGATTCAACTCCTCCCACATCTGAAAAACAACGAAGTACTGGGAAAGACGGTGTAATTACCGAAATTCTCAAGATTGAACTCTTGATTGACAGTATTGGTTAAAAACATTCTTGGTTGCAATTTTAGGTTTTTATTTTTCAACGACGCGTTTTGCCTTATTTAGGCATCCGAAACGCGTCGTTGAAAAATAAAAAACTAAAATTGCAACGAAGACTGTTTTTAACCAATGCCACATTTAACCAATTGCTGAATGCCACATATGGATTGGAAGAATTTCTTAGACTAAAAACTATCATTGCAAATACATGGGAAAGTGGAGTCATACCAGCAGATTGGAAAACTGCTTTGATTCACCCTCTACACAAAAAGGGCGAAAAGACCAATCCCAACGACTATCGAGGCATTTCACTCCTACCAGTCACTTACAAAGTGCTCTCACGTGCTCTTCTCATCAGGTTAGAACAGCAGACAGAACGTGTGATTATTGAATATCAGGCAGGTTTCCGCCCACATCGATCCTGCACAGAACAGATCTGGAATCTGAAGATGATACTGCAACACCGTCAGTCGAACCGCACAGTAGTCAGCTTCGTAGATTTCAAGAAAGCGTACGACTCGATTCATCACACCAATCTGTTCAATACACTTCGTGAATATGGTGTAGATAACAAAACTACTTCATTAATTGAGCAACAGAGAAAACCACAAAAGTAAAATTCAGGGAAGAAGTTTCTGAACCTTTTCAAATTAGAACAGGAGTGAGACAGTGTAATTGGTTGTCCCCACTCCTCTTCAGCCTGGTACTAGACAAGATTATCAAGACGTGGAAAAAGAAATACCTGGAATAAATATGGGAACAAAGGACAAACGAATCAACATAAAATACCTTGATTTTGCTGATGACCTAGCAATAATTATGCTCTGTAGTGAGGCGTGGACGTTAAAAAACATGTGGTCTACTAGTGATTTCCCATTCTTCAACCACTTTCCATAATTGGCCACAACAGTAGCATGCGAACTGCCGACCACCTTCGCAGTTTCCGTGGTGCAGCTTGCACCGTCGTTACAGTGATTCCTCATCCGTCTTTGATATGCTTATACACTTTCCTTATCGAGTCAGCTGCCCGTTACGCCACCAGGCGGCATACAATCCAGCGGTGGTCATTGGTGTGCCTCCATCAACGACTAAGTATAATGCTGTCTATTTTTCACGTGACTGTATATTTATGTTACTACATGGCGGATTCCAATACCACTGGTCATGCAGCTCAATTAAATTTGATTTACGTCTCCAATTTTCCGGTTTCAAATTAGTAGAAATGGTTATTGTCATTTATCATTACACGGCGGAAGCGCTGCAACAAATGTGTATGAAAAGGTGCACACAGAATGGTGGTTTGGTCTTCAATTCCTGTTTAAGTTAGGAACATTGGGTGAAAAGTATTTGGTTTATCCCGGGAATGAGGCAATTTGTATAGCCGTGCGTACATCATGAACCGGACTAGCGCCCAGGCAAATTGTGCGAATGGATTAATTCCTTTTTCAAAAGATTTTAACTGGGCTGATATTAATGTGCAGCCAGCAGCACCGATTGTATGCGCACCATTCGGATTTTACGTGCAAAAACAGTCGTCCCTAAAAAACTCCGGACGGAGCGAGACTGCTGGTTCAAATTTGGTCCACCTGTATATTGGACCTTACTCCAAGATAAGTTTTAACCGCTTGAAAAAGATTCTTGGTTCTTTTTATTTTACGTGCAAAAAACACGTCTTTCTTTAAGGTTTTGTAGCGTCACACTTCTGTGCTTTAAACTCACACGAATGGGTTAAAACTTGACTGGTTGGTAGATAAATGGATTTCCTAATCCAATCTTTATCCGTTGTTGAGTTACGATGGTTGAAAGTCGATCTAAACGTCGCAAGTAAAATTCATTCTTACGTGAAATGAATGCACGGAAAAGATTTAAAGTGAATCAAATAAATAAAACAATGCATTCTTGCGATAAAATTGAAAACTCCGTTTCAAAACTGTAGCTCCATTCGGATTTTACGTGTAAAAAACACATTTTTTTTTAGTTTCCTTGAACACGCCTCTTCTATGTTTTAAACTTGTGAGAATCGACTCAAATTTTACAAGGAGGTAGACAAGTACCTTAAATTAAGTCTTGTAGTTTTGTGAAAGCTTTGTCCGTCGCCCGAGGCAACAAAAATCTACGTCGGTTGCCAAGCTATGGCAGAAAAAAAAAATGGCTCTGAGCACTATGCGACCTAACATCTGAGGTCATCAGTCCCCTAGAACTTAGAACTACTTAAACCTAACTAACCTAAGGACATCACACACACCCATGCCCGAAGCAGGATTCGAACCTGCGACCGTAGCGGTCACGCGGTTCCAGACTGAAGCGCCTAGAACCGCACGGTCACACCGGCCGGCCGCTATGGCAGACTAAAAGTTGAGAATCAGAATAAAAAGTGGTCCTGTCATAGCACAAAAAAGGCTAATAAGTCCTGGGTGGAGTTAGGGATATAAAAGAATAGGTTTTTTTGTCATCAGTCTTCTGACTGGTTTGATGCGGCCCACCACGAATTCCTATCCTGTGCCAACCTCTTCATCTCAGAGTAGCACTTGCAACCTGCATCCTCAATTATTTGCTGGATGCATTCCAATCTCTGTCTTCCTCTACAGTTTTTGCCCTCTACAGCTCCCTCTAGTACCATGGAAGTTATTCCCTCATGTCTTAACTGATGTCCTATCATCCTGTCCCCCTTATCAGTATTTTCCACGTGTTCCTTTCCTCTTCGATTCTGCGCAGAACCTCCACTTCCTTATCTTATCAGTCCACCTAATTTTCAAAATTCGTCTGTAGCATCACATTTCAAATGCTTCGATTCTCTTCTGTTCCGGTTTTCCCACAGTCCATGTTTCACTACAATAGAATGATGTACTCCAGACGTACATTCTCAGAAATGTCTTCCTCAAATTAAGGCCGATATTTGATATCAGTAGACTTCTTTTGGCCAGGAATGCCCTTTTGCGATTGATAGTCTGCTTTTGGTGTCCTCCTTGCTCCGTCCGTCATTGGTTATTTTACTGCCTAGGTAGCAGAATTCCTTAACTTCGTCTACTTCGTGATCATCAGTCCTGATGCTAAGTTTCTCGCTGTTCTCATTTTTACAACTTCTCATTACCTTCGTCTTTCTTCGATTTACTCTCAATCATTATTGATTAGACTGTTCATTCCGCTCACTTTCAATCATGATAGCAATGTCATCAGCGAATCATATTATTGATATCCTTTCACCTTGAATTTAATTCCACTCCTGAACCTTTCTTTTATTTCCATAATTGATTCCTCGAGGTACAGATTGAACAGTAGGGGCGAAAGGTTACATCCTTGTCTTACACCATTTTTAATACGATCACTTCGTTCTTGGTCGTTCACTCTTATTATTCTCTCTTGACCGATGTACACATTGTATATGACCCGTCTCTCCCTATAGCTTACCCCTACTTTTCTCAAAATTTGGAAAATCTTACACCATTTTACATTGTCGAATGCTTTTTCCAGGTCGACAAATCCTATGAACATATCTTGATTATTCTTTAGTCTTGCTTCCATTACACTACACAACAACAACAAAAACTTTTTTCAGGCACAGAGATAAAACATGGTGGACGTAACTAATATAGACTTGCTTTAATCTGAAAATGCTGTTAGACTCTCCCCATCACCCTCCAATTTTTTGTCATTCAGGTTTTTAAACGCCTATACCTAAAAACAAAGACTAGTGTGGTCTACACTAAATTTAGACAATATATAACATACTTATTGTCATAAAACTATCTTACTCTAGTGTCCTGGGCCTAATGTACACTTTTACAAGAAAAAATGCAACATTCATTTGCTCGATGATGATGTTGATGGTGGAGGGTTGAGTCTTTTTGATGACAACTTCCTTCTGTGGGATATATATCCTTCACGCTTCTAAAAGTAACAGTACCCACTTAACATTGAAGGGTTCCATTTACCTTTATAGCGGCTTTCCATCTTCCCGTGAACCATGGACCTTGCCATTGGTGGGGAGGCTTGCGTGCCTCAGCGATACAGATGGCCGTACCGTAGGTGCAACCACAACGGAGGGGTATCTGTTGAGAGGCCAGACAAACATGTGGTTCCTGAAGAGGGGCAGCAGCCTTTTCAGTAGTTGCAGGGGCAACAGTCTGGATGATTGACTGATCTGGCCTTGTAACATTAACCAAAACGGCCTTGCTGTGCTGGTACTGCGAACGGCTGAAAGCAAGGGGAAACTACAGCCGTAATTTTTCCCGAGGGCATGCAGCTTTACTGTATGATTACATGATGATGGCGTCCTCTTGGGTAAAATATTCCGGAGGTAAAATAGTCCCCCATTCGGATCTCCGAGCGCTACTCAAGAGGACGTCGTTATCAGGAGAAAGAAAACTGGCATTCTACGGATCGGAGCGTGGAATGTCAGATACCTTAATCGGGCAGGTAGGTCAGAAAATTTAAAAAGCGAAATGGATAGGTTAAAGTTAGATATAGTGGGACTTAGTGAAGTTCGGTGGCAGGAGGAACAAGACTTTTGGTCAGGTGATTACAGGGTTATAAATACAAAATCAAATAGGGGTAATGCAGGAGTAGGTTTAATAATGAATAAAAAAATAGGAGTGCGGGTTAGCTACTACAAACAGCATAGTGAACGCATTATTGTGGCCAAGATAGACACAAAGCCCATGCCTACTACAGTAGTACAAGTTTATATGCCAACTAGCTCTGCAGATGATGAAGAAATTGATGAAATGTATGACGAGATAAAAGAAATTATTCAGGTAGTGAAGGGAGACGAAAATTTAATAGTCATGGGTGACTGGAATTCGTCAGTGGGAAAAGGGAGAGAAGGAAACGTAGTAGGCGAATATGGATTGGGGCTAAGAAATGAAAGAGGAAGCCGCCTGGTAGAATTTTGCGCAGAGCATAACTTAATCATAGCTAACTATTGGTTTAAGAATCATAAAAGTAGGTTGTATACCTGGAAGAATCCTGGAGATACTAAAAGGTATCAGATAGATTATATAATGGTAAGACAGAGATTTAGGAACCAGGTTTTAAATTGTAAGACATTTCCAGGGGCAGATGTGGATTCTGACCACAATCTATTGGTTATGAACTGCAGATTGAAACTAAAGAAACGGCAAAAAGGTGGGAATTTAAGGAGATGGGACCTGGATAAACTGAAAGAACCAGAGCTTGTAGAGAGTTTCAGGGAGAGCATAAGGGAACAATTGACAGGAATGGGGGAATGAAATACAGTAGAAGAAGAATGGGTAGCTCTGAGGGATGAAGTAGTGAAGGCAGCAGAGGATCAAGAAGGTAAAAAGACGAGGGCTAATAGATATCCTTGGGTAACAGAAGAAAAATTGAATTTAATTGATGAAAGGAGAAAATATAAAAATGCAGTAAATGAAGCAGGCAAAAAGGAATACAAACGTCTCAAAAATAAGATCGACAGGAAGTGCAAAATGGCTAAGCAGGAATGGCTAGAGGACAAATGTAAGGATGTAAAGGCTTGTCTCACTAGGGGTAAGATAGATACTGCCTACAGGAAAATTAGAGAGACCTTTGGAGAGAAGAGAACCACTTGTATGAATATCAAGAGCTCAGATGGCAACCCAGTTCTAAGCAAAGAAGGGAAGGCAGAAAGGTGGAAGGAGTATATAGAGGGTTTATACAAGGGCGATGTACTTGAGGACAATATTATGGAAATGGAAGAGGATGTAGATGAAGATGAAATGGGAGATAAGATACTGCGTGAAGAGTTTGACAGAGCACTGAAAGACCTGAGTCGAAACAAGACCCCGGGAGTAGACAACATTCCATTAGAACTACTGATGGCCTTGGGAGAGCCAGTCATGACAAAACTCTACCATCTGGTGAGCAAGATGTATGAGACAGGCGAAATATAATAATTCCAATCCCAAAGAAAGCAGGTGTTGACAGATGTGAAATTCACCGAACTATCAGTTTAATAAGTCACAGCTGCAAAATACTAACACGAATTGTTTACAGACGATTGGAAAAACTGGTAGAAGCGGACCTTGGGGAAGATCAGTTTGGATTCCGTAAAAATGTTGGAACACGTGAGGCAATACTAACCTTAAGACTTATCTTAGAAGAAAGATTAAGAAAAGGCAAACCTACGTTTCTAGCATTTGTAGACTTAGAGAAAGCTTTTGACAACGTTAACTGGAATACTCTCTTTCAAATTCTGAAGGTGGCAGGGGTAAAATACAAGGAGCGAAAGGCTATTTCCAATTTGTACAGAAACCAGATGGGAGTCATAAGAGTCGAGGAGCATGAAAGGGACGCAGTGGTTGGAAAAGGAGTGAGACAGGGTTGTAGCCTCTCCCCGATGTTATTCAATCTGTATATTGAGCAAGCAGTAAAGGAAACAAAAGAAAAATTCGGAGTAGGTATTAAAATTCATGGAGAAGAAGTAAAAACTTTTAGGTTCGCCGATGACATTGTAATTCTGTCAGAGACAGCAAAGGACTTGGAAGAGCAATTGAACGTAATGGACAGTGTCTTGAAAGGAGGATATAAGATGAACATCAACAAAAGCAAAACGAGGATAATGGAATGTAGTCAAATTAAATCGGGTGATGCTGAGGGGATTAGATTAGGAAATGAGACACTTAATGTAGTAAAGGAGTTTTGCTATTTAGGGAGTAAAATAACTGATGATGGTCGAAGTAAAGAGGATATAAAATGTAGACTGGCAATGGCAAGAAAAGCGTTTCTGAAGAAGAGAGATTTGTTAACATCGAGTATAGATTTAAGTGTCAGGAAGTCGTTTCTGAAAGTATTTGTATGGAGTGTAGCCATGTATGGAAGTGAAACATGGACGATAAATAGTTTGGACAAGAAGAGAATAGATGCTTTCGAAATGTGGTGCTGCAGAAGAATGCTGAAGATAAGGTGGGTAGATCACGTAACTAATGAGGAGGTATTGAATAGGATTGGGGAGAAGAGAAGTTTGTCGCACAACTTGACTAGAAGAAGGGATCGGTTGGTAGGACATGTTTTGAGGCATCAAGGGATCACAAATTTAGCATTGGAGGGTAGCGTGGAGGGTAAAAATCGTAGAGGGAGACCAAGAGATCAATACACTAAGCAGATTCAGAAGGATGTAGATTGCAGTAGGTACTGGGAGATGAAGAAGCTTGCACAGGATAGAGTAGCATGGACTGAAGACCACAACAACAACAACAACAACAACAACAACGGCTTTCCATTCGCAAAATTTTCTGATGGAACCTTTCTCCGTGTTCGTCACTATCGCTTCCAAATTGGTAGTGAAAAAATCTAAATGAGAATGAAGGAAGTGCATTTTTAATGACATTCTGTATCCAAGATTTTTATAGTTTTCTAAAAGAATTCCCACAAATATGTCACTGTTTTCTTCTCTTGTATTACCTAGAAAACCTTCAACGACATCCTAAAAAGAAAGCCAGGCTGCAAGTTCTAACTGACTTAATTTTTCTTCGAAGTTCTTTTCATGCATTAACTTCCTAGTTTGTGGCCCCATAAAAATCCTCTCTTTCAGTCTGGTGTCAATTCAGGGAACACTTCACGTAGATACATGAAACCATTAGCGTTTGTGTCCATTTCCTTGACAAAATCTTGCATAAGGACGAGCTTAATATGCAGTGGGGGAGGGAAAACATTTTGAGTATCCACCAAGGGTACATATTTCACATTTTCACTCCCCGGAGCCAATTTCTCTCGTGGTAGCCACTGTTAAACTGTATAATGTTTATCTGTTGCACGGTTGTCCCAGAGACAAAGGAAACAGCAATACTTTGTAAAACCGCTTTGGAGACCAGTTTGTAAGCCAATCACCTTAAGATCACCACTTATTTTCCAATTTCCTTCCTTATACTTAGTAGCTTAAAGCATCTCTGACAAATTTACGTTATTCTCTTTCATGCTCACGGAGTACCCTACAGGTACAGATGGAAACATATCATCATTACGCAACAGTACAGCCTTCAGACTTGTCTTGGGAGCGTCAATAAACAAGCGCCACTCAGCAGCATCGTATGGTATGTTTAACTGTTTCATTAATCCTACTACATCAATACAAGCACAAACGTTGTCCACCATACGATAATATGTCATCAAATCTTTACTGCATTGCCTAAAGTGAGTTATTCTTGTTTCTTCATGAAATAAGTTCCATTTCTTAAGACGTGAAGATAAAATTTCTGCCTGCTCCTTGAATAAGTATGTCACGAACTAAGTCATTCAAGTCTGCTTGTGTGATTAAATGTGGTCTTTGTTCTGGAAAGTGCTTTTCTTCACTTGATTGACATTGTGCTTCCCCAGCGTTTGTAGATCCATGATCAGAATGAGGAACGTCTTCCCACACTAGTGGAGGAGTTGGAACTGGTAGGTCTTCTCTGTGGGGAACAGGTCTAATTGCTGAGGGCAGGTTAGGGTACTTAATATTCTTCTTATTCTTTGATGAAATGCCAGTTACATTAGTCAAACAGAAGTAGCGATCACCAACATAATTTTCAGGCACTCGCCAGATCATTGGTATGCCAAATGGTAAGTGCTCTTTTTTTTTCTTTCAGCCATTGTGTTAGTTTAGAATTGCACCTAGTGCAAGTTATGTGAGGTGCCCAATCTTTATCCTGGTCTCCCAGTTGGCATTTGAAGTATAAATGATACGACGACTTCAGTAAGTTAGAAATTGGTCGTTGTTTCCTTGTCGTGAATTCATCACATATATATAACAAAATGAATCGGGATGGTTTGTACGTCCACGTTTTGGTTTCTTCATGTTGTATATTCAATGCCCACAACACACTTTTCTGTCGAATGAAAATATCCAGATCAATTCCTGAAAAACAAAAGAAAAATTCAAAGACTTGAGATAATATGGAAGGAAGAGTAAGCAAATGTATGTGACTGGTGGGTTCAAATACACAATCTAAAATACACTAATGTTACAAATTACATTTAAAAAAGTAGTATACATTAAAGTAAAGAACAAAAATGGTCACTGCAATAACTTTTATCACTCTCCGGTCAAACACAAAGCACTTAAAAATTATACAGTAAATTCAACTATCTTATATAACTTGCAGATCGTAACTTCCTATTTCCTTAAATAACGTAACTATCCGGCGAACGGTCCGGACACTTGGATGATGTCGTCCAGGATACCGAGCAGCATACATAGCACACGCGCGTTGGGCATTTTGATCACAATAGCAATACATCAACACGATATCAACCTTTTCCGCAATTGCTAAACGGTCCATTTTAACACGGGTAATGTATCACGAAGCAAATACCGTCCGCACTGGCGGAATGTTACGTGATACCACGTACTTATACGTTTGTGACTATTACAGCGCCATCTGTCACAAAGCGAAAAAGGTGGTCCAACTAAAAAATTCATATTCCTTTACATACTACATGAATATGTAATAATAAATGGGGGGTTCATATTTTTAAAAAACGCATTTGATATCCGTTTGACCTATGACAGCGCCATCTAGCGGGCCAACCATAGCGCCATCTAGTTTCCCCCGTCAAGCTAGACGAGTTTCGTTCTTTGTAGTTTTTTCGTTTGATGCTTATTTCATGAGATATTTGGCCCTATCACTATCAATGGTCCACCCTGTATAATGTCATATGGCCGAAGAGCGTACATTTAATAGTTAAAACAGTTTTTCTGGGATATAAAACTTCTGGCACGAATTAAAATCGCGAATATGTGAAGATGTTTTGATTTAAATGCCTTTGGAGCTGCCAGATGAGACGAAAAGCGAGTTCCGTTCCTTACATCCGTAACTCTGCCCAGGACATATTCCCCTTTTTGTGCTATGAAAGGAGCAGTTTCCATTCTGGTTCCCAATAATATTAGACTCTATAAAAGGTGATTGATTTTTGACGTACCGCTGCGAATTTGAGGTTGTGTGCGAGGAAAAAGCACTGTCATATATTTATCCGCCTGGATGGATAACGCCAAATGTTGCTTTCCAGATTCTTCCAAATCATTTTCAAGCGTAGTTAGGTCAAGCATTTTGCATTTCTTAGGAAGTACGGTGCTGCCTTATAGCAAGTACAAAATCGTGCTTCTGAGGCTTACTATAGCTTTCAACATCACCCTGTTGCTGCAGTTATCCTTGGGATTCGTCCTGTAAGCATTCTGCTACCTACTGGGAAACATCGACCGAAGCCAAACCATATATGGGTATTCTGCCGCAAATAAAAATCAACTGAAAAACTAGTGGATGGAAGGCTGCCGGTATTTCCTGAGGTAATAGATTCGCGCCAGAGAATGTATCGCTTATTTTCCCGACATCAGGCGGTGGGTGAGAATGAATCATGTGCATTCGGCTAATGGCATGCATACGTTTTCCTCATCAATATTAAAGGAACGACAGAACATCTATGACTGAGCTGACTATTACTTGCCAGAACACAGAGTCTTCAGTCGTTCAGAAGACGAGGTAAACAAAATACCTCTCTCTCCGAACCAGGAAACGTTTAGAACACTTATGGATGCCGAGACCAGAAGCACTGTAAATACGCTAGCATAAGGGTTTCGAAGACTGAACTGTGACACTATACAACGGCACTTGTGGATGAAGTATGAATTGTGCATTATGAAAACGCGGCTGCAGAGCCTGTCCGCAATGGTGGAGATCTCATTATCGATGATAATGGTGTCTTACGTTAAAGAGAATTTGAAACTAGGACCCCCAGCACCAAGTCCTGCCCGGCTGACTGAATCGTCGCTGCTGTGGAGTGTCAGCTACCAGCCGAGACATCACCCAGATGTCACCACAATGTCGTCAGTTCAGGCAGCCACTTACCAGCTAGCAGCCACTAGGCACTAGACTAGCGTTATCTACTACTAGTCATCTCATGTGCAGGTATCACTTTTGTCATTTCCCACTAACCCTATATGAGAAGTAGAAGTAGTACCAGTGGTACTTCGTAGTATTACTACTACTAGTAGTAGTAGTCATAGTAGTAGTAGTAGTTGTTGTTGTTGTTGTACTAGTGAAAGCAAAGTATTGGCTTATAATAGAGGCACGCGGATCTACACAAGACGGAGAGTCTCGACTTTTTGCTGAGACTAAAACTGTACTTACGGCACCCGTTAGTTGCAGCAGTATTCATAGAAGTAAGGGAGACCGGGGCTACTTAGCATAAGGGACAAGTTGGCACACTGCTTCTTTTTTCTACCGCTGTAAGGACTGAGGACTAGGTCGCAACAGTCAGACACCCTAATGACGTTGTAACTTTCGTTGTCGTTTCAATCTGACGAAAACTCCCGCAAAGGGAGAACTTCTTGTTTCTTGTTTTTCAGACAGGTAAGTATTTTTTTCACTCTAAGTTTTTGTTATTCCGTGAAGCTCTAGAACATATCTGGCCATTTTGACCAGCTATGACGGGTAGAGGAGTCAATAAGAATTGTATTCAAGTGCTGAACTGCTTCGTAAAACTTTTGGTGTTAACAGTGAGGCAGCCATCTCGTCTAAAATGTTTTGTTCGCACAAATTGCCATCTTGCCTTAGGGACATGTTGGCAAACTTACCCCTCACTCGAATTTTTTTCACACACGTATCTGCTGACATTTTTAACTACTTTCTGATGCGTTTCGTTGAATGTCTGCTATGAGGAATTATAAGAGAAAGACGGAAGGAGGAAAGCATTCTTCTCAGCACGTAAAGAATCCTAATCGTGCTCACGTTATTGGTAAAAGAAGCCTAGCCGCCACTGTCGGAGAGTTCAACATGCCAGTACGCAGTTTATTGCTGAAACCCGAGAGAACAAGATGCTTCCACTGATGAAGTCCATGATGTTTCAAGTGGATATAAAACTCCTAGGGAGGTATTTATCAGCCAAGTGACATAACATTTTTAAAAAGAAATAGCTATGTAAGCTTTTCCCTACAGCCCTGTTGAACTCCAAGGCTCTATGTCTAACTATCAACACATGCCTATCATAACGTCAAGTTCACAACTGATGACATACCTCGTATTTTGTGTTACAGGTTTTCTCTCTTGAATAGGAGTATCTGTTAAGTGAAGGCCTTAACAGAACCTCAGATATTTATTTCGGCTTAAGCCCCAAGTAGGTAAGAAAATTTGCTTTTCAATACATCTCCAAAAATTAAGTTAACGAACCACTTCCTTGGGAGAAAAAGAAAATGGCGGTATCTGGTAGACTTATTTTATGGACAGGCAACTGACTGTGTCCATCCGAACACCTGAACTATCAAGCCTAGCCACGGTGTCCAGTTTTAATGAAGTAAATATGAACAATTTCTTCAGTCTGCTTAAAAGCTACCGCGGCCATTGTCACAGTCAATAAAATTTTTCTGGGTTTGTGATCGCATTCTCAATATGTGAAACTACCGACATTTCGGACACTGGTACAAGTGACCTTCTTGCACACCCTGAAGAAGGTCACTTGCAATAGTGACGGAACCGTCGGTAGTTTTACATATCGACAATGTGGTCACAAACCCAGAAAAGTTTTATTGACTATCGACCTATAGTTTTTCCAACAAGATCATTCCGATAACCAGAGAATATATCGGTTCTAAATGTGGAAGAGGCGAGAACCAACTCTGTATGACAGGAACACCCCAGCTCTGGGATATGTTAAGGAAGACACTGTAAGCGAAATTGAAGAAAATTTATCTGTATTTTGATTGTGGACTACTGCACAATGGCGTTCCTGCCAAAAATCAAGGATACTTTTCTCGCCATCAGCAAACAAGTAGTGAGCTGCGTGTCCAAAAATCCACATCACAAAGTTCGTCTTCGCTTGCAGGAAGTACCCCGTGACCAGAAAGAGCAGTTGTTGAGCAGGCATCTCATGAGAAGACGTCCGGGTAATCAGGGACAACATCTGTCGAACCAAGAATCAGACACCTCTTGCCGATCTGTGTCCAAGACAACAAAGGCGACTCAACGGGGTATCTGTGAGGTGAATCACCTGAAGGCGTGACCAGCATACTTGCTTCCCATTGACAGTAAGGTACCATGCAGACTGGACGTCAGTGTCAAGATAAGGATCGCACACCGATCGCCAAACGGCAGTCCAGTTGACATGGGGATGCTTCCCCTCAACCACAATCTGTGAGATAGCGTACTGAAAAAAGCCATAGATCGCCTTCGTGGACGTCAGATGAGCTGGTATTATAGAACTACGGACGTAGCTCAGGCCGAGGAAAAAGTGGCGGAAATAAAAGAAGGGCGGCAGGACGTGAGGAAGCGGGATAGGTGCTGAGAGAGAGTGTGGTGCCAGCGCCTCCAGCAATAGGCTGATAAGGCACGTAGAACAACGACACCACAACGCCTTGTGAGAGCCAATGAAACGAGCTATCGCTCTGTCGCGCACGTGATACAGACCTAAACCGTCCCCGTGCTGCGGCAGGATGAGGGTCTCATGCCTTATTTTGAACAGCAAGCCGTGGCAAACAAATGAACCCAATTACCCTAGCATGCACGGGGCATGGATGGCGCAACAGGAAGTGTCTGTGCCATTTGTGGGATACGTGACGCCAAATATACATTCACATATTGTGCCCGTTGCAGAAGATCGAGTGCTCGTAAACAGGGAGCCCAGCTCGTAGTTAGAAAAGTAGGCGCCGGCAGCTGCCCCAGATAGCTTGCGAAATCGAGTCCTATGCAGCGGATAGTATCTGCTACAGGCAAAGGATGAAGCCAGGAAGAATTTCGCTCACAGCTGGTAAATGTGTTGTTTACTAAAACACGACTGGTCTCGCAACTTTAAGCCACATCATCAGGTGAACCTACGTGGTAAAAAGCAAAGTACAGTGTCACCACTTTTTACGGATATGAAAATTAGTAAAGGTCTGTCTAAAATATACTCACAATGTTAGAAGATCATAGGCATACTCATCGCTCCCAGTCAAAAGTTACTATTCAGAGAATGTCGTCAATGTTATGGAGAGCGAAAGATAAAGAAGTGGTCCATTCATTAAAATTTGCCTGCATCTAAAAAAGACCCTGCGCTCCCAGCCATAAGTATATGACGCCACACAGTTCACGTGGATAGCTTCCGTTCCGCCAGCCAGCTAGTCTTCCTTTGTCGTTCATGCGGACCGCTTTTGATTTGCCCTGCACTGCGGTGCCCTACTGTCATACGGGTAAAACACTCCCACCAGACTCTTTCCACATTGTAATTTTCCTGTGCCGCGACTAATCATTTAGCAGCGACATATTTTATCGCCAATCGGGCCTCTTTTTTTAAAAAAAAATTATCGTCCGCTCACTATAAAATATATTTTCTCTTTTTAGATGCAGGCGAATTTTACTGAATGGGGCACTTCTTTATCTTTCGCTCGCCATAACATTGACGACGTTCTCTGAATAGTAACTTTTGACTAGGAGCTATGGGTATGCCTAAAATGTTTTAACAGTGTGAATATATTTTAGACATTCCCTTACTAGTTTAAATATCTTTAAAAAGTGGAGACGCTGTATTTTGCTTTTCACCTGATGATGCGGCTTAAAGCCGTTATACCGGTCGTGTTTTAATAAACAACAATTTTACCTGCGGAATTCTTCATGACATCATGCCTTTCAACAGCTGCAGTTTCCCAAAATAATAAACTGTTCGTGACACGCAAAGGAACAGCACAGTCAGCAGAAAGCCCCACACTTGCAGCCATGGCGCTCGATTTGCGGACGTTTTGGCAGCTTCCAAAAGTTTCACCGCGGGTGGTAAGCCATGCCAGTGACTCCCTGACCACAGCATCGCTACGAAAAACTATGACGAGGTCGTCTCCATAAGCATTGCAGCAAAATACTTCCAGAGAGTCGTTGACTGAGGCTACAGGCGAAAGCGTACAACTCTTCGTGCATAGAGCGGGCAGCCTTGACGCACTGATCGGATCGAGATGGGAGGAATAATACGCATTATGAAGTCAACGGTAGTATCAGGTTAGCCCTTCTAGGTAGTCGTGATCGACCCGATCGAACGCCTGGCTGAAGTCAAGAGTTGCCAAAAGTCCAAGCACACGACGAGCGTGGGCAAGAGCGGTCATGTCCCTACAGCGACCGCTGTTGAGTAACGTCATGGGGGGTAACTGCATATCCGTGAGATACCCCGAGGCTCGTCGATGGTAATGAGGAAACCGTCTGGAAACGGCACGAAAGGTGACGTAAGGTCCTGACAAATTTCCGTCCACATTGGCACCAGAAGGGGACAAAATAACCCAAAAACTCCAGTGGGAGGCCGTCAAGGCTGGGCGACCTCTTCGTAGGAGCCGCTTGGATAGCATCATGGACCTCGTCCGTGACGTTAGCAAGCAGATCCATTGTCGCATCCAAGGGAACCAAGCCAAAGGAGAGTCTGGAGACCACCGTAATGTTAGCAGGATGGTGACGTTGTTCAGAGTACAGCGTAACATAAAGTGCATAATATGCCCCCCATTACCGGTCGTAAGAACATCAAAGTCCTCCGACGGTGGCATCGTTCCGCTATGACATGATACGTAGATGGAAGCTCCTGGACTGACCTGTCATGTGCGCGTTGTGCGCGTACCCTGACCATAACTCCTTAAAGATGGCGGCAAGAGAGGGATGTGAACTGTGCCTTGACACGATTCACCATCGCCTGGCGCTCTGGCGGATACGGCTGAGCCGTGCTGACCCCGGCTTATGCGTTGCTTTAAGACTCGGCTGTTACTCCGCGGTTGGTTTCCCGCGGTTATTGCGGTTACGCCGCGGTTCTTCCCTTTCTACGTGTGGCAGCAGCGGTATGTATCGATATTTGCACCGTGTACCATCTTTGGTCTGGTGTTTATAGTGTCGCAGTGGCGGCGTGCAGCCAATCTGTCGGTTGGAGCGGATCAGCAAGCAATCTCCGCGCAGTGCATTCGGCCGGGCCCGCTGGCGGTCTCTATGCAGTGTCGGAGCGTGTGGGGGCTGTTGCGAGTGCTGCGAGGTTCGTGGCTCACCGACTCAGGACATGAAAGTTGAGTGGTGATTTAATTACCGAAGCCACGTCTGGTCACGTTGAACCCTTGGTTGGTGGTTCGCTGTTGCCGGTATTCCTGGGAGCAACAGCGAGTGTTCGAGTTGGTGAAGATTTAGCCGCCGTGTGGTGGAATTCAAGAGCACCAGCGAAATTTTCTGCCTTGTGTTCCGGTTACCTGCCCTGGTCGCTGACGTAAATTCCGGCAGTGTCCTTTCCTCACCTGTTGTCACTGTGCAACATGGTGTGTAGTTTTTGACAACTTAATGTATTTTTGGTTGTGGGCGGCTATTTCTGTCTCGTTTTGGCTTTGGAATTCTCGTATACTAGTCGCTGGTTAGCAATTCGTCTTGTCGGTGGGCCCCTGACTGTCTCTTGGTTATGTCGCCTGCGGATCGAGTATAGTTGGGCCGACTTCTTGTCTCACCTAAGCGAACGTTAAGATTTCAAGGGCAGACCGAGCCCCCTGGAAACTTCTGGGCGCCGATGCCTATACTGCCTTTCTTGTTGGCGTTTAGTTGTGTATTTTTAATGGCTCATAGCCGATGGTTGGAATTTGTATGCTTGTAATTGTGTTTTTAAAACCAAAGGCCTTCAGCCGTCTTAAAAGTAAGTTTTTCTAAATTGGGCAAGTGTTACATCGTCTGAAGATAAAGCTTGGGCCTTCTGACTGTTGAAAATTTATTGTATTGTTTTAAAGCATCAGCCTTCAGCCGCTTTAAGTTTTAAGGCTCTTACTTATCAAGTATTACCTTTTGGAAAATAAAGCTGTGGGCTTTTTGCATACTGAAAATTTATTTTAGTTGTATTTTTTTTTAAAGCATGGGCCCTCAGCCGCTTTAAGTGTTAAGGTTCTTACTTATCAAGTATTACAATCTTTCAAGATAAAGCTGTGGGCTTTCTGCCTGTCGAAAATTTATCGTAGTTGTATTGTTCTTAAAATGGTGGGCCTTCTGCCGCTTTTGGATTCTTACTTATCAAGTCTGACATCACTTGGGCTTAAATACTATTTAAGGTTAAAATCTTTGGGCCTTCTGCCGTGGAAAATGGTTTGCAGTTTTTTTTAAACAAAGGCCTTCAGCCATTTTGGACTAAGGTTTTTTATTGGTCATAAAGCTTGGGCTTTCTGCCTATTGAAAGGTTATTGTAGTTATGTTCTTTTAAATTTATCGGCTTTCAGCCGCTTTTAAAAAACTTAATCTGACTAGTCAAGTCTTACATCGCTTGGCCTTAAATACTATTTAAGATTAAAGCCTAGAGCCTTTTGTCTCAAAAAAATTAGAACAGTTGTATTTAATTCATGAGCTTTCAGCCGTTTTAGAATTAAAGACTTTTTCTGTCGATAGTCAAGCGTAGAAGTTGCGCTGTAATGTTTGAACGACTAAATAAAGTGTTATGTTTGGAGTGTAACTGACAGTCGCTCATTCTGGCCCCCTTCCACAATCCCTACTACTTGTCCTGTCCTGCGGGTTTAGCAGGGGGTCTCAACGGCGTCATAGTACATTCGCGGAGAATGGTAAAATAGAATTTCTGAGCTCGTCGCCGCCACGCTGCAACCTCCCTTCCATAACCTACCAAGGCCTTGCATAGGGTAGGCTTTGCACAGAGCACCAACTGAGACAGGGCAGACTGATAGCCAACACGGCGTCGACGACAAACTGTCCACATGGTCTCGATGAGCTGCTGGCAGTCGAGTGAAGTAAGGGGGATCATGTTCAGTTTCCATGGTCCACGGCCACGCCACCTCTTGGCGGTAGAGACTGATGGCGCAGATACATGCCCATTATCAGATAACACAATGGGCCAGACTTCAGCAGCCTGCACCCCATCGCGGGAGATGTAAACGCGAACGAGGCAGCAGGCAGAATGGCTAGTGAAATGCGTAAACCCCGGACGATCGCCATGAACATACTCCCAAGAATCCACGAAGCTGAGGTGTTGCAGGGATTGTCGCTAGCGCCGCGCACGGAGAGTGACGTGGTAATTGTTCTTGGGGTGCCTGGGAGCAGTTGAAATCGCCTTCCAGGATCATTGCATCTCGTCGATCCAGGAAAAGTGGCGTAAATGACTTTGAGAAGAAGTTGAAACGTTCATTATCGCGTCTTGAACCGTATGGCACATAGGCATTGACGATCCTGACGCCACTAAATGTGAGAGCGATACCTCTGGCACAGAGATGTAGGCAACTGCATCAGCGAAGATACTGTCACGTAAGAGGACTGCCACGCCACTACCAGTAGGGGAAGAATGAGAAACACGTGCTGTAAAACCATGGGGAGCACAGAAAGCTGCACCGTGCGCCTGACGTCCGCAGCATACAGCACGTCGTGGAGCAAATCCAGTTTGTGGCGTACGCGAATGGTATTGACATTGACCGTGGCTATGCGATAAGTCTGAAAAGCTGCGATAACTATTGAAACACGAGGGAAGCACAGGGAACTCCCTATTAGACACCCGTGGAAGGGCACATCACCGTGACAGAGAGGGAGCCGACGCACCAGGGGAGGTCCATCGCTCTGTACGCCTGCAAAATGTCCATCCTCGGCACTGGCGTCGTCCGCGCAGGAGACAGACTTCTCACCGGGCGGGTTTAGTGGAACACTATCAGAGGTGCGTCGACAGGTAGCGTCAGACACAGGAAGGGAGGCAACCCCATCAGACGCAGAAGGGGGAAGGTCAGTAAGCCGTGGTCGACTCTCGCTAATGCCGTTTTTCCTTTTGGTCATTTTGTCACAATCGAGGTTCAAAAAATGGTTCAAATGGCTCTGAGCACTATGGGACTCAACTGCTGAGGTCATTAGTCCCCTAGAACTTAGAACTAGTTAAACCTAACTAACCTAAGGACATCACACACATCCATGCCCGAGGCAGGATTCGAACCTGCGACCGTAGCGGTCTTGCGGTTCCAGACTGCAGCGCCTTTAACCGCACGGCCACTTCGGCCGGCCTGTCACAATCGAGTTTCTTCTTATTCCTCCCTCAGTTATTATCTGAACGAGTTCTTCACTTGCCTCTGTCAGTGGCAGCAGCAGCGTTTATCGATACTAGTACTGCCGTAACTTCTTTGGTGTGGCAGTTATATTTCCTTGTCATGGTGTGAGTGTGTGTGTGTGTGTGTGTGTGTGTGTGTGTGTGTGTGTGTGTGTGTGGCAGTTGGTCGGTTGCGGCGGAGCAGCGTGGAAGTCTACGCGGCGTGTCATCAGGCTGGGGCCGCTGGCGGTGTGCTCGCGCGGTCAGAGTTGTGTGGCACTAACTGCAAGAACTGCTAAGTTCGTCGCACCTGCATACTCGAGTTGAGTAATCAGTGAACCTGAAATGATACCTCAACCGTTGTGACATCTCTTCGTTGATTGCTGTTTGTTGCATCCTGGGCTGTCACCGCAAGCAGCAATGTGATGGTGTGTTGGAGTGGGCAAAATTTTGCAGCCGTCTCCCTGTGTGCTGTTTAACCTTTGAAATGATTATAATTTATTGGTGAAGTGCACCAGCGGCATCTTCTGCCTCGTGGCCGTTAACATTCCGGTTACCTGCCCTGGTCGTTAGCGTAGTTTCGCCGCAGTGTGTTTTCCTCGCCGTGTTGATGCTGTCCGGCATGGCGTGTAGTTCGACAGTTTGGTGTTGTTCTCTTTTCTCTTTGAGTGTTTATTGTTCCTTGACTGTGTGTGTACGCCATTTATTAAGACATAATCCTGCTGCGATCCTAGTCTTTTCTGGTAATTTGGGTTGTCGTGCTGTTGGTCGGGTGGAAGGGAATTGAATGGGCTGCTGGTTGGTTTGTCAGCCGTCCGTTGGTCGTGCTGCAATCCGATTGTTTAGTGTTACGCTTGCTTGTCTGTCTCGCCTAAACTGTGGTTAGAGTTTCCTCCCCAGGCCGACCCTTGGAACCCTTCTGAGCACCGCTGTTTGTTTGTGATTGTCATTTTATTTGGTCGGAGGTACTGTGCCAGGCCGTCAGCCGTGTATTAATACTGTTTGTTTTATGTTTAGTATATGGCCTTCAGCCGAACTTCGTAACAACTTTAAGATTATGCTGTCAGCCGTGTTTCATTTAAAATTCTTGTTGCTCTGTATTTAGGAGTTCAGCTGCGTTTGTTTCAGAATGTGTGGCTTTAATATGTAAATCCTTGTCTGTAAGGTTTCTCTTCAATTATCTTGAATTCTTGAAACGACCTTCAGCCGTGTTCTGTAAATGTTTATCTTAAGGTTGTCTTTAATTATTCTTGAGTAATTGTTTGGGCCTTCAGCCGATAAGATACTTAAAGTTTTCTTAAGATGTTTTTCTGATGTACTGTGTAATGGCTTATCTTTAAAGTCTCCTTTTTTATGCAAAGAAAAAGTTTTTTTTTTTTAATTGGGCTTTCAGGCGAAGAATTAACTTGAATTTTCCTTAATATGACCTTTAGCCGGAATTTGGCTTTTAAAGAATTTCCTTATCTGATTTGAAATATTATTTCGGCCTTTAGCCTCGAAGATATTGTAATTTTACTTAACTAAGGCCTTCAACCGTTACTCTAAATCCTGCTGTTTAAAAGGAATCACTTAAACTTATTCTGGAGAAGTTACTTGGGCCCTCAGCCTTGAATTGACCTTTGTTGTTTTAAAGAGAAGACTGTGCATCAGTTTGAGGAATAAAGTTGTGTGTGTTCTTGTATAAATAACAATAATTGACCTTGGCCCCTGATCCGCTCTGTCCTGCGAAACCAGGTTTCAGACAGTGTCCGGAGCTGGACGCCGACTGGAGATGGAGGTGGGGAAAGACATCGCGTCGCCGGCGTCAGGGCGTCAGAGGACAGCGCACCCTCAGCAGCAGGGTTGTCATCCTGTGCACACATCCAATGGAGGCAGTCATCAGAAGGCGCACAGCGTTGTCTCTTCTGTTTTCTCGGCGACCGTTGCATCCTAATATGCTGTTCCGTGTCGGATGGTGGGCGGCTATCGTTCCACATGTAGCCAGATGGCAGAAAAGCAGAGATCGGTACAGCTCCATTATCAACAATCGTGGGGTCGCGACAGACAGCTTGTGTCTGCTGACGGTCAACGTTCATTTTTATTGCCTCCGACAGGAGTGTAAAGCGACAGACAAAAGGTCCATCGTATCGGACCGTCTTATTCAGAGAGGGCGTAGCAGGCAGCACTGATGCAGACACGTAAGATAGAGGCAACACAGTGGGCGCCGCAGGAAGAGCGACGTATTCCATCGGCGTCTGAACCAGTTTACATCGGAGACATTCATAACAGGCATGACCTTCCCGGCCATAGCCTGAACAGTTGCATGACTGGACATCGTGTATGGCCACAGCCCTGCAGCCGACAATAACCAAGTAGGAAGGCACGTGTTTCCGTAGTTCAACTTTTATCTGACAAACCCCATTGAGGACACGGTACGTTTCGAAAGTTTTCCACGTTTCAGCAACGTGACTGACGACTCTACCGTAAGGTTTAAAGGCGGCCATCACAACGTCCGCCGCCGGCCGTGGTGGCCGAGCGGTTCTAGGCGCTACAGTCTGGAACCGCGCGACCGTTACGGTCGCTGGTTCGAATCCTGCCTCGGGCATGGATGTGTGTGATGTCCTTAGGCTAATTAGGTTTAATTAGTTCTAAGTTCTAGGGGACTGATGACCTCAGAAGTTAAGTCCCATAGTGCTCTGATCCACTTTTAGTCTATGAAGTCGGACTCTGAGAGAAACCGCTACGCGGAAGTAAACAAACGCGCGCTCGCTCGCAAGCAGCACAACAGGTGACACAAATACACTCCTGGAAATTGAAATAAGAACACCGTGAATTCATTGTCCCAGGAAGGGGAAACTTTATTGACACATTCCTGGGGTCAGATACATCACATGATCACACTGACAGAACCACAGGCACATACACACAGGCAACAGAGCATGCACAATGTCGGCACTAGTACAGTGTATTTCACCCTTTCGCAGCAATGCAGGCTGCTATTCTCCCATGGAGACGATCGTAGAGATGCTGGATGTAGTCCTGTGGAACGGCTTGCCATGCCATTTCCACCTGGCGCCTCAGTTGGACCAGCGTTCGTGCTGGACGTGCAGACCGCGTGAGACGACGCTTCATCCAGTCCCAAACATGCTCAATGGGGGACAGATCCGGAGATCTTGCTGGCCAGGGTAGTTGACTTACACCTTCTAGAGCACGTTGGGTGGCACGGGATACATGCGGACGTGCATTGTCCTGTTGGAACAGCAAGTTCCCTTGCCGGTCTAGGAATGGTAGAACGATGGGTTCGATGACGGTTTGGATGTACCGTGCACTATTCAGTGTCCCCTCGACGATCACCAGTGGTGTACGGCCAGTGTAGGAGATCGCTCCCCACACCATGATGCCGGGTGTTGGCCCTGTGTGCCTCGGTCGTATGCAGTCCTGATTGTGGCGCTCACCTGCACGGCGCCAAACACGCATACGACCATCATTGGCACCAAGGCAGAAGCGACTCTCATCGCTGAAGACGACACGTCTCCATTCGTCGCTCCATTCACGCCTGTCGCGACACCACTGGAGGCGGGCTGCACGATGTTGGGGCGTGAGCGGAAGACGGCCTAACGGTGTGCGGGACCGTAGCCCAGCTTCATGGAGACGGTTGCGAATGGTCCTCGCCGATACCCCAGGAGCAACAGTGTCCCTAATTTGCTGGGAAGTGGCGGTGCGGTCCCCTACGGCACTGCGTAGGATCCTACGGTCTTGGCGTGCATCCGTGCGTCGCTGCGGTCCGGTCCCAGGTCGACGGACACGTGCACCTTCCGCCGACCACTGGCGACAACATCGATGTACTGTGGAGACCTCACGTGTTGAGCAATTCGGCGGTACGTCCACCCGGCCTCCCGCATGCCCACTATACGCCCTCGCTCAAAGTCCGTCAACTGCACATACGGTTCACGTCCACGCTGTCGCGGCATGCTACCAGTGTTAAAAAGACTGCGATGGAGCTCCGTATGCCACGGCAAACTGGCTGACACTGACGGCGGCGGTGCACAAATGCTGCGCAGCTAGCGCCATTCGACGGCCAACACCGCGGTTCCTGGTGTGTCCGCTGTGCCGTGCGTGTGATCATTGCTTGTACAGCCCTCTCGCAGTGTCCGGAGCAAGTATGGTGGGTCTGACACACCGGTGTCAATGTGTTCTTTTTTCCATTTCCAGGAGTGTACAATGCGTGCATGGCTCACCACTGCCAAAGGCAGACTGCCCACTGGGCCATCCTGACACAGAGCTCACCAAAACGGCACGGACTTCCCGAGCACGCTTCCCGTCAGACCAAAATTCTCAACTTATCCACAAGCTATTGGCGTAGTGCTTCCTGCCGATTATTCTCATTACTCGCGGAGTTTATCACTGAAGAGATCACTGGTCGTCCTCATCTGGCCTTTTGTTCCTGCGGCCATTATGAATAAGACACAAAGGAATTAATGACATTAGTTGCCAACTCCGGATACGTCTGAAAGAACAGACAACACATATATATTTAAGGCGAGAATGGCCAGTGATCTCCTCAGTGTGGTTGTCCACCACGGTCGAAATATTACGGCAATCAGTAGCGTCTGGATGAGCTGAGAATTTTGGTCTGACGCATTCTACGGTCTGTGCAATTGTCATGACTACTGTGTTCGGATGGCACAGTGATTAGCGCATCTGTCTAGCAAACAGAGGGGTTGCAATCCCTATCTGGCACAAATTTTCATATTTTCCCATTGATTTAAATCAATAACCACTGACTGCTAATATCATTAAGTCCTTCTTGTCTTGATTCGTAGTGACTGTAAGATCAAAAAAAATTTTTTTTTTTTGAAGGCCCTCGTACTAGTAAAGATGCCTGAAAGCAGAGAGATCTGTAGGTATTTTGTTCTAACTTTACTTGGTTGCCACATAGAGTAAATTTTAGCACTTATTCAGTCTAAACACTTTGCGATTCAACTACCCGTTGCAGAAAATAAACAGTTTATGCAATTGTACGTTGTAATGCATTGCAAAACCATTCTTGTCACAGCACCGTTTACAAGGAAAAAGTCAAAAGCTAAGGAAATATTCTTTGGATGTTTGCTTATTAAACGCAGCAACCATCATTTTTATTAGTTTGCGTATTATTTAAAAGAAAACAGATATGTTAAGCTAAAATCTTTTCAGTGGGCATTATATTGAAAACCCCAGTCGTAGATGTTCAAGTGCGTATTCATATATAGTTTATTTGAATAGAAATGCAGTGCCAGCGGTTAATAGAACCGGGCAGTAGTCTTGAGTATTAGTGTACGTAGAGTAATATACTTTTAAAAAAGTTCTTCTTGGTAAATCACAATTGTATGATAAGGGTATAGTATAAGAAAAACGATAATTAAGATTTTCTATTAGAATCTTTTCAGTTTTCCGCAGTGATGTTTTAAGAAGTAAAAATTTTTTGCAGAGTCAAGATTTTGTCGTCGAAGCAATTTCAATCTCTTTGTTAAATTTGAACACTCAGATGAAAGAAAGAAAGTCAGTCTGCAAAACCTATTTCCGGGAGATCTGTAGAGAGTTATTGTGTCATGTTATTATTTTAATTTGTGCGTTAACTACCGACTGGTTTCATTCTGATATACAGGACATAAAATCCCGTCTGAGGCCTGCGATCATATGTTAATAATTGGCAACGAATGCTGTACGTTCGCAATAAAGTCATGAGATGTTCAATTGACTCTTTTTTATTAGAACATGTTACGCGTTTCGGGATTAATCTCGAAACGCTTAACATGTTCTAATAAAAGAGTCAATTGAACATCTCATGACTTTATTGCGAATGTACAGCATTCGTTGCCAATTATTAACATAGTTTCATTCTGGTTGTTGAAATTAAAAATGTACAAAGACGCATTTCGCAATCACTATTTTCACGAAATTGGCATGCTAAATTATCACACACCGAACGGATATTATCGTCTAGACGATGCATAACATGTTTATTGCTACTTCTGTGACGTAAATAAAGAAACCTAATAGAGCTGGAATGTCGGTACTTCACAAGATAACGGTGATAGCCAATCCGTCTGAGTCTGGTCGATGTAGGTGCACGTGAACTTTGAATTTCTATGTTAGGTCTGATTTCTACCATCCGACACTGCAAAGCTTCTGTGAGGCCCTGCGTTGTCTTGGAGAAGGGGAAGTTCTTTTGTATTTTTGTCGTGACGAACACGCTGAGTCCTTTCTTCAATTTCCTGATGGTAGCACAATAAACTCCAGAGTTGATCGTTGCACAATGGGGCAGGACATAAGACAATATATCGCCTTCAGGGTCCCAGAAGACCGTCGCAATGATTTTACGAGCTGAGGGTACGGCTTTCAACTTTTTCTGCGGAGCAGAGAAGGTGTGGCTTCACTCCATGGATTGCTGTTTATTTTCCGGTTAGAAGTGATGAAGCCATGATTCCATCACCTGGGGCGAATTTCGACAAAAAATTGTTACGATCAGCTTCTTGATGCGCCTGCAAATTCGCACAGATGTCATTAGTTGCTCTTTATGGTCTTCTGTTAGACGGCTTGGGACCCAGTGGGCAGCCTGCCGGTGTGGTCGTGCGGTTCTAGGCGCTTCAGTCTGGAACCGCGTGACCGCTACGGTCGCAGGTTCGAATCCTGCCTCGGGCATGGATGTGTATGATGTCCTTAGGTTAGTTAGGTTTAAGTAGTTCTAAGTTCTAGGGGACTGATGACCTCAGAAGACGGCAAATCATCGAGTAAAACTGAAGTGATATCAGGTGTTCCCCAGGGAAGCGTCCTGGGACCTCTGCTGTTCCTGATCTATATAAATGACCTGGGTGACAATCTGAGCAGTTCTCTTAGGTTGTTCACAGATGATGCTGTAATTTACGGTCTAGTAAGGTCGTCCGAGTCCGCCCCTCGTGGTCTCGCGTAGCGTTCTCGCTTCCCGAGCACAGGGTCCCGGGTTCGATTCCCGGCAGGGTCAGAAATTTTTCCTGCCTCGAGATGACTGGGTGTTGTTGTGTCGTCTTCATCATCATCATTCATTCCCATTACGGTCGGAGGAAGGCAACGGCAAACCACCTCCATTAGGACCTTGCCTAGTAAAGCGGTGCGGGTCTCCCGCATCGTTCCCCTACGCTCTGTAAAGAAGCATGGGACTTCATTTCCATTTTCAAGGTCATCCGAAGACCAGTATCAGTTGCAAAGCGATTTAGGAAAGATTGCTGTATGGTTTGGCAGGTGGCAGTTGACGTTAAGTAACGAAAAGTGTGAGGTGATACACATGAGTTCCAAAAGAAATCCGTTGGAATTCGATTACTCGATAAATAGTACAATTCTCAAGGCTGTCAATTCATCTAAGTACCTGGGTGTTAAAATTACGAACAACTTCAGTTGGAAAGACCACATAGATAATATTGTGGGGAAGGCGAGCCAAAGGTTGCGTTTTATTGGCAGGACACTTAGAAGATGCAACAAGTCCACTAAAGAGACAGTTTACACTACACTCGTTCGTCCTCTGTTAGAATATTGCTGCGCGGTGTGGGATCCTTACCAGGTGTGATTGTCGGAGGACATCGAAAGTGTGCAAAAGAAGTGCAGCTCATTTTGTATTATCACGTAATAGGGGAGAGAGTGTGGCAGATATGATACGCGAGTTGGGATGGAAGTCATTAAAGCAAAGACGTTTTTCGTCGCGGCGAGGTCTATTTACGAAATTTCAGTCATCAACTTTCTCTTCCGAATGCGAAAATATTTTGTTGAGCCCAACCTACATAGGTAGGAATGATCATCAAAATAAAATAAGAGAAATCAGAGCTCGAACAGAAAGGTTTAGGTGTTCGTTTTTCCCGCGCGCTGTTCGGGTATGGAATGGTAGAGAGATAGTATGATTGTGGTTCGATGAACCCTCTGCCAAGCACTTAAATGTTAATTGCAGAGTAATCATGTAGATGTAGATGTAGATGAGTTCAATAGTGCTCAGAGCCATTTTTTTCGACTCACCGTCTCAGCGTCAAAATTTGCATTCTTTAAAATTTTCCCTAAATTATTAACGACTAATCCCTGAATGCTTCCTCAACCCTTTCGTTGCTGATTTGGCGCTAAGAGTGCGCTCACTTAGCATGGCGTGGCACGACCCACGCCATTGCCGGCTGCGCAGTGTTGGCCGCTCCTGTTCTTTCTCTACCACCCGGGTTGTCCACAGACCGGAGGTCACCTCTCTCTATCGTCACCCTCTTCTTCGTTACCGTCATTTGTTTCACACCTGAAAGGCGAGCGCGGCAAACGTGAAGAACAGTTTTCTCGGCCCCGAAATGCTGAAAGGACAGGAGCAACAAGAGCCACAGTAACCTCATCCAAAGACGAATCAACGTCATTCTCACTGTCACTGTTTCATAAGTAAGCTTTCTACTTCCGCGTATCCGCGTTTGAACATATTCTACAAACTGTTTCATAACACTGTAATACCTCCAAAACGACAGAAAGACAATAAAGCTTCATCTATCGTGATAACTAGCGTTTATGTGAATATCAGTGCGACTACCAATTTCATGATACGCTGTAGGTCACGTTATGTACTCATGTAGCGTTATAATATCTCACCATTCGTATCAGACATTCGTGCTCCTGTCGCTTCAGACCCCAAAGCATCCAGTTTAATGGCAAAACACAACACAGCAGTGATTCTGCGTGGTGTGGGATCCTCAAGTCCTTTGAAAGTTTACGTGGGTATCTTGAATCAAAAGTCTACGCACAGGTCACGCAGTTTCCCCAAAGTACCGGCAAGCGCTTTGCGGGTGCAGAGCTGGTGCCTGATAAAGAGTCGTCCGTTGGGTTCAGATAAGGTGAATGCATTACCCAAGTTGGCACCAGATACTGTACCTGCCGATGGTGCCTCGACAAGAAGGAGAACAGATCCGCACAAGAGGAAATGAAAAACAACCGTGCGAAGCAATTTACAGAGAAACAGAGTCCGAAACGGCGTTGAAACATGTGCGAGCATAACATAACGCACGGCTGGCTCGAACTGCTTTCGACTCAGCGCACAGAAACGGCACGCAGCTCGAGGCACAAGGCAGGGTCCACAGTGTTGAACTCAACATTAGAAATGTTGTTTTGTCGTGGAAGTAAACACTTGAGATAGCGGGTATACCCATGCCATATGTCACGTACACCCTCTCCTCCCCCCCTCCCCCCCCCCCCATCATATCAGTTGTCCCACACTGTTTCACTGTGATAAAACCGCGCCATCTCCTCTGCCTCGATTGCAACATCCGCTGATGAGAGATAATAAATCCCTCCCCCTTGGTAACGCCAAAAATTGTCAGGCTCGTGCCGCTACCTCCAGTGCAGACGCAGAGAGCATCGGAGACCGAGGCAGTGGACCGACCACCGAAGGAACCAATGCCAACAATGCTGGGCGACAAGGCTGGCCTAGGCTGGCTCCGCTGTGGAGCAGAAATGTGCGCAGGGAGGGAGCAGAGGAGGCGGTCTACGAGGAGGACGAGGAGCAGTGCGGACTAGTCCAGAGAGTCAGCATCAGGAGGCATGGGAGCGAGCCTAACTGCAGTTTGAAACCACAGGCGCAAGGAGAGCGGTGCAAAGCGCGAAGAGGGTGGTAACGGGGAAGCACACTGCTGCGAGATGAAGCCTGCACCTGGAACAATGTCACAATCAACCCTGTCACCTGTACATAATTACAACGTATTAATTACAACAGGGCTGCATCCTGATTCTAAGTTAGAAGTGGTGCACGACGCTACGTTAGGCAGACTGGAAGACTGGCTACAATGTCCCAACAGCGTGCATGACATCCACCGCAAACAACTAGTGACCATTGTGCCCCACCGAGATACCTGACACCCATACTGCTGCAGGCTAAATGAGTGGGTCCAAACGGCTGTCCTGGGGTGAAAACACCGTCGGCCCTAGCGGTCCAGGACATGTGACTCAGGATGCGACAAATCCATGCAAATAATCTACTGGACTGCACCCACTGACTAGCATCATCCGGTTTGTAGGCCAGAAAACTCCACAACGCATCATCGCGAGAAGAGGCAGACATGGACTTCTTCATTTTGTCACACAAGTGAAGTGGTGCACCTCTGAGTAAGAAGCCGGATGAAACGGGGTGGTAGTCAGATGCTAGATATCGTTGCGAACTAAAATTCAACCTGCCGACCATCCACCACCAACGTCGGCAAAATACACCGGGACGACCCGTGTGGGGCGTCGGAGACAACCCCAGAGCCCAGTGAAAACACAGGAGCGTCCGATGACCGACTCGCGGCTCGTCGACTGTTAGAAATAGTTGCTAAATGGCCCACCTGACGACCAGCCCCACATACGGTCTCCAACTGCGGGCAATCGTGTCGAATATGTACCGAAAGACAGGACCGCTGCTTCACACGATTAGCGGAAAGAGATCTCGCCGGGGACCCGAAAAAACGCCGCGGGTGGGAATTACGACGCCGCTATTGACGCTAATCCGCCGAGCTCGACGCGGGCGACGTGCAGCACCTGGGGCTCTTTATCATCGCGCAATCTCCCAGTTGTCGGAAAGGACACCACCTGACACCACCGTCGGCTTATGGGATTCCAGAATCTGAGTGACGTCAGCTAATGGAAGGGTCGGACAAGGTCAACGCCCTAGTTTGGACCTCAGGGTACTAAACGAACAATCACGTCCCGAATTAGCGAGGTAGCACATTTCTACATCTACATCTACATGGATACTCTGCAAACCATATTTAAGTGCCTGGCAGATGGTTCATCGGACTACCTTCAAAATTCTCTGTTATTCCAATCTCGTATAACGCGCGGAAAGAACGAACACCTATATCTTTCCGTACGAGCTCTGATTTCCATTATTTTATCGTGGTGATCGTTTCTCCCTGTACAACTCGGTGTCAACAAAATATTTTCGCATTCGGAGAAGAAAGCTGGTGATTGGAATTTCGTGAGAAGATTCCGTCGCAACGAAAAACGCCTTTCTTTTAATGATGTCCAGCTAAAATCCTGTATCATTTCTGTGATACTCTCTCCCATATTTCCCGATAATACAAAACATGCTGCCCTTCTTTGAACTTTTTCGATGTACTCCTTCAGTCCTATCTGGTAAGGATCCCACACCGCGCAGCAGTATTCCAAAAGGGAACGGACAATCGTAGTGTAGGCAGTCTCCTTAGTAGATCTGTTACGTTTTCTAAGTGTCCTGCCAATAAAACGCCTTCCCCATAACGTTTCCTATGTGTTCCTTCCAATTTAAATTGTTCGTAATTGTAATACCTAGGTCTTTAGTTGAATTTACGGCTTTTAGATTAGACTGATTTATCGTGTAACCCAAGTTTAACGAATTCCTTTTAATGCTCATGTGGATGACCTCATACTTTTCGTTATTTAGGGTCAACTGCCAATTTTCACACCATTCAGATATCTTTTCTAAATCATTTTTCAATTTGTTTTGATCTTCTGATATCTTTATTAGTCGATAAACGACAGCGTCATCTGTAAACAACCGAAGACGGCTGCTCAGATTGTCTCCCAAATCGATTCTATAGATAATGAACAGCAAAGGGCCGATAACACAATCTTGGGGAACGCCAGAAATCACTTCTGTTATACTCGATGACTTTCCGTCAATTACTACGAACTGTGACCTCTCTGACAGGAAATCACAAATCCAGCCACATAACTGAGACGATATTCCATAAGCACGCAATTTCACTGCAAGCCATTTGTGTGGTACAGTGTCAAAAGCCTTCCGGAAATCCAAAAGTAAGGAATCGATCTGAAATCCCTTGTCAATAGCACTTAACACTTCATGTGAATAAATAGCTAATTGTGTTTCACAGGAACAATGTTTGCTAAACCCATGATGACTGTGTGTGAATAGACAGTTTTCTTCGAGGTAGTTCACAATTTTGGAACACAATACATGTTCCAAAATCCTGCTGCATATCGACGTTAACGAAGTGGGCCTGTAATTTAGTGGATTACTCCTACTACCTTTCTTGAATATTGGTGTGACTTGTGCAACTTTCCAGTCTTTCGGTACGGTTCTTTCGTCGAGCGAACGGTTGTATATGATTGTTAAGTATGGAGCTAATGCATGAGCGTACTCCGAAAGGAACCTAACTGGTATACATTCTGGACCAGAAGACTTGCTTCACTACTTCGAGGATATTTACTTCTACGTTACTCATGTTGGGAGCTGTTCTCAATTCGAATTATGGAATATTTACTTCCTCTTCTTTTGGGACACTCATAACGACACTTGCGTGAGAGACGGACAAATCGTCGATCAAGACCGCGTACGACTGCTCGTGGCACTTACGTTACTGGTTTAACAGCAAACGTGTCCCCACAGCAGTGGTTTGTTGCCCAAAGTAGTGAGTACGCAACCGGCAAAATTCGTCAGAGGACTGTTTCTCGGCAACGACCCTCCGATATGTTGCAGGTACCAACTGGCTGAACAATCGTAGCTCTTCATTACCCAACAGCATCTCCAAAGGTGACCTATGTCTTCAGCAGAGCATTGCGCCTCCTATCGCACCCGAATTATAATGTTAGTTTGGACTAACCAGTTTTATCAGCTGTTGTAACAAGTATATTTGTGCTTTTCCAGTTCCAGGTTTATTACAAATTAAGAAAACTTCTAAGCAAACTTGTTTCGCTTGTTTGAAAAAACATCCGTACCATTCTGAGAATAGTTTGAATACGTAATCCTTTTCGACACTTCGATTGCTGTACAGTAAGAAAAAACAGTTTCACTTGTGGCATTTACTGTTTTTCTTCACACATTACGATGAAAACGTTTCCCTTTCGTTGTCAATAGGGACTGAAGGCGGAAATCTACAGGAGTGTACTACTCTATTTTCTGTGTAAATGGTGGGTGGCTACTAAATTTACTACCATGCAGATATCTTCCCAACATTTTCGCATGTGTGTTGGAGACCACACAACGACATATCGGCGCTCTCATCAGAGCGAATAATTGGTCCTTGCGGTAATCAATAGACGTCCCTAATTCAACTGGTCATGTGTGTAGTAGCATTCATTGAGCAAAGGGGGGCTATGCTACTGCACACTGCGTCTGTGATATTCGACAAGTGCCTGGGTCTCGTTGACAGTACAACGGAAAGAGGACCGAAAACACATATTATACCTGCACAGCTGTTTGCAGTTTCGCCATACTAGCACAAGTAAAACTTATATCGATGATATTTTTGGAAGGTACGTTTCCCCTCTTACCGCATAATTTCATCTTTCCAAGCCTGCAGGGCTGTTCACCTGACAATTAGAATTTGTAATCATACTTGCTGCCGTTATGCGTAGAAAGCAAGTGTATGCTGTGCTGATTGTCTTCTGTATGGTCTCTCTGGTAGACATAATATGGCGTAATCATTTAGTTTCGTGTGTGCAAATTTTCCAGTCAAGCCAGTGTGCCAGGACTGGATTATTAAGCGGCTAGCTTATCGCTCACTTTCGGGAGCCAAGTGGATAATTGCCAGATAGCCCAAATTGCAGCATTTATGAACCAACGTTGACGATAATAATTATGTTCGTTTTGTCAGTGTTCTGCGTAGAAAATCACAAAGATGATTTAATTACAAATTTTCTCCTCCTTACCATCATTACAATCAAACAAACAACTGGCCATCTTCTGCAAAGATTAAGGGCCACATATTATCTATAAGCGAGCTCTGCTTATTCCCTGGTGATATAACAGCTAAATGAGATCGTAGAGAATCGTGGTTGCTAACATGTCATTTAATAATCGAAGGCGTCTTTGGCATATTGCCAACTTTAAGGTGAAACACGAAAGCTTCAGTAGTTGCAGGTATGTACTATCGTATTTCCTGGGATAATGAAACACTTCGATACCAAAGGTACATCAGAATGGTATTTAAATTCACTGTGAAACAACTGACAATTTTACTTCTGACAATGATGAACTACCGAAAACAATGATAGCTGCAGCAGGACGTATTCGTGTTATATTACAATGAGTGACGAGACCCAATTCTCCATTTAATGAAACATAGACCTATTCTTTTAGAATAATAAATATCGCTTTATTTATGCGACTAGGGAAGTAAAACACTAATTTTGAAGTTCAGTCAAACTTTTTTCTAATTTTATTATTCGTAACTGCTGATTTACAAAAGAATTGTGTACACTTACAGACTGTTCATACTAGGCACATTAAATTGAAATTTATTGAATGTTGCCTAACTCGTGCTTGTGTAGATGGTTCTGACATTGGGACGCCCTTCCCAGCTGACTTAGCGACTAAGTCACAATCACTCCACGCTCTGAAAAAAAGTTAAGAATATAATTAACTCCTTCAGAAGAAAAATCGCTCACGGAGTTGCTAACATCTCAAGAAATTAATAATCACCTGTTCTTCACATATATGCAATGAATTCAGTCACACACTCAATGCATTATTGTCAGTGCGGCGGTTTCCAAACTGAAATATACTGATATCATATCGCTTTACAAGAAAGGCAGTAAGACAGATATTACTCATTGGTGACCAGTCTCACTCGTTACCTGCCTTCTCAAAGGTACCGGAAAAAATTTTGTACGCAATAACCATAACACACCTGTGTCAGTCACCACTTGAATATCAAAATGGTCTTTTCTTCACAATCTGAATAGATGCGGAGCTTGTGTATGCCAGTCATTATGAGCTCCAAAGTTTTATGGGTAGTGCAAACCCTCAGGGAAATAGAATGAAGGATGGGAAAGAATGCCAGTGGATATGTCCCGTCTGTGATATGGAGGAGGCTTTGCCGGCGGCTGTCGGGCGAAATGAGTGGCTTCGTTTATTTGAGTCATCAGTCTTCTGACTGGTTTGAAGCGGCCCACCACGAATTCCTCTCCTGTGCCAATCTCTTCATCTCAGAGAAGCAGTTGCCACTTACGTCCTCAATTATTTGCTGTATGTATTCGAATCTCTGTCTTCCTCTACAGTTTTTGCACTTTACAGCTCCCTCTAGTACCATGGAAGTCATTCCCTCATGTCTTAACAGATGTCCTATCATCCTTGTCCCTTCTGCTTATCAGTGTTTTCCACATATTCCTTTTCTCTCCGATTCTGCGAAGAACCTCCTCATTCCTTACGTTATCAGTTCACCTAATTTTCAACATTCGTCCGTAGCACCACATCTCAAATGCTTCGATTCTCTTCTGTTTCGGTTTTCCCACAGTCCATGCTCCACTACCATACAATGCTGGACTCCAGGCGTACATTCTCAGAAATTTCTTCCCAAATTAAGGCCGATATTTGATATTAGTAGACTTCTCCTGGCCAGGAATGCCTTTTTGGCCATAGCTTGTCTGCTTTTTATGTCCTCCTTGCTCCGTCCGTCATTGGTTATTTTACTGCCTAGGTTGTAGAATTCCTTAACTTCAACTACTTCGTGACCAGCAATCATGGTGTTACGTTTCTTGCTGTTCTCATTTCTGCTACTTGTCATTACTTACCCCTCTCTTCGATTTACTCTCAACCCGTACACTGTACTCATTAGACTGTGTATTCCGTTCAGCAGATCATGTAATTTTCCTTCATTTTCACTGAGGATAGCAATGTCATCAGCAAATAGTATCATTGATATCTTTTCACCTTGCATTTTAATTTCACTCTTGAACCTTTATTTTATTTCCATAACTGTTTCTTCGATGTATAAATTGAGCAGCGGGGGCGAACGGCTACATGCCTGTCTTACACCCTTTTTAAACCTAACACTTCGTTATTGGTCGTCCACTCTAATTATTCCCTCTAGGTTCCTATAGCTTACCCCTATTTTCCTCAGAATTTTAAACATTCTGCACCATTTTACACCGTCGAACGCTTTTCCAGGTAGATATATCCTATGAATGTGTCCTGACTTTTCCTTCATTCTTGCTTCCATTATCAACTGCTACGTCGGAATTGCATCTCTGGTGCTGTAGTTTCCCTAAACCCAAACTAATTGTCATCTAACACATCCTCAATTTTCTTTTCCATTCTTCTGTATATTATTATTGCCAGCAACTTGGTTGCATGAGATGTTCAGCTGATTGGGTGATAATTCTCGCACTTGTCCGCTCTTACAGTCTTCGGAATTGTGTGGACGACGTTTTTCTGAAAGTCAGATGATATGTCGCCATACTCAAACATTCTACACACCAGCGTGAATAGTCGTTTCGTTCCCACTTATTTGATTTTAAGTCCTCCAAAGCTCTCTTAAATTCTGATTCTAATACTGGATCCCCTCACTCTTCTAAATCGACTCATGGTTCTTCTTCTATCTCGTAGAGGACTTCAATGTACTCTTTACACGTATCTGTTCTCTGCATTTAATAGTGGATTTCCCATTGCACTCTTAATGTTACCACTCTTGCTTTTAATTTCACCGAAGATTATTTTGACTTTCCTACATGCTGGCTCAGTCTTTCCGGCAATCATTCCTTTTTCGATTTCTTCACATTTTTCATGTAGCCATTTCGTCTTAGCTTCCCTGAACTTCTTATACATTTTATTCTCCAGAGATGTGTATTTCTGTATTCCTGAATTTCCCTGAACATTTTTGTGCTTCCTTCTTTTTACTGATCAACTGAAGTATTTCTGCTGTTACCCACGGTTTCTTTGCAGTTACCTTTTTTGTACCTATGTTTTTCTTTTGGGCTTCTGTGATTATCCTTTTTGGAGATGTCCATTCCTCCTCAACTGTACTGCCTATTGAGCTATCCCTTATTACTGTATATATAGCCTTAGAGAACTTCAAGTTTTTCTCTCATTCTGTAGTATTTCTGCTTCCCACTTCTTTGCGTATTGATTCTTCCTGATTTAAATTTCACCACTACATTGTGATCTGAGCCTATATCTGCTCCTAGGTACGCCTTACAATTCAGTATCTGACTTCGGAATCTGTGTATAAGCATGATGCGTTCTAACCGAAATCTTCTCGTTCCGCCCGGCCTTTCATAGTATACCTGTTCCTCTTGTGATTCTTGAACAGAGTATTCGCTATTACTAGCTGAAATTTATTACAGAATTTAATTAGTCTTTTTCTTCTCTCGTTCCTTGTCCTAAGCCCATATTCTCCTGTAACCTTTACTTCTACTCCTTCCCCTACAAATGCATCCAGTCCTCCATGACTTAGATTTTCATTTCCCTTAACGTGCCGTATTTTCCTTTTATATCCTCATATACCTTATCTGTCTCTACATCTTCAGCTTGCAATGTCAGCATGTATACCTGAGCTATCATTGTCAGTTTTGGTTTGCTGTCGATTCTGATAAGAACAACCCTACCAATGAACTGTTCACAGTAAGACACACTCTGCCCTACCCTCCTATTCATAACGGATCCTACTCGCGTTATACCATATTCTGCTGATCAGAAATCCTTGTCTTCTTTCCATTTGACTTCACTGACTCCTACTATATCTAGACGGAGCCTTTGCGTTGCCCTTTTCAGATTTTCTAGCTTCCCTTCCACTTTCAAGCTTCTGACATTCCACGCCATGACTCGTAGAACGTTATCCTTTCGGTCGTTACTCAATCTTTTTCTTATGGTCACCTCCCCTTTGGCAGTCCCCTCTGGTAGATCCGAATGGGGGACTATTCCTGAATCTTTTGCCAACGGAGAGATCATCATGATACTTTTTCAATTAGAGGCCACATGTCCTGTGCATACACGTAATGTGCCTTTAAAGCAGTGCTTTACATTGCCTTCTGCATCCTCATGCCGTTGATCATTGCTGATTTTTCCTCATGTAGTGGCAGTTTCCCACTCTAAGGACAATATCTTCCCTGAACCTGTGTCCGCTCCCCTTTGGCAGACGGAGGGTGTCTTCACATGCCGCAAGCCCTTCCGCCGTGTAGTGGTTAATAGAAAAGAAAAAGAAAAGAAAAGGTTGAAAATGTGGCAAGAAATGGTGAATAAAAAAAAGGGGTTTTTAAAATCGTTAATGACCGTGAAAAACGGAAAGAATGAAATGCAAATCGGACTTCGTATTACAGAAAAGCTATCGGACTTAGTGATTCGGAAAAGCTATTGTTGGGGTGGTCCTTGTGGCGTTTCTGAGCAAAAGTCAGACCAATTTCTACTTCAAAAATTATTTGAAAGAGAACAGAGAATAACAAAATGTGCTGATTAACAGGGGGAAATGGCGTAGATACGAGTTCATTCATTACCAAGTTAATATGTCTTCTCTCGTGCGGCGTCCAGGTCTTGTTCTCCCACAATCTCCTGCTTCATTTCTGCATGAAAAAGTCGTAGCTGCTCCAAAATCTTGCAGTAAATTTCATCGCCCAGGAATTACTAATGTCTACGAATTAAAACCATCTTGATATTGGATGCAATGTATTTTACGGCTGCTTCCATCCTCCAAATTTCATACACGCTTCCACAATACAATATGTCTGCACATCAATAAGTTTTTACGTCTTAATCAGACCAAGACTAACGAATAAGTTTTTACGTCTGAATCTTACCAAGACTAGCGAATAAGTGAAGTTAAGCTTCCGCTCTCAAGAGACAAGAGCGGGTAGAAAACAAAAAGGGATACAATTTTTGTACGTTCATTTTCTTATAAATATTTTCTCAGCCGTCTAGCGCTCATACAGCTGCGACGCTATAATTTATATCTGAGGGAACGAGTGTAGCGCGGCGAAATTCAAAGTCCCGCTACATCCGCCTATGCTGATTATGAATTAAAATTTAAGTAGTGACGGGTTTCGAACCATTTTTTTTAACAATAAGTAAAATTTTATTCAATTCAAATATATATAGTAGATAAAAGTTAAGTTTTAGAATTAATTACATTTCGTTTTCATTTTTCCATTTTCATAGTTATTGTTTTTATTGCATTACTGTGTTGAGTTCGTTTATTTCATTTCTAAAAACCTTTTCCGTTTGTATTGAAATTTTGTCGAGTTTTGTCTGTATATGACATGATAATGCGCTTGACGGTTTCTAATATATGAGTTTTCTGGCAACGATAAATGTGGACATTAATTGTCTAATGTATTAGAAAAACATAAGGACATAGAATTGGCAATTGATTATTTGCTTATTATTGATTTGGTGTAAGAAGGGTGATTTTCCTTTTACTTTTGATTTCACTTTCATTATTCCCAGCGAGGGCATTAGAGTAGCACTGAACACAAAACAAACACTGCACTCGGCACTGAAAGAGAACTTCACAGAAGCACTTTGATGGTTTCCCTGGGGTGGCTGGTGGGCGAGGCCCGGGCTGCAGCGGCGGTGGGCTTTGCCGTGGGCCGCCGTCCTCAGCTGGGCTCCGTCCGCGACGGTCAGGCTGGCGGTGTCCGTAGGGGCGGCTGGCATGGCTCTTTTGTAGCCTGCTTCTAGGGCAATTCTCAGGAAGTTCGCGAATTCTGCTTTGTATCTTTTGGATCTTATGGCTTTATTGTTTTCTTCCAATAAGTGCGAGAGGTATTCCATGACATGTTCCTGGCTTTGGTCTATTATTGCATACACTGTTTGGCCTAGGATCCAAGTGGTGCTTTGTTTCTTTGGTCGGGGGAAAGGTTTTATATCCGGTGCGGTTAATAGTTCGATGTTTATCCTTTCAGGTGTACGTCTGTTTATCAGTGCCAGCATCGCTTTGGATGTCTCCCATATTTGTTTCTTTTCTCCGTATTGGAAGCGATGTTCCAGGGTACCGTTTCTATTACAGGTCTGACATTTTCCTGATAGTCTGAGGTGAATTGCTGCTAACCTTTCACCGAGAACGCTTTGATTATTAATCAAAGACGCTACCCCTAGACCATGGTGCAGGTTTTTTTCCGGCTGTAAATATGAGGGGCAGTCAAATGAAAGCCGAATACCCGCCATGAAGGGACCTTGGAATGGTTCAATTCATAAGTAATCACTTCACGCGTTAAGACAGTTATCCCACTGGGAGACTAGATGATCAATTCCTGTTTCGTGCAATGCGGTCGGCCGCTGACGGATCCATGACCGCGCCCAGTCTTGCGATTCCTCATCCGACTGAAATCTACTTCCACGCATGTCTTCCGTCATGTCACAAATGATATGAAAATCACACGGTGAACGGTCCAGGCAGTACGAAGGATGCTGCATTGTTTCCCCATAAAATCTTTCAATCGTAGTTTCGATTGACAGTGTGGGAGTGGGCGCTATCGTGCAACTTCGATCGCAGTGGTCCTCTGCTCGTCGAGGACAGGATGATTCCATCGGGCAGTATTCTTGAGGGTTTTGAGTTAATGGTGCGTCGCAGTTTCTGCAAAGTGTCCTCTTAGAGCTGGGCATTGATTGTGGTTCCACGCTCGAGGAACTCGCCGAGCAGTGGGCCACTGTAGTCGAAGTTGCACGATAAAGCCCGCTCCCACTCTGCCAATTGGACGAAGGCTACGCTTCAGAGATTTGGTTGGGAAACATTGCAAGATTCTCCATACGGCACGGATCACTCGCCGTGGTTTTCACAACCTTAGAGACCTGAAGTAGAATGTAGAATGAATGAGGTAGAATGGGATAGGAATGATGATGGAAATAGGATCACATTTGAAGAAGTGGAAAAAATGGTCAATAGATTGCAGTGCAATAAAGCGGCTGGGGTGGATGAAATTAAGTCGGAACTCATCAAATACAGTGGAATGTCAGGTCTTAAATGGCTACACAGGATAACTGAAATGGCCTGGGAGTCGGGACAGGTTCCATCAGACTGGACAAAAGCAGTAATCACACCAATCTTTAAACATGGAAACAGAAAAGATTGTAACAACTACAGAGGTATCTCTTTAATCAGCGTTGTGGGTAAAATCTTCTCGGGTATTGTTGAAAGGAAAGTGCGAGTATTAGTTGAGGACCAATTGGATGAAAATCAGTGTGGGTTTAGGCCTCTTAGAGGCTGTCAGGACCAGATCTTTAGCTTACGGCAAATAATGGAGAAGTGTTATGAGTGGAACAGGGAATTGTATCTATGCTTTATAGATCTAGGAAAGGCATATGACCGGGTTCCTAGGAGGAAGTTATTGTCTGTTCTACAAGATTATGGAATAGGAGGCCAACTTTTGCAAGCAATTAAAGGTCTTTACATGGATAGTCAGGCAGCAGTTAGAGTTGACTGTAAATTGAGTTCATGGTTCAGAGTAGTTTCAGGGGTAAGACAAGGCTGCAACCTGTCTCCACTGTTGTTCATATTATTTATGGATCATATGTTGAAAACAATAGACTGGCTGGGTGAGATTAAGACATGTGAACACAAAATAAGCAGTCTTGCATATGCGGATGACTTAGTGTGATGGCAGATTCGATTGAAAGTTTGCAAAGTAATATTTCAGAGCTAGATCAGAAATGTAAGGACTATGGTATGAAGATTAGCATCTCCAAAACGAAAGTAATGTTAGTGGGAAAGAAATATAAACGGATTGAGTGCCAAATAGGAGGAACAAAGTTAGAACAGGTGGACGGTTTCAAGTACTTAGGATGCATATTCTCACAGGATGGCAACATAGTGAAGGAACTGGAAGCGAGGTGTAGCAAAGCTAATGCAGTGAGCGCTCAGTTACGATCTACTCTCTTCTGCAAGAAGGAAGTCAGTACCAAGACTAAGTTATCTGTGCACCGTTCAATCTTTCGACCAACTTTGTTGTATGGGAGCGAAAGCTGGGTGGATTCAGGTTACCTTATCAACAAGGTTGAGGTTACGGATATGAAAGTAGCTAGGATGATTGCAGGTACTAGTAGATGGGAACAATGGCAGGAGGGTGTCCACAATGAGGAAATCAAAGAAAAACTGGGAATGAACTCTATAGATGTAGCAGTCAGGGCGAACAGGCTTAGATGGTGGGGTCATGTTACACGCATGGGAGAAGCAAGGTTACCCAAGAGACTCATGGATTCAGCAGTAGAGGGTAAGAGGAGTCGGGGGAGACCGAGGAGAAGGTACCTGGATTCGGTTAAGAATGATTTTGAAGTAACAGGTTTAACATCAGAAGAGGCACCAATGTTAGCACTGAATAGGGGATCATGGAGGAACTGTATAAGGGGGGCTATGCTCCAGACTGAACGCTGAAAGGCATAATCAGTCTTAAATGATGATGATGATGATGATGAGAGACCTGAAGAAAGACGCTGGAGGCCGTCGGTTTCAGTCGCACGAGAAAGTGCAAGAGTGGGAGAAGTTAGGGAGGTGTCAGCGGTCGACAGCCTCCTACGAAACAGGAATTGATCGTCTCGTCTCCCAGTGGGAAAATATCCCGAGACGTGTGATGATACTTTTGAGTGGAACGATTCCACGGTCCCATTGTGGTGGGTTTTGGTTTTCATTTGAGTATCCCTTATAATGGTACATGTCGTCACGAATAGCGCCTGTCGCTTGGTTTCTGAGGCCACCCTCGGTTCCTTTAGGTAGACGGCTGATTCGGTGAAGTCAATTAGCATCACAAACTTCCTCTGATTCGGAGCAGAATAGAAGTTCTAAACAAGGAGCTCACACGACTCTGTGGCAGTATCAGATGCGAATTTCTCGACATCCACTATTGGGTGGAGGGTTGCAGGGTTCCCTTTAATAAACATAAAAATGGTCCGTAGTAGGCTGTAAGGCCCTTTCTATTTAATCTAGCGATTAGCTAATTTCGACTACGCGTCGTCGTCAAATACATTTGTAACATCTGTGCATCATGTCGTTTTCAAATCACTCTCATTAACAAGTAAAAAGTTGCCATATTCCGCCACTTTACGAAACGATCCACGCTACAGTGACACCGTTTAAGATTGTATTGTGGTGTGTAGTGTGGATCGTTTCGTAAAATGTCGGAATATGGCTGCTTTTTGCTTATAATTAAGAGTGATTTGAAAATGACATGAGGTACAGATGTTACAAATGTGCTTGACAGTGACATGTCGAAATTAGCTAATCGCGCGATTGAATGAAAATCGCATTACAGCCTACTGCGCACCATGTTTGCCTTTATTAAACATCTGGAGGCTGTGAATCCCCACAAACACAAAATATTTCCCCTTCATAGGAGAGCCTTGCACTACACACAGGCAGCGGCCACTGGGGTAGTAGGCTACGTGTGGAGTGCACGTAAGGGTCTTTTAGGCTAGAGAAAAATCCTGCCATTTGGATCAGAGACAAATTTCCCGTCGTAATCGGAGTTACATCATCCAAAAAATTCTCAGAGAATGCTCGTCCCTGCGGATCGACATAGAAAAGATCAATATCGCATTAGGAAACTGCAAGAGAATTTAAGGAAAAGTCAGAGTATCGCTTAATGTAGGTTGTAATGCCTAGATAGTATTAGGAACGAAAAGTTGGAAGAAAAAGGAAGTGAATAGTAATGGATTCCTAAATTCAAATTGGAATGTTTATGGTAAGGGTAGGTTAGTTCCCTGTTGTGGTGGCGTCTTCATTGCAGTAAAGAACCTGATAATATTCAAATAAATTTCGGGCTTGTAGACGGTCGTCGTTTAATTCATCTCACGATATTTCGACTAAGCACCTGTCAATCATCTTGAGGTGAGTCTTCAACGGCTGACGAAGACTTGCACCGTTCCTTTTTATTGAGATGACAGTACCTTGGCATAATACCAAAATTTGCCAGAGTGATATATTTTATTAAGCTTGCCACTACACGGAAGATTTCTGTCAAAGAATTTGCTATGCAAGACGAAGACTGGATGTAATTCCAGAAGAATTGTACCAGTTACATCCAAAGGTTGCAACATATCTCTCTAGTGTATCATGGGATTGGGTTGATGAAATGACTTCGGCTAAGTTCGACTGCGTCCATAAGGATGCAAGTTTTCGGCAAATGCCAAAATTTGATCGACTACTGCCACAACAGTCGTCGCCGCAAGAAGTAAATGTACGACATTTCGTTCTCAATTCCACGGAGAAAAATCTGGACGATGCGACGTGTCTGTACTAAAAAAGGGACTCAATTTGGCGCATACACCTACAGCACCGCCCTTAGTAAGTTTTGTGAGCAATATTGGAGCTCCTTCGTATGATTTAGCCAAACATCTTTCTTCTCTGCTGAAGCCGTTGGTGAGCAAATGCTCACATCACATCGGTAACTCAGCTGCTTTCATCAATAGAGTGGGGGATGTCCGTCTCAGCAGTTCTGGCCATGTGGTTAGCTTTCATGTGGTATCACTTTTTATAAAGGTCCCTTTGCAGATTCATTGGCGCTAATTTGCGAAAGGTTTCAGATGGACATCACTGCTTTGTTTCGGCAAGCTCTGTCTCCAACCTATTTTATGTTCAACCAAAAATATTTGGAACACACTGACGGCGTCGCCTTGGGCAGCCCTCTGTCTCCCTTGGTGGTTAACCTTTTTATTGTGGATTTCGAATTTCTAGAAGAGCGCTCTTCAGTCAACTGTCCTTAAACCAACATCATTTTGGAGGTTTGTGCGCGATACTTTCGTAGTGTGGCCTCATGGAAATGACAAATTGGTGGAGTTTCTACACCTTCCCCATTCATAACAACATTCGGCTCACTATGGAAACAGGGAAAGATGGTTGGCTGCCTTTCATGAATGTCTTGGTTAGACTAAAGAATGATGGCTTTCTGGGGCATTCACTTTGTCGTAAGCCCATTCATACCGATTTATATTTGCAAGTGTCAAGTTGCCATCGCACGTGCAAACTATGGGCCTACTTAAAATGTTCATACACGGAGTTGACGCTGTCTCAGATCTAGATAGTTTGCCTAAAGAGCTCGCCCACTTAAAGACGGTTTTCAGAAAAACTTGAATATTCCATTCAGCAGATTAACAGGGCACTGTCAGCTAGAACCAAGAATCGGGCAATGGATAAGGGGGAGAACACGTATGCAAAACCTTAAGCTTTTCTTCCTTTTGTGGCCAACATTTCGATTCAAATAGGAAGAATCCTCCGTAAATTTCACGTGGAAATACATCTAAGATTGATTACGTCTTGGCATCGGTGAAGGACGACTTGTTATTACGAAAGACTGGAATATACAAGACACCTTGTCAGCGTGGTATAGCTTACACAGGACAGACCACACGCATTGTGAAACAACGCTGCACTGATCCTCAGCGTTGCAGTCACCTTCTGCAACCAAGCAAGTCAGCTATTGACGAACACTGTATTTCCACAGGACGTTCAATGGAGTACGATAGAATTGTGATTCTGACCACGCCAACATCTTTTTGGGACTCCATTATTAAATTCCTGGAAATACATCTGGCGGAAAAGCTGATGAATCGTGCTTGATAGTGGCTATCAGTTGGACAGAGCATGGGAGCCCATCATCTCGAAGTCGACAAAGTGCGCCATCGGTCGCGGCGAGCGGTAACGCAGAGGACAGCTCATTTCCGCCGTTTCACCAGCGACGCTGCTGCCGCCGGGAAGTGTGGTCCGCTTGTCAACTTGTTTTTCACGCATGCGCGGAATACTCGCAGCACACTTTATATTGCGGAACGGAGCATGTCTTCGTGTAGCTAAATGGGAACAAGGCACCTGGTATTGACAAGCTCAGCAACTTAAGCCAGAAGAACATACCACATAAACCATTGGTGCTCTTAACCAGAATTTACAGTAGCTATCTCTTGACAAAGCATTTCCCCACTGCGTAGAAGATCGCCAAGGTAGTTCCTATTCCAGAATCACTGGTGGCAGATGGTACGATCAGGGAAGAACAGCATGGTTTCCAACGTAAACCATCCGCAGATCTGCAACTCCCTCGTCTGGCGGAACATGTAACCAGAAATTTCACTGTGTCTATTGTTACTGCAGCAGTCTTCTTAGATACTGAAAAGGCCTATGATAGGGTATGGAGAGAACGACTGATTCGGAAACTGCGTAAACTGACGTCGATACCCAATTGTTATGTGAAACTTACAGCTAGTTTTTTGACAGACAGGAAAATTATTGTTATAGTAGAGGGCCAATCACTCCCGACTGGCGCAGGTGGGGCTGCCTTAAAGATGCGTTTTATCCCCACTACTATTTAATCTCTATGTAAATGATATACCAACTGTCACAGGGGTACAAATTGCACAGTTCGCCGATGATAAGCCTTTTTTTTTTCTCCAGCGGAAGATGTATTCACGTCAACACTCGTCGCCTTCAATATCAACTCGATGCCAGAGTCGCTTGGTGTACGACCAGTAAAGTGCAACTGAATCCCGCCAAGCCGACAGCCATCTATTTCAGCAAGATACGCCCCTTGATGCCCACCAACTTGAGATTACATTGGCGGGATATACCCTGGGGGCCAACAGTGACTTACCTGGGGGTCACTTTGAACGAACACTTCTTTCTCCGTAAACAAATTGACTCTCTCAGGAACAAAGCTTTCGGAATGGCCAAAAAACTCCTCCCTTTCTTCAAGAGTACTGACCTCAGTACCACAGCAAAGCTTCGATTATATAAAGCGACGGTTCTCTCTAAAATACTGTATGGCAGCTCGGTCTGGGGTGTTGCCAGTCCAATACAAACTGTCGGTCTCCAAGTTTTCCAAAATAAGCTTCTCAGATGGATGCGTCGTGCAAGCCGCTATACTCGCATCGTTGACTTAGACTCTGCCCTCCTAATGGTTACAGTACTTGAAGCAATTCGCATACGGACGACGAACCCCGCACATCAAAGTAGACAGTTTGCGTAACACGTACCACATGAGAACTCTGGACAGGCATAGGTATAAGGTACCACGTTCCTTGGTACTATGACATCCCAATCCATTCCACCAACTGGCGGTATGTTACGGACCGATATAGAGGCCCTAAAAAGGCGCCTCCAAAAGTTAATAAAGTGAACCCAAGCACCTATTTACCGTACACCATGAAGTCTGGATTGTCGACGACGGTGGCACTTCGATTTACAGCATGTCATTCAAAAAGAAAAAAATATCTTCGTCAGTCTTAGATGGTTCCCCTGAAGATGACTCTAAGGTGCTCGGTCGAAATATCGAGCGATGAATTAAACGACGACCGGTTGCAAGTCCGTAATTTGTTTGAACATTCAATTCGCTGGGAAAATTTTAAAATTCACACCTTTGTAATATCCACATCGCTTATCACGGACTCCGAATGTGAATTAATCTGGATGAATTTAGGCATCAATGGTCGTCAAAAATGGGAATCGGGTGGCTTTATAGATCACCTGGGCCAGGAGCTGTAGCGGTAGAGCGCTTCTCAGAGATCTTGCAGAATATTGTCAATAACTTCCCTGATAATGCCGTGACAATACGGGGTGACATTCCCTGCCAGTTATACATTGGGAGAGTCATGCTATCAAAACTGGCGCCAGGGGCAGGGACTCGTGTGACATTATTTTGAATGTCTCATCAGAAAGTTACTTCGAGCAGATAATTAGAGAAACAACTCGAGAAGGAAACATCTTAGACCTACTAGCTCCAAACAGACCTGGTCTTAGGGGATCAGTTAACGTAGAGCAAGGTATCAGTGATCATAAGGCTGCGATAGCAACTATGGCTACGGTTGTTACAACGAATGTTAAGAAAGATGGGGAAATAGCAAGAGTGACAGTACACAAATTGTAGTGTGTCTGTGTTGTCAATTACAAATGTTCATTGCTGAGGACAAAGATGTGGAGCACAAATGGAAAAAAATTGAAAAGCATCATTCAGTAATGCCTTAGATAAGAGTGTTCCGAGCAGGGTCTCAAGGGATGGAAAAGACTCACCGTGGTTTAATAGTCGTGTAAGAAAACTGCTGCGTAAACAAAGAGAGCTTCATTACAGTTCAAGAGAAGTCAAAACCTAGCTAATAAACAAAAGCTCAGTGAAGGGAAATGAGCGGATAGAGAGCAATGAGAGGAGAGTTCAACGACTTTGAAAGTAAAATTTTGTCAACCTATCTGAGTAAAAACCCTAAGAGGTTTTAGCCTTACGTAAAATCTTTAAGCGGTGGGAATGATCTATTTAGTCACTCAGAGACCATAGCGGCACCGAAATAAAAGATAACAGCGACAAGGCAGAGATACGATTTCCGTCTTCCGAAATTGTTTCTTGGCGAAAGCTCGTACCACGGTCCCTCCATTCAATCATCGTACGAACGCTGAAATGGCGGATATTGAGATAACCGATCGTTTAATGTAAAAGCAACTACAGCCCCTCAGCAGCATGTAGGCATCAGGACCAGATGAGATACCTGTAAGATTCTACATAGATCATGCCAAAGAACTCGCTCCCATTCTAGCAGCAGTTTGTCGTAGATCACTGGAGCAACGAAATGTACCTAGCGAGTGCAACAAAGCGCAGGTCATTCCCGTTTTCAAGAAGAGTTGTAGGAGAGATGCACATAATTATAGGCCGATATCGTGACACCGGTCTGTTGCAGAATTACGGGACGTGTCTTCTGTTCACGAATTATGAGTTTTTTGTGAATGAAAATCTCCTCTATAAAAATCAAAATGGATTCTGTAAAACAGACCTTGCGAAACTCAGCTCGCTCTGTTCCTCCTTGAGATACACAGCGCTCTAGACATCGGCACTCAAGCTGATGGAGTATTTTTTGACTTAAGGAACGCATTTGACACCATCCCACACATTAGTGAAAAAAATACCAGCTTACCGAGTATTGGACCAGATTTGCCACTGGATTTCCTTGCAGATGGAACTCAACACGTCGTTCTTAACGGACCAAACCCGACAGATGTAGAGGCAATTTTCGGAGCACCCTAAGGATGTTGACAGAACCGTTACTGTTTACAGTGTATATTCGACAGCATAAATAATGGGCCACCACTGAATTCCAATGTGTAGACCACACCTGACTGTATGTAACCTACACAGCATAGCTGTGTCGCAGGTCCTCCAAACCCTTTGTAGTACAGTCGTCTGACCATACACAGTGGGTACCAAAACAGACTACTAGAGAACCCTGCTCCTTATGGCAGCCAGTCCAGATGTAAATCAATACCATCATACAACAGATCTACATCTACATCTACATTTATACTCCGCAAGCCACTCAACAGCGTGTGCCGGAGGGCACTTTACGTGCCACTGTCATTACCTCCCATTCCTGTTCCACTCGCGTGTGGTTCGCGGGAAGAACGACTGCCGGAAAGCCTCCGTGCGCGCTCGAATCTCTCTAATTCTACATTCGTGATCTTCTCGGGAAGTATAAGTAGGGGGAAGCAATATAGTCGATACCTCATCGAGAAACGCACCCTCTCGAAACTTGGACAGCAAGCTCCACCGCGATGCAGAGCGCCTCTCTTGAAGAGTCTGCCAATTGAGTTTGCTAAACATCTCCGTAACGGTATCACGCTAACCAAATAACCCTGTGACGAAACGTGCCGCTCTTCTTTGGATCTTCTCTATCTCCTCTGTCAACCCGATCTGGTACGGATCCCACACTGATGAGCAATACTCAAGTATAGGTCGAACGAGTGTTTTGTAAGCCACCTCCTTTGTTGATGGACTACATTTTCTAAGGACTCTTCCAATGAATGTCAACCTGGCACACGCCTTACCACAATTAATTTTATTTGATCATTCCACTTCAAATCGTTCCGTACGCATACTCCTAGATATTTTACAGAAGTAACTGCTACCAGTCATATAATCATACAATAAAGGATCCTTCTTTCTATGTATTCGCAATACATTACATTTGTCTGTGTTAAGGGTCAGTTGCCACTCCCTGCACCAAGTGCCCATACGCTGCAGATCTTCCTGCATTTCGCTACAATTTTCTAATGCTGCAACTTCTCTGTATACTACAGTATCATCCGCGAAAAGCCGCATGGAACTTCCGATACTATCTACTAGGTCATTTATATATATTGTGAAAAGCAATGGTCCCATAACACTCCCCTGTGGTACGCCAGAGGTTACTTTAACGTCTGTAGACGTCTCTCTCCGTTGAGAACATCATGCTGTGTTCTGTTTGCTAAAAACTTTTCAATCCAGCCACACCGCTGGTCTCATATTCCGTAGGCTCTTACTTTGTTTATCAGGCGACAGTGCGGAACTGTATCGAACGCCTTCCGGAAGTCAGGGAAAATGGCATCTATCTGGGAGCCTATATCAAATATTTTCTGGGTCTCATGCCGGCCGGTGTGGCCGTGCTGTTCTAGGCGCTTCAGTCTGGAACCGCGAGACCGCTACGGTCGCAGGTTCGAAACCTGCCTCGGGCATGTATGTGTGTGATGTCCTTAGGTTAGTTAGGCTTAAGTAGTTCTAAGTTCTAGGGGACTGATGACCTCAGATGTGCTCAGAGCCATTTGAACCATTTTTCTGGGTCTCATGAACAAATAAAGCGAGTTGGGTCTCACACGATCGCTCTTTCCGGAATCCATGTTGATTCCTACAGAGTAGATTCTGGGTTTCCAGAAATGACATGACACGCGAGCAAAAAACATGTTCTAAAATTCTACAACAGATCGATGACAGAGATATAGTCCTATAGTTTTGCGCATCTGCTCGACGACCCTTCTTGAAAACTGGGACTACCTGTGCTCTTTTGCAATCATTTGGAACCTTCCGTTCCTCTAGAGACTTGCGGTACACGGCTGTTAGAAGGAAGGGCAAGTTCCTTCACGTACTCTGTGTAGAAACGAATTGGTATCCCGTCAGGTCCAGTAGACTTCCCTCTGTTGAGTGATTTCAGTTGCTTTTCTATTCCTTGGACACTTATTTTGATGTCAGCCATTTTTTCGTTCGTGCGAGGATTTAGAGAAGGAACTGCAGTGCGGTCTTCCTCTGTGAAACAGCTTTGGAAAAAGGTGTTTAGTATTTCACCTTTACGCGTGTCATCCTCTGTTTCAATGCCATCATCATCCCAGAGTGTCTGAATATGCTGTTTCGAGCCACTTACTGATTTAACGTAACACCAGAACTTCCTAGGATTTTCTGTCAAGTCGGTACATAGAATTTTACTTTCGAATTCACAGAACGCTTCACGCATAGCCTCCTTACGCTAACTTTGATATCGTTTAGCTTCTGTTTGTCTGAGAGGTTTTGGCTGCGTTTAAACTTGCAGTGAAGCTCTCTTTGCTTTCGCAGTAGTTTCCTAACTTTGTTGTTGAACCATGGTGGGTTTTTCACATCCCTCACAATTTTACTCGGCACGTACCTGTCTAAAACACATTTTACGAATGCCTTGAACTTTTTCCATAAACACTCAACATTGCCAGTGTCGGAACAGAAATTTTCGTTTTGATCTCTCAGGTAGTCTGAAATCTGCTTCCTATTACTCTTGCTAAACAGATAAACCTTCCTCCCCTTTTTATATTCCTGTTTACCTCCATATTCAGGGATGCTGCAACGGCCTTATGATCACTGATTCCCTGTTTTGCGAAAAGTTCGGGTTTGTTTGTTATCAGTAGGTCCAAGATGTTATCTCCGGTTCTCTGTTTAATTGTTCGAGATAATTTTCGGATAGTGCACTCAGTATAATGTCACTCGATGCTCTGTCCCTACCACCCGTCCTAAACATCTGAGTGCCCTAGTCTATATCTGGTAAATAGAAATCTCCACCTAAGACTACAACATGCTGAGGAAATCTATGTGAAATGTATTCCCGATTTTCTCTCAGTTGTTCTGCCACTAATGCTACCGAGGCGGGAGGTCGGTAAAAGGAGCCAATTATTAACCTAGCTCGGTGGTTGAGTATAACCTCCACCCATAGTAATTCACAGGAAGTATCCACTTCTATTTCACTACAGGATAAACTACTACTAACAGCGACAAACATGCCACCACCGGTTGCATGCAATCTATCCTTTCTAAACACCGTCTGTGCCTTTGTAAAAATTTCGGCAGAATTTATCTCTGGCTTCAGCCAGCTTTCCGTACCTATAACGCTTTCAGCTTCGGTGCTTTCTATCATCGCTTGAAGTTCCGGTACTTTACCAACGCAGCTTCGACAATTTACAATTACAATTCCGATTGCTGCTTGGTCCCCACATGTCCTGACTTTGCCCCGCACCCTTTGAGGCTGTTGCCCTTTCTGTACTTGCCTGAGGCCATCTAACCTAAAAAAACGCCCAGTCCACGCCACACAGCCCCTGCTACCCGTGTAGCCGACTGCTGGGTGTGGTGGACTCCTGACCTATCCAGCGGAACCCGAAACCCCACCACTCTATGGCGCAAGTCGAGGAATCTGCAGCCCACACGGTCGCAGAACCGTCTCAGCCTCTGATTCAGACCCTCCACTCGGCTCTGTACCAACGGTCCGCAGTCAATCCTGTCAACGATGCTGCAGATAGTGAGCTCTTCTTTCATCCCGCTAGCGAGACTGGCAGTCTTCACCAAATCAGATAGCCGCCGGAAGCCAGAGAGGATTTCTTCCGATCCATAGCGACACACATCATTTATGCCGATATGAGCGACGACCTGCAGATGGGTGCACCCTGTACCCTTCATGGCATCCAGAAGGTCCCTTTCCACATCTGGAATGACTCCCCCCGGTATGCACACGGAGTGCACATTGGTTTTCTCCCCCTGCCTTGCAGCCATATCCCTAAGGGGTCTCATTACGCGCCTGACGTTGGAGCTCTCAACTACCAGTAAGCCCACACTCTGCGACCGCCCTGATCTTGCAGACTGAGGGGCAACCTCTGGAACAGGACAAGCAGCCATATCCGGCCGAAGATCAGTATCAGCCGGAGACAGAGCCTGAAACCAGTTCGTCAGACAAACTCGAGAGGCCTTCTGTTCAGCCCTCTGGAATGTCTGTCGCCCCCTGCCACACTTCGAGATGACCTCCCACTCTACCACGGGTGAGGGGTCAGCCTCAATGTGGGCAGTATCCTGGGCAGCCACAGCCATAGTCCGAATGGGAGACGCATGAGACGAGCTGGCCGTCCCTGACAAACCCCCGTCCAGACCCCCACAGTGATGCCCATTGGCAACAGCCTCAAGCTGTGTGACCGAAGCCAACACTGCCTGAAGCTGGGAGCGAAGGGATGCCAACTCAGCCTGCATCCAAACACAGCAGTCGCAGTCCCTATCCAAGCTAAATACTGTTGTGCAAAGAACGTCTGAACTAATCTGCAGAGAGCACAAACAATTCGACGCAAAATTTGAACGGTTATTAAAATACAAGACTGCCTAGTAAATCCAGTAATGCTGCTACTTGCGCACTGCTGACACACTGCTCGGCGGCAGAAGGAGACTAGGTGATTTTACACTATTCAGGTACTAAAGCGCGATGCTACAACTCTCAAATACTGTAATACGCCCGAAATTTATGAATTAAAAAATGCAAGTACCCAAAAACACGCAAAGAAATTAAGAATTAAACTGAGTAACAAATAAGTGAGCTAAGAGTATACGACTTGCTGCTAGCAGCTGCTTATCCAACGGCGGCAGGAAGCACACTCCAGATATTAGCAAAGACGTTGTTAGAGGGATGAGACAGTCCTTAAGGCTTGTAAATTAAAATTCATTACAGCAAGTGACACTGCAGAAGTCTTATTGAGCTGTGTTGCAGCTCACGTTGGTGTCGTTGGTAGGTTGACATCGTGTAATAGGGATAGTGGCGTCTCGTTTTATTCTTGTGTTTACTGGCACCACTACGTTTGCTAGAGTTGTCTGCCTGCTAGTGGCAGCAGCAGCAATTATCGATATCTAGTACGGTGATACTATCTTTGGAGGGACGTCAAGTGTTTTCCGGTTCGCAGTGTGTCAGAGAGTTTGGTTGGGATGGAGCAGCAGTGAGGTCCGGCAGTACAGAGACATACCGGGACCGCTGGCGGCATAGCAGGCATTGCTGGATCGAGGGGCTGTAGTTGCGAGGGTCACAACCTCGTTATCCACCAGACCCAGGACGTTTGAGTTGAGTGAACATTAACCCAGTAGTGAAACCTCCACTATTTCGAGATCACGCCGTTTGTTCGCTCGTTGCTGCTCACAGGGTCGCTGAGACGAAGAGCAACAAATGGAGCGTTTGGAGTTGGCGAAATTAATTAGCTGTCCCCCACATCTTATCATTAATCATTGAATTCCTTGTGTTATTATTGGTGAAGTTCAACCAGCTGTATTTTTCTGCCTAGTGATCGCTAACGCCCCAGTTACCTGCCCTGGAGGTTAGAGTATTTTCGCGGATGTGTACATTTCCTCGCCTTGCAGCTGCTGTCCGATAAGGCGTGTAGTTCGAAAGCCTCCTTGACTGTGGTTCGAGTGTTTTGTTTCTTTTGGACTACTTTGGTCGTAGTGGTTCCTTCTGCTTCAGGATGTTCTAAATACCGGATTCTGAAGACGCAGTGCTGTCCGCCGGTTCCGCCTTGTCCGGGTTATTCCATCGTTGTATTGGTTATCAGACGTTAGGTAGATTTTGCAAGAGTGTTGGTCTGCGTTTAAACTGTCACTAGTTTGAGTTGCCATCCGGTTAAGTAAATACAACTCCTGTCTGCCTGTCTCATCGATTACGAAGCTGACAGACTCTCCCAGGTCGATCCTTGGAGCACTGTCTGAGGCCCACTTCTCTCTTGGTTTGATCAGATGGTGATGGTTGTTTTTTTATTTAATTTTGAATTATTGGGCCTTCAGCCGAAAAAGAGTTTGAATTTCTTGCTAATAAGGCCTTCAGCCGTGGGTGTAACTTGTCTTAACACTGAAATGTTGATGATTGTTCTTTAAATATCTCTCGAAGAAGTTTAATTGCTTCTCAAAAATTTGCTATCCAGGCCTTCAGCCGTCAAACTGTTTTTTAAGTTATTATTACTGGGGCCTTCAGTCGACAAATTATTTGAATTTCTTGTCAATAAGGCCTCCAGCCGTGAACGCAATTGGTCTTAAGAATTTTTTATTAGATATTGTCTCTTAATAGTGAAATTTTGATGATTGTGTTTTTTAAAATATTTTAGCATCTCTTGGAGAAGTTTAACTGGTTCTTAAGAATTTGCTATCCAGGCCTTCAGAAGTCAAATTGTTTTTGAGCTATTACTACTGGGGCCTTCAGCTGACAAATAATTTTAATTTCTGGTCCATAAGGCCTTCAGCCACGAGTGCAACTTGCTTAAGAATTGTTTTTAATTAGACATTGTGTCTTAACAGTCAAATTTGATAATTGTTCTTTATTGTCAACTTTTTTTGCAATTATTTCCAAATAAAGTGTACGTGATTTTTTTTAAAAAAACTGACCAACCAACGGTGACTGATTATGGCTCCGTCCACACCGAATTCTGCCTTTCCCTAAGTACCAGGTCTCACTTATCACACTCATTAAATGACATGATGAGTTGTTGCTCGTGATCCGAATTTGAACCCATTGTTAACCAAACAAAGTTTGTGCACCTGATCGAGACTCCACTAGGTATAAAGAGACGTAAAATATCCAAGTGTTCATCAGTTTCAGCATACAAGGTTGAATGTGCGAACCTGGAAACAAATGACTACACGTTTAGCACTGCACCAGAATCACCATGAAGCTTATGTCGCCTCTGAGAAGTAACGACGAAAGATATGTAATAAAGTGCAAAGCACAAGTATGAATCGCCATCACGTCAAGTTGTGGTCATGGACGGGGTTGGAACCCAGTACTTATACGAATTGTTAACTAACCACAGTAAGATGTCAGATATTAAATATGTTCACCGATAGCGTGATATTTAAACGTTAAATGACTGTCGACCTTAAACTGTTGGTTCGTAGCGAATGGACATGCTTAATGTTGATTTAGAACCCTGGCAAAATCCTGCGTTCTTTACTTGTTACCACTTGAGGTGAAGAGGGTATGTTTGTGGCAATTAAACATTGGTATCCTCAGCGGTAATCGAACCCACATCTCAGCCGTTACAGCTCAGCCTCAGTCCAATCAGCCACCGAATTTCACATGTGTTAGTATCACTTTTTTTGTCATAATGGGGTATGCGGCGCACGGTACGAGAAGTACTGCATTCCACTTGAGCTGCTGTTGTCAACCTATCCGTCATCTATTAGCGACCGTCATGCAGTGCGAACGCTAAGCGTTCGTATCAAACCCATCGTTTTCCTTTCTTTTTTTTACCGAATTCCGTCTGTCTACTAAGAACGTCAGTCTGACAGAAGGTCAGAGACAGTTTCATTCATTTTCTGACCAGCCAGTAATAGAAAAGTCTTGTGAAAACGTGTTTGTGAAAGGGCTCATTTGTGTCTGTTACGGTAAGACCAATTTCAGCTCCATTAGCCAGCTGCTATTTGATACAGCGACCAGTGTCCGCCCAAGTGATCGAGACACATCGGGCGTAGAGCCTACGGTCTCCAGCTCACTTTTCTGAGTTTGAATTAGCAACTATAGTTTACTTAAGTTTTGGGGGACGGAAGATGTATTAATGGATGGAGGGAAGATAGAAGTGTATTTGAAATACAGCGTCAGCTGTAGTTGGTTGGTTTCACCGCCAGTTCTCTGTTAACGTTCTGGCGACCTCAGCCCACAGCAGCCCGTGGCGACCAGCCCATGACGTTGACACCAATGGTGGAGACCTGTTGCTGAATGAATGCAGATTTGTGAATGGAAGAATAGTCCTCCTGCAACGTGAAGCCCCGTACTCTGTACAGTATTTGCACTGAAAGAAACATCATAAATCCAATATGTGGGCGTACTGATCACTGTCGAGAGTTCTTCTGTGCTTTGAAGAACTCCTACTCCTCTCTCAGAGATCCATACCCCGCAGGGAACAAATAGCCGACCCTTCTTCTCGTCGTGGTTACACACTCGTGTCGATGGCGAGTCCCTTGCCGCCTGTAGGCTACTCTTGGACCATCGTTACTGGTGGAAAAAACCTTCTCCCAGTGAAAATGACATTTACCCGTGACACACTCAGATTGAGGTCCGCAAATGCCATCCAGTATAAAACATTGTCTTTACTGTGCTTTTAATTCGTGTTGGACCATCGTGTGTGCAGTCCAGCGTCCCTCAATCTTCAGTCAATGATGTCACTGGAACTAGGGAAGTAGCTCTGCAGCCCCAAGTGCTTCATGTGCAGAAAGGTACTTTCTCTGCTCTTAGACACCAGTTCCTTGTGCTCCTGCTGTGAGCTCACTCTCTGAGTCAGGAGCCAGGAGCCCTGCTGGTAGTGCCTCTTTCAAGGTAGTTCCTCCACCATCTCGTCGCAGTGTACATGGCACACCATAACATCTGCCAGCTTCTCTGATGGAACATCGGTCTTCTTCAGTAAGAGCGACGACTCTATCTCGAGTTGAGCTCCGCCAGTGAGCCACCGCAACAGACGGCCTGATGTGTATTTCTGCTTACCGCTCTTATACTGATGACAGGAGAGGAAGTAAACATATTTACGTCAGAAGGAGTGGCAGAGGTAGAGCCGTGCGCTGCAGCTGTGCTGCCCCGTCCCGCGCCAGGGAGCTGTTGGCCCGCCACCGCCCATAATAAAAGTAGCTACCAGAAAATATGTCAACTAGCTAACAACCTCATGTCGCAGGAAACTATTCTTTCCTGTAAGCGCTCTGTATTAGATCTCGCCTTAAGAAAATGTGTATTCTACCAAGATAACTAAGCGGTTTGTAAAAGTAAACAGTTTTGGTGGCAAACTTAACAAATAATTGTATATACAAGAGTTACAACTTTAATAGTGCCAACTATTTATTTACACCTCGTACAAAATAGATATGTTTCAAAGTTTTACTGTCCTTCAAAGTAGTCACCAGCATTGTGTATAGCGCGTTGTAAGCTGTTCTTTTTGGAACACAACCTACGACCAGCTTAAAGACAGAAGTGATGACACTTTCTGCAGCACCTGACCATCATTTTGCAGGACAATGCTCAAGCACGTACAGTGCAAGCTGTTACTTTTTTTTTTTTTTTTTTTTTTTACTGATGGGGCTGCTAAGTGCTATATCAGCTACTGCACTCCCCTGACGTAAGCCCTCGTAAGTTCAACTCTATTTCTAAACTGAAGGAAACACTCCACGGCATTCGCTTCAGAACTGCTACAAATTCGTCGGGCAATAGACGGCTCCGCTCGAACTGTCAACACTACTGGCACTGCTAAGAGTATCCTACTTCTTCCACATCGCTGGCAACGGGTTATACACAATGCTAGTGACCACTTTGAAGGTCAGTAAAACTTTGAAACACGTATCTATTTTGTACGAGCTGTAAATAAATAGTTGCCATTATTAAAGTTACAACCATCGTACACTGGTTATCATTCACATTTTGAACACTTATAAAGTGTACTCAGTGTCACTGAAACAATAAGTGGTGCATGACGAAAATTACGTTCGCTGAGACACTTCACTTACATCGCAGATACACAATTACTCTCTAATTCACAGTTAAATCTTTCGTAAAGGGTTCACAGAACCGTTCCACTTACGTACGAAACTCGAGAAAATCGAACACCAAAATTATTATGTGCAAGTTCTAATTTCTCTTATTACAGTTGTAATATAATCCTTTGTACAGCGGTGGCAACGAAAACTGTTTACATTCGGAGGATAACAATGGTGACTGAAATATTATGGAAATACCGTAATATGGTGCAGTGAGAAAACATTTGTTTTAATATTACGTCCCCATCTCGTCCCCCTGCCCCTCCACCCCCCAAGCACAGGGGAAAATGAAGAAAAACATTCATCACACTTTCTCCCCTATTTCGCTATACTACAAAATCAGCTGCCTTCATTCAACGTTTCCGATGTCGTTCGTCAATCTCGTCAGATAACGAACGCACAGCGCTCAGCAATATTCCAGAATATGTGAAACAACGTAGTGCTGGCAGTCTCCTTAGTGGACTTCTTGAGTCTTCTAACGGCTGAGTCAATAACACAACATTCGTTTCACCTTCGCCAGAACGTGTGATGTTTTCTAGTTACGTTGTTTGTATTTGTAATCTCTATGACTTTTGTTAGATCAATAACCCTCAAATATGTTTAATTGTTATTATTACTATCGTTAATCCCCCATTTAGGACAGCGTTAAAACACAATCAATTTTCATGGCACTTTTTTGGTCTCTTTCTTTTCGCTTCCCAAAAACCTCTCATATATTCACTGTGTTTGTTCTTCCTCTCTTCTCCACTTCTTTCCTGGTTTCTTCTCTTTTGGTGTTTCCTCGAATTTGTTTCTGATTTTCTCTGTATTTTTCTCTGTTATTTCTTCTGTGGAGATATTTAGTTTCCTGTCTTCCATGGTTTCCTTTGCCCAGTTAGTTTTCATCGTATTACTCATCACTATGTTAAAAATCTTCTTGATCAGCCTATATTCGTTCATCCTATAAATGGGCCCATAGAATTTAGCCCTTCTTTTTCTGATGTTGTCTTTAATTGTCTCAGTTTGTACAGTTCTTTTGTCGGTCTTTTTATCCAGATCCCCTGTCTCTGAACTGTCCCATAGATCTTTCTCAGGATTTTCCTCTCTTGCTTTTCCATTTCCTTGATTTTCGTTCTTTCCCTGGTTACTGTCGTTTCTTAGGCATACAAGGCTTTTAGTAAGACTACTGTTTGTAATGTCTTAAATTGGCATTAAAGGAAACACTTCTTTCGTTGTAATGTTTCCATGTAAGTCTATAGGCTTTTTGTAGCTTTGCAACTCTTTCTTCATTGGCTGTCGAATTTAGTCCTGTTTTCTGTATAATCTCTACCAGGTATTTGAAACTTTCTATTTGTGCTACCTTTCCAAACTTTGTTACCAATGGGTTTTTGTCTGTGGATTTTGTGTCCATGTACTGGGTTTTTTCATACGAAATTAGTAGTCCTGATCTGGCTGCGATTTCATGTAGGGTCTCTACGGCTTCTTTGGCTTTTTTTCTGTTATTTGTTATGATGGCTATATCATTGGCAAAGGCCAGACACTTTAGATTTTGTATTTGTTAATGTTTCCTGGGCTAGTTTTCTGGTCTTGTTGTCTACCTTCATTTCTTCCAGTGTATTGTAAAGTGTTTCTCTGTCTATGAAATCGTAGGCCTTCTTGAAATCAACAAATGTTATTGTGGTGTTTCTGGACTTTTTCGTTGTTAATATAATTCTCAGGACCAGATCTGTTCACTGCACGATCTCCCTTCCTGCACCCTGCTTGGTACTCTCCAATATGTGGATCTATCTGAGGTTCTAGGCGACTTAACACAGCTTTGGATAGAATATTGTATATCACAGGCAGTAACGGAATTCCTCTATAGTTATTAGGCTCTGTTTTTTCTACTTTCTTGTGGAGGGGGTGTATTAGGGCTGACTTCCATTCTTCTGGCACCTTTTCTGTTTCTCAGATGTTTTTGATTATTCTGTGTTTTATTGAGTGTAATGGTTTCATGGTTTAATTTCCATATTTGTGCAATTAAGAAACCACACAAGAAACTACTAACTTGAAAATCCCCCAAAAATGCTCTAGGATAATTTCAGATAGACCACGTAGCAATATCCATGAAAACGCTAGAGAAATAACGAACTTAAGAAATAGGAAACGAGTCTGATCATCACCTTCTCCATATGAAAGCAAAATTTATACCCAACAGACAAATCAAGAGATGCAACAGAGCTTTTAGATCAGATCCAGAGTACCTGCAACTAAAGAAGAAAGAAATAATAGCCGGCCAGTGTGGCCGAGCGGTTCTAGGCGCTTCAGTCTGGAACCGCGCGACCTCTACGGTCACAGATTCGAATACTGCCTCGGGCATGGATGTGTGTGATGTCCATAGATTAGTTAGGTTTAAGTAGTTCTAAGTTCTAGGGGACTGATGACCTCAGAAGTTAAGTCCCATAGTGCTCAGAGCCATATTTTTGTCTAATGACTAATGAGGTCGCTGATATGGAGTACCTGGCAGTAGGTGGCAGCACAATGGACCTAATATGAAAAACGTATGGATACTTTTGATCACATAGTGTATGAGCTTCACGGGGTTCCCGGTGCAGTGCTAAACGTAACATCATTTATTTCCAGACTCGCACATTCAACCTTGTATTACTGATACTAGTGAACATTTCGATATTTGATGTCTCTTTATGCCTAGTGGAGTTTCGATCAGACACACAAGCTTTCTTCGGTTAACAGTGTGTTCAAATTCGGATCACGGGCAACAACTGGTCCTGTCATTTAATGAGTGTGATAAGACTTCTGCAGTGTCACTTGTAATGAAGTTTAGTTTACAAGTGTTAGGGACTGTCTCATGTCTCAAATAAAATGTTTTATAATATTTGATGTATCGCAATATTAGTTTACATCTGGACAGACGAGCATAATGAACAGTGTTCCATAGTGGTCTCTTGCGGTAACTGTTGTGCATAGTCAAACGACTGTACACCACAGGATTTCGGCTTTTAGAGGACTTGCGACACAGCTACGTTATGTCGGTTGCATTCAGCAGTGTGCCACATTTTTTGCTGTCAAGTGTACATAAATGAGCAAGCAGGAAGCGACAGACAACTGTTCACAGATGACGCGGTTGTCTGTAAGGAAGTAGCAGCGCCAGAATACAGTATCAGTTTGTAGAATGACCTGCAGAGGATTGATGAATAGTGTAGGCTCTCGCGGTTGACCATGAGCGTAAATAAATGTAACCTATTGCGGATACATAGGAAAAGAAATCCACTACTGTACAACGACACTGTAGTTGACAAATTGCTGAAAACAGCGTCTACCGTAAAATATCTAGGAATAACTATCCAGAGCGACCTTAAGTGGAATGGCCACATAAAATAAACACTAGGAAAAGCAGATGCGAGACTGGGATTCACAGGAACAATCTTAAGGAAATGCTTTTGTCGACGAAGGAAGCTGCTTACAATGCGCTTGTTCGACCGATACTTGGGTGTTGGTGTTGATGTCGGGGGAAGAGACCAAACTGCGAGGTCATCGGTCTCATCAGTTTAGGGAAGGATGGGGAAGGAAATCGGCCGTGCCCTTTCAAAGGAACCATCCCGGCGTTTGCCTGAAGCGATTTAGGGAAATCACGGAAAACCTAAATCAGGATGGCCGGACGTGGGATTGAACCGTCGTCCTCCCGAATGCGAGTCCAGTGTACCGATACTTGAGTATTGTTCATCAGTCTGGGATCCTTACCAGATAAGACTGATAGAAGAGTTAGAGATCTAACGAGATGCAGTGTGTTCGTCACGGGCTCGTTTAATCTTTACGAGAGTGTAACAGAGTTGTTCAATAAACTCCAGTGGTAGACGTTACAAGAAACTTGTTGTGCATCACAGGGAGGCTTACTATTGACATTTCGATAGAGCACCTGGCGGGAAGAGTCGTAAAACTTATTACTTCTTTCCACATACATCTCACGAATTGACCAAGAGGAGAAAATTCGAAAAATTAAAGCTAATACAAAGGTTTACCAATAATTGTTCTTCCTATGCACCATTCGCGAACGGAGTAGGGAAAGGGATCAGTTAGTGGTGCCAGAAGTACCCTCCGCCACACACCGTTAGGTGGCCTGCGGAATGTGATTGTAAATACACCGAAGAGTCAAAGAAATTGGTACACGTACCTAATATAGTGTAAGGTCCGCGCGACCACGCAGAAGATACGCAACACGACGTGGCATGGACGCCACTAATGTCTGAAGTAATGCTGGAGGGAATTGACACCATGAATCCTGCAGGGCTGTCCATAGATCCGTAAGAGTAAGACGGGGTGGAGATCTCTTCTGAACAGCACGTTGCAAGGTATCCCAGAGATGCCCAATAATGTTCAAATGGTTCAAATGGCTCTGAGCACAATGGGACTTAACTTCTGAGGTCATTAGTCCCCTAGAACTTAGAACTACTTAAACCTAACTACCCTAAGGACATCACATACATCCACGCCCGAGGCAGGATTCGAACCTCCGACCGTAGCTGTCGCGCGGTTCCAGACTGTAGCGCCTAGAACCGCTCGGTCACTCCGGCCGGCAATAATGCTCATGTTTGGGGAGTTTGGTGGCCATCAGGAATGTTTAAACTGATAATAGCGTTCCTGAAGCCATTCTGTAGCAATTCTGGACGTGTGGAGTGTCGCATTGTGCTGCTGGAATTGTCCAAGACCGTTGCAATGCACAATGGACATGAATGGATGCAGGTGATCAGACAGGATGCTTACGTACGTGCCACCTCTCGGAGTCGTATCTAGACGTATCAGGGGTCCCATATCACTCCAACGGCACAGGCCCCACACCATTACATAGCCTCCACCCGCTTGAACGTCCCCTGCTCACATGCAGGTCCATGTATTCATGAGGCTTCTCCACACCCGTGTACTTCCATCCACTCGATACAATTTGAAACGAGAATCGTCCGACCAGGCAATATGATTCCAGTCATCAACAGTCCAATGTCGGTGTTGACGGGCCCAGGCGAGGCGTAAAGCTTTGTGTCGTGCAGTCATCAAGAGTACACGAGTACACTAGTACACGAGTGATTTTCCGTTGAATGGTTCGCACGCTGATACTAGATTGTAATCTGCAGCAATTTGCGGAAGGTTTGCACTTCCGTGACATTGAACGATTCTCTTCAGTCGTCGTTGGTCCCGTTCTTACAGGATGTTTTTGTGGTCGCAGCGATGTCTGTGATTTGATGTTTTACAGGATTTCTGATATCCACGGTACATTCGTGAAATGGTCATATAGGAAAATCTCCACTTCATCGCTACCTCGGAGATGCTATGTCCCATCGCTAGTGCGCCGACTATAACACAACGTTCAAACTCACTCAAATCTTGATAACCAGTCATTGTAGCAGCAGTAACGGATCAAGCAATTGCGCCAGACACTTGTTATCGCATACAGGCTTTGCTGACCGCAGCGCTATATTCTGCCTGTTTGCTTATCTCTATATTTGAATACGCATGCCCGTACCAATATCTTTGGCGCTTCAGTGTATATGTAGAGCATGGAATTTTGCATTCCACGCATCAGATCATTTTACTGACAGAATTCACCAGTCGGTATTTTCTTTGAATCGTCAAAGCATTTGACTGTGACGTTCAGAATATTCTCCTGAATTCTATTCTCTTTTAGGCATTAGACCAGTTAATCCATTTTGATTGCCTTCTACAGGCTCAGATTCTATGGTATTAGGTTTTCCGGCACTGGTATGACATCAACACTAACATTATTTGAACCTTTTCCACGTACAGATATTCATGTTCAAAAATAGAGGGAAGTTCGACAGATTGTATACAAACACTGCCGGATTTAATTCCTCAGTTATTTTTATTCGATGTTCACTTCTCTCTGTCTTGCTGACCTCCTTTTGTTGGCATTGCAGTGAACTGCACGGATTCCGCTATTGTTCTGAACGACTATTCGACTACAGAAATCTGGTTCGAATCGCTATATGTTTAGGTGAGGAGCACAGGCACTGATGTAAAAGAATCTATTGTGTAGTACAGTGCATTCTGAGAAGCAAGTTTAAAAAATAAGGTAAAAATTATTTCTTGTGTAATTGATATGTAGCTATTTAATAGCAAAATGCAATCAACTTCTTGTATCTGCCTGAATGTTTACGATTTAATCCTTCGCATATATCGTGGAATGAGACATTTAGCAATGTATAGCGTCAAAAAACAAGCATCTCCACGATCTTTTATTATTATAGGCTACCTGTATTTCGAGAGAGCCTAATATGCAATCTTCGGTGAAGTTAGTATTTGCTATGGGATTTAAATATTTTTAGTTACTCTCTGTTTCCTAGCATCTTACCACTAAAATAACATCATTATCCGATATTGAACTGCATTACTAGAATTTTTTATGTTCATTTACATAGACCATACAAAACGATTATTGTGCACTTAGCTTTTATTGTTTACTTTTTCGTGCATAAAATCCTACATCCTAACATATGGACCACCGGACAAAGATATACCAACGCAGAAGGAAGCAAGAAATTCCAGAGGAGCCAGCAAGTACTTCCACCGCTGGATTTATAAAACGTTAGAATTTTCCTTTCTTTCGCTAGTCACTTTTCCGCACAGAACAGGTACATACTAATTATTTCAAATTTTCCAGAGTGTAGAAAGTGTGGTGTCTCCGCCAGACACCACACTTGCTAGGTGGTAGCTTAAATCGGCCGCGGTCCATTTAGTACATGTCGGACCCGCGTGTCGCCACTGTGTGATCGCGGACCTAGCGCCACCACAAGGCAGGTCTCGAGATACGAGAGAGCACTCGCCCCAGTTGTACGACGACATTGCTAGCGACAATACGGACGAAGCCTTCCTCTCATTTGCCGAGAGACAGTTAGAATAGCCTTCTGCTAAGTCCATGGCTACGACCTAGCAAGGCGCCATTAGCCTTACCTACTTTGAGAGTTGTAGTATAAATGTCTCAAGAAGAACGCTGTATTCATCACATAATAAAAGTTAAGTATAAAGCAGCTACGTACTTTTCTTGCTACCATTCAATAGTTATCCTGTTCCAGAATTCACGCCTGTCGGCGTGTGTGTACGCGTGCCTTTCTTTCGGCTACTTCAGTGTGGCGTAACAGTCTTGTTACGTCACAACAGATTGGCGACGAGTAAAGAGTTCTTTCTAATTGCTTACATTTACTTGTGTCATGGCTTCGCCAGATGTACTGTCCGAATTTTATCGCTTGCAGAATCAGCAGACGCAGGCATTATGGGATGCCCTTGGACAGCTCGTCCAGGGTCAACGTGCCGTTCAAACCGATGCGGCAGCCGCCGCTTCACCGGTACCGCAGCCACAACCTGCCGTTGCACCACCGTTTTGCAGTTTTAATGAGGCGCACGAGTCGTGGCCAGAATGGTCCCGACAGTTCGCCTTCCATCTCGCCGCCTACAGAATTCAAGGTAATGAGCGGCAGCCGTTTTTGCTTTCTTGTGTCGGTGTGTCCACCTACCGTGTGATAGTGAAATTGTTTCCCCGACACGACGTAGCAACTCTGTCCTACGACGAAATTTTGTCTGCTTTAGATGCCTATTTCAAAGAAACAGTTAATGTGGTTGCAAAACGGTATACGTTTTTTCGTACAAAACGTACAGCCGGTCAAACTAATAGGGAGTGGGTAGCAACATTGCAAGGACTTACTCGGGACTGTGCCTTTGACTGTGACTGTGGCCTTTCTTATGCAGATACAATGGTACGTGATGCAATTGCACAGAACGTTTCTGATGTTCGCATACGGCAGCACATTTTGAAACTAGTTAATCCCTCCCTTCAACAAGTGATAGACATATTGGATAGACAAGACACACTTGACTGTGCTCAGGAATCTTTTGAAACTTCGCCAGCAGTGTGTAACATTAACCGGCCCGCCGGGCGAGCTGCGCGGCCCGGTCAACTGCCCTCGCGCAAACAAACGCAGCTGCCGCCGCGCTCTACACCAGGTGTGCCGCGCCAGCCCACAAATGCAGTGAAATCATGCCCGCGGTGTGCTACTAGACATTCGCGTGAACATTGCCCGTCACGCCAAGCTATTTGCTCGATACCGGAGCTGCAGTTTCATTGCTCAATCACGACACGTACAAACAACTGGGCGCACCTCCGTTGCGTTCCGCAAATGTTAAGCTAACTACATATTCCGGACAGACAATTCCTGTGTTATGACGGTGCACTCTTCTTGCAACACATAAGGAACAAACAAAACTTGTGTCATTTTACGTTCTTCGTTCTTCTTCTGCAGTGAACTTGTTTGGTTTAGATTTATTTTAGTTGTTTAACATGTCTATTGTAAATCAGGTCCTATCAGTGAATCAAACTGTGCCTACGGACAGTGTTTCTAGTGTATGTGAAGAATTTGCACACATTTTTGCACCGGGCTTAGGTTGCGCTAAAAACTATGAAGCACATTTGGAACTGAAAGTAAACGCGCAACCGAAATTTTTCAGAGCGCGCAATGTTCCCCACGCATTGCGTGATGAGGTCGCAAGAACACTAAACGATCTAGAATCACAGGGTGTAATTGAACGTGTGCAAGCTTCTCTCTGGGCCTCACCCTTAGTCATTTTGCCAAAACCTTCCGGAAAATTGAGACTTTGCGTGGACTTCAAGGCCACAGTGAATCCACAACTAGTGACTGCTACTTTTCCTTTGCCCCGCCCGGAAGATCTTTTTGCTAAACTATGCCCGGGAAAATATTTTTCGAAGTTGGATCTAGCCGATGCGTACTTGCAAATACCGGTGGACGACGAATCCCAGCGCGTATTGGTGGTTAACACGCATCTTGGATTGTACAGGTTCAAAAGACTGCCGTTCGGGTGTGCATCCGCCCCTGCATTGTTTCAGCAATATTTACAAACTATTTGTGCGTCGGTCCCTACTGCAGCAAACTATCTGGACGATATAGTGATCTCCGGACAGACAGAAGAAGATCATCTTGCGAACCTACGAACATTATTTCAGGTCTTGCGACAAAATGGTCTTCGCTTGAGGAAGGACAAATGTGTGTTTTTTGCTCGTGCTTACCCTACCTGGGACATGTCATTAATGCCCAAGGCATACATCCGAGTCCAGAGCACCTCCGTGCCATACACGAATTGCCTTCCCCTCACAATGTGAAACAGCTACAGAGTGTGTTGGGTAAAATTAACTATTATCATAAATATGTGCGCAATGCCTCTTCCATTTCAGCTCCGCTTCATCGCTTACGCCGTAAAGGTGTTCCGTTCGTCTGGACGACGGACTGCGAACGCGCCTTTCGCCAGTTGAAATCGGCGTTGCTTTCTAATACTTGCCTCACGCCTTTCGATCCCCAGAAACCCCTTTTGTTGATGGTAGATGCATCGGATTTCGGGATCGGTGCTGTGCTTGCGCACAAAGTTGGCTCCCATGATCGCCCTATTGCCTTTGCGTCCAAATTGCTCTCGTCTGCGCAACGAAATTACTCGCAGATAGAGAAAGAAGCTTTGGCTCTCGTGTTTGGTGTTACTAAGTTCCATGATTTCTTGTATGGTCGTCACTTTACCATCATCACAGACCACAAACCTTTGACATCGCTTTTTCATCCGACCAAGCCTGTACCTCCACGTACAGCGCAGAAATTCATTCGCTGGTCTATTTTCCTCTCGCAGTACCGCTACGATATCTTGTATCGGTCCACTGCTAAGCACGGAAACGCCGATGCGTTGTCCCGTTTGCCTGTTGCTGAGGATAAAGCATTCGATTCTTCCGAACTTGCTTGCATGTTCATTGATTCGGAAACCGATGAAGTGGTCGAATCGTTTCCGATTGATTTTCGTCGTGTAGCTACAGCCACAGCTGCTGACCCTGTCCTTGCTACTGTTTTGCGTTTTGTTGCTACGCAATGGCCTTTGTCAAAGTCTCGGATTGCGGATCCGTTGGTTCGCCGATTTTTTTCTCATAAGGAGAGACTTTTTGTTCGACGTGGTGTTTTGTTGTTGCGTTCTGATAATGATCAGTCCAGAGTAGTGGTCCCACGTTCGTTACAGTCCTCTGTTTTACGGTTTCTTCACCAAGGACATTGGGGTATAGTGCGAACGAAACAACTTGCTCGTCAGCACTGTACTTGGTTCGGAATCGATGCTGCGATTACGAATATGTGTTCTTCTTGCATGGCGTGTGCCGAACAACAATCCACACCGTCGCGGAAAGTCTTTGCGTGGCCAAAAGCCACTTCCCCTTGGCAACGCTTGCACATTGATTTTGCTGGTCCATTCTGGAATGCTCGATGGTTGGTTCTGGTCGACGCCTTCAGTAATTTTCCTTTTGTTGTCCGGATGTCTTCCACGACGTCCTCCGCCACCATCCAAGCGTTGTCTGCTATCTTTTGCATTGAAGGTCTTCCGCAGACTATTGTTTCCGACAATGGCCCACAATTCATGTCCGCAGAATTTCAGTCATTCTGCCAGGCCAATGGTATTCAACATCTGACATCCGCGCCGTTTTCGCCTCAGTCAAACGGTTCCGCTGAACGATTGGTCCGGACTTTCAAATCACAGATGTTGAAATTGAAAGAGTTGCATTCTCGGGAGGACGCATTGTTGCTCTTTTTGTCTTCGTATCGCTCTCAGCCCCGAGATGGTCGCTCGCCGGCTGAGTTGCTCCATGGTCGTCCTCATCGCACCTTGATGTCTTTGCTGCATCCGCCGCATCAGGTTCCTGTGCAGCGGCAGACTCCTGCTTTTGCTCCAGGCGACGTTGTATTTTATCGCAACTATCGAGGTTCACGGCGTTGGCTCGCAGGGCGCATTCTTCGCTGCCTCGGCCGCGCGATGTATTTGGTTTTGGGGGCCTCTGGTGAGGTGCGTCGGCATCTCAATCAGCTGCGCCTCTGTCGTCGCACGGGTTCTGCCGCTCCCCGTCTGCTTTCAGCGACGGTGCCGTCCGGTCAGCGCCCTGGGGACCCATCTACTGGCTCGCCTCATCCCCAGGTGTTACCGACGATGCCTTCCATTTTGCCCCATGGCGACACGCCGCCGCCGCAGCCGCCGCCGCAGCCGCCGTCGCCTGTTCTCCCGCTGGCGCCGCCCGCATTCGACGCTTCGCTGCAGCCGCCAAGCGCCTCCCAGGGTCACGCGCCGCCGATCGCTTCCCGTGACCAGCTGTCCTCCGCCATGGAACTCCCGCCCGCTCCGGACCACATGATGTCATCGCGCGTCGGCTACCCCGACGCAATGGAGGTCGACCCTTCGGCCCCTCCTGTCTCTTTACGGGCGCATACACCGCATGTTGACGTGCACCCTGGACTAGGTTTTCAGGCGTTTCCTAGCTCCCCTCGGACCGAATGGCCGGGTGCGGGTGGCACAGCCTCGCCTGTTGTTAGGCTCCCCACCTCATCGCATACGTCAACATGGGGTCCTCCCCACGGCGGGCGGAAGCCTTATCTCACGACCGTTCGCCGATTTGCGGGGGAGGAATGTGGTGTCACCGCCAGACACCACACTTGCTAGGTGGTAGTTTAAATCGGCCGCGGTCCATTTAGTACATGTCGGACCCGCGTGTCGCCACTGTGTGATCGCAGACCTAGCGCCACCACAAGGCAGGTCTCGTGATATGAACAAGCACTCGCCCCAGTTTTACGACGACATTGCTAGCGACAATACGGACGAAGCCTTCCTCTCATTTGCCGAGAGACAGTTAAAATAGCCTTCTGCTAAGTCCATGGCTACGACCTAGCAAGGCGCCATTAGCCTTACCTACTTTGAGAGTTATAGTATAAATGTCTCAAGAAGAACGCTGTATTCATCACATAATAAAAGTTAAGTATAAAGCAGCTACGTACTTTTCTTGCTACCATTCAATAGTTATCCTGTTCCAGAATTCACGCCCGTCGGCGTGTGTGTACGCGTGCCTTTCTTTCGGCTACTTCAGTGTGGCGTAACAGTCTTGTTACGTCACAACAGAAAGTTTCTTAAAGATGACAGCCTCAGTGATTTTGCTTAATACTTGCAGTAACGCTTGTAATGGTGGCATTCATGAGAGCCAAGGTGCAACGAACAACGAGACAACGAAAGAAGCGCCACTAGTTTTTCATTTTATAACTGGGCCCATTGTGTGGTATTTGGCTACGGTTAAAAGATTTCTCACAGAAAACACCAAGTAACGTAGATTACGGTGTCTGTGCAGTTAGACAAATAATTATTATTAATTTATCATTATTCTTAATTTTCATAATTACAGCTCACGTTAGTCAGACTGTCAAGATGCTAAGAAAGCTAAAAAACCTGACAATAGTGATGAGTACTGTTCCACTCACGTAAGAACAGACTAAATGAGAATTAATAACCCAGATTCAAAAGCAACGCGCACGCTCAGGGCAAGCCTCCCACAGCAAAGCAGCCAGCGCCATACTTCCGTAGCAACACCTTTCCGAAGGCGGAAGGGATGTGGGTAGACGGAAGACAGGGTTCTGAAGAATCTGTAACAGCAAAAATATAAGTAGCAGCACAAATTTTCTTATTTTGACTCGTGGAATTCCTACACCTTTTGGTTTGACCTTTCCCTACTGGTTTTCAATAATATCGGAATTAGATACAGCTGTGGTGTTCAGTAAGAGGCCGAGGGTCGAACCATTCTCTCCAGTAATATGCACCCACCGCAATTTACCTGGGCACTTTGCCACATGCACTGAGTCACATACCGAACTATGTCGGATTTTCCACTAAAAAAGGACATTAGGCCAGCCAGTGCAGCGATTGTGCCTGATTCAGGCGTGGAAAACCTTCGCTACCAAAAAACATCGGTGATTTCGTAACGATAAGCCAGAAAAGGCATTGGGATTTTTTCTGTAACTAAGGAATTTTATAGAATAAATGTCTTAGGATGACAAACAACGTAAGATTAATAGTATAAGAGTAATGTATAAGAGTAATTACAGATGGACATAATTTACGATTTAAGGTCGTGAGTAAGTAAGGAATAATAGATTAGAAATCTGGAAAATGTGACCGCCAGGTAAAAGAAACTGACGGAAACAAGAATCGCAACAGCAAGAAGGAGATGAGTGACATAAACGAAGGTTGGTAGCCATGTTTCTACATCTGAGAGATAATATCTATCCAAGTTTCGCGCCAGTCGCGTAACAGTGGCGCTAGCGGCGTCAGTATGAGGATGCAAATCAGGTTTGTTTTAAATACACGCTGAAATGGTCGTGAGCCTTAGTTCCCTAGACATTTGACGTGGTGAGTTGATATACGTCGAGAACTCCTTTAAGGCGACAAAGACGCCATTATCAACATTTCAGTTTGAGCTATGTCATGCAAATAGGTCTAAGGGAAGCTGGATGTTCCTTCTGCGACATTCCATCCGCTGCAGATGATTGCTGGCAGCTGTGGTCACGAGAACGTACGGTCACAAGAAGATGGGGCTGAGGACGGCCACGTGGCACTACCGAGAGGGAAAATCTCAGTGTTCGGCGTATGGTTGTGATGCACATGGTATCTGCAGCAGCAACCAGAGCAACAGGTGGCATCGCAGTGACACAACGGACTGTTACAAATCGGTTACTTCAAGGACAGCCCCGAGACAGAAGCCCTGTTAGGTGCAATCCACTAACCCAAAACTGTTGCCATTTTGGCTTCAGTGGTGTCGAGCGAGAGCTCATTAGAGAGCCGATGGAGGTCTGTTGCGTTTTCTGTTGAAATCCGGTTCTGCTTCCGTGCCTGTGAGGCCCTGTGTTGGTTAGGAGCAGACCAGTTGAGGGCCTGCAACTAACCAGTCTGCTTGCTTGACACGCTGAACCTACTAGATCCGCAGTTATGGTCCGAGGTGCGATTTCGCATACATCAGGAGCACTCTCGTGGTGATCCCACTTACCCTGAATGCAGATTAGTACGTCTACTCGTGATTCATGAACAGCACTGAAGGGGTTGTTTTCCAACAAGATAACTCTCACTCACATACCGCTCTACAGAGCGTCGACATATTGCCTTGGCCTGCTCGATCATCATATCTGTCTCCAATCATATGGGATATCATCGGACGACAACTCCAGAGTCATCCAGAACCAGCATTAACGTCCCTGTATGGAGTGACCAAGTGCAGCAGGCGTGGAATTCCACCCCATAAACTGACATCCGGCACCTATACAACACACCGCATGCACGTTTGCAAGCTTGCACTCAACATTCTGGCGGTAACACCAGTTATTAATGTGCCAGCATTTCACATTTGCAATGGCTTATCTCTCGCTTACATTAAACAGTGATCTTGCAAGGTTGTTGTTGTTGTTGTTGTGGTCTTCAGTACTGAGACTGGTTTGATGCAGCTCTCCATGCTACTCTATCCTGTGCAAGCTTCTTCATCTCGCAGTACTTACTGCAACCTACATCCTTCTGAATCTGCTTAGTGTATTCATCTCTTGGTCTCTCTCTACGATTTTTACCCTCCACGCTGCTCTCCAAAACTTAATTGGCGATCCCTTGATGCCTCAGAACATGTCCTACCGACCGGTCCCTTCTTCTTGTCAAGTTGTGCCACAAACTCCTCTTCTCCCCAATTCTATTCAATACTTCCTCATTAGTTACGTGATTTACCCATCTAATCATCAGTATTCTTTCGTAGCACCACATTTTGAAAGCTTCTATTCTCTTCTCTTCCTGACACTTAAATCTATACTCGATACTATCAAATTTCTCTTCTTCAGAAACGCTTTCCTTGCCATTGCCAGTCTACATTTTATATCCTCCCTACTTCGACCATCATCAATTATTTTGCTCCCCAAATAGCAAAACTCCTTTACTAGTTTAAGTGTCTCATTTCCTAATCTAATTCCCTCAGCATCACCCGACTTAATTCGACTACATTCCATTATTCTCGTTTTGCTTTTGTTGATGTTCATCTTATATCCTCCTTTCAAGACACTGTCCATTCCGTTCAACTGCTCTTCCAAGTCCTTTGCCGTCTCTGACAGAATTACAAAGTCATCGGCGAACCTCAAAGTTTTTATTTCTTCTCCATGGATGTGAATACCTACTCCGAATTTTTTTTCTTTACTGCTTGCTCAACATACAGATTGAATAACATCGGGGAGAGGCTACAACCCTGTCTCACTCCCTTCCCGACCACTGCTTCCCTTTCATGCCCCTCGACTCTTGTAACTGCCATCTGGTTTCTGTACAAATTGTAAATAGCCTTTCGCTCCCTATATTTTACCCCTGCCACCTTTAGAATTTGAAAGAGAGTATCCCAGTCACCATTGTCAAAAGCTTTCTGTAAGTCTACAAATGCTAGAAACGTAGGTTTGCCATTTCTTAATCTTTCTTCTAAGATAAGTCGTAAGGTCAGTATTGCCTCACGTGTTAATCACTTAAATATGTTACCTAGACAAATATATTCCCGAAATTTCATTACTCTACATTAATTATTCTTTGGGGCAGCGATTTTTTGTCGGTGTTAATAACAGGTACTTCTTAATTCTTTAAGATAGGTTTTGGCTGTGTAATAATGACGATAAATTAGAACTAGAATAAAGAGTCGACCCCAAATGGTTTTTGGTCAGGTTTTACTGTATTCTCATCATGCGGTATTGTTTCAAAACAGCCAAAATTGCTGAGATACCACACGGATGTGAGACGCATCATTGGCTGTGACGTCTTCAATTAAACCGCTCCAGGTCACTCGAGAAGCAATGTTCCACCAGCAACAACCTACCAAGCGCAAGAAGTGACTACTGGGAAAATCTGTCAGGGGTTGGAAGAGGTGTGGAAGTAAAGGAGCCAAGCTCTTTTATTGTACGACACAATTGGGGCCTTTATAGCGCCAGTGGCTTGGAAGTTATAAGATTATTCTACAGCACTGGTGCGCCTGTTATAGAGCCTGGAAATGGGTCAGTGTTACAAGAGCGCCCTTAATGTGTGACCACTGACTACATTTCTCAGAGCGAGGGGAATTATTTAACGAATTAATAGATGACGAAAAGAGGAAGGATTGATTCCTAAGTCACCACGTCTTGCAACCGTGACAAAAGCAATGTTATCATGGGTCTCGAATTGTTATAGATACACTTTTCCAAATTACTAATGTACACGTAAGAACATGGAGCAAAAGGACAGAAGGACAGCGAGCAAACCAGAAAGTTCACGCAGGCCATTATCGCTAAGCAATATGGCAGTGCACGAATCATTCCGCCACCTAGGTTAAGGTAGAATTTATCGCACCACCTAGGTTAAGGGTGAATTTAGTTCAGTGTACATGTGTTCCCCTTTTTAGTCGATAACGATATGTTGTAAGATATTAGCGTAAATTTGTAGACAGGTTCCCTTACTTGCTAGGTCATAGCGATAAAGTACGCTAATAGATTAACGAAAAGAGAATTGTGCAGGTCAACGGCTGTCTGTTGTTTTTATATTAACGCCAGATAACTTGTCATATTGTTTGGGTATATCTGAGGTATGACTTAGTGTTATATTTGAAACTTGTTCCGGCTTTAGAGGAATGTGATATAATAGGAGAATCTGGAAGACACGAATTTAGCATGCAGAATATAAGTAGCTTACTATGCCTTCCTGGAGCCCATTTCTTGCCCCTGGCGTGAAATAATGCCGCTGCTAATAGAAATAAAAGTAAAATGATGTGGAAAATGTCCAGCTGAGAACATAAGCACACAGTGGTTTTGATCAAATGTAGATAAGTGCTAGAGAAATCGGTCAAATAGCACACAAGGTGACAATGTGAGTGGAGGTGGAAATATGAATTCCAAATAATTGTAAATAAACCAATGCGTGTTCCAGCAAAATTCGAGGGAGAATTTTCTTCGTGGCTGGGAGGAATGTAAAGGGTTAAGTTATAGTAGAAATTAAAGCGCAAGTCAGAGCCCAAAATTGCAACAAGGCAGATGCTGGTCATTGAACTGCGTGGTCAGCTCCTGTCTGACAACCACTAGCTCCTGTAGGGAACCACAGCCTGACGTCACATAACTGACGCAGCGTGGCTGGTCAACTGCCATTCACACTATACCTTCCGATCACTGACACGTTGCAGAACAGATATGACTCATGATGAAGTGGCTGGTGCATATATTCACGAGGGGCGTCAGTAAGAAATGCGCACATTTTTTCTCGGCCAATTTCGGTTAAAAAAAATGCGAAATTTTTTGTGGGAAATCGTGAAATATTACCGCTTCATCCCCTACAGTTTCAAGAAATTCAGATAGGTGTCGGCGCTTTACGTAGCCTTCAAAATCAGGTCTGTAACTGTGGGGTCTTGCCCACTCGTTGCTTATAGGGTGCCTAAAGGATGTTGCGTTATCGGAATGCTATACAACAATTCGAACAAATAACATTGGTTGTTTTATCTCTGGAAAGCAAATTGACAACACTTAACTTTAATTACAGCAATTTAGCTAGCGAGAGACGAGAGGCTAAACCCAAAGTCCAAGTAAGCACTTGATACGGGTCACGACAATCTGATAGAGTAGCACAAATGTCCGTTGCAGACTGGGACGAGCTGAGCGGCCGAGGCTAGCAGAAGTGATGTTTATACTCACTTCCTCCAGGTGTCGCTCTCGACGCGGCGCGGTCCAATTCTGTGGCCCATTGCTCAACGTTTCCTCGCCGCCTTCTCTGCTCTTGCGGTCTGCATTTTCGTTCCGGCGCTTGTGGTTACGCCAAGACATTCCTCCTTTCCAAAGCGACGGACCGTCGTAGTGTATGGAGTGCGACCACGGCGGGGAATGTAGGTGTGTGGGCTCCTCGATGGGCCAGAAGTTGTGGTTGCAGGGGACATCAAGCTTCCGCCATCTGGCCTGCGTTCTGACGGAGACGTTGTAAGGAGTGTGTCAGAACTCTCCATTACACAAAACAATATATCCAACCTAACGCCATTCTTTGCATTGTGTAAGCACTCATATATCGACAGTAACAATCTGAGGGCAAAACAAGGGAGCACGATTCTAAGCGTTGTTGTGAGACGAGATCTGTCTGCAAGAGTGGACAAGTACTGTCGGTCGAGAGCTCGGAGACAGAAGACGTATCACGCTGCCCTCACGTCGGTGATGGCAGATCTTACCACACTCAAGGCCTCATTTCATTTATATAGCCAGGAAAAGATCTAGATGGCTTAGCTACGCTTGGAGATGGAATGTAAAATTCGCAAGCATAGCGCAAAAACAACTGCAGGGTTAGGCTCGTGATTGTTAGTCAGAGTTTGCAATAATCCCATGTTTTGCTTGTCAGTGAAAGAAAGAATCCTCTTTATCCTCCAAATTATAATCATTATTCTCCACATCTAAATAATATACTGTGGTTGCTAAATGTTAATGTAACTTTGAAATTGAAGTAATTTGTTGATCTGGCACTCAGCCATTATTGACACATATGTCATTTGTCATTGTCATTAGTAATACTTGTTCATGATGATTCTGAAGTTAAATAGACTTAATTAATGAAAGCCCTTCTCAAAAGTTATTTAGTAGTTAACAGGACCCAAGCAAACTACTTCTTATTCAATTCAGTCTTAGTAACAATAAGCTTTAGCTGCCGCTGCTGCATGCTGCTGTGCATTGCTGTAAACCACATGGAAAAAGGCAGTTATCTAGAGAGGTGAGTGTAAAACTTAGGGCCAAAACAGAAACACTGACACACCACGACATGTCATGTACTCTAGTCCAGTAAATTCCGTTGCACAAATCTGATTCTGTATCATTTGTAAATTCTTGTTCAAAAACGCAGTCAGGTAGTTTATCCAAATGTTAGTTTTAAGTTTTTCATGTAACGATCTGTTGAGGGCTTAAATGACAGTGAAACTGACACTCACACTACTCGCACACAGTGTTATGCAGTTAGATTCCGATTACTGATAGCTCAGGTTGCTTATCGAGTCCAGTTTCACAGACGAACGTCGGCAATATTGGCTGTAGCTACTTTACATATTGGTTGCACATACGTTACAACGTCCTCCGTAAAACGACCAGAAGGGTACGCATCCACCTCCTTGCGCCATCCCAGCGACAATTGTGTCGTAAAGACATTTAAAACAAAACAAAAAACTTGGAACGGTAAATGTATATCACGACGGAATAAATTTACACGAACCTTATGAGTTTCACTAACCGCATACGTGGCGTAAAATATCCATGTTTTATAGTAAATATTAAATTTAATTGTAGTATCAAGGAGTAAACTATTTATGTAATAACTTCTATGATATTAATAAGGGAGAAGAACGCTCCTAGATCGTTCTTGGTTCAAATGGTTCAAATGGCTCTGAGCACTATGGGACTCAACTTCTGAGGTCATTAGTCGCCTAGAACTTAGAACGAGTTAAACCTAACTAACCTAAGGACATCACACACATCCATGCCCGAGGCAGGATTCGAACCTGCAACCGTAGCGGTCTCGCGGTTCCAGACTGCAGCGCCTAGAACCGCACGGCCACTTCGGCCGGCAAATTGTTCTTCTCTTCCTCTTTCTTCGCTTGTTTCTGGTGTAGAGAGACAGACATTTTGTAGCATGAAAGTAATGTAAGCATTTATGCTGTTATATGTGTACTATTTCGATGTACAGTGAGCCATCTGTCATGTTCCTTGCATTGGTTTAATTTTTCTTAAGACGTTTACAGCTCCACAATTTTAGCGGCCGCTGCTTCAAAGGACGCCATTACGCGTCGATCTAAAAAGCGAAAATAGAACGGAAGCGCAGAGACCGCCCGCTTTAACATTTAACGAACAGTTTTTCACGGCGATGAGCCGCAGCGGAGAGCAGCATTAGTTTTAAGATTTTACTTTTCAGCTTACGCCGAGAACCAGATTTCGACTACCACAGCCCGAATATGATGGTAAGAGGAGTGTTCTTCGAGTGTTGTGTGGGTCCACAATAACTTCAATATTTGAGTCCATGCTCTTTAAAGTACAAATACGCCGAGGCTAATTATCATACTGTTATATTATCATTCTCACGTAATAGTCTTGGAAGTAAAAATCAGTTAACAATTTTTTCGTATTGGACCACTTAATTACATTTACGCGTGTTTTTAACGACACCGAAAAAATAAATAAAATAAATAAATAAATATACTCCCCTCTCGAAGAACAACCATTTCATCTGGCGCCCAACTTCGGCGCATGAAAATATATATCAGTATATGTACGTGATTTATGCGTATATGTATGTGATTTATGTACTTACATAACCATTGTGTAATATTAATTTCCATGTAAAAAAATTTTTCATGCACAACAACAAACACCCTGAGAAGAAAGAATGAAGATATCCTTGAGAAAGGAAACGAAAGGAATTGAAACAGTAAAACCAGTTTAACAAAAAGGCAAGGCTTAAAGTGCAAGAGTCCTGGAAAAATTTATGTGAAATATCAAGGCCATACGCACATGAGGAATCCTCGGTAAAATCGGTAAGCGGTGCTAACAGTGTAGAGAGTGCATTTGTGTATGTATTTGTGTATTTTATTTTCGAAGGGATATATGTACATTTGTGTTAGTGTTTGAACTTTTAGTTGTTCCAAATTAAATTCATGATGGGTAAAGTAGGACAGGCAAAGGCACCTGTATCTGACGAGCACCATTTGCTCGAATGGAAGTAGAAAACAGTGCTCAGAGTGGAAATGAATCCCATGCCACCGCATCGGAAAGCATACCTTCCGAAGTGGAGGGCGAGGCTCTGTGGATACCAAATAATGCACCACAGAGTAATGAACAAGTGATACCTATAACTCCGCTGCATGTGCAGAGGGTCGAATCAAGTGGTAGGATGGGTGGAACATCGGTGTGTTCACCTATTCCCGACCCCTTCGCATAATTTTTGCGACTACTCGATCAGAAACTTGAACAAGGAGAACAAATTTTCGAGAAAAAACAACAAGAGCATGATAGGAAACTAGAACAAAGAGAACAAACCTTAGAGGAAATCCTGAGTAGCATACATTCCGAACATGTAGGAATGCGTGGTGTATGCAAAGAAATACCGGATCTAGTCCAAAACTTAGCTAGTCAGATGCAAAATTTACAAATAGCTCACAGTAACCTTAAAGACGAAGTCCAAAACTTGGCAAATCGTGTCGAAGATGTAGAGCTTGAGGCACGTCAGAACATAGACAAACATCTAGCGCCCAAGAACTAAAGGTAGAAAAAGATTTTGATGAGTGGCTATCTGTAAAGGATCGCGAAATCTCATCAAAGATCGAAGTAAACATAAAATCAGCATTTGAACAAGTGACAGCCGATCTGAGCGCGAAATCCGACGTCAGCGCTGCCGCAGTCAAGCAGAATTAGCTCAGCTAGAGTCACGTGTACCAGTGGAGTTACTCGTTTCGCAAAGAGATGTCGCTCGATGACTAACCGAACTTCTCGCTTCCCACGCCCGGGTTCCCGGGTTCGATTCCCGGCGGGGTCAGGGATTTTCTCTGCCGCGTGATGACTGGGTGTTGTGTGATGTCCTTAGGTTAGTTTAGGTTTAAGTAGTTCTAAGTTCTAGGGGACTTATGACCATAGATGTTGAGTCCCATAGTGCTCAGAGCCATTTGAACCATTTGAACTAACCGAACTGGAAAAACAAGCTGACAGGCGAAGACCAGTAGCCAGTCAGATTCCTGGGTTGGAAGCGAGCAATAACATAAACAATGTGCAGAGCGCTTACGCGCATGCACCATCGGTTGACAACAGCAGTTAACAGTTGCGAATGCCTTACTGTTTACCGCTGGACATAGGGCTGGAAATGAACAGTGGTAATTCACTGTAACATAAAGAGGATAATGTGATTAAACATAGGCAGTTTCAACCTTTTAACAACGAAAAGCGTATCGTACACCCAGAGGTATTCATTAAAAGTTTCCGTAATACCTTTCCACTGGATGGACGGAAAGTCAAAGAATTCAATTCATTGTATCATCCGAGAGATGCAATACCATGAAGCAGTTTGAATACGCATTTTTACAAAAGATCTGGTCCAGTCGTACACAGGAAAGATCAAGAAGAGAGTTGTACAGTTCTGAGATGTTCAATCCAAGACTGGGAACCCTCCGCAAGTATTTTGAAAAGTATATCAATAAGTCTTGATACTGGTATGAACCAATGTCTGACCGAGACATAATAAGGCTAATTAAAATGAAATTACCTAGTGAAATAAAAAGTACTTTATTAATATACCGGAATATGACATTGAACAGTTTATGGAGGTTGTTGACTCTGTAAATTTGCTTATCGAAGACTATGAAAACCGAGCGAGGTGGCGCAGTGGCTAGAAATTGGACTCGCATTCGGGAGGACGACGGTTCAATCCCGCGTCTGGCCATCCTGATTTAGGTTTTCTGTGATTTCCCTAAATTATTCCAGGCAAACACTGGGATGGTTCCTTTGAAAGGGCACAGCCGACTTCCCTAATCCGATGAGACCGATGACCTCGCTGTCTGGTCTCCTTCCTCAAACAACCCAACCCGAAGACATGAAAAGCGAAAGTAAATTTAATCATGCAGGTTATAGTAAGCAAAATTCTGGAAACAACTGCAACAGTACTAACCAAACACCTAACGGTAATGGTAACCGTAACGAATGGAGGCAGCCTAATCGGGGGCCGAATAATGGTAACGGGTATACGAATCAGTGAAGGAAAAGACGTCACGACGGGCACATGAACAGGGATACAACAGTAACCCGCTGTGGCGGAGTAACAGTAACCAAGGGCGCGAGTACAATGAACAACCAGCGCAGTGGCAACCACATACGACTCCACAATGGGCACAGAATTCCAACAAACCTCCGAATATGACAGCTGGTTTCAGCAACCAGCAACAATATCAAAATAATACGGATTATCAAACTACACCACAGGGGAGGCAAAACAGCCGACCCAACAATCATAATAATAATCAAAATCATAACGTGAGGATAGTGGAGGTGACCGACATCTGTCAAACCACTATAACCGATGCGTCAAACTAAAAACAGCCACAAGCTGTTCTCCATTGGTGGCTGTGAGAGGGTGTAGCGGGGGAACATTCCACACACAAGACGCAAATCTAAAAACGCTGAGGTACAATAATGGAGCTAACATTGTGGATGAATTAATGAACATACCTCAGAAATGTCAACAAACCGATGAAGATGTTGTGCAGGTCGTATTATAAGCAGATATCTTCGGCGTTCCGATCCAGGTGACAGTGGACACAGGTGCGTCGGCGCACGTCCTGTGTCTAGCTCTGTGTAAGCACATAAGTAGAAATAACAGTATACCTGTATTACTGGTTAAAAATTGCCGAGTGACAGGCGCAATCAGCGCACAGTCTCTTGCACCAAATGCAAGTTGAGTTCAGAGTAGGAAATGAAGCAATAAAAAGCTCGTTCCTATTAGTCAAAGGACTGATGGTTGCTTGCATCCTGGGTATAGAGTTACTACGCCAGAGGGATGCAATATTCGACCTCTTGTGCGGAGAACTAAGACTTGTAAACAAGGGTAAGCGAATCGTATTGCCAATGTCACGCACCCAAGAAAACCACGGCAAGTACTGCCGAAGCTTTCGAGAAAATTGTGAAAGTTTACAGGTTATGCATTCAGACGCAGGCTTCTGTGAACCAAAAGAATATTACAATGAATTTACAAATGAGAACACCGAAGAAAAAAGGAAACTCATAAATAGTGAAGTGTAGAATCGGAATACTTTTCTCCTGCGCAACAAAAAGTACTGCATCAGTTGCTAATGCAATATGAGAATCTGTTCTCAGAGAGGCCGGGTATTATCAAGGGGTACACCTACAACATTGAAGTAGTGCGTCATACCACGTTTTGCCATGCTAACTACATGGCCTCTTGGTCCAAAAAGGAGGCAGTAACGAAAGAGATACGAAAGATGATGCAATCGGGGATAATTGAACCATCCTTATCTCCGTATTGCAGCCCGCTTGTTGCAGTAGCAAAGGCAGATGGTAGTATATGTCTCGTGCTTGATGCACGAGACATCAATAAAATAATCGTACCTGTAAGAAAGCGGCCAGAGAACCTGGCTGAACAAATAAAGAAATTTTTTGGGGTCAAATATTTGAAGTCTGTTTATTTGTGTCGTCCTATTGGCAAATCCCCCGTACTGAGTCGTCAAGAAAATATACTGCCTTTGTATTTTCTGGGAGAAGCTACCAATTAAAAGTTTTGCTGTTTGGTTTAAACGTCAGAGCAGGAGTTTTTATAACAGCTCTAAACACAATGTTGGGACCCGATCTAGTGGACTGTGTAACGCTATATGTAGACGACTTGTTAATAGCTACTCCCGATTGAGAAAGCCACATTGATATGCTAACCTGAGTACTCAAACAATTTTCGGAAGTAGGCGTAACAGCAAATCTGACCAAGTGAAAATTTGGTAGGGAAAGAATCAGATTTCTTGGGTATGTCATCTCACCTACAGGCATAGTGCTAGATCCAAAGAAAATGAGGGCAATAGAAAATTTTACTCATCCCAAAACAAAAAAACAATTGTAGGCATTTTTAAGCCTAGGGTCTTTTTTATACCAGATCAGCTGTTAAATGACATTGCACTCCTGGGTTTGCTGAAGAAAAATGCACGTTGGATCTGGAGTGACCCATGTCAGCTGGCATTTCAACGCATTACGGAAGCCCTTTTGAGTGCTAATTTGTTAGTGCGCCCAGGTATGTCGCAGGAATTTTGCCTTGCGATGGACTCATCTGCTGTAGGGTTGGGAGCTTGTCTTTTCCAGGTAGATGAAAAGGAGGGTGTAAAAGAAATAAAAATAACTGGGTTCGCAAGTAATGTATTATCGAGTTGTGAACGCTTGTATACTGCTACTAAACTTGAAGCCCTGGCAGTGGTATGGGCGATGAAAAAGTTTCGGTACTAAGTGTATGGAAAGAATGTTAAAATTTTCTGTGACCACCAGGCATTAAGCTTTTTATTGACACGTAAATTAATGCACGATAGGCTAACTAGGTGGGTACTTGCGCTCCAGGAGTACCAATACCAAATAATGTGTATCAACGGAATTACAATGTAATCCCAGATGCTTTATCACTTTTGCCACAAGGGTTGCCTATATTACAGCTATGCTGGAACAGGCGTCTGAATACAAGATCTTGATCATGGAAGACCATACTTACAGGAAGAAGTTCCTACAAGCATGTAGACAGTTGCCAAGGCTATAGGATGAAGATCCTGTGCTAGGAAAAGTTAAACAAGAACTCCAGGCTTCTGTAAAAGTGGAGTAAGAAGCAAATATTGTGTGCAAAATGAAATATTATATTACCGAAAGGATACTAACGATGAATTATGGTGTATCTAAACTTCCTGGCAAATTAAAACAGCGTACCGGACCGAGACTCGAACTCGGGACCTTTGCCTTTCGCGGGCAAGTGCTCTACCAACTGAGCTACCCAAACACGACTCACGCCCCATCCTCACAGCTTTACTTCAGTCAGTACCTCGCCTCCTACCTTCCAAACTTTACAGAAGCTCTCCTGCGAACCTTGCAGAACTGGCACTGCTGAAAGAAAGGATATTGCGGAGACATGGCTTAGCCACAGCCTGGGGGATGTTTCCAGAACGAGATTTTCACTCTGCAGCGGAGTGTGCGCTGATATGAAACTTCCTGGCAGATTAAAACTGTGTGCCGGACGAGACTCGAACTCGGGACCTTTGCCTTTCGCGGGCAAGTGCTCTACCAACGGAGCTACCCAAACACGACTCACGCCCCCTCCTCACAGCTTTACTTCCGCCAGTACCTCGCCTCCTACCTTACAAACTTTACAGAAGCTCTCCTGCGAACCTTGCAGAACTAGCACCCCTGAAAGAAAGGATATTGCGGAGACATGGCTTAGCCACAGCCTGGGGGATGTTTCCAGAATGAGATATTCACTCTGCAGCGGAGTGTGCGCTGATATGAAACTTCCTGGCAGATTAAAACTGTGTGCCCGACCGAGACTCGAACTCGGGACCTTTGCCTTTCGCGGGCAGGTGCTCTACCAACTGAGCTACCCAAACACGACTCACGCCCCGTCCTCACAGCTGTACTTCCGCCAGTACCTCGCCTCCTACCTTCCAAACTTTACACAATAGCCAATGCCTCTTTCTCAATTTGTGAATAGTTACACTGACAACACTTTTGATGTGAAAGCAATAGGTCTGTCTTTATCACCAGTTCTTTGCGAAAGCGATGCACCGATTCTGTAAGAAGAAGCTTCAACTTGCAATACAACCGGTTTCTCAGGATCAAAGTGAACGAAGCATCGATCACTGATCACAGCATCTTCAAGTTTGTTAAAAGCTACTTGGCACTCTTCTGTCCAAACAAAGGGGACATTCTTGCGATGCAGCGGAGCTGCAGTTGGTGCAGCATTCACTATGAACCGGATATAATGGTTTATTTTCCCTAAAACTGACTGCAGTTCTGTGACACTGCGAGGAACCGGCAAGTATCGTATGGCTAACAAATGCGACTGCAGAGGCTATACACTTTGCGACTTCAGAAATTTTCCCGGAGTATTTCTTCTTCCAGTAATTTCCGGGTCTGCAACCGGATCCCATCAACATTTTGCCACGATATTTCGGCCCAGAGACGTCCAGCCATCCCCAGGTGAGTAGACGAAGTACTGAAGAGACTTGTTTTTTTTTTCTTATAGTAATTTCATTCCCCTGCCCCATATAGAGGGAGGTGCGGTGGGGGGCTGAAGGGGTGGGGGAGGAAGAGGAAAAAAGGGGGCAGGAGGCGTACCGAGTGGCAGGTGATGGGCAAGGCAGGAGCTGAAAAGGGAACACAAGGCATGAGGGAGTGCAGAGACACTGAAGCGGAGCACAGGAGAGGGAAGGGATGTAGGAGGGGGAAAGCCGCTCAGGAGAAGGGACAGGGAGGAGAGGGAGCACTGAGGAGGAGGCAGGAGGAAGGTGGTGTTAGATTTGGTAGGAGGGTTAGACGTCAGGGCAAAGTTTATCATCTGGGAGGGGCAGGTACTGGAAGGTGCATTGGGAAAGGAGGTGGAGGTGTGGAGATGGAGAGAGGCCGGGACACAACGGGAAAGGTGCGACAACGGGCTGGGGGAGGAGGCCGGCCGGAGTGGCTGAGCGGTTCTAGGCGCTTCAGTCTGGAGCCGCGCGACCGCTACGGTCGCAGGTTCGGATCCTCCCTCGGGCATGGATGTGTGTGATGTCCTTAGGTTAGTTAGGTTTAAGTAGTTCTAAGTTCTAGGGGACTGATGACCTCAGAAGTTAAGTCCCATAGCGCTCAGAGCCATCTTTTTGGGGGAGGAGAGGAAGCGGGACACCAGGGGTTGGCGGCGATCGAGGCAGCAGGCAATCTACAGGGTGCAGATGTGTTCAAGGAAAAGGAGAAGGTAGGGGAAGGGGATGAGGTCGTAGAGGATGCACTTGGGGGACAGAAGGCGGATATGGAAGGCAAGGTGGAGTGCATGGCGCTCAAGGATTTCGAGGGCATTATAGAACCTGGGAGGAGCGGAAATCCAAGCAACGCTGCCATAACAAAGCATGGGGCGTATCAAGGATTTGTAGGTGTGAAGGATGGTGGAAGGATGCAGTCCCCATGTCCGGCCGGAGAGGAGTTTCAGGAAGCAGAGTCTATTGCGGGCTTTGTGTTGGATTGTAAGGAGATGGGGAATCCAGGTGAGATGGCGGTCGAGGGTGAGGCCAAGGTATTTTAGGGTAGGAGTGAGGTGGATAGAACGACCATAAATGGTTAGGTAGAAATCATGGAGATGGAAGGAGTGGGTGATGTGGCCTATGATGATCACCTGGGTTTTGGCAGGGTTGATACGAAGGAACCACTGGTTGCACCAAGTGGTGAACTGGTCAAGGTAGGTTTGGAGGGTACGTTGAGAACATTGAAGGGTGGGATAAAGGGCTAAGAAGGCGGCATCATCTGCAAATTGGAGATCAACAGGCGGGGGAGGTTTCGGCGTATCAGCAGTGTACAGGAGGTAGAGGATAGGGGAAAGGACAGAGCCTTGGGGCACACGGTGCAGCGATAGAAGGTACGGGAGTTGGAATTATGGATAGTGACATAGGAGGGACAATAGGAGAGGAAGAAAGCAATGAGACAGACGAAATTGATAGGGAGAGCGTAGGTCTGGAGTTTGAAGAGGAGCCTGGGATGCCAGAGATGGTTGTAGATCTTCTGGAGGTCAAGGGAAACAAAGGTAGTGGAGCAACAGGAGAAGTTGGAGGGGAAGAAGAGTGGTAGGGTTAAGGAGCTTGTCATCGGCTGAGAAGGAAGGCAAGAAGCCACACTGGGTAAGGGGAAGGAGGTGGTGCTGGTTAAAGTGGCGGTGAATATGGTAGGAGAGGATGGTCTCAGAGACCTTACTGAACACAGAGGTGAGGCAGATGGGACGATAGGTAGAGGTATCAAATGGGAGTTTGTTGGGTTTAGGGAACAGCAGGACACGGGAAGTCTTCCACAGGTCAGGGTAAAAGCTAGTGGAGAGGAGTACATTGTACAGGGTAGCAAGGACAGCCAGGAAGGATAGGGGAGGATTCCTTCAGGTGGCAGTAGGTAATACCATCATGAGCAGGGTTGGTGTTGCGTTTGGAGCGGAGGACGAGTGTAATGTTGTGTGTGGTGATGGGAGTGTTGATGTCTGAGGGGGGTAACTGATCAAAGTACTGGAAACTAAGGGCGAGTGGTGGGACAGAGGTATCGGTGCGGTCAAGGACAGTGGGGAAGAGGGAGTAATGGAAATGGCGATCATCAGGAATGGAGAAGACCTCAGAGAGGTGGGAAGCAATATTGTTAGCCTTACTGAGGTTGTCAGGGAAGGGATGATTGTTGAGGAGAATAGGGTAATGTGGGGTGGGATGGCTACCAGGAAGGCTGTGGAAGGCTGGCCAGCACTTGGAGGAGGAGGGTGGAGGTTTGTGCATATCTGGTGCCAGTCCTGGCATTTCTTTGCTGTAAGGAGGTTCCGTATGTGTCGCTGTAATTGCTGGTGGCAGATGAGTGTATCCCTGTCACGGATGCAGAGGAAGGAGCAGTAGATCCTGTGGGATTCTGTATGTGTCGCTGTAATTGCTGGTGGCAGATGAGTGTATCCCTGTCTCAGGTGCAGAGGAAGGAGCAGTAGATCCTGTGGGATTCATGAAGAAGGAGGATGGCCTGTGGAGAAGCACAGGGCAGTGAGGGTGGATGAGTTTGGTAGGGACATGGGCCTCCACAGCATGAGTGATGGTCTTCTGAATGAAGGAAGAGGCATGGGTGATGTCAGTGGGACAGTGAATGGTGAGGGGGTGGTTTTCGACCTGTGAGGCCATGGATTCCCAGTAGGCATCCCAGTCGGCGTGGTGGTAGATATGAATGGACTTTGGAGGGGCAAATGGGTGGATGGGGGGACTGCAGGGGGGCCACAGGCAGAGGAGATGGTAAGAAGGCCAGGTAGATGGTTACTACCAATGGGATCGAGGACATCCATGGTGATAAAATCAAGGAGGTTGGGGGAAGCGAGGATAGTATTGGGGGTGGAGCTACTTTGAGGACAAGTGTGTTGTGGGAGAGGAACAAGGTCACCATGGAGGGTGGTAAGGAACTGATGCCAGTGCCGAAGGGTGGCAGGGTCATGGCTGTGGAACTTGAGGTCAGCAGCAGTCACATAGGTGGAGAAGGTACGGTCAACATGAGAAATGAAATCGTAGGGGAATGGAGCTGTGGGATGGATATAGATAGTGGCAGAGGTGATGGTGAGAGACGGAAAAAAGATGCTGAGGAGAAGGTGTTCAGTCGAGTCATTGAGTAGGGGTTGTAGCCAGACAGGGAGAAGCTCAAAGTGGCCAATAGTGACCCCACCTCGGGCGAGGGGAAGGGGACTGTTGGTGCAGTGAAGGAGATAGGGAGAGTTGTGGACAACATGGTGTGGTTGAAGAAGGTTTCATTAAGGATGAAGGAGTCAACCTGGCACTCGGATAGGGTATGCATGAAGAGGTATTTGTTGGCAGGAAGGGAGTGAATGTCAAGGTAGAGCAGATGATACTGGTGATGCGCCAGGAGGTGGGAGGGGGGAAGGAAGTGGGGTGAGGAGAGAGAGGCTTAAACGTGGGTGTCTAGGCGGATAAAGGTAAAGTGGGCCAGGTTGTGGGAGTTGGTGGCATAGGTATTTAAATTGAAAACAGAGTGGGCAGTGAGGGAAATCTGCTGGAGGGTGTAGGGGCGCTGGAAGGGGTGGATGTTCTGCAGGATGATGATTAGGAACCAGATGATGTCTTCTCTGTAGGGGGAGGGTGTTGGGAATTGTTGGGGTGGATGGGTGGGTGGATGGGGCGAACAGGGACAGTGAGATCAGGGTTAGTGGGATGAGGTTTTACTTTGCATTTGGGGGAGTAGGTGGGGTGTGGTTCGTTACAGGTGTTGCAGGAAGGGGGAAGGGCAAGGTTAGGACACTGTATAACGAAGTGGGAGGCTTTACAATGGGGCCAGCTGGGGGGGGGGGGGTGTTTCTTCCAGTTTTGGGTGAGGTGGTCATTGTACAGGAGACAGCACTGCAGAGATAGAATTGAGGAGGGGAATGGGTTGGGTCAACAGGATGGCGGCAGTTGAAAATCAGGGCTCCCTGTGTGAGGAGGTGATCGATGGAGGAGGCAGTAAAGATATGCATGAGGGAGGTAGAGCCAGAGGAGTTGTAAATATGGTAGGTCAAGCGGTTATCCAGGGCGAGGTGGGGCATTAAGTTCTACCAACACCTCCACCTCCATGATCACAGGGCTGAGTTTTCTGCTCATAGCAGTGAGGGTTGGTGTGCGATGAGGGTGGAGCTCACAAGGAGAGGAGGATGTAAGGGGTGAGAGACGCTTGGGGGCCAAAGGTGATGGAGGGAAGGTGCTGGAGGAGGTCAGTATGGAAAGAGGGAGAGGAGGAGTTGATGAGAACAGAGTCTCTGCGAGGGATAAGTTGGGTAATGAGTGCACTGGGGATTTAATTGCAGATTTCAAGAGTGATGGAGTGAGCATCTAGGAATTTCGGATCAGGGTTGGCAAGGACGAAGGTATACATGGTGGGGGCTGGGGAGGTGGGAGGAGGGGTGGTATCCATGGTGGGATCAGAGGGAAGTGGGGCAGACAATGGTCTATTGGAGGAAGGGATGGAGGTGAGGTCGCCACTTGGGCACTTGGAAGGTTTTCTGGCAGTTGTGGCCTGGGAGATGAGGGACTGGATGAATGGGGAGGTGGTAGGAGGCGGGCCCCTCTTGTGAGATGAGACAGCGGTACTGGGTATGGGGGTGGGGCGGTCTGTGGTGGCGACTGGCGCAGCGGGCAGTTGCTCAGGCCAGGGAAGCAGGAGAAGTTGTAGCGGTGTGGGTGGGGAATGGGGGAAAGTCGTCTTGGCAGCGACAACAGTGGGAGAGGGCAGCAGCAGGCGAAGGAGCAACATACACGTGGGGATTCAGGGATGAGGGGGAGACAGAAGGGGAGGAGACCTTGAGTAGGGGAGTTGGATGAGACGGGTGAAGCCCAGAGGAAGCACTCGACGAGGTTACAGTGGGGGCAGGTGAAGGGGAGGTGTAGATGTTGGTGGTATGGGGGGGGGGGGGGTCCGTGATTGAAGGCGGCGTCTACTGGCGACGGGACTCGCCGAAGTGCGAAAAGAACTAAAACGGGGATGGCGGCGGCGAGCACCGGGCGGCAGCAGCGAGCACCAGGCGGCGGCGACGTCGGCGACTGGGCAGCGGCGGTACGCGGACGGACGCCAACGATCGGCAGGCAGGCAGACTGATGGACAGCAACAGCAACTGCAGCTTCTAAATCGGAGATTGCACCCTGAGGGTAGCCCAGGATATGTAATCTGTCGGCATCGAAGTGAGGGGATCCAATCCTCGAGATGGAAGAGACTTGATGCAGTCATGGTATTTACAGTGAAATACGCGCATGCGAATCGTACTGGCGGTTTACGGCGCATCGTTAGGAGATGACATGCGCGAGACAGCCAGGTTGTTTGTGCTGCCCTCAGTGGTGAAGTAAGAACAAACTAATAGCTAAGTATCGACTTAGCACGTCGATTACGTTGTGACCGCATGATTTTAATAATATGATTCCAATTTTTATCAAGCTGAAAGCCGTTGTCACGATTCATTAAATTATCAGCAAGACGTATTTCCACAGATTTTTTAATCACAGAGTCCCAGAAGCTGGAAACCGGTGCTAAAATATTGGTGTTGTTGTATTCCATTGAATGTCCCATGGAAATGCAATGTTCTGCCACTGCTGATTTTAAAGGTTTCCACAGACTGTGTTCTACACAGCGTTCGTGGACTGTTCGTGTCGTCTGACCTATATACGCAGAGCCACACTCACAAGGAATTCTATAAACACCCGCCTTCCTCAATTGTAAATCGTCTTTAACGGATCCAAGCAAGGCCCTGCTTTTTGCTGGTGGACGGAAGATGACATTAATATTATTCTTCCTAAGCAATGTACCTATTTTAGAAGACACGTTCCCGGCATATGGAAGGAGCGCAGTTGATTTATAGTCGTCATCAGTCTCCTCAGCGCGTTGCTTCTCGCCTTCATAGCAAAAACAAAGCTATTTGAAGTGACCAAACTCAAATATGTAAATACATCCACACACATCCGTAACTATTGCTCACTTATCAAGCCATTTTTATGTTATACTCGTAAAGAAAGGAACATGTAAATGTTTTCTGTATATATTATACATATGATTTTTATAAGTGTTACCTAATTTAGGTAGGTACACGAAGTAATCACACCACTCGCTACATTTCTGGTTACGATGCGTAATACCCTCAATTTTCCTGTAGAACAAACGAATATATAGGCATAATGTAATTCAGTGTCAGTGTTATTACTTTTGAGTGATTATTATTATTTTCATTCATTAACCAGAAGCTACTAAATTACGTAGAGAACTCTCTGTGTTGAGTGTAGTGCTACGTGAGTAACAAATGTACAAATGTGATTCATGTAGCCCTTAGGGCATTGTAAGATCAGCACTAAAATTAATTTAACCTTTTCCACGTCCAGAGACTCATTTTCAAAATAGGGAACCGGTAGACAATTTGCAATCACTACAGGAATGTCGTTCCTTATTTATTTTCATTCGATGTTCGCTTCCCTCTCTCCTCTTGACGTTCTTCTTGTGTTGGCATCTGAGCGAGCTGCGCGGATTCCGCCATTGCTCTGTATGACTATTTGATTCTAGAGAATTCAGATCCGAATCGCTATTCGGTTAGGTCAGGAGCACAGGCAATGATGTGAAAGAATCTGCTGTATAGTGCAGTACATTCTGAGAAGCAAGATACAAAAAAAAGGTAAAAAATATTTCCTGTGTAATTGATTTGTAGCTATTTAATGCCTGAATACACGCAACATTTTTGTATCTGACTGAATGCTTAAGATTTAATCTTTCGCGTATGTTGCGGCTGTCAGCGTCAAACTACAGAAGCGGAATCTAGGTATCTACAAAGTTGTAGTTCAAGAAACTCCCATCTCCGCAAACTCATCTTTTATTATTACATTTCTAAAGAGCCTAGTACAGTCTTTGGCGAAGCTAGACTTGTTATGTTTAAATCTTTTTAATTTTTCACTCTTTGCAAGCAACTTATCACAAACTTAACGAACATCATTACTCGACATTGAACTGTATTACTAAAATTTTTTATGTTTATTTGCACGGAGGCTACATTGGTTTTTCTTCTCTAAATCAAAGGATGCACAGAGTCGTATTAACCCTAGATTACTCAACACTCATGAAATTTACGATTGCAGTTAGTACACATTAGCGGTTCCCGCTAACCTGTTACTGCCAGTGTAGGGTGCAAAGCAGGACATTTTATTTTTATTTTGTATATGTTACATCACTTGAGACCGTTTATAAATTATGACTTCCTTTGAATAAAATATCAACCAGTAAAATGATTTAATAACAACGCAACATTTTCCTTTCTTTAGTGTGCTATGGTTAAAAACCTAAGGAGTGCACACAAAGAAGCAACAGCTACAGAGCGGGGAACAGTCGCTACTGGTTTACCATCAGCACAGAAATTGCTGTTTGCCCTTGTTCTTGATGAATTTAAATGTAGGAATCAACATGGATTCCGGAAACAGCGATCGTGTGAGACCCAACTCGCCTTATTTGTTCATGAGACCCAGAAAATATTAGATACAGGCTCCCAGGTAGATGCTATTTTTCTTGACTTCCGGAAGGCGTTCGATACAGTTCCGCACTGTCGCCTGATAAACAAAGTAAGAGCCTACGGAATATCAGACCAGCTGTGTGGCTGGATTGAAGAGTTTTTAGCAAACAGAACACAGCATGTTGTTATCAATGGAGAGACGTCTACAGACGTTAAAGTAACCTCTGGCGTGCCACAGGGGAGTGTTATGGGACCATTGCTTTTCACAATATATATAAATGACCTAGTAGATAGTGTCGGAAGTTCCATGCGGCTTTTCGCGGATGATGCTGTAGTATACAGAGAAGTTGCAGCATTAGAAAATTGTAGCGAAATGCAGGAAGATCTGCAGCGGATAGGCACTTGGTGCAGGGAGTGGCAACTGACCCTTAACATAGACAAATGTAATGTATTGCGAATACATAGAAAGAAGGATCCTTTATTGTATGATTATATGATAGCGGAACAAACACTGGTAGCAGTTACTTCTGTAAAATATCTGGGAGTATGCGTGCGGAACGATTTGAAGTGGAATGCTCATATAAAATTAATTGTTGGTAAGGCGGGTACCAGGTTGAGATTCATTGGGAGAGTGCTTAGAAAATGTAGTCCATCAACAAAGGAGGTGGCTTACAAAACACTCGTTCGACCTATACTTGAGTATTGCTCATCAGTGTGGAATCCGTACGAGATCGGTCTGACGGAGGAGATAGAGAAGATCCAAAGAAGAGCGGCGCGTTTCGTCACAGGGTTATTTGGTAACCGTGATAGCGTTACGGAGATGTTTAATAAACTCAAGTGGCAGACTCTGCAAGAGAGGCGCTCTGCATCGCGGTGTAGCTTGCTCGCCAGGTTTCGAGAGGGTGCGTTTCTGGATGAGGTATCGAATATATTGCTTCCCCCTACTTATACCTCCCGAGGAGATCACGAATGTAAAATTAGAGAGATTAGAGCGCGCACGGAGGCTTTCAGACAGTCGTTCTTCCCGCGAACCATACGCGACTGGAATAGGAAAGGGAGGTAATGACAGTGGCACGTAAAGTGCCCTCCGCCACACACCGTTGGGTGGCTTGCGGAGTATCAGTGTAGATGTAGATGTATATCCAAGACACAGAAATAGTTCTTTCTGCTGATGATGCCAGTACTAAAATCCGGCCTAATCTGGGAACTCAAACGCTTATTTTAAAAAATTTCTTGAAAATAATAATAACTGGTTCTCTGCAAATGGACTGGCACCCAGCTTGGACAAAACATGATGCATGCAATTCTCTACTGCACAAGATCTTCACAAATAACGCACGAGTGCGAGTCAGTAATTGGAGCAGAATATTCTACATTCTAAGGCACTGGTCGTCAACTGGGGCCCGCGAGCCGTATGCGGCCCGACTCAAGTATTCGCGCAGCCCGCGATACTCGGCCGTATTTTATAGTAATATGCACCTAGCAGCTAAAAGCTGAACCAAAAAACAGCAATTAACGTTAAGACCTTCTTAATAGTGTAGTCCTCCTGCTCGCAATCAGTAACAAATAAAAATATAGAGGCAGTAATATTGAATGATGTGCTTAATTGTAATTGGCGTTGGTGAATACGGAAGGAGCTAAATAAAATAGGCCACTAACCTCAGGGACAAAAGGGTAAGCAACGCTCCACTGCGGGGATAGAGGATGTGAGAGGGAGATGCTTTATGTTTTATCTCCCACTGTTGACAACTGTTGGTTGTTTGTCCGTACCGAGCAACTGCTATAGCACACATGTCGAGCGGAATTAACATAAAATCGTAAATGTGCATTATAGAATGATTTGACAAAAGTCGTGGGATACCTCCTAATATCGTGTCGAACCTCTTTTCCCCGGCATAGGCCACCAACTCGATGTGACATGAATTCAACAAAAATGGCTGAAAATGGTCTCCATCTAGCCAAGCATAATCATTTCCAGTCAGTTAGATCAGAGGACCCAGTTCATTCCATATAAACACAGCCTTCGCCAGTATGGAGCCACGACCAGCTTGCACAATGCCTTGTCGACTGCTTGCGTCCACAACCTCGAGTGGTCTGTGCCATTCTCGAACGTACCATTAGACCATACATGAGACTCATCCGACCAGGCCACAGTTTTCCAGTCGTTTAGGGTCTAACCAATGTGATCACGATACTAGTAGAGGCGCTGCAGGCGATGTCGTCCTGTTAGCAAAGTCACTCGCGTCGGTCGTCTGCTGCCATGTCTATTTCCCCTCACTGTCCTAAAAGATACCTTCGCCGTACGTCCCGCATAGATTTCTGTGGTTGTTTCACTTTTTGTTGCTTATCTGTTATCACTGACAACTCTATGCAAACGCCGCTGCTCTCGGTCGTTAAATGAAAGTCGTCAGCCACTACGTTGGCTGTGGTAAAAGTGGTGCGCTGTAATACCTGAAGTTTGGTACTCTCGGCACAGTCGTGTCACTGTGCACCTCGCAATATTGAATTCCCTAAAGAATTCCGACTGGAATGTCCCAAGCGTCCAGCTCCAGATACCATTCTGCGTTCAAAGTCCGTTAATTGCCGTCGTGCGGGCACAGTCACATGAATCAAACCTCAGTACGAGTGACAGCTCCGCCAATGCACTGCGTTTTACACCTTGTGTACGCGATACTACCGTCACCGGTATGTGTGCACCTCGCTATCGCATTACTTTAGTCTTCTCAGAATAGAGACAGTCGTCTTCAGATGGCGTTACATATTTATAGCAAGGAATATGAAATTAAATGAAGGCTGTTGTAATAAAACGTAATGACTAGGAGAAAGATATTAAAAACATTTAACAAATATATTTGATCTGATCACATATTGCATGATGCATTTAAATATTAGTACAATTACTGTTATTAATCAATTAATTATCTGCTCGCACAACACACCACCAGTTAGTCAGACCATTACGGTGTCACGACTTGGGAGTCTTTGTGGGTGACAGCATTCCGAAATAGAGAACAGTTGACACGAAGTACTCCGAATAATGCCGACTTCTAACGATTAGCACTTGTGGATCAGCAGGCAATATATCGCACCCTTTCCATAGGGGGCTCATAACATACTAATTCATGTACATTACCAATCAGTAATACGAACGGTACGTATGGGCGAGTAGTTGCCACCCTCACAATGTCATTATTGGCTCTTCAACAAAAAAGTTTGACGACAACTGATCTAAGGTATTCATACTGACAATAACCTGAAATGGAAGTCGCATGTTACGGATCTTCTTAAATGTCTAAGTTCTGCAACTTTAGCGTTACGGATGATATTTGGTTTTGGAGACGAAACAGTAAAAATTAGTCAACTTACTTTTCCTATTTTCATTCAGTAATGACTAATGATGTCTGACATGGGGCAACTCCCCACTGAAGAAGAAAGTGTTGGTGCACTGAGACGTGTAATAAGCATAACATGTCCGCTCTAGAGCCTCTCATAGACAGCTCTTTAAACATTTAGGTATATTGACAAGAGCAGCACAGCACATTTACTTCCTCACGAAGTTTGTTGTCAACAATCTATCAGTTTGAAAACAACAGAACCATTCCTTAATATAACACTAGAGGACGACAGGATTTGTTGTTCACTCGGCCTTATGTGGCATAGAAAAGTGTGAAGTCATTATAGGAATTTGACTACTTCATAGAAGAATTTATTGAATGGATGTTTAATAATACACTCCTGGAAATGGAAAAAAGAACACATTGACACCGGTGTGTCAGACCCACCATACTTGCTCCGGACACTGCGAGAGGGCTGTACAAGCAATGATCACACGCACGGCACAGCGGACACACCAGGAACCGCGGTGTTGGCCGTCGAATGGCGCTAGCTGCGCAGCATTTGTGCACCGCCGCCGTCAGTGTCAGCCAGTTTGCCGTGGCATACGGAGCTCCATCGCAGTCTTTAACACTGGTAGCATGCCGCGACAGCGTGGACGTGAACCGTATGTGCAGTTGACGGACTTTGAGCGAGGGTGTATAGTGGGCATGCGGGAGGCCGGGTGGACGTACCGCCGAATTGCTCAACACGTGGGGCGTGAGGTCTCCACAGTACATCGATGTTGTCGCCAGTGGTCGGCGGAAGGTGCACGTGCCCGTCGACCTGGGACCGGACCGCAGCGACGCACGGATGCACGCCAAGACCGTAGGATCCTACGCAGTGCCGTAGGGGACCGCACCGCCACTTCCCAGCAAATTAGGGACACTGTTGCTCCTGGGGTATCGGCGAGGACCATTCGCAACCGTCTCCATGAAGCTGGGCTACGGTCCCGCACACCGTTAGGCCGTCTTCCACTCACGCCCCAACATCGTGCAGCCCGCCTCCAGTGGTGTCGCGACAGGCGTGAATGGAGGGACGAATGGAGACGTGTCGTCTTCAGCGATGAGAGTCGCTTCTGCCTTGGTGCCAATGATGGTCGTATGCGTGTTTGGCGCCGTGCAGGTGAGCGCCACAATCAGGACTGCATACGACCGAGGCACACAGGGCCAACACCAGGCATCATGGTGTGGGGAGCGATCTCCTACACTGGCCGTACACCACTGGTGATCGTCGAGGGGACACTGAATAGTGCACGGTACATCCAAACCGTCATCGAACCCATCGTTCTACCATTCCTAGACCGGCAAGGGAACTTGCTGTTCCAACAGGACAATGCACGGCCGCATGTATCCCGTGCCACCCAACGTGCTCTAGAAGGTGTAAGTCAACTACCCTGGCCAGCAAGATCTCCGGATCTGTCCCCCATTGAGCATGTTTGGGACTGGATGAAGCGTCGTCTCACGCGGTCTGCACGTCCAGCACAAACGCTGGTCCAACTGAGGCGCCAGGTGGAAATGGCATGGCAAGCCGTTCCACAGGACTACATCCAGCATCTCTACGATCGTCTCCATGGGAGAATAGCAGCCTGCATTGCTGCGAAAGGTGGATATACACTGTACTAGTGCCGACATTGTGCATGCTCTGTTGCCTGTGTCTATGTGCCTGTGGTTCTGTCAGTGTGATCATGTGATGTATCTGAGCCCAGGAATGTGTCAATAAAGTTTCCCCTTCCTGGGACAATGAATTCACGGTGTTCTTATTTCAATTTCCAGGAGTGTATGTTATGCCCGTCTGTGTGTGTGTGTGTGTGTGTGTGCGCGCGCGCACGCGCTCGCGCGCGCATGTATGCTTCATTATACGTGAATAAATAAACCTGTTTCTGTTGTTGTTGTGGTCGTGGTCTTCAGTCCGAAGGCTGGTTTGGTGCAGCTCTCTATCCTAGTCTGTCCCGTGTTAGCTTCTTCGTCTCTGAATAGCATCTGCCAACCTACATCCGTTTGAATCTGCTTACTGTAATCTTTTAGTCGAGTTGTTCCATAAATTCCTTTCCTTCCCTAATTAGATGTAGTATCTCCTTATTTATTACTTCATTTACCCATTCAATCCACAGCTTTCTTCTATGGCATCGTATTTTAAAAGTTTCCATTCTCTTCTCCCCATGAACCATGGACCTTGCCGTTGGTGGGGAGGCTTGCGTGCCTCAGCGGTACAGATGGCCGTACCGTAGGTGCAACCACAACGGAGGGGTATCTGTTGAGAGGCCAGACAAACGTGTGGTTCCTGAAGAGGGGCAGCAGCCTTTTCAGTAGTTGCAAGGGCAATAGTCTGGATGATTGACTGACCTGGCCTTGTAACAATAACCAAAACGGCCTTGCTGTGCTGGTACTGCGAACGGCTGAAAGCAAGGGGAAACTACAGCCGTAATTTTTCCCGAGGGCATGCAGCTTTACTGTATGATTAAATGATGATGGCGTCCTCTTGGGTAAAATATTCCGGAGGTAAAATAGTCCCCCATTCGGATCTCCCAGCGGGGACTACTCAAGAGGATGTCGTTATCAGGAGAAAGAAAACTGGCGTTCTCCGGATCGGAGCGTGGAATGTCAGATCACTTAATCGGCCAGGTAGGTTAGAAAATTTAAAAAGGGAAATGGATAGGTTAAAGTTAGATATAGTGGGAATTATTGAAGTTCGGTGGCAGGAGGAACAAGACTTCTGGTCAGATGACTACAGGGCTATAAACACAAAATCAAATAGGAGTAATGCAGGAGTAGGTTTAATAATGAATAGGAAAATAGGAATGCGGGTAAGCTACTACAAACAGCATAGTGAACGCATTATTGTGGCCAAGATAGATACGAAGCCCACGCCTGCTACAGTAGTACAAGTTTATATGCCAACTAGCTCTGCAGATGACGAAGAAATTGATGAAATGTATGATGAAATAAAAGAAATTATTCAGATAGTGAAGGGTGACGAAAATTTAATAGTCATGGGTGACTGGAATTCGGTAGTAGGAAAAGGGAGAGAAGGAAACGTAGTAGGCGAATATGGATTGGGGCTAAGAAATGAAAGAGGAAGCCGCCTGGTAGAATTTTGCACAGAGCATAACTTAATCATAGCTAACTATTGGTTTAAGAATCATAAAAGTAGGTTGTATACATGGAAGAACCCTGGAGATACTAAAAGGTATCAGATAGATTATATAATGGTAAGACAGAGATTTAGGAACCAGGTTTTAAATTGTAAGACATTTCCAGGGGCAGATGTGGACTCTGACCACAATCTATTGGTTATGACCTGTAGATTAAAACTGAAGAAACTGCAAAAAGGTGGGAATTTAGGGAGATGGGACCTAGATAAACTGAAAGAACCAGAGGTTGTACAGAGTTTCAGGAAGAGTATAAGGGAACAATTGACAGGAATGGTGGAAAGAAATACAGTAGAAGAAGAATGGGTAGCTTTGAGGGATGAAGTAGTGAAGGCAGCAGAGGATCAAGTAGGTAAAAAGACGAGGACTAGTAGAAATCCTTGGGTAACAGAAGAAATATTGAATTTAATTGATGAAAGGAGAAAATATAAAAATGCAGTAAATGAAGCAGGCAGTGCAAAATGGCTAAGCAGGGATGGCTAGAGTACAAATGTAAGGATGTAGAGGCTTGTCTCACCAGGGGTAAGATAGATACTGCCTACAGGAAAATTAAAGAGACCTTTGGAGAAAAGAGAACCACTTGTACGAACATCAAGAGCTCAGATAGAAACCCATTTCTAAGCAAAGAAGGGAAAGCAGAAAGGTGGAAGGAGTATATAGTGGGTCTATACAAGGGCGATGTACTTGAGGACAATATTATGGAAATGGAAGAGGATGTAGATGAAGATGAAATGGGAGATACGATACTGCTTGAAAAGTTTGACAGAGCACTGAAAGACCTGAGTCGAAACAAGGCCCCCGGAGTAGACAACATTCCATTGGAACTACTGACGGCCTTGGGAGAGCCAGTCCTGACAAAACTCTACCATCTGGTGAGCAAGATGTATGAAACAGGCGAAATACCCTCAGACTTCAAGAAGAATATAATAATTCCAATCCCAAAGAAAGCAGGTGTTGACAGATGTGAAAATTACCGAACAATCAGTTTAATAAGCCACAGCTGCAAAATACTAACAGGAATTCTTTACAGACGAATGGAAAAACTGGTAGAAGCCGACCTCGGGGAAGATCAGTTTGGATTCTGTAGAAATACTGGAACACGTGAGGCAATACTGACCCTACGACTTATCTTAGAAGAAAGATTAAGGAAAGGCAAACCTACGTTTCTAGCATTTGTAGACTTTTGACAATGTTGACTGGAATACTCTCTTTCAAATTCTGAAGGTGCCAGGGGTAAAACACAGGGAGCGAAAGGCTATTTACAATTTTTACAGAAACCAGAGGGCAGTTATAAGAGTCGTGGAACATGAAAGGGAAGCAGTGGTTGGGAAGGGAGTGAGACAGGGTTGTAGCCTCTCCCCAATGCTATTCAGTCTGTATATTGAGCAAGCAGTAAAGGAAACAAAAGAAAAATTCGGAGTAGGTATTAAAATCCATGGAGAAGAAATAAAAACTTCGAGGTTCGCCGATGACATTGAAATTCTGTCAGAGACAGCAAAGGACTTGGAAGAGCAGTTGAATGGAATGGATAGCGTCTTGAAAGGAGGATATAAGATGAACATCAACAAAAGCAAAACGAGGATAATGGAATGTAGTCGAATTACGTCGGGTGATGCTGAGGGAATTAGATTAGGAAATGAGATACTTAAAGTAGTAAAGGAGTTTTGCTATTTGGGGAGCAAAATAACTGATGATGGTCGAAGTAGAGAGGATATAAAATGTAGACTGGCAACGGCAAGGAAAGCGTTTCTGAAGAAGAGAAATTTGTTAACATCGAGTATAGATTTAAGTGTCAGGAAGTCATTTCTGAAAGTATTTGTATGGAGTGTAGCCATGTATGGAAGTGAAACATGGGCGATAAATAGTTTGGACAAGAAGAGAATAGAAGCTTTCGAAATGTGGTGCTACAGAAAAATGCTGAAGATTAGATTGGTAGATCACATAACTAATGAGGAGGTATTCAATAGGATTGGGGAGAAGAGGAATTTGTGGCACAACTTGACAAGAAGAAGGGACCGGTTGGTAGGACATGTTCTGAGACATCAAGGGATCACCAATTTAGTATTGGAGGGCAGCGTGGAGGGTAAAAATCGTAGAGAGACCAAGAGATGAGTACACTAAGCTGATTCAGAAGGATGTAGGTTGAAGTAGGTATTGGGAGATGAAGAAGCTTGCACAGGATAGAGTAGCATGGAGAGCTGCATCAAACCAGTCTCAGGACTGAAGACCACAACAACAACAACAACAACATTCTCTTCTTGTACGAACTACTTATCATTCACGTTTACTAGGATGCTACACTCCAGAAATTCCTCAAACTTAAATTTCTATTAGACGATAACCAATTCCGCTTTTCAGAAACGCTTTCCATTCCATAGGCATTCTGATTTAACATCTTGCCTACTTCCACCATAATCAGTCAGCAGATGAAAAATGCTCCTATCGGAGCACAAAAACGGGAATATATTCCTGTTTAAAAGACTTCGACTGAAAAGTGGGATACCAGCTGCCTCATTCCGTCTTCTTCAGAACCTTCAAAAATTTTCCCAAAAATTTTGGAACGTATTCGCGCTCTTTTTATCATGCAACTCACTTCTACAGGCCCCCCCGGACTGTATTTCACTCACACCGACTCGTTCATTGCTGTAAATCGCTCATACCCCCCCCCCCCCAACCTCTCCTTACTTACCCATTCTGACTCACTAACTCAGCTCAACCCACTGTCATTATTTCTTTGTGTTTCTCTATCACTGTCTCCTGCCTCATAGCCACAGTCTCCTTCGTTCTGTGCTACTACTAATGTCTTCTCTCACTGTTACTAAAGCTTTCAAAGAAGACAATATGAGAATGGAAAACATATTTATCAAGCACGCATAGAGACGTAGTTGACATTTAATGTATTTATTAGCATATCTAGAGACTGCTGGGATCAAAGGGGTTTTTGCTTAGTGATAAAATAAGAAAACTGACGAAAAACAATACAGACGAAACTTCCAGAGGTTTCTTTAGAAAAAAAATGTACCAAAATGTAACAGTGTCAGTATATTGTGTACAGTGGACAAACTGCGTAAATATTATGCACCCATTCTGAGGAGATGCTGATAATGATGATGAAGATGATGCACAGACCGAACATCCATATGTACATTGACGGAAAGTTTGAACAAATGGTTCAAATGGCTCTGAGCACTATGGGACTCAACATCCTAGGTCATAAGTCCCCTAGAACTTAGCACTACTTAAACCTAACTAACCTAAGGACATCACACACACTCATGCCCGAGGCAGGATTCGAACCTGCGACCGTAGCAGTCCCGCGGTTCCGGACTGCAGCGCCAGAACGGCACGGCCACCGCGGCCGGCGAAAGTTTGAACATATCATCAATAGTCTTGCATATCATTCTACAGAAATGCATAAGATCACTTAACTATTGAAATCCTAGTCTGTGAGAATTTCATTGCTGAGGGATGGTAACGAAACTCTCAACAAAAAGCTTGATCACCATAATACAGACTTTAAAACCCAATAGGTTGATTACATTGAACATGGATAGACCTGGGGCTATAAATGTTCAAGAAGGCAACAATGGTAGAGCCAATGTGGCTTACACGAATACCGTAAATGCAAAGTTTCATAAATTGAATAACAGCTGGAAGGCCTTTCCCATAGCTAGTCTGAAACCCAGTAAGTTGTTTACAATTTCAAAACCTGTTTAGTACGCAACAGCATGTCGAAAAACAAAGTTATAGAGTCACAGAAGGCAATATGGTGGAAATTACGATTGCTATAATTAGGACAGTTGGAATAAGATCGTACTCTATCATAAATATCTAAACCTATTACGGAAAGACAGGAAAGAAAGCTGCAAAGGTGTTTTAACAAATGTTGATGACAGGGACGAGTGGATATCATGTAAACCTTCAAACAGATCATAGTGGCGAGTTTTATAATAGATATTTCAAGACAATAATAGATCAGTGTGGAATACACCAGTACTCAACATCCTCCCTCTTAAAGGAAAGTGGAAAGCAATATTAAATGGAACGAGCATCTGAGAACTTTGGTAGGGATAGTTAATGGTTGACTTCGGTTTATTGGGAGAATTTTAGGAAAGATTAAAGGAGACGTCATGTAGGACGCTGGTGCGAGCTGTTCTCGAGTGTTGCTTGAGTGTTTTGGGTCCTTGCCTGGTCGGACTGAAGGAAGACATCCAAGCAATTCAGAGACGGGCTAGTAGATTTGTTACCGGTATATTCGAACAGCCCGTAAGTGTAGCTCCAAAAACTCAAACGGGAATGCCTGGAGGGAAGACGACGTTCTTTTCGAAAAACACTAGTGAGAAAATTTAGAGAACCGACATTTGAAGCTGAGTGCCAAACGATTCTAATGCCGCCAACATACAATGCGCGTAAGGACCACGAAGATAAGATACGAGAAATTGGGGCTCATGCGTAGGCAAATAGGCATGCGTTTTTCCCTCGCTCTCTTTGTGAGTGGGACAAGGAAATGACAGGGTACCCTCCGCCACGCACCGTACTGTTGCTTGCGGAGTATCTGTATAGATGCAGATGAAGTATTGTGGAAGGTCTCCAGAGAACGGCAAAATCCCGTAAGTGGGTGCATTTAAATATTCATGCGTCATTGAAAGAGAGATATTCTTCCACGAACAATTAGCCAATATGTTAGGACTGTACATCGATTAATAAAATTGGAAACAATTGATGGTCGTAATGAGCTTCTAAATACAGTCTATAATCATATTAAAGTGGTGAATCCATGCAAATAGAAATTAAATGTAGGCTATTTTAGACACGCATGACTGTATATGAGAAATCATACCCCCAGACTTGTCAAAGAAGATGTTTACAATTTCGAAACTGCAACAAAGAAAACATAGAACTTACATCTTAATGGATGTCAGTAGTAGTGAAACAGCAAGCAGTTTTTGCACAGAGGGATTACAGAGAAGCAATAAGACAGATATGTTTCTCAAGCAGCAAATTACAAGACAATGGTGAAACAAGATCTTGGTTAAATGGCGTGGCCTACCTTCTTCACACAACAGCTGGGTGAATGCTAAAAATGAAAAAGATACAAACCTTCCAACTGTGCAACAGCATAACTCGTAATCGCACATGTCAATTGCATTATTCTCAATACAATACCAGTAGAATTACACATCCCCTTGTATAAGGCTGGGAGCAACGCTGGTAAAATGGCTACCACATGGTGATACGGAAATTAACCTGCTGAACAAGGCTTGTAAAGAGCACAATATTACATATGATGCAAGTAAAGGTTTGGCAGAGCATCACGACACAGATCGAATATTTGTTGATAAAGTCAAGCAAGTACATGCAAGAAGGGACATTGTACTATGGAAACATATAGCAACATGGGCAGTATATAAAACAATGCATCCAAAACTTAAATTGGTTGCTGGGATAAATTTCCAACAAGTTCTGATCACTGTTCATCACCCACCTAAGAAGAAGACACATGTAGGATGTGCAGTCCTAAAGCATCGATTACAGGGGATGCACAGGAATCAAAAGAAGTTAAGTTTCTTTTCTTTTCAGAAATAAAGAGATCATTTAATTTTCAAGTGTTATGTATAGATCACTTTAGATTTCTGCCAGCGGCCGTCGCTGTTTCTCTCCTTCGTTGTTTATGTCGGTGCTGACTCCCACAGTAGCCGACACAACACAGGATGTTTAAAAAATTGCACCTAATCATCGCTCTCGGCATCTAAAAGTGTCCTGAAGCAGCAAGGAGTAAGAAGAAGATTGGTTAAAGCACCTTGGAGTCTAGGAATACCTAAAACACAGGGAAAATAATTACCGCATTCCCTACTCCTGCACTGGTTGGACTTGCAGCTATTGGATCATTAGGCAGAGAAGCACCAGTAATTGCCCAGACAGTGAAAAATGCTCGAAGTGCTCAAGAACAACTTGACGATGCGAAACGAGATAATAGCATGATGAAACACTCACTATCAGGAAAGAACTATATTTAAAACGACACACGAAACGGGTTGGACTGTTCATAAGGAAAACTCCTGGCTGTGAGACCACTTAAAAATACAGAGCTGCTTAAATTTACCAAAAAATTCCACACTACAATATTTCATGCTGTGTTTATGTGGAATACGATACCTAAGACAACCTGGAAATCTGAAGAATGTGGGATTTAAAATTCAGATGGTCCAGGTCAATCCGGAATTCACTGGGTTGATGTGGTAAAAAAAACGAATAACGTCTACTTCTTTGATTTATTCAGAGACTCATGCCCATGTGAAGAATTGCGCCATTCCTTTACCAACAACTGTCTGCTCTACAATTTCTGATGCTACCAAAGCTTGATACATATATATGTGGACATTTATGCCTTATGTTTTCCTGACGACTGCATAAAAACAATCAGCATACACATTCAGTTGGAGCTTACGTGCTTTTTATTTTAAAAGAATGATTGTCAGTTCTATGAATGAATTACTTTTCACTAGTTGATTTAAGCAAGGGAAATGGAGTATTGCATTGATTGGCTTAGAAACATGCTACAGCATTCCTAATGGCACTAAGGTGAACAATAAACTACATTTAGGAAGTTGTAAAATTGGAAATACCCCAGGCACACACGATACTAATCATTTAAATGCAATTCTCAAATGAACTGTGGAAGGGATTCGGCTATGTGCGAACAGTAATACATTTAAAACAGAGATAAAAACTACAGAAAATACAATAGAGATTAGCTGAGAGGGTTCAATAGGAGCACTTCCAGGTTTCTGAAGAAGCCAAATTTTGAAGACAAAGTCTGATAAATTTAACAAATTTGAGCAACTGGCAGATACACTACAGATTAGCATGTTTCATGTTGAGTGTAATACTGCAACGAATTCATATCTGAACGACAGATTGATACACACAATCTATGGGTTCTTCCTACAATGGGCCCAGCGTATAGAATCGTTGAGGTGTCTACCAACACTGTATACCTTCCAGACATTAGACTGTCCAGACATTAGACCATCTCGAGTTGAATAATGTAGACCAGGACAGGATCTAGTCAATTTTCAAGGCAATGAATGTGGAGTATCAGCATGTGTGTAAGGCATAAAACTGACGCACGTTGCTTCAGTACCTATGGCACCTGTGCCTAGAGGCAAGCAGGGGCGTGGAGGGGGGGGGGGGGGTGTTCTTGTTCAGTACACCAAAGAACAATAAAATCACAATATGATAACATGGGAGAATTATAAGTTTCTTAAATTAATATAATTATATGCCAGGAATATTTTTCCCACAAACCTTTGGCTGCAGTGACATTTAATAACAATGATGGACTTAGGATTCTTATTAAAAACCAAAATGCTTTAACATTTCCAAGCAACCGTTTTCTGTACTTGGAAGTAAAATTTGTGAAGAAAGGTGGAAGCCCCACATTGACATAGTATGTTGTATATAATACTTTCACCACGCTCTTTCAACAAACGGGGTGAAGGTTGACCATACTAGAAATATTTGACCCAACAAACAAATGTTTCCTGATCAACTTCAGACTTACATAATTTAAAAAATGATGGGTGGTTCATAGATGGATTGATAAGTGAGTAGAGCGTTTATACCATTCAAGATGACTATACGAAATTATGAAGACATGAAAGCATCTCCATAGATGTAAAGCAAGAAATAATTCTGATACAAAGTGCAAAATATAATGATTCAAACAATCAAGGACAGGCTAATCTCGAATAGAAGAAAATTGTGCTTGAGAAATTAATATGGAAATTTCCTCACATCCTTGTAACCGATGAGGAGCAGATATTGAATGTTGGTATTTACGTGCCATTAACTTTTCATTCATGGAAATTATTTGAATATCCTTTACTACCAACTAAATCTGAACTGACATGGACTGCTAAAATGAGTATTCAATTATAAATGCCTCGATTCATTGCACGGGTGCTGCAAACTAACAGGAATGCGAGTCTATAAAAGGATTAGAGTATTTTCAACAATTGTAAACTAACCAACACTAAAGTTTACCTTAATTTGAAGTTTTACTTATACAACAATTATAGTTGTCTGGGGTAATGATGTCTACGGCCTACTGTTTGACATGTAGGCAAGGTTCTGCCCTTCTTACTATGAGAATGATAAATTCAGGTGCACGCAAAGCCCACAGGAATTTAAGAAATTAGCGCCCATCATTTCGACAGATCATTCAAAAAAGAAAGAAACGGTGAAATCAGGACCGATAGATGTCTGTATAGAATTTCAGTCATCAGAGAATTTCTCAAAAGAAATTGCAGCCTATGCATTGGCTGTGTGATTAATTATTCACTGTTCTCAGAAACTGTGCAACGAATTGTGTAAATTAACAGGTGCTGCATCACATCTAAAGCATATCATGATGACACCTCAATATGTGAGCATCGTTATACACTTAAGGCGTCTATGATGTATGTTGATTTTTTGTGTTTAAGGATACTGTCTTCGTTGTAGTCACAAATCCTGAACATGTTATCACAATGTTTCTCACGAAAATTACATCACGAAAGCAGTTCAGAGACGTGAAGTGTACCAAGACAGATGTTATGGTTAACGCTAATTCCCATGGAATATGCTGGAATGATCTGCGACGGCTTACAAAGATTTGCTGACATCACTTCGAATTTTTGACCACACAGACGTGGTCATTTATGTCAAATGTAGTGAGAAGGCTCCATGGCTGTGTAATATTTACAGATATCCTTCAATGTGGAATGTCGTATTATATAGTTGCTAATATCTCTGGCAGCTCAAGCAGAGAAGGAGCAGAAAATAGTGTTAAGTAAGCTTAAGATAATATAAAATTAAGTTGGATGACACATAAGTGATGTATTTTTATTCAGTTCATCCTCTACCGACATGCAGAAGTAGTAAACTTCTCCTCCTCCTCGATGGCCAGTCTCCACTCGCTCACCACTCATCCTCCTCCGATTCTTCTTCCACTGTCTTAATTTAGCAATCTGGCTTCAACTTATATACTGACAAGCTGCTTTACAGTTACCACTACTACATGTGCAGTAAGGATTTATGTATGATAAGAAGAAGAGGAACAAGAAATTTGTTTACAGTAAGTATACATTTCCAGTCTCATAAGTTGTATTTGCAGCACATCCTGTACTGGAGATGTTTTATACATCTCTTCTGTACATCTATGGAATCAGTATCAGTCGTGTGCCACCTACTCCCATAGATCAAAGCTTGCAGCACTTTTTTTTTAAGCTCCCATGCAGTTATGTCGTTAACTGAGGTACATTTCTCATCAACAAAGTGCATTTTCTTCTTCTTTTCTGTACTCGTGTCCTTTTTAAATCTATTGTTCCTGTCATACCGACAGGTTTCAACTCTGAGTATATATACATATACACTAAAACAAATAAGAGAAAGGAAAAGAGCAACAAATGATATTTCTTGTTTATTCACAATATTTTTTTCGGTAACTACTTATTTCAGACAATAAAATCTTCACAAATACTTCTTACACTAAAAATAATCACTAGTTGCAGGGAATAAAATATAAGCTATATAACATACAGTTCACTATTAACGTTTGTATACGAAGTGGTAGAAGATTTTTTTTTACGCTAGTAATAATATTGACTACTAGCACTAAATAAAATGTAAACTAATATATACAGTTCAATATTAACATTCATATACGACATATTCTCACTAAAATCTTTAATAATTCACGGTCGTTGGAATGTTGAATCGTTGTTACCAATTCTTTGTACAGCTGTTGTAATGCCAAAAGCACATTTACGATGCTACCATCAAAAATTTCACAGCTGTTTTAAAGTCAAAGAAGAATTACAAAGTTGCCATGAAACTTTGCAGATTTTGTAATGTTAAAGAGAGAAAGACTTAACATGGGAAATGGAGACTAAATACTAATTACTTGGATTAATAGCAGCAGGTGGGCAATCAACCCAGGTACATACACAGTATGCACACATGATGTGTAGTCAACTCAGAACTCAGGTCCACACACACACACACACACACACACACACACACACACACACACACACACACACACACCTATTTACTCTTGACAAATGGGTCATTCTATTCCGAATAACTCGTATTTTCATTATATCGGTTGTTCCTCCTAAGAATCGTGATGCGCATTTCCCCTGGTGTTTCAGGAGATATCTGCAATTTCGCTTTTATAGTGTGTAGCTGGAGTCAGCCCAAACAAATACTGCTTATCTTTGATGTTAGTTTGTTTCTTATTACAAACAAAATTATTTTCAAAGCTGGATTTTACGTGGCCGTTCGATAGGGCAGTTCCAAATTGGTCTAGTGTTATATTCTGTTTAGCGATATGAGTTAACAGGGACGGTGAAACACGAAGAGTAACCAGTAATCCAGCAGCGGCAGCACCATCCCAGCACTGGTCATTTGCTGCCGGGCACTGTTTATTCTTCTTGTTCTAAAATCCCCCGTTGACACATATCGCTAAAGTGAATATCTCACTACACTAATCTGGGACCGTTCTGGTTCAAGTGGCTCTGAGCACTATAGGACTTAACATCTGAGGTCATCAGTCCCCTAGAACTTAGAACTACTTAAACCTAACTAACCTAAGGACATCACACACATCCATGCCCGAGGCAGGATTCGAACCTGCGACCGTAGCGGTCGCGCGGTTCCAGACTGTAGCGCCTAGAACCGCTCGGCCACCTCGTCCGGCCTGGGACCGTTCTCTCAAATAAACTTCCAAAAAATTTTTTTTTGTAATGAGAAACAAAGCAACGCTTTCTGTTGACACTGGGCGCCCCATCAAAGATGTGATGAACAATGTTTATTTGGGCTGACTCCAGCTATACTCTGCAAAAGGGAAATTTTTGGTCTGTGACTTACAAACTCGACAATATGTGACCTATCTGGCTCATCTTTCATTAGGCCGATAACGTTTTTGTTTGCAGACATCCTCTCGTAGGAATTATCAGCTATTTTTATGCATAGAATGCGTGCGATGCATCACAACCCTTCACCGAATAGATGAAGGCGTCTGTACCTATATAAATTATGATGTTCCGGGACCCCTCACCCCCATTTAATGAGTTAAAAAATGTGAATGGCTGTCGAGTTGCAGTATAAGTCGAGTTGGAGTATATGTCTGAGTTGCCGCACTTAATGGTAGGATAGAGCGCTCTATTTCCAAAATGGGTAGCCATGCACTTACAACATCGACTGGGTCTTACTAACTTCGGTAGAGTTATCAATGCGGGTATATGAGATCCCGTGCCCAAATGCGCCTCTGATTACTGAGTAATTTAAAGGTGGTGTGAGGCTACCCCGGTGCTGCCTTAAATTAGAAGGACAGGCAAGGAAACTGCTGCTAGTAGACGATGGACCGAGAGCCATGGTGAATGTGATGACGGGCCGAACTGGGCTGAACATGATGGCGGATCAGGCTGTGGTGGCATTTTTGTTGCTGCTGCAAGACCTTCTCCCGGTGATTCCAACAGGCCTTTGGGAAAAAACACAAAGACGTAGATAAGTACATTGCGTGATGATTCTGAAATGAGAAACATGGGCAATAATGATTTTTTCTGCTATTTACACAGTCCACAGTCCACATCAGCATCAGTCTATAGGGAGTTCTTCCCCTCATCATAAGGAGACTGAATTGTCCCCAATGTATTAGTCATCTCTGTATGGGTGATCTATGTCAGCTGTCACAGTAGCACTGTTAAGTACGCCTAAAAACAAGAAAAATATCTTGTAAGTACCATCGCAATATCACCATCAGGGGCACCGAGAAAACATCAGATAATACTACATGCATCTGTACATTATTATTTTACAAATATGAATTATTATCTAGATATTCTGTCATTTGTAATCCGAGCTCATAGACGACAAACGACTCATAACTTGCGATAAAAGATACTCGTCATTGTATACAAGACCTGGGCACTTCATCGTAAGGGATCTGGCTCTCAATGATATAAGCTTGTGTACTAAATGATGCCGATATTTCTAAAAAAAAAAATTCAACAGATGAGGTTGTATAAGTACCTGGCATAAATATTTATAGACGGAGGGAGAGAATCATTTTACTTACATAGATCAATAGCTGGCAGGCTGGCCTCATTTCGTATTGGAGTATACAGAGGCGATGGAGGTGGTTCATCCATTCCCATCTATGTGACACCATTTAAAAATCAGACGGCAAAAACAGCATTGCACTGGATAATCATTGTAAAAAAATTATTCATCCATCGGAAGGACTGGCTCAGAATACAGAAAAGTCACAAGAACCTTCGGTGAAATTAAAGGCAAGGGTGGTAACATTAAGAGTTCAGTCGGAATTCCACTGTTAAATGCAGAAGAAAGAGTGTGGATAGGTGGAAAGAATACATTGAAGGCCTCTAAGAGGGGGAAGACTTGCCTAGTGACGTGATAGAAGAAGAAACAGGAGTCGACAGGAAAGAGATAGCAGATCCAGTTTCAGAAACGGAATTTAAAAGAGCTTTGGAAGACTTAAGATCAAACAAGGCAGAAGGGATAGATAAAATTTCACTGGAATTTCTAAAATCATTGAGGGAAGTGGCAACAAAACAACTATTCACGGATGTGTAGAATGTAAGAGACTGCTTATATACCATCGAACTCTTAGAAAAATATCATCTGCCTAATTTCGAAGACAGCAAGAGCCATCAATTGTGAGAATTATCACACAATCAGATTAAGATCTCATGCTGCCAGGTTTCTGGCAAGAATAATGTACAAAAGACTGAAAAAGGAAATTGAGGATCTGTTAGATGAAAATTCGAAACACATACATTGGGTTTTTCGACCTGGAGAAAGCGCTCAACAAAGTAAAATGGCGCAAGATGTTCGAATTTCTAAAAAAAAAAAAAAAAAAAAGTAGGGGTAAGTTGTAGGGAGAGATGGGTGAAACGCAGTATGTACAAAATCGAAGAGGGAACAGTAAGACTGGAGGACCGAGAACTATGTGCTTGGATTAAAAAGGGTGCAAGGCAGAAATGTAGTCGTTCACGCCTATTGTTCGATCTGTACATCGAAGAGGCAATGACGGAAATTTAAGAAATGTTCAAGAGTGGGGTAAAAATTCAGGGTGAAAGTATATCAATGAGAATATTTGCTAATGACATTTCTATCCTCAGTAAAAGTGAAGAAGAATTACAAGATCTGTTGAATGAAATCAACAGTCTAACGAGTACAGGAAATGACTTTTGAGTAGATCGAAGGGAGACGAAAGTAATGAGGAGTAGCAGAACTGAGAGCGGCAAGAAATTTAACATCAGAATTGGGGTAACGAAGTAAATGAAGTTAAAGAACCCGTGATGGACTAAGCAAGGAGGACATAAAAAGCTGACTAGCACTGATAAAAAGAGCGTTTCTGGCCAACAGAAGTCTGCTAGTATCAAACATAGGTCTTAATTTGAGGAAGAAATTTGTGAGAATGTATTTATAGTCTGGATCACATTTGAATGGTAGTGAGATATGGACTGTGGGAAAAATGAAACATAAGAGAATCGAAGTGTTTGAGTTATGGTGCTACAGAAGTATGTTGAAAATTATGTGGACTGATAAGGTAAGGAATGAGGAGACTCTCCATAGAATCGAGAGGAAAGGAACATGTGGAAAACACTGAGAAGAGGAAGAAGAGACAGCATGGCAGGACACCTGTTAAGGCATCAGGGAATGACTTCCATGGTACTAGAGAGAATTATAGAGGGTAAAAACTGTAGAGGAAGACAGAGATTGGAATACATCCAGCAAATAATTGAGGAGTTAGGTTTTAGTTGCTGCTCTGAAATGAAAAGGGTGGCACATGAGAGGAATTCGTGGTGGGCCGCATCAAACCAGCCGGACAAATGATGACTCAAAAAAAAGCTCTTGTGTAAAAGTGAAGTGGCTGCAGCTGCTGCTGTGTCAAGAAAAGACATAAATGTGCTATTTTAGAGTGTGATGAATGACATAAAGCAAATAAAGCTGCATGAGAGCAGCGTGCACTGGCAGTTGGTCACCTAGCTCTTCAGTATTGTTTGGAGAGAAAAGGAGGAGCCCGCTATACATTGAGGTGTCTGCATGTAGTGTGATGCCCTCGCTAGTGTTGGCGAATATACGCTGAGAGCAGATCATTCCCGTAGAAGCACTGGTGATGCCACAGCACAGTGTGGCTCGGCTTTGTCCCTCCGACATGTGTCAGTGTCCATAGCGTGTACATCAGCAGTGGGGATGGCTGCAACCATGGGTGAGAAGCTTGCACACCCAGCAGGCACCTCACACCTCAGAATGAGTTCTGTGAATAGCAATGTTTGATAAATGGATGTGCATACCTCTCCCTTTGCTATCATACTACGATGCATGTTAGTAAGTGCAGCGTCATGCATTTTAACACAGTTGTAATGTGGAACAAGTATCTTACATTTTCAACAAAGCTCTAAGACAGGGATAAATATCCAGTGACCATTTTAAGTAATAAATTATATAATTAAAATATGGTGGGCCGTAAATCATAGCTGTTAATGATGATTAAATTTCTACTCTTGTTGCACCACATCATTGTATAAAATAATTTAATCATAAACTTACAACCAACATTTCGTCCTTATTACAATGACCTTCTCAGGGCAAAGCCGTTGTAATGTGGTTGAAACACTGTTTTCATTTATGGTTGAAGGATTGTATATAATGTATATAACAATACCAGAAGCATTTTAATCATCACAACAGCCACGGAAGCCTGCATAATTAAGTCATAGACATTAAGATATTTGGGAATCTAGCAACCAAGCAAGACCGTTTCAGCTCCCCCAGCTGAGGGGATACCCTATTTGAATATACTGTCATTAACAATCAGCCCAACTGGCACAGCGATATGGGGGAGGGAGGGGGGACGGGAATGGGGGTGGCCAGGAATGTGCATATGATGTTTATGTAAGGAGAACTGGCAATAATGCAGATTGTGCCAGCTCATACCCAGCACTACTACTCTTCATGCCAATATTAGGAGTTGTTCGAAGCAGAAACCTCTTACATGGCATCCAAGCCTAGAATAGTGAGGATAGTAACAGTAATCTCTTAGTTTTAGCTGAAACTGTCTAAAGGCTCTTCGTTAATTACAACTACTTTCGACTAAAACCGAAAAAAACTAGTTTTTTCAACCAAGTCCTGTACTGAACACGAGTTTTGATTCTACTTCTGAATGAAATTTTTATTTCAAATGAATTTGCAAACCCTGCTAAATCGTTAATACTGGATTATTCCAATATTACTTTTTAGTTATTTAACTGTTTTAAATATTTCCTCTGAACACTAGTGGCTTAGGTTTAGGGTTCTGTCACAGGTTATTGCATGACGTTAAAGAAAGCCTACAAAGCAATGAGTGTGTAACAATTGTAATAATACAAATTAGCAAACTCAGTGACCATGCTCTTTTAAAGTATTAATGATAGCAGATATATACCATCGATGTGCTTATGATCTGCAGAATAGCTACTCTTCAGATTTTGATTGCGTATTTAAGGGGTAAACTGATGGGCTCTTGTTAATAAATCTTCTGCGACTCCATTCAACATCATCTCGTCAACTTCTAAAATGCAAACAGTTTTTTTTGTAAAAAAACCAGTTTCTCTCAACGGCGATAATCTACACTACCAAACAGCTAACCAGGTATATAGCACCCTGTTACAGTTGCAGGTTGCCAATAAAAATTATATTTTCAATATTTCCATTAATTATCGACCTACAACAAACTTTAAACATAATTTCAAACATTTACAAGACTTTTTCTCACTGACACTCCCCCTCCCCCACAGACAGACACACACACACACACACACACACACACACACACACACACACACACACAGACACACAAATAAAATTTCAGCATGAGGCATGATGTTTTAATTTATTACTTCTTTACAGCTTATTCTATTCGCAGCTGAATGTACCTGCAAAATTATATCTCTGCACGACGCATACCTCAGAAGATATGATATCGTAAACATAATTCAGAAGCGTGAAAAATTAGCTTTTGCTTTTAACGGAGGGCATGTTACCGAGATTATATTGATATAGTGCCTGATAATGAGAACACTTAGCGACTTCCAACAAATTTTAAACATATTTCAAACCTTTCCTAAACGTTTTCGCGCTTACATCATTAACTATTATTAAGCTAACTCATTAGTAAGTTAATCACAAGTTTGGAGGTTTTTTTATGCGTAGGAATTCGATTGCTTGAAGAGTCTGGGATGGGGAGGGGGCCTCGTATTACCTTCTAATCAGGATGACGCATGTTCCAAAACTTCTCGGTGTAGGTACGTAAACTTGGCTCTCCAGGTACCACATACTGCTGCACCGTTTATTAAAAGTCACTGAATGAATGTCTGCAAGCCCATGCAACAGGTAATGTTTCATCCTTGATTGATTGACTGATTAATTGAGAGGGTTTATGGGTCCAAACGGCGAGGTCATCAGTACCGCGATGCCGAAGTTACTCATAGAAGAAGTCAGGGGAGCCAAACAACGGAACAAAGAAGTTAAAACACACACAGTAAAGGGCATAAAAGGTTAGATTTATTCTAAAAACTGGAAAAAAGAGCGGTATTTCGACGAGCGAGTGGTCATGTGGTCCCAGACCGAGAAAACATGAACAGAGGCCCAACCACAACCACCCTGCCGCTGCCCCAGGAGTAATTACATCTGGAAATAAAAACCACTTTCATGGAGGAAACTGAGGACCAGATCAACCATACATGAATCGTCTGCTAATATTAAAATTAAGGAATCTGGAAGACTATATTTAGCACAAAGGGCCAAAAGAAGGGGACATTCCACCAATATGTGCGATAACGTTGCCGGCTGGGTGGCTGAGCGGTTCTAGGCGCTACAGTCTGGAACCGCGCGACCGCTAAGATCGCAGGTTAGTTAGGTTTAAGTAGTTCTAATTTCTAGGGGACTGCTGACCTTAGAAGTTAAGTCCAATAGTGCTCAGAGTCATTTGAACCATTTTTGGGATAACTTTAGTCTTGCTTCACAACCACATTGTGAGAGTGGTTCGTTACGTAGAAGGAAACAATGGGTGTGGCTGGTGTGACCTATGTGTAGACGGCATAAAACAGTGGACTCCTTCCGAGAGGAGCAGAAGGAAGAGCGCCAAACTGCAGTACCCTCCTTGATTGTGTAGAGTTTATTACTGAGAGCAGTAGCGCACCAGATGTTATTCCACTTTTGGGCAAAAAGAGATTTGACATAGATCCACATATCCGCAGCTGTGTCATGAAAGGGAATGGAGGGTAAGTATCGGCTTCTCTAGCCAAACAGTCAGCCACATTATTTCCTGGGATACCCACATGGCTTGGGACCCAGAGAAAGACAACTGAGCAGGTGTCACAGCCAAGGGAGGAGAGAAGATCATGAATACCAAAGACCAAAGGGTGTCGAGAGTAGCATCGGTCTATAGCCTGGGCATTGCTCATTGAGTCAGTACATACTAAAACATTGTGGAGGGAGGCCTGAGTTACAAAATAGAGGGGCCTGATAATGGCTAGCAGCTCTGTGTGAACACACTACATGATCCCGGCAATAAATAGTCTTCAATGCCAGTAGGAGACGTTAAATTGTGTCTCGCATTATCTGTCGTCTTTGAACCATCAGTATAGAAGATAGCAGCATCCTGGAACTCTGCAAGGATGGAACGTACAAGACGCTAGAAGACCATAGGGAGACAGATACCTTAGGACCCTGGAATAGGTCGGTCCCAATCCGTGGTCTAGGCATCATCCAAGGGGTGGGGGGGGGGGGGAGAGGGGGAGAGGAAATACATGGGGCACATTCCAGCGAGTGGAGACAGATCCCAACAGAGGGAATCGAGACGCATTCCAGCTGGCAATCCCACCCATGAGCGGTGATCAGGAGGGAGACGTCCCTCTCTTGCAAAGAGGACAGGGTACACAGGATGGTCAGGGAGTCTGCGTATGGCGAGTGCATAAGAAACGAGGAGTTGGATTCGTCGTATTTGTACAGGGAGAAATCCCCACTTCCAGGAGGAGACTATCAACGGAACTAGTGCGAAAGGCACCAATAACCAGATCCACCTCACAATGATGGATAGGATCAAGTATTTTCAGAGTGGAAGAAGCCACTGAGCCATAAACATGACTTCCATAATCTAGTCTGGACACGGCCAGAGCACGCTCAATATGTAGAAGTGTAGAAGAGTAGCAAAGTCTGCACCCCAATGCATGTAGTCTTCAGGTGGCGAATATGGGGCACCAACATCACCTTTTTATCAAAATTGAAGCCCAAGAAATGGGACTGTGCTACAATATCTGGAAGCTGGTTACCTAAATAAAGTTCTGTATCGGTGTGTGCTATGGGTTGTCGACAAAATAGCATAACCCGCGTTTTGGAGGGAGAAAACTGGAAGTCTTGGGAGACAGCCCACGCAGCGATCCAAGGGATGGCGCCTTTGAGCCGGCGCTCAGCAGACGCTATCAAGTGGGAGCTGCACCAGATGCAAAAATCGTCGACATACAACGCTGAGTTAACCAGAGGCCCAACAGAGGTTGCAAGCCCAGAGATGGCTATGAGGAAGAGCATGATACTTAATACAGAACCCCGATGGGATACTGTTCTCCTGAATCCGAGGGGTGCTGAGTGAAGTGCCAAGTCGAACCCAGAAGAGCTGGTAGGAATAAAAATCGGAAGGGGCCCTCAAAAGCTCCAGTCATGGAGGGTAACTAAAATGGGATGACCAAGCCATGTTATATGACGGCGAAAAGTTGCCAGTGGTTAGTAAAAGCCTGTCGGATTGCAGTTTCCGAACTGAATAAATGGTCAGTTCGTCCGACCCTGAAGCCACACTGATATGGGGACAAAAGACCCCGAGATTCGAGTATCCAACATAATCGGAAGCTAACCACCCTCTCAAGAAGTTTACGGAGTACGTTCGTCAGGCTAATTGGCCAGTAGCAGTCGAGAGACGTTGGGTTGTTCCCAGGTTTAAGGACGGGGATAATTATTCTGTCTCGCCATTGTGACGGGAAGGCACCCATGAGCCAAATGTGGCTGAAGACCCTGAGTAGATATTGTCTCTGTATAACATCCAAGTGTTGGATCATCTGGTTGTGGATGGAGTCTGGGCCTGGGGCCATGTCAGGTGAAGAGGTAAGAGCATGTAAGAATTCCCATTCAGCGAAGGGTTCATTATAGGGTTCAGCTTGGTGAGGGTTGAAACAGAGTGGGGTCTGTTCGACTCAGTGTTTCTACCAAAGAAAGGTAGCAGGATAGGAAGAGTATGCCAATGCTGTCGCAATGGGTGTCATGAGGTGTAATGCATGGAACAATGGATCAGTAGACAGAGCACCTTTGAGAATAAGGCTCTGGACCGTTGACTGGCATTGGCGGCCCAGAAGGCTAAATCTGCAATGAAGAGGCATACGTTCCCAGGGAAGAAACATAGCTCTCCCAGTATTCCTTTTCACTCCGCTTATAAGGTAACAAACCTTAGCACAGAGACTCGCTTTTAGCGAGGAGGTTGGTCTGAGACAGGTGTCATTCAGACTGCTGCAGCGCCCGTTTGCGCTCCTGGACAGCGATTGCAACGTCCTCGATCCACTATGGTACAGGTGTATGACGAGGGGGAACTGTTGATAGGACGACAGCAGTTCCAGCAGCTTGAAAAATAGTGGCAGTGGTGCTCTGCACGGCCGCATTGATGCAATGCCTTGCGAAATTCTTAACATGGGGGCCTGTATGCCTGGCGGTGGCAGGGAAATGATAGAATCACCGGAAAGTGGTCACTAAGATCATGATGGAGCTACCAATGTGGGGAAGCCACGAGAGCAGGCGAGGAGATTGTGAGATCGATAGCAGTAAAGGTGCCATGACTGGCACTGAAGTGGGTAGGGTAACCGTCATTAAGGGGACACAAATCAAAGACTGTAAGAAGTTGGTAAATCAGAAGACACCTACCAACGAAGTGGTATTCCCCCACAAGAGATAGTGTACATTGAAGTCCTCAAGGAGGAGATATGGGGCAGAGAGTTGCTGTTTTAAGATAGACAGTTAAGGAAGTGGCCTGCCTGGTGGGAGATAGACACTGCAAACGGTGACTGCCGGAGTCGTCTGCACTTTAACCACTATCGCTTCCAGGTTGTATGAATGGCGTCCAGTCACTAATAATATCGACGTAAACCAAAGAGCAGACCCCTCCAGATGTTATCCTGAGGCTGACACGGTTCCGATAGAACGCCTGATAACCACGAAACATTGGTCATCACGAAAGTGTGTTTATTGAAGAGCAAGAATAACGAAGACTGGGAGGAAACAAGGTACTGTATTTCCGGTAGGCGACGATAATATCCGTTGCAATTTCACTGTATCATTGTGTGGTGAGAGTCCAGGTTAGACATAAAGGAGCCAAGAGGAGGTCCTGTCAGTTGGTTGGTGATCGTCTCCAACGAGGATGGACATCCATACAAACTGGGTCTGATTTGGGACAACGAAGGCCGCTGGGAAGCTGGGGAAGCCTCGTACTTTGACTTGCGCTACTTCTTCTTCTCCCTTGGATGGAGGGAGGATGAGTTATCATTAAAGGAATAGGTGGCAATGATGTCGAGATTAGACAAAGAGCGAGTGGCTTTGGGGCCCTCGGAATGCAGGTCTTTCATCTGTCCAGAGGGTGCAAGCTTCTTGTCTTTGAACGCTGGGGAGGGGTGTTCCAAGAGGGAGCCCTATCCTAGCAGGAGCCAGAGAAGAGGATGTCTTCCTTGGCTGAGGGGGAGAGTGAGAAGTAGGAGTAGGAGGAGTTTATGGAAGGAAATGGACAGGAGCTGCCAAGTGTGATGGAAGGGAAGGGGGGCAGGATGGGGGTAGGGGGGAGGGGGGAGGAGGGGAAGACGCAACTGAGGCAAACTTCTTCCAGGCCTCAAAGTAGCTGAGACAGTCAAGGATCTTTATTTCCTGTATTCTTTTCTCCTTCATGTACACTGGACACTGCAGTGAGCGACGAGAATGAAGACGAGACCAGTTGACAGGTTGTGGGGGTGCAAGGGCTCCCCATATGAATAGGGCAGCCACAGCCACCTCAGATGGAAGTGGCATCGCATTGCAACGACACTGGCCGAACTTGAGACGGCGGAAGCGATGCTTGGGCGGTGGAATGTATGGTTTCATATCGCATCTGTACACCATTTCCTTGACCTTCTCAGGCAGATTGTACCCCTCAAATGCCAGAACGAAGGCGCCAGTGCCTACACGATGGTCCTTAGGGCCTTTCCGGATATGCCAGACGAAATGAACGCCACATCATTCCAGACAGCCCTAAGTTCATCATCGGACCAGAGGAGAAGGACCCTATGGAAAATTACACCCTATGTCATATTGAGTTACTTGTAGGAGCGATAGCTATAGGGTTGTCTCCTAAATGGTTGCAGGAACAGCAGGCGGTTGTCTTTATAAGGAGAGAGCAAGATCTCATTTTGCTTAACGACTCATCACTGAACTTGCCCTCAATACGTTTCACAAAGAAAAGGGATTTGGTGGCAGCAAAAGTCTCACTGTTTGACCTGGTACAGACCAAGAACCGTGGAAAGGGTTTTCACCAAACTGGCAGGCCTAGCCCTCCTCCCAGGAAGCAGCCAAGGAGCGTAAGGCCAGGAAGGCAGAAACAGGAACTGAGACAGAACTACGTCGAGGAAGAGACGCGACCCCAAAAGAGTGGCCAGAGAGTTTAACACATTTTATGTGATAAACGTCCACCCTGGTACTACCCACTCCGAACAGGGGCTCCCCTTGTGGGCGCCACCCAGCCACAGCAACAGCCATTTGGCAGGGCGGTCGTTGCCGGAAGTTTCAATGTCCCGAAAAGATGGTCAACCACTTCTATGCTTTCACAAGGCGTTCACAGTTAGTACTAGCAGTGTGTTCCCTGTGGTGTCGGAGAGCTAAGCCAGATGGGTACGTAACAGCCCCACCACATGTACTGGCTACCGAGCTGGTGACCTAGCAAGGAGGCAAAGGTCTATGGCAGGGAGGGAGGGGAAGGGGGGAAAAGGGAGAGGAGGAGGCGGAGGAGAGGAACGCACACCAAAGACACTGGAGAGGGAGTTCTTCCGCATCTGACTCACACTACAGATTTCAGATTTAGAGATGGAGGTCAAACCCCTGAGGGGAACCAAAAAAGAAAAGCCAAAAAGTAGGAGAGAAAGCAACCAACCAACACCACAAGTCGAAGCAAAGAAAAATAAATGAGGACAGCCAGGCTGATATAAAGGAGTACACCGAGGAGGGAAAGGAAGGGCAAAGGGAAGGAGGAAGAACAGGGAAGGAGAAGGAAGGGGAAGCCAAAGCAGCCCGGAAAAGTATAAAGGCTACAACAGCTCAGGGACGCATGTACACCACACATGTACCCACAAGAGAGCTGTGGGCCCCCTGGGGTAAATGTTCCATCCTTGACAACCATGAATATTAAACTGTGGTAAACTCCGCCTGCGGTTCTAGGCGCTACAGTCTGGAACCGAGCGACCGCTCCGGTCCCAGGTTCGAATCCTGCCTCGGGCATGGATGTGTGTGATGTCCTTAGGTTAGTTAGGTTTAATTAGTTCTAAGTTCTAGGCGACTGATGACCTCAGAAGTTAAGTCGCATGGTGCTCAGAGCCATTTGAACCATTTTAAACTCCGCCGTGGACAAAATGCTGACGATTTTGTATTGTTTGGTAAAGTAACACCATCAAAATCTATGGACTCAGCAGTGTACAAACACATGTCTCGCGCCTTACTCATTGAAGACCTCATTCATATGTGGCGATTGTTCCCTCATTGGTTAAAACGTCCGAGCTGAGAGCCCGTGGTAGATATGCAAAACTTCTTCCTAACGTTCCATTGCCAACTGTGGGCAACATCTTCCGAGGCGAGTCAACGACTTGATGCTGGCCGTGGAGCGCATAGAGGGCACCACCATACGTCACGTGGGACCGACTGTAAGTCTATCTCTGACTAACGTCATTATTCTCGATTGAAAGTAATCGATTGTCACAGCGTTGGTGCAAAGTCGACTACCATATCTTGTCTAACTTTAAGCTTTCCTCTTTTCAATTAAAATTATTGTGGTGATTATGAATCTCCAAAGCTTCCCTATACACTCGTGCATAATATTGCGATGTCCTGGCTATCACGCTCGTCTCACTAAATTTTATTTCATGGTCGCCGTCTTTAAAAACATGTTCCGCTACAGCTGATTTGTCAGTATGTCCTAGTCGGCAGTTCGTTTTATGTTCGGTGTTCCAATATAAACTTTCCCACAGTTACACGGAATTTTATACACCACAGTAGTCGCTAAAGGGTGTCGTGCGTCTTTCGCCCATCTTAAACACTCACTAATCGTCTTGGTGGTGGTTCACTTGTGTTGTGTTAACGAACCTCTGCAATGCCTATGCGACGTTATCATCGGCGCCATTGGAGGCGCAGTGTTCCTGTGTATAAGTCTTTGAAAGCAATAGACACTGACCTCGCTGGCCGATTCAATAAGCAGCAGCTTATTGGTGGTCCAAATGTCTTTCGTGGTCTGCGTATTCATTTCGCCTGTAATGTTTCAGCTGTGTTTGGAGGCAGTACATGATTGACATTGGATTTTGTATGGGGGAACCATGCAGATTACGGTGGCCTTCAATTTTTAACGTGATGATCACTTTTACCAATATGCGGTTGTAGCAAGGAGGCGAGATGTCTAGCCAACTCTTGGGCAGCACTCACTGTCGGTTAGATTAGACTTCGGTAAAACTGATTATCACACTAAAAATTTTATGCACTTTATTGAAAAATTGAAGGAGATTACTTCAGCACAGGTGATATCCTGGTTAGTTTTGATGTAGTATCCCCGTTTATAAAGATTCCTGTTGCCGAAGCTCTTTCATACATAGCTGATATGTTTCCCTCTTATATAGTTGCTCTGTTTCGACATTGTCTGTCCATGACTTATTTCCAGTACGATAATCAGTTTTATGAACAAACCCAAGGAGTGGCCATGGGCAGCCCTCTGAGTCCAGCTGTTGTTAATCTATTCATGGAATTTTTTTGAACACCAGGCGCTGCAGTCTGCCAGTGAAAGCCCTTTGAAGTGGTATCGGTATGTGTATGACACTTTTGTGGTATGGAATCACGGTGAAGAGGAATTGTATGGTTTCTTGGTGCGCCTAAATAGTATTAATCCAAAGATATAACATACCATGGAGAAAGAATGCAATGGACAACTTAATTTTTTGGATGTATCAGTAATTAAACGGGCAGTAGGGCGTCTAGGGTATAAAGTGTACAGAAAAGATACACACACCGACCGTTACCTCCATAAGGATTCGAACCAACATCCCAGGCAGAAGAGAGATATCATTAAAACATTGGTGAACAGAGCGAATAAGATCAGTGAGCCAGTTTATTTGCAAGATGAACTAAATCATTTGCGAACGGCTTTTAAGAAAAATGGATATGCTGACAGCGAGATAGATCGAACACTTCATCTCAGAAGAAAAGTGTCTGACAACATTCAGCAACAACACATGTCAGCTAGAAAAGCTTTTCTTCTATTTATTCGCAATATTATGCACCGTATTGGGGCAGTTCTGGCCAAGTTACAAGTTGAAACAATCTTTAGACCCACCAAGAAGATTAGTGAGTGTTTAAGATGGGCGAAAGATACACGACACCCCTTAGCGACTCCTGTGGTGTATAAAAATCCGTGTAACTGTGGGAAAGTTTATATTGGAACACCGAACATAAAAGGAACTGCCGACTAGGACATACTGACAAATCAGCTGTATCGGAACATGTTTTTAAAGACGGAGATCATGAAATAAAATTTAGTGAGACGAGCGTGCTAGCCAGGACATCGCAAAGCTGTAGAGATTTAGAAACATCACAATAATTTTAATTGAAAAGAGGAAGGCTTAAAGTAGACAAGATATGGTGGTCGACTTTGCACCAACGATGTGACAATCGATTAATTTCAATCGAGAATAATGACGATAGCCAGAAATAGACTTACAATCGGCCCCACGTGACGTATGGTGGTGTCCTCTATGCACTCTATATAAACGGGACCTCCACGGCCAGCAGCAAGTCGTTGACTCGCCTCGGAAGATGTTGCCCACAGTTGGCAATTAAACGTCAGGAAGAAGTTTTGCAGATCTACCACGGCCTCTCAGCCTGGAAGTTTTAAGTAATGACGACGCCGGCCGTGAAAGCTTACACGTTATGATTAGTTCTCTATTTCAAAATTGTCTGTGGAACTTAAATTTGTAACAGTCTGTATCTTTTTCAGTTTCATGTCTCACCAATTGACAACGTGAGAGTCAGATGAGCTTATGACTAAGAACTGTACCCATGTTTCCGTCAATTTTTTGTGACACAACAAGGCACAGAGCCACCCATCAACTCATTCACCCATACACAAACACGCACACACACGCACACACACACACACACACACACACACACACACACATATACACACACACACACAACACACACACACACCATACACACAAATGTTTTTCTCATTACTGTTAAGTCTTTAAGTACACAGGGTGAGGTATTTAAAACTATATTTAGACATTGTGTAATGGGTTAAGTGCAGATATTTTTATTGGTGACTGAGGACAGTGTCCTGAACAACGTTACATCAGTATTTCCTTCATTTGCAGACTAATAACTATAACTATTAGGAGAAGTATATTTTTAGGCTGTTTAGTACCTCCAATTACATATTGTAAGAGCTAGCCATTAACTTCTATTTTCCCGTGGGCAACAGGTCAGATGTTTAAGTGTAGACACGTGGATGTCAACTGGTTAGTGTAGCCAGCTAGTGGTGCTGGTACGACTGTGCAGAAAACATCAGGTAGTAAATTACGTGACGTGTTTGTGGGAAGACCATTTGACGCAGAGAGAAAACAACGAACACAGTGACATATGTACATGTAAGTTACACCATATAAAAATATCTGCACTTATACCAGTTTACTCCCTGTGTAAGGAGAACTAAAAATCGGATTAAGAAAAGGTTGAAATAAAAGTTATTTGTCTCAAAGGGGGACATCCAATGACACCAAACTCCTGTCCTCGGGAGGAGGAGAATCAACCTTAAAATATTAAACAGGAACCTCCTTTTTTTATTGTGGATTCGGATTCTCTGGAAAATATAGATAACTTTTGAATTTAACATGTTTTTTGATATTGTCAGCATTGGAGAAATGCAATCAGTTGTAATTTTTATAACAAGGATTAAAAATCCCTTATTTTCATTATTAATTTCAGCTACACAATAACCATCTTCAGATCTAAGATACGAAAATGCACGTAGGAATACAGCGACATCCAACACTATATAGGAATCAAAACTACAGAGCCGAAATACAAAATTGCACATAAAATTACAGCAAAGTTTAAATGTATAAGGAAATGTAGTTACTCAGTACATACCATGAAAACATTCTTGATTATTGTAATTATCATAATGGTGTAGCACAGTATTATAGTCTTTTGTACAATGACAACATTCATACAGAACATATGGGTAAGATACTTTTACTTCTTCAAAACCAAAAAAGTAGAGCGAAGAACATAAAACTGATAAATGTACGATAAGATAAGGAAAAGAGATTGGAAAAGAGAGAACGTATCCACATAAGTGAAAACTATCCACCAAAATCAACATATCTGTAAAACATGTCGCCTTACCGAAGGTGTTAAACTATTAAAAGTTATTAACTTACACAACTTAATCATTACATGTATTGCATGTCTTCCGGCTTTCCAGGCGAGGTGTTGCCATCTTGTGAAGTTGGGCTTTCTGCCGGTAATCCGCGTCATACTTTCACGATAGTTCGAGGAGCACTTGGAAATTGCGAGTTACCCTATCGAAATATCGTGCAAGTACGACGCGGATTACCAGCAGAAAAACCCAATTTTCCAAAATGACACGTATATGATTATTTCACAGCAGAGCTCATCATATATACTTGGTATATGACAATAATATTGCAGTTGATGACAGTTACAATGATCAAGAAACACAACATTTGAAACAGACACCATGTAAACACATAATACCAGTGCTGCGGTGAAGAAGAGACTGACGACCACTAAGTTCGATGCTTGAAGCGACGATCGATAGATGGCACTGGCAGTCTACTACGACTGTGTTATTTTGACCCTATGTCGATTTTTTTTAGCTGTCACCCAATGAATGTCCACGTGTTAGTGTACATTTTAACTTCCATTATCTCCATTTACTGTATTTTTATATACCCCTCATTTTCTCCCTTATGTTGTTTTAGATGTCTTCTGTTATATACTTCATGTCTTTTGGCTGAAGAGCAGCACCTAAGCTGCTACCAATCCGCCCCAGATAGGGAATTGAAATACAATAAAGAAAAAAAAGAGTCGTACAACAAAATTTAAGATCAACCAAGATGTGCTGTCTTATGCAACTGATTATCATTTTGACATTACTTTAATTTTATTGTATCCCAGTACAGCCATAACAAATTATTATTAGGCCTATGAGCTTTCTATTATTGTAGGACTAATAACAGTAATATTCCATAATAAAGCATTTCAGTAGAAGATGCAATTCTCGTTTCTACATACACATCCAGTTACGAGGTAACAGGTGTAGAAACGCAGTTTTTCTGCTGAATTGGACGAGCGAGCTCGGCCTACATTCGTGACGTACGCACTGCGGCCTGTCTTTCTCATAGGCCTCGCTCATCTCCCAATACAATTTTAAAAGAAATACAGAATACAAATATATTTATAGGTAAACTATTAACATGAGTACAGTTCATATCATAAGTGAACCAACAGAGCTTTAAGTGATAATATCAAGAATCTGTAAAAGTTATGTAAACCAAGTGATCCAATCGCACATAATATTCTACAAACCTGGTAATTTACAAAGGTTTACGGTCCTAAGCCAATGTCTCAAGATGCTTTAAACGGTAAATTATACGCATGTCTTCATAACAAACCAAAGTTTGAGGAACATCGTTAACGTACAACATTATGGACCATACCTGAGGTCAAAATAATGGTAGATAGTTTTCGTCATAATGAAAGTAATAACAGCAACAGACTTACTCAATTAATGAAAAGGGAAACACATAATTTATCTCAATCTCATACTTCAGGAAACAATTATAGTCGTCGCTCGAGGGCTAGGAATAACATTGTTCGACGCCCAATCACTGAAATATATTTATTTGCAACTAACACCATAACCAACTCCACAACAAAGCTGACATTCTCACACTTAGGAGCAAAAACAGCAAAAAAATTTGATTCTCCGGAACATAATTTCTTTCACAGATGATGCTAGATTTGCGTTAAGCGACGGGGATTCTCCACAGACCAATAATGCATTTTTTGTCGATTCAGTTGACCATGATTCCTAAAACTGATTAATCAGAGAAAAGTATCTATGAAATAAAATCATCATAGAGTGCTAGTTGTTATATCAAAAAGCAAAAGTTCAAGCGATTTTGAAAGTCGTCTCCATGTAGTTCTTGATCAACAATAATTGGTGTGGATAGAATTTGTCTTCATGCAATATGCGCAGAAAGCTTCTTTGAGAAATTCCTGAACCTCATACGATACGCCGAAAACTAATGTACTTTCCAGTATAAAAAACCATTTCTCACTAAAGATTCTGGAATAATTGGCAAAAATTAAATATTCTGGAATAATTGCTTTTCTGACCTGGGATGCTAACATGAAGTGTATTTATGGGGTATTATCATTTTTCAACAGTTTTTAACCTATCTTGGTTTTTGTTGATTACAATGCCACGTAACACGCAATGAGAAAAATATTAAATACAAAAGTTGTGTATATTTTCCCACAGAATCCGAATCCACAAAGGAAGATGGGGGTTCGTATTTAAGATTTCAGAGTTGATCCCCTCCCGCCCTCTGGGTGTCGGGCACGGGAATGCGGTTTGGTGTCACTGGATGTCCCCCTTTGAGACGAACAACTTTTATTATAACCTTTTCTTAATCCAATTTGTATTTTTCCACATATTTCCAGAAACAGTTTTGAATGCCTCACCCCCTAGATCGTATTGCATATCATGGATAATTCTCATAGTACACAGTGATAAAGTGACTCGCACAAGACAGAGTAGCTGTGAGAGTCTACAACATGGAAAAGGGACAGAATGAGAAACGTGTGGGATTCTATAGAGATTACGCAAAGAAACGTGCTCCCCTTCCAGCAGTAGTTTATCATAGGTCACTGGAGCAATGAAGGTTACTTATCAATTGATAGAAAGCGCAGGTTATTCCCATTTTCCAGACGGCTCTTCGGACAGATGCACATAATTACAGGCTGTATCGCTTACTTCAATCTGTCACAGATCATATTTTACGCTGAAACGTAATGACCCCTTTGGAGTATGAAAAACTCCCTCTGTAAAACTCAGTAATTTTTCTACAGACAGAGATCTTACGTAACAGGATGCTGTGTTCCTTGACTTTCTGAAGGCATCCGTCGTAGTTCCGTAGTGTAGTTTGTTGAACAAAATCTAAGCTTATCTGACACCGGACCAGATTTGTGATTGAATACAGCACTTTCTTGCAGGCAGAACACAACACATGACTAGTCATGGAAAAAAAGACGGCAGATGTAAAGGTAATTTCATGAACACCAAAACGAAATGAAATAGGGTCGTTACCGTTCACAGTTTATATTAGCGATGTAGTGAATAACGTTGGAGCCACCCTGACGCTATTCGCGGAAGCTGTCTGTCGAAGGTTGTATTGCAAGAAGATTGTAGAGAAATTTAGAAAGACCTAGAGAGGACAGACGTTTGGTGCAGGAGGTAGCAGTTGATCCCGAACATAAATAAATGCAAGACATTGCGCATGGGTTGATTATAAATCGCCGGAATCAAGAATTGCCGTAAAACATCTTGGAGTAACCATCTCGTGCGGCGTAAAGCGAAATTTCCACATCAAAGACGTTATAGAAAAATCAGATGGTAGGCTGAGATTCATTGGGCGAATCTTAAGGAGTATAAGTAATGCATGAAAGAAGTGCTTTAAAAAATACTCTTTAGACTGATTCATGTGTATTTATCACCAGCCGGCGACTCTTACCAATGGATTAATGGAATTGATAAGATACAACGAAGAGCGGCGCTTTTCGTCAGGAGACCATTCAGCAAGCGCAAGAATGTTGCAGAGATGCTTAACGAACTGCAGGGACAGAAGCCGGAAGAGGGGTGTTGTGCATCACGAAGAGGTTCGCTGTTGAAATTCTGAGAGCATACGTTCCAAGAAGAGTCGGGCAACAACATATTACATCCTTCCACATACATCTCCCAAAATGACCACGACAAAAACATTGGACCTTTACCGCCAATCTTTCATCCCGCGCACCATTCGCAAATGGAACGGGAAAGTGGTTTGTCGACGGGGAGGGAGGGGGAAGGAGGGACAGTGCTACCAGAAGTACCCTCTGAGACGCACCATAACGCCTGGCTTGGAAACACTGCGAGTAATCCATGGTTCAACATAAATGCAGGATATTTTGACTAAAGTTCAGTCTGGATCACATCATGTATGTTTTAATAATATAGGTAACCAGTTTCGGTTCCTTCTACAAAACCATCATCAGACCCATGGCTCCCTTAGGATGGTAGGCGGAGTTCTCCTCGCTGCTACGCAGTCAACTGATCATCAGTTGACTGCGTAGCAGCGAGGAGAGCTCCGCCTACCATCCTAAGGGAGCCATGGGTCTGATGATGGTTTTGTAGAAAGAACCGAAACTGGTTACCTATATTATTAAAACATACATGATGTGATCAGGACTGAACTTTAGTCAAAATATAACAATTAATTGATCACTGCTTTCCAAAAATGTTTACCAAAATTGTATAAATGCAGGAGTTAGCCAAGCCTGCTGTTTGCGCCGTTGTATTTGACCAAGACCAGCACCTGTGCATTGTTCTTGATAAGTTGCAAGTGTCAGTTGTACTCATAATGTGTTCTGTGTAGCTCTAAGTGAATTATGTCGCACTCACTCCGTCTTCAGGCCACGAGTGGCCTACCGGGACCATCCGACCGCCGTGTCATCCTCAGTGGAGGATGCAATAGGAGGGGCATGGGGTCAGCACACCGCTCTCCCGGTCGTAATGATGGTATTCTTGACCGAAGCCGCTACTAATCGGTCGAGTAGCTCCTCAATTAGCATCACGAGACTGAGTGCGCCCCGAAAAATGGCAACAGCGCATGGCGGCCTGGATGGTCACCCATCCAAGTGCCGACCACGCCCGACAGCGCTTAATTTCGGTGATCTCACGGGAACCGGTGTATCCACTGCGGCAAGGCTGTTGCCCGAATTATGTCGCACCTAAATCAATTAGAAATTGAGCAAGTTGTTGGTGCTCGCTCGGTGGGTGCTTTCGTAACCAAGCTAGCCGAAGAGTTTGGTGTTTCAAGAGGCACCCCATCGAAGATTTATAGCAGATACAGGCAATGCAGCAGAGCAGCACTCGCTAACTCACGAAGAGGATGGTTCAAAATGGTTCAAATGGCTCTGAGCACTATGGGACTTAACATCTATGGTCATCAGTCCCCTAGAACTTAGAACTACTTAAACCTAACTAACCTAAGGACATCGCACAACACCCAGCCATCACGAGGCAGAGAAAATCCCTGACCCCGCCGGGAATCGAACCCGGGAACCCGGGCGTGGGAAGCGAGAACGCTACCGCACGACCACGAGATGCGGGCACGAAGAGGATGAAAGTGTGTGTTGAGTGATCGTGACGGGTGGGGATTGGAGAGGACTGTGACGAAAAATAAGAAGATGACAGCAAACAAAAGTCATTGCAGAACTCTGTCAGCGTCAGAATAAAACGAAGGGAGCTCCATGAACAGAGAATTGCAGTGTGAGCTGGACTTCCAAAACCGCTTATTAGTGTTGCAAGGGCACGTAACAAGAAAACGTGATGCTGAAGCCATAAAACCTGGACTAAGGAACAACAGAGTATATCATTTGGTCTGGTCAGTCTTGTTTCATACTATCTCCAAATTCTGGCCGAGTTTACGGCCCGAGAATAAAACATGGCGGAGGTTCGGTGATGGTTTGGGTAGCCATGTCATAGTGTTTCGTGGGCTCATGATTTCTCTGTAAGAGTGCATTACTGCCAATGACCATTGTGGCTGGTCAGGTCAGTCCCATGATTCAATGTCTGGCTCCCGATGATACTGCATTCCAAGAGGACATGGCCGCTGTTCACTCATGGAGCACAGGCCACGACTGGTTTTTGTGAACACGAGGATGAATTGTTGCATCTCCGGTGACCACCAGAGTCATCACACCTGAATATTATTGAGCCAGTGTGGTCTATTTTGGAGAAAAGGGTGCGTGATCGTTATCACCCCCATCATCGTTTCCTGAACTTGCCACTATTTTGCAGGAAGAATGATATACGATTCCCTTGAAAACCACATGGGATCTGTATTTATCCACTCCGAGGCGACTGGATGTTGTTTCCTACACTATCTTAGGCGTAGTAATGTGTTGTGTTTTAGATGTTTCCGTAATTTTGCACAGCTGCTGCAGATGAAGAGGTATGCTGCACGTTATTGAGACTTCATTTTTGTGACTAGTATCAAGCGTCACTTTTATTCTTTGCCCATGAGGATAGTGCAGGACGTCAGTAAAACTATGCATGCTTTTAAAGTAGCTGTATTAAGAAAATGAAAAAAGAATGGAAAGTAACATAGCCGCCGGCAGCGGAGCGCTCTTTTGGGAGAAACCGCAACCAGCACACGCGCCGCGCGGCAGCTGCCCATCCTCTGCACACGTGCGTGTCGTCTGCCCCGTCTGCCCCGCACCGGGCATTCCCACGCGGGAGCCGCTCGTGGAACACTCGACTTGACGGGGCGAACCCCCTTCCCGATCTTTGACCGCTGGATTGACTGGACTGCAAATAGTGACGCGCGAGCGTTACGAAACGGGAAGCGATTAACGCAAGTGGACTTGTGCCGTTGTCGCGTAATGGATGGCGCACGCAACTTGCAGCCGAATGAAGTCATTCTCTGAAACATACAACGTTCCATCATCGAACCTATCGGCGGCCGTCGAAACATGCTCTGAAGTTTCTGTAACAGATGGCTGGCAGACCGGAATTGTCTCCAGATCAGAAGCTTCGCTTTCGTTTAAACGTAACGCATTGAGTAACGACGGGATATTTAAGTCTGGCTGATCGAACAGTGATTCCCAAATGCTAGTCCACTGTGCAATGGAACTATGGCTGGTCTTGGACCCAATGGAAAGTGTTCGCGGTTAGAGAACGTGGGCACGGAGAAACAATTGTTGGTACAGGTCATCGGCAGGACTTTAGTTTCTGACAAGTCATACACTGAGTATGCTTAAGCTGTTTTCACACGCAGCATAAAAGCAATTACTGGCCGAGTTTTGTGACTTCACAGCGTGGAATTTCACCTTCCACAGCATTCCTGAGCACGAAAGACAAAATCAGACATGTTAGATTTTTATTTCGTGGAAAGGAACATGGCCAGTGAGATGCAAGATCGCTTTCTACGTCATAAACAGAACTGAGAAGGCGCCGTATCGGATCACGTCGTTTGCAACTGAATCCTGTACTCGATGGCTTCTAAATCACAATTTACGTCCGATGAGCATACTCTGCTTCAAAGCGCCAGCAAACTGAGAGCCCCTCGAAAATGCGTCGTCTTTACTGTGATTTGTCATAATAAAATTATGGGAAAGCAGGTATTTCAGGTTTAAGGTTTTTTTATTTGAATAATTTGAGAAAATCAGCCAACTTGTTGCTGGAATAAAGATTTATTAACAACTCTTGACCATGGTTTCAGCAATTGTAAAATTGTCTTCTTCAGAAGTGATGGACACGACGAATCTCAGAGGAGGCAACCGCATGTCAAGTAACATGGTATGTATGGTAATCAGTAAATCCAAATAAAATCTATTAAAAAAACATTCCCACTGGAGCTCGGCTATGCGTATAAGTCTTCTCATTAAAATGTACGTGGAATTAAAACGCAGCGAAGCGGCTCATATGTGACTGGTGCGTACTGTGGAAGTACGTCGTTTCACTGTTCCGACACAGTGAAAATTTATCAAAAAATCTACGTTTTTGGTGCAATTTGTTGTAATTAAATGTCAGTTAATGAGATGTAAGTGGTTAAAGCCGAGGAGAGCGTTAAATCCATGTCAGACACTTATTTTTGCCTCTAACGTCTGTGGGATAGTGGGCAGAGTCGCGAACTGAGAGCCGGAGGGTTGGTGCTTCGTGTTCTGCTTTCTGAATGTATTTGTAATCATCTCCATATTTTATAAAATATTCTGTGACTTTACTGTTAGTTTAAAAGAAGTGGGCTCTGTAATCTACTTGGATAACAGGCATTTGCAGCTAAATGCAGAACGATTCTAGCACCACCAATGTATATTTTGCGTAAGGACTGTGAAATCAGGATAAGAGCAAATATGGATCGCACGGAGAGATATGAACAATCATTTTTCCCTCGCTCCATTTATGAGTCGAATAAGAAAGTAAATGACTAACAGTGGTACAGGGTATCCTCTGCCATAGACCATATGGTGGCTTGCAGAGTATGTATGCAGATGTAGGTGTTATTTATGTACACGAGCTCTTTCTGTTCAGGAGTGGGTTCGTTGAACTACAGGATTACTATTACGTCACTGACTTATTCGCTAGCCATTTAGTGTTTATTTATTTCCAAAAATCTTACCACACTGTGCACAAACACAAGCATGTGCACGCATCCATGTAGAAACAAACACGCGCACACACACACACACACACACACACACACACACACACACACATACACACACACTTACTCATATACGAAGCAAAGAAAATTTAAAAATAACATTGCAGTTGATAAACGATTTTTTTGGCCTTATCTACAACAGAGCTTGCACTGTCTGCCATACGAGATTTTGCACTTTCTTGTTTCAAATCTCTTATGTTTCACATGTTCTAAAAACTCTACTACTGAATAGAAGTAGTGATCACATAAGAACGCCTTAAGATGATTAAATAATTTATCTTATGTGGAAGACTGTTATAAATCTGTACCACACTACTTGTAAAGGAAGCTTTTAAAACTTTATGCCCTTTCTGACTGCACATGAAATTTTAAGTTCTGCTTTTTGCCGTTTTCATTGATACTGAAGTTCTTATTTATTCGTATACTAACAACGTGGCTATGACAAGGACAAAGGAGTAAATGTGGTCTTTAATAGGGTTAACGTAGAAATTTTACAAGAGTCCCTTTTTGTAAATAGTCTGTTGGGCGCGAGATATTCTGTAAGCGATAACTGTCGTTGGAAAGGCATGCTGTAGCACATCACGATGGGGAGCACGTTTGGTGCACAGTACTAGCTCGTTTCTGACCGGTCATCAACAGATGAAAACCACGTTTGGCGTGCTTCACGATTAGAAACACGTACCGTGAGAGGACTGCTTCACTCATGTTCACTTGAATCCGTTAATACTTCAGATACTCCATTACGTAAGACTATTTGAATAGGGCACCTGGTCCGATAGGAGTTTCCAAAGGCGTATCACGGGAAACAGGTTTTTCTGTCTTCAGCAGTGTGCGATTTGTTAACATTTCTCTCACAACATGTATCTATCTCGTTGAGTTGAACATCCTGGTGTATCAAGGGAGTCACGTTATCGTGTCGTTAGAATTGTGACTGACAGTCGTGAAAATTTCCCTCACAATGTATTTTATCATTTTTATTCATCACATATTATGATTGCAAGAACCGACAAGTGCGAGAATAATCGCACAATCACCTTAATTGTTCATGCATACGAGTTGTTGACAAGAGTAATATACAGAAGAATGGAAAAGAAAATTGGTTTTAGGAAAGATAAAGGCAGCAGCAAGGCAGTTCTGACATCGCAGTGGATAATGGAAGCAAAACTGAAGAAAAATCAAGACACGTTTATAGGATTTGTCGACCTGGATAAACTGTTCGACAATTTATTTGTAAAATAGTGCAAGATGTTCGAAATTCCGGAGAAAATTGGGATAAGAAGCAAGACGGAAGAATCAGACTGGAAGCCCAAGGACGAAGTGCTCGGATTAAAAAGCCTTTAAGACAGGGATGTAACCTTTCGCCCCTACTATTCAGTTTACACATCGAAGAAGCAACGACGGAAATAAAAAGAAGCCAAGAGTGGGATTAAAATTCAGCGTGAAAGGATATCAGAGATAAGATTTCCTGGTTATATTGCTGTCCCGAGTGAAAGGTAAGAAGAATTACAGGATCTCTTGAATGGAAGGAACTGTTTAATTGAGTGCAGAATAAGGATTGAGAGTAAATCGAAGAAAGACGAAAGTACTGAGAAGTAGTGCAAATGAGAACAGTGAGAAAACGTCAGAATTGGGGGATCACGAAGTAGATGAAATTAAGGAATTCTGCTTCCTCAGCATAAAAATAACCTATGATGGACGAAGCAAGGAGGACATCAAAAGCAGACTAGCACTGGCAAAAAAAGCGTTCCTGACCAAGAGAAGTCTACTAGTATCAAACATAAACCTTAATTAGAGGAAGAAAGCTCTGATAATGTACGTTTGGAGCGCAGCATTGTATGACAGTGAAACATGGACTGTGGGAAAAACGGAACACAAGAGACTCGAAGCATTTAGGACGTGGTGCTACAGAGGAATGTTGAAAATAAGGTCGACTGATGAGGCAAGGCAATGGGGTGGTCCTTCACCGAACCGGTGAGGAAAGGGATATATGGAAAACAGTGATAAGAAAAAGAGACAGAATGATAGGACACCTGCTAAGATATTAGGGAACAGTTTCCTTGGCACTATAGAGTGCTGTCGAGGGTAAAGAATGGCGCAGGAGAGGAATTCGTGGCGGGCCGCATCAAACCAGTCAGAAGACTGATGACTAAAAAGAAATCATTCTTACTGTTCGTTGCCTGGGAAATAGGAAAGAAAGGAAGGTGGTTGGTTGTTCTCGTGCTACTGTCTAGACAGAGCGTCTATTGAAAGTGGGTGAAGGACGTTGGAGCCGCCGGTAAGCAACAGGGTATTGATGTCGATTCCTCATTACAAAACCTGGAAGTCGGTTGCTTGTCCGCTCTATAAAGCACTATAAGTGGCGATGTGTGGGTGGTCTGACGACAGAGTTCAATGCATGTGAGGGCACTCGTGTATCAGAACACCCAACGGCTTCTTTAGTTCGACTGACTGGGCACAAGATCATCGATAGTGGACCGAGGATCAACAGAAACTTGTCGCTTAGTAGGATGAATTACATTTCCTGCGGCACCACGTCGATGGTCGCGTTCGGACATGCCGTCATCCAGGTGAACAGCATGTACCGCGCGTTCGAAAAGTGGACCTAAACGCTTCGTAATTATTTGGCCCATCGGTGTAAGTGAGTTTTGTTAAAGAGTAACGACAGAATGCGTGAATGTCTGCAAAAGATCTATTTCTAGTGCATATGACACTGTAGGTCTTAATACTATTGCAATGAGAACTTATAGTTCAGCAACTAACTCGTAGTACAAGTTTTACACTTGCAGCACTTTCAGTACCCGGAAGGGATACGGAAAATAATGGTAAAATTTTAATCTGTTGAACGCATTCAACTTTCAAGAATTTAAGATACCTACCTCAATTATTGACTGTAATTTAATTTCGTAGCTGCAGTTCTATTTATTTGTGAAACGCTTCTATAGTAATACTTGACGTGTCATTGCAGTGTGTATTAAGATATTTGTATGCATACAGGCATAGTTTGACGGAAATTGCACGAGTGGGTTGTCCGAAATCTAATAGTAGGGATAATTCCGGTATTTGCTTGAAGTAATTTAGGGAAATCATGAACAACCTACATCACAATGGTCGAACTGAGACTGAAGCCTAAATCCTCCCTAATACAAGTCTGTTGATTAGAGCGTAATTTCGTTCAGTTTATCACTTGTGTACAGTCTGTTAGTCTGTTAAGTAAGGGGGTAGTCGGCATTACATACAGGTGGTAAAAGTTCTTTCGCAGACCACTGGAGGAACCTTGGTCCTTGACGCAATATCCATAATGCATTAGTTTACTTTGTATTACCGAGCGAGGTGGCGCAGTGGTTAGCACACTGGACTCGCATTCGGGAGGACGACGGTTCAATCCCGCGTCCGGCCATCCTGATTTACGTTTTCCGTGATTTCCCTAAGTCACTCCAGGCAAATGCCGAGATGGTTCCTTTAAAAGGGCACAGCCGACTTCCTTCCCCGTCCTTCCCTAGTACGATGAGACTGATGACTTCGTTGTTTGGTCTCCTCCCTAAAACAAGCCCTTTACTTTGTGTTCTTGAGTGAGGTTTGCACGTGTTTGCCGACAATTTAAATGTAAAGAAGATGTTACAAATTCGTCAAAGATGTTTAATGTCGATTGCCAAACGTCCATTCATCGAGAAAAACAAAGGTTGGATACTGTAGGAGGACAATGATCCGAGGTATCGCAGAAGGCTACTGGAAAAAGGAGAAATGTATACAGGTACTGGATTGGCCCTCACAGTTGCCTGACGCTAATCCTACTGAAAATGTATGGTCTTACATCAAAAATAAACTCCAAGGAAATAAATCTTCACTTTGAACGTCTCTGCGAAGTGAATTAGTGCAAAACTTGGTTTTAACCAAGCATAGAAGATGCTAAGCAATTATCGACGCTGCGGGTGAATGGACATATCAATTGCAACAGAATATTTCTTTTGTTCCTGTATGCAGTATGAAAATATTTTACTTTGTTGTCAAATAAATGTTTCTACCACTTAACCCGACAACGATCTTACTTAACAGACAGTACAATGCTGTTTTCTTTAAACATTACTGCAAGGAAGTTGTTCCACAACGTAACTTTATGTAGTTGTGCGGCCTTTTCTATGTGAATGCAGATGGTCTACTACATCTTTATATCTGCTACATCTTTATACATGGTACTCCATATTCGATAAAGTTATCTTTACAAACGTAACTCGTTGGAGAGGTATTAGCATCATTCCAATTGGCACTACTTAATACTGTAAAGTTATTGTTGCTTGAGGATATTCATCCCCTAGCTTATCAACAGCCTCAGTAAATTTCTCTGATGTACATTACCATCCTCTTAGAAATGTGGCATTCTGGAAGGAAAAATAAAACTCCTAATATATATTCCTAATGTACACTGAAGAGCCAAAGAAACTGGTACAACTGCCTAATATCGTGTGGGGCCTCCGCGACACGAGGTGGCATGAACTCGACTAATGTCTGAAGTAGTACTGGAGGGAACCGACGCCATGAATCCTGCAGGGCTTTCCATAAATCCGTAAGAGTACGAAAGGGTGGAGATCTCTTCTGTACAGCACGTTGCGAGGCATCCCAGATATGCTCAATAATGTTCATGTCTGGGAATGGTTCAAATGGCTCTGCGCACTATGGGACTTAACATCTGAGGTCATCAGTCCCCTAAAACTTAGAACTACTTAAACCTAACTAACCTAAGGACATCATACACATCCATGCCCGAGGCAGGATTCCAACTTGCGACCGAAGCGCCTAGAACCGCTCGGCCACACCGGCCGGCTCATGTCTGGGAAGTTGGGCGGTCAGCGGAAGTGGTTAAACTCAGAAGAGTGTTCCTGGAACCACTGTGTAGCAGTTATGGACGTGTGGGGTGTCGCATTGTCCTGCAGGAATTGCCCAAGTCCGTCGGAATGCACAATGGACATGAACGAACGCAGATGATCAGGCAGGATGCTTACGTACGTGTCACCTATCAGAGTCGTATGTAGACGCATCAGGGGCCATATCACCCCAACTGCATGCGCCCCACACTATTACAAAGCCTCTACCAGCTTGAACAGTCCCCTGCTACCTTGAACGGTCCCCTGCTGTCATGCAGCGTCCATGGATTCATGAGGTTGTCTCCATATCCGTACACGTCCATCAGCTCGTCCGACCGGGCAACATGTTTCTAGTCATCAACTGTCCAATGTCGGTGTTGACGGGCCCAGGCGAGGCGTAAAGCTTTGTGTCGTGCAGTCATCAAGGCTACACGATTGGGCCTCCAGCTCCGAAAGCCCATATCGATGATGTTTCGTTGAATGGTTCGCACGCTTACACTTGTTGATGGCCCAGCACTGAAATCTACAGAAATTTGCGGAAGGCTTGCACTTCTGTCACGTTGAACGATTCTCTTCAGTCGTCATTGGTACCGTTCATGCAGGATCTTTTTGCGTCCGGAGCGATGTCGGAGATTTGATGTTTTACCGGATTCCTGATATTCACAGTACACTCGTGAAATGGTCGTATGGGAAAATCCCCACTCGATCGCTACCTCGGAGATGCTGTGTCCCATCGCGCGCGCGCTGACGATAACACCACGTTCAAACTCACTTAAATCTTGATAATCTTCCATTGTAGCAGCAGCAACTGATCTAACAACTACGTCAGGCACTTGTTGGCTTATATAGGTGTTGCCGAACGCAGCGCCGTATTCTGCCTATTTACGTATCTCGGTATTTGAATATGCATGCCTATACCAGTTTCTTTGGCGCATCAGTGTATTAGTTATTGACGGAGTGCATAAAAATACTTAAATATTGACAGTCGAATGAGGAGATATCACGAATAATCCAAACATCGTTCAGCGAGTTTATGAAGAACTCAGTGGACGGGGTTTTCTGCCTAAGGAGAACTGCAGAACACAGACACAGACATTGCTTTGTGCCACGAGTTCGCTTACATTATTCTACAATAAAGCTCACAATTCGTACTATTTGTCACAATACCGTGTCGAATTCTTTTTGGCTTGTGTCTAAACCAAAAGACAGCATCAAAACAAACATCAGCGGTAAGCTTTAAATATCATTCACAGTTGACACAAATTGACATCTGAATCTAATACTGGTTATTACAAGTGTTGTTCCGAAACCTACGAAGAGGTTCACGTCAAAGATAAAGTACTTTATCAGTTCTGAAATCCTGACTTTGAAGGTTTGTTAAATAATAAATAACCGTTTCATTCCAGAACTTTATTCGCATTTATTCTCACTGAATATTAACTGATTACGGTAGAGGTATATACAATAAGAAACTCGTGCGCAACAAGATCTACAGTGACTTATGGAGGCTAAGCACAGCACATTTAAAGACAACTCTTTAACTGTAAAAGACCTGGAGATTTTTCTTTAAATTTGTGCAAAATCAATTGTCACTATAAGCATAAGCAATACAATAGACAGCAATAAAATTATTGGAATATTAGAAAATGTTAAAACCAGCAGTACCTTGCTACAAGACCCAACAAAAAGTCTTAAATTTTGACTAATGATGTCCACTTCGTACACACAATTACAAAAATACGTAATATATATGATTTGCTTCATCTGCAACTGGGGAAGATCTTACTTTTTACCAGCTCTACTCTCCTTTGAAGAGAACGGTAACAGGTCCGTAAAAGGCGTGTTATAGAGGTGAGGCTGTCCCCGATCTGCTATGATATTAGTTTAGAATTAAAAGGAGCAGTTTTAAATCAAAAGTTATATGTAGGAATAACGTAGATACACACTAATATCTTCATGCAAATATAATATTTCTTCCGTCATTGTAATAGTCTACAAAGAAGAAACACGAATTCGAAGTATGGCACTTCAGTTGGAAGAACTGGAGGCAAGATTGGAGAATACAAATAAATTGCTAAAAAAAATTTAAACCATCTTCATATCTACGAAAGCGTATGATCTTAGATTCAAGGGAAGAAGGGAAAAGAGTAAGTCCTAAAAAAATTAGTTTATCGTGAAATAAATACAAGACAGTTACTAAAACAAAGGCAGTCATTTCAAAGGTGCATATTTCCACATCTGTGACATCAAAATCTTCTGCTGGGTATCATTCAGTACCATCCTGCCACACAAGAGCACTGTAACTTGCTTGGATGCTCCCTGGCACCTGTCAACAAGTCGGCCGGGCAGTTGCTCCTCAGGCTCGTCTGACCGTTCAATGGCGACCGTACTGAGTCTGTCCAGCATGTGGGGTTCCTGCGCTGCAAGTTTCAGCTGGTCCAGAACGGGATCGAACGGATTCCTAGCAAATACAGCAAGCAATTCTATTCGGTAGATCCTTGCCTCCTGAAGAAAGGCGCTCACGAATGTTTGCAAGCTGTGCTCGTGCCATATTGTCTTGAAAGATGAACCCGTGTCTGAGATGTGCTTCAAGGCTGGAAAATAAATTAGAGAATCGTGTTCCATTACAGCAAAGCTCTCAAATCAGCAATGAGGCACTGACGGCCGTGCACGGTACTGCCCCAACAAGACTGATCTGTCTCCTTTCTAAATCGGTGGGACCGCATGCTTAAGTCGTGCATTGGTACCTAATGACAAATCCTGCACTCATCAGTGAAGACAACTAAACACCACTGATCCAACTAGCATTTCATCTGTTCTCTTACCCACCTAGTCTGGATCGCTACAACTAGTTGCATTCTTCTGGACAGGTAGCGGTCATCATCTGTTGTTGTTGACTGCATGCAAACACTTCTAGCCAGTGTCTTCAGTGTTTTTTGTTTCACGATAGGAATTGAATCTACATCTACATCCATCTACATCCATACTCCGCAAGCCACCTGACGGTGTGTGCCGGAGGGTACCCTGAGTACCTCTATCGGTTCTCCCTTCTATTCCAGTCTCGTATTGTTCGTGGAAAGAAGGATTGTCGGTATGCTCCTGTGTGGGATCTAATCTCTCTGATTTTATCCTCATGGTCTCTTCGCGAGATATACGTAGGAGGGAGCAATATACTGTTTGATTCTTCGGTGAAGGTATGTTCTCGAAACTTTAACAAAAGCCCGTACCGAGCTACTGAGCGTCTCTCCTGCAGAGTCTTACACTGGAGTTTATCTATCATCTCCATAATGCTTTTGCGATTACTAAATGCTCCTGTAACGAAGCGCGCTGTTCTCCGTTGGATCTTCTCTGTCTCTTCTATCAATCCCATCTGGTACGGATCCCACACTGTTGAGCAGTATTCAAGCAGTGGGCGAACAAGCGTACTGTAACCTACTTGCTTTGTTTTCGGATTGCATTTCCTTAGGATTCTTCCAATGAATCTCAGTCTGGTATCTGCTTTACCGACGATCACCTTTATATGATCATTCCATTTTAAATCACTCCAAATGCGTACTCCCAGATAATTTATGGAATTAACTGCTTCCAGCTGCTGACCTGCTAATTTGTAGTTAAATGATAAGGGAACTATTGTTTGAATGATGTGATTCTTCAGCTTCCTACGGGGTAATTCATAACGAAATAGTTAACGAGTAAATGGCCGGATGTCAGTGTCCATCTGGAGAATAATTCGGCAAGCCATGATGAACTGACTGCATAGGAGCTGGCTCAGGGCTTACATCTCCTCCCTTCTTCCGACCTGATGTCTGTCCGCGGTTCTCCCCTCCCCCCCCCCCCCCCCCCCCAAAGTCGCTCCATACGAGGTTCGTGCGCAGGATCCAGGATCCAGGGACACATGTTGGTGGCGTCTCTACTGTTTCTCTGCCTGCTCCTGAAGACAATTCGTTGTGGGATATCTCCTTCCTCTTCTTAATCAGACTCAGTGCCGGTTCTCAAACCCTAATAAGAATTTAACCCCTACCACGACTGATCAGCCTTTCCCTTTCTCGAATCTTGATGGATTTTTTTAACGACGCAGAAGTTAGACGTCTGTGTAAGAACCTTAGTACCGTTGTAGTCTATTGTCTATTCCGCGTAATTCCAATAAGCAATGTTCCGCCACTGCCTACTTGTTAGGCTGCTGCAGTCTGGTGTGCCATTGGTGTTCTCGGCGTCGATCTTTGACAGCACGCACCGTCTAACCTATGCAAGTTGTGCCACATAGGCAGGTGATGTGATCCACCCCGGATTTCCGCAGCCCGGGGACCCCCTTGACACTATCAATCAGAGCTTGAGTTTTAGCTCGCAGTCAGAAAACAGTCCTTACTTGATGTTTGCAAAGAATGCATGCTAACTTTCCGCACAATGCGCCACAAAATGGAATAAATTCAAAGGCTGCGTCCTCCTGAGATTCCCCTTCTGATTCCCCCGGTTGTACAGTCGATGTAGAACGTAGAGCTCTCCGAATTTACCATTCTTTACAGCCTCTTTATCCAGAAAATCGTCCTCAGAAGTTACTGGTTGAGGCGCTCATTGTGAGAGAGCGTGTGAGCCCCTGTGCCAATGTTTTGAGCATGCCGTTCATCTCCGCCAGGTGGTGGCAGCTGTCCATATGTAAGTATAGGTCGGTGTGTATCTTCTCACGGTACGCACTGTGCCCCAACGTGGCGTCCGCTCTTCTTTTTACCAGGACATACAGAAACGGGAGCACTCCGTCCACTTGGACTCCCATGGTAAAACTGATGTTCTGGTGTATGGAACTGAAAAGTGTGAGGAGCTTTCTCTTTCTCAGGGCCATATAACGAAGGTGTCGCCTGCATACCGGAAGAAACCGGTATGTTCCCATTGGGCTCACTGCAGGGCTTTCTCCTCGAACTGTTCCACACACATGTTGGCGATAACTGGTGAAAGTGGAGTCCGTGTCGCTACTTCTTCCGTCTGTGTTGTCAGTCGTTACTGTTGTGTGTGTCTGAGCTGTACCAGCAATTCCCCGTTGACGCCGTCGGCCCGTCGACCAGTGCGCTCCTGTTTCGCTCGATTCCGGGTACTAGTATTTGCGATTGGGTAAAAGGTCAACAGTTCGTTATGGACGCAAAACTTGTACAGCTCGTGGAACAGCAACAACATCAGCTGCCCCTGCAGCAGCAATTGCAACAGCAGTTCCAGCAGCAAACACCTTTTGCGTCAGGTAATCCAGCTTCTGTCAGAACTATTACACGTACAAGGTCTACACCCCGTCCCACTGCGGTCGCCTCCCAGACAGAGTCCCACCCATCCGCATTTCCGCCGTTTAACGGTACCATGGAGGAGGGAACGCATATTTGCAACGGCTGAAACATCACTTCGCTACTTTTCGAGTTTCTAATGACACTCTCCAACGGTCGTTCTTCCTTTCTTGGGCTTCCCTGCAGATACCTTTCTTACTTAAGAAGTTGGCTCCCTCTCAAACCAGGTTGCACTCACTTTCAAGGAAATGTGTTCGTTGTTGTCGAGCTATTATTCACAACGGTTCAACGTGATCGCATAGCGTCTCGAGTTCCATCAGTACCACAAGCGACGGTACCAGTCCTACCGCTCGTGGGTGACGGATTTGCAAGGTCTGAGTCGTCGTTGCGATTTCACCTGTGCCAATCCTTCTTGCAAAACCTCATATGCGAATTCCCCGATTCATGACGTAGTGGTCCAATTGGATCCCAGTCCAGAGGTTAGCACTGCGGCCCTCAAACTAGACAATCATTTCTTGGACGACACACTGAAAATCGTGCACTCTTTCGAGGTCACGACGACAGCAAATGAACGTCTTACGGCCCGCCCCTAAATTGCAACGGTTCAACCACCGCCACGGGGACAGAATTGTCCCATGCCTTCTTCCCAACAATGGCGTCGTGATTCATCACTTCCGGACGTGTCAGTGACCTCTGAGCAGCCAGTCAAACCTTGTCGGTGCATACAGCGGGGTCTGCCTTCTTGTCCTGACAGTTTTGTGTTGGACAAACATGCAGACTGCCCTGATCGCTGGGCGCACTGCACTCGTTGTGGAAAGGATGGACATCTCTGAACTGTCTACCATCAGGCATCTGGTCAGACCAACCCCACTCCTAAGTTCCCCACAAGTTGTTTATTGATCTCACGATTGCTCGTCATGGCGGCTGTTTCCCAGTCGACATGGGAGCGACGGTTTCCCTGGTCAATATCCTGACATGGACAGCGTTGGCCCCGCCCTATCGCAAGTTCGTTGCATATGGTGGCAGCTCTATTCCTCTCAGAGATCAATTCATCTCTAGAGAAACTTACAAGAAGGTTACCCAGCACTAATGCTGTATGTTGCCAACAGTCATTCAGCTGGCAACATTTCTAGATTGAATGCTTTCTCGCTGCTTGGGTTCTCCATCACTGACGAAGTTCAGGTCGTCTAGAACACCGTCCCATATCAGGAACATGATGACCTTTGTGCCTCTTTCGTGTCTCCCTTTGAGCCTGGCCTGGGGTGCACCACCAATTTTGAGGCACGATTTCTTTACGGCCATTTGCGGTACCCTGTTTCTGTTGAGGACGTCCTCTTCCAGTCTCCTTACGGACAGTCGTTAAGCTCGAACTCGATCGCCTTCACGACGATGGGGTCATAGAACCGGTGAAACTAGTGCTTGGGACACACCCCTGGTCGTGGTCTACATTTACGTCTACATGGATACTCTGCATATTACATTTAAGTGCCTGGCAGAGGGCTCATCGAAACACATTTACAATTCTGTATTATTCCAATATCGTATAACGCGCGGAAAGAACGATGATCTATATCTTTCCATAATAACTCTGATTTCCCTCATTTTATCACGGTGGTCGTTTTTCCTATGTAGGTCGGTGTCGACTTCGGTGGAGAAAGTTGGTGATTGGATTTTCTTGAGAAGATTCAGTCGCAACGAAAAACGCCTTTCCTTTAATGATGTCCTCCCCAAATCCTGTATCATTTCAGTGACACTCTCTCCCCTATTTCGCGATAATACAAAACGTGCTACCCTTCTTTGAGCTTTTTTATGTACTCCGTCAATCCTATCTGGTAAGGACTCCACACCAAGCACAGTATTCTAAAAAGAGGACAATCATAGTGTACACAGTCTCCTTAGTAAATCTCTTACATTTTCTAAGTGTGCTACCAATAAAACGAAGTCTTTGGTTAGCCTTCCCCACAAAATTTTGTATGTGTTACTTCCAATTTAAGTTATTCGTAACTGTAATTCCTAGGTATTTAGTTGAATTTGCGGTCTTTAAGTTTGACTGATTTTTCGTGTAACCTAAGTTTAACGGATTCCTTTTAGCACTCATGTGGATGACCTCACACTTTTCTTTATTTAGGGTCAACTGCCAATTTTCGCACAATTGAGATATCTTTTCTAAATCGTTTTGCAATTTTTTTTTATCTTCTGATGACTTTATTAGTCGATAAACGACAGCGTCATCTCCAAACAACCTAAGAAGGCTGCTCAGATTGTCTCCCAAATCGTTTATAAAGATAAGGAATAGCAAAGAGCTTATAACACTACCTTGGGGAACGCCAGAAATCACTTTTGTTTTACTAAATGACTTTACGTCAGTTACTACAAACTGTGACCTCTCTGACAGGAAATCACGAATCCAGTCACATAACTGAGACGATATTCCATATGAACGCAATTTCACTACAAGCCGCTTGTGTGGTACAGTGACCTGAAGCCAAATGACTCCCTCCGGCTTTCTGGAGATTTTAAGTCAAACTCTGGTGGAAACCAACCTCATTCCATTGCATGAGGTCATCTTCTCAAAGCTTGTTAGAGGTGAATGTTTTTCGAGAATAGACCCTGCTGGTGCTTATTTACGGATACCACTAGATGAGAAATTTCAATGTATTGTTGTCGTCCATCCTCCTTATCACCTTTTGGCTTATACAAACACAAGCGTTTGTCTTTTTGGAACTCTTCTGCTCCAGCGATCTTCCAGAAATACCTGGAACAGTTAACTACGCCCATCCCAGTTTGCACCAATTACCTTGCTGACTTAATTGTTACGGATAATACGCACCAAGACCACCTGCGTAACCCCTACGTACATTCTTTACTATGCTGCGTGACGTGGGGCTCAAGTGCCGCCTGCACAAATGATAGTTTTTTCAGTATCAAGTGGACTACTTTGGCCACTTGCACACCAAAGATGGGATTCAGTCCACTGACTGTAATGTTTCCGCTATTGACTCTCTACCGTGTCTCCAAAACCTCCTAGAGTTGCAGGATTTTTTGGTAAAAGAGAATTATTATCTAAGTTCCTTCCACAGCCAGCACACATTATGCATCTCCTCAACCAGTTGAAGCGCATATTACATATTGCACCCTAACTTGTCCCCTTTCCCCCATCACACCCCTTTATTTTGGCTGTGGAAACTTCTTCCTGTGGCATTGGTGCAGTGTTGGCACACCGTAATGATGATGGTAAGGAGCAACCGACGGCCTAAGCATCCAAAACACTGACGCCTGCCCAACGCAATTACTCCCAGATCGAGAAAGGCGTTGGCGATCATCTTTGCAATGAATAAATTCAGTGTGTACCTATTTGGGACCTCGTTTACCCTCGTTAGACCATAAACCGTTAGTAGCACTCTTTGGGCCATACTCTCAGTTCCAGAGCGCATGGCTCAAAGGCTAGAGCGTTGGACTCTGTTTCCTTAACTCCTACAATTATACCATCAAGTACAAGCCTATTGCACAGCATGCAAACGTGGATTCCCTCTGGCGTTTACCATTAGGTCCAAAACCAGCATTTGACCGACTGGAGATCTGCTGTTTTCACATCGATGTGGAATGACAATACACCTTGAAACACCTTGGATGGGTTTCCAGTTACCGCTACTCGCGTTGTGGCGGACACGCGCTGCGACCTTATCTTCCAGCGTGTCATACACAATGTACTCCATGGGTGACCCACTTATTTTTTTAAGTCAGCTGATCCTGAGCTCCAGGCCTGAGCTTGTCTCTCACATCGTTTGTCCGTCATCTACAATGTGCTGCTGTTGGTTGCGGAGGCAGATACCGACCGTGTTGTTTTCCTGACTACTTTACACACTCAGTCTTGGAACACCTCCATAATGGGCATTGGGATGTGTCACGGATGAAACCGCTTGCCAAGCGACTTGTCTACTGACCAGGACTGAACAAGGACGTGGGGGCTATGGTGCGCTGCTGTTATGCATGTGCTCACCATTAAGCTGCTCCAGCTCAGTCTTTCGCCCCATGGCCTACTCCCTGTCGCCCTTGGGATCGCATTCATCTCGACTTTGCTGGGCCCTTCCTCGCCTCTATGCGGCTCATTGTCATGGACACTTATTCAAACTTCCACATGTGGTCAGCATGACGTCCATCATCACAGTTGCCACACTCAGTGCCCTTGCAAGGATTCTTGCCACTGAGGGCTTCCCCCATATCTTAACTGACAATGGGCCCCATTTCACAGCTACAGCCTTTTAATAGTTCTGCACTGCCAAAGGCATCAACTACCTGTGTAGCCCTCAGTTTCGCCCCTCGTCCAGTGGCAAAGCAGAGTGGATGGTGCGCCCATTTAAGCAACAAATGTTGAAGGTCATGGGTGCATCTATCATGACAGTGGCACTGAAAATGTTCCTGAGCACCTACAGGACCACCCCTGTCTGTGACCATAGCCCAGCAGAACTCCTTCATGGCCGACAGCCACATACCCGCCTCCATCTCCTGACACCCAACCGAAGTACCCCAGAACCGACATTCTGGACGATACCTTCCGAGTTTTGCTGTTTGGGCGAGTTCCTACGAGGCAAAACCCTAATGGATGCCGGCTATAGTAGTGGCCACTCATGGGCAGCGCGTTACGACAGTTGATACCCCAAGAGATTTGAAGCATTGGCCATTAAGTAACTTCAGCCTACACCTTCAGCGGTGGATCGCTCTGTGTTGGAATCCCAACCCTCACACATCCCTCTGCCTCGCGCTCCGAAACACCATCAGCAGCTCCTGGAGCACGGGTGTGGAGTTCGAGACATCAGTACAGCCTCCGTCTGCTGCGCGGTCATCTCCCACTCTGCAGTTCCCCAGCACAGTGCCAGAAGTCCCGTGTTCCTTCTACCAGATAATTTTGACAACCCGCCAGAAGGCATGCACGTAGACGACAGCCGCTGGGCAGCGCACCTATAATCTGCGAACGCTGCTGTCGCCGCCATAGCTGTATGCTCGGGCCACGCCCATCGCCCCGACTTATCGGCGCTCACGGTGTTCCTATAAAGCCGGCAGCGAGGGGGTTCAGACTGCAGTTGTGTTCCGACAGCGCTCGAAATCGTTTAGCTATTCCTCGTTGCTCTGGTCACTGATAGTTGCTACGTCCTGGTACCTCATTTGGTTTAGCTCTCTGACCTTGGTATTTCTCCTTGTGGTCTGTGTTGTCAGTCGTCTCTGTTGTGTGTGTCTGCGTTGTACCAGCGATTCCCATTGACGCCGTCGGCCCATCGGCCAGTGCGCTCCGGTCTCGCTCGATTCCGGTTACAAGAGATTTCATAGGTTTCGTTCACGTGAGAGCACTACAGGTTTCACGACGTATCTCTTTAGCTGTTTAAGATGGATGTCGTGCATCTGCCTGTTCCATTGTATTGAAGATGTTCATGATAGGTGCGTCTTTAAGAGTCGGTGCCAACTTGAGTGTTGCCTTAAGAATTGAAAACGTGTCCTCATCCAGTTGCTTTGCCGTGAGATTGGTGACAGTCTTACAGGAAGCATCAGAATATATTCTCTCTGATATAAACTCAATATTTGACGTCTGGTGGCCTTCCTAGGTGAGGTACTGCCGTGGCCCAGGTGACACCACAATCCATTCCCACGTCCACGAAGTTAAATGGTTGGCCAGCTGTAGATGTAATTTGAATTTTCTTTGTTAGTCGAGTCCAAGCACCAACGAGTAAAGCATACCCTATCCACGTTTCTTGGTTCTTCTGGCTGCCGCCAAATCGACGTGGTGAGTTATCTTGGCACGTTTCGGCACGACACACGTTTTTTACAGCACCTCGTAAGGAATGCAAAGACACTCAGGAAAAGGCTCGTCCAATTGTGAAGTCTTTCCATGCTGTAGTACATCTTCTCCCAGTCCAGGTAAGCGATGAGATCATTCAGCTTCTCCCAGCATAGTTCACGAATGAATGGCTATATGTCAGTGGCCAACGGGTACAATATTTCGGCAAGCAGCCACATTGCCACAGTCAGGTTTGCTGACGAACTGATTGCCTGGGAGCAGGAGACAGGACCTGTAAACTGAAGGAACCACAGGTTGCTGAGAGTTTCAAAGGGACCGTTAGGCAACGTTAAGCCGAAAGAGGGGAAAACGAATACAATAGAAGATGAATGGGTAGCTTTGAGAGATGAAGTAGTCAAAGCAGTAGTGGATCATGTAGGTACATACAGAAAGCCTAGTATAAATCATTTGATACCGTATGATATATGAAATACAAATGATGGAGTAAGAAATATTAAAAAATCAGTAAATGGAACAGTTATAATGTAATATCGACGTCGAAAAAACGAGGTTGACAGGAAGTGCAACGAGTGAAAGCAGGTGTAGCTGGACTATAAATGCAAGGCTGTAGAAGCATCCATACCTTTGGGAAAGATAGTTTCCACCTATATGCTTACAGGAAAATTAAAGAATCCTTTGGTGAAAAGAGAAACAGCTCTATGAATATTAAAAGCTCCGATGGAAAGCTCGTACTAAGCAAAGAAGGGAAAGTTGAAAGGTGCAAGGAGTAGATAGATATTTCTTAAAAAGGAAACAAAAATGAAGACGGTATTATATGGTATGAAAGATATATGAGAGGCGAAATACCCTCTGATTTGAGGAAGAATGTAATACTCCCAGTTCCAAAAAGGCAGATGCTGATTGATGTGAGTACTACCGAAACATCAGTTTAATGAGCCATAGTTGCACATTACTGGCACGAATTATATACAGAAGAGTGGAAAAACTGGCGGAAGTCGTTCTCGGTGAAGATTAGTTCGTGTTCCGGAGAAATGTAGGAACACTTGACTCAACGCTGACTTTACGTCTTTTCTTAGAAGATGCGTTATGATAAAGCAAACCTACGTTTATAGCGTTTGTGGATTTAGAGAAACCTTCTGAAAATGCTAACTGGACGACACTGTTTAAACTTTTGAAGGTGGCAGGAATTAATACTGGAAGCGAAAGGTTATTTATAACTTATACAGAAAGCAGAGTGCAGTTGTATGAGGCGACGGGCATTAAAAGGGAAGCAGTGGTAGAGAAGGGAGTGAGTAGGGGTTGTAGACGATCCCTAAAATTACTCAGTTTGCGCATTCACCAAACTCTGAAAGAAATCAAAAAGAAATGTGGAAGAAGAATTTAAGTTTAGGGAGGATAAATAAAAATTTTGAGGTTTACCGATGACATTGTAATTCTGCCAGAGACGGCAAAGAACCTGGAGAAGCAGTTGAATGGAATGGATAGTGTCTTGAAAAGAGAGTATAAGATGAACATCAACAAAAGTAAAACGAGGGTTACAGAATGCAGTCGAATTAAATTAGATGATACTGAGTGAATTAGATTAGGAAATAGGACACTATAATAGTAGACGAGTTTTGTTATTTGGACAGCAAAGTCCAAAGCAAAGCAAATGGCCGAAGTATGAAGGATCTAAAATGCAGACTGGAAATGGTGAGGAAAACGATTATGCAAAAGAGAAATTTGTTAACAAAGAATATTAATTTAATTGCCAGGAATTCTTTTCTGAAAGTATTTATGTGGTGTGCACCGTTGTATGTAGGTGAAACGTGACAATAAAAACTTCGGATAAGAAATGAATTACGAGGTACTGAATCGATTTGGGGGAAAAAGGCATTTTTGGCAGGACCTGACTGAGAAAATAGATCGGTTGGTGGGGTAAATCCTGAGGAACCAAGAAATAGTCATTTTGTTAATGGAGTGTGCGGTAGGGAGAGGGTGAGGGGGTGAAAACTGTAGCGAGAGAATACAGTAAGCAGGTTCAAACAGATGTAGACTCCAGTAGTTATTCGGAGATGAAGAGGCTTGCTCAGGCTAGAGTACTGAGGAGAGCTGCACCAATCCAGTATTCGACTGGACACTTAGGGAAGCAGCCTACTCACGCCGTATAAAATTCACATCAGTCTTTCCATTGTGTGCCAGCCAGTCCGCTGTAACTAGCTCTGACGTCATAAATGTTGCACAATACTTTAAAAATCAAGTAAATAACCTGAAACGTTTCTAGTATGTCAGGAGTAATACTAAATCAATATGTGTTGAATATCAGTTCAATAACTATAACCATTTACGAAATTTTGACGTTTTTCTGTAAAAATCATTGGCACAACAGAAAAGAGCTAGAAACTTAAAAATTTATATTTAGATTCCTTTTGCATAATAATTTAGTAGAAACAGTATTCTGGATCTCACAAATTAAAATTTTAATTGAAATTCATGATTTTCTGGTTTTTGTCTTAAAAATTAAGGAAGCAAGATAGATTAAGTAGGCGAATAAGTAAAGCTAGTATGTTTAAATTTAAGTAGAAGGGAGATCCGCTATAATCATAAAGATGTGAGAAGTTTCAACTGAATAACTATATAAATATAGCGATATCGTATCTCCAAAGGGCAAGTTCAGAGCTCGTCTACTGCGTATAGTGTAATTAAATTAATTCTCTCGCCCAAAATATTTGACTTAGCCACGTCAAACTTTTATTATGATTACTTACCTGTGTGCTGATTGCACATTTAAATTGAGAGCTTCATCGGCCATCAGCAAAGGAAGCAATGGTTTATTCAATAACTTAAAGTGGGGCATTACTAGCCCAGTGGCTAGTCGGGAGAGCGGATTTGATCGGGCGTTCCCTTAGCTGTCCGCACCGCGGCTTTATATATAAGAACGGGGCCTGAGAGAAAGGCCCCAGTTCTCTCCAGACGCTGATTAGCGCACCACCTGTGCCGGGAGTCGCGTCGCATCGGTATCATTGCTATAAACAGCCTTGGATGCCGTAATAAGTTACTCGGGACATGCGTAACCATGAAATCGTTTTCGAATGAAGTGTTAATTCTGGGATGACTTTAATGATCTAGCTTCAGTTTGCGTATGTCGTATTTTCACCTGCCGCCACGGGACAGACATTCTACCATTATTTAGCATGGCGTTTGATGAACATTACCATCAAATTATGGCGAGCATTCACTTACACATTTAATTTGAACATTTATAGTTGCATCAGCACATTAGACTCTGAACTGCTCTGGTAGTTGGATTGTGTGGATTCTTTTTTGGTCTGTGACTTTCAGAATATAGTGATCATTTTAGAGAGAATGGTTTTTGTTTATGAATCCCAGACAATCTCCTAAATCCTCAGAGCTATAAGCTGTAGCTATAAATGTATTTCTCAGATGAAGTGGGCACGAGGAATTCTAATTACAGGCTTCACGTTTTGCTAATCACTTTCTGGTTGCCAATAGAGTAGTTAGAGAGCCATTGTTGAGGGCAGCAAACAACAGCATTAAATAAATAATACAAAACATATATATATTCAAAATTTCCACCCGCCACCCCACATACGGTGAATCGGCCGGAAAAACAAAACATCTTTATAACAAAATTAATTCCACCCGCCGCCCCACATATGTTGCTAATCGGCCGGGAAATACATCTTTTCTACATTAAATTCTACATCTATTCACAATAAATCCACCTGCCGGCCCACATGTGGTGCATCGGGTGGGAAAAAACTGAGTAAAAGTGAAAGTGATTTTTAAATATTCAGATTCAGGAGTGAAATGCGGTACGCAACTGAGTAATAGAACAGTGATAGTGTTACGTGTGTATGTGGACGACACAACTGGATTAACAACGCATCTGGATTGACTGAATCTAGCATTGCGAGAAGCCAGTTTCGCCTCACCGCAATTGTCCGCCGGAGCAACAGGAGCCGCGCCTGCAGTTGTGGGCCATGCAAACACACAGCAGCCGTCTAAGTGCCGTCTGCAGTTCAACGCGCCACGTAGCATCAGTAATCCTGGTACGCCGTGCTGGCAACGCCATACGTCGTGCAGAAGGAACTAAGTTAAGTGAAAAGCTGTTAAAATTTTTACTAACCTGCACTAAAAGAATGTCAGAGATGGAACCGCCAGAAGAAACTGAGGTTAAACTTAAATCAGAACCTATGTCTGTTGAGGGAACTGTAAATCCAGACAACGGTTCAAGTGTAAATATGCATGAAAATAGTAATGTTAAAGTGAAATATGAAGTATTGTCTCCTGACAGTAGTGTGAAAGGGGGCAATGATTCAATAATAGAGATCCCTGTAGTAAAGCAGAAATCAGAAATTGTTAATTTATTGGATGATAATTTATCTGATGATTTAAAAACGAAACAGTCATCAGAGGTGGTAGAGTTTAAAAAGGATAAGTTAGATATGACTGATCAATCAGATGTTTCATTTCGTTTTGATGATTCTGGTGTTGGAGCTAGTTTTTCGTCACCTGAGTGTGATAAAAAACCAGCTAGTGAGCAACCCAAAGATACTGGGGCTATGGATTTAAATGTAATATTACAAGCAATAGCTGCCAGTAATGCTAGAATGTCAGCTGAATTGAAGTCTGAAATAAGTGAACAGGTCAAAAGCAGTAATGCTGAATTAAAGTATGAGATTGTGGCCAGCCAAACTAATTTTAATAAACGATTGGAAGTAATGGACAATACCTTCAAGGCTGGTTGCAATAAGTTGAAAGAGGATCTGGACAGTTTGAATGATAAAATTGATTACAATCATGAGGATATTAAGAAAAAGGTTGCTCAACAATTTTCTTAAATGCATAAAACAGTATAATCCGAAGTTGCTGAGGTTCGCAGAGACTTCCAAATGGAAGATGCGAACCTGGAGCACAAGTTAACAGAAAAGATCGAGGCGGAATCTGAACCGTGCTCAGACAGGTTTAAAGATGTTGATATAAAAGTAAACATATGTCAAGCAGAAGTAGACGCAATCAAAACTGATACTACTCATATTGTGCAAAGAGTAGATAATGTTGAAATGAGAGTAGAAAATATTGGTACTAACATTGCTAACATTGAGAGTAAAGTAGCTTCAGTAATTTCTGGTAATGGTAGTATGCAACAAGATGTAGCTGCAAACGCCGCTTTTATCGAGTGTCGGCAGTTCTTGCGATTCGATCCAGATAAAAATATCCACCCGCTAGGTTTCTGGAACGATTTTGAAAATGTGATTCCACCAAATTGGTCTGAACGAGAGAAAATCTCATTTATTCGAAGCCATTTAGCAGATGACGCCATGCGTTGGTCTGCTGATGTTATGTTGAAATGTAAAACATTAGCGGAACTTAAAACAGCTTTCATTAATGAGTATTGGTCTAGCAATAAGCAAAATGAAGTGTTGAGAGAATTTTGGAGTGGAAAACGCTTCAATGTAGACAAGGAATCTATTAAAGAGTTTCCCAGGTCATGGATCTCATGTTTGTCACATTTAGCCGAAAAGCTAAAACCTGAAATGATAATACTAGGTCTTGAAACCAAACTGCCATGGTATTGGCAAACTAGAATTATATCTGCCCCTAGAGACAATCTGGATCGTTTCATTGAATATTTGTAACGTGTAGAGCGTGTGGCTGCCAATGTGGAGCAAGGACGTAATAACAGAAATGCTAATAACACTAGTAGTAATTTTAAGAACGAGCAGAATGGCGATGTAAACATCAGAACAGTAGGTGTTCGCCATCCTAAGAGAGGTAGGAATTGGAGAAATAATTATCAGAACCAACAATGGCATCCAAATGATAGTAATTTTGTTCCGAACAAAATTATGCAGGTAAACAACAGTGCGGAAAGCAATGCTGTGCCAGTTAACTATAATGGAAATGAAGGAAACAGTAGTAGGCCGAGGCAGGAAAACTAGTTCCCGTCTATGAGGATACTGGCGTTCACCAGGCGGCTACTTTTCCTAAGCCAGTAATTACAGTAAATGGTAAGACAGATCAGAATACTCAGACTGAACATATGGATGAGGGGTCGGTAGCATCTAAGGATACAGCAGAAATAGATCACTCACAGTATTTGATAGATACCGTGTTAGAGACGCTTTCTAAGTGGGAAGAGAAAGAGAAGGCGCAGCAGTGTAACAGTAGGGAAGAGCTACAAAATACTGAATTGTCAGGTGAAGAAGCAGAAGAAAATCATGCTTATATTTACGATGAGGATGATGTGCTCTTATCTAAAGTGTCTGTGCAGGATGCTGATACTGTACTAATAGATTTAGGACAGGAGGTAAGTGAGAATGTAGAGGATAGCCTGTTGGGGGTCGATGAACCCGGTAGCTGTGACCAGTTGTCACTTGAGAAGGAACCCGACGATAATAATGAAAGTGGTTTAGCTGTAACTAGTGTTATGCCCAGTCTGGAGGCGCAGAATCGCTCAGACTACAGTAATTTGGGTCATGTTCAGCAAACTAAATGTAATGAAGTCGTGCGGTGTTTCGATTTGAAATTAATAGACCGACTGGAAAAGGCAGCTGAAAATGTAATTCAGGAAACCCCTACACACTTTGACCTAAATGTAATGAAGACAGATGTCGATCACTTTAGTTGGAGACAAATCCAAAAGGAACTATTGGATGAGTTTGAGGAACCACCTGTACAAACTAGAATAAGCCACCCTATAATAATAGTGAATATGTTGGGTATCAATGTACGTTGTCTCTTAGACAGTGGAAGTGAGGTGAGTGCGATATCTCTGTCCTTCTTTGATGCATTACCTGGTACAGACAAGCTAACATTAATGAGGGTATCAGGACTAAGAATAATTGGTGCTATTGGCAAGGTGTCAAAAACGGTAAAGCAAGAAGCTTTGCTGCCCTTTGATATTAAAGGTAATTTAATTGATCATCCATGCTTAATTGTAAACAATCTCAGTATTGAGGTTTTAATTGGCATAGATTTCTTGTCGAAATATCAGGGTGTTGTTGACTTTAAAAGAAGCCAGTTAAAATTGGTCTTGCCGATAACCGGAGTAATTACGGTACCTTTTATTGATAAACATGTAGTAACTAATGATGAAACTTGGGAGCTGCCTATACGAGTTCTGAAAAAAAGGAGATATTGGGACGAAGGTGTTAATCTTAGTAAAAGTAAACTAAACACAGAAGAAAAAGAAGAAACAAAGAAAATCATGTTCGTATACCAAGGACCTTTCAGGATCATAGGAAAACCACATGCCAATGCATATAGACTAGAGTACCCTAAGAGTAAAAAGCTATTAGATCTCAGGAACGTGATCGACCTAAAGAAATTCATAGGTAGTGAATGAATTCTGTAGGGAGGAGGTTGTTCTGTAACCTCTACACAGTGTGGCAGCTGTGCAGTCCCAGCTGTGTGAGATCTTCTTTCCCATTTCAGATTTCACTCTCTCTTCATCTTTTCTATTCACCTAAAATTTCGACCTCTTCTTTCCAACACATTAAATTTTCCGTTGTGGTTATCAAGCCAATAATAAACTAAGGAATTCTGTAGGGAGGAGGTTGTCCTGTAAACTCTACACAGTGTGGCAGCTTTGCAGTCCCAGCTGTGTGAGATCTTCTTTCCTTTTCAGGTCTCACTCATTCTTCATCTTTCCTATCTACCGAAGTTTCGACTCCTTCTTTGCAATACAAAAATTTTCCGTCATGTCTATCAAGCCATGAGTTCTGTAACCATCCTATCCACCGATTAGTGAAAAAAATACCTAATGTGACAAACCTAACAGTGACATAAACAACAGAGAAGTATGATGTAATTAAGATACAAAGGTACTTGAGTAACAAGTATGTATAGAACCCTGGTAATATTATAAGTACAAAGTTGTTGTTTTATTGGAAATGGTCCACCAACAGTAATATAAAAGGATATACAAATTCGTGTATAAGCAGGAACAGAAGTGGCAGTGAAACCCATTGTATGCTGTAGAGCTAACTAATTAATAGTAAAATAGATTGCTTAGTGTTATTAAAAATAGGCAGATAAGTTGTAAAAATGAACTCACCTTGTGTAGCATGGAATCACAGTGTAATAGAATTGAACAGTGTTTGTGGTTGAGACGTGAATGACACGTCCTTGAAATATTTATAAGGTTGGAGCTGGCCGTTATTTGGTGTAGTGTGTGACAGGACACACCTACACGTATTGAGGTTATGAGTTGGAGGCGTGAATGCGACCATAGGTACCCTTATGTTAGATGAGACAGAGCAGCTCATGGTGTCCTATAGGTTTAAGGAATTTAGCATTACGCTCGTCCATAATTACTTAATGCACTTTAGTGGTAGGTCGAGAGAGACTACCTGTGGTTTCAGCGTCCGATCGAGTGGAAATGGATTGCCACGTGAGCAAACTGATCAGCTGCAATACACTACAGATATGAAATAAATGTGCTATCCTATGCGTTAAATGTTAATAGAGAGAGTGTTAAATAAGTACATACACTAGCAACATAATTGAGTAACATAATGGCAGACGTGAAACATTATTTATAGTTCAGCATAAATATACTTCGGTGAAGTAAGTACATAATTGCAGATGTGGAACTGACACAGCAGCAGAGGACCAATAAGTAGATTTAGTAGTCAACTAAACGTAGTGTGTTTTGAACACTCAGAACTGTACTATTACCACAAGTTACTCACATGTACAAAGAAGCTGAGAAGACAACTACTACTCAAATATACTCATACTATCTCTAAGAATAAGGTAATCGAAGCTGAGTCAGCTAAGTAAATAAAATACAGATTAGTGATGAATGTACCGGCCCAGAAATAATAAATTGAGATTAAATAGGATTTATGATTGTATGCCTTGAGCATAAAGTTTCTCTAGTGCGTGACTAACGGCGTTTTGAGCCATTTGTTTACCAATTTTATGGCAGTTAAGTAACCGCGAGAGTAAAATTGAAAAAGTTCTGTTAACTTTGTTCTAGTAACATATTGAAAGATAAAATGTATATATCCCCATTTCATTGTGACCCACCCTTAGATATTAAGTGAACAGAGTCTGAGGCACTCTTTTTGTTTGTTCTACAGGACAAACCAGATAATGGCAGCCTGGTAGCTGCGTGAAAGCGTGGAGTGACTTGGACACAACTCACAGTGACCCCTCCCCTTTCCCCATGTCATTTAGAGTGAACGTGAAGGACGCACACCATAGCAACTTCCCCTCCTCTACCATTGTGAATGGAAGTGTAGAACACCAGCCAAAGCGGATACAACCATGTGTGTAAAAATGAAATTGTTATGATTTGTGAAATTCTCTTTCAGGTTTAGAAAAGACTGCTAAGATACAATTATCTGTTTATGTATCATGAATAACTGTGTTATTTTCTTTGAATTTGTGTATATAAAAATGTATTGAAATGGATTTCAGATTTTCGTAATTATACATATTTTTATGTGGTTGTCTGTCTAAGGCAATATGTATTCCAAAGTGTTTCATTGATTTTGCTTAAAATTTTGAGTGATAATGTTGCTTATTAAGCAATGAACATCCCAGTAATTTAAATAATTGAAGTAGGTAATAAGTTTTCTTTTAGGATTTCTATATTTCTACATTTAAATTTTAATTTTTCATATAGAGTTAAGCTGTACTCTTGCTTCCCTTTTTGTGATTAATTTTTTTTCATTTACATTCAAAAACAAAAAATTAAGTAGAGGGTGATGTACGGAAACAGCCTACTCACGCCGTATAAAATTCACATCAGTCTTTCCATTGTGTGCCAGCCAGTCCACTGTAACTAGCTCTGACATCATAAATGTTGCACAATACTTTAAAAATCAAGTAAATAACCTGAAACGTTTCTAGTATGTCAGGAGTAATACTAAATCAATATGTGTTGAATATCAGTTCAATAACTTTAACCATTTTCGAAATTTTGACGGTTTTCTGTAAAAATCATTGGCGCAACAGAAAAGAGCTAGAAACTTAAAAATTTATATTTAGATTCCTTTTGCATAATAATTTAGTAGAAACAGTATTCTGGATCTCAAAAATTAAAATTTTAGTTGAAATTCATGATTTTCTGGTTTTTGTCTTAAAAATTAAGGAAGCAAGATAGATTAAGTAGGCGAATAAGTAAAGCTAGTATGTTTAAATTTAAGTAGAAGGGAGATCCGCTATAATCATAAAGATGTGAGAAGTTTCAACTGAATAACTATATAAATATAGCGATATCGTATCTCCAAAGGGCAAGTTCAGAGCTCGTCTACTGCGTATAGTGTAATTAAATTAATTCTCTCGCCCAAAATATTTGACTTAGCCACGTCAAACTTTTATTATGGTTACTTACCTGTGTGCTTATTGCACATTTAAATTGAGAGCTTCATCGGCCATCAGCAAAGGAAGCAATGGTTTATTCAATAACTTAAAGTGGTGCATTACTAGCCCAGTGGCTAGTCGGGAGAGCGGATTTGATCAGACGTTCCCTTAGCTTTATATATAAGAATGGGGTCTGAGAGAAAGGCCCCAGTTCTCTCCAGACGCTGATTAGCGCACCACCTGTGCCGGGAGTCGCGTCGCGTCGGTGTCATTGCTATAAACAGCCTCAGATGCCGTAATAAGTTACTCGGAACATGCGTAGCCATGAAATCGTTTTCGAGTGAAGTGTTAATCCTGGGATGACTTTAATGATCTAGCTTCAGTTTTCGTATGTCGTATTTTCACGTGCCGCCACGGGACAGACATTCTACCATTATTTAGCGTGGCGTTTGATGAACATTACCATCAAATTATGGCGAGCATTCACTTAAACATTTAATTTGAACAGTTATAGTTGCACCAGCGCATTAGACTCTGAACTGCTCTGGTAGTGTTGGATCATGTGGATCCTTTTTTGGTCTGTGACATTCCTCAGTGCTATAAGCTGTAGCTATAAATGTATATCTTAGATGAAGTGGGCACTAGGAATTCTAATTACAGGCTTCACGTTTTGCTAATCACTTTCTGGTTGCCAATATAGTAGTTAGAGAGCCAGTGTTGAGAACGGCAAACAGCAGCATTAAATAAATAATACAAAACATATATATATTCAAAATTTCCACCCACCGCCCCACATATGGTGAATCGGCCGGAAAAACAAAACATCTTTATAACAAAATTAATTCCACCCGCCGCCCCACATATGTTGTTAATCGGCTGGGAAATGCGTCTTTTCTACATTACTTTCTACATCTATTCACAATAAATCCACCCGCCGCCCCACAACACAACAACAACACATCCACAATTGATTAAAGTAAACGTATTTACATTTAACTGTGCAATTGATGGTGTATTATTAAAACTTGAAATGAAGATTAAAAGCAATATTTTGAGCTCTTATTAACGCAAGAAATAAAATAGATCAACAGTATAAAATAAAATACTTGAAGTATAACCAAAAAGAAAGAGCTCGATAAGTATATACACGGAATATAGTATATAAATGCTAATCTTCTTGCTGAATCTTTGAACGTCTCCATGTCATCACATGGATGTAAAGTAAGCATCGGCGAGGAGACTTTATATATAGAAGTGAACACAGTGTAATATACTGGATATTAAGGGGTATATAGACTACATATTTCTACCCTGCTTTTGGTGTTTCTACTCAAATATCACGATGGTGCAATGAAGTAACCACGAATTATTGTATCTCACTGACATTCAATAAATTCTCAGAGTCCGTAGAAAACTCTGTAAAAGATTGTACATGAGACTCTTAAGTCCTTGTGGTATCAAAAGCGTTAACGTTATTTTTGAATGATGTCATTCCGCTTCAGGCGGTTAAAATATTACTTACTGGGATTGCATTCTGAAAGTAATCAGTTACCAAATGAAATCACTATGGAATCACTGAAAACTGCAAATTCTAAGCTACTTGCGAGGGATATTAGCATTCACGCAACAAAATGAAGTTGTGACACCTTGGAACCTAGTTCCCAGCAGTTTAAAACCAAATACACGTGGTGCTATAAATCTGCACGTTGTTCTGTACGCCATGTGAACACCCGTGAAAAAGAATAATGGCAAAAAGCTAACATGATTGTAAAAACAACGTCCACTATAAACAATAAAGTTGAAATCTCGTGCAGCAGACGTGGTAGATGCATTACAATGGCGGTCATGTTATGATGCGAGTCGGTAAACGTTTTGTTCCGAGGAGCCAATGTCACGCTTTCACTGCTAATGATAAATGGGTATAAGGCGGCCATAGGATATGTCGCCGTGAGAATCTGAACAGGCAAGTAATAGAGTGACAAAAGTGCACTTTAAATAAGTATATTGTACTCAACTTGGGGCTGAAGAAGTACTACATTCCAGAATGAGATTTTCACTCTGCAGCGGAGTGTGCGCTGATATGAAACTTCCTGGCAGATTAAAACTGTGTGCCCGACCGAGACTCGAACTCGGTCGGGCACACAGTTTTAATCTGCCAGGAAGTTTCAAGTACTACATTGTTGACCACTTGCGGCAGGCGTAGGTAGCTGCAAGCATAGGTCCAGCACGGGCATTGCACCGAAGTACATTGAATTTTTGCCAGTAGAGCTATCAACAAGGCCGTGTAACGGTCGGCACCAACTAGCAACTAGAGGACCGGTACCCGGTGCCCACCGCTTACAACATCGTCCTGGCGAGCTTCAATGGTCGGCGGCCCAGAGGTTCTGCATTGGTGACGATGTTCACAGCGCTGCTCGCGGCATCCGCAGGAACCTTCGAGGCACCGACTCCGGCAGTTCAGATAAGCTACACTCCTGGAAATGGAAAAAAGAACACATTGACACCGGTGTGTCAGACCCACCATACTTGCTCCAGACACTGCGAGAGGGCTGTACAAGCAATGATCACACGCACGGCACAGTGGACACACCAGGAACCGCGGTGTTGGCCGTCGAATGGCGCTAGCTGCGCAGCATTTGTGCACCGCCGCCGTCAGTGTCAGCCAGTTTGCCGTGGCATACGGAGCTCCATCGCAGTCTTTAACACTGGTAGCATGCCGCGACAGCGTGGACGTGAACCGTATGTGCAGTTGAAGGACTTTGAGCGAGGGAGTATAGTGGGCATGCGGGAGGCCGGGTGGACGTACCGCCGAATTGCTCAACACGTGGGGCGTGAGGTCTCCACAGAACATCGATGTTGTCACCAGTGGTCGGCGGAAGGTGCACGTGCCCGTCGACCTGGGACCGGACCGCAGCGACGCACAGATGCACGCCAAGACCGTAGGATCCTACGCAGTGCCGTAGGGGACCGCACCGCCACTTCCCAGCAAATTAGGGACACTGTTGCTCCTGGGGTATCGGCGAGGACAATTCGCAACCGTCTCCATGAAGCTGGGCTACGGTCCCGCACACCGTTAGGCCGTCTTCCGCTCACGCCCCAACATCGTGCAGCCCGCCTCCAGTGGTGTCGCGACAGGCGTGAATGGAGCGACGAATGGAGACGTGTCGTCTTCAGCGATGAGAGTCGCTTCTGCCTTGGTGCCAATGATGGTCGTATGCGTGTTTGGCGCCGTGCAGGTGAGCGCCACAATCAGGACTGCATACGACCGAGGCACACAGGGCCAACACCCGCCATCATGGTGTGGGGAGCGATCTCCTACACTGGCCGTACACCACTGGTGATCGTCGAGGGGACACTGAATAGTGCACGGTACATCCAAACCGTCATCGAACCCATCGTTCTACTATTCCTAGACTGGCAAGGGAACTTGCTGTTCCAACAGGACAATGCACGTCCGCATGTATCCCGTGCCACCCAACGTGCTCTAGAAGGTGTAAGTCAACTACCCTGGCCAGCAAGATCTCCGGATCTGTCCCCCATTGAGCATGTTTGGGACTGGATGAAGCGTCGTCTCACGCGGTCTGCACGTCCAGCACGAACGCTGGTCCAACTGAGGCGCCAGGTGGAAATGGCATGGCAAGCCGTTCCACAGGACTACATCCAGCATCTCTACGATCGTCTCCATGGGAGAATAGCAGCCTGCATTGCTGCGAAAGGTGGATATACACTGTACTAGTGCCGACATTGTGCATGCTCTGTTGCCTGTGTCTATGTGCCTGTGGTTCTGTCAGTGTGATCATGTGATGTATCTGACCCCAGGAATGTGTCAATAAAGTTTCCCCTTCCTGGGACAATGAATTCACGGTGTTCTTATTTCAATTTCCAGGAGTGTATGATAATACGAGCCACATGACAAAGACAGAGTCGGTATCTGCGGTTTGTAGAGCGTGTACGTAGAGAACGAAGGTGACAGAAGTATGCGCTGAATAAAACCAGAATCACCAAACACAACTGAAAATGTAAATTAAAAAGTAGGTAATACCTAAACACCTGAGTATAAGACATATAATTGTAACCGATACATCTAATGGTAAAATTAAAGTGAACTGCTTATTCGAGGAAACAATAGCTTAAAATCCTAAAAGAAAATATTAACATACATGTACATGAGGTATGAGCACAAGGAAAAACATATGTCAAACGAAGCACGTATCGACGAGTGTGAGCGTTCTCCTTTAAATTAAGAGATAGCTACATCCAAACGTATACATACATCTAGCTACATCCATAAGTACACATACCTCTAATCACAGTGGATAGACCATTTGACTGTTCAGTCACATTAAAACAACACGTATAAAATATGAGAACAGAAGGTCAAAAACAGCGGTCCATGCACGGAAAACAAGCGCAGGCCATTGGACAAATGTAAATGTAATTAGGAAAGAAATAGGACTCATTAATGATAAGTGTGGCATTGTCTATAATACGTGCCAAGACTAACACGACTAAAACCAACCATATAAAGAAACACCAGATTATGAGATGTTCCTGAAGCAGTCTAAGGATCTCCTATTTTTAACGTCAATCTGTCCATTCAACTTCTATTCTGGCTAGTGTAACGTGTGGTGTAATTGGACCTATGTTGTGTTGTACAAGTTCAGCACGATTACAATAAAATTAGTTACTTGTTATTAATGTAACATGAGGTTCTATTTAATCACTCCTTGTCCCGGCTAATGAACGTTATTTTGTTAAAGAAATCTCCACCTGGGAACGTGCGGCAATGTTGTCTGTCAAGCAGCGTAAATGTCACTACGTTCGTTCACAAAAGTAATCATTTATAAGCAACAAACAAGCTAAATGGTGATAAGTAATCTGAACTGAACAAGATTAATGATTTTTAGTAATTTCAGTGGTGTTGTTTAAAAGTCTCTTTGCTAGTTGCAGATCGTTCATCAAAATTAACGCTACTGTTATCTCGAGGTGGCAACACTCCTCTTTAAGCAAAATGAACAGTTTTGTCACACGTGCACAACACTAATGTGTTATCCTGTCAAAGTATTTCATAAAAGTTGTTACGTAATTACCAGGCTTCATACATCAGCAGATAAGAATTTAAACTGGAATTTATTACCTCAGAGTGGGTCCTCGGCCACTAGTACACAATTACTATTGCAATTATAACCAACAACATTTAAGTCTGTATAGAAATCAATTTACAGCTGCGGCTGTAATTTTTCACTAAGTTGGCGGCTAACATAAGACAATCACTTATCGACTCTCCTTCAGGCTGTGTTTTCGTCGTAATAAATAATATATATTAAATCTTTTCTCACCTTCACTATATACATTAACATTTGAAAATATTTCTCTATGTTACAAGACACATTAACATTCCACAATGAGATTTTCACTCTGCAGCGGAGTGAGCGCTGCAAGGTAGGAGACGAGGTACTGGCAGAATTGAAGCTGTGAGGACGGGTCGTGAATCGTGTTTGGTTGGTGAGGTGGTAGAGCACTTGCTCACGAAAGGCAAAGTTCCCGAGTTCGAGTCTCGGTCCGGCACACAGTTTTAATCTGCCAGAAAGTTTCACATTAATATTCTCCATTTACCAATAAACTGCGCTGTAGATCAACAGCGCTAATGGCTGCGCTCTTTGGTAGCTGAGCAGAAAACTTAACATTTATATAGGTCGTTAATTACAATGAAATACAAAGAAGATTCATTTCAATAACACGTAAACTCTATTTTCAAATATTGGTTAGCAACATAACAATATTTTAGTACAGTTTTTACAGACCTCTGTGTTACGAGGCATCAATCACATCCTACGAGTACAATAGTTCGAACAAGAAGAAGAAGGATTTTTATACAGAATTATGGATAACAAAAGATCAAGATTTTCATTATCTTTTTACATGGATATTGGCTGAGATACAGTTTTTTACAAAATATTAAACTATGTCGTTGACAATAACTGTTTATTATTTTATTAACGATGAAGTCCTTTTTGTTAGTATTACGAGAATAGAATCAAAGTTCAGTCACATTCCACATACAATTCTGTCGTGAATATTATTTTAAATAAAACATAGGCGTGGATATTACACTAGTCACTAAAAGCCCTATAAATTTCGATCTCTTCTAGATAATCACGCTGTCTTCCTTTTTAGATTCTAAGAATTACTAAACAGTTTTCGATGTCATCTTAACTGTGTTTGGTTGTTCGAAGATGGTTACCAAGCGACGATCTCCGTTTGTCACTGATGGTACTGAGTTCTGTAAATCGAATGTTAAAACTTCAATCAGTTTGTCCTATACAAAGGTTTGTGCATTCTCCACAGTTAATTTTTGAGACCCAATAGGACATGTAATGTTTGTTATGTTGCGCGTTACGATGTATGATCCCACGTAACATGCTAGTACAGAAACGTGTTCCTATTTTGATGTTTTGAACTTGTTTGGATACTCTGTCAGAAACAGAACTGGTATACGGTAAGGACAAATATTTAGCTTTAATCTCTTCCTCTTCCAGCAACGTGACCTCATCGGTAGTTTCCAGCAAAAATTTTATGTCATTTGCTCTGTTTAACCATTGTTCACTTCCACATGTCTGGGATCTTCTGTTCTTCGTGAATTTCGTTTTGCTCTAGGGAAAGGCTGACTCGGTAATGTTGAACCTATGTAGTCACAGAACGGAAAAGTGCCTCCTTAGGGCTCATGGGTGGCAAGAATTACTGTGGATGACATTTTAGGAGCAGGTAGGCTTACGGTAGATGCTAAATCTATGAACGTCATTGTTGTTCTTTATAGAATAATCCAAGAAATTAATTGTGTTTTGTCTTGTACATCATGGTGAAATGAACGTTAGTGTACATTATATTGAGTTGTGCTAACGTAATGTCATTGTCACTGAGTGATCCTCTAAATAACACTAACAGGTCATCCACCCAACTACAGTGACATTCAGTTTTTTACTGTAATGGGGAATTGCTTGAAGAACTGACTTTCGATACGATTGATAAAAGTGTCACCAAGTGTACTTACTATAGAACGTCCAGTTGTGGAAAAATTTCATCGTTGAACTTAAACAGTTGAAGGAGAATGTCAGTAATAAGTTAATGATACAGTTACTCTGTTGTACACTGGCTTTCTTGTGTTTGAGGAGATTCTTTTCAATGATTTTAACAGCATCTTAAACAGAAATGTAAGTAAATAAATTAACAGTGCCAAAGGATACAAAATTACCATTAGCAGAAATGGACACGTCTCTAATTTTGGCTTTCAGTTCAATGGAATTTTCAACAATATAATTTTCTTCAGAAATAGAATATTTTTTAGGTAATGTTTCCAGTTTTTTGCTGACTTATAGGCAGGGATGTTTATAAAATTAACTATGGGACAAATTGGAATACTACTTTGTGGGTTTCCGGGTGAGCATGTAAGGTAATAGTGCACAGGTTCATAACCAAGACTTATGTTACGTCTTTCTCAGAAAAATTAAAAATAAAGTCATACTTCGTCACTGCTTTTCGAATCGATGCGTTAAATTTGTTAATCAGAGCATTATTTAAATTTGCAGTACCATTGACAGAGAAGGAATTCTGGGCTTTATCAATATAATCGTCCCGACTGACGACACAGCTACTGTTCCCATTTTCTGCTTTAAGGGTGATAGCATTGTTCTTAGCTAATTTCTTGTTAATTTCATAAACCGCCTGGCTTTCCTTGCCTGTACAGCTGTTATTCTCTCTGTTTCAGTCCTTCTATACAGCACTGATTGTTAATCAGGGAATATTAGTTAAAGTCAGATAAGAGCAGCGAGTTACAGGTGAATAAATATGTGTGGAAGAGGGATCCAACGGCAGCTACAGTGGCGTCGGAACTACAGTGAATACCAACACTTGGGCAACAGTACATACTGCAGAGAGCTAAATATCAGAAGAACGCTATCAGTTGGAATCAAGTATTTTTACTTCCTGTCTCTTGAAAAAGAGACTTGAAAGTAATTTGTGAAAAGTTCTTGATCGAAGCACTGTAGTTTGAATTTCCCAGCTATTCATCGAAATTGTTTCGCTTTTTAAAATGAGAAGCAAAGGTACAGATTCGTGATTACTGGGAAATCATTCTAAGAGTGTTATTGACAAATTATCGTTAATAGCTATTTGATATTCAAGTAAGTCACTCATTATGGAAAATAATAATCGAAAATAATAATCATCCATGATGCCTTAGATGTGATTGCTGTTAATGAATCGGTTACCAAACTATGGACTTTAACAGGGTTAAAAGAATGAAGAACAGACAACGAAGGTTATTTCTGCTCAGATAATGCGATAAAAGCTTGTATACAGTTATCTAGATGCTACGTTGAAAGGGTCCTGTAGCCACTTTTCATTGCCAACTCTCGTAGTGGTCAAGTCGGCAAAGAGGTTTCCGCTACTTGTGAGAAATCCACCTGCGTTAGGTTGGTGGTGGAAATGGCATCCTGGGGTTTTCCGGTCCACGCGGAGCGTGGAAGAGGCTGGAAAAGCGGGAGGCAGTCTGCCGCCGGTACGGGAAGCGTACACAGCTGTGCTCCAGTCGAAGAAGGGTGACTTGGACTGACCGCGTGGCGCGTTGTCACATAGAGAGGGGAGCCTTTAGCTTTTGGTCTCGAATTTCGTCTTATAAAGATTTACTTGCTCGGTTGCAGCAGGGAATGCAAGGTTTTTGTAGACTTTCAGTTTGATTCCCAATGCAGTCTTGACTTTGATCCGTGAGAGGAACGCAGCACAAAGGAGTTGCATATGTTGAAGTGCCCTCGGTTCAGTGTGTATGCTTCTAATCTTTTCCGGATCTTGGTAATTTTTGTGTATTTGTGGATTTTCTTTGTCTCATGTGATTAAAATTTGGCCACGGTCCATAGAAGTTGTCTCCGCGGACCGAGTGGGCACGCGAGTCTGTTATGAAACGTATAGTATTTCACAAGCAATTGTACATAGTTAGCATGCAACAGCAGTCTATAGATGCACTACATCAATGTTTTAAGGAATAAATAATTTTGCCTTCGATCTTATCTTGTGTACCGATGTTACGTCGCCGTTACCTTCGCCATTTGCCTTGTAGTTTTCCTTGTTGGCCCACCTATAGCGTTTCCATGTGCACAGGTGTAGTGATTAGTGTCCCTTTTTTTATCTGAAACAAATGCTCTGGAATAGATAGTGTTTTCACGAATCTTGCTGCAGGCTGCACTTACGCATGGTGTTCACGACCTATTTACTTTACTCAATATTTGATTCACGGGAAGAATGCCTGGATCATATTAATAACTACATCCCATTCTTTATCAATGACTTTACAATGAATGTTCTTTTGTGAGTTTTTCTTATTAATAAATTAAGTAATTTTCCGACTCAGTGCTACCTCTTCTTTGTAGTGTGGCTAGAGTTGGTGGCGACCCTATCTTTTATATTGATTTCAGTGTCAAATAGCATTTTCTTATTCAAAGTGCGCGCGGGTCTTTTAGCTATCAGGATACATTCAAAGGGCGCTTCATGCTTCTTGCACATAGCGTCCTTTTATTCACGCTACTTACAACGTTACAAATATTGAGCCCTAAAGAAGAAAGGATAGGTCCTATTTTCTTAACTATCAAATGCTAATAATATTTCCGCGTGACTCCATGGACTGATCTAAGTCTTTCAATTGGACGCCAGTTGGGCGACTTGTAGGTCCGTAACTTATCGCAGGAATCTTACTGGGGAAAAGGAACCCACAGTTTAACATGGGATCCTTAGCACGTGTCATTCTTGACGAATACTCACATCACTGAGAGGTGAAAGCTAGGTTAAAGGCAGTCTGAAATATTTCGAGGTGCGACTGCGATTAAATCATATGTTGTCTCAGTTCCAGAAATGCGTTTTACCCACTAGACCATCACCAAAGTCATACATGTTGTTGACTGCCCAGCCTCGTTTCCTACTATATTGTCTGTTCGGAAGTATTCGGATGTCCCTAGGTAATGTGGGTTTGACCGTTTGATGACATGAGAGGCGCGGAGTGTATGGTGTTGTCGGTAGAGAAGCCCTAACAGCAGAAATGAGTCGGTCTGGAGAGCTCAGTGACCTCGAACGTGGACTGGTCACTGGATGTCACCTGAGTAACAAACCCATAACGGACATTTCGAGCCTTCTAAAGCTGTCCAGGCTGACTGTTGGCGGTGTGCTTAGTGGAAACTCGAAGGAATAACCAGTAGCAGACAGACCTCATGTACTGAGGGACAGGGACCGTCGAGCACTGCGTAGTGTGGTTGCAAACATCTCATGAACTCAGCAGAGGGAATCACTCGTCTGCTCGAAAGTGCCATCATCAATCCGGGTAACACCGTGACGGTAAGCAAGGAGTTAAAATAATGGGGTAAAACGGTCTGGTCGAACAACTATTCAAATGCCACACGTTTCTATAGTCAATACTAAGCAGTATTTCAGGTGATGTATGATCGATGTTACTGTACAGTGGATGACTGGACAAGAAAGATTTAGAGTGATGAACCACATTATACCCTGTGACAGTTCGATGGAAGGGTTTTAAGTTTGGTGAATGCCTGAATACGTCACCTGCTATCACGGGTAGCACCGTACGTGCAAAACAAGAAATACAGAAGAAGTAGTGTTTGAATATGGGAGTGTTTCTGGGAACGTCCATTAATTATGTGAGTAGTTATCTTTAAAAAACGGACCCACTGCCCCCTTGGTGAAATATGGTGAGATGTGGAGGGGACTTGTCTCCCCCTCCCTCCCCTCCCCTCCAATTGAAATTCACCCCTTAGTCGAGTAAAAAACCGTAAATATGATTTTTTATTTGTTTTAAATACTGATTAAACACTTTGATGGACGGGTAGACGGAGACAGACGGTCAAAAACAGTATTAACTGTTTTGACAGATATATAAATAATCTAAGCTTTTACTGAAATAGAATACATACATTAAATTTCATTGAACCTTTACTTACTTTGCAGATGAAGCATAACATTGTTTACACTTCCTTTGAAGTGTACGATTAAGTAGCTTTTCAGTCTCTTGATTTATATGACCACTAAGAGCATTATTGTGTGTGAACTTCGGCTTAGCGTCCTTCCACAAACGATTAACTTCTTGCTCGTACATCTGTTTGGACTTCTTAGCATACCGCTTAACAGACTAATTGTAAAAGTTTTGATGTCAATTCATGCCGAACACAGTAACATCGGCTTTATATGGGCCGCAGAATGCCACGATTGACTCATTGACTGACTTCCATTGATTTCGACCAGAGCGGCAGAGAAATGCCCAAATAAAACCTGACATTTGTGCGGCACTTGTTTCATTTCAGGAAATCCCCGGCATGCACACATATGACGCAGTCAGTTCACAGTTCACTTCAGAGAGGCCATGAAGACTGGTGAGGACTATAATAATGTCTACATTCGGGATTAATTACGTAAAATAAAATGCTGTCCAATTTAGTAATATATATTCTCTGAATTAAAAAGTTAACGTGAGCTTTTCATCCCCCCACCCCCTTCTCCACCTTGTCGGTTTAGATTTGGTGAGATTTCCCCGGACCTCTGAGCTCTGCCCCCCCCCCCCTCCCTTTTGAGATCATGTAATCAATGTACGTCCCTTTTCTTAGTTAGGATGTGGCTCCTTATTGCACTTTAGAAGACAGTAAATGTGTAAAGCACTGTGTAAAGTCTACAACGCAGAAACAGTTCGGAGACGATGATTGTTTGCATCAGCATATCATAAAACATGCCACGGAAGCGGCAACAATTAATCTTCTGCTAAACGCAACTGAAATTTGGCGTCAAGAAAGATTAGGGTTTAAAGTCCCGTTATTTTATGAAGGAAACGGCGGACGTGCAGTATATTAGTTTCGTTAAGATAGTTATCATTTCTAGAGCAACATCTTTTTTAGATTCGTGTGATATTTTTCGAGGACAGAGAGATTTGACACTTCTCATTATCTGTGACAATCTCTCTTCCTGCTCCATTGTGATTCTTAATGTCCTCAGTTTCATAAAAATAATTCTCAATTTTTCCTTTGTTCATATCGAAAGTTACTGACAAAAATGGCTCTTTTTGCCGTATCTCTAATGGATAGATTGACAACTGTCCATTAATGTCAGTCTTCTTCAATATTCTCTTATGTTTTCCTCATCACTAAATCGAATTACTGCGCATAGAAACTAGAGGCCAAGGGTTCCTCATATCAGAACACTCAGCACAGAGCTCTTCACGTTCGTTGGTACAATTTGAAATGACTTTTTATCTAACGCCCTATGATATGAACTAAGTTCGATGATCCCTCTCTCATAAATAGTGATTGCGCTCTCCACGAAGTCAGACTGATGAACGAATCCAGGTAACGACTGCTTTTACATATGGTACCTGGCATTAAGCGAAACTATTCTTATCAACACTAATCTGCATCTCAAAATCTGGCTTTTCGATTTTTGTCGTATAATGCTGCCACCGACTGATTTCCAAAGTCATGCATAACAACGTCTAAGAGAATACTGACATTTCTGTAGCCGAAATTGCTTTACGGTACGGATCAAACTAGAACCATTTTTCCATGTCATGCAACGTGGGAATATATGGCACAATGGTCCAGACGTGATTTACTAGAGGAGAAAACCCTAGTTTAAATTTTAATAGAAATGTTTCATAAACAGTGTAAGCCATTAATGCATTTCTACTTGAGCCCACAGTAAGATATATTGTTTGAAATAACAAATACCATCAAAGGTCAAAGGCAAACCTCCAGAGTTACAGCTCTTTTCGTGGTATATTTGAAGAAGTCTCCAGTTATATGCGTTAAAAGTCGCTTATAGTAGTCCAGGACATTGTGGTTTGGAGTCTTGGTATTCCTAATGATAGACTGCAAATTTCGCTGTGCTGCGTGTACACTGTGACACAGGCGCTGCAGTGGTGAGGCGTAGCATCTACTCGTACGTCGATGTCTACAGGGTGAAGTCAGATTCTGCTGACAAAATTTCTCAGCAGCATTTTGTGAGCATTGTGTTATAAGAGTCTCGTATTAATTACGATTTATTTGGTTTATTACGACAATTTCCGTTGTTGTGAGAATACTTCCACAGTAGTGAAAAAGCTTGTAATTCACGACCAACAAAACGTACAATATAAAATACAGAACAATGAACAACCCTCAAAAAGTATGAGAAGTGCTGTGATGTGTCTACCGTCTTTCAAGAAGGGCTCACCAAAGCCACGTTGTGCCATTCTTCCACTGCATTCAGTGAACCCGCACACGACGTGCACATCTTCCAACACTTCATCAGTAAATCTAGCCACACTGTTGTGACTCACTGTTAACATACAAGTGACACTGTCAGAAAATCAAACTTCAGACAATTCAGCTTTGAATGCAAGCTTAAGGGTGAAAGTGAAGTGGGCGTTACTGTTGCCAACAGTAAGAGCTGTGACTGAATGGAATAAATTTGGTTTTATTAAATGCGCAGAGTTGCGCTGTCGCGCAGATGTTTTCAGTGCAACACAGGTACAAAAGCATAGAAGAAAGGGTTACAGGAGAATAAGTGCTTCGTACTGAGAATGAGAGAGGAGGAAGACTAATTGAGTTCTGCAATAGTTTCCAGCTAGTATATGCGCGTACTCTGTTCAAGAATCACAAAATTAGGAGGTAACCTTGGAAAAGGCCCGGAGATACGGGAAGATTTCACTTAGATTACATCAAGGTCAGGCAGAGATTTCGAAATCAGATAACGGATTGTGAGGCGTACCCAGGAGCAGATATAGATTCAGATCGCAATTCAGAAGTGATGAAGCGTAGGCAGAAGTTTATGATAGTAGGCAGGATGAATAAACACTCAAAGAAGTGGGATACAGATGTACTATGGAATGAAGACACACGGCTGAAGTTCTCTGAGGCTATCGATACTGCGATAACGAATAACTCGTTAGGCATTTCAATTGAAGAGAAATGAACATCTCTAAAACTGCAGTCTCGGAAGTTGGGAACAAACACATAGGTACAAAGAAGATAACTGCGAAGAAACCATCGGTAAGAGAATAGTTCAGCTTATCGATGAGAGAAGAAAGTACAAAAATGTACAGGGAAATTCAGTAATACGAAAACAGAAGTCGCTTAGGAATGAAATAAATAAAAGTGCACGGCAGTTAAGGCGAAATGGTTGCATGAAAAAGAAATGATGGTCAGAATGAATGACTCAGCATACAGAAAAGTCAAAACAATCATTGGTGAAGTTAGAAGCAAGTATAGTAACATTAAGAGTGCAATGGGACTTCCACTGTTAAATGCAGAGGACAGAGCGGATAGGTGGAAAGCGTACACTGAAGGCCTCTATGAGGGGGAAGACTTGTCTGAAGATGTGATAGAAGAAGAAACAGGAATAATTTCAAAGAGCTTTGGAAGATTAAGATCGAAAAAGGTAGAAGAGATAGATAACACTCCATCATAATTTCTAAAGTCACTGAGGGAAGTGGCAACAAAACGACTATTCACGCTGGTGTGTAGAATGTATGAATCTGGCGACATACCATCTGATTTTTGGAAAAATATCATCCACACAATTCCGAAGATTGCAAGAGCGGACAAGTGCGAGAATCATCACAAAGTCAGCTGAATAGCTCATGTATCCAAGTTGATGACACGAATCATATACAGAAGAATGGAAAAGAAAATTGAGAATGTGTTAGATGACGATCAGTTTGGCTTTGGAAAAGGTAAAGACAGCAGAGAGGCGCTTCTGATGCTGCGGTTGATAATGGAAGCAACACTAAAGAAAAATAGAGACACAGTCACACGATTTGTCGATCTGGAGAAGGCGTTTGATAATATCAAATGGTGCAAGATGTTCGAATTTCTGAGGGAAACAGGTTTAAGTTACAGCGAGCGACGTGTAATATAAAATATGTGCAAGAGCCAAGAGGTAGCAATAGGAGTGGAAGACCAAGAACGAAGTGCTCGGATTAAAAGGGTGTGAGACAGGGATGTAGCTTTTCGCCATTACTGTTCAACGTATGCATCGAATAAGCAATAACAGAAATAAAAGAAAGATTCAAGAGTGGAATTAAAACTCACGGTGCAAGGACATCAGTAATAAGATTCACTGATGATATTGCTAACGTCAGTGGAAGTGAAGAAGAATTACAGGACCTGTTGAGCGGAGTGCACAGTATAATGAGTACAGAATATCGATTGAGAGTAAATCGAAGAAAGACGAAAATAATGTGAAGTAGTAAAAATGACAACAGCAGGAAACTTTATCAGGACTGGTGATCACGAGGCAGATGAAGTTAAGGAATTCTGCTGCCTAGGCTGCAAAATAACTCATGAAGAACGGAGCAAGGAGGACAACAAAAGCAGACTTGCATGACAAAAAGGCACTTCTGATTTCAGAGAAGTCTACTAGCATCAAACGCAGGCGTTAATCTGAGGAAGAAATTTCTGAGAATGTACTCTCGGAGCACAGCGGCAGTTAAACAAGGACTGTGGGAGAACCGGAACATAAGAGAATCGAAGCATTTGCGATGTGGTGCTACAGAAGAATGTTAGAAATTAAGTGGACTGGTAAGGTAAGTAATGAGGAGGTTCCCTGCAGAATCGGCGAAGAAAGGAATGTATGACCGGCCGGTGTGGCCGAGCGGTTCTAGGCCCTTCAGTCTGGGACCGCGCGACTGCGACTGTCGCAGGTTCGAAACCTGCCTCGGGCATGGATGTGTGTGATGTCCTTAGGTTAGTCAGGCTTAAGTACTTCTAAGTTCTAGGGGACTGATGACCTCAGATGTTAAGTTCCATAGTGCTCAGAGCCATTTGAACCATTCAGGAATGTATGGAAAACACCGAGAACAAAAAGGGGCAGGATGATAGGACACCTATTAAGATCCAGAGAATAATTTCCATGGTACTAGAGGGAGCTGTAGATGGTAAATACTGTAGAGGAAGGCAGAGATTGGAATACGTCCAGCAAATAATTGAGGACTTAGGATGTAATTGTTTCTGAGATGAAAAGGTTGGCATAGAAGAAGAATTCGTGGTGGATCGCATCAAACCAGGCAGAAGGCTGGTGACTAAAAAGAAATCATTCTTATCGTCCGGCACCTGGGAAGTCGGAAAGATAGGAAGGTTGTTGGCTATTTGCGTGCTACTGTCTTGAGCGTCTATTGAAGGTGGGTGAAGGCCGACGAAACCGCCATTAGGCGACAGGGAGTTCGGTGTCCATTTGTCATTACAAAACGTGCAAGTCCGTTGTTTGTTCGGTCTGTAACGTAGGAAAGCGGCGATGTGTGGATGACTTGAAGACAGAATACAATGCTGGTGAGGGCATGGCAGAGGGCACTTATAACTATTATTAGGGGCTTTTCCAGTTCAGTTCGAGCAGAGAGCGCGGGAAGGAGAGTTTAAATACCTTTATGCGTCTCCTCATTTGCCTGATATGATGTTTGCTGTAGCTTTGGGAACAATACGCACGGCGAACTACTATTCTGTGCAACAGAATTAAAGGATCATCTTTTCTAAATACCGTAACTGTTTACGATTACGACGCATAAGTTTGAAGTTGGCTCCTCTGTAATGGTGCAACAGCGTGGTGCCCTGCGACGTCACCCTCCGGCTCGACGACGCTTCACACAGCAACGTGTCGACACGTGCGAAAAAGATACCGTAGCCCAGACCGTCATGTCAGGTATAAGGTGGATTAATGATGTCACATTGGCATCAAACTTCAACACAATTCTTCCCAATGCCTTTGTGACCGTACCACCTGACAGCAAGGTCGTCACAGCCCGTCATAACCATATTTCAGACCTTATTTTGACGCCTCTATTGTGAATGTTAGAACTGCGACACCATGCATTGAAACTGCCTGGCTTTCTTATGTGCGAGGAAAACATTTCAAACACATCGCCACTCAGAATCAACATGAAAAATCATCAAATGGCATTAAGGGCGTTAATGAAACCACCATTTTCCCTGGGACGTCGATTCACACACTTTCGCAGTCTAAAACGACCGTTCAATGTGCGTTGAACAACAGGTTAACGTTCTTCACTACTTCTGACACCACTGGTTCCCTTCGGGCGTTTCATCTCTTCTCTAAGGACATTGTGGGCCTGCATCCCCATCGAACGCGATAGTACAGACTTGGATGCAGGTTAGAACCACTAGAGACCTTTCAAAATAATTCGAGGAATTCGAACATAATCCGAAGCAGAACACAGCATGTTGGTGGTGGTGGTTAGTGTTTAACGTCCCGTCGACAACGAGGTCATTAGAGACGGAGCGCAAGCTCGGGTTAGGGAAGGATTGGGAAGGAAATCGGCCGTGCCCTTTCAAAGGAACCATCCCGGCATTTGCCTGAAACGATGTAGGGAATTCACGGAAAACCTAAATCAGGATGGCCGGAGACGGGATTGAACCGTCGTCCTCCCGAATGCGAGTCCAGTGTGCTAACCACTGCGCCACCTCGCTCGGTCACACAGCATGTTGTTCTCAATGGAGAGACGTCTACAGACGTTTAAATAACCTCTGGCGTGCCACAGGGGAGTGTTATGGGACCATTGCTTTTCACAATATACACTCCTGGAAATTGAAATAAGAACACCGTGAAATCATTGTCCCAGGAAGGGGAAACTTTATTGACACATTCCTGGGATCAGATACATCACATGATCACACTGACAGAACCACAGGCACATAGACACAGGCAACAGAGCATGCACAATGTCGGCACTAGTACAGTGTATATCCACCTTTCGCAGTAATGCAGGCTGCTATTCTCCCATGGAGACGATCGTAGAGATGCTGGATGTAGTCCTGTGGAACGGCTTGCCATGCCATTTCCACCTGGCGCCTCAGTTGGACCAGCGTTCGTGCTGGACGTGCAGACCGCGTGAGACGATGCTTCATCCAGTCCCAAACATGCTCAATTGGGGACAGATCCGGAGATCTTGCTGGCCAGGGTAGTTGACTTACACCTTCTAGAGCACGTTGGGTGGCACGGGATACATGCGGACGTGCATTGTCCTGTTGGAACAGCAAGTTCCCTTGCCGGTCTAGGAATGGTAGAACGATGGGTTCGATGACGGTTTGGATGTACCGTGCACTATTCAGTGTCCCCTCGACGATCACCAGTGGTGTACGGCCAGTGTAGGAGATCGCTCCCCACACCATGATGGCGGGTGTTGGCCCTGTGTGCCTCGGTCGTATGCAGTCCTGATTGTGGCGCTCACCTGCACGGCGCCAAACACGCATACGACCATCATTGGCACCAAGGCAGAAGCGACTCTCATCGCTGAAGACGACACGTCTCCATTCGTCCCTCCATTCACGCCTGTCGCGACACCACTGGAGGCGGGCTGCACGATGTTGGGGCGTGAGCGGAAGACGGCCTAACGGTGAGCGGGACCGTAGCCCAGCTTCATGGAGACGGTTGCGAATGGTCCTCGCCGATACCCCAGGAGCAACAGTGTCCCTAATTTGCTGGGAAGTGGCGGTGCGGTCCCCTACGGCACTGCGTAGGATCCTACGGTCTTGGCGTGCATCCGTGCGTCGCTGCGGTCCGGTCCCAGGTCGACGGGCACGTGCACCTTCCGCCGACCACTGGCGACAACATCGATGTACTGTGGATACCTCACGCCCCACGTGTTGAGCAATTCGGCGGTACGTCCACCCGGTCTCCCGCATGCCCACTATACGCCCTCGCTCAAAGTCCGTCAACTGCACATACGGTTCACGTCCACGCTGTCGCGGCATGCTACCAGTGTTAAAGACTGCGATGGAGCTCCGTATGCCACGGCAAACTGGCTGACTCTGACGGCGGCGGTGCACAAATGCTGCGCAGCTAGCGCCATTCGACGGCCAACACCGCGGTTCCTGGTGTGTCCGCTGTGCCGCGCGTGTGATCATTGCTTGTACAGCCCTCTCGCAGTGTCCGGAGCAAGTATGGTGGGTCTGACACACCGGTGTCAATGTGTTCTTTTTTCCATTTCCAGGAGTGTATATAAATGACCTAATAGATAGTGTCGGAAGTTCCATGAGGCTTTTCACGGATGATGCTGTAGTATAAGGAGAAGTTGCAGCATTAGAAAATTGCAGCGAAATGCAGGAAGATCTGCGGCGGATAGGCACTTGGTGCAGGGAGTGGCAACTGACCCTAAACATAGACAAATGTAATGTATTGCGAATACATAGAAAGAAAGATTCTTTATTGTATGATTATATGATAGCGGAACAAACTCTGGTAGCAGTTACTTCTGTAAAATATCTGGGAGTATGCGTGCGGAACGATTTGAAGTGGAATGACCATATAAAATTAATTGTTGGTAAGGCGAGTGCCAGGATGAGATTCATTGGAAGAGTCCTTAGAAAATGTAGTCTATCAACAAAGGAGGTGATAATATTCTTCTCGGGTATGCAGCCGGATCATAACGTCTTCATGACACAATATTTCCGCGGTCCAACTGGCCGCCATCTTCAGGTGAGAGCGCTGGTGCACAATCTCGCCGGAACTTACAAAACACTCCTTCGACCTATACTTGAGTATTGCTCATCAGGGTGTGATCCGTACCAGGTCGGGTTGACAGAGGAAATAGAGAATATCCAAAGAAGAGCGGCGAGTTTCGTCATAGGGTTGTTTGGTAGGCGTGATAGCGTTAAGGAGATGTTTAGCAAACTCAAGTGGCAGACTGCAAGAGAGGCGTTCTGCATCGAGGTGTAGCTTGCTGTCCAGGCTTCGAGAGGGTGCGTTTCTGGATGAGGGGTCGAATATATTGCTTCCCCCTACTTATACCTCCCGCGGAGATCACAAATGTAAAAACAGAGAGATTCGAGCGCGCACGGAGGCTTTCCGGCAGTCGTTCTTCCCGCGAACCATACGCGACTGGAACAGGCAAGGAAGGTAATGACAGTGACACGTAAAGTGCCCTCCGCCACAAACCGTTGGGTGGCTTGCGGAGTATAAATGTAGATATAGATGAAGCAGCTAAGGGTGAGGACGGTCCCTAGTGTTTCCAACATGTACACGAGAGCAAAAATTGCGGTCAAGCTGCACAGCAAAGGGGCCAGTTCATGTTTAATGAGGACGCAGCTCCACAATGTCGTTAGAGAGGGACTGAAACATCAGCAGTGTCAAAGGTGGTCAATAAGGTCTTCCTGTTGCACGTCACACTGCGAACCGTCATTTGCGACCGCTAAATGTGTGGGAATCAACGCCTCACAGTCCGCCCCTGGTAGCTGAGTCGTCAGCGCGACGGAATGTCATACCTAACGGCCCGGGTTCGATTTCCGGCTGGGTCGTAGATTTTCTCCGCTCAGGGACTGGGTGTTGTGTTGTCCTAATTATCATCATTTCATCCCTATCGACATGCAAGTAGCCGCAGTGGCGTCAACTCGAAAGACTTGCACCAGGTTAACGGTCTACCCGGAACGCCCCAGGGAAAGGGGTGGTTTTATTGATGCACTTTATGCCATCCCCTGAGGCCGTTTTGGGCCGGTTGTGAGCGGCGGTGTATCTGGAATGTTTTCCTCGGCCACTTTTAAGAAAACCGAGTGACTTCAACACTGCGCGTCGCTGTGACCTCGCTCGAAGAGGCGTGAAGAGGGTGGGGGGGGGGGGCGACCTCCCCACAGTGCGACAGTCCACGATGGTGTTGGACAGAACTGTGGTAAAATTTAGTGACATCACTAACCCACTTCACACGTCACGTGAAAATCTGAGCTGCGGCCCTTTCTTCGCATGTGTCGAAGCCTTGTCTGAAGAGTCGTCCAGTCCGAGGGTGACGCCACAGGGCGCTACGTTTTTGCACCACTACGGAGGATGGTTGTCAACATATTTCGATGAAATTTCAAACTTATGCATCCGCAATGAGATACAATTACGGGGTTTCGAAAACTGATCATTTAGTTCTGTTGTGTAGTCTATGCTTCTGAATTCTCATTTAGTCCTTGGAAAGAAACTTTGGCGCGATATGTAGCGCCTGTCTACAAGCGCCTGCCATTTCAAGTTTTTCAGATCTCAGTGGCACTCTCTCATAGGTCAAACATGTGACCATCCGTATTGCCCATCACTGTTTGCGTTCGGTATTCCCTGTCAGTCCCGTCTGGTATGGGTTCGACAAACTTAAGCAATATTCTAGGTAGCATTGCACCAGCAGTTTTTAAGCATTTTCCTTTATATACTGATTAATTTTCCTAGTATCCTACCGACGAGTCGAAGTCCACCACCAGCTTTGCCCACGACCAATCCTATGTGATCATTACATTTTATATCCCCCAAGATTGTTACGTCTGGATGTTTGTTTGTTTGAATGATTCCAAAATTGATACATTAATATAGTAGACATGACATTATTACGTTCCTGCATTTTGTGAAGTGTATAATGTAATATTTTTCGAAGCAACTTGTCAATGTTTGCAACACTTTGATGAAATTTTATCAAGATCTGACTGAATGTCACGCGGCTTTTATCGAGCAGTACTTCCTTATACGCTACTGGCCATTAAAATTGCTACACCACGAAGATGACGAGCTACAGACGCGAAATTTAACCGACAAGAAGAAGATGCTGTGATATGCACATGATTAGCTTTTCAGATCATTCACACAAGGTTGGCGCCGGTGGCTACACCTACAACGTGCTGACATGAGGAAAGTTTCTAACCGATTTCTCATATACGAACAGCAGTTGACCGGCATTGCCTCGTGAAACGTTGTTGTGATACCTCGTGTAAGGAGGGGAAATGCGTACCATCACGTTTCCGACTTTTATACAGGTCGGATTGTAGCCTATCACGATTGCGGTTTATCGTATCGCGACATTGTTGCTCGCGTTGGTCGAGATCCAATGACTGTTAGCAAAATATGGAATCGGTGGGTGCAGGAGGGTAATACGGAACCCCGTGCTCGATCCCAACGGCCTCGTATCACTAGCAGTCGAGATGACAGGCATCTTATCCGCATGGCTGTAACGGATCGTGCAGCCACGTCTCGATCCCTGAGTCAACAGATGGGGACATTTACAAGACAACAAACATCTGCACGAACAGTTCGACGGCGTTTGCAGCAGCATGGACTATCAGCTTGGAGACCATGGCTGTTGTTACCCTCGACGCTGCATCACAGACAGGAGCGCCTGCGATGGTGTACTCAACGACGAAACTAGGTGCACGAATGGCAAAACGTCATTTTTACGAATGAATCCAGGTTCTGTTTACAGCATCATGATGGTCGCATCAGTGTTTGGTGACACCGCGATGAACGCACATTGGAAGCGTCTATTCGTCGCCGCCATACTGGCGTATCACCCGGCGTGATGGTATGGGGTGCCATTGGTTACACATCTCGGTCACCTCTTGTTCGCATTGACGGCACTTTGAACAGTGGACGTTACATTTCAGATGTGTTACGACCCGTGGCTCTATCCTTCATTCGATCCCTGCGAAGCCCTACATTTCAGCAGGATAATGCACGACCGCATGTTGCAGATCCTGTACGGGCCTTTCTGGATACAGAAAATGTTCGACTGCTGCCCTGGCCAGCACATTCTCCAGATCTCTCACCAACTGAAAACGTCTGGTCAATGGTGGCCGAGCAACTGGCTCGTCACAATACGCCAGTCACTACTCTTAATGAACTGTGGTATCGTGTTGAAGCTGCACGGGCAGCTGTACCTGTACACGCCATCCAAGCTCTGTTTGACTCAATGCCCAGGCGTATCAAGGCCGTTATTACGGCCAGAGGTGGTTGTTCTGGGTACTTATTTCTCAGGATCTGTGCACCCAAATTGCGTGAAAACGTAATTACATGTCAGTTCTAGGGTAATAGATTTGTGCAATGAATACGCGTTTATCATCTGCATTTCTTCTTGGTGTAGCAATTTTAATGGCCAGTAGTGTAGATAACTGCGTCTGGAAATGCTGCGTTTACTGTTAACATCGTCCGCAAGTTCATGAACAACAAGGATCTCGCTACACTACCCCGGAGGACTCCAGAAGCTACATTTGTTTCAGTCGATGACTCTCTAAGAAAGATAAGGAACTGCGTCCTCCCTGTCAAGAAATCCTCTTTCAATGAAGTCAAAAATTTCGTATTTGCGTTAATAAGAGTTAATGCTGTCCTGGGTCAAATGTTTTACGGTAGTCACGAAATACTGTATCTTCATGATTGGCTTTGATCTGTCACATTCAGGTTGTCGTGTGAGAAAAGCGCGTGAGAAGTTTTGTAATTGGCCCGCTGCGCGCATCAAGAAACATGTTCTTCATGTGATTCAGATCAGTAATGGAGGGACATTTATGTACGGGTATGAGTAAAGAGCAATTCCAATATTTATAGCGAATTATTTAGAGAACTCAAAGAATATGTATTCCGAAAAGCGGTCCGGTATCACAGTTCTCCAATATTTCTACCAGCATTGTATGAAACCTACGATGCAGGGTCAAAACGCAATTTCTCAGATTGTTTTTGGTAGTGGGAATATATTTATAGAATGAAAACATCGCTATATTTCATCTGCAATAGCCCTGCTTTAAATCTGTAAATAATCGCCATACGTTAGTGAATACCTGCAGTTTACTGGAAAGACTGTAGTCTGTGATTCCGTCCTTGACCGATAAATGAAAGTCTCCTGTTTATTGAGCCTTGTCTTCAACATTTATAAAAGAAAAATCTCATTTTGTCGCTGTCAGGGCATTAAATGAACTTTCAAAATATCTTCTATCATTACAAAGTTTTACGGAGCGTGGACGTGCTTCCCTACAGAGTGAGAAATACTGAGCTACTTTGCTCTGCCCTTGCAAATAATATTCCAGTCTTAATGTTTTCAAACCCGAATATCGTCAAAGTATCTTTTACGTGGACGAAAAATAAGTCAGCTTCCAGTGGGAGGCTCTCCCGTCACTATCTTGATGGTCCTGTTTTCCGATGCACCAGTAACATGTGCCATCTGTTGTAATATTTTTGCATTATTCTTTGCTATTTTGTCTTGTTCTATAAAACAATTTGTTAAAGCAATACGAAATGATATTACGAATGAAACCGTCGGATCTCACGGACGAGCTAGTTTTCTTTACCACATTGTAGCTTTCTTGATAAAGAGGCCAAACTTCGTTTGAACATTGCATCCGCTTCTGTAAAAACCACTAAATATTCCATTCTAATTGCTTTAAGATACATTGAACAATTGCGATTATTACCATATTTCTAAAACGTTTCTCTAAGAGATTTTATTTTTGAAAACTGAGAAGAAAAATTTGTGTTAGACCATAAGATAAGGAATTAAGGCTCTGTTGGATTGGTTCATTGCCCCCAAGGCTTTCGGCACTGTGTGTGGAGCGTGGCAGTCTTTCAGTACTGTCGGGCACTTTACACGTATGAAGAGAAAGGTGTTGGTCAGAGAGACCTCGAAGAACTGGCAATTGGGCAGTTTGGATTGGAGCTCTGCCAACTGTCCCCTTTCATGACCACACTGGTAGCACAGGAAAATATGTGATGATTATGAATGGGGTTTCCAGAGGAATAAACTGTATGGTTAATTGTCCCCAGGGTAATAGAGTGTAATAAAGAAACATTCATAAATAGAGGACTATTAACAGGCTGTGACACAGCATTTCCTTTGTTTTTCTTCTGTCACTTCCAGTGCCATTTCAGTACCACATATATTAACAGCAGAACTGCAGCTCTTTGCAGTAACGTAGAAAACAATTTCTCGTGGTTTTATTAAAATAAATTATCGAGTAAAGTCATAGAATATTTTAAATAAATAGCAGGAAAACAAAAGCAGAACTGTCGGATTGGAAATTGTGTTCGCAGCTTCCAGGATGTAAAAATTACGATTGTAACCGCACGCTGGTTATTAACGGAGAAAGCGTCACAAATTACCAGTTGCATTGTAGTACGAAGAAGCTGGAGGTGTTCACTACAGTATGTAGCATCCAACAAATTAGTGCAAGCCTACCAGTCAATCTTCGGCATAGGAAATTTGGCTTTCTTGTTTGTTGTGTTGCTGTTGTGGTTTTCAGTCCAAAGACTGGTTTGGTGCAAATCTCCATGCTACTTTATCCTGCGCAACCCTCGTCATCTCCAAATAACTACTGCAACCAGCATCCTTCTGGATATGCTTACTGTACTCACCTTTCGATCTTCCTCTACGATTTTTACTCCACACGCATCCATCCAGTACTAAATTGGTGATCCCTTGATGTATCAGAATGTGTCATATCAACTGATCTCTTCTTCTAGTCAGGCTGTGCCACAAATTTCTTTTCTCCCCAATTCTATTCAGTATCTCCTCATTAGTAATGTGATCTGCCCATCTAATGTTCAGCATACTTCTGTAGCACTACATTTCAAAAGCTTCTATTCTGTTGTTGTCTAAATTGTTTAACCCCCATGTTTCACTTCCATACACGGCTACACTTCACACAAACACTTTCAGAAAAAAATTCCTGGCAGTTAAATCTATATTCGATATTAAGAAATTTCTTTTCTTCAGAAATGGTTTTCTTACGATTGCCAGTCTACATTTTATATCCTCTCTACTTCCACCATCATCAGTATCGCCTGATTTATACGTTCCGCTATCCTTGTTTTGCTTTTGTTGGTGCTTTGCAGTCTCTGACAGAATTACATTGTCATCGGCAAACATCAAGGCTTTTATTTCTTGTCCCCGAACTTTAGTTTCTTCTCCAAATTTTTTATTTTTTGTTTCCTTTACTCCTTGCTCAATGTACAGATTGAATAACTTAGCCGGCCGATGTGGCCGAGCAATTCTACTCGCTTCAGTCTGGAACCGCAGGACCGCTACGGACGCAGGTTCGAATCCTGCCTCGGGCATGGCTGTGTGTGATGTCCTTAGATTGGTTAAGTTTATTTAGTTCTAAGTTCTAGGGGACTGATGACCTCAAATGTTAAGTCCCATAGTGCTCAGAGCCATCTGAACCATTTGAATAACTTAGGGGATGGGCAACGACTTTGTCTCACTTCCTTCTCAATCATTCTTTCCTTTTCCTGTACCGCGACTATAACTGCGTCTGGATCCTGAACAAGTTGTAAATAGCCTTCTTTTTTGCCCACCACAGAAAAATTGTAAGTAGTATGTAGGTACAGTACGTACACTAAATGAAAACTTTTGTTTCTAACTTTTAGTTCATAGTCGTATATTTTCTCACTTCAAAGTTCATAAGTTCTAATTCAAAAGTTCTTAGCCCTTGCCTACTGCCACATGTTCGAAAGAAATTCACTCGCTGTTAGCGAGTTTGTGTGATCCTCGTTAACTCACCTACACCAGTAGAAAATTTCGGGCAGTCTGAAAAGTGCCTTTCATTATATCATCATAATTTATTCACGGTACTTCCCAAGAAAATTATCACACACGTCTCTTCAATTTCTGACTTCTTCCAAACGTAAACACATGTAAAATAGGAGATACAGGATTCTGACTAACTGAGAGGGAAATAAAATTTGGAAATTTGTGGTAAGTTCTATTGGGCCAAATAGCTGAAGTCATTGGTCCCTATGCTTACACAATACTTAATCTAACTTAAAGTAACTTACGCTAAGGACAAAACACACACACACACACACACACACACACACACACACACACACACACACACCGATGCCCGAGGGAGGACTCGAACCTCCGACGGGGGGAGCCGCGCGAACCGTGGCAAGGCGCCCCAGACTGCACGGCTACCCGGCGCGGCAACTGAGAGGGTTTGCCATTATAATATATCTCGTAGCTTCTACGGATCGACGAGGGAAAAACTGATAGGAAATCTAATTCTCTGTTAAAGATAACAAATTTAGAGATCTATAAGAACATTGGCTAATTCATTCGTGCACGTGCAAAAACGTGGAAAGTATCTTCTCTTCCACGAATGTCCATCGACGATAATTAGTAACTTCCGCCTCAAATATTTCATCTACGACGTCAGATTTACTAGATTAATCGAGAAACCTTTCTATAACATCCCTACCATAAAATTTGTACGCCAGATTCACCCATATTTTGGTTACACTTCTGCTTTCCGCTCTCAGACGCACTGTCACGATCCTGGAAGAGATTCAGATTTTCTTTTTTTAAAGTATCGATACTAGGCTTTGAGAGGAGTGTGGGGAGGGGATTTGTGAGAACGAGATGGAGAGCGGATTTCTAAACAGTACATAGGTTACTTTCGGCATTCTTATAAAAGGGGAAGCTGCCCCCTCTTCCAGTCCTGAGCCCCAATAAAAACGAACAATCTTTGAGCGGTGTATTTCATTATTTTCCACACATTAGTAGCTTCAATGCCATAGTTAAAGCAACACGCGTAGAACTTAAATGTCTTCTTTGAGAGCTAAAATATCGTAATGCTACACAGGAGTTTTACGCGATAAAACGATGATTGAATCTAATCTTGCTCTTCTACATCTACATCTACATAGATACTCTGCAAATCTACCTGGCAGAGGGTTCATCGAACCACCTTCACAATTCTCTATTATTCCAATCTCGTATAGCGCGCGGAAAGAACGATACCTATATCTTTTCGTACGAGCTCTGATTTCCCTTATTTTATCGTGGTGATCGTTTCTCCTTATGTAGATCAGTTTCAACAAAATATTTTCGCATTCGGAGGAGAAAGTTGGTGACTGGAATTTCGTAAGAAGACTCTTTGTGTCTTTCTCAGCGCTATGCTATACCTGATTCGTTTCTACTTAACTATACTCAGAAATAATCTTCTCTTTATACAGGAAATCTTAGATGTTGTGCTAAACAGATAAAAGGAAAAATCTTAATCATACCGAAATAAATCTATGCGTATATTATGCTGTATTTAAAGTTTTCGATGGACGATTATTACTACGTCATCCGCGACACAAAAACTGAACTTAATCCATTAACACAGAAGGGATGTCATCACGTCTGTCGACTTTAAAAAAAAAAAAAAAATATGACTTGGCAGAATTTGGAGTAGGTCAAAAGACAACAAGCATTATAAAAGAAACACTCACGGAGACCAAATCCAAAGTAAAATTTATGGGAGAATTGAGCACAGAATTTGAAATTGACACAGGAGTACGACAAGGGGATGGACTGTCCCGAGTGCTCTTCAATTGTGCTCTTGAAAAAGTTGTCCGAGAATGGAGAAAAGCAGGTGCACCAGCACACAGACTGGGACCAAAACGTAAAGCCATAGAATTAGACTGTTTAGCATTTGCTGACGACATGGCACTGATCGTCCAAGACATTACCGATGCACAGAAACAGCTAGAATTATTACAAGAACAGGCTGCAAAAATAGGATTAGAAATTTCATTTCAAAAAACAAAATTTATGACTGACATCAAAGATGCGTCTTCTGATATCAAAAGTGGTAATAAGGACATCTCTCGAGTAAAAGAATTTAAATATTTAGGTGAATGGATTGCAGAAAATTGTAATGAAAAGAAATCTGTCAGATCAAGAGTCCAGAAAATGGAGACGGCGTTTCAGTTAACAAAAAACGTTTACAGCAAAGAGAGTCTCTCATGGAACTGCAAAATACGACACTACACAACAGTAATTAAACCCGAAACTCTCTAGGCATCTGAGACGCTAAACCTTCAACACAGAACACTATCAAAGGAATTAGAAGTGAACGAACGTAAAATAATGAGGATAATCGTAGAACCAAGAACTAAAGATGGTGTGCATTATCCAAAACCCAATGCAGAAATATATAAAAATATCTCCAGAATAACAGACACAATGCACACGAGAAGAATCCAATTCATGGGGCATTTAGAAAGAATGGACTCAAACAGGTTAACGCACAAAATCCATACATTTTTAAAGAACAAAACTACAAGACCGAACTGGTAAAAACAGACGGAAAAAGGCCTTAGAGAATTAGGGTCTCCAAATCTAGATGACAGAAATGAAATCAGAAAAACACAAGCACACGAGGTTTTGAGGAAGAAGAGAGAAAAACTAACCGACATACGTGGTATACGCAACGAAAGCTAGCCCATTCGTTGCTTATGAAGGAATACTGGGTGAAAAGGAAGGCCAACAAATGTTGACTTGGCCCTAAGTGATCCATCCGCGAAGAAGACGAAGAAAAAGGGATGCAACACTAAAAAAAGGACGGTTTAAAATTTGACCGAGAGACATACGTGAGTTGCTCGACCCTTCGCGTTCCTAACTTTTGGCTAGGAGAAGAAGCCGTTCCCTCGTCCCTCGGCCGTAAACGTACGCTGTTGTCACAGTTTCATTTCATTTCTACAGGGTCATTTCTACAGTCATTTCGTCCTAGGAGCATCATAAAGAAAAGACTACTACCCAACTGATATCTATCCCTAACATGGTTTACAGGGGTTGGTCAAAAATATGGAAACACCAAAAACACAACATGCCTAGTATAATATATGAAAAAGCTGGCATTGAAAACAGCTTCCAGTCGTCTCAGAATAGACAAATACAGATGCTGTATGGTTTTACAAGGGAATCTTATACCATTCTTCTTGCAAAATAGTTGCAACTTTAGGTAATGATGAGGAAGATGGGTAACGGTCACTCACCATTATCTTCAAAGACTGAATAATGTTGATATCTGGTGGTTGTGGTGGCCAGGGTAGAAGCGACAATTGATCCTCGCGCCCGCAAAACCATTCCCGGGCGATGCGAGCTGTCTGAAGTGTGAACGGGGGCCCCTGCGTCTTAAAAAAATAGTTCAAATGGCTCTGAGCACTATGGGACTTAACTTCTGAGGTCATCAGTCCCCTAGAACGTAGAACTACTTAAACCTAACTAACCTAAGGACACCACACACAGCCAAGCCCGAGGCAGGATTCGAACCTGCGACGTAGCGGTCGCGCAGTTCCAGACTGCCTGCGTCTTAGACCTCGGCATCTCCATTAGGGAAGAGACATTGTACTGCGATGTGGACCTGATTAACCACAACAGCCACATAATCCTTGGCAGTAATGCGGCCTCGCAGAGTAACCACGGGGCCCATGAAATACCATGATATAGCTGTCCAAATTATTACCGAATGCCTGCCATGCTTTACTCCTGGGACGCAAACTCGGTCAGAATTTGGAAACAATGTGGTACAAGAGACGCTGCTTTCACAGTCCTGTCAAGGGCACAGGTCACCTTGATTTCCTATTTGTAAACGATGACTTACTTCCATGTTAAATTTATTCACAGTCATTTCTTCATGACTGGATGCAACTATGAAAAGCCATCTTCTAATCTGTTAAAAATAATGAATATAAAACTTCTTACATACCCCAATTTTGAAATTTAACTAGCACATAATTAGCAGTGTTATTGCTTAGGGTTGGCAAAATATGGTTCAATAAAACGCAGATAAAGCTGAAACTGCAATCCAGATAGACAATAAATATTTCTCACAACCAATCTTGTGCCAATCTGTTAACAACAACGTATTTTCGAATTTCATCCCTATGTGAATATCCTGTTTCCAACGCTTAAAATTAGTTCCAAGGTGGAAAATCTGAAAACGTTTCATTTTAATCGTTACGGCAGACGCTAATAATCCCCATTAGGAAATGAAAGCCGATACTGTTACAATGGAGGTGAAGCAAAGCAAGCTCTGTATCATGTGTGACATACAGAGGCGAGCGAGTGTGCAAGGGCTTACCCCAGCTCACTGCTAGTAGCGCCACGTCACCTTAACGCGTCTGCGCATAGCGCGCAAGTATTGCAGCACAATTAAGTACGAAATTAAAAATCAAAATTTATGTTTAAAACTTTCTTAAAATATAGTTTAGTGTTATAATGTTCCAAATATCAAGTCTTTATGTTCTAGACTTAATAGTTCACATAAAAATGCCGTTTTAAGAGAAAACTAAGTGCTGCTAAATAATGAAGCTAGGAAGCCAGAATTTGGTCAAAATGTGCAGTTAGAGCCCATAAATAAGTGGTGCAGGTTCCCAAAGCCCATAACAAAAATTAACACCGCAATCCACGTTTTTAGGAAAATTCAGAGGCGCTAAATAATGGACTTAGAAACACGAAAATTTGTTTTTGCCTCAGTTCACCCCAAAAATAACTGAGGGACCACGTTAAGCTACCTCTTATAGTTTTTGAGTAATTAAGTAAAAACCGATTTTGTAACGTAAGTATACCTGTAATTTTGATGATAGAGATTTTTCGTTAAAGTGGATGATAAAACATACCAAGTGATAGAGCTATACCAAATTTGAGAGTTGTAGTATTAATAACTGCTGACGTAAGTTCTAGTAAAGATATGGTTCAGAGGTAACGATCTACCATTAGTTCCACTAAAAAATTATAGAAGGCAAAATTTTCATTCTATCCAGCGGAAACTTTTTCGGCGTTTTCCAACAACTTAACTGAATACAAATAAAAATTAAGAGGTTTCTCCGAAGTGGCCGTGCGGTTAAAGGCGCTGCAGTCTGGAACCGCAAGACCGCTACGGTCGCAGGTTCGAATCCTGCCTCGGGCATGGATGTTTGTGATGTCCTTAGGTTAGTTAGGTTTAACTAGTTCTAAGTTCTAGGGGACTAATGACCTCAGCAGTTGAGTCCCATAGTGCTCAGAGCCATTTGAACCATTTTTAAGAGGTTTCTGAAGTAATTTGTAACTATATTACTAAAGTTTATGTGCCCGAGAAAGCGGTCGTTCGGAGGCTGCTGCAGTATGCAGATAGCTGTAGACAACAGATGTTCCCTCGGCCGTCCGCTCCGGCACCTATATAATTATAGCCCGAGAGGCAGTAGCAAGGTTTACTTCGCAATCAGCCACGGTAAGATCCACGTCTGCCAAACGTCGGATCTTGCTCTGCCTCGGATGACGTCAGAGTCGGAGTGTGACGAATCGCGTATTTGTGGTAAAAACGGACAGTGAACTCGCGAGGATTGTACACTGTCCTGGATCGCTTAGGATTCGCCGAAGTAACTGTTAGTGTGCCGTCCGTGACAATTACAAATCAGCGTGGCAAGTGGCGACTATTATTTCCACTTTTATGGCGAGCATTAATTTTGAACATTTAAGTTGAACATTCAACTGACTATTATTAATTATGACGATAGACAATCTGGTAGGAACGTACCGTAGAGGTCACCTCTGAATTGCTAAATGTGTTGTTAGAAAGATTTATTTTCAATTGAACGTTGCGAATTCCAACTTTCGCACGTGAGAAACTTTACGCAATATAAGTATTAAATAGAACTTTATACTTTCACTTAAAATCATAGTCCTGATCCCGCTAAGTAGAAGGAGAATAGAAAGTTTTCTTTCAGTGGGCAGGACCAGAATGTGGCCGTGTAGACTGGAAACTAAGGTAAGTATGTTTCACTTCGCTTTCTGGCTGACCACAAATTTAGTTGCCAGGCTCGCGTGAGAAAGACAGCGAACCGTATAACAACCAACCATAAACTTTCTAAATTATTATACCTGCTGCCCCACAGAGGCTAATACCACATATAGTATCAGTCAGCTGGCGTCAGGATGCTGTCGTAGCGTGCTAAATGGAATGACATCCTACAGGTGCTTAATACCGTGTACGGTCGTGGTAGGGCTTCCTTTACGTAAAGTGTGACGTATCTGTGGAAAATGCTGTAACCCTATGAACGCTTCGGAAAGCCACAACGGGAGGCGCGTGTCTTAGGACCGTCCTAGAGATGCTCCATGTCGGAATGTAGACTTGCTAGACGTATACTGCTGATTGAAAACACACAAGTTTCTAACTGTTCTCAAATAATAGTAATGTATGTTTAAAGCTACCACATTCGTAGTTTTTCTGGAACAGAAACTGAAGTACGTATACTCGGATTATTTTTCTGAACATTAATGCTGTAATCGAGGCGTTCATAAAGTAAGTGATGGTTCGGTAACAAAGAGCTGGGAAAAGTATATATTCCTTATACCTATGTTCTGACTAGAAAAGTTCACGTCATCCCTCCAGATGCTTAACAATGTGAAGTAGTTTTTCATTTAAGAAGGACATAATGCTTCCAGTCTGAGCCAAAACTAAGTAAATCCCGAACGATTTCGCTGATGAAAGATCATTTCCACATAAATCTCCAACGATAGTTTCGTTACTCACACACACAGGGTGTCCAATAAAGAAAGCCTGATTTTAAAATTAAATGAAATGAAAAAAAAAGAACACGGAAAATCCATCTACACAGCGAAAGAAACATTAAAAAAAATCTCATTAGCTATCCTTCCACAGTCAGTAACTGCTGATCTTTACAATATTTTGCTATAGTGTATTTTTACATCATACTTCAACATTGCCGCATAAATAGAACTATGTAACACTGTCTGTAGCGAACTTGCGTCATTATTTGAAAATAACGGATATTTGTCGATCTGAAGTAACTAATCTCGATTATTTAAAGTGAAATTTGAAGCTTAATGTAATGTGGTAACTTGACGAAGAACTGGTACTATTCTGGAGAAATACACGGTTCCTGCACCCATGTGGAGTTCTAGTTAGCAGAATACTTCCTTCTCTGTACTTATTCTGGCACTTTTTACAGATGCCCTGCTCACCTCATTCTCTGCGTTTCTTCAACTTCTACTAATATTACAGGTTCTCCGCAAAGGTTATCTTATTTTTCATCCTGTCTGTATCTCCTTTCTTCGGCTTCATGCACTAGTCCTTGCACATTTCTGCCTGCTCTACTTTACTTCTTATAGTGTCCATTTTTTTCCTCCATTTGTTACTACTGGTTTAACTTGTGTTATACGTTCTTATGTCATCTCATTTCCCATAAGTTAATAAACAGTTGCTGGTGTGCACAGTAGCTTCGATTATTTACAACTATTCGTTATTCTATTTCTTTTTCCGTAAGATTATTTTCTGTTGTTTATGTTCCTAAATATTTAACAATTCCAATTTTTGGATATTTCATTAGGGTGCTTTTGTCTCAGTTCTTCGTCACTGTTTCCTCGACAGAATCCCGTGTTACCCTTTATCTTTATTAAATTCTAAACCCATCTCTCTCTTGCTGCTTCACCGAATGGTAGACGGATATTTCTTCTTATCGTCATAATTTCCATATCAGTGCATGCACTCTCTCGTAATTTCCACATCGCTGCATACACAATGATGCGTATAATTAGAGGTTGTCTTATTTTATTTCTCTTATTACTATTTCTTTGGCTCTATTATAAATAATTGTTGGTAATAAATCTACGTAGTACAGATATTTTATTTGTATCTGTTTCTAAAAGATTACTTTGAATCATAACGTCATGCTTCTTGAGACTCCAAACTCTCCCAAGGCTCTCAACAGTTCTCTTCTGAATCACACGCTTGCTTGAAGTCGACGTTCATTTGGAGTATTTCGTTGTTTAATTTATGCCTTTTTCAGTAACTTTCGCAGTGTGAAAGTTTAAGCCACAACCGATCTTCCGCTGTACTCTTCACAGAAGGTGGTATTACAAATAGCGTTACAATTAATAACTTGTACAAATCATCCATTAGGGCAATTCCTCTTCAATTTTCTCATTACGTTTTATCACTTTTGCACTTGTGTATAGGGCATACCACAGTGATTTTTCCCGCTCTTCAGATTTTTATGTTATTCATATCGCATCAATGATCTCGTTGATGGGATTTCTGAATCAGTGATGATCTATCTTACTTCTTCCTTTGCGAGTAGTCTCTCTCCTTGTTCACATGGTGCTTCATATTGTAATATTTACTCGTTACGTTTCTGGATTTCCTGTCCCTGTTTTTAAAGATTCATCAAAGTAAGTCTACTCTTATTGTTTTAGTGTATTTTCCTCACCACCCTACAGGTTTGCGTCCTTCTCTTTGCAGAGCCTTGAGCTTACCTTGCTCTCTTTTCTTAACGTATGTTTTGCAAGCTAATCTTCATTTTTGTCGGCTGTCGCCTTTGTTTCTCTCTGTGGCATCCATCCCTTTATACTATTTCTTTGTGAGATCACCTGTACATTTTTTCTGAGAAGCCATTCTTTTTGTGTTTCCTTATTCCGATAACCCTTTGTGTTATCACAATAGCTTTCCTTAACGTCTCGCTCTTATTTTCCACATAATCTTGTGTTTCTCCTCATAGCTGCTGTTGTTCTTACTGATTTTGTGCCACCTGTTCTACGTTTTGTTATAGTTTCTAGTTACGATCTATTCTGTTTCTTATTTGCCTTTCTTTCTGCTCAATGTAATTTTCTAATACCTAATAATGATCGTTATTTGCATCTGCGTTTCTACAGTTTGTTACCTGCATACCAGTGCATTTCTACTTGAAGAGGAACAATATCGATTTAATTTTCAGCATTTCCATCTGGCGACTTGCATGTTTATTTTATTTTGCAACCTTGTGCAGGTTACTATCATTATAACACTTAGTGTTGGTGTAATAAAAGTGATTTATATCTCTACTCATAACACGACACAAATTACACTGCAGCTCGCAAAAGCAGTCTCTGCTTTGATGCTGTAAACGTGATACACAGCCAGTCTAAGGATTCGCCAGAAAATCCGCAGTCGCGCCAGAGTCCAATCATGCACCATCGAGGTCGTACGAAATACGGTTTTAGTGAGAGTCGTCAGCGCGGAAAAGCACGGACGGAAATGGTTCTGCTCGTCGAAATATACATATTAGCCTTATGATATCAGCTGCTCAGCCCTCATGGCGGCTATCTTACGCTGTCTATTGTCGATCGAAGAAGTCTGTCGCAGCGATTATCTTAGATTATCAGTCTCGCTGTTCGAAGACAGAGATACAGCAACGATCTCTTTCTGCATTGCTAGATTTATTATCTCACCCCATTGTCACCTTGATTCTTTCGTTCCATGGCCCTTCCACCTCACTTCCTAGAGTATTGTTAATCCAATTCTGCATATTTCGAGTTATCTGCTAACTTTTAACGGTTTTGGTCTACATACTGCAAACTCAGAGTGGCGGTTATTATATTGTCTTCCATTTTCGTATATCTTTCCCAGCCTTGTCATTTATTGTCTTCCATCCAGTTCCGAAGTTGTTGTCAGATGCCTGAAACCGTGCATTTTTCCAAGGTAGGATTGTTAACCCTTTACCCTGCCTGGAGGTCCAGGTAATTTTTTTCTTTTAGTGTTATCAAGGCAGCAGTTTCTGGTTTTGTTTTACCCCAAATTTTATTTCTCTGGTACCTTTCAAAACTTCTCAATGGTATCCCATCCAACACCTGGCGAGACGCCGGATGGTATACCAGGAACTCATCACAGGCCTCGTGAGGAGCGATTTATGAGATTCGCAGGAGAGCTAAAGCACAATTCGATTTATAGTCCTCCCGTTTACGGATACTGAATTGCGGCGCTGCGTTACGTTGTTTGGCCGACGTAAGAATTCTTCAACTAAAGTTTGCATTATTTTATGCATAATCATTTAATACGTGAATTGACATAAGAAAACAACATACATGTACGTAATACTGTATTTATATGACAAAATGTTGAATAATGACATTGTAAGAAGTCTCTGACATACCTGGAATCGTTGTTTAAAGTACCGTTGAGTTTGCTGTTGTGGAACGACTAACTGCCAAATATAATCCAAGAGCTATTAATAACGCTGACCCATATTGCTCAACTTCAGTCGAAATCTCTCGTTGCCATTATTATAAGAAAACCTTCATCTTTCTGTCGGGACAAACTGACACATATACGAAACACAAGGAAGGTTTGTAGTAGGTTCTGGAACCATACAGTCCAGAGAATGTCCCAGGGTTGGTCAAATCCAGAACAAGAGTTGTTTACAATGAAGCGTTTTGTATAAGTCCAAACAGATAGCTGTCACTAATCATCGGAAATCATAGCATAGGCCCAGTAAACATAGTGAGCGTTGTGTGCGGAAAAGGCTCACTTGCAGAAAGTACAATTTTTAGACAAAAAATTCTCTTCCAATATTCGTTTTGGCTAACGTTTTAGTCAATAATTAAGATAAAAGTTTTTTGTAAAACGGCTGTCGAAAACCGCTCATGGTCAGAACAGGTGGCGGCGTACAGAGATTGGATGGGGAACGCATGGAACACAAGGAGAAATGTGCTCTACTCGCTCGAGCTCATCTGCTGAAAAGCGCTGCAAACCAAGCGCAGAAGAAATATGGCGCAGGGAGTTGTAAGTGCGCTGCTGATCCAAGTGGTGTTCGCTCGTACTCCGGTGTGCGAGAGAGAGAGAGAGAGAGAGAGAGAGAGAGTGCGAGCGAGGGTGGGGACAGTGAATTTCGCATAGCTTGGCTGAAGCTGCAGGAGATTACCGAAACATATATGTGCTTATTAAAGAGCCGTCATCCTACTGGAAATTTCATTTCATTGAATAAGTTTGATCCGCCAAAAACAAAAGGAAAAAAAAAAAGATTGAAATTAACGTGGCTTGGAGGTGTATGAACGCTTAATAGCGCTTGAAATTTCAAAAGTAGATAATATTTCATGCTCTACAACTTTGACAGCTTATATTTTTCATCCAGAGTCGTCATTTTTGAGTTGCGAGCGCTGGAGAGACGACTTAAAGCCAAGTTGGTAAAAACGAAAGTAATTTGACACCTGATTGCGACCAGATGGTTGCACCTACGTTGACGTTTAAGTAGGTAATTCGATGCAAAATTTAATACTCTTTTATTTTGGTAATAGTAAAATTTTCACTAGGATTCATAGTTTCTGAGGCGAAAACCTGAAAAAAGTGCCGAAATTTCTTAATTTTATGCCCACAAAACTTGTAGGTTTTGGTTGTCGAAAACTTGGCTTCTACATAATCTCAACTATATGCACAAGATAAAAAAATAAAATCTTCTTCCTCGTTTTTGCAAGAAAAAATACCCCATTACTGGACTATATGTCACTGACGTAGGTTCGGTAATCTCCTGCAGCTTCAGCCAAGCTATGCGAAATTCACTCCCCCCCACCCTCGCTCGCACTCTCTCTCTCTCTCTCGCACACCGGAGTACGAGCGAACACCATTTGGATCAGCAGCGCACTTACAACTCCCTGCGCCATATTTCTTCTGCGCTTGGTTTGCAGCGCTTTTCAGCAGATGAGCTCGAGCGAGTAGAGCACATTTCTCCTTGTGTTCCATGCATTCCCCATCCAATCTCTGTACGCCGCCGCCACCTGTTCTGACCATGAGCGGTTTTCGACAGTCGTTTTACAAAAAACTTTTATCTTAATTATTGACTAAACCGTTAACCAAAGCGAATATTGGAAGAGAATTTTTTGTCTAAAAATTGTACTTCCTGCAAGTAAACCTTTTCCGCTCACAAAGTTTACTGGACTTATGCTATGATTTCCGATTATTAGTGTCAGATATCTGTTTGGACTTACACAAATGCTACAGTCGCACGTTCGAATCCTGCCTCGGGCATGGATGTGTGTGATGTCCTTAGGTTAGTTAGGTTTAAGTAGTTCTACATTCTAGGGGACTGATGGCCACAGAAGTTAAGTCCCATAGTGCTCAGAGCCATTTGAACCATTTGAACTTACACAAAACGCTTCATTGTAAACAACTCTTGTTCTGGATTTGACCAAACCTGGAAAATTTCCTGCATTTCGTAATTTTCGTTGGATATACATCATATTTTTCATCAAACGAATATACATTGATGGATACATTAATTCTATTTTCAATTTTCAGAATACTATCAACTACTATAGAAAATTCAAAATTTTCGAGTTTTTCATTAATTTCAAGACCAATGCCTTGGTATTTGCTTACCATTTGCGGATCTCTCTTTGCTGGATATAATGAAGGTTTTATTGATCACAGGAAGCATTTTCGATCATTATTTTTCACATCAATGCAAGCTTTCTAGAAACTTATTTTTTCTGGTAATTCACTATAGGACGATCCTCTGAATGGAACATATCGATTAATTCCCAGTTGTAGACCAAAAATTCAGTTTAGTGTCCATCCTGAAACTCGAGTTTGAAAATTAGCCATTTTTGCTAAAATTTCTTACTTTCCATGCATGAATTGTTCAATTAAATCCTTCTCTGTAATGATTGTGTAGTATGGTGTTTGAAATCCAAAGTCCATCATTTTTCGATTTGTTTTCATCTGGTATTCGCAGAAGAGGCTGAAATAAATCTTCACTCCCCTATGAATCTTTAGTTGATCCTTCACGCTTTCAATGATTTTTGGCTTCGAAGCATTCAAGAAGAATGTTGGGTCAAGCAAGTTTAGATTGTTCTCAAAATTTATTGTTTGCAAACTCTCTGCAAATGCGTTATTGACTAGATATTGGTTAACTGTTGTTCTATCTCTTTGTCTCTCGAGCACATTGGTAGAAAATGGAAATACTTCTTTCAATAGTTAATCTCGACACTTTAGAAAATATCATCAGTACTTTCAATTTTAGAGAAAGACAGTTTTACTCAGATTCTTCTGTTAGTCCTACTTTTTTGAATGATTTGTTTGGTTATAAAATTAATTAACTCTGACTTTCTCATCCTACTATATCCTTTCCAACCTTCTCTCCTACAAAAGGAGCGAAGATCAGCGACGGTGAATTGCTGAAGTTACCTACTCATTTATTAAGGATGAATTTTTTATTGATAATTTGTTATTTTTCGTTTGCAGTAGTCGTTCTTGAATTACCACGCAAACGGGTGGACCAATTTTGTATTTAAGTAGTCATTCGATGCAAAATTTAATGGTCCTTCCTTTTGGTAATGGTAACGTTTTCAGCAGGACGCATTATTTCCGAGTAATAAGCGAAAACCTAAAAAAAGTGCTTTTTTTAAGCCATCCCAAGGATTACGAATGTCAAAATTTTGGCTTCTGCATACTCTCAACTATGTACGCAAGATGAAACAATAAAATCTTCTATCTCATTTTTTTGTAAGCAAAGGGCCTTTTTTGTGACGCCTTTACTGGACTAATAGGCACCTGTATAGTACACATGCCACATCGATATCACTTGTATGTTAGGAATTTCATCCGCTGATTGCGAATTCTTTAACATCAACTGTATTAAGTATAGATACACTATCTATTCCTTATGAAATAGATTCACATTCTGCGACTCTATGTTGACGTCATCTGTTTGCGACACATGGAAATTTGTGCCGGACCGACACTCGAACCCGGATTTCCTGCTTATTGCGAGCATTCATCTTAACCAATTCGGCTATCCGTGCACAATCCCCGGACAAATTCAAACATCTATATGCCACGTTGTCTATGCTTCCTATTGCTCGGACAAACACGAGTCCCGCAACACAGAATGAGACGACATGGAATCATGGCCATAGTTACTATCGCCTCTTCTGTCCATCGAGGCTTGTAATACTTATTTTTATTTTACAATGCATGTTCCTTCAGACATGCATGTCCTGAAGGAACAGGCGCTGTATAAAGTCTTTCGAAAACCGCACGTAGCCGGAAAAAGTAGCAGCATACAGAAATTGAAAGAGGCTTGCGTATTAGCTGCAAAGTTGCGATGAGCGCAGGCTCGATGCGCTTCCTTTACTCGCCACAATGTTGCAATCCCACAATGATCTCTCCACTGAGAAAAGATTCCAGATTAGTACCTCATTCGAATCCGTACAACGAAAAACCGGTCCAAAGTAGCAAATTTTAATTTTTATTCACTCGATGACTACTTTCGGGCTGAGACCCATTTTCAGATCCACGTAGCATAGTTGAAAATGGTGTTTCCAAAGATCTGAAAACCATGTCGGAAATTACAAAAGAACAGTTACAGCACATTCTGCTGACCCACGGCTATTCCATCAATCGGATCCTTCGGAAGGGACTGCCATGTGGGAGATGAATATGAAAAAAAAATTGAATAACCAACTAGAGGGCAATATTCTACGGGTCGCAGCATGGACTGTCAGAAGTTTCAGTGTGGTAGGGAAGGTAGAAACTCTGAAAGGGAAATGCAGGGGCTCAATCTAGTCATAATGAAGGTCAGTGAATTAAAACGGAAATAAAGTAAGCAGTTCTGCTACAATGAATATAGAGTAATATCAACAGCAGCAGAAAATATTATACCGGGCGTAGCATCGTTATGAATAGGATGTAGGAGAGAGAAGCAATTACTGTGAATAGGTCGGTGATAGGACTATTCTCATCAGAATCAACCGTCAAACAACAGTATCCAAGATATACCAGGTGCATTCAAGTTTTTTTTCCTCAGGATTGGAAACAGATAGAAACATGCAGTTTGTTTGCAAATATGTGGGCATTCGTTATGAATGTGTAACAGAGACGGCAGTACTGTAGGTCAAACAGAAGTCTGGTGGCAGCAGCGAGAATGAGGGCCGCTTTTGATACTTAAAATGGCAACGTTTCCATTGCAAGGACGGTGTGTGATCATTCGTTTTCTCCATTTTCATGGTGTGCCACCAGTAGAAATTCATCGCCATTTGAGTGAGATATGTGGTTATGATGTCATGAATGTGTCTAATGTGCGTACATGGGTACGACAGTTCTAAGAAGGCAGAATATCTAGTGACAACAGACAACATTCTCTGCGTCGCACCAGCCGGTCTGACAACGTGATCGAGCGAGTGGAGAAAGTTGTTTAGGAGAGTCACTGAATGAGTGTTGAACACATCGCCACCGAAATTGGAATTTCCGTGGGTTCCGTGCACATAGACCTGGAAAAGCGAAATGTGTCTTCCATGAGGGTGCCAGGAATGCTGACGGACTACCACAAGACAGCACGCGTGGCGTATTACCAGGCTATGTTGACACGTGATGGTGGCACGAATGGGACTTTTCATGAGCATTGCGTGAAAAACCGCCGCAAAAGGCTGCACGTGTGCTCTTTCATCAATACAACGCACCGGCGCTTTAATAGAACGTGATCCTGCAGCTTTGAAGTGATTTCTCACGCTCCCTACTTACCTGACCGGGATCCCGTCGACTTTTGGCTGTTTTCAAAAATGAATGACACTGTCCGTAATTGCACATTCACTATTATAAACATTTCCAGCGTCACAGTCAATACAGTATCTTAGCTAATTCAAGTATGATTTTTATGCATAACTGGTTTATTTATTTATTTATTTATTTATTTATTGTTCCGTGGGACCAAATTAAGGAGAAGTCTCCATGGTCATGGAACGAGTCAATACATGAAATTATAACACGATATTAGAAACAGATAAAATGAAATATAAAAAAAAACATATTCAGGTGACAAGTCGTAAGTTTAAATAAAGAAAATCAACACTGTAACACTGGAATTTGCTTAATTTTTTAGCTCTTCCAGGAGCTCCTCGACAGAGTAGAAGGAGTGAGCCATGAGGAAACTCTTCAGTTTAGACTTAAAAGAGTTTGGGCTACTGCTAAGATTTTTGAGTTCATATGGTAGCTTATTGAAAATGGATGCAGCAGAATACTGCACTCCTTTCTGCACAAGAGTCAAGGGAGTGCATTCCACATGCAGATTGGATTTCTGCCTAGTATTAACTGAGTGAAAGCTGCCAACTCTTGGGAATAGTCTAATATTGCTAACAACAAACGACATTAAAGAAAATATATACTGTGAGGGCAATGTCAGAATTCCCAGACTATTGAACAGGGGTCGACAAGAGGTTCTCGAACTTACACCACATATAGTTCGAACAGCCCGTTTTTGAGCCAAAAATACCCTTCTTGAATCACAAGAATTACCCCAAAAAATAATACCATACGACATAAGCGTATGAAAATATGTGAAGTAGACTACTTTTCATGTTGAAGTGTCACTTATTTCAGATACTGTCCTAATGGTACATAAAGCAACATTTAGTTTCTGAACAAGATCCTGGACGTGTGAAACTTTCTGGCAGATTAAAACTGTGTGCCCGACCGAGACTCGAACTCGGGACCTTTGCCTTTCCGAGCAAGTGCTCTACCATCTGAGCTACCGAAGCGAGTTCGAGTCTCGGTCGGGCACACAGTTTTAATCTGCCAGGAAGTTCCATATCAGCGCACACTCCGCTGCAGAGTGAAAATCTCATTCTGGATCCTGGACATGTGCTTTCCACAACAGCTTACTATCTATCCGAACGCCTAGGAACTTGAACTGTTCCGTCTCGCTTATAATATGCCCATTCTGTCTGATCAAAATATCGGTTCTTGTTGAATTGTGAGTTAGAAACTGTAAAAACTGAGTCTTACTGTGATTTAGCATCAAATTATTTTCCACAAGCCACAAACTTATTTCAATATTACACACAAGATCCTTCACTATCAAGCTGGTGTCATCAGCAAACAGAAATATTTTTGAATCACCTGTAATACTAGAAGGCAAATCATTTATATAAATAAGAAACAGCAGTGGCCCCAGCACCGACCCTTGGGGAACGCCCCACTTAACAGTGCACCATTGGGACTGAACATCACTACCACTCTCAATATAGCGGAGAATTACCTTCTGCTTTCTGTTCTTAAAGTAAGAGGCGAACCAATTGTAAGCTACTCCCCTTACTCCATAATGGTCCAAATTCTGTAGTAATATTTTGTGGTCAACACAGTCAAAAGCCTTCGTTAAATCAAAGGAAACACCTATCGTTCGCAACCTTTTATTTAATCCGTCCAAAACCTCACATAGAAAAGAGAATATAGCATTCTCAGTTGTTAAACCATTTCTAAAACCAAACTGAACATTTGACAGCAAATTATGTGAATTTAAATGCTCCAGTAACCTTGTATATACAACCTTCTCGATAAATTTAGCAAACACCGATGGCATAGAAATAGGTCTAAAATTGTCAACATTATCAATGTCTCCCTTTTTATAAAGTGGCTTCACTACAGAGTACTTTAATCGGTCAGGAAACCGACCACTCCAAAAGGAAAAGTTACAGATATGGCTAAGTACTGTGCTAACACACATAGAACAATACTTCAGTATTCTGCTAGATACCCCGTCATATCCATGAGAGTTCTTGGTCTTTAGTGATTTAATTATTAACTCAATCTCCCTCTTGTCAGTATGGAGGACCATTTCAGGTAACAGTCTCGGAACACTTTTTTCTAAAAGCGCTATATGATTCCCTGTTGGGACTAGGTTTCTATTTAGTTCACCTGCTATATTCAGAAAGTGATTATTACAGGGTGTTTCAAAAATGACCGGTATATTTGAAACGGCAATAAAAACTAAACGAGCAGCGATAGAAATACACCGTTTGTTGCAATATGCTTGGGACAACAGTACATTTTCAGGCAGACAAACTTTCGAAATTACAGTAGTTACAATTTTCAACAACAGATGGCGCTGCGGTCTGGGAAACTCTATAGTACGATATTTTCCACTTATCCACCATGCGAAGCAATAATGTGGCGTAGTCTCTGAATGAAATTACCCGAAACCTTTGACAACGTGTCTGGCGGAATGGCTTCACATGCAGATGAGATGTACTGCTTCAGCTGTTCAATTGTTTCTGGATTCTGGCGGTGCACCTGGTCTTTCAAGTGTCCCCACAGAAAGAAGTCACAGGGGTTCATGTCTGGCGAATAGGGAGGCCAATTCACGCCGCCTCCTGTATGTTTCGGATAGCCCAAAGCAATCACACGATCTTCGAAATATTCATTCAGGAAATTAAAGACGTCGGTCGTGCGATGTGGCCGGGCACCATCTTGCATAAACCACGAGGTGTTCGCAGTGTCGTCTAAGGCAGTTTGTACCGCCACAAATTCACGAAGAATGTCCAGATAGCGTGATGCAGTAATCGTTTCGGGTCTGAAAAATGGGCCAATGATTCCTTTGGAAGAAATGGCAGCCCAGACCAGTACTTTTTGAGAATGCAGGGACGATGGGACTGCAACATGGGGCTTTTTGGTTCCCCATATGTGCCAGTTCTGTTTATTGACGAAGCCGTCCAGGTAAAAATAAGCTTCATCAGTAAACCAAATGCTGCCCACATGCATATCGCCGTCATCAATCCTGTGCACTATATCGTTAGCGAATGTCTCTCATGCAGCAATGGTAGCGGCGCTGAGGGGCTGCGCGTTTGAATTTTGCATGGATAGAGGTGTAAACTCTGGCGCATGAGACAATACCTGGACGTTGGCGTCATTTGGACCGCAGCTGCAACACGGCGAACGGAAACCAGAGGCCACTGTTGGATCACCTGCTGCACTAGCTGCGTGTTGCCCTCTGTGGTTGCCGTATGCGGTCGCCCTACCTTTCCAGCACGTTCATCCGTCACGTTCCCAGTCCGTTGAAATTTTTCAAACAGATCCTTTATTGTATCGTTTTTCGGTCCTTTGGTTACATTAAACCTCCGTTGAAAACTTCGTCTTGTTGTAACAACACTGTGTTCTAGGCGGTGGAATTCCAACACCAGAAAAATCCTCTGTTCTAAGGAATAAACCATGTTGTCTACAGCACACTTGCACGTTGTGAACAGCACACGCATACAGCAGAAAGACAACGTACAGAATGGCGCACCCACAGACTGCGTTGTCTTCTATATCTTTCACATCACTTGCAGCGCCGTCTGTTGTTGAAAATTGTAACTACTGTAATTTCGAAAGTTTGTGCGCCTGAAAATGTACTGTTGTCCCAAGCATATTGCAACAAACGGTGTATTTCTATCGCTGCTCGTTTAGTTTTTATTGCCATTTCAAATATACCGGTCATTTTTGAAACACCCTGTAAATACTGTACATATATGCGACTTATCAGTAACACGGACATTCCCACTACGCACTGATTCTATATCCTCGACCTGTCTCTGTAGACCAGCCACTTCCTTTACGACAGACCATATGGTTTTAATATTATCCTGAGAATTAGCTATTCTATCTGCACACCACATACTTTTTGCCTTCCTAATAACATTTTTAAGCACCTTACAATACTGTTTGTAATGGGCTGCTGCATTTAGATTTTGACTGTTTCTAACGTTTTGATATAATTGCCACTTTGTTCTACAAAATATTCTTATCCCTCTAGTCAGCCACCCAGGCTGCCTGTTTGTGCTAGTACCTTGTTTTGAACGTTGTAACGGAAAGCAACTTTCAAAGAGCACGAGAAAAGTCTTGAGAAAAGCATTATATTTATCGTCTGCTGTATCAGCGCTATAAACATCTTGCCACTCTTGTTCCTTGATAAGGTTTACAAAGGTCTCTACAGCAACTGGATCAGCTTTCCTAAACAGCTGATGACTATATTTAACACGTGTTGCAGCACAAAAATCTTTCAGAGTTAAAATTTGTGCATCATGATCTGAAAAGCCATTCACCTTTTTGCTAACATAATGCCCTTCTAGTAATGAGGAATGAACAAAAATGTTGTCTACATTGTAATTCTGTCAGAGACAGCAAAGGACTTGGAAGAGCAGTTGAATGGAATGGACAGTGTCTTGAAAGGAGGATATAAGATGAACATCAACAAAAGCAAAACAAGGATAATGGAATGTAGTCTAATTAAGTCGGGTGATGCTGAGGGAATTAGATTAGGAAATGAGGCACTTAAAGTAGTAAAGGAGTTTTGCTATTTGGGGAGCAAAATAACTGATGATGGTCGAAGTAGAGAGGATATAAAATGTAGGCTGGCAATGGCAAGGAAAGCGTTTCTGAAGAAGAGAAATTTGTTAACATCCAGTATTGATTTAAGTGTCAGGAAGTCATTTCTGAAAGTATTCGTATGGAGTGTAGCCATGTATGGAAGTGAAACATGGACGATAAATAGTTTGGACAAGAAAAGAATAGAAGCTTTCGAAATGTGGTGCTACAGAAAAATGCTGAAGATTAGATGGGTAGATCACATAACTAATGAGGAAGTATTGAATAGGATTGGGGGGAAGAGAAGTTTGTGGCACAACTTGACCAGAAGAAGGGATCGGTTGGTAGGACATGTTCTGAGGCATCAAGGGATCACCAATTTAGTATTGGAGGGCAGCGTGGAGGGTAAAAATCGTAGAGGGAGACCAAGAGATGAATACACTAAGCAGATTCAGAAGGATGTAGGTTGCAGTAGGTACTGGGAGATGAAAAAGCTTGCACAGAATAGAGTAGCATGGAGAGCTGCATCAAACCAGTCTCAGGACTGAAGACCACAACAACATGGTTGTTCTACTGTTCCCTTGCACTCTCGTTGGAAAGAATACGGTTTGCGTAAGATTATATGAATTAAGGAGGTCTACCAGCATCCTCTTCCTTGCACAATCACTTATACAATTAATATTGAAGTCACCACATATAACTAACTTTTTGTATTTCCTATAAAGTGAACCAAGAACCTCCTCTAGCTTTAGCAAAAATGTTGTGAAATCGGAGTCTGGGGATCTATAAATAATAACAGTTAGAAGTTTAGCTCCGTTAAATTTAACCACACCTGCACAACATTCAAACACCTTTTCGGCGGCCGCGGTGGTCTAGCGGTTCTAGGCGCGCAGTCCGGAACCGCGCGACTGCTACGGTCGCAGGTTCGAATCCTGCCTCGGGCATGGATGTGTGTGGTGTCCTTAGGTTAGTTAGGTTTAAGTAGTTCTAAGTTCTAGGGGACTGATGACCACAGTAGTTAAGTCCCATAGTGCTCAGAGCCATTTGAGCCAAACACCTTTTCAATGCAGTACTTTGAAACATCAATTGACTCAAATGGGATGCCGTTTTTCACATACATGGCTACACCCCCACACCGCAAAGAGCTCCTCGAAAAGCTGCCAGCCAACCTGTATCCTGGTAAAGGAAGCCTCTGAATTATCTCCTTATTTAAGAAGTGTTCAGGTATACCAATAATTTCAGAGTCAACATCTATAAGCAGTTCACTAACTTTATCTCTAATACCTTGAATATTTTGATGAAATATACTAATTCCCTCATTACTCGGATACCTAAGCTTTGTAAAAAGTGGTTCCTTTGTTAGAGAGACTTCCCTTAAGCAGGAATACCTATCAGCTGACTTCAGTCTAAAAAAGGTGCAGCTCTAACACCCACTACTGCAGGAATATGGTCCCCCATATAATAACTCGAAAATTGCAAATTTGGCACGACTGGAAAGATGTGAACACACACTGCCCATATGCAGGATCATATTCATCGGGGTAATTTTAAGGAAACGTAATTCAACCACGAAAGAAAAGGCTTACATAATACTTGTAAGATTGATTCTTGACTATTGCTCGTCAGTCTGGGGACAATTACACTACTGCCCATTAAAATTGCTACACCAAGAAGAAATGCAGATGATAAACGCGTATTCATTGCACAAATCTATTACCCTAGAACTGACATGTGATTACATTTTCACGCAATTTCGGTGCATAGATCCTGAGAAATCAGTACCCAGAACAACCTCCTCTGGCCGTAATAACGGTCTTGATACGCCTGGGCATTGAGTCAAACAGAGCTTGGATGGCGTGTACAGGTAAAGCTGCCCATGCAGCTTCAACACGATACCACAGTTCATCAAGAGTAGTAATTGCCGTATTGTGATGAGCCAGTTGCTCGGCCACCATTGACCAGACGTTTTCAGTTGGTGAGAGATGTGGAGAATGTGCTGGCCAGGGCAGCAGTCGAACATTTTCTGTATCCAGAAAGGCCCGTACAGTACATCCAAAATGCGGTGTGCATTATCTTGCTGAAATGTAGGGTTTCGCAGGGATCGAATGAAGGGTAGAGCCACGGGTCGTAACACATCTGAAATGTAACGTTCACTGTTCAAAGTGCCCTCAATGCGAACAAGAGGTGACCGAGACGTGTAACCAAAGGCACACCATACCATCACGTCGGGTGATACGCCAGTACGGCGATGACGAATACACGCTTCCAATGTGTGTTCACCGCGATGACTCCAAATACGGGTGCGACCATCATGATGCTATAAACAGAACCTGGATTCATCCGAAAAAATGACGTTTTGCCATTCGTGCACCCAGGTTCGTCGTTGACTACAGCATCGCAGGCATCACTGTCTGTGATGCAGCGTCAAGGGTAACCGCAGCCATGGTCTCCATGCTGCTGCAGACGTCGTCAAAGTGTTCGTGCAGATGGTTGTTGTCTTACAAACGTCCCCATCTGTTGACTCAGGGATCGAGACGTGGCTGCACGACCCGTTACAGCCATGCGGATAAGATGCGTGTCATCTCAACTGCTGGTGACACGAGGCCGTTGCGATCCAGCACGGCGTTCCCATTCCATATTCTGCTAACAGTCATTGGATCTCGACGAACGCGAGCAGCAATGTCGTGATACGATAAACCGCAATCGCTATAGGCTACAATCCGACCTTTATCAAAGTCGGAAACGTGATGGAACGCATTTCTCCTACTTACACGAGGCATCACAACAACGTTTCACCAGGCAACGCCGGTCAACTGCTGTTCGTGTATGAGAAATCGGTTGGAAACTTTCCTCATGTCAGCACGTTGTAGGTGCCGCCAACGGCGCCAACCTTGTGTGAATGCTCTGAAAAGCTAATCATTTGCATATCACAGCATCTTCTTGCTGTCGGTTAAATTTCGCGTCTGTAGCACTTCATCTTCGTGGTGTAGCAATTTTAATGGCCAGTAGTGTATTAGAAGAGAGAGAGAGGCAAGTAGGGAGGGAGGGAGGAAGGGAGATGGAGAGAGAGAGAGAGAGAGAGCGACAGACAGAGAGAGAGAGAGAGAGAGAGAGAGAGAGAGAGAGAGAGAGGATCCAACGAAGAGCGGCATGTTTCATCACAGGATCGTGTAGTATGAGCGACTGCTTTATGATGATTCTCGACAAAGTCCAGTAGCAGACGCTACAAGAATAGACGCTGTACGTTACACAGAAATTTATTGCGGAAGGTCCTAGAACGTATATTTGAAGAAGAGTGAGGCAACATAACACTTCCTCCCAAATACGTCCCGCGAAGTAACCACGCAGCATTCGCAAATGGTACAGGGAAAGTGGTATGAAATGACTGCTGCAACCGAATTACAGGAGGCTCGCGGACCACAGAGGTTGACGTGGATGTAGGTATTGGCAGACACAACCTATCTGCACGAGCTCTATGGCCATCGTTTCTCATGCGGACAAAGCACGTGTGACTAAAAAAAATGCAGTACAAAAAGAAAAATCCACTGATGTGACGAAAGTCATTGGATAGCGATATGCACATATACAGGCGGTGGTAGTATCGTGTATTCAAGGTACAAAAGGACAGTGCATTGCCAGAACTGTCATTTGTACATTTGTACATTTATGGCCACACAGCTGGAATTAACAGACCTTGAACGCGGAATGGTAGTTGGAGCTAGGGCATTCAATATTCCGAGATCCACTGACCAAGGGAGACCACGACGTGTGGAACGCGGATTTACTGCAAACTTCGTACACTCTTAGCGCTCCATGAGGACAACAAAATGTGTAAGCAGTAGCGCGTACTTCTCAAGCATTATTGAGAAAATAGTAAGACACTTTCGGTCGTCAAATACATACCTGTGCGTGGCCATTTTTACCACGAAGCGGCGGCAGCCGAGTGGTTAGCGTTCAAGCCACGTAATCACTTGTTCGAGTCACGTTCGTCAGTTTTTTTTAATTTTCAACACAGTCATTTTCTTTACTATTTACATTAAATTGATATAATGGGAAAAATACGTGTAATCGGATGAACTTTTATTAAATTTACAATGTTATTTGGCAGTCTACAAATTTTTAGTATCACGAATAATATAATATTCATAACTATCGACTGGTAAACGATCAAACGCATAAAGTGATAATGAAAATGTATGCTTGTCCGTGTCTTCAAATATTGTTCGTATTTAATCGAAAGAGAACGAGAAATTGCTTCTCGTGAAGACGCTATTAAAATACAGTCGATACTGCATGACCAATTATCAGCGCCGATATTTAAGGAAATGCTGCATTATGCATGGTTTGCTTCCAAATTATCGTCAGAAAGAGAGGTTTTAGAAAATGTTAACGATGTTTCTTTTTCCACGGAAAACCTCAAAAGACCTTGCGTATGCGGAAACTTAGCATTTATTCAATGTAGCTGGTGCCGTTTAACTTTATGTTTTCCATGTTTTTACGAAAAATACCATCCTGTAACTTGTGCTCGTAATGTCGAATGCGACGATTAATTGTACATCTTTCGAAAGCCGTCTGTGCCGGTCAAAACTTGGAGGTAACAAGTCGGTCGGGCTCCTTCCAGGTATAAGGGATTTATCAAATCACGGACAAGCATACATTTTCAGTATCACTTTATGCGTTTGGTCGTTTACTAGTCCATAGTTATGAATATTACATTATTCGTGATACTAAAAATTTGCCGCGCGTGATTAGCCGAGCGGTCTAGGGCGCTGCAGTCATGGACTGTGCGGCTGGTCCCGGCGGAGGTTCAAGTCCTCCCTCGGGCATGGGTGTGTGTGTTTGTCCTTAGGATAATTTAGGTTATATAGTGTGTAAGCTTAGGGACTGATGACCTTAGCAGTTAAGTCCCATACGATTTCACACACATTTGAACTAAAAATTTGTAGACTGCCAAATAACGTTGTAAACTGAATAAAAGTTCATCCGATTACACGTATTTTCCCATTATATCAATTGTAATATAAATAGTAAAGAAAATGACTGTGTTAGAAATAAAAAAACTGACGAACTGGACTCGATCCAGCGATTACGTGGCTTGAAAGCTAACCACTCGCTTCCCGCTGCTTCATGTTAAAAATGGCCATGCACAGCTATATATTCGACGACCGAAATTATCTTGCGATTTTCTCAATAACGCTTGAGAAGTGCGCGCTACTGCTCACACATTTTGTTGTCCTCATGGAGTACTACGAGTGTACGAAGTTTGCAGTAAATCCGCGTTCCAAACGCCGTGATCTCCCCTTGTGAGTCAAGAATGTACCGAAAATATTAAATTTGGACCTAGACGACAGCAAAACTATGAACTGGTCAGATGAGTCCCGATTTCAGTTGGTAAGAGCTGATGATAGATTTCAAGTGTGGCCCATACCCCACGAAGCCATGCACTCAAGTTGTCAACAAGGCACTGTGCAAGTTGCTGATGGCTCCAAAATGGTGTGGGCTGCGTTTATGTGGAATGGACCGGGTTCTCCAGTCCAACAGAACCGATCATTGGTTGGAAATGGCTATTTGGAGACCATTTGCAGGCATCCAACGATGGAATTTTTATGGATGACAGTGCACCTTGTCATCTAGCCGCATTTGTTCGCGATTGATTTGAAGAACGTTCTGAACAATTCGAGGGACATGAATCCCATCGAACATTTATGGGACATAATAAAGAGGTCAACTTCCGCACAAAATCCGGTACCTGTAACACTTACGTAACTAAGGACGGCTGTAGAGGCAGCATGGCTGAATATTTGTGCACGGGACTTTCAACGACTTGTTCAGTCCATGCCACGACGAGTGCCTACACTACGTCGAGCAAATGGAGGTTCGACACGATATTAGGAGGTAGCCGATGACTTTTGCCACGTCAGGGAAAACTGGCCGCAACAGTATTCCATGATTTCGGCGACGGGAATCTACCCGGTCTTGCAGCGTGAGGTCTGAATTTGGCGAGCGGAAGTTGGCAGCACCGCGGCAGCGTCTGCGCGCAACTCCTTTTAACAGGCGGCAGTGGCGGACCGGACGGCTGTCAGTGGGCGACGCGAGGCAACGGCGACGGTGCTCCGCCATCGGCGATGGCTGGAGAGGCGCGGGCCGCCGATGCTGACGGCGACGAGTGAGTAATTACATGCACGTAGTTGGTATAAATAACTAAGCCGTTGTCAATCTCATTCAGATCCTTCTGGATCTAAAATAATTATCTGGGGAGGGGCTGCATCAACATATTGCATTTCTAACGGAGGCAGAAGATGTATTGAAGAATTCACTCCCAATCTAATCAGTCTGTTCCCTGAGGAAGGCGGGAGCAACACAGCCGAAACATCTGTTATTGTAGTTCAAATGGCTCTGAGCACTATGGCACTTAACTTCTGAGGTCATCAGTCCCCTAGAACTTAGAGCTACTTACACCTAACTAACCTAAGGACATCACACACATCCATGCCCGAGGCAGGATTCGAACCTGCGACCGCAGCGGTCGCGCGGTTCCAGACTGCAGCGCCTAGAACCGCTCGGCCACTCCGGCCGGTGTTGTAGTATTTTAAGTATTTTATAAGATGATGTGGCAGTGTACCCAGAAAAAATTTAGTAAGAAAGTAACTGGCTGTACATAAGGGCGGTTTAAGGCTGAGCGAGCGATAGCATTAAATAAATGTGGGCCAATACGTACTCTTACATTGTAATAGATTATAACATGCATAATATGTGAAGGTAACGTCCATTAAAACTGTGTTTCACTACTTTAAGCCTAACAGAACCCATAATTCTTGATTGAACTGCTATCCGAGGAAATAATCAACATTACTCATGACACTAAAACGACCCGTCGTAGTCGACTCTTATTAGCTCCATTCACATAGCAAGAGAAACGTTTACTAACAATAAGACTCCAACGTGAAACTGAAATAAAATTTCTGCACAAGCTCCTACTTAGGACGTATTAGTGACAAGAGTGATCTTAGCCTTGTTTTCAGTAAATGGAAAGATAAGCCGCTGCTCTAGATTTTTAGCATCGCTAATATTGTCGGCACGCAGACCTGTCATTTGCCCGCCGTTGCAGCAGCTCACTTGTGCAGAATGCCTCAGAATTGATTACTTATTTCAGATCACACTAAAGAGGAAAATGTGTCGCATTATTCACTGATAAGTGTTAGAATTTGAGACACAACAGAATTTCTCGACACTCTCCGTAGTTCTGTGCCAAATAATAAAAAGTCGCGAGAGACCGTTTGGTGAGAGTGTATCGATTTTTTTCCGAAAATTTGTTAAAAATGTAGAGGAAAGCATCTCGCTCGACAACTGCTGCACAGCGTAACATAGTGGACAAGAACCTGTAAATAAAAATGTTAATGTCGTGTGACTAGAGCCTCCCGTCGGGTAGACCGTTCGCCAGGTGCAAGTATTTCGATTTGACGCCACTTCGGCGACTTGCGCGTATATGGGGATGAAATGATGATGATAACACCCAGTCCCTGAGAGGAGCAAATCTCCGACCCAGCCAGTAATCGAACCCGGGCCCTTAGGATTGACATTCTGTCGCACTGACCACTCAGCTACAGGCTGCGGACACCTGTAAATAAAACTCTTGTACCAATTCGTAATACTGGGAATTTGGTTTAAAAAAATACAGTTTATTCTTCAAACATTCGGAATTACACACAATTTTGTGTCAGTGAGTTATTATTTCCATTATTTTGAAAATACTGCCCAACCGTACACAGATAATCCTAAAAAGCACTGTTTTTAATTCAGAACCACTAGTGATAAATGTTATCCCGTAAAAATAGGTTGGGCGATGCAGGCAGCCAACCCGGGTTCCGTAACATGTGCTGTATGGATAAATGACGACGTTTGGTTCGTTATCAGCGCCCGTACAAATGCCCAACCTTTGCTCAGTCCAAACTCGCCACTTTCATGAATGATGAGGACAACACACCCACCCACTCCTCTCGAGGCAGGTGAAAATCCCTGGCCCCGCCGGGAATCGAACCCGGGACCCCGTGCTCGGGAAGCGAGAACACGACCGCGAAGCCACGAGCTGCGGACGCTGTATGGATAAATCGCCTCTTCTTCACGAGAAACTTAACATACACTCCTGGAAATTGAAATAAGAACACCGTGAATTCATTGTCCCAGGAAGGGGAAACTTTATTGACACATTCCTGGGGTCAGATACATCACATGATCACACTGACAGAACCACAGGCACATAGACACAGGCAACAGAGCATGCACAATGTCGGCACTAGTACAGTGTATATCCACCTTTCGCAGCAATGCAGGCTGCTATTCTCCCATGGAGACGATCGTAGAGATACTGGATGTAGTCCTGTGGAACGGCTTGCCATGCCATTTCCACCTGGCGCCTCAGTTGGACCAGCGTTCGTGCTGGTCGTGCAGACCGCGTGAGACGACGCTTCATCCAGTCCCAAACATGCTCAATGGGGGACAGATCCGGAGATCTTGCTGGCCAGGGTAGTTGACTTACACCTTCTAGAGCACGTTGGGCGGCACGGGATACATGCGGACGTGCATTGTCTTGTTGGAACAGCAAGTTCCCTTGCCGGTCTAGGAATGGTAGAACGATGGGTTCGATGACGGTTTGGATGTACCGTGCACTATTCAGTGTCCCCTCGACGATCACCAGTGGTGTACGGCCAGTGTAGGAGATCGCTCCCCACACCATGATGCCGGGTGTTGGCCCTGTGTGCCTCGGTCGTATGCAGTCCTGATTGTGGCGCTCACCTGCACGGCGCCAAACACGCATACGACCATCATTGGCACCAAGGCAGAAGCGACTCTCATCGCTGAAGACGACACGTCTCCATTCGTCCCTCCATTCACGCCTGTCGCGACACCACTGGAGGCGGGCTGCACGATGTTGGGGCGTGAGCGGAAGACGGCCTAACGGTGTGCGGCGGTACGTCCACCCGGCCTCCCGCATGCCCACTATACGTCCTCGCTCAAAGTCCGTCAACTGCACATACGGTTCACGTCCATGCTGTCGCGGCATGCTACCAGTGTTAAAGACTGCGATGGAGCTCCGTATGCCACGGCAAACTGGCTGACACTGACGGCGGCGGTGCACAAATGCTGCGCAGCTAGCGCCATTCGACGGCCAACACCGCGGTTCCTGGTGTGTCCGCTGTGCCGTGCGTGTGATCATTGCTTGTACAGCCCTCTCGCAGTGTCCGGAGCAAGTATGGTGGGTCTGACACACCGGTGTCAATGTGTTCTTTTTTCCATTTCCAGGAGTGTATTTTGTGGTCAGACGCACGTACTCACAACTACAGAGAATATTCAACAACTTTGTCTTCCATTGTTTTCTTCTTATTTTGTATAAGACGAGCGGCTAATAAGCTTATCTTTTCATGATTACTTTTCCCCGGTCCGCACGTGCACGCAAATGGAGAGGAAGCGACCTTTAACGAAACACTATTCCCTCTATCAGACTCTATAGAGTTCCTATACTAGTTTAGTTGCGATATTTGGCATCGATGCCAACAGTCGAAATGGTGAAAAAACCTGTATAATATCGGAGCAAAAGTATCAATACTGACATCAAAGCAAAGTACTATGTTACGTAATTTTTTTTTAATAATATGATTTCTTCGGCTGCAACATTTTATTCTTTTGGTTTGATTCGACGTGTTTCGAAGTTACAACTTTATTCTCAAAGGCTACAATAACGTTTTTAGGCGTGACGTCTGCTTCAGTTTATAGGCTTCATTTGGGCGCGAAATGTTAATCTTCTGCATCGATGAAAAATTTCCACATTTGCATTTACACTTTAAATAATACAACGTCGTGGTTAGCTGAAACTAAAAGTTGAAGCAGATGTAACGACAAAAAAAAGTTTGTGTAGTCATTGAGACTGGAATTGAAGCTCCGGATCACGTTGGACTGAATCGGCAAACTAAAATATTGAGTCTGAAGAAAACGTAAGTTGAAATTGTCTTTAACAAAAGTCTTTCAATCTAGTATTGATTGGGTACGTAACGTTAAGCTTTCTTGGACGCAAAAGCACTAATTTAGAACACAAGATGAAATGTGGAATTTATGCTACGTTTTTATAAACCAACTTGAATGTAAAATGAAACACAAACGTAAGGATCAAAGGACAAAAATTGCAAACGCATAAAAAATATAGCCCTTAGCGTCGATTTTATGCTACCTGTACGTTGCATTGTTACAGTGAATCATTACAGACAAAACCATTCATTTATAACATGCTTTAATAAGACATAAGCACTGATTTTGAATACAAGGCAAAATACGGGTCTGTTGTATATTTTCGTGCACCAACTCGAGTGTTACATTAATCTAATATATTTATAATAAACTGTACACTATGCAATGTAATTTTTACTAGTGTACTTGTCTTTACTGCGTGCTGTGTAAATACTGATTAAATTTTTATTCTCATTAAATTAATAGCAAGAGGTTATTGTTTTTCCCAATACCATTCGATATTTCCGATACAAATACTCTTATATTTGTACGATACTATGATATTATCGAATGTTTGTTATTGATACCGACGCCATTTTTCTAGAAACAAAAGCATCGATAGTTATTTAAGTCAGTAATATCGGAGTATCCCTCCTGTAGTCCCAAACACGTATTGTTACTAAATTCCCTAGAGAGATTTTAAATCCCGCTTACCAATTCCTAGGACGATTAGGCTCGCTGATAGCTTGAAAAGGACCATACGCCCGCTATATTGACCCAGTAACAAAACTGTGTGAGCGACGTGCCGCAGAGATCAGTTTACGAAAAAAGTAAAAGATAGGATGCACAAAAGAACAAATCAATATCGCTGACGACAGACTGTTGTCGCGTATTGGATGATAGTCGAACCACAAACCTTATGATGGTCCTCGAGGAACAGAAGTCTCTCTCAAAGAACACACGTGTCTCTCAGTCAGCCCGGTTTCAGGAAAAATCACGTAAAACACGGCTTGGTTTGTTCATAAATCCAGATGGATAATAAACCGAGGCGCCACGCCACGTGGTTAAATTTAAACATTCGTTGTTACACGGTATTGCTAGCGTGCATTACACGTTTTCAATCGATCTGTACCCATAGCGTAATTCGGGGCAAAGGAGATACGGTCAAAAATACATTTATTCTACAGAAACATGCACTAGAAATATTGCGTAAAATCGACTACAGAATATCTTACAGAAGCCTCTTCAGAGACATTGGGGTTATTAGGCTCACATGTCAATAAATTTGAGTTTAATAATGAGGCAGACTCTACGATCAACAGCGAAACTCACAGCCACGATAGTACAGTTTGGCACACGAAAAACCGGCCCCCAGTACAGACTGCTTGCCAATTAAGCAAGAAATGTTGCCCACCACGAGCAGATACAACAGCAAATAGACAAACATGTAAGAATTAGATAGTAAAGAAATAACAAATAACCTAATGCAGAGGTCTATATTTATTGAATTGGTCTTGTCTTTTACATTGCATTAGGTGCTGAAAATGACCTCCTTTTTCTTCAATACACTTTTTCGAGGGCCCTAATATGTTAATATACACTTTGCGCAACTCTGCCTTATCAGTTTTCAAAATTTCATTACTGTACTGATTTTGTTCTTCAGGTCTCCTAACGTTACTGAGTTATTTGACTACACTTTTCCTTTAGATTGTCCCACAGATAAAAGTGAGAAGTGGTTAGGTACCGCGAATAAGCGGCCAAACTCCTTTACTGACAGTAGTTTCTTCTGTGAATCTTTCATGAATTCGAGAGATTGACTCGCGTGAAGTGTGACAGATCGCCCCATCCACTATACGTACGTTCATGGAGGGTCAATGTGCGTAAAATTCCACCAAGATTCACATACACACAGCAGTGCTTACTGTGGTTTCAAAAAAATATGGCGCCATCAATTTGACTTGCTGACACAGCACCCCACGTTTCCCTTTTTTTCACCGTGAAGAGGTTCCTCATTAATAGTATAGGGATTGTTTGTTGACCAGTATCTGCTGTTCTGGGAATTCACATGTCCTGTCAGATGGACACAGGCTTCATCACTCATAAGATTCAGCAGCGCATCCAACATTCCACACTCAGTTGCTTGACATAGCCAAATACAGTAATTCACACGTTTTACCTTATCTTCCTCCGCCTCTAAATTTTTATTCTTTGGTGCTTTCTGGAAGTTTTACGTTTTGGAATATCTACGCATTTCCTCTGCCGCTATTAAAGCCATTACAATGAAACGTCGTTGGAGCATTGAAGATACGATGCAAAATCCTGCGGAACAGGTATTCCCTGAAGTTGTTTTAATGCACATACCTGATATTAGTAAATGTGAGTAAATTATTTTTCAAGACTTTCCGAAGTAAAAAAAATTTCTCATCGAAATAATAACACTGATTACATTTTGCTTGTTTGTGTATAAAATTTGATCCAATTGCTCTGCAGAAAGTTGGACTTCTCTAACTATATTTACCTTACTGCATTTATTTATACGCACCTCCGCCCTTTAAATACCTTACGCACCATAATATTGCAAAAATAAAACTACACAATTATACACCTTGTTTTATTTCAGCCTTTTTATGGCTTATTTCGTTTTGGAGAGTTGGCAAGACTGCCAGGTAGCGGTAGTATAGTAGGCTGCATGCCTGCGTCCAGAGTGACAGCACTATAAACAAACCTTCTGTTGTACCACTCGCGAACTGGAACTTGGCGCGCTGTGAGTGGCCCTTGCGGTGAGGGGGAGAGCGAGGGTTTCGTGCGGGGCGAAGTAAGGTGTGCGATATGGAACATCAAGTAGGCACCACGAACCACTGTTTTCGATTTTCCACGAAACAGTAATGTGCACGATGGAGGTAATGATTAGTATTTAACTATCGAAACGGAGAGTTTCAATCGACATGTCAGATAACCGCCCCACCATTCATTTTAGAAACAATCGTGAAGATAATAGCGCAACAATACACTCCTCAGCGACTGCAGAGCTCAGTGACAATACAGTCTAACTCCAGCGAATAGTACGCAGTACAGTTGTCAAAGTAAGGCATGGCGCGAGGTCTCCGATCGCTGCTGGGTGCTACCAATCAGATGTAGGAAGTCGACGCCCCAAGTTACGCTTAGTACGTTCTGTGTGACGATGCTACGCCAGAAGCGTAACTGTTAAGTGCTACAAGAAACCATGTGCACCGATTCGGATGAAGGGACTGTCTGTAGTGTGAAAGTGGAAAGGAAGTAGATCTTAACTGTACTATACGGCCCCAAGCGACAGACGTCTTATTACTGCAGTTGAGGAGAATGGGACGTAGTGGACTATTGTGAGACGAAAACGCTTCTGACAACAATGGAGCGCCAATGAGAAGCGGTTCTACAACGGTGCATAGCTTTTCCACAACAGAAAGACAAAACCAGACAAGAATTTCAGTTTATTATTTTTTATACAAACTGTATTGTATGTTTTTATACTTCGGATCTGTTACCACCTTAGAACGAGACATCATGAACCTGGCCAGAGCGGCACAAGTGCACCATAGCTACTTGCTGTGGCGATTTGTGGCTGAAAAAATTCGTAAGGCAGTCAGTCAGCCTGAGTAGTTACAACTGTGACAGAGTAAATAAGAGAATTTGTAATAGATCAAAACCACTAAAAACGTTTTTTTTCTATTGCCCAAATAAAATAACATGGACTCTTTTTGTTGTCATCAATATAAGAAGCTTCAGGAGATCCAAAAATTAAATAGATAGAATATCACGAAGAAGAAATTGTAAGAAGTGGTGTTAAATTAAATGTTCTTATGAGCTGAAAGATATGAACTGCAAATAGAATCTTCCAATAGATTGCAAAAGCGCAGGAAAACAGTAATTCTCTTCTAATGAAGGCGTTTGAAAGGAAAGATTTAGTGTGGCATGCTCAGTAAGCAAGTCTCAGTTACCCAGAGATAACGACCAAGGAAAATACCAGCAACCATTTGTAATTAAAAAAATTAAAATTATTTTACCAACGAACATGTAATTAACTTCGAAAGCCAAAGTCACTTGAGAACAAGCATAATGGACGCTTTTGACCTGAATGGGTAGGAAAGTTTTCAGTTTGATATCTTCCATTGAAAGTACAGTTGCAAGATCTACACACACACACACACACACACACACACACACACACACACACACACACACGTGCACATATTCAGAACTTGATTGGCCCGAGTGAAGTACGCATACACTCGCTTTAACGGTCAGCTTTTCAGTAGCGAAGCCCAGCCGAGTCACATTGAGGGATTACGGCAGGGAACGTGAGTCGGCAGCCACTACGTGGTAAACTTAGAGCAATATAGTCTATAGTAGGCAGTATAATCCAGCCCCTATTGAGAACACCCCACACGCCACTGTTACACGATCTTCGCGTGCAGTTCGATCGCCGATGGAATGAAGAGGAGGACGAGTTCAACTGGCAGACGTTGCAGTCGTACGAAATACGCTTCGATCGCATCACGCTTCCTGTGCCCGTTTTCTACCTTATTCTTCTCTTCGCTGTCCAATGATTTGGATGTTTTTGCTTACTGCCGTTAAGAAAATAGGTAAAATTCATCTAAATATTCTGTTTATGAGAAGGTTGTGCGGAAATTTAGACTGTTAATAAAACAATGGAGCAGTTGAAGCAAATTTATTAGAAATACAACTATACCGTTGTATTAGTTCTCCCAGTAGTCATCATTCAGATTTTTTGCATTTCACGTATCTTATGTAGGAAGGCAAAAACCATCTCTCTGGCTGCAGAAAGTTTTTTTTTTTTTTTTTATTAAAACGACGACTGATTTCACGTCAATTTAGGCACGTCCTCAGGTGACCTGAACAAGTTTTAGAAAGGAAGTATTTCACAAGTTTTTTTACACTGCCATAGTAAATATTGTTATATGGATTAGAATAGCCCTGTACATTACGTATTTACATAAATTGTGTATACAACACTAATTTACGCTTCCTGAAGCCTCCCTCGTCGTTCACGTCACTGACAAATTAAAACCCGCTAGAAGCATTCGTCTAAGTGTTAAAAATGGGGTGTGCCCAAAAACAACATGAAACGAGTATTTAGGGAGGAGAGAATAAAATAGGCTCTGCAAAGTGAGCGAAAATATATATCAAACACTAATAAAAACATAATACAAGGTATATCAGAAAGAATCATCCGATTTGGCACGTCTATATTTCTGAAACTAATAATCATATACGATGAATTTTGTTTTTTGACGAACGGGAAACTCAAAAAGATGTTTTTCTTACCTTTTCATACGTGTTCAGTATGCCCCCCTTGGGATACACGGCATATATCTGTCTGGTATTCAAATTGTTACCACACTGCAGCGTGCATATCTGAGTTACAGCTTCCACAGCTGCTGTTATGCGATGTCTCAGATTCATTGTTGTTGGTAACGGAGAGACATAAACAGAGAGTCTTTTATAAACCCCCATCACATACAGTCAGGTCTGATGACCTTGGAGGCGAGTAATGTAAGGATGAATCATTTGGTCCAGTGCAACCGATCCATCGATCAATAATCCTTTGATTTAAAAATTCCTGCACTTGCAGATGCCAGACGCTGTAGCGAGCCTCCTGAGAGCTCACAACATACTACTTTATGTTCGTTACCATTTAATAATAGGATCGGAACATATGGGGCCCTGCGTGCCGCCCCACAATGTCAGTATTGGCTCTTGAGCAAAGTTCATGACCACAGGTTAAAAATGTACAGTCTTTATTTTCCGATCGTTTCAGTCTTATTTCCTGGGCTTCAGAGTCGACAGATTTCTCCTCATTCGTTTTGTATCAGTGGTATGAAGGATGAGATAAATAATTTTGTTGGAAGCAGTTGACATTTCAAGTAGCATAGAAGGCCAAATGCATTATATTATACACACTGCTCCATCAGGAGTGGGAAACGTTTTGCTGAAACTTTGCACATCAAAATGAAGGTTGTGGATGTCGTGAATATGCAGTAAACTGAGTATGCAACATGTAAGCCCTGGGTTTTGGAAACGAGCGAGGAGGGTCAGCGGCTAAGAGACTGGTCCTGTAGTCCACAGCTGAAAACATATGTTTACGTGGCCAAACTGATTGAGATTCCCCAACCAGACGAATGCTGCGATGTTTCCTTAGACAATTTGAAGGTCGAATTTTTACTGCATCTTTTACAACTGAGAGATTCAACACCAAACCCTTTCTTCCTCCACTCTTAGGTTTTGATGTACTGCGTGCAACCATGTTGAAGTTTTGAGCTTCATTCGCCATCAGCTAATGTTCCTATAGAAGTATAAGAAATCAGTGCGTGAATATTCAGTAAAAATACCTTCCGGTAAAGTTTGACAACCATTATGCAGTATGGACAACTGAATGTTGAAGATAAAAGAGCAAAATGAAATATGAAAACAGTATAGCTAAAATTTGTCCCTCACACTGGTAAGATTTGGAAATCAACAGCACAACAAAAAGTGTTTGAACCCTGAACTTTTGGTGAATTAAATGTTTGCAAACAGGGCGTTCCCTGTATAGACAAGAGCCAAAAATGGTGGAAATTTGTGGTAAAGTCTTATGGGACCAAACTGCTGAAGTCATCGGTCCCTAAACTTACACACTATTTAACCTAACATAAACTAATTTACACTAAGGACGATAAACACATCCATGCCCGAGGGAGGACTCGAACCTCCGACGGGGAGAAGCCGCTCGGACCGTGACAAGACGCCCGAGACCACGCGGCTACACCGCGCGGCAGGCGAGAGTCAATTGTCCTTTGTGCTGAGCTGTTGAAAGTGGGCAACTTCGAAGAGTCGCAACCAGATGTGGCTTACATAGACTGTTTAAATCGCTGAAGGGTCCCAGCGATTCATCTTTGGAAATATCGTGCTCTATCTGTGCACACATTACGTACGAAATAAAACATTTTAGTTATCTTCATTTGCGTAAACATATTATTACTTCCATAGTTACCATGATTTGGTTCAAATGGTTCAAATGGCTCTGAGCACTATGGGACTTAACTTCTGAGGTCATCAGTCCCCTAGAACTTAGAACTACTTAAACCTAACTAACCTAAGGACATCACACACATCCATGCCCGAGGCAGGATTCGAACATGCGACCGCAGCGGTCGCGCGGTTCCAGACTGTAGCGCCTAGAACCGCTCGGCCACTCCGGCCGGCACCATGATTTGGATACGGATTCCATTTTCAATAGCCGAAGTGAACGAAACCCATTATTTATTATTTAATTATTTTGTTTAAAATGGAATGCATTCCCGTAACATGTCCAGTATGGAAACAACAAAAGACTGACACAGCTCAGAGGCAACTATACCTTTTATTTTGTCGTTTAAAAAGTATGTGGTAACTTCAAGGTATGACGTCTACAAAACATTAGCGATGGAAACGTTTCCATACATTTCAAATTGGTTTTCACATGAAACGACATGGTCGTTGTCCATTGTCTTTACAGGGGCTAGTTGAAGAAATCAGGACCCGATTCTTAGGTTAACTGATCTACGTAACGAAAACTTTTTTTTTTACTTCAATTAAAGTTACATGCCAGAAGCGACAAGCAAATAAAGCGGTAGACTTCGATATTTTTAGGCGTCGTAACACCGCCTTCTCCTATACTTACGTAATTTTTACATAGATCTTATTCAGAGCAGCTTGTCAGATTGTGGAACGTGTTAAAGAGGTCCCAAAGTCTTACGTATTTTCAGCAGATTGTACGACTAGATTTACAACGTCCGTCCAATGAGTTCCGAGACGGATTTTATTCCTGGCGTGCAAGTGATATCAGCGAGGTAACTATAGTGGCAGTTTGAACTAACAACTGTAAACAACAGAGGGGCATTGGACCAGTCAGTTGTGAGCACGCAGCGTTAAGTAGTGGGTGTGCGGCCGAAGGGTGTCGAAGTTGTTCTGTAACAAATCGCAGTGGAGCAACAAACTGAACATCTCTGAAACAAATATTCTAGATATTCTCTAGAATGTTTTGATGAAAAGTGTGTGCATAGTTTGACCCGCACAGCCTGACTCTTGAGCAAAAACGTGTGTCGCGACTTCACTCGAAAGAAAAAGCGGAAAATTTTTCTTGGAAAAAATCATCACGGGTGGTGAGGTTTGGTATTGTCAATACGAAACTACCACAAAATTACAAACTGCGGAATGGATCTCTGGTGGTTTGCCAAGATCAAAGGCGGAGTAAATGCGACGCACAACTTGAAAGAAGGACTTTTCTGACAGCTTAACGTGTCATACAGCCAAGTGGAGGGAGACTATGCAGAACAGCTGACGGTCGAAACCATCATCGTAACTTTGCTCTATGTATTATTAATTCAAAAAATGGTTCAAATGGTTCTGAACACTATGGGACTTAATTTAAGAGGTCGTCAGTCCCCTATAACTTAGAACTCCTTAAACCTAACAAACCTAAGGACATCACACACATCCATGCCCGTGGCAGGATTCGAACCTGCGACCGTAGCGGTCGCGTGGTTCCAGACTGTAGCGCCTAGAACCGCTCGGCCACTCCGTCCGGCTTTATTAATTCAGCATCGAAACTTTTTGAACTGGCAGAGTAGGTGTATCTTTAAAGGCTGAAGATTCGGCTGTCACGCGTGACTCAAAGTCTAAGGAAGGTTCTTAGCTACTGCTATTTCGGGCTGCTACGAGTCAAGTATGAACAACTGTTTAGTGTACATTATATATGACTGTGTAGTACAGGGGTCTGTAATGAAAGTGTGTAGAGTGTAGTGCGTTTCTGTCGATGACGGCCATTATGGAGAAGAGGGAAATGGTGAACATGGTGCCTGCTCTCGGACAGGACCTAAGCGGCTGCCTAGATTAACCACTACAGTCGATAGACGGGTCACCATTCACCTCACTCCCTAATGTTTATAGAGGGATCTGGAATTTAAAGCATATCGCAGAAACAGGGGGAAAGTCCCATACTACTCGAATACTGTACCTGCGATAAATCACTGGAAACAGTAAGAACCACGAAATATTTAGGAGTAACTGATCGGAGCAAATTAAAGTGGAACGATTACATAAAACTAGTTGTACCAAAAACCAGATGCCGGGCTGAGGCTCATCAGTAAAACCTTAAGCAACTGTAATTTACAATATAAGCTGCTTACAGTTACCTAATTCAGAAATCGGAATATCCGTTCTGTGTAGGCTCAAAATATTCTTCTATGTTAAGTTTGCAGTGACAAAAATTTCTAGGTCGTCAGGGCTCCACTGCGTTAATATGGCAGTTGGCAACTCTTGCTTGTGCCTGTCAGCATGGGTAGGTTTCCGACTAACTGTGTATCCCACGATTCCATCAGTCTTTCTGTAGATCACTGCATCCAAATAAAAGGAAGTTTCTTATCACTTTCAATCGCTGTCAATAAACTTAATGCTAGAATGAAGAAAATTAAAACATTCGAGAAACCGGTTCACGGGATCTACTCCACGTGTCCAGATCATAAACGTATTTTCAAAAACAGGTAGGTTTCAAAGTTGTATTCCTTGGTGCACAAAGCAAAAGTCCTTCAAGAACAAGTTTGCAAGTGGGGTGAGAATGTGCTTCCCACAACCAGTCAATAGTACTGTTCCTTTTGTTCTTTATTGTTGGTTCATCCCACTCGCCCCGTATGGCCGAAAGGTGAGCTCTCTGCGGTTTAAACATTCCACTCTTCTTTCAAATAATTTTAAAATATTTAGATCAGTACATATAAAAAGATGAAACAGTTACATTTGATTTTACAGTTATTAAATAGGTGATTTTCGCGAATGATATTCAAAAATATCACAGCTGACGTTTTTTCTCGTTTTCAAAGGAGAAGGATCTCAGAAGAAGCTCTGCACGTTCACGGAAATTGATAGGTGGATTGAATTGCAGGGAGAAGGGAAGAAGATGCATGGGGGCGGAGACCTCGTGTGTGGTACGCTACTAGGAGAGGTTTGTTTCTTTGGAAGAAGATGTGATGTTTTTGCAAGTGTAGTTGTATTTGGATGCGTCAGTATATGCGCGGCAGCGTAAGACGTATCGAAATTAGAGAGGAAACGATGCGGTTGTTGGACAAGAATTTCCTTTTAGTGTAGGATACACAGGGGTGTTTAGTATGTGCGAAATGGAGCGAGAGTTTGAGAAGACTGTAAGGAATCTACCTTGGAGGGAGGTAAATATATCCTGAAAGGGAGCCAGAGTGCATGGTATTCCAGGATTTGGAGGGTGTAATACAACTTGGGTAACACTGATATCCCAGAAACACTACCATAGAGGAGGATAGTTCGGATTAGTGTTTTTAACATGGGAAGGGTAGTGGAGGGTTTCGAACTCTACGGGTGGCCGTTTAAAAGTTTTAGTCTACTATAGGCTTTTGCTGCAAGGCTTTCCATACTACAAGGTGGGAAAAATTGAACTAGCCAGGAAAAGACTACTATTTTATGCACCTTAAGGTGTCATCTTTTAAAGTCTTGTTTCATAGAGAGAGAAACGTTTCTCCTGCTGTTTCTACTTCTGTTTCCAGAGTCAGGAAGTTGGATTTTACGGTAGACAACCAGTGTATTGCGTTAAGGCTAAAACTGACACAGCATCTGCTGCATGCATCTTATTCTTTCAATGGCCTATACAATGCTCATAAAAGAATAAAATAAAAAACTAGAGACGACGCTCCTACGCGGAGTGTATGAACAGTAAATCTAACTGCGACAAGGATGCTGTGGGAGGCAGTAAACTGGCCATTTTCCAATAAGATCGAGAGGGAATCTCTGTCTAGAAATGTGTAGTTTTCAGCGCTTTGGGCCTTCGAAATTTGCGATGAGTCCAATCTTCTAATTGCGTTTGCTATCCTGATTAGTTATGCAACTCATTCATCATCAGTGTAATGAGGACGTAGGGACTGCGCCTGCAGAACGCCTAATATGTTGAGCAGGAAGTAACCTGATCATTTCTCAACACGCAGCCTATTTTAGGAAATGTGCAGGAGTGCTGTTTATTAGGCGCAGTCCATGCATTCACTTAACACTGTTGGTTACTAGGTTGAGTAACTATTTGAGTAAAAATCCCAAGAAGCTTTGACGCCGCCGTTGTCAATGCTAGAATCGTCAGAACCTGAACCACGCATTTCCAGCAGGGGTTCCCTCTTGTAAAATGCCGTCCGTACAGCATATCAGGCACTGTAGTTTATTTTTTTAATGTACCTTACGTAGCCCCGTCGTCTGTCGTTCGTATCACTTCGGCGAAACTGCATCAGTGATTTATTCGAGGACGTTTAAATATTGTCATCCTGATTTTACGATCCGGCGGCTAACCAGACAAGGCTATCCTGTCTTTAGTCTGATTTGATCCTGTTCTAGGCGCTACAGTTTGGAACCGCGCGACCGCTACGGCCGCAGGTTCGAATCCTGCTTCGGGCATGGATGTGTGTGATGTCCTTAGGTTAGTTACGTTTAAGTAGTTCTAAGTTCTAGGCGACTGATGACATCAGAAGCTAAGTCCTATAGTGCTCAGAGCCATGTGAACCATTTTTGATCCTGTTCTCGATACCTTCCTGTATTCTCTTAATTTCTTCGTTTCTGCGTAACAGGTGGATTTAACTTCCCTTATAACCTGTTTCACAAATTCCAATGTCTACCCAACAACTTTCGCCATATTCATCTCCTTCCTGTACCATTCTAGGAAGTTCCACTAACCTCTGTCTCTCGTTGGTAGGCATTTCCTGCAGACTTTTTTTTCTTTCCTATTCTTCATTTCGTACGTGATTTACGCAGTTAATTTTTAAAATTCTCCTGATGTACGGCAACTTTTGATATTTCTAGTTCCTTCTTCCTTGTTTTTCTCGCGTTTCACATGCATTCTGTGCTGCGCTCGGGAAGATCTTCCTTAATACCACGTCGATGATTGACACATTAGCTGAAAGAAATTTTCTTCTCGTGCTTCAGTCGATCGATATTTCCTTTACTGTGGTCACCTTTCAAAGTCTTTTTTCATAGAGAGGAAAAAAATTCCTCATGCTGTTTCTACGTCTGAGTGTTTATAGCTGTGGGAAGTTGGTTTGTTTCTATAGCATTTTCCGTAACTTTCACTAACGCTTTAACTATCTTTAAACCACACTCTCTGCTAAATGGAACTTCTCTGACTACACTAGTAAAATTTGACAGGCGTGAGCCATTTGCAGCAATTGTTTATTTCCCTGTAAACACGCACCTGATCCGTTTCGACACATGCCAATATTCCTTGAAGTTGTGGCTTGTTTATCTGGATATGTGTGGAAAGTTCCTATGGGACCAAACTGCTGAGGTCATCGGTCCCTAGGTTTACACGCTACTTAATCTAACGTAATCTAACTTACGATAAGGACCACACGCAGACACACGCACCCATGCCCGAGGGAGGACTCGAAACTCCGACAGGGGAGCCGCGCGAACCGTGGCAAGGCGCGCGAGACCGCACGGCTACCCCGCGCAGCGCTTGTTAATTCTCAGTTGTTAGTAAAATTATATCAATCATCTTATTTTTTATGTATCTGTGTGAAATTGAACAAATTACAGTTTACGTTTTTTTTTTTTGCTTAAATTTACTGAGGCACATCCGATGACCTGAATTACAAACACATATTCACTTGAATGCAGTATTTCTAACTTACATTTTGTGCTATTTACTTCCAGGCTTCAAACAGTTCTGTTGCTTGCGCTTTCTAGCTCAAGTATATTTTATTACTTACACGATGTGTTTATGGTGTTATACGTGTATTGCTGCTTGCCGGTGAAGCTGTTCTTTTGCCTAGCCAAAGACATGAAGCAGACACAACACATCCACGCATAAGCTCTGACTAAAGGTATCACATAAATATATTCTACAGTTTGCAACACTACGCAGAACAAACTTTATAATGTGGTGGGATCGAGAGAGCGCAGTTTGTGAGATGTGCTGACAAAAATTCTTAGTGGTTTAGCCAGAAGTATTTGGTTCAAATGGCTCTGAGCACTATGGGACTTAACATCTGAGGTCATCAGTCCCCTAGAACTTAGAACTACTTAAACCTAACTAACCTAAGGACATCACACACATCCATGCCCGAGGCAGGATTCGAACCTGCGACCGTAGCAGTCGCGCGGTTCCACACTGAAGCGCCTAGAACCGCTCGGCCACACCGGCAGCCGCCAGAAGTATTTCACTAGTATGGCAGCAAGAACACGTGTATAACATCAACACACATATACGTAATAAAGCAGAATTATCGAGCAAAACTGCTCGAAGAGCAGAAGTGTTTGTTGCATAGCGTTACGAGTATAACGGCAAAACACGTAAGTTAAAACAGTTGCTTTTAGGTGATAATGTGTATAGTGTTAGGGCACGAAAATGGTTCAGTAAATTAAACCCGAGTCGTGTCTAGCAAAAGGTCAGTTGTTTTTATTCATCTGCACCTGGACAGAATCTAAAACTAATAATTATAATAAAAATAGTAATTTTCTGGGAACAGTTTACTCCAAACAGTGAAGGCTTCCCTGATAATCATTTGTTCATAAATGATGCTTGAATACACATTTTTGAGCTGCAAGTTGGCAATGCGTGTGCAGCGTGATCCTTTGCACTGCATTTCGATTTTGCGTGCAGCCATCATCGCAGACTAGCGGCATGAGTCCATTTACGTTAATCTTTTGCCATTTCGTAAGACACGCGCGTCACTATAGCAGTCTAACCAAACCGCTGGTCAAGGATCAGCAATGGGTCTCGTCCCCTCAACGAACACGCTCGTCGAACTGCGCATGCGTGGGAATGACCGGTGCGGAGATGACGACTCGTGATTCGCCACGCACGTGTCCGGCGACTGGACAAAACCACATGACTCGTGGACCAACTGTAATAACTGCGGGAGTAGCATTCACCACTGCGGATTCTCTCTGTCTCTGTCTCTCTCTCTCTCTCTCTCTCTCTCTCTCTCTCTCTCTCTCTCTCTCCAACAGCTTCAACTCTTCATGGGCTGAGCGCGTGCCACAGTCATTTTCTGGCGTCTCCCCCAGAATTAGATTTTCTGCAGGCGAATTCATGAACGTTTCTCCAGTTAGCTAACTGCCGGTAGAGATCATTTCCCGATATACTCATTCTTTATTGTCCTTGTTGTAACAAGTGAGTCAGAGAGACTATTTTCTCGGAGGCAGAAATCCGTGGTAGTGTAACCAGAGTACAAAAAATGGGCACATACGTACAGAGACCCCAAAATAAAACTCATCTGAAAAATGTTTGTAAATGTTTGTAAGGCCACCTCGCTCAGCTACCGGGCGTTGCAATTTTGACGAAAGTTTCTGCAAAACCATTTCTCTAGTGAAATACGGCGTGGAGATTTCGACAAAATCCCAAAGCCGCTTAGCTATGTAATAAATATTTATAAACATTTCCCGGGTTAGTTTCTCTTTGGCCAATCTGTAACAACAATCAGTTGCTATACCATTTCACTCTCCCTTCTGTTAATGTTTACAAATGGCTCTGAGCACAATGGGACTTAATTCTGAGGTCATCAGTCCCCTAGAACTTAGAACTACTTAACCTAACTAGCCTAAGGACATCACATACATCCATGCCCGAGGCAGGATTCGAACCTGCGACCGCAGCGTTCGCGCGGTTCCAGACTGTAGCGCCTAGAACCGCTCGGCCACACCGGCCGGCGTTAATGTTTAGAAATGTTTCACAGAATATCTAATGACAGGCTTTATCCCCACACTGCACTAGGTGATTTACAGGCTCGTTCGAGGTTGGAGCTCCTTAAAAACAGCGAAAGCCGAACATAATAATCAAAGTTTAACTATTCTAAAACAGAATATCCTTGCAATATTTTCTGCCTCATTTTCAACATATTAATTGTGGAACTTTCAGTGCTTCATTGGAAATCACATCGCAGCGTTATGAATATCCTGTTCCCTCCTACCGATAGAGGTGCCACGCTGGTGTGGAATCCAGAAACAGACGGCCAAGCCACCGAGATGAAGGTTTTTCGGTGTTTGTTCAAATACTTTCGGTCGCAGACCGAGGAAGCTCTTCTTATAATGAATCTATTTTTATGTTCTTCTTAAAGATAGCTACAAGTCGGTAAATACAGAATATTTGACTGATATACAGAACGGATGAAAAGAGAATCTGAAATTGACACAAACAGGTGAGAAAGTTTTGCATTTACTGTTGATTAGACTGCAAAACTGTCATCGCCCGAGCCCATTTCCACTCTTTGCTAGACCGTGAATTTACACGCTGAGGAAAGCCTGCAATAAATAATAAAGCGTTGGCGTAAAACTGATACACGACAAATGATAATGATATATGTCAGTAATCGTATAGACTCGAGTAACCGCCATGAAAGACTAAAGGTATTTACGCTCAGAATATGACACTTCGAATCGCTGATGATGTTTATCGCAATGCATAAAATCGTGAAGATTTTATATCTATACACAGTCGACCGTAGTACTGAAAACCTCGCAAAATTTCAAAACTGCTTCAGTATAGCCAAAATGGGTGTAGGCTGGCTCTTCCGATAACGATTTTTATATCAAAATCTAAAAATTCCAAATGACGGATCCAGGACGACGAAAACAATCTGTAAGAAATTAATGAATCCTACAAAAAATGTTTTCTGTGTGTATTTTTAATTGTAATGGTAAACTTCATTACAAAACTGCACCTGTACTCTCTTTACTACAGAAAATGCATATTAGTAAAGAAAATTGAAAGTCTTATAAGTCTTCTTGATCTTCTTACTGCTTATTGTTCTTCATCTTCATTTCTTTCTTCATCTTCTTCCTCACTGACATTTGTATCCTCTGCATCACGCGCAGCCTATGCTTCCTCTGCAGCAGGCACCAAGAGGGCAAAAGCTTCCGACGACAAAGTTTTCGCTTGGAGATGGTTTCTACAAAGAAGAAATATAGGGATCGGTTGTCGCCCGCAATTTCCATAACATCTCCTCCATATATTTCACGAGGGAAGACTTTCGAGCAAAGCGTTGTTGGTATTGTCTTATTAACTTGTTTGTTGATTCCTGCGCATCTTCCGACAGCTGACTTAGTGGGAAAAGTGTAGAATCAATAACGCCCGGTCCGTCGCACAAGAGTCTGTGGACGTCTATTGGCATATTGTTTCATGAGTAGCTTTGGAGATAATGCCTGACTGTTGTAATGACGTAGCGTCGAAAGTTTTCGACGTCAATTTCAATTTTCTCAGTGTAGATAAAGGCATTTTGCAACTGTTGCTTAACAAATGGCCCAAAGTCGGTTTTAGGGCTAGTAGCTGGATTTTAAAATCGATTTGCAAAGATAATAGTACATACTTATGGACGGAATGAAAAGAAGGGCCGGCCGCTGTGGCGAGCGGTTTTAGGCGCTTCAGTCCGTAACCGCGCTACTGCTACGATCGCCCGGTTCGAATCCTGCCTCGAGCATGGATGTGTGTGATGTCCTTAGGTTAGTTAGGCTTAAGTAGTTCTAAGTCTAGGGGACTGATGACCTCAGATGTCATGTCCCATAGCGCTCAGAGCCATTTGAACCATTTTTGAAAAAGAAGGGAGAATGTCGTGGAATCTAAAACTTATATTTTTGTTTTGCTCGTGTTTTATAATTTTCTTGCTTGCATTCCGGTAAGAAGTTAATTAGCAAATACCAGTTGTTAATAACGATTAAATGATGAAATAAGTGTTCGCAATTAAGAACATACCTTCTGGAATAGCCTCTATGTAACAAAAAATTCGGTCTGATTTCTCTGAACAAAAATATTTGATCCGAACGATCCCAGTACTTTTGCAGCCCGGCTAGCTCTGTGCTCGGCTCTCAAACGAAAGCCGCGTTGGACTTGAAATTCAACCTTTTGGAAGGAACGGCTGGCCGCTTCCAAGACCGAGATTCATTAGTCTTAACATCACTCTAGTCAACCTGTTAAACGAAACTTCTTAACTCCAAAGTTTTCTTTTGATTTATGGTCACTTTTTTGGGATTCCGATCCAAAATGCGATGTAAAAATTATAGCGAGAACTCAAATACTATGGCATGAAAGTGAGACGTCTCCATCGAGAGCAAACTCTAAAATTAGTATATTTCTTGTTGAAAAATAAATTTGGATCATGTGACAATAACCACTTCTTCTACAAATTAACTAATATGTAGAAGCAATTACAGCATTATATACGAATAATAGGGGAGAGAGGTATTGTCCCAGTAGGGAGGGAGCCCCGGAAGGTGAACTTTTTGCTTTAAGTTTTGTCAGTTGACATCCCAAGCGGTGCTTTTCGAATCAAATAAGTGAACTTACTGAGCGAGCAGTGCCAATATTGGAGAACACGTTGCTATGTTTGTACCGTGCTGTTTATTTTGTGCCCTTCTGTTTCTTATTTCTATTATCTGTCCCAGGGGCGATCAAGGGGGGAGGGGTGCTAATTTGGGGGGGGGGGGAGGGGAATGGAATATCGCTTAACAAAAGGAGAGTTGGGGCACTCTACCTATAAATTGGTAAAATTTGGCGTTGCTTAAAGTAGTTTTTGGTAACTGTTTTGAAGTTCAGGGTAAAAAATGTGTTTTAATAAATAATAAGACGCCTATTTCAAGTTAAATGATATTTATTGGTTTTGATAGTAAGCTATTTGCCACTCTTATTCTTTTGTTAAAATGTATTTGAAATACACTGTAATCTATATTGCTACATAATTATTAAAAAAATGATTGAATCTGTTGGAGTAATATATTCGCTGATTTCTGAAGTCATTTTACCCAGTGTAATACGATACTCCATGGCGGAGGGGGGGGGGGGGGGGGGCGGCTATAGCCCCCGTAACCCCCCCCCCCCTTGCCACCGTCCTCGATCTGTCCATATTGTACTTCGTCATATAGTCAGCTTTTACTGTCAGCGTGCATACTGAACTTTAATGCTGTTTATATTATTAATTACTTTATACATGAAGACCTCGGCTGTAAACAATGGTAAGAGACACTCGACGAGAACCGCAGATATCCCGTGTGGTAAATGGCAGCTTTGTAAGGATGTGTGCATGTGAACAGTAGTAAGTCCCAAGAACATAGTTGCTAGCAGAAGTAACGTGTACGGTGTTCGTGCCAGCAAAAGGCTTTTTTTTCGAACGAGCCGGCCGGTGTGGCCGTGCGGTTAAAGGCGCTTCAGTCTGGAACCGCGTGACCGCTACGGTCGCAGTTTCGAATCCTGCCTCGGGCATGGATGTGTGTGATGTCCTTAGGTTAGTTAGGTTTAATTAGTTCTAAGTTCTAGGCGACTGATGACCTCAGAAGTTAAGTCGCATAGTGCTCAGAGCCATTTGAACCAACCATTTTTTTCGAACGATTTGTGCAAATCTATGAACAATGTGGATAACTACGACTCTGATAAAGGTGCTGAATATGGTTCGGAATGCACATGCGCTTCAGAAGTTGTTGCTATCCAGATAAATGTGAATAATTCTTTAGACAAGTAAACAATTCATTATTTCAAAAACTGATAACGCAAATTTTAGTATCATAAAGAGAAACAATGCGGACCATAAAAAATTGTATTTTTGAGAGTAAACTGGTAAGTCAACGGTATCTGATCTTGAGTGCACTTGGTTTGTAAGTAAGCAATGTTAAGTAACCATTGGCGTATTTTTAAGAGTAAAATTGTGGATAAAATTTACGATTTCAAATGTCTGTCGTTACTCTAGGAGTATTTGAGAACGATGGCTAATCTGAATGAAAAACATCACAATGAATTTACTTGGAGTATCTTTCTTATGAGTATTGATTGAAGCTTTACTGTGCAGTTTCTCATAACAGCCAAATTGTCTCTTACAGTTGAGGTCTTCATATATTTGTAGAGACTTAGGGCCCCCCACACGCAGCGACTCAAAAGCAACTCGTTGCCGACGTGAGTTGGTAACTAGTCGGCAGTGAACCACTTCCTGTGTAGTTTAATAGGTCACCGCACTCGGTGCAACTGCAGAGTGACTCCCCAGTCAATCGCTTACGTTGCCAACCAGTTTTCAGAGACTCAACGCCCGCGTTGCCGCGTCGAACACAGTTCTCTCTTGGTTTAATTTGAAGATGAACGAACAGGTTGTGAATATTAGCTTTGTAGGAAAAGTCGAAAACCTCTCGTTTTTATACAACTACAAGCTCCCAGGCGACAGCAGGAGAGATTCGACAGAAAAAACGGGGCGTGAAGTGGGTAAAGAATTTCATATTACATGTGTAGTGAGCTATACATCTATTGCTTAAAATAAAATTATCGGTACGCCAATGGAAACAAATGTGCAAAAATTGTAAATCATACAGCCAGCATTCTTTTATGTGACTAGCAGCTTTTGTCAGTCTGTAAAATTAACGGTAGAAACGAACAGTGAAAGGTAACAAATCTCCGATACGTGTAACTAAATTGGTGTTGTCGTACAAATGTCGACGGTACACAAATCACCATCACCACATTTTCGTCTACATAAATCTCAAGATATTTGGGTTTTTTAAATCAAACTAACGGTGTGTTTTGGTGGAAGAAATCAGCTGCACCAAATGACTGCAACACTGTTTAGTCATTCTACAAATATCTATGAATTATAATTTGACTGTTACAGTTCCTTGGCTGCCACATATAGCTTGCAGTTTATATTTCTTTGGCTCTTCGCATGAATCCAGAGTTCTTTCGTTTTCTTATTCGTGTGTGATTACAGAGAACCACGTCTCCCTCTGAGCGCGAATGTGTGCTCGACATGTCGAGAGTAACCAAAGGATTCTCGGTTGCGACGAACGTTCAAATGGCTCTGAGCACTATGGGACTTAACATCTGAGGTCATCAGTCCCCTAGAACTTGGAACTACTTAAACCCAACTAACTTAAGGACATCACACACATCCATACCCGAGGCAGGATTCGAATGCGACGAACGATACTCTCCCTGTCCTCCATGCTCGCTCACGGCAACTGCAGTTTCTCGTTTTTCAGTTGGCCCTTGTGCGGAACTGCGTTGCCAGCTAGTCGTCCTGTCCTTTACTTTTCAATCGCTCCATGGGCGAAAGGCCAAAAAGGAGGCTTTTCGCACACGATGCTCAACGGGTAGCCGTGTTAAGATTGCGAAGGGGTAACAGAGGTCGCTGAATCACGATGTAGGACATTGGATTCTTTTGATCTAAATACTTTTACCGATGGCGACTCCATTGATACAGATGGATCTGTGGAAAAATCAGACATCTCTGTTTAACAGTGGATTATTAACGAAGAGCGGACAGGGATGAAACAACAGACCCAGGAATGGAGGAGAATCAACACATAACAAAAGGAGCAAACCGGTATGATGTGGTGTTGAAATTCTTTATACTCAATAACTCACCACCAATGAAGCTAAGGTCAAAAGTAGACCCAGCGGGAAACAGGAATCACAAGTTCTGATATCCACGACTGTGAAATTGAATTAAACCAGCTGGAAGGAAAAAGATAAGGACCCTCAACAAAGAAAATGTCATACCTAAAAATCATACTAAGGATCCGTTAAAACAGCCATCCAAGCGTGTAGTAATAAGAAAGTTAAGAAAGGTAAACAATATGAAATACTTGGGGATGTAACTTACCGCCATTACCCCACGGGAATCGGAAATTACGGTAGCTGCAGTAGATTCACTTTTTATATTTTTTTTTCATTGTTCATAAAAAGTGCCCTAATCTCTTGTCCTCAAACTCAGACGTACATTAATCAATACCTAAATCCCATTATATTTTGATGATTAAATGAATAACTTGCTTAGCTCGAAAAATGAAAACTTTGCCTCATATGCGTCGAATTTTAGCAAAGTGGCGTAGAACGATACAGATGCACTAGCAGTGTCGCTTATGTTTATTACCTTTGCAGTTCAGCCGATTCCGTTGAAAATTTGCAGTATGACACCACCAGTTACTGGTGAATAAATTTTCATTTTTAAATATATTTTCATTGTAATAATCTACGCATTTTATTTAAATAAATCCAGTATGTAATGTAACATATTCTCAACCAATCACACATTGATGGAATATTTCTTTTTCCAACTGCAGAGTGTTTGCTGTTCTTTTCAAAATATACCAGTTTTTAACTGTTATTTAAGTATTATGTAATAACACCACACACTACATTAATTCTGAAAAAAAAAATTTATTCTATTTTGCTATTTGATATACTTCTGCATCTGACCTATTGTCATTTCACCATGGGATTATAAATTCCTATAGATATAGTAGATTAACTTTTGAATTCGTAGTTTCCTTAATGTAAAGTAGACCTGTGAAAATTAATTGGTGTAGACAGAACTATGTAAAAGTAAAAAGTAATAAGGTTGCTGTTAATTTCTCATAGTTAAATTCACAACTGCAGTATAAATTATCACTTAAGCTGTCGCCATTCCACATTCAGATAAATACGGCTAATTTTTTAAACTGCTATCCAAAATGTTTACTACACAGCATAAAAGATTTTTCTTTGTCGCTTAGTGGTAAATACTAAGAAACAGTAGCCGTAAATTAAATAACAAAGTGCCACCGTAGTACTCTTTTAAATGTCTTCATTATGGGAGCTTTACTTTATCCGTAGTTTTGCATAATATTGCAAGACTTTTTTGCGTTGTTTAGTTTGTTCTTTGTGCATGAACATGGAACGACTTTTCTTCTTTTTAGCTCTATGGCGTACGAATAGCGAGTACTTGCGGTGACTTTGTGTGTGGGCATCTATGAGCGTGCGTAAACGTTTTCGCTGCGAGTACCATTTGTCTCGCTTCTCCGCTCAGCCACTGCCTGACATCGCCTCCACGCGCTGTGCATCACCAATACAATAAAAACAACTGCACGACTATATGATGCTATGCGTCCCTCTGCGAGCGCTACTCGTCTTGACGTCATCGCGTTGACAGTTTCTGGGAAAACGCCTAGCGGACGTCGAAATGGTAGTAATAATTGCAGCAATTAATTCCGCTTGTTGTCTTTCTCCTAATCTCCAGTTAGCTCTTATGGACCAGATACAAAACAGGCTAAGGCTCAAGAACAAACACACATAGAAACTCTGCTGCACTATATATAAACGATATCAAGTACACTCCTGGAAATTGAAATAAGAACACCGTGAATTCATTGTCCCAGGAAGGGGAAACTTTATTGACACATTCCTGGGGTCAGATACATCACATGATCACACTGACAGAACCACAGGCACATAGACACAGGCAACAGAGCATGCACAATGTCGGCACTAGTACAGTGTATATCCACCTTTCGCAGCAATGCAGGCTGCTATTCTCCCATGGAGACGATCGTAGAGATGCTGGATGTAGTCCTGTGGAACGGCTTGCCATGCCATTTCCACCTGGCGCCTCAGTTGGACCAGCGTTCGTGCTGGACGTGCAGACCGCGTGAGACGACGCTTTATCCAGTCCCAAACATGCTCAATGGGGGACAGATCCGGAGATCTTGCTGGCCAGGGTAGTTGACTTACACCTTCTAGAGCACGTTGGGTGGCACGGGATACATGCGGACGTGCATTGTCCTGTTGGAACAGCAAGTTCCCTTGCCGGTCTAGGAATGGTAGAACGATGGGTTCGATGACGGTTTGGATGTACCGTGCACTATTCAGTGTCCCCTCGACGATCACCAGTGGTGTACGGCCAGTGTAGGAGATCGCTCCCCACACCATGATGCCGGGTGTTGGCCCTGTGTGCCTCGGTCGTATGCAGTCCTGATTGTGGCGCTCACGTGCACGGCGTCAAACACGCATACGACCATCATTGGCACCAAGGCAGAAGCGACTCTCATCGCTGAAGACGACACGTCTCCATTCGTCCCTCCATTCACGCCTGTCGCGACACCACTGGAGGCGGGCTGCACGATGTTGGGGCGTGAGCGGAAGACGGCCTAACGGTGTGCGGGACCGTAGCCCAGCTTCATGGAGACGGTTGCGAATGGTCCTCGCCGATACCCCAGGAGCAACAGTGTCCCTAATTTGCTGGGAAGTGGCGGTGCGGTCCCCTACGGCACTGCGTAGGATCCTACGGTCTTGGCGTGCATCCGTGCGTCGCTGCGGTCCGGTCCCAGGTCGACGGGCACGTGCACCTTCCGCCGACCACTGGCGACAACATCGATGTACTGTGGAGACCTCACGCCCCACGTGTTGAGCAATTCGGCGGTACGTCCACCCGGCCTCCCGCATGCCCACTATACGCCCTCGCTCAAAGTCCGTCAACTGCACATACGGTTCACGTCCACGCTGTCGCGGCATGCTACCAGTGTTAAAGACTGCGATGGAGCTCCGTATGCCACGGCAAACTGGCTGACACTGACGGCGGCGGTGCACAAATGCTGCGCAGCTAGCGCCATTCGACGGCCAACACCGCGGTTCCTGGTGTGTCCGCTGTGCCGTGCGTGTGATCATTGCTTGTACAGCCCTCTCGCAGTGTCCGGAGCAAGTATGGTGGGTCTGACACACCGGTGTCAATGTGTTCTTTTTTCCATTTCCAGGAGTGTATTTCGGCACCAGTGCTTTTGTCATGGAAAATATTGAAGAATACACGATTACAGCTGCAAAAGTGAAGAATAAAAAAAAGGGCGGCTGACTTGTTCTTTGTCCTGTTTCGCAATTTAGCGGTCCTATTTCTCATCCTCGACTATTTCTGTCACTTTTTCAACGATCACAGGCAACTTTTATCCGAAAATAGATATAGGAATTCTATATATTGTGTAGCCAAAAGTTTATTCATATAACCTTCTCTAGCTACGATGCAGCCTTGCAAGGGTACTTAGGGACAATCAAAACTGGTCTTGGCTGTCATCTTCGGAGGTAATATTGCACTCAACTTGTTGTCACACCACACGCCTTGCATCAATTCGCACAAATGCTCTGTGGACGACATGTGAGATGCTCATACTGGCCGAGAAGTAGGGGGACATGTCGAAGAGCGTACTGTGTGACGTGAGAAAAGTATGCACGAGCAATATATTGCTGTAAAATGGATCTCCTTGACAGTGAGTGGATGGCAACGGAACGGGGCCGACGATGGTGCATTCTTTACTGTCCAGTGTTCCTTCCACAAATACTAAAGGCGAACAACATTTGTTCTTTACTTTTTTGACTGCCGTTAGGCCTGCTCTCTAGTCTTCTAAATCCCTAAAGCAGTACTATACAGAACATCTAATAATTATGTTCTTATATTTCCAATTTCAGAATGGATTAGCTCGCATAGGCAAATAATAAAACGAAAGAGAGAGAGAGAGAGAGATGAAAAATTGGCATACAAAACTAGAGGAAGTTCTACTAACCTATCGGGAAAGCAATAAAACTTTGTCCGTGTGGCACTTTTAGAATGTACATGTTCATCTCTGTCTGTATGAATATGATTGCTCCGCGACTCATATTTAAGTGTTTGGCGGATGGTGCACAGAACCATTTTCAGATTATTTCCCTACAGTTCCAATCTCGAACAGGACGTGGGAAAAATAAAAACCCAAATCTTTCCGCGTGAGCTCTGATTTCTCTTAGTTTATCACGACGGTGATTTTGTGCAGTGTAGGTAGTATTCAGCAAAATATTTTGGCATTCGGAGGAGAATGATGTCGAAATTTAGTGAAAAGACCTTGTCACCGTAAGCGACTTATCACATCCGTGATACTCTCTCCCCTATTCTCGATAGTACAAAACAAGCTTTTTTGAACTTTTCAGATGTTCTCCGTCTATCCTATCTGCTAAGGATCCCATCTCGTGCAGCAATACTCCAGAAGAGGATGGACAGTCGGTATGTAGGCACACTTTTTAACAGATTTGTTACACTTTCTAAGATCCGTATGAGGTGACTTTCCGATGTGAATGGAGAATCGAACGATACATAGACAATACTGAAAGGAATAGAAGAGTTCTGCATCATTTTTCTCATAAATTAATCTTCACGGAGTTACCGCCACAATTTTGTAGGTACGACAGGTCGCGAGAACATGAAACTATCTAATTCAAACGTAAAGTGATTACATTGTAAAGATTTCATGAAGCTGTTTAACATAAAAGAAGCACGTTGGCCGCAAAATGCACGGAACGTTTCTGTCGTGAACCAAGCGAAAGAGGGTAGTGACCCTGAAAACAGCATACTTTCTCTGGGCTTGGATGAGCGGTGGTACTTTTCGAATAACGTTGAGCGAATGCTTTTCCTTGTATTTGACCATCACATGTATCTCTATTGATATCTGCCCGCAGTTGCCTCTTCGGTTGGTTTCTGAAAGTCGTGGCTCTAAACGAAGATCTTCAGCGTTAATTATTGACTAAACCGTTGGTAGAACAAAAAATAGGAAGATAGAAGAGGAACTGCAAACTGTCTGTACTTTCCGTTTTATATCCATTGTAAGGTCACCCTATGTGAACCATCTATTGTAATATTTACCTAGTGTCACCTATTAACTCAAAGAAGAATACCACATGATACAGTCAGTATATCTTACACATGTCAAACGCACATATTATGGAGGTATTCTAATCCCATTGGCATTGATATCGAGAGTATCAAACAAATCCAAAATGACCTGTAGCTCCATTAACTGCATTGTCGCTGTCTAGTTAAGACCAACAAATAGAAAATCACTAAAAAACCGTTTTTCCTATGCTAAGGCAAAATTGTAGGAGGAGTGTGTGTCAGGTACCTGTCATTACGACATCGACTGAACGAAAAACAAAACACAAAGCAGTGGCGTGGGCGCCGGATGAGAGCATTGCTGGATGAGAAAAGGAAATCAAAGTGCAGGGGAAGGAACTTGGCTCCATCATCTCTCTCAACATCCCAAGAAAAACTCAGAACTATGCAAAAAAGATTGGTGAAAACGCACTGAAGAAAACAGCGTCTTTTTCGGCTGGATGAGCGAAGTTACTTTTTAAGGATTCCCGGGATATAATCTTGACTGACTTCTTACAGCAAGTCAGAATCATAACTCGACGGTCTTTGCTTCATTAATGGTTCTTCTAAAAAGGAAATTGTTTTAAAAACGACCAAGATCGATACTTAAGGGCTTTTTTCACCAGGACAACGGTCCAGCTCATAAAGCTGCAGCCACGGTGGCGAAAACTCATCGGTTGGAACCAGAAATAATTCCTCATCTACCTCATTGTTTTGATTGAGAGTCAGATCAGGTAGTTTCTCGGATTGCTTTTATAGCCGTCGAAGAGGACTATTTTCAGAGAGAAAGTTATTTTTCTGTAACTGTATTTACAGGGTGTTACAAAAAGGTACGGCCAAACTTTCAAGAAACATTCCTCACACACAAAGAAAGAAAATATGTTATGTGGACATGTGTCCGGAAACGCTTACTTTCCATGTTAGAGCTCATTTTATTACTTCTCTTCAAATCACATTAATCATGGAATGGAAACACACAGCAACAGAACGTACCAGCGTGACTTAAAACACTTTGTTACAGGGAATGTTCAAAATGACTTCCGTTAGCGAGGATACATGCATCCACCGTCCGTCGCATGGAATCCTTGATGCGCTGATGCAGCCCTGGAGAATGGCGTATTGTATCACAGTCGTCCACAATACGAGCACGAAGAGTCTCTACATTTGGTACCGGGGTTGCGTAGACAAGAGCTTTCAAATGCCCCCATAAATAAAAGTCAAGAGCGTTGAGGTCAGGAGAGCGTGGAGGCCATGGAATTGGTCCGCCTCTACCAATCCATCGGTCACCGAATCTGTTGTTGAGAAGCGTACGAACACTTCGACTGAAATGTGCAGGAGCTCCATCGTGCATGAACCACATGTTGTGTCGTAAAGGTACATGTTCTAGCAGCACAGGTAGAGTATCCCGTATGAAATGATGATAACGTGCTCCATTGAGCGTAGGTGGAAGAAACTAAAATGAGCTCTAACATGGAAATTAAGCGTTTCCGGACACATGTCCACATAACATCTTTTCTTTATTTGTGTGTGAAGAATGTTTCCTGAAAGTTTGGCCGTACCTTTTTGTAACACCCTGTATATAGTTAAGGCTCACCGGCCATTTGACCATCTTCTTCTGTGCGGATGCACAAACAGTGCCCGAACTCTTACGGGAATCGGCCGTAAAGCCCCGAGTAATGAGTATAATAGGCAGGGGCACTGCGAATATAGTGCGGGACAATAAGTGCGGAATGTGGGTCTCACGGGAGGCGTGCCAGAGATAAGTTCCTGCACTCTCACTATCCTCAGTGCCATCGGTGGCTCAGATGGATGTAGTGTCTACCATGTAAGCAGGAGATCCCGGGTTCGAGTCCCGATTGGGGCACACATTTTCAACTGTACTCGTTCAGTTATTTCAATGCCTGTATGCAGATAGGGATATTCATTTCATTGTAAGTTCTATTCTATCGACAAAATCACATAATCTGATAGTATGCTTACGCCTATCTTTCACAAGATGCTGCAGTTACTTACAGTGTCATAAATGGATAGAGAGGTATTTCGATGTTTCAATAAGTTTCTCTTGATTCATTATTTGAAAAATTACCTCTCAGGTATCCACATGGGAAGCCGTATCAATGCTCTTTATCTGCTCTTTCATCTGGCACTTCACAGCAGCTACTTCGTTGACCAGCTCCGCTGTGTAAAATTTTTTAATGCTGCCACCCAGCTGGAAACCCGATAGCTTTTCGGCAACAGTGCCGGGAGAGCCTACTTCACGTTAGTCTCTGAACTGCAGAAAAATTAGGTGATTTATTCTAAGGAAAGAGCGTCACAAATTGAACAAGTCAGCAAGGCGTTGATCCACCTTTAGCCCTTACGCAAGCAGTGATTCGGCTTGGCATTGATGTCCTCCTGAGGGATATCGTGTCAAATGCTGTTCAATTGGTGCATCAAATGTTCAAAATTCCAAGATGGTCGGAGGGCCATGCCCATAAAGCTCCAAACGTTCTCAGTCTGGGAGAGATCCGGCGACCTTGGTCGCCAAGGTAAGGTTTGGCAAGCACAAAGACGAGCAGTAGAACTATAGCCGTGTGCGAGCGGGCAATGTCTCACTGAAATATAAGCCTAAGATGGCTTGGCAACAAAACGGCGTGTTGAATATCGTCGACGTACCGCTGTGCCGAAGTGTGCCGCGGATGACAACCAAAGCGGTGGTGCTATGAAAAGAAATGGCAACCCAGACCATTGGCGGGCGACAGTCAGGTTGGTATCCCACTGCCGTCTGGGGCGTCTCCAGCCACGTCTTCAGTGGTCATCGAGGCTCGATTCAGAGCGGGACTCATCGCTGAAGACAATTCTGTTCCAGTCAATGAGATTACAGGCCGAACGTGTCTGCCGACGCCCCTCCACCTCTCCAAAATCATACCACGAGAGGAAGATGAACAGTCCTTTACGCGGTCCACCGACGGAGTTATTAAATGAAATAATGTTTTTGTTATGCTGACTCAGTTGCGCAGTTATGTTTGTCAAGCGCAACTCTATTTGCGGAATAGATTCTTTATAGGACTATTTCGAAGTAATAGATTTGTGAGTGTTACGTTCAACTGAAATAAGCTGGAATACCATTCTATCGTAAAATTCTTTGTTTCAAACTATTTATCGACTACGGAAATTCATCTAAAGTTGATGAATAATAAATGGGATGCTGAATTCAATGTGTCAGTACTTCTCTTGAAGAAGGCGTGTGAAGCGTGAAGAAAGTCCCATTACTGCAACCGCAGATGACTTGAACGAAAAAGTGTGCAAGATGGTATTGATAGTTAGACGATTACAGGTGTAAGGAATAGCTAACGTTATAGAGACGGGTATGATACGTTTCACTCTGAGGAGTCATTTGGCAAAGTTAAGTTCTGCACATTTGTCTGCTAACGAACAATCGAAAGCGAAAACAAATTTCTCACTAATGTTGGGCCATTTTAAAACGAATCCGAGTGATTTTGTTCAACCATTTGTCACTGGAAATGAGATATGAGCCGACCATTTCACACTTGAAATGAGACAGCAAGCAAAGTAGTCGGTGACAACCGGGTGGCCTTGTATCAAAATGAGACGAAGCTGCATTCACCTACGGAAAGGTTCTGACCAGTGTTTTTTTTGGGGGGGGGGGGGGGGTTACGAAGGTATACTCGTTATCAATTACTTTGCAAAGTGTTAAAAGATTTGAGTGTTGTTCCACATCTTCCTTTTCTCATCGAGTTACCAATGAAAACTTGGATATTAAGCTGACGACTAATACGCCGAACTTGAGAACAAAATAATTACAACGGAAGAACCTTGTTTCGAAAGAGGCCATCTTTCATCAGGATGTTGCACCTACCAACAAGGGTACAACGATAATCGGAAAAATCTAGGGATTATAAGTACGAACATCCTCCTTACTTAACAAATTTGTTATCCTCAGACTTTCGCCTATTCCAATATCTGAAGAATTTAGTGGTTGGATAACATTTTGAATTCCATGAAACGTTTACGTCAGCCGTAAATGGGTATTTTGTATATCTTCCAGAATCTCACTTCAGGGAATGTTTTCAATGCAAAAACTTCTTAGATCTAAAGTGGAAATAAGTAGAAAAATATTTACATATTTCACATTTCACGTCCTGGAAGAACACTTTTCACTTTGTATACCTTTAAATTTTCCCAGCCTGCTGAATATTCAGTGATATTTCGGGAGTGCAACGCGGTTCGTTTACTATCATGCGCTGTATTTTGTTTAGGCACTTCCCAGACGCCTTCAGACATCCTGGGAGGGCGATATTTTTCGTCGAGTTATTCCATCCTGAAGATGCCTGACAAGTGCTCGGACGGAATATCTGGAGTGACGGTACACGACGGCCATCTGCAGTCCCGAAATGTCATCTATGTTCGCCTTTACCCTTTTACGAAAGCGGTAGTGAAATAGTAACGTCTTACAGGATGTTCTCGTTTGACGCTTCACTACCACGTCGCACATTTTATGTATGTAGGAAGGTGTGATGATTACAGCTCTGACCTGGACAACTGTGGAGTGCAAAGCGCCAGTGCGATGCAAAAATAGCGCCGCTGCGGCGACCGGTCGTGTGACGGCGTGCGAAGCGTGCTGCGTGATTGGGGAAGGTCAGGCGTCAAGTGGCTCCAATTGATGGCCGGTAGCCGCTGGGCAGCCAGACGCACGCAGTCGACAAACCGTGCCGCGCCGACCTCGGCAGACATCGGGGCGCACGCGCGTACTCCTCACAACTGGTCGAAACCTGGTCGACTGTTCAAAGCAAATGTGTTTGCGACATTAGCAATGGGTTCATGACTTGAAATGACTTGACTAGGTGCCAACAAGTCTCCACGGGCATCTGGAGTCAAGCTGGTGCTGTACTTCCCCCGTAAAAACATGTTGGTTGAGATAGTCCAACGGGCTGAGAGTCCAGAAATTCGGAGTAAAAAGAAAGATTTTAAAGTCATCGTGGTGTTTTTCCTGCCATCTGTGAAAACTTCCAGCAAGCGACATTACCTCGCCGAAAAATGTTGTCCTCCCGCGAAAGACAATCATCTTGCATGTGTGAACGAAGTTGGATTCGTAACCAAAAACACTAAATATTGCCATGACTGTAGGGAATGCCACTAAACAACTACACAGATCCGGGCGCTGCCGTCACCATGTTATGCTCTTTCAGAAATGGTGGCGGCCGGACATGTCCACACCCATTACACTCTCTGGAGCGACAAATGTGAGTGTTAACAGTTATCAAGAGCACAATTTCCCGTCTGCATCATAAAATAGGCTTGGGTGGAAAACCATATGGCTTCTTTTGCGCCGCATGCACAGCGAGTTCGCTGAGTTATGAAAGATTTGGTCGGTGAGCTGCTTCACTATAGCACATCTATTGGCTCTCATGAACCGCCATAGTCTGTTTCCACTTCAGGCAGTAATGGCACATTCAACAGACCAATATAACTGTTACTAAATTATTAACAAGGAGTTAATTCTGTGCCATCAAAATGGAGTACTTGAATTTCAAATGCTGCAGGCACATATCTCGGCAGACCAGATGTACCAGATGCTGACATGCTCGCTTTTCCTGCTAACTTCACGCGCTAGAGCTGAATGCAACGCAGTCCAAGGACGTGTTAGAGAGAGGAAGAAACTCCGATGAACTACAGAGAGCACTACTTACGCACATATCATAAAAGCTATAGCGTCGTAAAGGTAAGTTATATCAGCTCGAAAATGTGTTTGTAGCGATACCATGCAGAGATACTCTATGCTCGAGCACTCAATGTTCCTCGTGATGTTTTCTCTTTGCATATCAGAGACTAGTCTGCGAAAGTAGATAATCGCGTCACTTGTGCACTACCAGTATTGGGCGAATGAAGACAATATTTCTTTTTTTATTGTGAGTGAAATCCAAACTGTAGTCCGTACACCGGCGTCATTTCCATCAAAGTCATAAATACACCGACGGAAAAAAATCTCATCACCAAGAAGGACTTGAGCGACATAAAGTTAAGTTGGTTGGCGTGTTCCTACGTCTGAAAGATGACCTCTATTCAAAGTTCACGCCAGTCGCATAAGAGTGGCGCTGGCAGCGACACTATGAGGATGCAAATCAGGTTTGCTTTAAATACACGCTGTAAAGGTCGTGAGCGTTAGACTGAACATGGAGAGTTGATGTTAGCCAAGAATGCCTTTAAGGCGACAAAGCATCCATTATCAACACCTCACTGAGTTTGAATGATGTCGTGTAATAGGGCTACGAGAAGCTGGATGCTCTTTTTGCGATATTACAAAGGTAACACAATGACACAACGAAACCGGTTACATCAAGATGAGTTTCGGGCTAGATGCCCTGCAGCGTGCAATCCATTGAGCAAAAACCATTGCGACTTCAGTGGCGTCAAGCGAGAGACTTTTGGAGGGCCGGATGAAGATTTGTTGTGTTTTCCGAAGCTGGTTCTGTCTCAGTGCCAGTGATGGTAGTGTGTTGGCTAGGAGAAGGCCAGCTGAGGACCTGCAACCAACCTGTCTGCGTGCTAGACACACCGGACCTACACTTGAAGCAATAGTCAGGGTTGTGATTGCGCATGAGGGCAGCACCACTCTCGTGGTTATCCCCTGCAACGTGACTGAAAATCTGCACGTCATTCTGATGATTCGACCTATTGTACTGCCATTCACGAACAGCGTTTTAGGGGGATTTTCCAACAAGATAATGGTCGCCGCGATACCGCTGTTGTAACTCAACATGCTCTATGGAGTGTCGACATGTCTTGACCTACTCGATCACCAGATCTGTCTCCTATGAGCACGTATAGGATACCGTCGAACGACTTCAGCGCCGTCGCCCTGTATTAGCCAACCAATTGCAACGGGCATGGAACTTCATCCCGACAAACTGATATCTGGCACCTGTACAACACAATGAATACACGCTTGCATGCTTGAATTCGACATTCTGGCGGTTACACCGGTTGTTAACGTACCATCATTTTACATTTGCAATGGCTCTTCTCGCGCTTACATTAACCTGTGGTCTTGCAAAGTTAACCAGTTACATTTGTTACCTAGACCAATTTATTCCCGAAATTTCATTACTATAAATTAATTTTTTGGTGCTGCGATTTTGTTTTCCGTTAGTGCCGTTAAATACAATGTAGCCTGCCATAAATATCTGGCAACTGTGTTTGGAGAGCATAAATACACTACTGCCCATTAAAATTGCTACACCACGAAGATGACACGCTACAGACGCGAAATTTAACCGACAGGGAGCAGATGCTGTGATGTGCAAATGATTAGCTTTTCAGAGCATTCACACAAGGTTGGCGCCGGTGGCGACACCTACAACGTGCTGACATGAGGAAAGTTTCCAACCGATTTTTCATACGCAAACAGCACTTGACCGGCGTTGCCTGGTGAAACGTTGTTGTGATGCCTCGTATAAGGAGGAGAAATGCGTTCCATCACGTTTCCGACTTCGATAAAGGTCGGATTGTAGCCCATCGCGATTGCGGTTTATCGCGGTTTATTGCCGCTCGCGTTGGTCGAGATCCAATGACTGTTAGCAGAATATGGAATCGGTGATTCAGGAGGGTAATACGGAACGCCGTGTTGGATCCCAACGGCCTCGTATCAGTAGCAGTCGAGATGACAGGTATCTTATCCACATGGCTGTAACGGATCGTGCAGCAACGTCTCGATCCCTGAGTCAACAGATGGGGACGTTTGCAAGACAACAACCATCTGCACGAATAGTTCGACGACGTTTTAAGCAGCATGGATGGTTCAAATGGCTCTGAGCACTATGGGACTTAACAGCTATGGTCATCATTCCCCTAGAACTTAGAACTACTTAAACCTAACCAACCTAAGGACATCACACAACACCCAGTCATCACGAGGCAGAGAAAATCCATGACCCCGCCGGGAATCGAACCCGGCAACCCGGGCATGTAGCAGCATGGACTATCAGCTCGGAGACCATGGCTGCGGTTACCCTTGACGCTGCATCACAGACAGGAGCGCCTGCGATGGTGTACTCAACGACGAACCTGGGTGCACGAATGGCAAAACGTCATTTTTTCGGATGAATCCAGGTTCTGTTTACAGCATCATGATGGTCGCATTCGTGTTTGGCGACATCGCGGTGAACGCACATTGGAAGCGTGTATTCGTCATCGCCATACTGGCGTATCACCCGACGTGATGGTATGGTGTGCCATTGGTTACACGTCTCGGTCACCTCTTGTTCGCATTGACGGCTCTTTGAACAGTGGACGTTACATTTCAGATGTGTTACGACCCGTGGCTCTACCCTTCATTCGATCCCTGCGAAACCCTACATTTCAGCAGGATAATGCACGACCGCATGTTGCAGGTCCTGTATGGGCCTTTCTGGATACGGAAAATATTCGACTGCTGCCCTGGCCATCACATTCTCCAGATCTTTCACCAATTGAAAACGTCTGGTCAATGGTGGCCGAGCAACTAGCTCGTCACAATACGCGTCACTACTCTTGATGAACTGTGGTACCGTGTTGAAGCTGCATGGGCAGCTGTACCTGTACACGCCATCCAAGCTCTGTTTGACTCAATGCCCAGGCGTATCAAGGTCGTTATTACGGCCAGAGGTGGTTGTTCTGGGTACTTATTTCTCAGAATCTATGCACTCAAATTGCGTGAAAATGTAATTACATGTCAGTTCTAGTATATTTGTCCAATGAATACCCGTTTATCATCTGTATTTCTTCTTGGTGTAGCAATTTTAATGGCCAGTAGTGTATGTACTCCTGCTGGATATCATAAAGCTAAGGGAATCAGTATTATCTTAAGTGTATCTAAACATCTTCAAAGCTGCTAGGTGCCGTTCAGAACAGACACTATGAAAGACTAAGACGTGGAATTCTTGTCATTCATGACAATCAAATGACGTGAAGAATTTCTGTCGGTGCTATTTGACCAGAAGGGCAACAGAGAAAGTAGAGCAGAGCGTTACGAGCTGTCGACAGCGAGGTCATTAGAAATGGATCACTAGCTCGGTTGGACAGGAACGGGAAAGGATGTCGGCCGTGAGTTATCTGAAAGGAACAATCCCAACAGTCGTCTGTAGTGAAAAGAGTGAACATTGCTTACGTAAGTCAAGTCTAGTAAAACATCAGCATATACAGGGTGTTACAAAAAGGTACGGCCAGACTTTCAGGAAACATTCCTCACACACAATGAAAGAAAATATGTTATGTGGACATGTGTCCGGAAACGCTTACTTTCCATGTTAGAGCTCATTTTATTACTTCTCTTCAAATCACATTAATCATGGAATGGAAACACGTGACTTCAAACACTTTGTTACAGGAAATGTTCAAAATGTCCTCCGCTAGCGAGGATACATGTATCCACCGTCCGTCGCATGGAATCCCTGATGCTCTGATGCAGCCCTTGAGAATGGCGTATTGTATCACAGCCGTCCACAATACGAGCACGAAGAGTAGACAAGAGCTTTCAAATGCCCCCATAAATGAAGTCAAGAGGGTTGAGGTCAGGAGAGCGTGGAGGCCATGGAAATGGTCCGCCTCTACCAATCCATCGGTCACCGAATCTGTTGTTGAGAAGCGTACGAACACTTCGACTGAAATGTGCAGGAGCTCCATCGTGCATGAACCACATGTTGTGTCGTACTTGTAAAGGCACATGTTCTAGCAGCACAGGTAGAGTATCCCGTATGAAATCATGATAACGTGCTCCATTGAGCGTAGGTGGAAGAACATGGGGCCTAATCAAGACATCACCAACAATGCCTGCCCAAACGTTCACAGAAAATCTGTGTTGATGACGTGATTGCACAATTGCGTGCGGATTCTCGTCAGCCCACACATGTTGATTGTGAAAATTTACAAGTTGATCATGTTGGAATGAAGCCTCATCCGTAAAGAGAACATTTGCACTGAAATGAGGATTGACACATTGTTGGATGAACCATTCGCAGAAGTGTACCCGTGGAGGCCAATCAGCTGCTGATAGTGCCTGCACACGCTGTACTGGTTGTCCCGTAGCACTCTCCATACAGTGACGTGGTCAACGTGACCTTGTACAGCAGAAACTTCTCTGACGCTGACATTAGGGTTATCGTCAACTGCACGATGAATTGTCTCGTCCATTGCAGGTGTCCTCGTCGTTCTAGGTTTTCCCCAGTCGCGAGTCATAGGCTGAAATGTTCCGTGCTCCCTAAGACGCCGATCAATTGCTTCGAACGTCTTCCTGTCGGGACACCTTCGTTCTGGAAATCTGTCTCGATACAAACTTACCGCGCCACGGCTATTGCCCCGTGCTAATCCATACATCAAATGGGCATCTGCCAACTCCGCATTTGTAAACATTGCACTGACTGCAAAAGCACGTTCGTGATGAACATTAACCTGTTGATGCTACGTACTGATATGCTTGATGCTAGTACTGTAGAGCAATGAGTCGCATGTCAACACAAGCACCGAAGTCAACATTACCTTCCTTCAATTGGGCCAACTGCCGGTGAATCGACGAAGTACAGTACATCCTGACGAAACTAAAATGAGCTCTAACACGTAAATTAAGCGTTTCCGGACACATGTCCACATAACATCTTTTCTTTATTTGTGTGTGAGGAATGTTTCCTGAAAGTTTGGCCGTACTTTTTTGTAACACCCTGTATAACTCTGTAGTCACGTCCAGTCAGTGCCAATAGCACAATACTGTGGTTCCCTTTACAATTAAAGTACACACTGCCTTCTTTCTTGGGAGCCTGTATGACTATATGTTTCCCATCCATAGCGCCAATACAGCTTGGAAAATCCCATCTATTCTCAAAACCAGGAGCGATTTGTAACCATTCTTCTTCTGATGACGGTACCTAAAATTATAGAAAACAAAATTATATCTGAAATTTATCCCTTTGAAGATAAATATTACATTACAATGTTTATTTTGGGGATCAGAAAACGCCAGGGAAGATGAGTGTGAGACAGATATGGTCCAGGAAAAAGTACAAGAAGGAAGAATTTTGAAAAGAAAAAAAATACCGAGGAAAATTCAGACACTATTCTAAACAAGGCAATAGAAGCGATGCACAAATCTGTTTAACATCAGGTGTCTGGAGACTATGTGGCATCGAAATTAAGGTTATTAACACAAATGTCAAGTCGAAAAAAATTAAGGAAGTATCTGAGGAAGATGAAACTATAACTAATTCTTGGATGACAGGTGAAAGCAGTTTCATTTGCACACCATCAGAGAAAGTAATTATTATTTCTCATACTACCCAAGTTCATCATCCACAAATTAATTGCTTCGGAAATTTTCTGCTTAAGCGAATTATCTGTGTGAGTTATGAAATATCAAAATACTAACCTTCAAATATTCTCTTTTCAAACATTCATATAGAGCCACACAGCAGTCCGTAACAACTCGAGAGATTGTGCAAACGGGTACTCGGAAAAGGTACATCAAAGAGTGGAAACTATCGCCTAAAAATTAATAACAAGTAATTCCGTGAAATAAATATAAATGTACGACTATTGACAATAAATATTTGACATTTACGTGTTTTATTCTCTTACCTGTGGCTAAAAATCGAAGAATAATTAAAAGACGATCCTTGGTGATATAGCTTGCTGCATATTTGTGCCCTGTTTCCGAATATTTGGTTCTACAATTGACAAGAGGTGTTCAGAACTTGCAAGAGACGTTCTCAGAAAGTTTGTAATCTGAGCAAAGTCATCTGATTTCTGTTCGCTCAGTAGTGTTTCTTGGAAACTTAAGCATGGACGCCTCTGTATCCGTTTCTTTACCCAAACACTTCTCTTTGTCTTAACTTTTCGTCTTTCGCCACGCTTGTTCTTTAACAATAACAATACAACAACACTGGCGGCTGCTCTGGTTTGTGCACACGACGTTGCAATCTACAACTTGCCTGTCTCACAACGTGAACTGTAGTGGATACATTTACGCAAGTACTTGCAGCAAGTTCGTGAAATTAACTTGTCGAAGCAACTTGCAGAAGTAAACTTGCGCAAGTTTTCGTACTAATGTAAACACCTCAGGAAGTGCTTGCAGAAGTTACTTGCGTGAGTTAATTGCTAGTGGACATGCGCCTTAACACTGTTGAGAGTTTCTCGCCAACGTAGCAGTTGATTTATGCTTCGTATCCTCATGCTATGGTCACTACTGAACACCTCCAGTCCCGCCCCCTGTTGCCATTAGCATCCGATATCGTGGTTGCGTGGTAGACAATATATGGTGCGTCGAATGTCGGTAAATATCATTGGCCTCTTGCGATCTCGCACCCAAGGGGTCCCATGTCAGCCGAGTTGCGAAACTTGAAACATTTGGCCTGGGTTTGCTTGGGCAAGTTGAAACCTGCAACGTTTACACGTCGTCTGGCATTGTTCTACGTACGATTAACAGTACGTGCGGTCCCATAGTGTACAAAGGACTAAGTTACCTGTCTGAAAATCTGTTTCGAACATATGGAATTACTTTCAGTCTGTTTTATATGAGGCACTGTGTTCGGTAACGGCAGCTTGGATGACCAAGATTTGTTTCGCTCAAAATGTATATAATCAATTCGCACAGCTGACAAAATTATATTTGTGTAACATTTTAATTAGTCTCTCTACGCATTTCGTCTTTTAATTTTTGGCAGTGCTTGATGATTTCTGCTTTGATTGTCGTCGACAAAGTTGTGTAATCTCCCCCTACTTTCCTAATTCCAGTTATTGTACACAGTAAGCAAAATCTTTTATGCAAAATTACGATAAACTTTCTAGTTTACTTAGCTTTTCGTGTCGTGTTGGCTCCAGTTCTTCTTGTCTTGTGGTCTGGTTCTTGAAGCTGAAATTCTCACATTTTAAGTCCTCATGTTTGAATTGATCTAAATAAATTCGAAGATTGTTGTTGCAGAATTTTTATTGTTACGTTAATATATTTTGTCACATTTTAGTACAGTCTTTTGAATTTTCACATTAACAAAGTCGGAATTACATTGTTAGCCCAAAATACGTCCGATCACATCAGAGGCATGCTTACTACTATTTCACTCAACAGAAACAACAATATTCCAACGGGTTTACAAGTTTTCTTGGCAAATGAATTTCTATTAGTTTCGATTATTGTTTCATAAATGAATCCAGAAACAAACATAGTAAACAGTGCTAGATTGTGTAATTAATAAATTTCTATTTTAAGTGTGCCAAATAATTCGTAATTTCAAATGATTCTAAAAAATAATTTTAACTGTACATTACCGATTGTAACATCGTAAATAAAGTAATTCCTTTTCATAAATTTTAGCTTGAAATATAACATATTGTGTGTAAAATTATATGAAAGTTTTCAGAAAAGCGGTTGAGATAATATTGACCTGTCCAAAATTTGAAAAATGTTACTGGTATCGACAACTACTGTTGGGCAAAAGTAATGCTAGAAGAGGATGTCCCTTTACAGTGGTATCTTCCAAAAATTACCATTTGCCCCATTGCAAAGGAATCACTGAAGCATTTTAGTTTTGGAATGCACTGCTTCATAAGTCACACGCTACTGGAACTTGCTCAGGTTGTCAGCTGACGCTAATTCAGGTCGCGCTTCCGAAGCCATAGAAGTTGCAGTGGTCGGCCTAAGTCACGCTTGGACGTCTTGGTGCACCATTTGGGTGTCAGTTATCGCACGAGATAACTAGCGTCCAGATTTTTATGTAATATTAACACGCAAAATATTACATAATTATATAACGAAAGCGGTAATATACATGAGAAATTATTTTATATCACAAAAATATTTTATAAAATATTTAATATAAAACACTAATTTCGACTGAAATCAACTTCTGCATTACATCATAGCCTACTACATTATATTAATAAGAATTTAAAGGTATCAGAAACACGAAAAATGCACTAAGAAGACACATGTTACATTAATTAGTCTATACTGTGCTAATAAAAGAATATTTTCGATCACTTCTGTTTACCAAAAGGTTCATCTTCACTGAGATTGCTTTGTTTTTCATTGGTAATACAGTGAACAACCAAGTACTTCTCTAAATTCCCTGCCGATCAGAAAAAATGTTTTTATAGAAGGAAAATGATCTCTACATCGCTGGACGTGGTACGAATTTTATGGGATGGAATTTTCGTGGAGAGATGTCCGCTGCAGCACTTCCCACTAGGGATATTGCAAATAGTTCGAAAAGTCGAGTAGCCCAGATTTCTTGCCAATACATCATCAATCTTATTCACTACCCTCTAGTCAATATCACCTCTAATGTCAGTAACCTAGTATTTGACATTCCTCATACAACAGTTGCGTCGACGGCTACCCATATGAAGTGGTTGCTTATAAAGTGCCGTAAACTCTTCAAGGCCTTCTGTAAACAAAATATCAGAACACTTTTTATTTACTGTCGATTTATCAGGAATCTGTTGCCCGCAGTACTTCCGTAGAAAAGCGCAATATATAGGCCATTGAAGTTTTTGCTGTGGAATGCTCACAGCAACTACAGCGGAGCACATATCGCGGAAAAAATCATCTGTGGAGTTCTGAACCTGCGTCAATAACATATGCTTCTTAGACAATTGCACTGTTTGCTCTTAGTCTGCACAGAGTCGCACCGAGGTCATCCTGAGCCTCTGGCAGAACTGTCATAGTTGCGTCCCCCCTCCCCTCCTCCTGCCTCACCGCCACTTTCAGGGCCGAACCACGGTAGTGATGAGGAGAGGAGCAGGAGGAGACTAGTGTTTAACGTCCCGTCGACAACGAGGTCATTAGAGACGGAGCACAAGCTCGGATTAGGGAAGGATGGGGAAGGAAATCGGCCGTGTGCTTTCAAAGGAACGGTCCCAGTATTTGCCTGAAGCGATTTAGGAAAATCACGGGAAACCTAAATCAGGATGGCCGGACACGGGTTTGAACCGTCGTCCTCCCGAATGCGTGTCTAATGTGCTAATCACTGCGCCACCTTGCTCGGTGAGAGTGACGAGATGGGCCCATGCCAGGGACGCGAAAACTGGCCGAGGAAGCAAGGAAACTGTGTTACCTTGATTTAGCTCCGAGTTTGCTGTCTGGTTTGGTGAAAAATTGAGAACTGTTGGGCGAAGGAGTGGTGCAAATATAAACAGCCAAAGCCAAACATGTTGGTGATTCTGTATCTGTCCAAAGCAGTTCTGTTCTCGAATGCGAGGCGCATTTGATATATGCTGAGAAGCTCTTGCAGTATTTGATAGAATAATATGTGAAATGGATAAGAGATCGCACATATCACACCATTTCATTTTTAATTTGCTGTCAGGATATGCCGTAAATGAAAACTCTTTATCTTGAAAAATTTGCAGCTGATTTTGGGCCGAATATAATATAGATATTGACACAGAGGAGATACTTAACGAAATAGCTACTTTGGAGATGCAGGCGGAAATAGCTACTTTGGAGATGCAGGCGAAAGAGTTTCTGACGACCACTAACACAGCTTACCATCTGGATATGTGGAAAGTTTTTTTTCAGTATATGGTTTAAGAGAAGTTTATCGGAGCATCGAAATAGCCTTGAGGATATTTATGACAACGCCACTGACTGCACCAATTTGTGAACGGAGTTTCAGCTAATTAAAGATGGTACAAAACTACTTAAGGTCGTTTACGTGTGAAAACAGACTAATTTTGCTATTTTGTCGTTAGAAAATGAGATAACTGCTGAAGTTGACCTCAATGGCATGATCAATGAACTTGCTTCACTGAAAGCAAGGAAAAGTAAAGTAAATTTATAATAAAAACACAAATCCTTGAAAGGGACATTTTTCTACTCTATTATAGGCCTTTTTATTCACAGTTGATAATTTATGCATTATTAATAATTAATGAGGTGCAAATGAAATTTACTCATTATATGTCATACTAAAACCAACCGGATATCGATTTTGTTTTTATTTTTTTTTTTTTTTTTTTAACTTCATACAGTTTGCAGTTTATGTACCAGAGGTACGGCCCTGTCTGTGTGCGTCGTTACTGGCACGCATATATTGCTGAAGTTGGAACCTCATAGAGCACATGATCTGCTTATTGCAAGCTCGACATAGAACAACCTCTCCATCAGTAGGTCTAGTAAAAGCGTCGTCCATTGTAATCCAAAATTTTAACTTGGTGATAATTTGGATGCAATAGGAGGCATCATGAATGCAAACTGTCGTGAACTCGTAAACACTATTTGGCTAATCTTTCTTGGCGCACGCTGTCTTTAGATCTGACAAGGGAACCTCCCCATCGCACCCCCCTCAGATTTAGTTATAAGTTGGCACAGTGGATAGGCCTTGAAAAACTGAACACAGATCAATCGAGAAAACAGGAAGAAGCTGTGTGGAACTAAGAAAAAATTAAGCAAAATATACAAACTGAGTAGTCCATATGCAACATAGGCAACATCAAAGAGTGTGTGAGCACAGGAGCGCCGTGGTCCCGTGGTTAGCGTGAGCAGCTGCGGAACGAAAGGTCCTTGGTTCAAGTCCTCCCTGGAGTGAGAAGTTTACTTTTTTTATTTTCGCAAAGTTATGATCTGTCTGTTCGTTCATTGACGTCTCTGTTCACTGTAATAAGTGTAGTGTCTGTGTTTTGCGACCGCACTGCAAAGCCGTGCGATTAGTAGACGAAAGGACGTGCCTATCCAATGGGAACCGAAAGCATTTGATCGCAAGGTCATAGGTGAACCGATTCCTCCACAGGAAGAAACGTCTGATATATTCTATACGACACTGGTGACGGCATGTGCGTCACATGACAGGTATATGTTGTCGACCCACCTAACTTGTACACTTGGCGAATGGGTAAAAAGATTCTTCTACCTTGCCCGATTTAGGTTTTCTTGTGGATGTGACAATCACTCCCAAAAAAGTGATGAAAACATAAGAGTTTGTCACATAAACTGCAACAAATGAATGCAACGGTTTCACAGTCGCACAGTTTTCCCTGTGCTCTGTCAAAACACATGTTTTTAACGTTTTCAAATTTTTCCGTGTGTAGACCGTCAAATCCTGCATCTGTCCAAGCAAATCTGAACATTTCCTGGAATTTTGGAGAGCGAAGTTGATTATGTGTGAGTGTCTGAACTTTGATAATTGTCTGAAAATAAAAATTTGATCCATTCGAGGGAAGACTTGAACCAAGGACCTCTCGTTCCGCAGCTGCTCACGCTAACCACAGGACCACGGCACTCCTGCGCTCACATTCTCCTTGATGTTGCCTATGTTGCAAATGGACTACTCAGTTTGTATATTTTGCGTATTTTTTTCATAGTTCCATACAACGTCTTCCTGTTTTCTCGATTGATCTGTGTTCAGTTTTTCAAGGCCTATCCACTGTGCCAACTTATATCTAAATCTGACGAGGGTGCGATGGGGAAGTTCCCTTGTGAGTAGGTGGATGTAGCTAGTGCTCGGAAAATTTCTGGCCGCTAGTCTTTTATTTACTCCACCTCTACTGCTAATCTCGATAGCACAAACCCCAGTACTCAGGATAATGACTAATGTTACACATAGTTTTGTTATTATATCTGCTTTGCTTTTGAGAACTGAGAAATTAAATTCGGAATCTAAGAAAAGTATATCCTTCATAATCCAAATCAAAGTGCAATTAACCACGTTGTAATGCATGAGAATGTTTTTTTTCTGTCTCTTTTTACGGTAGGTCGGATTCGGATATTTTTCAGGGAGTGGCGCAGTGAGGGTGTCGGGGATTTTGAAGAAGGATAAAAAAAGCAATAAATTGTAATCCTACATAGCATAAAGTTAAAAATGTAAAAATATATAATTATGGTGAAATAAATAACTATAAAATGGAATATATCAACGCTGGCAACATACTTCGTGAATGCTTACACTTTTCATGTTCGTAGGAACATTGGGAAAGAATATGTAATTACATAAAAATCCGGACTGTACACTTACCTGTAACATTCTGCTTTACGTCTTTGGCTTCACAGAAACTCTGCAACATAAATCATTTCTCGATGTATCCGTATGTAACTTCCTTCCATACTTACTTCTCTCAAGCGGAGGTAACAAGGAATTACTCTGCCTTTTCAACTTTTACGTATGATCGCCTTTAATGATCTGACCGCTGAATACCTATTTGTTTATTTATCATCCTCGTTTCTGCAACTAAAGATCTCCTTTTCCTTATAGTCATACCAAAATATGGAAAAATGAATTTTGGTCCAGGAAAAGAATGTAAATCCCGTGAGTAAGTTAAATGTAATGAAGAAATAATTTTTTTCCTGAGGGGACGTCGGAAAGCCTGCAAAACAACGTACTGCTTAATCACTGGACATCTGTCACACAACAATATCCACAACATATAATAAAAAAATTCTGAAACTGGAAATAACGTACTGTTTATGAAAAATAGTCGCCACTAGCTGACACAAACGACTGACGGCAGTGTGGAAAGTTCTGTGTGACGTGATTCAAGAGTTTATGGTCAGTTGTTCTCATTTCTGAGGAAGAGGTGTGCGGAAGTCTGAATGGGTTTTTGGTTCGTCTCTCCGGTGACTCTCAGACTTCTTGCACAATATTCAGATCCACAGACTTCGCTAGACAATCATGTGGTAGTTAACTTCACCCACCACAGATTCGTCCACCAGGGCAACTCGTTACAGATGAGTATTATCGCCCATGAAGAGGAAATCTGAAACTCCTCACCTCTGTTTCTGCGAGCCTTAAAAGTATTCCTCCAGCCATCAAAGAAGACTTGAAGTTTTGAACGACCATCTGACATGAAGCCTTCCCGCAACTGGGTTACCAAACTGCTCTCTTAAATGTTGCTATGTTTTTACCGGCTTCCACTTTCCGCCCAGACAAATATGAGCCATTTTGCTGACTCCACTATAAATGGGCCCTTTTCTGTACTTTTGGTAGTAGAATACACACTATCGGACATCTAGCAAATAGACTGACAGTTCCGTGTTTGGCACAGGTTCATAAGGAACAAGTAGCTAGGAAACTACATCCCAAACATATTCAGTGGATAACATATTAGGCAAACATGAAGACCAGTCAAGCAGTGTTGCCCATTATTCTTAGATGAAGGCTGCCACATTGACGCAAGTTGCGGTTAGATAATGTTCTGCTGCGATAAGGCACATAAAGTTACATGGAGGACAGGCTATACATCAAGCTTTCAGATCTCCTTCATGTAGCAATATATGGTCAGATTGCCCTCAATAGATATGAATTCCCTGTTCTATCCAACTGCATCCTAACCGCAGTATTCAGGCCTGGCGTTATGGCCGAGCGGTTCTAGGCACTTCAGTCCGGAACCGCGGGCTGTTGCTACTGTCGCAGGTTCGAATCCTGCCTCTCGCATGGTTATGTGTGATGCCGTTAGGTTAGTTAGGTTTAAGTGGAATGATGATCTCAGATGTTAAGTCCCATAGTGCTTAGAGCCATTTGAACCATTTGAGAAGTATTCAGAGTTTGTCTACTACGCCACTAAACCATGTGACTGCCATATGGCGCCGGCCGGTGTGGCCGAGCGGTTCTAGGCGCTTCAGGCTGGAACCGCGTGACCGCTACGGTCGCAGGTTCGAATCCTGCCTCGGGCATGGGTGTGTGTGATGTCCTTAGGTTAGTTAGGTTTAAGTAGTTCTAAGTTCTAGGGAACTGATGACCTGAGATGTTAAGTCCCATAGTGCTCAGAGCCATTTGAACCATTTTTGCCGTATGGCAGTTAACATGGTAGCATAAAACGCACAATACCATCATCAGTGACTCTCACTGTAGGAGAGCTTAAAGCAGGTCTGAAAAGACTACATCTGGGCATTCAGCGTCCCAGTAATGGCTTTCACATGCCAATTGCAGCGAGAGATGTTTGTAGTTGCTGAAGGCGATGCAGTGCAATGTGCCAAACAGTCCAACACTACGGCAGATTGTATCTAACTGTTGGTGCAGAAATTTGCAGTGCTGCAGCATTGAGTGAGATTTGCAAGTGTTGCTTTGGGTTCTTTATGGTAATGTGGATAAGATGGCAGACATTCCATGATGTAGTAACAATTCTTAGAACCCCTTTTGTACACTCTTTATCACGGCCGTAGAAGGAATCATTATACAAACCGAAATATCATGGTATGTGAAACCCTTTTCCCAGAGACCGATTGTACTGCCTTGTTTCAGTTCACTTCCGCGCTGATATTGACGCTTTTAATGAGCTTGGTGTATTTGCTTTCAGTTCCTTCCTCTTCGAGTCTTCACTGACTGATTATGACGTAACACTGACGTTTCTGGCCACACAAAAATGTCGTCCATGGATCTACGTGTACGCGATTTGTCTATAAACTTAATCACTTCCAGATGATATGCTGTTCCGCACACATCCTCCAATTTTGTCTTCACTGCTGCCACTCTTTTTGGTATTGAAACTTCACAAAGGTTTGTTTGGTTTGCAAAGAAACTGCAACTACTGAGGCAACTGTAAGCTCTGCAGGTAAAACAAAGATTCAATTACACTGTGTAGATGTTTCTCTTGCCCAGTCGAACTGTGACTTACAACTTCTTGTATTTCAAAAGTGTCGGCAAAGCTATCACGAGCTACACACTTTACTGGTACGATTACACATAGAACAATCACAGAGCACTTTATACCAAAGCATACGACTCCATACAGTGGCGGAGAATAAGACGCAAACAACAACTTCTACTAAGATGAACACTTGCTCATTGTTTCTATTATCGACTTGGTACTCGATGACGACATCGACGGTGAGTGCCGCCACAGAGCCCGCTTTCCCTCCCCACCCCCCTGCTACCCAACGGTGTGGACAACCAGTAGTGGGTAGAAGTGGAACCCTATTTCGACCGCAATCAAGGAGAAATGCTGGAGAGTGAAGAGGTCTACCGTAAGGGGAACGTGATGGGTCGTCGTCGGCGTTGCTTGGAGTAATGGAACGACTGCCAAAATTTGCTGTATAGGCGATAGTATCTGCGTGAAGTTCCCTGTCAGTGGAGCTGGAAACGGAAGAAATACCTGAAGGTAGTCATTCTCTCGTTTCACCAGCACCCGGGCGGGCTTTGGACATTGGACTGATACATCTACATCATACTCCGCAAGCCACCAAATGCTGTGTGGCGGAGGGTACTTTCGGTACCACTATCTGATCCCTCCAACCCTGTTCCACTCGCGAATAGCGCGTGGGAAGAATAATTGTCGGTAAACCTCTGTATTGGCTCTAATTTCTCGAATTTTCTTCTCGTGATCAATACGCGAGATGTATGTGGTGTGAAGTAATATGTTGTCCGACTCCTCCTGAAAAGTGCCGTCCTGAAATTTCAGCAGTAAATCTCTTATAATGTCTGCTAGTGGTGTTTGTTTAGCATCTCCGTAACGCTCTCTCGCCAGCTAAACGATCCCATGACGAAACGCGCCGCTCTTCGTTGGATCCTCTCTATCTCCTCTATCAGTCCTACCTGATAAGGATCCCAGACAGATGAACAATACTCAAGAATCGGGCGAACAAGCGCCTTAGAAGCCACTTCTTTCATGGATGAGTTACATTTCCTTAAGATTCTTCCGATGAATCTGAGTCTGGTGTGTGCTTTTCCCACTATCTGTTTTATATGGTCATTCCACTTAAGGATATTTACGCCTAGATATTTTACGGTAGACTCTGTCTCCAGTTGTTTGTCATCAATAGTGTAGCTGTACAGTAGTGGATTTCTTTTTCTATATACGCGCAATATGTTACATTTATTTACGTTCAGGGTCAATCAACTGCCAGAGCCTGCACCATTCATCGGTTATCTGCAGATCGTTCTGGCGTTAGTACTTTGGTATAGACAACTGCATCATCTGCGAATAGCCTCAAAGAACCTTCGACGCTTTTTACTAGATCATTTACATATAATAATTCTTGAGCATAAAACAGGTTCCGTAATTCTACAACAGATTGACGTCAACGATACAGTTCTATAACTGTGTGGATCTATCTTAAAGCCTTTCTTAAAAACGGGAATGACCTGCGCTTTTTTCCAGTCGTTAGGTACCCTTCGTTGCTCAAGCTATCTACGATAAATTACTGCTAGAAGGGGAGCAAGTTCTTTCGCATAATCTTTATAGAATCTTATAGGAGTGTTATCTGGCCCTCACTCCTTTCCACTACTAAGCGATTGTAGCTGCTTTTCAATTCCGCGATAGGTTATCTCAATATTCGCCATTTCGACGTTCGTACGACTATTGAAAGGAGGGACAGTGCTACGATCTTCCGCGATGAAACAACTTCGGAACGCCGAATTCAGTATTTCGGCCTTCTCTTTGTTATCTTCTGTTTTCGGTGCCGGTGTGATCGCTGAGAGAATGAATAGACGATTTTGACCCACTTACTGGTTTTACGTACGACCAAAATCCCTCAGGGTTTTCACTCAGGTCTGTTGACAATGTCTTACTTTCAAAATCATTGAACGCTTCATTCATTGCTCTCCTTACGCTCATTTTCGCTTCGTTCAGCTTTTGTTTGTCAGCTAGGTTTTCACTTCTCTTGAATCTGAGATGAAGTGCTCTTTGTTTACGTAGCGCTTTTCTAACACGGCTATTAAACAATGGTGGATCTTTCCCATCCCGTAAAACCATACTCGGAACGTACTTTTCTAGGGTATATTGAACAATGACATTTGAATTTTTTCCATTTGTTCGCCACATCTTCGTCCGCATAAGCGATTATTTGATGCTGACTGCTGAGATATTCTGAAATTTGTATCCTGTCACCCTTGCTGAGGAAATATATCTTCGCCGGCAGCGGTGGTCTCGCGGTTCTAGGCGCGCAGTCCGGAACCGCGTGACTGCTACGGTCGCAGGTTCGAATCCTGCCTCGGGCATGGATGTGTGTGATGTCCTTAGGTTAGTTAGGTTTAAGTAGTTCTAAGTTCTAGGGGACTGATGACCACAGCTGTTAAGTCCCATAGTGCTCAGAGCCATTTGAACCATTTGAAATATATCTTCCTACCTTTCTTAACATTCCTTGTAGGGCCCGTCGTCATAGATGCTGTCACAGCCTTATGATCACTGATACCTTCCTCTATGTTAACTGATTCGGTAAGTTCAAGTCTGTTTGTTGCCAGGAGGTCTAAGACGTTACCACATGAGTTGGTTTTCTAACTATCTGCTCATGGTAATTTTCGGACAAGACATCCAGAACAATGCCACACGATCCCCTGTCTCTGGCACCAGTTTTCATGGCATAACACTCCCAATCTATACCTGGTAAGTTGAAGTCACTCCCTATTACAACGGCATGATCAGAAAAATTACTAATGATATTCCGCAAGTTCTGTCTGAAGCGCTCTACAACCACAGATCCTGACCGGCACGCAGTCATCATTTTTGACCGTTGTTTGATACTCAGTTTCACCCAGATTAATACATATTCGGAAACCGTGATAACCTCGCTAGATTTTATTAACTTTTTTACTGCGATAAACACGCCACCACCATTGGCGAATAACCTATCTTTACGATAAACATTCCGATTTGAACGTAGGATTTCTTTGTCATTGACGTCTGGTTTCAACCAGCTTTCTTTTCCCATTACTATCTATGCATTATAACCTTCAGTAAGCGATACTGTTGAAGGAGTGCCTTTCATGAAGACGTAAAATGTCTGTTCCCGCCATTAAAGGACGACGTGAGAACAATCGCGTACCAGTAACCCTCTGTAAACAAAAACTTATAAGCCACGGGCTTGAGGTGGTAGTGTGAGGGTGTGGGCTACGTGACGGAAATTTTATACCAACATTGGTAACTCTACAATATTATTTGATGGAGAAGGTAAGAGGAGAGTGAGGCATTCACCATACACTAGTACGAGGAGTACAGTACATCTGTGGTCAAAGATTTAAAGAAAGGCGTCCTTATATGCAGTCCGGATTCCCAGTAGGATCCATGGCAACGCGTCGCTCTATTGTGTATCGTGGCACATCAAACCTGCTTTCGGTGTTCGGTGCCATCTTTCGACCAGTATGTTACTTTGAGTGTGACAGGCAGTTGTATGAAAGCGTTGAGTTCTGCACAATTTGTACAGATTGGAAAAGAGAAGTGGTTCGAATTGCCATCCTTGGTCGGTTGTAACAGACAACAGACATCCAAAATGAGATATCCATATGTTAATGAACGCCCATGCCATTGATTCCGCTATTATATCTTGTAAGGGAATGGTCTCAACCCAATTATCGTACTGTCGATGGCTGACGGAATATATCTGAAGCCACTGGACTGCACGTTGAAAATGACCTTTAGGTATTGTGGAGGTGGCCTGTGGTGGAAAAGCGCGGCGACCGTTTTACTGCGCTAGCAAGAAACGCAGGGAGGCAGGCAGGCAGGAACGTGATCACTTCCTGCAATATGCCTTCAGCCCAGTTACACAAACTATTCCATAACGAGTCACATGATAGGGCGAACTCCTTGGTGTGATAGATTGTGCCAACTGTCAAAGATTGCTTTCCTGAACGACATCAGACCCAAGGAGCGTGACCTGGTCTCTGACGTATCACATCATAGCTAGACGAGAGAGTCAGATATCCTAATGCGTTATGTGTTGTAGCTGCAAGCTCTTACTGTGGCGTTTAAGAGAGCCAAGTAACTTTTCGACCTGTTCTTGCGCTGCAGAAAAGTGACTGAAATCAATTAACATACTAAGTGCATGAATTCGAAACATGTAATCTGCCACAGTGTCCTCCCCCCCCCCCCCCCCCCATCCATATCCCAGTTATTGGATGAATATTGCACACTTGAGTCTAGATGTCTGAAGCGGTGGGGGACACGTCCCAATTACGATTACAGACAGCATGAATCAATGGCTTGTGATCAGTGAAAAGTACGAGGACTTGGCCCTCAATACCTTCCTTAAAGAATTTTACCGCCTCATATAGAGCTGTTAATTTTCAGGAAAAGAAACCATAGGGATTGCTGGATACGATTCACTGTTTGTTGTAAAATTGAGCCAATGACTTCAGCAGTGGTAAATAGATGGGCTGTACGCGATGGGTGAGCTAAAGTCTCGGCGCTCTGTAAAGATTGTTCGACCAATTCAAAAGTTCTTAATATTTCCTCTGATCATGGTACACCTAGATTACCTTTTATATTCTCCCTGTACAGGGCGTTGGTTAGCTTGATTTCTGCGGCCTGTGGCATGTGACACAAACAGAAGATAATCGTGTGTGGCCTATGCATCAGCTGGATTAATTCTGTTCTATCCTCTGCCGGCAAAATCTCCTTACCCTATGCATGTATCACCCTTAGTGCCGTGGCGAACCAGGGGCTGGGAAACACGAAATACACATGTGTGGGATTCACTGTCATTGGTTGCACTGTCACTAACATGTGCATGCATTGTAGGTGCATGAGGAAGGTAGTTGTAGAGAGTAGGTGATAACATCTGTGAAGACTCCAGCTGACTGACGCATTGCTGAATGATGTCCAGTGCTTTTCTTCAGCAGTGACGTGCGTACACGTTGCCTTTAGTGTAGGGTCAGTAACTCGTCAAGGTATATATACGCTTTGTCGCTCCTAGCACTGTTAATGAAGTTCCATACTCTAATTTGTAAGTCCTCCATTTTACGCCAGATAGCCACGAAGCTAAAATCCTGTAATGGAAGGCGCTCAATGGTAGCGATAGGTAGCGGTTGCCATGACGAAATATAAAGTTTGTACTCCACCAACTGATTGCATCACTCATGCAGTGATTTCTGCAGTGAGGAGTTTTCCTCTTGCAACGTGATGCGTTCCTTTTTGATGTCACTGTATAATTTATTGCTTGCCGCCACTTGATCCTCGAGCGAGGAATGTAACTGCTGAAGCCTATATAGAGGGGGTTTGGAGGCGCCTGTGTGTTGTGGAGCAGCTTGTGTCGAAGGTCTCCCAGTTATATCATGAATGCTAACACCAGATGTTCTACACTATAGCTGTCCTCCTTGTAAATCCGAACGGAAACGGAAGCGGCAAAGGAAATCCGCCCCTGCCAAGGGTTCATTTACATCACCTTGCACAAAAGTTCACGTGAAAGTGTGGCTGTTGCCGAGGACAGTTGTGAGAAATATACCCCTATAATGCAATTATCAATCCATTCACTGCCTTGTATTGAGATGTGATGTCTGCAGCGTAAGGAAGGGATGTCGTATTTGGGATCATGCTGATCTCAGATACCGTGTCTACCAGAAAATGCTGAGTAGCATGACGATCGCAAATATTGAGGTGATCGCTTTAGAAGGCAGAGGGTGGAAACCAATTGGTTCGATTCACCTGGTTTGATTTTTGATGTACTATGATAACGCCATGACCTCTGAAATCTAGTGAAAGTCATGGGCAGCATTTGGGGACCACAGAGATCAGAGTACTTGATATGGTGGTGCCGAAGCGAGAATGGAAACCATCACCAATGCACGATATGTCGAACACTGTCCGTATCGTGAGAGGTGGGGGTGCCTGGTCGTCTGTTGTCAGCTAAGTATGGTGTGTATCGGTCACCAGGGTCGAAGACACATGGCAGCATCTCTGTGAACGTTTGGAACTGTTTGATTGCTCCCTGCTACAGTAAAGAACAAGGTGGCTGCCGCCGCTCTGTGCATGGTGTGTCAGAAAGCCTTGGGCGCGGTTGTTACTGCTCAGTAGCAAGTTGCCATGTCAATGTACAGCATCGCTGCCAACTGCATGTACTGCTGGTGGCTGCTATGTAGCTGAGGTATACATCTTGCAATACAAAGGCATGTTCTGCTAACTGCAACTTAACGTCTTGTAGGAATCCATCATTACATGTTAAAAATGCTTGAATTCCTTTAGCAATTTGTTTGTCCATGTGGCCCACAGAGAACTGTCAGGCGTTAATATAGGATCCACTAAAGCTTGTAGGTGGCACCACAACTGTAAGGATGTCTGTCCATTTAATCGTTCAGAGAAAATAGCCTGACGAATTTGCTGCTCGTTTGATTTGCACGGTCTATGAGGTAGTGCTGCCTTGGCTGCCTCAAACTTGTTGAAAGGAGGTCGAGACAGGATAACATCACTGACTGTAGCAGCACGTTCGTCTCTTATGACACGATAAATCCCACTGTCATCAAAACTGTTGTTAGTAGTGAACAACCAAGTTTGTGGTTGGTCTGATAAGAAATAAGGCAGATTCGGTGGCATATGTTCTACATTGCGAACGTTGCTGAATAGTTGTCCGTAAGGCACCAACTGAGTATATACTGGGGGTGTAGGAACAACCCCATTGATCAACCGCGATGCAGTAGAAAATCCAGGATTTTTCTGGCGTGGCTTGGAAGCAGTGTTGCATTTGAATACTAGGGCTTAACAAAGTGCCTGAAGCACATGCAGGGATTAGGTTGTGTGGTTCCTGTGTTCGAGGTAATTCAATCAGATTCGTGGAGAGATGCGATGAATGTAGCCACTTGGAAGCAGGAGGTCCATGTGCACCTGTGTGAGGGGGTATGTAGTCACCTTCACTAGCGTTTTCGAACTTAACTTGTTCTATACAGTTCGTTGTATCATGTAATCCACGGGAAACAGTGTTATTGGACAGGAGGAGAACGGTATCTGAAAAGGACTGTTGAACTTGATGAAACCTGGATACGAGATTTTAAGCCGTCACAATAGAAAAGTTCCGACGCTCCACGCCAGAAAAAACTCCGCCGCCAATGATCTTTCCGTATGACATGAATGGAGTCATAGCTACAAATATAGTGCCCCACAGGAAGTTTGTAACAGGCGCCTACTACAAGCTGTGCCTGCAAAATATTTTCCGCCCGAAAATTCGTCAAAAAAGCCTGACATGCTTGCAGCTGGTATCCTCATTTGCACGACAATGCAAAGCTCCATACCGCCAAACCAGTGAAAGAAATGATCAGCAAATATACACTGACGGTAAGAAACGCAACACCGACAAATAATTATTACAGAGTAATCAAATTTCCCGAATACATTTGTCTAGGTAAAATATATGAACGATTAACATTGTAAGATCACAGATTAATGAAAGTACGAGATAAGCCATTGCAAAAGTGAAATGTTGGTACGTTAATAATCGGTGTACTGCAGAATGTTGAATGTGTTGTACAGTGCTGGTTATCAGTTTGTGAGATGGAATTCCATGCATTTGGCAATTGGTTGATCAATACAGGGACGTTTAACGCTGTTTGTGGGTAACGCTGCAGTTGTTGTTGAATGATGCCCCGTATGTGCTCGACAGGAGACAGGGCAACGCAACAGTCGACACTCTGTAGAGCGTATTGGGTTACAAGAGCGGTATCTTGGCGAGCGTTATGCTGTTGGGAAACACCCTCTGGAATGCTGTTCATGAATAGTAGCACAAGAAGTCGAATCAGCAGACCTACATACAAATTTGCAGTCAGGGTGTGTGAATTAACCACGAGAGTGCCCCTGTTGTCATACGAAATCGCACCTCAGTCTATAACCACAGGGGTATGTCCAGTGTATCTAGCACGCAGATAGGTTGCGGGCCTTCAACTGGCCTCTTTCTAACCAACAAGTGGCCATCGCTGACACCAAAGCAGAACCAGCTTCAGAACATAACAGACCTCCTCCCTGCCCCCGAAAAGGCTATCACTTGACACCACTGAAGTCGCAAGTGGCGGTGTATGGGGTCAGTGGAATGACGCTACAGGGCGTCTGGCTTGGGGCTGTCCTTGAAGTAACCAGTTTGTAACAGTTTGTTGTTTAACTGTCGCGCAAACTGCTGCTCGAATTTCTGCTGTATATGCAGTATGATGCGTCAGAACCACACACTGAACACGATGGCCTTCCTTCTCGGTAGTAAAACGTGGCAGTCCAGAGCCTGGTCTTCGAATGGTTCAAATGGCTCTGAGCACTATGGGACTTAACATTTGAGGTCATCAGTTCCCTAGAACTTAGAACTACTTAAACCTAACTAACCTAAGGAATCGCACACATCCATGTCCGAGGCAGGATTCGAACCTGCGACCGTAGCAGTCGCGCGGTTCCGGACTGAAGCGCCTAGAACCGCTCGGCCACATGGTCTTCTTGCGACCGTACATTCCCGTGACCACCGCTCCACTAATTTTGTATAGTGGCCACGTTCCTGCCAAATGTTTCTGCAATATCGAAAAGGAACATCCAGCTTCTCGTAGCTCTTTTACACGACCTCGTTCTAACTCAGTAAGGTGATGATAATAGTGTCTTTGTCGCCTTAAAGGCATTCTTGACTGACATCAGCCCACCACGTCCAGTTTCAAGGTAACTAATGCTCACGACCTTGTGTGTGTTTGAAGGAAACCTGATTTGCATCCTCAAAGTGGCGCTATTAGCACCACTCTTCTGCGATTGGCGCAAAATTCGAATAGACATCATCTTTCAGATATAGAAAGGCGCCCACCAACTTTCGTTTATGTCGCACAACTGCTTCTTGGTGTTGCAATTTTTTTCCGTCATTGTAAGTGGGAAATATTTCCCCAAACTCCATACAGTTCGTATATGAGCCTTGAATTTGTTTCCCAAACTGAATGAACAAATCCATGGAAAACGTTTTGATACAATTGATGAAGCTTCCAGTTAGGTGCTGTATAAGGAATACAGAACATGGAAGAACGTCATAATCTTAAGTATAAGCATATTGAATGCCTGTAAAGTTATTCTGTAAAATAAATGATTTTCTTCAATACTATCTTACATTGTGCAGAACTTTCCAAATGATCCTCAGATCATGAAGCATAAGATCATACTATGTTCACAACTTCTACCCAACCATTTCTAATCAGATGTTTTGAAACAATTATTATATTTTTACATATATAGAACCATTAAGGAAACAATAGGAAATTTATTTTTTGGAGATAAAAATATCTACATATCTTGTTTGACAATACCATTGTTTACTGAAAAGTGCATACATTATTCCAATATAATTACCTCCCCCCCCCCCTCTCTCTCTCTCTCTCTCCCCCCCCCCCCCCCCGTGTGTGTGTGTGTGTGTGTGTGTGTGTGTGTGTGTGTGTGTGTGTGTGTGTGTGTGTGTGTGATTGAGAGAGAGAACTTGCTTAGAAACATTGGTGAAATATTTCAGTTTTCCAATTATTTCTGTTTCAGATGTGCGACTCCATGCACTAGAGAACAACAAGCAGCAAATATTAGACTCCACAAAACAATATGCACAGTGCTTTCTTTGCATGCCTATCGATTTCTGTAAGTATATCATAGATATATTTAACCACACAGAACTTTCTGAAATCACCGGGTTATGTAATTTGAATACAAAGATTTCATCATATTTTTTTACAATCCACTATGAACATATACATCAAACTCTGTTTATGACAACACAGAAAAATATGAACGTTGATACTGATTCATGAGCTCTGAGTGAAACTCTAAATTCATCTTAGCTTTCTTGACAAAATCCACTGTGACAGTTGTTCAACATGGTTCTTCACAAGCAGTGAATAACAAGTCAAACACCTAATAGTAACTTTCAGAATACTGTGATGAGTATGTGAACATTTCAGTGTATTTATCTGTTGCTGATAATGAGTATATATCACAATATCTTACATTTTTACAAGAAAGCTGGATTTTTGTTCACTACAACATGGACAGCAACGGTCCTAACACACTTCCTATGGGCACACCCAAGTTTCTTCTGCATATGATGATGACTCTCCATCCGAAATAACATGCTGCATCCTCCCTACCAAAAAGTCCTCAATCCAGTCACAAACTTCTCTTGGTATGTGTGGTACTAAATCAAATGCTTTCTGGAAATAAAAAAATACTGCATCTACCCGACTGCTTTGATCTAAAGTTTTCAATATGTCATGTGAGAAAAATCCGAGTTAGGTTTCACATGATTGATGTTTCTGTAATCCATGCTGGTCTGCATGGAGGAGGTCATGCTGTTCAAGATACCTCACTTCGTTTGACTCAGAACAGGTTCTAAGATTCTAAAACAAATCGATGTCAGTGATACTGGATGGTAGTTTTGTGGATAGTTAGAGGAGGGACTAGATATTCTTAAGCAGTAGTCTCTGTTCCGTAGAAGTTTATTTACAGTGATTGTACACCATGGAGGTTCCCTCCCATCACAAACTATTCTACTTGGCCAACTATTCTTATAAACTTGAGCCATAGCTCCTCTACACACTCCTGCCCTGCTGGAAGTCTCAAGTTCCTCATTGAGATATGACACTTCCAAATTTTTTATCTAGCTTACTGAACATAAATATCTTTCTGCTTGCTTTAGTTGTCCTTTGTATTTTGGTAATCATTGTCGCCAGTCATTGTGATCACTGATACCTATTTTGATGTAGACATCCTCAAAGGGATCAGGTCTGTTTGTTGCCATTAGATCCAATATATTTCCACCACAAGTGAGGTTCTGAACTGCCTGCTCTAGATAGTATTTAGAGAAGGCATTTAGTAATGTTTCACAAGCTGTCTTATCATGCCAACCACTAACAAAACTGTAATTCTCCCAATTTATTGTTGGATGATTAACGTCTCCACCAATGATTACAGTACGATTGGGGAATGTACAAGTGAACTGAGGTTTTCTCTAAAGTTGTTGGTTACATCAGGAGATGAGTCTGGTGGTTGATAGAGGGATCCAATTACCATTTTATGCCCATCCCTGATACTGAGTCTTGTCCTAACAATCTCACATGCTGCTTCAATTCCTACTCGTATCTTCGTGGATTTGAATTTCCTGTCTACTGCAACAAATACATCACCTCCAATTCCCATTAGCCTATCTTTCGATATAAAATTAAATTTTCACCAGAAATGTCACTGCCATCAATTTCAAGTTTCAACCAGCTTTGTGTATCTACTATTACGTCGGCTTCAGTGCTTTTCAGGAACACTTTGAACTCTGACACTTTGTTGTGAATGTTTCAGCAGGTAACCACTAGGATCTTCTATCATTTATCTGGATTGGATGGAGAGTTGCCTAACCTTAAAAAAAAAAAAAAAAACTATTGTATGCACTCCACACACAGTCAGCTATCTAGGTAGCAGCTTTCAAAGTCTCTGGTTCAGTCCTTCCAAACAACACAGAACCAAGTAACCAAGATCAGTTCTGGGCACAATACTGCAAATTTTGGGGTCCTTCGAAACTCCTTAAGGAAGGCTTGTCAAATTGCTAAGATGATTCAAGTATGACCTCAGAGTCCACACAGTCGGGATCATTTGTTGAAATGTGCGTAATGGTCTACAGTTGCTTGCACCCTGTTCCGTCAGAGGCTGCCAGAATAGTTTCTTTCCTGTCCCTTGCTGTCATTTGCCTAAGGGGTACCATCATTCACCATATGTTTAAACTGCTGGCAATTAATAGACCCCTACCCTTTCGTGTTTGCCTCCTCTTGACACCAGAGAAAACATATTTCCCAAAAATAAATGAAGTGAGACCCCAGTTTCATTACCTTTATTAGTCACAACACTTGTTCTTCCCTGCTCCCTTGTCTTTCACTATTTTATTGTAAATGTTATTTACATAATCTTTAAGATAGTTGGTGGCTTTTGCAATACAGTTGTTAACTTCAAGTTCTATTTTTGCTCAGAATTTGATTGTGGAAGCTTCAATATCCTGTTAATGGCTAAACTAAAAATATGCCTTTTTATGTTGACTGGGATGGTTAGAAGGGAAATCTAAAATGACACCAGTGCAAGTATTCTTTTGAAAAGTTTCTATAGTATGTTTACCCTTTTCATTCATGATATTTATATCAAGGAAATTTATGAACTCTCCCATACCAATATGAATCATGAGTTTTATTTTCTCATGTAAACTACTGAACTATGTTACTATTGCATCTATGTCAGTACTACTTCCTCTTGTTAAAGAAGTGTGTCAGCAATGTATCTGAAGTACTAGAAAATTTTATGTCCCAATTCAAGATTTCCAAGGAAGAATTACTTTTCTAGATTATTAATGAAGATATCAGCTAACAACTCAGAAGCAGCACTCCCCATATTTAAGCCATCTTCTTGTAGATAAATTTTATCATTAAACATGAAATAATTGTTTTTAAAACAAAGAAAAACTGTCAATAAATTCTGTGGTATCCCCTTTCACAAAATACCCTGATCTTTACATCATATCTTAATATAAGAAACTTAAAACTGGGAGAAGGCTTGAGATTAGATTTTGTGAGCATGTGGGATCAGAGAGGAGGGTTATAGTTGAAAAACTAAATTTGGCACTGGGCATGGTCTTCTTAATCCAACGTCACAACTGATGCTGCTGCTAGAGGGGATAAGGGCAGGTTTTTGGACTGAGGAAATGAAGATATCTTGTTACCAGAGATCTCACCATGCCAACTTGCTCAACGACCAGATGGCAATGAGAAGCAAACTTTTTGAAAGCCACCTAGTTAAAAAAAATAAGGAACTTTCAGAGGTTCAAAGAAGGACACACAGCTGCATCATAAGTGTAGCACAGTGTGGTGGTGTGTGTTGTTGTTGTTTATGTTGTTGTTGTTGTTGTTGTTGTGGTCTTCAGTCCAAAGACTGGTTTGATGCACTTCTCCATGCTACAATATCCTGTGCAAGCCTCTTCATCTCTGAATAACTACTGCAACCTACATCCTTCTGAATCAGCTTACTGTGTTCATCTCTTGGTCTCCCTCTATGATTTTTAACTCCCCCCCCCCCCCCCCATTTCCCTTCAATACTAAATTGCTGACCCCTTGATGTCTCAGAATGTGTCCTGTCAACTGATCCCTTCTTCTAGCCAATTTGTGCCACAAATTTCTTTTCCCTCCCAGTTATATTCAGTACCTCCTAATTAACTATGTGGTCTACCCATCTAATCTTCAGCATTCTTCTGCAGCACCACATTTCAAAAGCTTCTATTCTCTTCTTGTCTATACTGTTCATCATCCATGTTTCACTTCCATAGATGGCTACAATCCATACAAATACTTCCAAAAAAGATTTCCTAATACTTAAATCTATATTCAATATTAACAATTTTCTTTTCTTCAGAAATGCTTTTCTTGCCATTCCCAGCCTACACTTTATTTCCTCTCTACTTCAGCCATCATCACTTATTTTGCTGCCCTCATAGCAGCACTCATCTGATACTTTAAATGTCTTATTTCCTACTCTAATTCCCTCAGCATGACCTAATTTAATTCGATTACATTACACTATGCTTTTTGCTATTGTTGACTTTCATCACATACTCACCTTTCAAGATGCTGTCCGTTCTGTTCAACTGCTCTTCCAAGTTCTTTGCTGCCTCTGACAGAATTACAATGTCACCAGCAAATCTCAAAGATTTTACTTTTTCTCTCTGAACTTTAATTCCTTCTTCAGGTTTTTCTTTGGTTTCCTTTTTTGCTTGCTCAAAGTACAGACTGAATAACATCAGGGATAAGCTAGAACCCTGTCTCACTGCCTTTTCAATCACTGCTTCCTTTTTGTAACCTTCGACTCTTGTAACTGCCATCTGATTTGTGTACAACTAGTAAATAGCCTTTCACTTCACACATTTTATCCCTGCTATCTTCAGAATTTCAAAGAGAGTATTCCAGCCAACAAAGTCAAAAGCTTTCTCAAAGTTTACAAATGCTATAAATGTAGGTTTGCCTTTCCTTAATCTACCTTCTAAGGTAAGTTGTAGGGTCCGTATTGATCTTCCAGCTTTCTCTTCCCGGTTAGGATTGGTTTTCCATCTGAGCTCTTGATGTCCATACAGATGTTTTCCTTTTCTCCACACATTTCCTTAATTTTCCTGTAGTCAGTATCTATCTTTAGCCTGTGGTTTATGCTTCTAAATCCTTATATTTGTTCTCTAGCCATTCTTGCTTAGCCATTTTGTACTTCCTGTGTCTCATTTTTTAGGCATTTGTACTCCCTTTCGCCTGCTTCATTTGCTACATTTTTATATTTCCTCCTTTCATCAATTAAATTCAAAATCTCCTGTGTTATCCTTGTATAGATCCTCTATATACTCCTTTCAAATTTCCCTTCTTTGCTTAGGACTGGTTTACCATCTGAGCAGTTGATACCTATACAGCTGCTTCTCTTTTCACTAAAGGCCTCTTTAATTTCCCTGCAGACAATATCTATCTTTCCCTTAGTGAAATACATTTCTAAATCCTTACATTTGTCCTATAGCCATTTCTGCTTAGCCGTTTTGCACTTCTTGTTATCTCATTTTTTAAACATTTGTATTCCCTTTCGCCTGCTCCATTTGCTGCACTATTAAATGTTCTCCTTTCATTAACTAAATTCATTATCTCTTGTGTTATCCAAGGAAATCTACTAGGCTTTGTCTTTTTACCTATTTGATCCTCTGCTGCCTTCACTATTTCATCTCTTAAAGCTACCCATTCATCTTCTACTGTACTCCTTTTCCCTGTTCTAGTCAACCATTGTATAATTCTTCCTCTGAAGCTCTCAACAACATCTTGTTCTTTCAACTTATCCAGGTCCTATCTTTTTAATTTCCAACCTTTTTCCAATTTCTTTAATTTTAATCTACAATTCATAACCAATAAATTGTGATCAGAGTCCACATCTGCCCCTGGAAAAGTCTTACAGTTCAAAGTCAGGTTCATAAGTCTGTGTCGTAACATTACATAATCAGTCTGAAACCTTCTGTTGTCTTCAGGTCTCTTCCACAATACAACCTTCTCTTATGATTCTTCTACCAGGTGGCTTCCTCTTTCATTCCTTTCCCCCAGTCCATATTCACCAGCTATTTTTCCTTCTCTTCCTTTTCCTGCTATCGGATTCCAGTCCTCTACCACAATAAAATTTTGTCTCGGTTAACTATCTGAATAATTTATCTCATACATTTCTTCATGCCCTTCATCATGTGCTGTGCAAGTTGGTATATAAAATTGTGCTACTGTGGTGAGTGTGAGCTTCATGTCTATTTTGGCTATGGTAGTGCATTCACTATGCCATTTATAGTAGCTTACCCACATTCCTATTGTCTTATTCATTAATGAACCTACTCATGCATTACTCATATTTGGTTTTGTATTTATAACCCTGTATTCACCTGACCAGATGTCATGTTCCTCCTGCCATGAACCTTCAGTAAGCCTCACTGTATCTAACTTCAATTTATCCATTTCCATTTTTAAATTTTCTAACTGACCTGCCTGATTAAGGGATCTAACATTCCACCTTCAATCCCTAGAACACATTTTGTTTCTCCTGATGATGCCATCCTCCTGAGTAGTCCCCTCCCAGAGATCCAAATTGGGTACTATTTCACCTCTGGAATATTTTACCCAAGAGGACACCATCATCATTTAACCATACAGTAGAGCTGCATGTCCTTGGGAAAAATTACAGCTGTACTTTCACCTTGCTTTTAACCGTTCATAGTACAAGGGCAGCAAAGCCATTTTAGTTGATGTTACAAGGCCAGTTCAGACAATCATCCAGACTGTTGCCTCTGCAACTACAGAAAAGGCTGCTGCTCATCTTCAGGAGCCACAAATCAGATTATACCTCTTAAATAGTAGATTATCATGTAAGTTTTTTAAATTCAATCAGTAATTATGTGAAACACTGAAAATCAAATTTTTGTTGCCCCTGGAAGCCATTATACAGACGACCAGCAAATAGCATCGGATTCTGGGATGTTGCTTCACAATATACGTTTTTAGATATATTTTGTCAGTTGGAAAATTAGTCTCTTAAAAGTATATTTGCGCTATGGTACTCAACATTATTCAGAAACAGTCATATTGATTAAGAACACCTGCCATAACAGGTAAATATAAGGTTGCGTGCTTCCACTTGACTGTAAATTCTTCCTGTTTATAAAAAAAGGCGGGGAGGGGGGTGGGCAAGGTTTAAGAGAAGTGAGTTACTATTATGATGACTTATAATAATCAAATGAGTGGCTCTTATACATGACTTGCTATTTCTGGTTAATCTTCTTATTAAACACAATTATAAATATTTGTGCCACAACACAGCTTTAGCAATTTATTAATGTTGATTAAACATTGTTACAGGCGAGTGCAGGTTGTAACATCGTGTATTTCAGTGGCTGCTCAAGTTCTGTTGCCACACCTGCTTGCTGCATGTCGAGCACTACACAACCTGATTGTTTCAATCTTGAAGCACCAGCTATTCTCTCTTCCAGGTCTGATATAACTAGTAATTTATTAATTTATATATGTACTTAATGCGACTATATTGTGTAATAATTTTGAGTTTTCTGTATGTATGCATCTGCCATGGGTACGTGTATTTAGCTGTTTTTTGTGTGTGTGTGTGTGTGTGTGTGTGTGTGTGTGTGTGTGTGTGTGTGTGTGTGTGTATCAGTCACGTACAACAGAAAAAGAGTGGTAGCCCAAAAAGTGACAGTAAAGTGGGTATTTTTGTGCCAGACATAAGTCAGCTGTATGTGAGTGGTTGTCCTTTCTCACTGTTGTTATTTAGAATTCATAGCTAAGTACACTCATCAAGTGTACATATAGCTTCCTATTGTAGTCTAAATTATGAGGCAAGACACGTATAACGCAAACTTTACAGAATGAAATCTAGAGTAAATGTGGCCTTTTCTATGCTTGAAATGTAACCAACAGAACTTAAGTAGTCACACTGTTTGTAATTAATAAAATAACAAAGAACTGAAAATAAAGGACACAGACCACCTTATTTCAAAACGTTACATGCCAAGTGTGATGAAACAAGTCCAACATGTTGCGCAGATAAAATGGTTCAAATGGCTCTGGGCACTATGGGACTTAACTTCTCAGGTCATCAGTCCCCTAGAACTTAGAACTACTTAAACCTAACTATCCTAAGGACATCACACACATCCATGCCTGAGGCAGGATTCAAACCTGCGACCATAGTGATCGTGCGGTTCCAGATTGTAGTGCCTAGAACCGCTCGGCCACTCCAGCCGACTGCGCAGATAATGGGTATAAGTTAGTAAATGTAAAAACAATGAAATACAAAGAATTTAAGGATCAACTTAGCACACATTTCAGTGTAGAAAATGTGGGTCAGCTTTGTATGGCACAAGCAGCATTAATACAGAAATTGATACTCCATGCAGTAACAGAGAACTTATGCTGATGTATGATAGTATTGCTGCGGGAATAACAATAGAAATTAGGAGAGATTACTACTCACCACATGTAGGAAGCATTGAGCAATGAACAGACACATATAAAAGTAAGCTATTGAACCAAGTTCTTCATCAGATGTAACAAAAAACACATGCATGCATAGCTCATACACAAATGGCCACTGTCATCTCCAGGCACTGAGGCCTGGCGGTGGTGAGTAGCTGTCTCATACTGACAGTGTCTATGAGCTCAGCATAACCCAATTCTTCCCCAAAGGCTGCACTCATGTGTCATGGGTATTTGGAGAGAAGGACTGAGTGCTGTAACAAGATTCCTAAGAACATCTCAAACTTATTCTGTAGGATTTTTATTGAATAATTAGGTTGGCCACTTCCTACACTGAATTGTTTGTTGTTTGTGATATTTGTCCATGAGATAAGCACTGAATGATCACACAGTCATTCATTCATTCATTTATCATGTTCCATAGATCCACTCCAGAAGGAAAATCTTCAGGAATGTAGAAAGAGTCAAGATATACATTAGCATGAGACAAAGACATCATAGAAACTTCATCTATACACTGTAGTAACAATAAATCCCTTCACGGTTCAAATGGCACTGAGCACTATGGGACTTAACATCTTAGGTCATCAGTCCCCTAGAACTTAGAACTGCTTAAACCTAACTAACCCAAGGACATCACACACATCCATGCCCGAGGCAAGATTCGAACCTGCGACCGTAGCAGTCACGCGGTTCCAGACTGATGCGCCTAGAACCGCTCGACTACCGTAGCCGCCAAACCCCTTCATGCTTTTCACACTTAAATCATCTAAATTTAATTGGGTAAATTAAAAGAAATCTGTTACATTGATAAAAAGCTTCTACCCCTCTCAGTTTTATCATATAGCTGCTGTTTACCTGCTACTAGTAGCTTGATGTTTACTTGATTACAATAGTATTTAAGAAAAAAATTTTATGCCTATAAATACTGGATCCTATTTATAATACATTATTACTTGACATACAGCCTTATAACAAGCACACAGATTTTAAGTTTGTGGAAAGAGTGGAATGAGATATGTTTTAATTTTATTTTGAATGTGTAAGAATTCCCAATTTCTTCCTTTACATTGGATGGGAGCTTGTTGGTTATCTTACTATCAGAGTATGTATTTACATTCTGAACTCTGGACAAGGAGGCAAAGTCTATACGAAAATTATATTTATGCCTTGTATTGTGCGTGTCATCTCTACAGACCCCCACTCCCACAGTTTCACATGAAAAGACATGGAGATCCATGTGTTCTACTTAGTAAATTAACAGAAACCAACGCACGTGCTAAGAGTACTACCTTTTTGTTAATATTGTGAGACTACACTGCAACTCAGAAGCAGAATGAACTAGACACAGTTTCAAACCTGTCACAAACTGATTACATTAGCTTGACAAGCAAATGTGTATTACTGTTGCTTATAATTGCTGCATTAATGTTACTTTCATTTTCCCTTCTGTTACTAAGGTTCATTCATATCCTAACTTAGCTGTACTTCCAAACTTAGCGCACATTTAACGAATCTTACAAACCAAGAAAAATCAGTTACGGAAGTCTTAAATTCAAAGACGTGTGAAGTAAAACAGCACTCAGCAAAGTCAACAGAAGTATATGAAGTAACAGTTAAGGAAAAGCTCACAACACAGGTCATGATGTGCATGGAGGAAGGGGCAAGACAATGAAGGCAGGATCACATGTAGTGTTATGAAGTCAAAGAAAAGCTCAAATATTTAAAGTATTTAGTTAAAGGACATATTAAAATTGCAAGATTAAAGTATGATCAAATAAAATTACAGTAAATAAAGGCAGAAAATGAAATTTAAAAAATGAAGAACATGAGGCAGTGAGTTAGAGAACTGGTAGTAGAGAAGTGGGCCAGTGCAAAAGAATTGGCCAGGTTAGTAAACAAGTGTGCAGATAATAAAACTGTGCTGACATAGCACATAAAAAAATATTTGGCTGAAAAGAGGTAGTGTGGCTAGGAAAACATATGCAAGAAAAAATCTAAAAGTAATTTCCATAATTATCAGTGTGGATAGATTAGTGTTTAGCCATAATTTGTTGTTAGCATACTTTACAAAAGTAGCCTTCTGTGGATTCTCCTACCAGTTAATGTATAATTTGACTCATTTCACATACCAGAAGCCACTCCTTTATGATGCATTTTTTGGATCAAGCTATGTTAATGAATGAAGGAATTTTTTCCCTCATTTTAAACCAATCTGACGTGAATAAACAATGAATATTGGAGAGTCTTTACAATGTTAATGTAGGTGGCTCAGAAGCCCATGATATGGATGTAGTTGGTTTGAATCCTGGTGGCAGCACCAGTATTTGGCCAACAAGGGGCGTAGAGATAGTCGATTCATGTCTTTCTTCCCAACCTCCCTCTTCAATCACTCATCTGCAGCCTTTAGCTGATTTATCTACAACTAAGTGTTTTGTAACTTTACATATCTTAATAATAACTGTCTATACAAGGTCTTTCAAAAAATTCTGGAAGATTCATAATTTCGAACTAGTGGTGTGTTGGGGCAAGATGCAGTTGGCATCCCTGCATTTGCCTGTGTTTAATGTGTAACTGCCATAAGTTTCATTGTTGTATGTCTATTAATTATTGTTCAGTGCTGTATTGAGTAGAACGTAGTATCACACAGTGTGTGAATTCAAGCTGGCAGAGTTAGAGAATACATTAAATTTTGCATGAAACTCAAGAAAACCTTTACAGAGGTACACCAAATGATGCCTACGGTGCTTAGTGCTTAAGCCATACTTGGTGTTATGAATGAGGTATATACGGATGGTTCACACCGTATAAAAATGGCCGGACAGAAGTTAAAATCGACCCTTCTTCAGGACGCCCCACGTCTACTGACGACACTCATGTCAGGAACATCAAAGAAATTCTGCACGCCAATCAGAGATTGACTATCCGAAAGGTTGCAGAAGAATGTAACATTTCAGTTGGACCATGTCATGAAATCCTGACCCAGCATCTTGGAATGCATCATGTTGCTGCCAACTTTGTCCCACAGCTCATGAGTCGAGACCAGAAAGACAATCTGTGAAGAGCTTTTGGATTGCACAAATGAGAATGAAATGTTCTTAAGAGAATGGTAACTGGTGGTGCGACATGGGTCTATGGTTGTGATGTTGAGACTAAGGTTCAGTCTTCACAGTGGGTCAGGAAAGGTTCTCCAAAACCAAAAAGCTTGTCAGTTCAGGTCAAATGTCAAAGCCATGTTGACAGTTTTCTTTGACTTTGAAGGATAGGTTCATATTATCCACCACCCTGTGTACCAAGACTGCTACCAGAAGTGGAAACAGCATTGGGAGCAGTGTGTCAATTGTGGGGGAGAGTATTTCAAAGGAGACCATGCACAATTAGTTAAAGGTAAGTGCAGAGAAATTTTTGTGGACCAAGTTCCAAAATTTTTTTTAAAAGACCTCGTATATTGGAAGGTTCAAATTTGTGTAATATTTATGCACATTTATGGAAAGAGGATAAGTAACCAAAAACTTCTATGAGGAGATATGGGATTTGTACTGAAGAGATTAGAACAGTTCAGAACAAAAATTTCTAGCTGTCATGCTAGTGATAGTGACTTGATTAATGCCAAGCTTTCCATAGCTAATAAAATGTTTGAGTTGCTGATAGTCTAATAGCCTCTATCTAGGCATCTCGAGTAATGTCTGTGCTTTATAGACATTGGACAAAAACATGCCATATGTTTCCAAGCAAATAAATCTGCCAATATAGGGAAAAGTTAACCTGAATTTGCATCCCTGAGTCTGATCATCATTTGTCTGAAATGACAGTTTTTTTGGTGATTACTCTTCCAACAAGGAGCAGAATACCCGCCTTTGTCACAGAAATTGTCTTGCCTTTCAGTTTAAAGTGCTGACCTTGTTCATGTTCAAGTAACTACAGACATTATTTCTTATGAAGTAAGATTCTGATCTCTCTTCCACAGTATGGTATTAGACTCAGTACCTAGTGACAGTAGAAAGAGTCAACCACAGCTAATCACATAACTGTTTAAACTAAAAATTCTCAACCTTTAAGTTAGCTTGAACACTCATCAAAAGTCAAGTTTTTGTAACAGTAAACAAGACTTCTGTCACATTTGATTAAATATTTAGCATCAGACAAACTATTTTGCCAAACAAGTTACATTTATGAATTACATAACTGAAGTCTTTTGTAAACTGAACAGTTCAAGTTACATTAATAGTATGAGAGTAAATAAGTGTGAAAACTGCAGCAGATTCTCCAGGACTGGATACAAGTGTTAAAACACGCACCCATTATTTCTTAATGTAGTCCAATTGCAGAAATTTTTGTCTACTCATTGGTGGGACAAACGCATGTCATATAGCAGCTTTGCTGCCAATAAAGTGGAACAAACATTCCATATGGGAATGAAAATTCAGCAATTGTCTGTTCCATTAATGGCCACAGGCCAACAGTGATTAACTTGCAGTTGACCACAAAGCCATTGACTTCAACAGGTGCTTCATTACCCTTGCCATTTGGATCTTAAAAGGCAAAATAAGTTATTATTCTTTCTAAAATTTGATTTTGTCTGGCATACAGTGGTTTGTACTGCTAGTAATGGTTTCAGTTGCAGCTTATTTACTCTGCAGATCTGTCTTGTCAAGTCATCTACCATAGAAAAAGCCAAGTGAAAATATACTATTGTGATCAGGCCGAGTAATGACAGTTACATCTTTCTAGAAATGTTTTGAATGTAGACTATGCCTCATGTGCTGTTATCATATGGAATAATACAGGCCCTTGTGTGGTCACTTCTGTCCTCAAGGTGTTTCCTGATGCTCTTCATTAGTAATTTCACAAGAACCTCCACCCAAGACTAATCTCACTGCTTGAAGACTGGTGCACTCTTCACATATGTGTAACAAGCATTTTCAAAGCAGCAACTGATATCAGCCTCAACTGCATAATTGATACTGCTGCTTCTGCCTCCAGTTCATATATGATCTTTATCTATGTATGTGCCCAGAGTGACAAAATCACTCATAACATGGATGACCCTTGTACTTGACTCAAAAATATTAGGTATCCCATATTCACTATGCAACATGTTTTGTACCAATTTTCGTATAATCTTTTCTATTGTTACTGCTTTGCAGAAAAATGAACTTCTTGAATGTGTGAAAACGTAATTACCAACCTTAACTTCAACTTTTCCCTATATTGTCAGATTTATTTGGTTGGAATCATGTGGCATATTTTTGTCCAGTGTCTATAAAGCACAGACATTAATGGAGACATCTACATAGAGGCTATTACACTCTCAGTGACTCTCAAACTTTTTATTAGCTCTGGAAAGCTTAGCATTAATCAAGTCATCTGACTTACCAATAGCATGACAGCTGGAAATTTTTGCTCTGAACTGTTCTAATCCCTTCAATACAAATCCCAAATCTCCTCATAGAAGTTTCCAGTTACTTATCCTCTTTTCATAAATGTGCAGTGGTGTTTGCAGTCATCACATAGCTGACATGAGTAATATCGCTGTTCAAGTAAAATATCATACTTGACTGTCAGATACGTAAATCATTCATGCAGCATACTCACTGAAATAGCAGGAACATTTTGCGTATTGAAGAGATCAAACTATTGGCTGATGCATCACATGCCTTATACAGACATTGTCATTGGTATAAATATTGGATGAATTGTTTCCCTTATCCACGAACATTTGTTCTTTGAGAAGATATGTGTATTCTGTAGGCCTTGCTGAAAAAGCATTTGAATAGTTCAAATGAAAATGTTTTTCTAGGAATGCCAGCCATTTGTGAACATAGAAGACTTATGATGAGATTCTGTATCATCATTGGTTGTCATTCTTTGTGGTTAAGCATTCAGTGATGCTAATCTGTTGTAAAAGGCCATTTCATAAATAATGGACACTAATATTTTTTTTACTTACATGTTAATTTATTTATTTTTTGAATATCTATTTACAGTACTTCAATATAGTCTTCCAGCTTCTCCATGACTGAATCCAAAAGCCTCAGAAGCTGTGTTATTCCATCCAATACACATGATTTTGTCTAGCATATAGTGGTTTGTACTGCTACTAACAGTTTCAGTTGCAGCTGAATTTACTGTCCATCTGTTGAGTGGCTCGTATAATGGTGGTAGAAAGCTCTTCCAGAGAAAGATAACAACATCCACACATAGGTTTTTCCATCTTTGGGAACGAGTTGAAGTCTGGTAGACTCATGTCAGGACTGTAGGGAGGGTGCAGCAACATTTCCCATCCATATTTGTGCAGTTCCTGGGCTACAAAATTGCTGATATGCAGGTGAGCATTGTCGTGAAGAATGAGTGGCCCAGCCTCAAGCAACTGAGGTCAGGTTTTGAGCATTTTTATGTGCAGATTTTGCATGAAGTTATGATAATGCACTGCTGTGACACTTGTTCCACATGGGACTCTATCTGTTGTGATGATTCATTCTTGATTATCAAAAGTGAAAATCATCATTTGCTTGAGCTTTGATCGAGTGTGTCAAAAAAAAAAAAATTATTTTTTTTGACGTGGAGAAACTGAAGCTCTTCTCTCAGTGAACTGTGATTTCAAAACTGGTTCAAAGCCTCTAACCCATGTTGCATCGATAGCAAATAATTCGACAGAAGAATCCCTGACCTTCAAGCTCATAGTGTTGTTTGAGCAAGGTTGCAATGTTCAGGCATTTCTGCCTCTCTTCAGCAATCAGTGTGGTACACATCTTGCAGAAAATTTTCTCTTCTCCTAATCATTTGTTGAAATATGGAATAATGAAGTTAGGGGAATTCACATGGCTTCAGAGTGTTCCTCACATGTCACACTGTGATCTTCTTCAAGTGCTTTTGCCACAAGTTTCACAGTTCTTTCATCTGTTGGCATTTTTGGCCAACCAGATCTTGGATTATCTTCTATGCTCATATGACTACCATGAAAATGATTAACCTAATGTGGAACTGTATTATGATCCAATGTAAACTCACCACAAATTTCACTTAAAGCACCAAGGATTTCTGTTAGGTTTTTACCGTGTGAAGTTTTGATCATGCTGTATGACCTTTGCTCTTCAACAGTCAGTTATCAAGATTCCTACAGTGTCCATGTCTACCTCTTGCCATTTTTATGTTGGAATACATAGCAAAATAAATAAATAAAAACACATGCTTCTTCCTCAAGCTCCCAACTATATCTGACATAATTTTCATTCTTGTTGCATCAAACAATCCACAGTAATACCAACATGTGCATCATTTATGAAATGTACCTTATACACTGACCTAAGACATACAAGTGTGTATATTAAACTGAAACAAAACAAGATTATGTGAAGTGCTCAATGAAGATAATGCCTTATTAAATTACAATTGAAACATAATTCTTTAAATTACAATTGATACATAATTCTTATATGCTGGGAATTATCTTCAACATGATCCACAACAAAAAGCAGAAAAAACAGGGATGACATGAGAATGTGCTTTTGTTTATTTGTAGCCCAGAAATTTTATACAGTGTAAGCACAAAGTTATCGGGATGATGATATAAATGTTAAATACATTTTCACATGTTACATTTGCGAACAGTCAAAGGTTTTAAATAACTGCAGCAGTAACCCTAACATTTGTCTTAAACAGTAAATAAACTAAAGTACACATGAAAATTCAGCACACGTTGTGCCATATGCCACAGCAGCTAAGATACAGAGTAAATGATACATAGGTGACAGACGTGTATAGTGTTGCAGAACTTTTTAACAAACATTTTATAACTGTTACTCACAACATGGGGTTGTCAGGTTCTGTAGATGCTGCTATGGAATACCTCAGACCAGACATTTCAAGTAACTTTCATAATATGAATTTGACCAGGCGCGGCTCGTGGTTTCTATACTGGGGAAGGCTGCGGCATTTATCGATCGGAGCCAATATAGACCTCGGGTTACGCTACAGATTAGTCTGACATAAACAACTAAGAATTCAGGCGGAGGGGGGTGGGCAGATCACTCTCTACCCATAATTTTACGTACTGTATCTTCTGTAATCAGGTGTTAAATATCATTAGAAGCTAACTTCGAGTTAAAATCTTTGGTTAGTGTTTTTATACGTCATCATTACATTTTCTGACACTTTGCAGCAAATCATATGAAAAGACGCGTTTCGGAGAGATCTTTAATGCGGGATGAATGTTAACTTTGCGGCTGCTTAATATTTTTTGTGGTTTCAGTTCTAAACTTAAGGCGTTTATTGTAGTTTACCTCCAAAGCTCGAAATTAAATGTTTTTCGCTGGAATTATGTTTTTTCACCTTTGCGTGAAAATTCTTTAAGTCAGTGATACCAGTTTCAGTCCAGGCACTATCAGTACTATTTGTACGAAGACAGGTGAAACAGAAAAATGCTTTTTTCACTTCACAACCACACAACCACTCAGCTGCATCGTACATTGCTCTATTAAAACTGCGTTTGTATCCTTGCCTAGATTTGCACTGTTTCTGTTCTTGATTGATCGTTAGATCGGGTCTGGGTGCACCAAGTTCTTTCACTTTCATCCTATGGTCGTGTTCCAAGTTTTTACCTATTAAGTTGCACACTGAATTCATATTGCGCTGGTTTCACACTCGCGGTATGTCGCAGATATTCACAGGCAAGTAAAACTCACTAAAATCTTGCAAAATACACTCCGAAAAAGAAACTTGCTAATATCACACGGTATCAACAAAAGCAGTCAGCATCAGCAAGCAAGGAAAGCAAAGTAACGGGACAAATTTCGCGCGCTTTGTCCTCTAATCACTTATGAAACTCTCACTAGATGGCAGTACTGGTATGTTACTGTAGTCTAGTGCACTCTGGCGGGATATTTGCAAACTTATTCTAAATGTGGATAAAATAGCCAATGGCAGAAACAAAACAACTATGTAAAACATTATCGAAACAATAATACTAAACGTCGATTAATGACGCATCGAAGCGTAGTAGAGATGTGCAGAGACAGAGATTGGATAACTAAGTTTCGGCCACTCTACATTCCTTTATTACATCGATAGTGGAACGTGAAAAACGTGTGGTGGTTGGTATGACACCCTTAGGCTGCAAGCTCTGAGCCTTCGGCTCGCCCATAAAGAGCAGTACTATGTAGAAGCCACGCCCCCAAACCGCCACTACATGCAGCTTACTGACGTTCCAAGGCGCAGCCTAAACACTACTAACCGTTCGGAAAACATCTATCGATACAAACAGTTCCAAAAACGTTGACCGTCGTTATTTTAATCAGAATGGGAAATACGTGAAATTCGTCCTGATAATTTAAATTATGTGATATGTTTTCGCGAAATTTACTTTAACATATATTTTGGGGCGGCTCCGCCTCAGAGCCTTTAATTATGAGCCGCGCCTGAATTTGACCCTCACTACCCCAGCAGAAATAATATCCATCATAAAATCATTAAAATCAAAAACATCTAGTGGGTATGATGAAATATCAACAAAGTTAATTAAAGAATGTGATTCTGAGCTAAGTAACATATTAAGCTATCTGTGTAACCAGTCATTTATCAGTGGAATATTTCCTGAATGGTTGAAATATGATGAAGTTAAGCCACTGGTTAAGAAGAGAGATAAAGAAATAGCATCAAATTTCTGTCCAATTTCACTTTTGCCAGCATTCTCAAAAATTTTAGAAAAGGTAATGTACGATCGGCTTCATAACTATCTTATCACAAATAACATACTGTCAAAGTTGCAGTTCGGATTTCTAAAGGGTTCTGATATTGAGAGCGCTATCTATACTTACAGTGAAAATGTACTTAATTCATTAGATAAAACATTGCAGGCAACTGGTATATTTTGTGATCTGTCAAAGGCATTTGACTGTGTAAACTACAATATCCTTTTAAGTAAATTAGAATATTATGGTGTAACAGGAAATGCTGCAAAATGGTTCAGATATTATCTCTCTGGCAGGAAACAAAGGGTGTTGTTAGGGAAGAGACATGTATTAAGTTATCAGGCATCATCCAACTGGAAACTAATCACTTGTGGGGTCCCGCAAGGTTCCATCTTAGGGCCCTTACTTTTTCTTGTGCATATCGTTTCTTCAGTAACATTGCCAGATGCCAAGTTTGCTTTGTTTGCTGATGATACAAACATTGCAATAAATAGCAAATCAAGTGTAGTCTTAGAAAGATCAGCTAATAAAATATTTATGGACATTAATCACTGGTTCCTAGCCAATTCTTTGTCACTAAACTTTGAAAAAACACACTACATGCAGTTCAGAACTTGTAAGGGGTGTCCCACGAGTATATGCCTAACATACCATGACAAGCAGATAGAAGATGTGGACAGTGTTAAATTCTTGGGATTACAGCTTGATAATAAATTCAACTGGGAGGAGCACACCACAGAGCTGCTGAAGCGTCTTAAGAAATCTCTATTTGCAATGCAAATTGTGTCGGATTTAGGGGATAAATGAAAAAGCTGGCGTACTATGCTTACTTTCATTGCATAATGTCATATGGGATTATCTTTTGAGGCAATTCATCAAGCCAAGCTAAAGTTTTCTGGGCACAGAAACGTGCAGTAAGAGTTATATGTGGTGTGAATTCAAGAACATCTTGCAGAAGCCTGTTTAGGGAACTAGGGATACTAACTACTGCTTCCCAATATATTTATTCCTTAATGAAATTTGTCATTAAAAATATATCACTTTTTCAAACCAACAGCTCAATTCATGGAATCAATACTAAAAATAAGAATAATCTTCACAAGGATTTAAAGTCACTAAGTCTTGCACAAAAAGGTATGCATTATTCAGGAACACACATTTTCAATAACTTGCCAGCAGCCATAAAAAGCTTAACAACCAATTAAATTCAGTTTAAGAGAAGCCTAAAGGATTTATTGGTGGAGATATATATATAAGTACAATATAACTTCTGCACAATTTCAGTGCAGTAATGTGTTCATTGTAAATAAGTATTTAGTAGTTGTATTACACATTTATTACCTTATAAATAAATAAAAAACCTTTTTATTTTAAATTCAGTGCATTAGTATTTGTAAAATGATTCTTTCATATAGCGTTCATTAAAAAATTATGACCATGCCGCTTGGAACCTGTGGAATGGTACATTAGCTTATTTGTTTGAGTTGTAAATATTTGTCATGTATTGCTGTTTTTCTGACATGTTCCACATCCTGGAGGACCTCCTCACTATGGATCAATTGGAATGAAAGTAAATCTAATCTAATCTGTTTGCAGTAACATCATTAGGAGCTTCATAAGAAAATACACTTGCAGGGAAATAATCCAACTTCCAAGAATGTCATCTTTATTAGGTCCAACACAGGCATAGAAAAGTCTATCCTTAATGCAGTCTAAGTCCACAAAGGGAACCGTGATGAAAGCTGAGAACAGTGGTTTTGGTCCCTGCAATAGGCTCTGAGAGCATCCTGAGAAGATGAGGTGAGTAGCACCAACCCGGAGGCCAGGAGAGTCCCTCCGAGCTAGAAGAACTGGCTCGTGTAGTCCATGCGCAGTCTTTATAGCTGCTGGTGGCAGAATACTCATTGTACTATTTTCTTGTCGCGTGTTCTGTGGATGCAAATAGGTCGCTTGGAAGTAGTGGCTCTGCCAATGCTGGTATCGCAACCTGGTGTCTGTCGTGACTTCAACATGGAGGACTAGTAACGCTGAGTTGTGCAGGAGCTATGTAGACTGTATGCATGCCGGAGGTGCCCAGTGGTTTGCCTCTTCCTTTTCTATAGATCTCAAGTGTAGCATCCTTCACTCACCGGGAAGGGACACGAGGCTGCAGCCGATCATGATGTCCTCATTGGGCTCCTGGACTGTGGGCAGTGCACCATCTACATCCACTAGGATGACACCTGGCATCGCTGTTGCACAGGCTGGGGAGTCTGCAGCTGGGTCGCAGTGCCCATGTCCTGGATAGCAGCACAACCATTGGTCATCCAGCTATGAGTAGGCGCTGGCCCTGGAACAGAAGCTGGAGATATACCACTGTCAGATGCACTAGAGCCCAGGCACTTTCGGAGCTCGTTTATTTGCCTACAGCAGGTAACACCATCAGCCGAAGTAACCTTCGCCATAGCTCAGCCAAAGGGAATTGAGATGATGGCAGGGAGCTATTGTTGTCAGAGGTGAGAAAATGTTAGGACACAAACAGGATCTTGGATGACAAAGTGATTGTGGCAAGAGTGCCAAGTGGCTACAGGGGAGGGGTGATGGTGTATCATGGGGAGATGGGATTGGTCAGGAACTCCATGCGGCTTCTCTGCTGGGAAAAAGCCCTCCTGGGGAGGATGCAAGGAATAGCAATCGGGCATCATCCAAATGTTGGTGTTTGCAGAGTTTGGTCATTTGAGTTTTGAAAGTCCTGACAAACGTCTCACCCATGCCATTGGAAGTAGGTTGGAAAGGTGCTATACAGATCAGTTGGATGCCATTCTTGCAAAACGGTGTGACCATAGTGGAAGTAAATTGTGGCCCATTGTTGGAAACAACTGTTTTAGGAAGCCCTTCCATGGAAAAATGTTTGAAAGAACACAGGAAATGTGGTTGGAGGAGATATCGAACATTTTTGCAACATAGGGAAATCCTGCATTGACCACCATAAGCCAGAAGAAGCCAAGGAAAGGTCCAGCAAATTAGATATGTAGGCAAGACCAAGGCTCTGAAGTGTCAGGACAGGGATAGAAGCTGAAATGCCTGTTTACTTTGGTATTTAGGACATGAGGAGACCAAGGTGGCAATGGCTGCATCCATGCCCTTCCAATAAATATTACACCGTGCAAGGTGTTCAGTCATTACACTCCAATGACCCACATGTAGCAGCTGTAGCACTCTTTGCTGGAAGGTTGTTGGGATAACTACATATGTTGAGCCTGCTTAACCCTGTATGAGGAGGATGCTGTGCAGGGACAAGAGGTTGTGCCTGTGATGCCAAAATACATAAATGTCTGGGTCCCTGATGGCCTTCTGGTCCAGGGGCTATCCATTCCTGACCATGTGGAGGACTGCCCTAAGAGTGGGATCATTTTGCTGAAGTGTTGTGCAACTAGTTTTGTGTTGAGTGGTAGATGAGTGACAGCATCAGCTACCATGGTGTCCAAGTGAAAACACACCTCAGGGTTGTCATTGAACCCCTGGTTGGCACCCACAGGTAGGCGGGGTAGAGGGTCTGGCATTTTGTGATGAGATTTGGTACCAGAAATCATATATGTAGGCCGACAGGAGGAGGACCCACTGCTGAAGGCACCACGCTGTACAGGTGGGGATAGAGGCTGTGACTTTGAATAATGAGAGAAGTGGTTTGTGGTCTGTTACTAGAGTAAAATGACAGCCATAGACATAATCATAAAACTTTTTGACATGGAAGATGATGGCCAGGGCTTCTTTTTCAGGCTATAACTGCATTGTGGTGTAGAAGAGTTTTGGACACAAACGCAGTTGGCTGTTCAACATCATCAATTATGTTGAAGAGAAATCCTCCCAGAATAATCCAAGGCATCTACAGCCAGCAGGTATTGAGGACTGTAAGCCATTAAGCATGTTGGGCATAGGAGCAACCATTTGAGAATCAAGGGTACCTTGTTACATTCTGGAGTCAATTCCCATTTGGCATTTTTGAGTAATAGGTGGTGTAGCAGTTCCGCTATGGCGGCTGCTTAGGAGATAAAACATCTGTATTAGTTCAGCTGTTGCAGGACATATTTCAGCTGAGTTGTGTTTGATGGAGTGGTCAGATGTTGAATGGTGTAAATGTATTCCAACCTAGGACAAATGCCTGACGCCATGAACAAGTCTTCTAAGTACATGGTTGGGGAGAAAAAAACTTGCACTTTTTTTTTCATTTGGGACTGGCCTCTTATACTACTGGGAAGAGAGCCTCGAAGTTGTTTGCTACTCCTTGGCAATTTTGCCAGTGACTAGCACGTAATCCAGGTAGTCTACTATCCCAGGGAGCAGTTGGACCAGTTGACCAGTTACTTCAGATACTGCTGAAATATGGCAGGAGCACTATCTGTGACAAATGGAAGATGGTTTATTGCAACAGCCCAGTCACATGGAGGCCTGGTCCAAAGGAGGTGCCCTTAAGGTTGATGTTTATGACAGATTTTGTCCCCAGCCAGTCAAGTCACAAAGTCATCAATCTGAGAGATTGGATACATATCGACAATGGATTGTGAGTTGAATGTTGAACTAGAATCCCCACCACTCATATTGCACCATTAGGTTTTGCAATGAGAACTATGGGGGTTGCCCATTTGTTGTTGGCAACTGGAGTGATGATGCCCACATCTTGGAGCCGGCATAATTCAACCCCCATAATTTGTCTTTTGGGACAAACGGAACACTATGGGCTTTGTAGAGGCAAGGGTGGGCTGTAGGGAGAAAGTGAATATGTGCTTCAATGTTGGTAATGCCAAAGGCGGGACACTTGAAGACAAACATTAACTTGTGCATCAGCCATGGCACATAAGTGTTTGTGTTCACTGAATGGATGGTAGGTTCTGCATCATGGATCTCAAGTCCAGCAGTGAGGAATAGGACCATTGCCAGACGGTTGACAGGATGTGGTTTGTCTACTACCAGAATCTGTTTCTGAATGGTGCAAGAGCAGTATGAAATTGTGGCTTTAAACTGTCCTTTGATGTGGATTGTATCATTAATGCAGCTCCGCAGATGCCGACTGAATGGCTGGAGATCCCAGTGTGGAGTATGTGGTCCAGTCAATGAAGGTAGCCAAAGAACCTGTGCTGACTTGAAAGTTGACTGGATGTCCACTGACGTAGAAGAAGACGTGCATGGAATCAGAGGTATGAGGTATGAATCCTGTGACTGGGTAGAATGCGGTGTCACCCTCCAGTTCATAATCAGTTTCAACTCAATCATTACAGTCTATGATATTTTAGATGTTGACTAGTAGACTCTGCTTGACGTGCCCTCTTGCCAGTTACTACACTTTGCCCACCTCATTCAGCACTGTTGCCGCTGATGGTGGATGAAGCATTGAATACAGCAGGGAAGTTGCTGTGTGTGTTGGTGGTGTGGGCGATCAGCGGAGGTATGAGATTGCAGCTGGACTGGGTCTTATTTCTGAATCCGTTACATTGTGTTTTGGTTGCTAACACTTGTGAAGGGTCTTGTGTAGCTGCCATGGAATAAAGTGATTGGTGAAATGCCCCATTGATACAGAGGCATGTTTCCAGAGGAGAGTCCTCAACTTGAGTAACCCTGTGCGAAGGCTGTCATCTGGGTAACAATCATGTCTCTGACCAACAACGCAGTATAAGACTGCTTACAATGGGGTTGATGCATTGAAAACAACAATTCCTGGTGAGGCTTTTCAGATGGGTGATCCATTCTTTACAAGTTTGATTGACTTGCTTATGACAACTGAAAAATTTTTGTCTTTGTGCAACAACATGGACTTGTGTATCAAAGTGTTCCAGAAGACTGGACTTCAAATGTTCGCAAAGGAGCAAATGTGGCTCTGCTTAATGGCCGAATTGCTTGAGGAGGTGGAAAATGTCTGGGCTGTCATAGGGAGGAAATAAGTGCATTGTTGTTCATACCCCATTATCTTGTTGGAAATGAAATACTATTGGAGCCAGGCAAGGTAGTTAGCCCATGGTTCAAACTTTTTGTCAAGTGGTTCGAAGGCAGAATGTGCTGGACAAAGCCCAGAGACAGTGTGGATGAAAGAGCTGCCACATGACTTGAGGAGTCTGGCTGGGTGGGGGTACCCACAATGAGATATTCATGTAACAGTTCCATGTTTCATTGTATCTGTTGGAGGGCAACTAGTAGATTATGTGAGAGATTTTCATGTTGCGCCATGATGGGGATGTAATAGTGACTGCTGGAGTTTACAAACACTTTGACTGGAAGACACTAAAAGCCCCTTACTTTACCTCCTTACTAGCAGAAGTGTTCCTCACGGGGACACAGGGAAAACAGTGATCATGTTTCAGAAAGTTTACTGACAATAAAAATAAGTCTGCTTTGAAGGTAAGAGACTGCTACGGTCGCAGGTTCGAATCCTGCCTCGGGCATGGATGTGTGTGATGTCCTTGGGTTAGTTAGGTTTAAGTAGTTCTAAGTTCTAGTGGACTGATGACCACAGCAGTTGAGTCCCATAGTGCTCAGAGCCATTTGAACCATTTTGAAGGTAAGAACAAGAAGCACAAATACAATGCCTCACTAGGTTCTGGTACAGAGGTGTGACAGAGCTGCTGCCAGAAAGTCACCTGATTGTTACTAGTATAAAGTAACACCACTAGGAGCTTCATAGAAAAATACGCTTGCAGAGAAATAATACAAATTCTGATTAGGTCCAACACAGACACAGGAAAGTCTGTCCTTAATGCAGTCTAAGTCCACAAAGGAAATGATGGAAGCTGAGAACAGCAGTGTTGGTCCCTATGGTGTGCTTCAACAGTATCCTGAGACAATGAGGTGAGTAGCATCCTGTCAGAGGCTAGGAGAGGCCTTCCCAGCTGGAAGAACTGACTTGTGTAACCCATCTTTATAGCTACCAGCAGCAGAACACTCGTGACTTTATTTTCTTGTCATGTGTTAATGATGATACAGATAGATCTCTACAGAAGTGGCGGCATCTGCAGGTGCTGGTACCACTGTCTGCTGTCCAGTCATGGTTGCAACACAGAGAGCTCAAGATGCTGAGGCATGAAAGATACACTTAAGAGTGCATGCTTGCCTGAGAGGCTGCCTCTCCCTTTTTCTGAGATCTGCAATATGGCAACATTTTTACAATGTTAGACACAGAAAATGTATTCAGTAGGTTTTTTAAGTTGGTTTATTCATGTAACTTGATAGCAAAGTTTATATTAAAATCATCACATAATTCCTTTGTGTTTTGGCATTCTAGGCATTCATAATTTGCTCCAACTTTTCTTGGTATATTGACAGATTACCATCTGGTGCTGTGTAAATGCAGATAGTGCAGTCTGCTCTCAATAACACAGTGCTTGAAATGTTCTCAACATTTAGGTTGCTAGTTTTTTTGAGTTCACAGAACGGTGTTCCATTTCGAACTAATATCAAGTAATCATGACCACTTTTGTAAGTTCTGCAACAGTAGTACAGCCATACACAGAGCAAAACTCAGCTGAAGGAGAGTCAGTCATCCAGTTTACCATGATGACTTAGCCTCTATTGACTTTCATGTGTTTGACCTTTTCAAGTGATATCCAGAGTGACGGAGATTTGTGTCAATGAAAACTTCAGTATACTGCACATAACTAAGCAGGATAAAATGTCAAGATTTCCAATTATTATAGAGAATTTGTTGTTGTGTGGAAAGAATAAGTGAAGAAAAGCTTAGTTCTATTTTGTGTTGCTATTATTTCTGTTATTACTTTAAAAATCAATTAAAATTCAAGCTTCACTTACATTTGTAACTGCAGGGGTTTACAGTATTATCCCTCTGCTATAATAAAGAGGTGTGATTCTTATACAGTTTATTTGCTAGAGCTGCAAAAATTCTAGAGAAAAATATTAAATGATTAAAAATGTTTATGTGGATCTTTCAGCACTTTCTGTCAAATGTGCAGCTGATCGTAGGAAAAGATCTGAAGAAAATAATATTATGAAGACAGGCAATGAAGATATTCATATAGAGGTCCTGTATGAACCTACAGCAAATTCTGTTCCACGAGCAGATATTATATTTATACACGGACTCCATGGTGGGCCAAACAAGACATGGAGACAAGGCAGCTGGAAACATGAAAGGGCATACATTCAGCCCCAGCCACTAAAGAAGGTTGTACAAGCATTACTTTATATTTTGTCTTATCTGACTGCCTAAACTTATATTTAGATCATAATTTGTATTTAGGCAGCATCAGCCAAATTGTATTTTCTTCCATGGTGCATTTCAAGGTCTTACACTCTTCACCTTGTGTAGATTCAGTGATTTACATCCGTATTTCTTCTCCTAGATGTAGCCAGTTGTCTTGCTTATTCTTTAAAAAAATTCTTGTTCCCAACAAAAGCCACATTTTATCACTGGACATCATAAGTTTGTATACAAACATTCTCACAAATAAACCATTGGAAGTAAGTAAACACAAGCTTATAAAATATAAAAAGCTTTCAAAAGTTGAAATTACAGACTTTCAGTGACAGTATACAAACAAACCAGTGATCTAGCAATGGTCTACAGCATGTCTGTGGCCCAGTTGACATTTCCTAAATCACCTTGGGAAAAATTATTGATCAGTAGATAATCAAGTTTACAAAATATTCAGTTCTATGTAAGATTTGTTAATGATAAAATTCCAGCAACATTATTTATTTGCTTAAGTGCACAATAAGTAAGAAATGGATGCACTGATTCAAGCATTTGACAAGAACGTTCGGTTTTTGTCTGAATATAAATGTCAAAATTCAATCAACTTTCTTGACTGTATCATTTACAGCTGAAACACTGAAAATATCCTTAGCATCTACAGAAAACCAACAGCAATAGTGGTCCCTGCATCTTCATATCATCTTCACACAGACAAACTTGCAGCATACATGTCTATGATATACAGAGAACACAAAATGCCATTGAGTAACACAATGCTTCAAAGTAAATTGAAACAGTTAGACAAACAGCAGCTGCCATTGCTTTTCAAGTTGCACTCATGGACAAGATGTCCAAGAAAGTCATAAAACGAATAGATAAAAACAAAAATAAGAACAACAGACAGACTGCAGGATAGTGTGCTTTCCATATTTTGACGCCATTTCACAAATAATTACTGAAGTACTGAGGCCATACAACATAAGAATTGCTTTTTCCATCAGCTATAATATAAGTAATAGACAGCCACACAGTACAAAAACTAATAAAGGCCAATTTTCAACTTGGACTTCTATAAAATAAAATGTAATGAGTATGTATATGAGCCACATTTTATGAAACTTACAGACTAGATTTACAGAACATACAACTGCATTATGTGTAACACCCCTAATAAATCTGCCATAGCTACCCATATTAGTGGATAGCTATGACAGGAAATGCTTTTTCACAACAGAGCCAATACTCTAATACTACCTCATAAATTAAATAAAGGCCACATAATGTATTCCTCCAAAGACATGGCTAAGGCAATAGCAAACATTTTCAGATGTTTCTCAAGTGTATTACATAATACACAATACACTGAGATGATAAGTCATGGAATATCCCTTAATATCATGTTGAACATTCTTTTGTCTGGCATAGTGTGGCAGCTCAATGTGGCGTGCATCCAGAAAGTTGTTGGAAGCCCCTGCTGAAATATTGAGCCATGCTGCCTCTATAGACACCAATAATTGCGAAAGGTTTGCTGGTGCAGGAGTTTGTGCATGAACTGACCTCTTGATTACGTCCCACAAATTTTCTCTGAGATTCATGTTGGGCAATCTGGGTGGACAAATCATTCAGTCAAACTGCCCAAAGTGTTCTTCAAACCAATCATGAACAACTGTGGTCCAGTGACATGGCGCACTGTCATCCATAAAAATTCCAGTGTTGTCTGGGAACATGAAGTTCACAAATGGCTGCAAATGGTATCCTTGTAGATGAACATAACCATTTCCAGTCAACGATCGGTTCAGTTTGACCAGATGACGTAGTCCATTCTATGTAAAAGCACACACCATTATGGAGGCACCACCAGCTTGTGCAGTGCCATGTTGACAACTTGGGTCCATGGCTCCATGGTGTCTGCACCACACTCAATCATACCATCAGCTCTTAACAGGTGAAATCAGGATTCATTGCACCAGATTACAGTTTTCTAAGCATCTAGAGTCCAACCAATATGGTAAAATGCACAGGAGAGACACTAAGGGTGATGTTGAGCTGTTAGCACAGATACTAACATCAGTTGTCTGCTGCCATAGCCCATTAACACAAAATTTTGCTGCACCATCCTAATGGATACATTCATCGAACGTCCCTCATTGATTTCTGCTTTGGGAGGCCCTAGCCACACGACATTTCCATTTCCATTGGGCAGTGTTGCTTTTCTGTTAGCACTGACAGATATACAAAAACACTGCATCTGTTGGTTGTTAAATGGAGGCCATCAGCCACTGCATTATCCAGGGTGAGAAGTAATGCCTGATATTGGGTATTCCTGGCATAGTCTTGACACTGTGGATCTCAGATTTCTGAAATGGAATGCCCCATGCGTCTAGCTCCAACTATAATTCTGCATTCAAAGTTTGTTAATTCCTATTGTGTGGTCGTAATCACATAGGAAATCATTTAACATGAATCACCTGAGTGCAGATGACACCTCTGTCAATGCAATGTCCTTTTATACTGTATACACACATATCACCATCCCATGACTTTTGTCACCTCAGTGTAACTTGTTACTGCCACCACCTTCTCTATAATGATTGAAACTAAGAAAAGCAGAGTGGGTCATCCAGTTCATCAGAGTGGTTTGTTATCAAGTAAATATGCTGAAATCTTTGCATAGATGTAGCTTTAAAATTAGAAATAAACTGTGTTTATGTTAGAAGATTCTAAATACAGTGACAGAAAAAAATAAATAAATAAAAATTGTACACCTGCAAAGACATCAGTTTTGATCTGGTAATGGCATATGCAATCTAGGGGATAGTAGATGTACTGATAATGGTTTGAACATCATCCACCAACAGATAGCATAGTGGCATAGTCATCTAGGTGTCAACTGTGTCTACTCTTTAGTAGGGAGTGCTCACAGATGGAAGGCTCAGTGTGCTGTAAACATGTGAAGATAGCAGGCAACCATGCCACAGGTATGCACTCATGATTCCTACAGTCAACTGAGTTAGTTTGAAAGGGGTCAAATTGTGGTCTCCCGAGTGGTGGGATGGTCCTTTCGGAGAATTGCAACACAAGTTGGATGTGCTGCATCAGTTGTGCAATGCTGCTGGTACTACTGGTCATATGAACATTCTCATATGCATAGACAAGGTTCTGGATGGTCATGCAGTACAGATACATGCCAGCTACTTGTGCTACTGATCTGTAAATGTAATCATTTCATGTACTTAATATGCACTGTTGCAACAGTAAATCTTGAGTGAATTGGAAACTTCTAAAAGGGCATACTATTTTTTTTTTCTGCCAGTGTATGTAAAAGTTATGTGCATACCATCTATATCTTGATTTACTATGTAACTTTGAAATGCTTTTTGATTTACAAGGCAGTGTATTTCAGTATCTGTATGGTCTCTGGACTGTTGTTATTTGCATAAAAGACAGTAATCAGACACCAAAATTCTCATTCTGCAAGTACCTTATCACATTTGTTCACAATTAAATTGTTTATTCTGTGGTTGTTCATTTTATCTGTGCCCCCCCCCCCCCATGAACCATGGACCTTGCCGTTGGTGGGGAGGCTTGCGTGCCTCAGCGATACAGATAGCCGTACCGTAGGTGCAACCACAACGGAGGGGTGTCTGTTGAGAGGCCAGACAAACGTGTGGTTCCTGAAGAGGGGCAGCAGCCTTTTCAGTAGTTGCAAGGGCAACAGTCTGGATGATTGACTGATCTGGCCTTGTAACAATAACCAAAACGGCCTTGCTGTGCTGGTACTGCGAACGGCTGAAAGCAAGGGGAAACTACAGCCGTAATTTTTCCCGAGGGCATGCAGCTTTACTGTATGATTACATGATGATGGCGTCCTCTTGGGTAAAATATTCCGGAGGTAAAATAGCCCCCCATTCGGATCTCCGGGCGGGGACTACTCAAGAGGATGTCGTTATCAGGAGAAAGAAAACTGGCGTTCTACGGATCGGAGCGTGGAATGTCAGATCCCTTAATCGGGCAGGTAGGTTAGAAAATTTAAAAAGGGAAATGGATAGGTTGAAGTTAGATATAGTGGGAATTAGTGAAGTTCGGTGGCAGGAGGAACAAGACTTCTGGTCAGGTGAATACAGGGTTATAAACACAAAATCAAATAGGGGTAATGCAGGAGTAGGTTTAATAATGAATAGGAAAATAGGAATGCGGGTAAGCTACTACAAACAGCATAGTGAACGCATTATTGTCGCCAAGATGGATACGAAGCCCACACCTACTACAGTAGTACAAGTTTATATGCCAACTAGCTCTGCAGATGACGAAGAAATTGAAGAAATGTATGATGAAATAAAAGAAATTATTCAGATTGTGAAGGGAGACGAAAATTTAATAGTCATGGGTGACTGGAATTCGAGTGTAGGAAAAGGGAGAGAAGGAAACATAGTAGGTGAATATGGATTGGGGGACAGAAATGAAAGAGGAAGCCGCCTGGTAGAATTTTGCACAGAGCACAACATAATCATAACTAACACTTGGTTTAAGAATCATGAAAGAAGGTTGTATACATGGAAGAATCCTGGAGATACTAAAAGGTATCAGATAGATTATATAATGGTAAGACAGAGATTTAGGAACCAGGTTTTAAATTGTAAGACATTTCCAGGGGCAGATGTGGACTCTGACCACAATCTATTGGTTATGACCTGTAGATTAAAACTGAAGAAACTGCAAAAAGGTGGGAATTTAAGGAGATGGGACCTGGACAAACTAAAAGAACCAGAGGTTGTACAGAGATTCAGGGAGAGCATAAAGGAGCAATTGACAGGAATGGGGGAAATAAATACAGTAGAAGAAGAATGGGTAGCTTTGAGGGATGAAGTAGTGAAGGCAGCAGAGGATGAAGTAGGTAAAAAGACGAGGGCTAGTAGAAATCCTTGGGTAACAGAAGAAATATTGAATTGAATTGATGAAAGGAGAAAATATAAAAATGCAGTAAGTGAAACAGGCAAAAAGGAATACAAACGTCTCAAAAATGAGATCGACAGGAAGTGCAAAATGGCTAAGCAGGGATGGCTAGAGGACAAATGTAAGGATGTAGAGGCCTATCTCACTAGAGGTAAGATAGATACCGCCTACAGGAAAATTAAAGAGATCTTTGGAGATAAGAGAACCACTTGTATGAATATCAAGAGCTCAGATGGAAACCCGGTTCTAAGCAAAGAAGGGAAAGCAGAAAGGTGGAAGGAGTATATAGAGGGTCTATACGAGGGCGATGTACTTGAGGACAATATTATGGAAATGGAAGAGGATGTAGATGAAGATGAAATGGGAGATATGATACTGCGTGAAGAGTTTGACAGAGCACTGAAAGACCTGAGTCGAAACAAGGCCCCCGGAGTAGACAATATTCCATTGGAACTACTGACGGCCGTGGGAGAGCCAGTCCTGACAAAACTCTACCATCTGGTGAGCAAGATGTATGAAACAGGCGAAATACCCTCAGACTTCAAGAAGAATATAATAATTCCAATCCCAAAGAAAGCAGGTGTTGACAGATGTGAAAATTACCGAACTATCAGTTTAATAAGTCACAGCTGCAAAATACTAACACGAATTCTTTACAGACGAATGGAAAAACTAGTAGAAGCCAACCTCGGGGAAGATCAGTTTGGATTCCGTAGAAACACTGGAACACGTGAGGCAATACTGACCTTACGACTTATCTTAGAAGAAAGATTAAGGAAAGGCAAACCTACGTTTCTAGCATTTGTAGACTTAGAGAAAGCTTTTGACAATGTTGACTGGAATACTCTCTTTCAAACTCTAAAGGTGGCAGGGATAAAATACAGGGAGCGAAAGGCTATTTACAATTTGTACAGAAACCAGATGGCAGTTATAAGAGTCGAGGGACATGAAAGGGAAGCAGTGGTTGGGAAGGGAGTAAGACAGGGTTGTAGCCTCTCCCCGATGTTGTTCAATCTGTATATTGAGCAAGCACTAAAGGAAACAAAAGAAAAATTCAGAGTAGGTATTAAAATTCATGGAGAAGAAATAAAAACTTTGAGGTTCGCCGATGACATTGTAATTCTGTCAGAGACAGCAAAGGACTTGGAAGAGCAGTTGAATGGAATGGACAGTGTCTTGAAAGGAGGATATAAGATGAACATCAACAAAAGCAAAACAAGGATAATGGAATGTAGTCTAATTAAGTCGGGTGATGCTGAGGGAATTAGATTAGGAAATGAGACACTTAAAGTAGTAAAGGAGTTTTGCTATTTGGGGAGCAAAATAACTGATGATGGTCGAAGTAGAGAGGATATAAAATGTAGACTGGCAATGGCAAGGAAAGCGTTCCTGAAGAAGAGAAATTTGTTAACATCGAGTATAGATTTAAGTGTCAGGAAGTCCTTTCTGAAAGTATTTGTATGGAGTGTAGCCATGTATGGAAGTGAAACATGGACGATAAATAGTTTGGACAAGAAGAGAATAGAAGCTTTCGAAATGTGGTGCTACAGAAGAATGCTGAAGATTAGATGGGTAGATCACATAACTAATGAGGAAGTATTGAATAGGATTGGGGAGAAGAGAAGTTTGTGGCACAATTTGACCAGAAGAAGGGATCGGTTGGTAGGACATGTTCTGAGGCATGAAGGGATCACCAATTTAGTATTGGAGTGCAGCGTGGAGGGTAAAAATCGTAGAGGGAGACCAAGAGATGAATACACTAAGCAGGTTCAGAAGGATGTAGGTTGCAGTAGGTACTGGGAGATGAAAAAGCTTGCACAGGATAGAGTAGCATGGAGAGCTGCATCAAACCAGTCTCAGGACTGAAGACCACAACAACAACAACAACAAAGATAATATAGTCCTTCATCTAATCATATGGTTGTGGCAGATCATACAGCTACCAAAATACAGAAAAGAGGGATTGTGAGTCCAGACATTTCAACATGAACTGTTGCAAACCAGTTATTAACAGTGGAACTATGAACATGCACACCTCTAGTCCATCTTACACTCATGTTGCAGCATCTAGATGCATGGCTTGACTGGTGTTGTCTGAGGATCACTTGGAAGATGGAATGGCATGCCATGGTCTTCAGTGTGAAAGCAGATTCCACCAGCACACAAGTGATGGCTGTTCACACGTACGACATGGACCCAATGAGTGCTGTGTCGTAGAGTACATTCGTCCAAGACACACTGGTCCCAAACCAGACCTTATGGGCCTGGGTGCAATAAGCTACAACTCTTGTTCAGCTTTGGTGTTCATGAAGGGGATGCTAGCCAGCACTCAGTGCATTAAGAATGTTGTTAGACTCGTTCTTGCAACAGGAAGGTGATATGTTGTTCCAGCTGGACAGTGCTCACCCACACACTGCCCATGAAACTAAGTGTGCTCTGCAAGATGTGCAACAATGTTCCTGGCCAGTATGATCTCCGGACTTGTCTCCAATCGAGCACATGTGGGATATGATGAGTTGAGAAGTGACTCATGTGACTTATCAACCAACAAGTCTTACAGAACTTCACAAACAGGTCAACCAGGCATGGCAGTATGCATCCCAGGGCTGTACTCACCATCTGTAGGATCTAATGGACGCCAGAATCAGTGCCTGCATTGGAGGCAACATCACTCACTGATATGGGTGTTTTGGCATGGGTTATTACATGGTACCTCAGAGCTACTTGTGCTACTGATCTGTAAATGTAATCATTTCATGTACTTAATATGCACTGTTGCAACAGTAAATCTTGAGTGAATTGGAAACTTCTAAAAGGGCATACTATTTTTTTTCTGCCAGTGTATGTAAAAGTTATGTGCATACCATCTATATCTTGATTTACTATGTAACTTTGAAATGCTTTTTGATTTACAAGGCAGTGTATTTCAGTATCTGTATGGTCTCTGGACTGTTGTTATTTGCATAAAAGACAGTAATCAGACACCAAAATTCTCATTCTGCAAGTACCTTATCACATTTGTTCACAATTAAATTGTTTATTCTGTGGTTGTTCATTTTATCTGTGCCTAAAGATAATATAGTCCTTCATCTAATCATATAGTAATATCTTCGTCTTTAATTTGCAACAGTGACTAGGAATTTCTCGTGTGATGCTCAACATGAGATCATACTATCCAAAATTTCCCCTTTTCATACAAGTAATCTTTTACCAGCCATCAAATTTACTTAACTTTTTTAGGTCCCATGACTCTCCATCTGAAAACTTTCCACAGCCACCTGGCACTTAGTTTTCTAAAAATTCACAATTTAGAAATATCAATACTGCCACAACAAAGTGTCTGCTACATCAATGATATTGGTAGTCATATGCAAACAATGCACCATTTCCTACAAAGCTGTCTCTAGAATCAGCAACATAGTTGCCTCTTGTAGCATTTCTTAATTGCTGTTCCTTCCTCTCAGCTTTATAGCTCATTCATATCTTGCAATTTCCCAAATTTGTGCACGGGAAACGGGTTATCACATGGATGTATTAAAATGTAGAACTTCCTTAATGCTTAGCTCTTGATTATGAAGTGACTGAAACACCTGGTGTTATTGGATACTTGAAGTAAACTTAAGTCACCACTGATTCCTCATGTATATTGTATAGGACAGATATAATACTATTCATGTCTGAACTTCTCATATGACTTTAAATTCCAACTATGAGCAGTACTACCAAAAAGGATCATTGCAATGTGGTTTCTAGGAAGATCATGAGAATGAGAAGCTATGGGGAAGTGATGACTCAAAACATGAGGACCTAGCAGATATGAAAAAAACATATTCAGCCTGCTGGCCCCGTGACTGGTTGCCACTAGACTGTCCGGGAGTACGTGTGATAGCAGTTAACTACTCCACAGATGCAATGCTTTGGTGCCCTGTTGGAGTTAAACAACCACCACGGTTTGTAAAAAACAATATTTCACTTCTTATTTAAACCTTCTTGTATTGTAGTTTTTATAGCTTATCATTGATCATTCTGAATAATACCTTCATAAAATTAAAAAATATTTCAGAATAAAAATGTCACAAATACAAATAAAAACTGTTGTTAAATAAGGCAATGACTTAGCAACTTAATTGTTTCTGTGTGTTCTAGAACAAATTTAAGGATCTGGAATTCTGAGCTAATGTGAACTGTCAGGTTTTTGCAGACAATTTTGGAATACTTTCAGAAAAATCTGACAGAAGGGATTATTCAACTAAATATTCTGGGGAAAAAAGAAGAACTGGTCTTACAACTTTGGCAGAAATAACAGAATTCATGATAACAGTATTAGAGAAGGAAAGTTGCTACTCACCATATAGCGGAGATGCTGAGTTGCAGATAGGCACAACAAAAAGATTCCCACAATTATAGCTTTCGGCCATTAAGGTCTTTGTCAACAATACACATACAGAGACACTCATGCAAAAGCAACTTGCACACAAGACTGCAGTCTCAGCCAACTCACCGAGCGAGGTGGCGCAGTGGTTGGCACACTGGACTCGCATTCGGGAGGACGACAGTTCAATCCCGTCTCCGGCCATCCTGATTTAGGTTTTCCGTGACTTCCCTAAATCGTTTCAGGTGAATGCCGAGATGGTTCCTTTGAAAGGGCACGGCCGATTTCCTTCCCAATCCTTCCCTAACCCGAGCTTGCGCTCCGTCTCTAATGACCTCGTTGTCGACGGGACGTTAAACACTAACCACCACCACCACCACCACCACCATCAGCCAACTCATGTAATTCATGATAAATGTAAACAATTCACCAAAATAAACTGGAATACAAATAGGTAAAATAGAGAGATTTAGTAAATTTAAATATTTTGGAGAAATCATACCGCAAAATGGACTAGAAAAATTTGCAATTGATGGAAGGGCTAAGGAATGAAAAGAGCCTATGGTTTGAGAAGAAATAACTACAACAAGAAATGAATATCTAGGAAAACAAAACAAAAAGACTATACCACAGGGTGGAAACCAGAATGTTTATATGCACGTGAATGCTTAAAGATGAACTATAAGCTGGGCAGAAAATGGGTTCTGAAAGATGAACTATTAGAAACACAGTGGGCATAGGCAAACTGCAGATGCCCAGAGAACGAGAAGTAACAAGGAGATCTACAAAAATATTGAGAAAATATCAGACGTAATAGTAATGTGGAGAGTAATCTCCTTTGGATACCTCTGCTGAATGAATGAGAGCAATCTAATGAAACAAATATATTATATTTGTGGGAAAAGAAATTGACAGTAATATAGATTACAGAAATAAGAAAAAACTAGAAAGAAACACCATCAAAGAGTCATAAATAACAGAAAGAGGTATTTTTAAGAGTAAAATAAAGGCTTTCAAAGCAGAAGAAATAAGAAATCAGGAACGACAAGGACAGACGAAAGGAAAAGTCAACATAGGGATAAGATTCAGGAATACTTTCAAAACAAAAACAACAAAGAAAGAGGAGAAACTGAAGTTGTTAAGTGGTTCTAGTTGGTCCAAACAAAGATAAATTAAAAAAAAAATAATATCACAACATTTGGAAGTTTACAAAAAATGGTTCAAATGGCTCTGAGCACTATGGGACTTAACATCTATGGTCATCAGTCCCCTAGAACTTAGAACTACTTAAACCTAACTAACCTAAGGACATCACACAACACCTAGTCATCACGAGGCAGAGTGGAAGTTAACAACATCAAGAAGGAAGCCCACAACTGAATCACCTTTATACTACAGATTATCTACATGCTGATATGTACATGATTAGTATTACAGAGCTGTAGGCCTACTTGATCTCCTATTTGAGAACTCAGTGAGATGTGAAGTTCCCCTATGCTCCAGTCAGGGTCTCTAAGCCTTGTAGCATGGAATTGAAAAAGGAGTGAATATATGACATGCTGTCTAGGAGATAAAGCTACTGGCTTATGTTCTTTTTTTTTTTTTTATTTTTCCCCTGGTACAATCACATGAGCAATTCAGAATGCTGTTTCCAGCATCAACCAGCCACTGGTCATCATCAGGCTAAACACACATCAACACAATGCTCATGTGACTGTGTCAGAAAATAGCTATAAAAATGAAATGTCTGGATAGAATGCTGTACATGAGACTTCCGAAACATGTTTCAAAGTGTAATTTCATCATGAATTTTTGTTTATTGGTGTTATGTCTGATCTCTATGAGAGTGTAATACCCTTCAAAGAGGTTAAATGACAGGAAATGTTTACAAGGATAGCCTGAACAGAATTATGAAACAAAATGTACTTAGGTTTAAGTTGTTAACTAACTGTATTATTGGGGAACTAAAGAAACATAAAGTACGAGCAGAAAAAATTAAAATATTTGTTTTGAGTTCAAGATATAGTCAAGTAATATGTCATATATCACAAGGTCACAACTTGCAAATCCAAAGTATTAGATAAAGAGTAAAGAATCAGATGAGAAGGAAGGAAGCAAAAAATCAACCTTTCTGAAAGAAACCTGAGAACATTCACCTGGAGTGATTTAGGTTAAACGTGAAAAACATAAATCAGGATGTCCAGACAGTGATTTGCATCCACTTCTCTGACATACTATTACAGTGTATTAACAACAATTTTGTCTTGCTTAGTATCCCTAAGGTGGCATGTTGTTTTCAATGGAATGCCTTATACCAGATGGGCACTTGCTATAAAATAAGTTTTCAGTTGACACAATGTGCTGACTACCATTTTTAATATTATTCTTTTTACTTATGTTTTTCTCATTCATTTAGCTAATAATGCAAGCATTTTAACATTTTCAGTGTGAAAAGTGGACCTCACTTTTTTGTTGTCTTTGTTATTTTTATTACTACCCAATAGATCATGTGTAAGTTTAGTTTGCACATTTTGAATGATCAGTCAAGCAAATTCCCACATATCTTTCCAGCACATCAATGATCGAAAGAAGCTGTAAAATGATTGAGCTCTTATGCAGGATTGGTGTAGGAAATTACCCAATTGTATGGGTAGGCCACTCAAAAGGTGGACTGTTTGTGAAGCAAATAATAGTTTATGGTAAGTAAAACTATGTTATAAGTTGCAGTTTTAAAAGTGCTGCTTTATGTTTATTTCTTATATACGTTCAATTGAAGTGATTACTTTCACACCCTACAACACTGATTACCATTTCATAAATGCAATATATCCATCATGCTCAGCTTATTGACAATTAATGCTATACATTACAGCACAAGAAAGTGGCAAAGAAAATTTAGCTGGCCTGTACCGTAATACAAGAGGAATAATGTTCTACAGTGTGCCTCATCGTGGATCTGTCCCTGCCAAGATAAACTTGCCATTTCTCAGGCAATCCATCGAACTGACAGAAGTACATGCAAGTAATGTATAACAATAGCTAACACACAATAACAACAAATTTGTAAAATTTCAGTAACCTGATAGGAAACAAACAAGCACTAATCCAACAGCTGTTCTTCTATGAAAGAGATCAATGTTTCTCCACTTAGTTAAGAAGTGTACATCTGTTCTTTGTCCAACACAACTAGAAAAGTAAAGAAGTACCCTCCATTTTGATTTTCAGTCTGTATACTGAGAATGAATTCTCTTACTGCGTTGAGCCTTTGCTGGCTCAGAAAGGAAGGTGTAGAACCCTGTGAAGTTCAAGCTTCTAAGAGGTGGAATTAGTCTGCATAATTTGTGCACACTGCCCTTTAAAGGCAGTGAGCCAAAATTGAAATTTGTTTTGGTACACAGTATTAACTTGTCATGCATATGTCAAAATATTCATGCACTTTTCCTTTACCTCTTAGTTCTTTAGTTCTCAATCAGTAGAAATGAGTCTGGGCCAAGCATCATATTTGCCTCACTAGCTGCAATTGTCCGCTGTCAGCCTTGAACCTCTCTTTTGATGCAAACTATGAGAACCAGAATATGTAGTGTCCCCTTCACTTTATCATATCAAATATCATTTGCTATATAATGGAAGGAAACATTCCACGTGGGAAAAATTATATATAAAAACAAAGATGAGGTGACTTACCGAACGAAAGCGCTGGCAGGTCGATAGACACACAAACAAACACAAACATACACACAAAATTCAAGCTTTCGCAACAAACTGTTGCCTCATCAGGAAAGAGGGAAGGAGGGGGGAAGACGAAAGGAAGTGGGTTTTAAGGGAGAGGGTAAGGAGTCATTCCAATCCCGGGAGCAGAAAGACTTACCTTAGGGGGAAAAAAGGACAGGTATACACTCGCACACACGCACATATCCATCCACACATACAGACACATTTGCCCTATATGTAGTTAATGCGCCTAAAAATATTCCTGCAAGAGCGACTACGAGTTTGCCAGGAGAAAATACTTCAACTAGGACTGAAGTACTCTAAGGTTTTTGTTAACAGACTTCCACTTGAGGAAGTGTACTGAAAAGTGTTGCATAGTGCTGAACACTTTGTCAAACAGTAACATAGGATTAAATCATTAATTCAGTTTGCTCAAATATCTCATGTTCAATAAATGGTTTTTGTCATTCCTTTCAAATAAATTTATGATATCAGCCCAAATTTTATAAATTAGTAAATATACTGTCAGTTTAAGGGTCTCTTACTCATTAAGTAGAGGCATCCATGAGGTTCAAGATGAACACTTCATGCTGATGAGATTGCTGACTTTTGCAATAAAACCACTGTTTCTGTCTTAACTGACTTTCCCATGCAACATCAAAAAGTTTTTTTCACTTTATCACTGGTGTTGACAGTATAACTCTTGAAGATTGTTACATTTAGTTTCTGCATAGAGAGAGAGAGAGAGAGAGGAGGGGGGGGGGGGGGGGGGGGGAATGGAATGGTTGTATCATTAAGACACTCAACATTGTGGTCATTGGTGTTCTTACAAGAATATTTTGAGATGAATATAGTTAAAATACTTAAAACTAAATGTTAAATTTTGAAACTAAAATTATACCTAATCCAGTCTGTGTCGTTTGTACTCATTCACTTAAAAATACATAATACATGAAACTCACTTTATATTCATTTTTTCAAAATCAATTGTTACAATAATGTAAGGGGGAACTATGATTAGCTAATCACTGAGAAAAAGAAGGATGCACCAAACAATTAAAAAATATTAAAATCTTCTGTCTAGCATGAATCATTGTCTAATTGAAATGTGAACTGTTAATTGTGATTTATAATTCTTATAAAGTACATTTCTAAATTAGACATTTCAAGTATAGGAGGCTGAAATGTTACCAGTTAAACTGGTACACTTCAACTAATTACATTCTAGAAATTTGTTTATTATCAATAATGCAAATTTAAAGTACTGACATACCAAACTGGTCTTCAGATCAACTGGTATTGATTTGTTCTTGGTGTATTGCCCCATTCTGCTACACTACAAAACAAATAAAATTCTGGAGATAGAACTCCACTATCATCACAGTGCAAGTGCTAATAACTATTTAATAGCTGTTTACCAAACTTGCCATGAATAATATATTCGGATCAAGATACAGGTGTAAGTAAATCTTTGAGACCAAAAAAGCAACCAAGTCAACAAATGAGCTGAAATACACAAACCACAGGATATCGATGATCCTAAGATTAAAAACTACCATCTTTTAATTGGTGAAATGATAGCACTTAACAATGAGGCAGTGAATACAGTAGAAAGAGCCAGCTTTAGAAGACTGATTAATAGCACTTTTCCACAATATAAAATACCAAATCACCCTTCCTTTTCAGGCAAAATAATTCCAGAAATATGTCATAAGGTGGCTAACACAATTAAAAGATTACTTTCAGAGACTGATTATATTTTCGTGACATGTGGATGTGCTTGCATAATTAAAATTTTCTTAAGTTTTACTGCACATGTTATCGATCATGAATTCAAAGTCAAACATATAATGTTAAGCATCAAGTAGTTTGAGGGACAACATCCACCAGAAAACATAGTGATTAGTTTACAGGACATTACAAATTTACAGGACATTCAGCTGGCAAAAATTCATATAATTATCCACGATAATGGATGAAACATAGTAAAACCTGTTAGTACTACAGAGGTGGCCTCAGTGCTTTGTTTCATTCATAGTGTTTAATTAATTGTTAACCATTGTCTGAAGGCTCAGTCAAATGTAACTCACATGATAGCAACTGGCAGGAGTATCGTAACTCATTTTAAACATTCAGGGATTACACAAAAAAATTGCATTCTACCCAAAAAGATACCATTTGGTTTCTACACAAATTGTAAGTAGCTTTTTGCTCCCTGTAATTTACCCCTGCCACCTTTAGAGTTTGAAAGTCAACATTGTCAGAAGCCTTCTCTAAGTCTAAATGCTATAAACGTAGGTTAGCCTTTCCTTAAACTTTCTTCTATGAGAAATCATAGAGTCAGAATTGTCCTGTGTGTTCCTCCATTTTTCTGGAATCCAAACAGATTTTTTTTAAGCTGGCTTCTGCCAGTTTTTCCGTTCTTCTGTAAAGGATTCATGTTAGTAGTTTGCAACCATGACATATTAAACTGATAGTTCAATAATCTTCACACCTGTCAGCACCTGCTTTCTTTGGAATTGGAATTATTGTATTCTTCTTGAAGTCTGAGGGTATTTAGTCTGAAACTAGATGGTAATTATGAGTCAAGGGGCATGAAAGGGTAGCAGTAGTTGAGAAGGAAATGAGAAAGAGTTGCAGTCTATCCCCAAAATTATTCAATCTGTATATTGAGCAAGCAGTAAAGGAAACAAATGAAAATTCTGGAATAGGAATTAAAGTCTAGGGAGTAAAAGTAAAAACTTTGAGGTTTGTCAGTGACACTGTAATTCTTTCAGAGATGGCAAAGGACTTGGAAGAGCAGTTGAATGGAATTGACAGTTTCTTGAAAGGAAGATATGAGATTAACATCCACAAAAGCAGAATGAGGCTAATGGAATGTGGTTAAGTTAAATGGGGTAATGCTGAAAGAAGTAGAATAGGAAATGAGACATTTTAAGTAGTAGAGTTCTGCTATTTGGGCAGTAAAATAACTGATGGTCGAAGTAGAGAGGATATAAAATGCAGACTGGCAATGGCAAGAAAATAATTTCTGAAGAAGAGAAATTTGTTAACATCGAGTATAGATTTAAGTGTAAGGAAGTCTTTTCTGAAAGTATTTGTAGGAATGTATCCATGTATGCAATTGAAACATGGACGATAAACACTTTAGACAAGAAGAGACCAGAAGCTTTTGAGATGTGGTGCTACAGAAGAATGCTGAAGATTATAGGGGTAGATAATGTAAATAATGAGGAAGTACTTAATAGAATTGGGGAGAGAAGAAATTTTTGGCAAAACCTGACTACAAGAAGGGATCAGTTGGTAGGACACATTCTGTAACATCAAGGGATCGCTAGTTTAGTACTGGAGGGAAGCACAGGGGTAAAAATCATAGAGGGAGATCAAGAGATGAATATAGGAGCAGATTCAGAAGGATGTAATTGCAGTAGACCTGGAAAAGAAGAGGCTTGCACAGAACAAAGTACCATGGTGAGCTGCATCAAACCAGACTTCTGACTGAAAACCAGAACAATGACATCCAAACAGTTTTGGATTTCCCTCAACTTGAATCGGTGCAAGGTGTCAATACATGGTGGACTTCCACCTATTATATGCTTGGAACACTAATGGAACAAAAACAGGCCATTTCACTTTATCTTGCAGACTGTGATATTGCCAATCTGACTGCTACACAGTGGGAGCTTCTAGAGCAACTTCTGAAATTATTGCAGCCCTTTGACGAAATAACAAAAATGACAAGTTTCAGATATGCTTACTTTTGTGAAGTTATTCCATTTGTTGTTACAGTACTGTGATAATGATAAAAGTAGCACATCAGAGCTAACACCTAAATTAAGCCAGATGAGGCTGTCATATCACAAAGGTTGCAAGAATGATTTGAAGATGTCACAACAAGTGAAAATTATTTACTGGCTACTGCTTTATACCCATGCTTTAAAAGGAATGTTTTCCACTTCTAAATTGAAATTACAAGATTTCAAGTGCATAGACATTCATTATTTTAAAAAATGAGCCCACAGAAAATACATACATTTATTTTATTTGATACCTAGTTTTTTGTTAATTTTTATATTACAGAAATAATTATGTACTTATGACTGCTTTAACAATTACAAGAAAAGTACATTGTTGTCATTATTAAAAAATAAATCAATAGTTTCATTTTACCAATTATTTGACTACAACATCTTACTAAAGTATTTGGCCAAATAGCTTAAAAGTGGCTGAAAGCCAAATAATAGCCAAACATTTATTGCAATTCTACTGTTTACCAAAAGTTGCCTGTCTTCATGATTTTATATATTATGTAGTTCTTGTTTTAGAAGTTTCTGCATGTTTTCTTCAGTAAAGTCATGTCTGCTTCCTCTGACACTCACTTCCCTTCAACTCTCATTTTGCTGCAGTGGTAAGTTTTTGTAACCGCAGGTTAAGCTAGCATATGAAACCATCATCATCGTATGAATGTACCATTACCATACTCATTGTAAGTGCCAATCTAGCACACCAAGAGGAAAGTAACAGTATGGAGAATTGCATTGTTTCAGGAGTATAACAAGACTTATTCTCATGACGGATATTACCAAAATTTCAAGAAATGCACAAGACTGAAAATAATTCTGAGAATATGTAGATGCATGAAAAACACTGACTTTTTAAAAAAAAAAGAGTTTGTGCTTCATTGAAAAACAATTTATATTCACAAAACTATTCATTATCATTATACTTGCTTCATTCCTTACAATATAATGCAATACAGTGTGGGAATAAAATTTGCTTACCACATGTACTTTTTTCACAGATTGTCATAATGTCTTGGAGCTCCATGAAAAATTTCTTTCCCTTGTAAATAGAAATCTGTTACAAGCTGAAGTCTGCAGTTTCACAGAAACAGTTCAGACATTTATGAAGCTTGTTTACTTGCAGATTGTATCAGTTGAATCAGCCGGTAAGTTGTTTGTAAGAGGTGACAAAAAATAGACTTTTTGGTGAAAACAATGACTGAGTTTTACTTTGTGTTTTTCAGATGCTGGGATTGGTGAACTGTATGGTGCTCCTCTAGATCACACCAGTATATGCAAACCTGTTGATAGGTAAGACAGCACGCCTATGCAACTACAGCACACCAACAACATTTCCTAGTAAGCTTACATCTCACACTGACACCAATATAAAGGAACAATGAACTCTCATAACAACATGCAGGATAAAGAGGAAGGGGGACATCAAAATATTGATCATATTTGATGATTCTACTCATCTGTATACCCACGAGATTTTCAAACTTTGGGAAAGCTTAAAAACACTGGCTAGTGAAAACTGAAGAAAAAATTGAATTTTTAATTTTTATCCTATCAGATGTTCCAGTCAATTGTGCATCATAATTTGAGCATTTAGATGCCTTTGACCTGTTAAACTTGGTGGCACATGGCCCATCAGTCACATTCCCTCTTGAGTACGTTGTTTGACACACACATCTTTTACTTTCAAAGATACAATTATTCAGCACAGTTTTAGTCATGTGTTAGCACTACTGTCTACATGTAATTTTTGTCTGTAACTGCCTTCAGTTTATATCTCTGGTTTGTTTACCTGTGGAACTACAAGGACATTCTTCTCCAAACGGCACTGTTACAAGTAATTCTCTAGATAATGAAAAGGCAGTTGAATTTGAATGCCTCACAAAGCACTGCTACAGTTGTAGGTGCCATGAGAGGTGTTGTATTCATAATTTTCTCTAAGGGTGGTGAGCACCAAACTAGTATAAATTACTCTTGTAGTAACTCTTACTTCTTTAGTCAGGACTACTTTAGTAAATTACTTCTGTAGTAATTTACTCTTTTAGTAACTGTTCGAGAGCTCAATTTCTATTTACTTCTTTAGTTGTAACTAAAGTAGTAATGCCTTTTTACTAAAGAAGTAAGCCATTTCTGCACACTGCTGGAACATGTATTACATCCCCTCTCAGAAAATATTGATTGTCAGCAGACATTATTTCATCACCTTTGAATAATTTATGTTCATTGCTTTAAGTTTAGAAGCTAGAAAGGATTATTAAATTGAATTATTACGATTGTAAAATCTAAATGCTATTGCACTAATTAATGATAAGATCTGTGTATTATGAAAAAGAAACATTCTAATAATGGATGAATCTGCTGTTAACCCCGCCATCTGCAGCTACCATCGTCCACTGTTTTTTGGTGACACGTATTAATTTAAGCGCCAGTTTGAGATACGAGCTAGCAGCAACATGCAGGTAGCCAACAAATGCTCAAAAACCATACCACAAAATGAAAAAAAGAGTGATTTGCTGAAATAATGAAAAAGTACATAACTACTATTGAATCTAAAAAGCATGATGTCAAAATGCTAAAAAGGAAAAAGGATGTTTGGGAAAAAATACATGTTGAATACAATGCAGAAGCTCTTACACAAAGATCCCAAGAGCAGCTTAAAGTAATTTGGAAGGACATGAAAGTGAAAGCAAAGAAAATGAAAGCTAAATGTAATCAAGAACAATTTCAAACTGGCAGTGGAGTAGGTGAGACAAAGATCAACAATATAAGGTAAATGGTTGTTATATGATCCCACAAGTTTTCAAAGAGATAGCTGGAGTTAACAGCAATGACACATCTGAAGATAGTGTGATACCTTCAAGTAACTTCGATGATGATAACTGCTCTGAAGGTAACAATGAAACGGCTGAAGGTGGAACTTTATCTCATAGCCATGAACCTCGGCCTGCATTCTCTAGTGGGAGCTTATCAGAAGATGCACCTAGCCAAAGAGGGAGAGAACATGCGGTTGTAGTGAAGAACAGAGAATTGCTGAAAAAAGCAGATGAGCTTCGTTCCATAACACAAGAGGAATACAATGCAAAAGCGTTATTAATAGAAAGACAAAGAGAAATCATGGATGAAGCGAAAACTGTAAAATGGAAATTATGAATCAGTTCAAGAACGTAATGGAGCAAACTTCAGGTTCCAGTTCTTCAGCCAATGTGCTCGTGAAATTTGGGTTTTTGTGAATGAATAAGAAAATATCCATATGTATAAAACATCTTTTATTTCCTTGATATTTTTTCAAATGGTTAATATGCTCCTGTTTCTTGTGTGGCACAGTATTTGTATTTATCATTTCAGCATCGGTACTAATTTTTGTTAACATCACATTCTAATATTTATCTGAATTTGCAATATTATAAAATATTTTTTTTAGAAATAATCAAAACATTGTATGACTCTCAGTGCTCAATTAAGAAATAAAAAGAGAATCTTAATCCCCAAGCAAACAAAATAAGAAAGAAAGAAAAAAAGAACACAACTATAAAATTACACATATATAAAATGAGTCACTTTCATTGCAGTAGTGACACTCGGGAGGTTTATTTATTCATTTAAGTAGGGAAAGTCTTTACACTAACTTCTAATTTTACTAGCAAACTAGGTACAATTTTAATTAAAATAATTAAGTATAATAGACCTTCTGACAACTTGGTCTGCAGCATCTGCGTCTGGCTAAAATGCTTGTTATTTGCTGTCATTCACTCCACAGTGTCATGGTGAAACACATGTCTAACTTCTAGTCAAAAGTTGTGTAGAACTGTAGCAGCCACAACAACATTCCCACACTTGTTTGGTTTAAATCGCAATGTTTAGTGAGAAGTTGGAAACTTTTCTTCCAAACGCCGAATGCTCGCTCTATTACACATCTGGTAGCAATATGGGTTCTATTGCAGCACCGGCTCCTGTGTGGACTCGGAACACAGGTGTCATAAGATGTTTGGAGAGAGTATATCCATTATATCCAACAAGCAACCCATCATATTGTCCATTTTCAAATTCTGCAGCAACTCTACTATTGTCCCAAATGCATGCATCATGTGTCGAACCCAGCCAACGGCTTACCACGTTCAAAATGTTCATACTGGTATCATAGATGATTTATGTATTGGTAGAAAAGAAATTCTTGAGATTTCTGTATAGTTCTTCTTGGGCTCCAGAAGGACAAAGTATGGGTATGTGTACACAACCTACGGCTCCTATGACATTTGGGAGTCCACCAGTTTCATACAATTCCCTTTTGTTCTTTGGTATATTTTCTTGGTTCTGTGGCATGGACACATACAGTGACTTTTGCTATCCACCAGTAATGGAGTAAATAAATTTACCTTGTAAGTAAATGAAAAATTTTCTCCTGGAGTAATTTACTCCTTTAGTTCAGTACTATCGACTGGAAGTCGCCGATTTCCTTCTCTCTTAGTAACTTACTACTTTAGTTTCACTTACTCCTGGTTGGTGCTCACCACCCTAAGAATTGCAAGAGTTAAAGTGGTGGAATGGAAGGGGCAGGTGTGCTTACAATTTTTCCAGAAGTATCAGACATTATTAAATATTAGATACATCAGTTATCTTGGGGATGGAAATTCAAAAAGACTCATGAAAGTAAAAGAATCTAAAGTGTAAGGAGATACAGGAATTTGAAAATTGAAAGGATGGGTGCAATGCTATGAAAACTGAAGAACCTGAAAAGAAACAAATTGTCTGATGGTAAAGAGTCACAAGTTGTGTATCTCCTTCAGATAGTGAGATCACTATACTGCAATGTTACTGTGGTTTTGCAGTTAAGAGAAATGCTGCATCCAGTACAGAAAATGAGAAGAGCAGTGTGGGAAGTGAATTCTATAGGCAACACTGCACAATATGCTATTTGTTCAAAAGGCTTTGTGGTGGTGGGATTCAAAAGGAAACCATTAGAGGGAAACGTACATATACAACCATTCATTTCCTGAAGTAAAGTAGCGATATGCAATGAAAACAGTAAAACATATACCCCCCCTTGACGGCTTGACGGATTACAGTCTTTTAGCAAAATGCCTCCATGGCCGCGCACAAATTCCTAATGAATGTTTCGATCATATAATCTGGAGAAAGATACCAAAAATGTACTTTTTAGAATAAGTATCTTGAGATTTAATGTTCTGGATTGTGTTGTGTGTTTCAATGATGGAATAGTAAGCAGAATTAAATTGGTGAGTTGGAAAAGTGGTCACATCCCAGACACTAAATTTTTCAGGAGGTACAAAAAGTGGTTTTATTACACAACAGTTTTAAGCATTGCTATGGAGTTGCCATGTAGCATTTGGCCCCAGAATGAAATAATGCACACCATTACAACATACTTCAGTGAGAGAATGTGGTCACTAATCCAATTAGCTGGTACTCGTGATAACCCTTTTTCAAACATGATGATGCTGACACGGCAACTAGCATTTCTGTGCGTATCGCATCTTTGGTTGACGAGAAAGTGTACACTCAGAACTCTCACAAGGATAAGTGTTGGGCAATATTATATTGTAAATAAGTAAATTAATACCTATTGTAAACTATCAATTGAAGGTTTCATATCTTTTTGTGTACTTTTTGGAAAAAGAAAACATTTCATAGGCACGAATTTCGGACTAGGTTTTGTTTACATTATCATACACTGTAGGTCATGTGATCATTTCAATAATGCACAGTATGTGTTGATAAGCATATATCTTACATGCTATCCATTTCATTCTCTAGTAAGTAGTCAAAAGTGAAAAATTTCAGAAATAAGTGAAAAGCTCATATAGTGTAGGCTCAGTTCTTTTTTTACTTTTGTTTTTGTCACATAAATAATACATGTTTAATTGTTTGTATTTCTCCAGAAGTTTTGAATTAGTATCTGAATTATAGGCCTAAACTTTCTAATAAGTTTAATATATTAATGGAGTAGTCTAGGCAGTTACTCTTGTTTAACTTACCTAAAGCTAAAATTTGTTTGCCATGAATGAGAAGTGTATGACTTGCCATAGGACTGTTAGTTCTAGGTTGTGGTGCAAGGGCTGTTGCAGTTTCTATCATGTGGGTGACTGTAGCGGCATGGGAACTGGTGAAATAAACAAGGCTGGTTGGTTGTGTAGAATTTACTGTAGACGTAGGAAGACACTGGAACAGGAGGAGAAGATTACCACCCCCCCCCCCACCCCCCCCCCACGTGGAACTAGATAAGGAAAAACAAGATCTGGAAAGATTAAGGGGGGAGAAGGGAAAAGAAAGGTGGGAAAGTGACTACAAGTAACAGAAGAAATAGGAATAGGACTTTCTCAGACAGTGTTGTTCGCACTGTTGAAAACAGGTTTGATCTACTGTCACAGCTGGGACCTGATGAGCCACAAGTACATGTAGGAGTAGACAGGACACAATAAACTTTCAAAACATGTTTGAGAAGCAAGAAGTCAAAAAAAGTTGTGAAGAAGAAGAAACTTTTGTTGTAAGGTAATTCACATGGTAGAGGTATTGGCCAAGTGTTGCAGGATGTACTATGATCAGATTACCAGGACACGAAGTTTTTTTAAAGCAAATGCAAGTATGGGTCAGGTGACAGAGGATGTAGGTTCAGTTTGCAAAGACTTTTCAAGGTAAGACACTGTGGTAACAGTGGTTGGGGCAGGGAATAGCAAGGACAGGGACCCCAATTATTCAATTTAGAGTGATCTGGTAAAGATAGCTTCAGCAACGAGACATACTGTGTTGGGCTTGTATCTGTTCTGAGGCACCAACATGGGCTCATTTAAACTCTTCTGTTAGGATAGTTAATTTTGAGGTGGAATGGCTGCTTGGATCAGGTATGAGGCCTCATATCGGTGTGGTTCCTGTTGATTCTGTCAGCAGGTGGGACTATACTAGGCATGGCCTTCACTTCAACAGGAAAGGGAAGGGAACACTGTCTGGGCTAGTAGCAAATAACTTGGGGGGGGGGGGGGGGGGGAGGGGGAGATGTTCAGAGATAGGCTGAAAATGGCATTCAAATTCATAAAACAGGCAGCCAGAAAGCAAATTATAATGTACATAATTCATGATTGAATCTGGAGATATTCAAAAACTGACAGAAAAATTAGGTTCATCCAGTTGTAATTCAGTCAGCACACAAAATCAGTTATCCTTACTGTATCGGAATAGCCGAGGCCAATGGGGTAAGCTTAGTGAGTTGCTCATTTGTGTTGAAGAATTAAAGGTAAGCAAACCAGCTGATATAATCTGCCTCTCTGAATGTCACATGACCACGGTATAGATATGTTAAATATTACAGGATTCAAGTTAGCATCTTACTCTGTAGAGAAAATGTGGAGAAAGGAGGAGATGTCACATTTGTCAGAAACTGTTTTGATTTCAAGAATATTGACATTAATAAATTTTGCTCAGAGTGACACTTAGAAGCTTGTGCAATGGAATTAGTATTCCATAAGAAGTCCTTTACAATAGTAAATATATACAGATCATTTTCAGGAAAATTTAACCTCTTAATTAATTTTAATCTGGAAGCTCAGGTGTTCCATCTCACAGTGATTTTAATGTGGATTTATTGAAAAGCTCTGTCAGTGAACAGTTATTGCAATCAGTGACACTGTCATTCAGTTTAATTCCTATGGTTAACTTTACAATTAAGGTATGTAAATGCTCTGAGACTGCTATTGATAATACCTTGGTAGATAAATCTAGGAAAAAAAGTGATATCACAACCAATAGTAAATGGGCTATCTGAGCAAGACATGCAGCATCTTGTGTTAAATGTTGAAACTTTCAAGATAAAAACTGTGTTAAGGCTGAGTACAGGAGGGTAATAAATCAGCCAAAAATTGAGGATTTTGGGAGATTGCTCAAAGATGTGAATTGGACAGACATTTACAATACTTCTGACTCAAATGGAAAATACAAAGCATTCATTAATAAAGTTACTTCCACTATTGAAAACTGCTTTCCCCAAAGGTGACTCAAATCAAAGAGAAGTCAAAAAATAAACCAAGTATTACAGACGGAATTTAGATACCATGTGGGACAAAATGGAGACTGTATCTACTATCTAGGGACAGCTGTGATGTTATCATTGTAATGCATTACAAAGAATATTGCAAAATATTAAAGTTAGTAATCCAGAAACTAAAGCACCTTTATTAAAAGAAAAAGATAATTACATCAGGCAACAAAATGAAAACTTTATGGAGTATAGTGAAGACAGAGACAGGTGGGGCCAAAAAGGAAGAGGAACACACAACTCTAAAAATAAACGATACATTGGTAACAAGTGTAGTGTTGCAAACCTCTTAAACAAGTACTTTGTTTCTGTTTCTGAGGGCTTTGGGTTATTAGGTTCAGTGAACAGTGCAATGGAGTATCTGAGGCCAGTCTTTAAAAATAACTTCAGTAAAATGGAAATGACACTCACATCTCCCAAAGAAGTAGCATCCATCACAAAATCTACGTATTCTAGTGGGTATGATAACATATCAGTGAAGTTAATCAAAGAGTGCACATGCAAGTTGAGTTCTATCTTAACTTATTTGTGTAATCAAGCTCTTATCAGCAGAACATTTCCAGACTGGCTAAAATATGCTAAGGTTAAGCCTCTTTACAAGAAGTGGGATAAAGAGATACCATCAAACTATCAACAAATTTCACTTTTGCCAGCTTTTTCAAAAATATTTGAAAAGGTTGTGTTCAAGCATCTCCTTAAGCATCTGACTGCAAATAATATATCGTCCAAGTCACAGTCTGGGTTTCTTAAGGGTTCTGTTATAAAGAAAGCTATTTACAAGTACAGTGAGAATGTACTTAATTCATTAGATAACAAATTAGAGCCTACAGGCATTTTCTACAAACTGCCAAAAGCTTTTGACTGTGTGAATCACAGCCTTCTCTTAATTAAATAAGAATATTATGGCGTCACTGGCAGTGCTGCAAAATGGTTCAACTCTTACCTAACTAAAAGGAAACAAAGGCTGTTGTTACAAAACAACTGTGCAGTAAGCAGTCAGTCTTAATCTGATTGGGAATTAATTACCTGTGGTGTTCCTCAAGATTCCATCTTGGGTCCACTGCTTTTTCATGTATATGTCAATGTTCTCTCATCTGTTACATTGCCAGATGTTAAATTTGTTTTGTTTGCAGATGATAAAAACATTGTAATAAGTAGCAAGTCAGGTACAGATTCAGAAATAGCTGCTAATCATATTTTTACTGACATTAATAAATGGTCTAAAGCTAATTCACTGTCATTAAACTTTGAAAAGATCTACTATATGCAGTTCAGAACCTGTAAGAGATTTCCTTCCAGTATGTGTATAACATATGAAGACATGCAGTTCAAATAGGTTGGCAGTGTTAAATTTCTGGGATTACTACTCGATAATAAATTCAGTTGGGAAGGGCATACCACAGAATTGTTGAAGAACCTACACAAGTCTGTATTTGGAGTGAGAATGATGTCAGATGTAGAAGATATACATATAAAAAAAAGCTTGCGTACTTTGCTTACTTTCACTCTATTATGTCATACTGGATCATATTCTGGGGTAACTCATCAAACTGAGCAAAAGTCTTTAGTGTACAAAAGTGTGTAATAAGAATCATTTGTGGAGTAAATTCAAGAACGTCATGTAGAAAACTGTTCAAGGAACTTTGTATTCTAATAAGTGCTTCTCAGTATATTTATTCCTTAATGAAATTTGTTGCAAGTAATATGTCTCTCTTTCCAACCAATAGCTCAATACATAGTGTCAATACTAGGAATAAGAACATTCTAGATAAAGACCTAAAAATCACTTACCTTGGCCCACAAATGGGTCCAATATTCAGGAACACATGTTTTCAGTAAATTGCTAGTAACCATCAAACACTTGGTTTCTGATAATGCACCATTTAAACGGAGTTTGAAACACTTTTTGATAGGCAACTCCTTCTATTCTATAGATGAATATCTGAACCAGACTGTTAGACAAGGTTAAGTAAAAATGCTTGTTACATTCCAGTTTTGACAGCACTTGGTCACAACAGTCAAGAATAGGTATTTTGTATATGACAAATTTATTAAAAGGGCATAACTATGTTTCATTCTGTCAGTGTATTTATTCTGTATATATTAGCAGTTTCAGTTTACTATAATGTATTCACCTATTTTGACAATCTCCTGACAAAAGATCAGGGTAGTGAATCTTATATTCAAATGTTTTATGTCATACTTTTCGACATGTTCCACACACACGAGAATCATCTCAATTTTGGGTCTATGGAATGAAAACTGAATCTAATCTAATCTGATTAGATTTGTAGTGGAAGTATTGTGTTATGCAAGTTTCTGTTATTCATATTCATTACAGCAATAAAAAAGTTTGTTATGAGCATACACACTTATTCATAATGTACTCAGAATACAACCACAAGCATAATACAGCAAAGCAGACAATGGCGGCTATGTTTCATATTTATCTTGTCTAATCTTCGCTGACCACTGGCTGATAATGTTATAAAATAGTTTCTGCAAGTCTGTTACATATTGGAGAATTTTCTTTACCTAATCTAGTTTCTTCTTTTTTACTGGAACAGGTTCACCATACACTTGTTTATATGGACATTGCCACTTCTCTAACTCAATACCCTTCTAACAAGCACTTCTGTTGAAGGTACACGACCCCATTATACCAAATATGTGTACGGATATAAAAATATCAGTTATCTCCATAAACATAATTTGGAAGGAAAAAAAGTTGTTGTGGTCTTCAGTCCTGAGACTGGTTAGATGCAGCTCTCCATGCTACTCTATCCTGTGCAAGCTTCTTCATCTCCCAGTACCTACTGCAACCTACATCCTTCTGAATCTGCTTAGTGTATTCACCTCTTGGTCTCCCTCTACGATTTTTACCCTCCACGCTGCCCTCCAGTACTAAATTGGTGATTCCTTGATGCCTCAGAACATGTCCTACTAACCGGTCCCTTCTTCTTGTCAAGTTGTACCACAAACTCCTCTTCTCCCCAATTCTAGTCAATACCTCCTCATTAGTTATGTGATCTACCCATCTAATCTTCAGTATTCTTGTCCAAACTATTTATCGTCCATGTTTCACTTCCATACATGGCTACACTCCATACAAATACTTTCAGAAATGACTTCCTGACTCTTAAATCTATACTTGATGTTAACAAATTTCTCTTCTTCAGAAGCGCTTTCCTTGCCATTGCCAGTTTACATTTTATATCCTCTCTACTTTGACCATCAACAGTTATTTTGCTCCCCAAATAGCAAAACTCCTTTACTACTTTAAGTGTTTCATTTCCTAATCTAATACGCTCAGCATCACCTGACTTAATTCGACTACATTCCATTATCCTCATTTTGCTTTTGTTGATGTTCATCATATATCCTACTTTCAAGACACTGTCCATTCCGTTCAACTGCTTTTCCAAGTCCTTTGCTGTCTCTGACAGAATTACAATGTCATTGGCGAACCTCAAAGTTTTTATTTCTTCTCCATGGATTTTAATACCTACTCTGAATTTTTCTTTTGTTTCCTTTACTGCTTGCTCAATATACAGATTGAATAACATCGGGGAGAGGCTACAACCCTGTCTCACTCCCTTCCCAACCACTGCTTCCCTTTCATGCCCCTCGACTCTTATAACGGCCATCTGGTTTCTGTACAGATTGTAAATAGCCTTTCGCTCCCTGTATTTTACCCCTGCCACCTTTAGAGTTTGAAAGAGAGTATTCCAGTCAACATTGTCAAAAGATTTCTCTAAGTCTACAAATGCTAGAAACTTAGGTTTGCCTTTCCTTAATCACTCTTCTAAGATAAGTCGTAAGGTCAGTATTGTGTTCCAGTATTTCTACGGAATCCAAATTGATCTTCCCCGAGGTCGACTTCTACGTTTTTACGTTCGTCTGTAAAGAATTCGTGTTAGTATTTTGCAGCTGTGACTTATTAAACTTATAGTTTGGTAATCTTCACATCTGTCAACATCTGCTTTCTTTGGGATTGGAATTATTGTATTCTTCTTGAAGTCTGAGGGTATTTCGCTTGTCTCATACATTTTGCTCACCAGGTGGTAGAGTTTTGTCAGGACTGGCTCTCCCAAGGCCGTCAGTAGATCTAATGAAATGTTGTCTACTCCCGGGGCCTTGTTTCGACTCAGGTCTTTCAGTGCTCTGTCAAACTCTTCACGCAGTATCTTATCTCCCATTTCATCTTCATCTACATCTTCTTCCATTTCCATAATACTGTTCTCAATTACATCGCCCTTATATAGACCCTCTATATACTCCTTCCACCTTTCTGCTTTCCCTTCTTTGCTTAGAACTGGGTTTCCACCTGAGCTCTTGATATTCATACAAGTGGTTCTCTTCTCTCCAAAGGTCTCTTTAATTTTCCTGTAGGCAGTATCTATCTTACCACTAGTGAGATAAGCCTCTACATCCTTACATTTGTCCTCTAGCCATCCCTGATTAGCCATTTTTCACTTCCTGTTGATCTCATTTTTGAGACGTTTGTATTCATTTCTGCCTGCTTCATTTACTGCATTTTTATATTTTCTCCTTTCATCAATTAAATTCAATATATCTTCTGTTACCCAAGGATTTCTACCGGCCCTCATCTTTTTACCTACTTGGTCCTCTGCTGCCTTCACTACTTCTTCCCTCAAAGCTACCCAATCTTCTTCTACTGGATTTCTTTCCCCCATTCCTGTCAATTGTTCCCTTATGCTCTCCCTGAAACTCTGTAAAACCTCTGGTTTAGTCAGTTTATCCAGGTCTCATCTTCTTAAATTCCCACCTTTTTGCAGTTTCTTCAGTTTCAATCTACAGTTCATAACCAATAGATTGTGGTCAGAGTCCACAACGGCCCCTGGAAATGTCTTACAATTTAAACCTGGTTCCTAAATCTCTGCTTACCATTATATAATCTATCTGATACCTTCTAGTATCTCCAGGTTTTTTCCATGTATACAACCTTCTTTCATGATTTTTGAACCAAGTGTTAGCTATGATTAAGTTATGTTCTGTGCAAAATTCTAGCAGATGGCTTTCTCTTTCATTTCCTCCCCCCTATCCATATTCACCTACTACGTTTCCTTCTCTCCCTTTTCCTACTATCGAATTCCAGTCACCCATAACTATTAAATTTTCGGCTCCCTTCACTATCTGAATAATTGCTGAATGCCAGTTTTCTTTCTCCTGATAACGACATGCTCTTGAGTAGTCCCCACCCGGAGATCTGAATGGGGGACTATTTTACCTCCGGGATATGTTACCCAAGAGGACACCATCATCATTTAACAATACAGTAAAGCTGCATGCCCTCGGGAAAAATTACGGCTGTAGTTTCCCCTTGCTTTCAGCCATTCGCAGTACCAGCACAGCAAGGCCATTTTGGTTAGTGTTACAAGGCCAGATCAGTCAATCATCCAGACTGTTGCCCCTGCAACCTGCAACTACTGAAAAGGCACTGCCCCTCTTCAGGAACCACACGTTTGTCTGGCCTCTCAACAGATACCCCTCCATTGTGGTTGCATCTATGGTATGGCTATCTGTATCACTGAGGCGCGCAAGCCTCCCCACCAATGGCAAGGTCCGTGGTTCATCGAGGGGGGGGGGGGGATGAAATAAAAAAAAATAAAAAATTAACAGTGAGCAACACACTGTAATTCTGCATATGTGATGATGCTAATTTGTCAGTAATGTTCCATCTGAGATCATCTATTTGGCGAAGATTGTCAACGTGCACTTCGCTGTTTAGTGCTCCACATAAATAAAAATTACATGATGTTAAGTCTGGGAACCTTGGGGGTTGGAGGCCTCTCCTTACAAATCTGTCTTCAGAGAAAACATTGGTGATGTGGGCCATACTTTGGGTGGATGTGTGAGTGGTTGCTCCATCTTGGCAGAATACTGTATACAGCTTCTCTGCTTCTGTTAACTGTGCATAGAAAGTGTCAAAGATCTCTAGATATCTGGGGCTCTTTAAGGTGCAATTGAAACATATCGGGCCAATGATACACATGCTGGACAATGCACAACAAACACTTATCTCCTCTGACAGGAGAGGTTCTTCATTTAGAATATGTGGGTTGTACTGTGACCATTATCTGTAATTCTGGGAGTTTACATAACCTGACAAATGAAACCACATCTCATCTGGCATGAAGTGAAGCAAGAGGTCCATGTAACTGTTAGCTAATGAAATGTTTTTTTCCTGATCCTCAAATTTCAACTCTTGCACTTCAATCACACAATAGAGGCTTTCAATTTCATATCTTTTAGTACACTATGTATGAGATATGCCAACCTGCTGTGATAAACTCCTTACTGACTTGTGAGGACTTCTCGTAATGTCCTTGCAAATTCTGTCCGTAGTTTCAGAGGTACTCACTGTCAGTCACCTATTCATCTACACATTCTGAATGAATCCTACAGCCCTTCATTTCTTGTACAGGAGCTTTTCACAACAACTGACACGTGAACACACAGCTTCTGATCAACTTTGCGATAAAATGCTGTGTAATCCACTTTCGAGACAGTGTTGCCACTTCACAAGCAATTTGACTAGAGATGATGAAGTGGTATGAGAGATGTACCAATTTTATGTGGAACACCCTCCATAATGCAAATAAATATCTAAAATTATAGGTTGATTAGCTGGTTGATTCGGAGGAGGGGACCAAAAAGTGAGGTCATCAGTTCCACCAGCTTAACTCGGTCCCATCGGCTTAACCCTTTGAGACCCTCTGGCAATAATTGTGCACATTAATTTTACGCTGCAACAGAAGTAGTTTTTCCCAAAGGAAATCTGAGGTACACATTTGTCAATGTTCAACCTTTTCATCCCGCACAAGTGCTGCCAAGTGCTGCCAACTGTTGGGCATCATTATGAAAATATCAAAAAGTCAATGTAGCAGAGCACAGCGGTTTATGACCTACAGAATACACGGATGTGACTGGTTTGATATATAACTTTATAACTGAATATTGTTATTTTTTTGCACAGAAATTATTGAATGATACTTTTACCGTGTATTTCGTAAATAGTTATTTTATTCCATAAAATGGAACTAAGTTAAAAAGTACGTTCTGAAAGTGAATACATATTCTTGTATAAAACTTGAATCCAAAGTTAATAAAATGTCACCTAAAAGCTTCACAATATAAAGAAAAATTTTCCTTCCTCCAGAAAAAAATGCAGGTCTGAAAGGAATATCTGGAAGGAAGTTGGCCAAGCCCTTTCAAAGGAACCACCTTGGCATTTGTCTGAAGTGATTTAGGGAAATCATGGAAAAAACCTCAATCAGAATGGCCAGACACGAGTTCGTACCATCGTCCTCCGAATGCGAGTTGTAATCTTACCCTCCCTCACATCACTATTAAAATCCTCTGTTTCTGCACAAGTTTTTAAAGCTTTGTGAGGTATAAAATATACAAAAGAAAAACTTCTTACTTATCTTCATTTTCTCTTGCTGTTGGCTCCAGTTCTTGCATCTAAGTGTACATTCTTGTGGCTGAGATTTGATTTATAATGTTGTGGGTTCCTGATGACTAAATAAATGATGAAGATAATTTTAACCGTACGTACAGCGTACTAACAAATTAGTTGCTTTTTACACATTTTTATCCTGAAATATAATACACCGTATACAAAATCACACAAAATTCTTTTAGTTAAACAGCTGAGATAGTGTTAACCTATACAAGAATTGATAGTATAAATGATATTGGCTATTTATATAAAAAAAAGGTAATGTTAGAAAAGGGTTGTCCCATTTCAGAGTCAAGTGTGGTGACCACTGCGCTACCTCATTTGGTGCTAAAATTATACATGGGCACTGGATATATAACTATGCTTTTATAAGAATAGGACAGGTGGTCGGCCATGACTATGGTGAAGAAACTATCTCAGTATTTGCCTGAAATAATTTAGGAAAACCTAAATCGGTATGGTCCAACAGAGAAAACTCCCGAATATGAAGTCAGTATCTTAACTGCACTGCATCATTCAGCTGAGTCCTGTTGTACCATATTCTTTGATTTACAAACGATTTGCTCCAGATAATTTATAAAACATAGTTTTTCACTTCACTTCTGCACACACTAAGGACACTTTCCGGTTAATCTCCTGCACTGCTCCAGTCTGTTTGGAAAATTGACTCCAGGCCTGTAAACATGCATCTATGGCCCAAGCATGTTTTTATGCCATCCGTTTGAAAACATGATGGTTGAAATGTTGAGCTCAGAAGAAGATAAGACATTACTAACACGCACTATAGATCTTGGCACATGTTTTTCTTGTAAAAGCATTAAATTGTGATTGTGTATTGTAACATGACAGTGTGTTATAGTTATCCCCTTTCATCACTGACCATTGCTGTGAGTCCACTAAGTGATCTTTAATCGTCTAATACGTTTAACTTATGAAGAATGTTTTATAGATGCCTTTTTATATAGATATATTTTAGTAATAGCTTTTATCTCCTTGGTCAGTTTATAATAAAATTTTATTCTCTGTCAGGAAACACTGTTTTGAGTTTTTTGTTTGTTTTTCATGGTAAATGCAAGTCCAAATTAGCTCTTGTTTCATGATAATGTTTAGAACTATTAGTGAAATATTTACAATCTGTGAAATGATAGATTGATATTCGCTGTAAAGATGACATGTTAAGTTGCAGACAGACAAAACAGACGGTTACACATTGAGTTTTTGGCCAAAGCCTCCTTTAGAAAGAAAAATGCAAACACATTCACACAAGTAAGAACACCTCATGCTCACACATGACTACGCTTCTCTGGCTGCACTGGCCAGAACACAACTGCATCATGTTGAATGGAAGCAGTAATCCAGAGTGGGATGGGGAAGGGTGGTGGATAGCAGGTGGGGTAGCAGAGTAGTCAGCACTGCCTGGCAGAGCATGCAGTACAAAGCTACCATGTACAGAGTCAGAAGTCTATGGGTGAATGGGATCGGAATAGGGAAGGAGCTGTGAAAGGGAAAAAAACAATGGGGCGAGGAGTGGTGCACAATGATGGTGACAGGATGTGAATCGGGAGGTGGTGGTAGGGCACAGGGGGGGGGGGGGGGGGCAAAATCTGTTTAGTGGTGGAAGTGGGGCAGTACATTACCATATGCTGAGGCTGGCATGATTTTGGGAACAGAGAATGTGTTGCAAAGATAACTCCCATCTGCACAGTTCTAAAAACTTGGTGGTGGAGGGAAGTATCCAGAACACCACATTGTGAAGCAGCCACTGAAACCAAGCATGTTATGTTCACTTACATGTTGTGCCACAGGATGGTCCACTTTGGTCTTGGCCAAAGTTTGGCAGTGTCCATTCATCTGGTAGGACAGTTGGTTGGTAGACACATCAACATAAAAAGCTGTGCCATTCTTGAATTAGAACTGGTATATGACATGATTGCTTTCACAAGTGGCCTAACCCCTGATGGGATAGAATAAGCCAGTGACAGGACTGGAATGGGAAGTGCTGGGTGCTTGACTGACCAGGTCTTGCACTTGGGTCTTCTACTGGGATATGATCCCTGACAAAAGATGTGGTTCAGTTGTTCCAGATTGAAGTGGTATTTGGTGGCAAAGAGAGTGCTCCTCAGCTGTTTCTTGGGGGTGGAGGGAAGAAATGGGGTGTGTGGGGATATACCATGGGAAATCTGTTTGCAGATTATGTCTGGGGATAGTGCCTGTCTTTGAAGGACTTTGTGAGACTTTCAGCATACTGGGAAACAGAATTCTTGTTACTGCAGCTATGCCATCCCCAGATGGCCAGGATTTTAGGTGTGTAAGGGATGTTAGGTGTAGAAATTCAGATACCTTGGGTGGGTTTAATGTGGACAGAACTCCAAATCAAAAAGATATTATCAATAAACTGAACCACACCAGGGGTTTGGGGTTTTAGGAGGCTAGTAAGGTTTTCCCTAGATAACCCATAAACAGGTTGGCATAGAAGGGCCCCATGCCTGTGCCACAGATTTGTTTGTATACCTTCCCTTCAAAGGAGTAGTAGTTGTGGGTTCAGATAAAGTTAGTAAGATTTATGAGGAATGAGGTAGTGGGTCTGGAGTCTGAAGGATGTTGGAAGAAGTAGTGTTCAATAGTGGGAAAACCATGTGCATGAGGGGTGTTGGTGTATATGGAAGTGATGAATAATGATCCAGGAGGTAAAGGGGTGGAATGCTGGAGAGTCAGTGAAGGAAGTGGTTGGCATTATTGATGTGAGAGACCAGTATTCAGCAATAAGTTGAAGGTATTGGACAATGAGCCAAAATTCTTTCAGTGGAAGCACAATAACAAGCTAAAATGGGGGCATGTAGGATTTGTCAAGAGCTTCAAGATCAACAACACTTTCACAAGATGCAAAGATTGTGAGATGATTCAGCTTACTTTACAATCAGTGCTGAGTTTTTGAAAAAACTGGAATCAAAAAGAATATCAATAAAAAATCTTTAGTGGAGAAATCTCGCTCTCTGTGTTGGCATGCAGACGACATTGCTTCCATTATATACTGTCCTTTAGCGTAGTCTTCTGGGCAATGCAGCCAAGGTGGAACAAATATTTATTATACAAAAGTGTGAGGTAAAAAAAAAAAAACTGTGTAAAAATGTTAACCGAAATCCTCGCAGAAGTCTCTCTTGGATCTGGAATTGTTATATTCACATACTTATATATTCACTTTCTAATGATATTTATGGTAAGTAATAAGAATGAATTTAAGATGAACTCTGAAATTCACCACAATAATAGAAGTAAAAATAATTTCTACATAAACATTACCCTGTCTGAAGAAAGGAATTTTATAATTTAGTGCAAAAACCTTCAACAAGTAGCTTGCAGACATTAGGCAGAAAAATGAGAATCTCTAAATACTTAAAACTTAGGTGCAACAGTATCTTCTATAATTTGTCAGAAAGTTGAAATTAGATATGTGATTTCTAGTTAAAACTGCTGTTCACATTAAATTTGCTGTCATCTTTGGCATTACACAGTGTGAAAAGAAAATAGGTACGCGGTTAATCTGCACAAGATACAGCAACTTTTTGGGATGACCCAAATTTTATAAAAACTTTTACATACCTCTGCGTATATGTTCATAAATGTGTGTTGTTGACATTTTTGAGAACAAAGTGTAAATACATTAAAAACTCCATATGGTTTGACATTTATAAATCAGTATTCTCCCAGATGCGTTTCAAATGAATAAAAGGTGAAAGTACAACATCCGTAGCACCAATAGAGTAAAACTACATGCCATGTCAATAACCTCATAAGAAATAAACTGAGGTCCTGCAGCACCCTTGTAAGACTTGCAGTGTAGATGCCAGGTGGCACCATCATATTAATTTGCGATCTATTGAAATATTTTTAAATTAGACCCACAAATTTTTTATACACAATTTTAAAAAAAAAAAGACAATATAATACTATACAAAGCACAATGGTAAATCTTTATACCTGATTCTTGCACAGATATATGGTGTATTTCACCAATATAAATTACGTGTATGGACAAATGTAACGGTAACAAACATTTGTAATCCTCCTAGACTATCATTAAGTGCTATAAGGTGCTCAATACACCACAATAGCTGATGACCTTACACGATGATTTTTTTATTTATATCCTATACATACCATTCACTAATCCACCCAAGCCCAGTCACACAAAAAAACTATTGTACGCACCTTAAAACAATAAATCAAGAAACCATGGGAAGGGGAAAGGGGGACATGGGGGAGGGGAAAGTGGGAGGGGAAAGGAGGCAATGAGGGAGGGGGGGGGGGCAGGACGGGGATGGAATTCTAGGAAATGTGTAGGGAAATGTATAGGGAATAGGGCAGAAAGAGGAGGGGGGAGAGAAAAAGGGGTAGTGGGGTGGTACATAGTTAAAAGTTATTTGTCATGGCAAGAATAAAAACATTTGCATTCACATTGAATTTGCGGTAAGTTTGCAAAGATCAACAGTTAAAATATGGTGCTGGAAAGGAAATAATAATGTACTAATGCCACCAACAGCTAGTATGACAGCAACAACCACTTGACTCCCAGCAGGAGAAACCATCCCACCATCAACAGCCAGCACAGCAGCAGAAATCAATCCACCACCATCACCCAGTACAACAGCAACAATCACTCGACTCCCAAATAGAAAAATCAAACAATCATTGCACTTAAAGGATTTTTTAGTGCCAGTGAGCCTAAGGCAAATACAAAGGTAAGAAACGTTTTTATTCATGATTGTACTGGTTCTCAAACATTTCCAACAAAAACTGTAAACAAGGAAAAAGAGAATAGGAAGTGTAAAAATCGTATAAAGAAAGCTATTCTTGAAACCTTAGGCAAAAAACACCACTTTTTTAATGCACTTGAACATAAATGGCATGGTTACAATCCATCAAAATGAAAGAATGAATACAATTGATGAACTACAAATTTCACTCTCAGAATGTAAAAATATTAAAATTGTTCATTTAAATGAGCATTAGCTTACTAAAGATAGTATAATAATTTTAAATAAGTTAAAAAAATTCAATGTAGTCTCAAGTTTTTTGTAGAACAAATAGTATTCATGGGGGCTTGTGCATACTTGTAAATAACTCTGTACAGTGTAAAGTAAAATACGATTTCAATTTTCTAAATGAAGAAGGAGTATTTGAAAGCTGCTCAACTGAATTAGAAAAACAAAATATTATTATTGTTTCTATGTATAGAATCCCAGGTGTAGAGATAACAAAATTATTTTTACCAAAATTAAAAAATCTTTTACAGAAAGTCATCAATGAGAAAAAGAAAAAGGTATTAATAGCAGCTGATTTCAATACAAATTTATTAAATCAAACAAATGACTCAATAAATTTTATGGACTTCATCCAAAAATTTGGTTTCAAGGTAAATTTCATGGAAATCACAAGAGAAAACGAAAATACAGGAAGCTGTATTGATAACATTTTAACAAATTATAAATTTGATGATGCAAATAAGTTATGTGCGGAATTAGGACTCTCGGACCACTCTGCTTTGTTCATTGAAATAGAATATGCAAATGAACCAAGCACTAAAAATGCTTATAGCAAAAGGCATTTTACTGCTGAAAATTTAAAACAGTTCTGCTCTAAATTAGAAGAGTTGGAGTGGCAAGTTGAAGATGATACTCCAATCTCTGTACAATTTAACAGGTTTCTAGAAAGTTTCTTACATGTATTTAATGAAAAATTTCCACTTAGAGTATTCCACACAAAGGTTTCAAATAAGCTAAATTGGGTCACCACTGGAATAAAAATATCCAGTTGGAAGAAAAGACAACTGCACAAGGAGTTGAAATACAACAAAGACCCTGTTTTCATAAATTATGTCAAACGGTATAAAGGCTTATTTAAAAGGGTAGTGAAAGCTGCAAAAGAAATGGTACATAATAAATACATCTTGGCTCATGAAAAAAAATCAAAGACAGTCTGGTCTGTCGTAAAATCAGAACTGGGTATGTGAACTAACAGCAAACTTATCTCCAAAATTCAGGTGGGAAATAAAACTACAACAAATCCTGCTCTGATTTCAGAATCTTTTGACAATTTTTTTTATAAATGTATCAAAATCAGTTGCCAATGTAGATGGTTATACCAAAAAAGTACAATTATGTCAGAAGGCGGAAGAATGCTTTAACAAATTTTAAAAAATTTCAGCCAAAGATGTAGAGAACACTATATTACAGCTCAAAAACAAAAATTCTGCAGGGTGGGATGGCATACCTACTAAAGTAGTTAAGTCAGCTGCCAGGATAATAGTTCATCCCCTATGGTGAATAATGAATAAATCACTCGAAGAAGGCCACTTTCCAGATGCCCTGAAGAATGCAGAGGTAAAACCTTTGTTCAAAAAAGGTTTAAGAGAAGCTATGGGGAACTACCACCCAATCTCAATTCTCCCAGTGTTCTCAAAAATATTTGTAAAAGCGGTAGTAATGCAATTCAAAAAATTATAGAAAAATCAAACATACTGTCAGATAATCAAAATGGCTTTCTGAAAGGCAAAAACACAATAGAAGCCATAAATTAGTTTGTGAAAAAAATTTGTTCTGCCTTAGACAAGTCTAGCAAAGTTGCAGGATTGTTGTGTCACCTCACAAAAGCATCTGATTGTGTAAACCATCAATTGCTCCTGTATAAAATGAAAAAATACGGAATTGGAGGTCGTGTTTTAGAGTGGTTCAGGTCATACCTCACAAAGAGAAAACAAAGAGTAGTTGTATCATCAAGCAAGGGCAATTTCTTCTCTGAATAGACGATTATTTCACAAGGCATTCCACAAGGCTTAATGCTGGGTCCAATTTTATTCTTACTTTACATAAATGACTTGCCACTAAACACAAATTCACACTCAGTTTCATTTGCTCATGATATGTCTGCCCTCATAGAAAGCAATCACTAAGAACAAATTCCCTCAACTGTCACAAATCTACTAGACAGTTTAGGAAACTAATTCCAACTAAATCGGTAAAAATTGAATATTGGAAAAACACATTTACTACAGTTTAAAACTACAAACTCTAAGATAAATGAAATTCATATTATGTGCAGAAACCAGGAACTGGAAGATTCAGATTGTGTTAAATTTTTAGGAATACATTTGGACCAAAATTTATCCTGGTCTACACATATAGAATACTTGGCAAATACGTTAAACAGCCTGACCTTTGCTATGAAGATTTTGTCATGTTCAACTAGCATGGAGATAAGAAAAGTTGTTTATCACAGCTGTTTTGAAGCTGTTATAAGGTATGGCATTATCTTTTGCAGTAATACAAGCAAAATCATTAGAATATTAAAATTTTAAAAATCAATTGTTAGAAATATGTGTAATGGAAGACCACAGAATCTTGTCGTCCACTGTTAAGAAATCTAAAAATATTAAGTGCCCCCTGTTTGTACATCTATGAACTGATTATTTTTCTATACAGTAACCCTACGTTATTCACAGACAACAATTTTAAGCATCAAAACAGCACTAGGAACAAGACAAACTTCATGCTTCCTACTCACAGGTCAAAGTTACATGCACAAAGCCCAGAATATATGGGCATGAAAATCTGCAACATGCTAAAAAAGAAACAAATAAACAGCATGGAGCTAGGGCAACTGAAACCAAAGATGCACAAGTTATTAGTGGAGAAATGTTATTACTCCGCAGAAGAATTTATGAATGATGATGTGCAAGTCTGAGCAATGTTTTTCCATGCATGTAATTTATATTTGTGGAATGTGCCACGTCTCTATATAAATGAATCAGCATAAGGATATACCTATGTGTTTCCTATAGTACATAACATGGTTTTTTTTTTTCAAATTGTGTATAAGAAATATCATCAGTCTAATTTCAAAATATGTCAATACATCACTGATTAATAAGATGGTGGCACCTGACGTCTACATGACAAGTCACAATGGTGCTGCGGCATCTCAGTTTAGTCCATGTGAGTTTTTCAACATGGTGTATAGTTTTACTCAATTGGTGCTGTGTACATTGTACTTTCAGCTTTTATTCATTTGGCAACCCATTTGGGAACATTCTGTTTTATAAATGACAAACCGTGTGGAGTTTTCTTTAATGTATTTACACTTCGTTCTCAAAATGTCAAAGACATCATATGTGTGTGAACGTATACGAGAAGGTATGTAAAAGTTTTTGTAAAATTTGGGTCATCCCAAAAAGTGGTTGTATCTTGTGCAGATTACTGAGTACCTATTTTCTTTTCATACACTGTAATGCCAATCTGAGGATGACAGCACGATGCTGCCGAAACTAGTAATTGGAATAAAAGTCTTAAAATCAAGTGATCAGGGATCAAGACAACCCCCCCCCCCCCCCCACAAACACACACATACACAAAACAAAGTAGCTGTCTTTCTGCTCACTAAGTAACATAGAAGTAATTTTCATACTAATGTGGACAGATTGGCATGACTTTACAGAAGTAGCACACAGTGCCTGCTGCAGTGAAGTAGGTTTTGTCTCCCTCCTCATACCTGAAGGGTCTGCATTATTATGGAATTTATGGCACACAGTGTGAAAATGAGTCAATGAAAGAGTATCCTTTTACAAACATGTCATTTCCCTAATAAATGGACATTCTTCATGATGACATCAAGTATAAGTACAATAATGTTTGAGTTGTGCAGAACAATTAATACTGTCTTTGACCTGCCAGAAGATTTTTTTATTAAAGATGTTTTTATTAAATATTAAGATGTTTTATTTAAGATTTTTTATTAAAGATGTTTTATTAAATACTAAATACTAATAAATACTAATACAATCTTTAATAATTGCAGGCACTGTTTTCTCTACAAGCAGCTCATTAATTTGATCAACAGGACAGTGTGATGATGAAAAGTTAACATGTCCAACAGAAGTCAGAAGCCCTATATCTTTTTTGCAGCAAACACTTCAAAGATATCAGGATCCATAAGTATTTTACTGCATATGATGATGAAGTGTAAATACTATTTGGATGAAATACATGTTTCAATAACATTGTTAGCTGAAAACAACCGTTTGTGTTCGCATATTTATAAGAAATCATCTACTCGTGAAAGGTTGTCTGCTGAAAAATATACAGATCTTCAATAAACACCATGAACTGCTGTAAAAGGTTCATTTAATACTAGATGTACTATTGTGTTTAGAATAAACTTTCATGCTCATAGTTAGTTACATTCCATTGTGGATATAGTAGTATTAATTCTCATAACAAAGCAGATGCAAAAGTTGATGCATGGCTGCCCACATTTTTCAGTTTTGTTGATGCCCCTGGGAGATTTCAGAGTGAAGCTGTTACATATGGTTGGCCAAGGTAAGAAGAAAAAGAAAGATGCTTGTCTGTCCATCAGTATCTCTTATCTCCAGTTTCTGCCACAATGTTAAATAATATGTTCAGCATAAAATATATAGATAACAGCCCAAAATTTATTTATTTAGGAATGCCTCAGCCTACAAAGTTAAAGCGATAATGAAAACAGTTGGTCACGTAGAGTTCAGGTATGATTTCAATATCTAATTCAGAATTTAATTGTTAGTAATGGTTGTTTAAATGTACTGATTTAATAACTGTTTCTTTATTTCTCCCATTTGTGCAGTAATAAAATGAAGCAAATACAATAATTATTCACATCTACAAATATAAACTTTGATTCATTTCTCAATAAGGTTGAAACTTTGCTAAACAGGCTTCATCTAGGCCCAAAATAAGGGCATTTGAACATTTGGTTTCTTGAAACCACCGCAAGGAACGAACTAATACTTGACGTAACAACCACTTCCAATTTAAAACAAACAATAACAGCTCCAACAATAATCACAATAAATAAAACTCCTACCCTGCATCACCCCCCCCATGAACCATGGACCTTGCCGTTGGTGGGGAGGCTTGCGTGCCTCAGCGATACAGATAGCCGTACCGTAGGTGCAACCACAACGGAGGGGTATCTGTTGAGAGGCCAGACAAACGTGTGGTTCCTGAAGAGGGGCAGCAGCCTTTTCAGTAGTTGCAAGGGCAACAGTCTGGATGATTGACTGATCTGGCCTTGTAACAATAACCAAAACGGCCTTGCTGTGCTGGTACTGCGAACGGCTGAAAGCAAGGGGAAACTACAGCCGTAATTTTTCCCGAGGGCATGCAGCTTTACTGTATGATTACATGATGATGGCGTCCTCTTGGGTAAAATATTCCGGAGGTAAAATAGTCCCCCATTCGGATCTCCGGGCGGGGACTACTCAAGAGGATGTCGTTATCAGGAGAAAGAAAACTGGCGTTCTACGGATCGGAGCGTGGAATGTCAGATCCCTTAATCGGGCAGGTAGGTTAGAAAATTTAAAAAGGGAAATGGATAGGTTGAAGTTAGATATAGTGGGAATTAGTGAAGTTCGGTGGCAGGAGGAACAAGACTTCTGGTCAGGTGACTACAGGGTTATAAACACAAAATCAAATAGGGGTAATGCAGGAGTAGGTTTAATAATGAATAGGAAAATAGGAATGCGGGTAAGCTACTACAAACAGCATAGTGAACGCATTATTGTGGCCAAGATAGATACGAAGCCCACACCTACTACAGTAGTACAAGTTTATATGCCAACTAGCTCTGCAGATGACGAAGAAATTGAAGAAATGTATGATGAAATAAAAGAAATTATTCAGGTAGTGAAGGGAGACGAAAATTTAATAGTCATGGGTGACTGGAATTCGAGTGTAGGAAAAGGGAGAGAAGGAAACATAGTAGGTGAATATGGATTGGGGGACAGAAATGAAAGAGGAAGCCGCCTGGTAGAATTTTGCACAGAGCACAACATAATCATAACTAACACTTGGTTTAAGAATCATGAAAGAAGGTTGTATACATGGAAGAACCCTGGAGATACTAAAAGGTTTCAGATAGATTATATAATGATAAGACAGAGATTTAGGAACCAGGTTTTAAATTGTAAGACATTTCCAGGGGCAGATGTGGACTCTGATCACAATCTATTGGTTATGACCTGTAGATTAAAACTGAAGAAACTGCAAAAAGGTGGGAATTTAAGGAGATGGGACCTGGATAAACTAAAAGAACCAGAGGTTGTACAGAGATTCAGGGAGAGCATAAGGGAGCAATTGACAGGAATGGGGGAAATAAATACAGTAGAAGAAGAATGGGTAGCTTTGAGGGATGAAGTAGTGAAGGCAGCAGAGGATCAAGTAGGTAAAAAGACGAGGGCTAGTAGAAATCCTTGGGTAACAGAAGAAATATTGAATTTAATTGATGAAAGGAGAAAATATAAAAATGCAGTAAGTGAAACAGGCAAAAAGGAATACAAACGTCTCAAAAATGATATCGACAGGAAGTGCAAAATGGCTAAGCAGGGATGGCTAGAGGACAAATGTAAGGATGTAGAGGCCTATCTCACTAGGGGTAAGATAGATACCGCCTACAGGAAAATTAAAGAGACCTTTGGAGATAAGAGAACGACTTGTATGAATATCAAGAGCTCAGATGGAAACCCAGTTCTAAGCAAAGAAGGGAAAGCAGAAAGGTGGAAGGAGTATATAGAGGGTCTATACAAGGGCGATGTACTTGAGGACAATATTATGGAAATGGAAAAGGATGTAGATGAAGATGAAGTGGGAGATACGATACTGCGTCAAGAGTTTGACAGAGCACTGAAAGACCTGAGTCGAAACAAGGCCCCCGGAGTAGACAATATTCCATTGGAACTACTGACGGCCGTGGGAGAGCCAGTCCTGACAAAACTCTACCATCTGGTGAGCAAGATGTATGAAACAGGCGAAATACCCTCAGACTTCAAGAAGAATATAATAATTCCAATCCCAAAGAAAGCAGGTGTTGACAGATGTGAAAATTACCGAACTATCAGCTTAATAAGTCACAGCTGCAAAATACTAACACGAATTCTTTACAGACGAATGGAAAAACTAGTAGAAGCCAACCTCGGGGAAGATCAGTTTGGATTCCGTAGAAATACTGGAACACGTGAGGCAATACTGACCTTACGACTTATCTTAGAAGAAAGATTAAGGAAAGGCAAACCTACGTTTCTAGCATTTGTAGACTTAGAGAAAGCTTTTGACAATGTTGACTGGAATACTCTCTTTCAAATTCTAAAGGTGGCAGGGGTAAAATACAGGGAGCGAAAGGCTATTTACAATTTGTACAGAAACCAGATGGCAGTTATAAGAGTCGAGGGACATGAAAGGGAAGCAGTGGTTGGGAAGGGAGTAAGACAGGGTTGTAGCCTCTCCCCGATGTTGTTCAATGTGTATATTGAGCAAGCAGTAAAGGAAACAAAAGAAAAATTTGGAGTAGGTATTAAAATTCATGGAGAAGAAATAAAAACTTTGAGGTTCGCCGATGACATTGTAATTCTGTCAGAGACAGCAAAGGACTTGGAAGAGCAGTTGAATGGAATGGACAGTGTCTTGAAAGGAGGATATAAGATGAACATCAACAAAAGCAAAACAAGGATAATGGAATGTAGTCTAATTAAGTCGGGTGATGCTGAGGGAATTAGATTAGGAAATGAGGCACTTAAAGTAGTAAAGGAGTTTTGCTATTTGGGGAGCAAAATAACTGATGATGGTCGAAGTAGAGAGGATATAAAATGTAGGCTGGCAATGGCGAGGAAAGCGTTTCTGAAGAAGAGAAATTTGTTAACATCCAGTATTGCTTTAAGTGTCAGGAAGTCATTTCTGAAAGTATTCGTATGGAGTGTAGCCATGTATGGAAGTGAAACATGGACGATAAATAGTTTGGACAAGAAGAGAATAGAAGCTTTCGAAATGTGGTGCTACAGAAGAATGCTGAAGATTAGATGGGTAGATCACATAACTAATGAGGAAGTATTGAATAGGATTGGGGAGAAGAGAAGTTTGTGGCACAACTTGACCAGAAGAAGGGATCGGTTGGTAGGACATGTTCTGAGGCATCAAGGGATCACCAATTTAGTATTGGAGGGCAGCGTGGAGGGTAAAAATCGTAGGGGGAGACCAAGAGATGAATACACTAAGCAGATTCAGAAGGATGTAGGTTGCAGTAAGTACTGGGAGATGAAAAAGCTTGCACAGGATAGAGTAGCATGGAGAACTGCATCAAACCAGTCTCAGGACTGAAGACCACAACAACAACAACAACAACCCTGCATCAAATACAAGGTAAGCACTCTTGAGGAATATGTTTCGTGAGTAGTCTCACACAATGGACAATAAGCACAAATTTGTTTTTCCCATGTTCCTATGACAATAAATGGCAATGTGACAGAATTTTATAAAACTGAGAAATGTGAAGGGAACTTTTAATTGTTTCCTTGTACCTGCATAAGCCAGGAGTAAAGAAAGGCTGGCTTAAAAAGCATTTTTCACTCGCTCATCAGCTGCACTTTCTGTTTACAAGTCAAACTTTACGTGAGATGAGAGTGTAATACACTGTTACTTTCAACAAAAAGTGTTTTTTTTTTTTTTTTTTTGTCACAGATTGGCAGAAATTAGGCAGGCCCCTCCCCTAAACAATATAACTTGTAGATAATAAGATATATTATAGTCAGTGGCCAAAAATACAACAGAGAAAAAATGTTACAACTGCAAGTAATGTAAACTTAAATTGGTGCCATTGAACAAAGCCAGAATTGTCTTAAACAGTAACAAAATCAAAGTTCAGCTTTGGAAGAGCAGGATAAGTTATATACAGATGTCACTATAGTGTAGACTTCAATTGTGAGATATTACCTGCCAATCCAGGCAGACACTGTCAAGATCTGGATGTTTTTCAGTTTCTTGCTAAACGATTAATTTTTTCCATGTTTTGTTATCAGTAAGTCAAGGAGGAAAAAATAACAACAGTCTTTTAGTTTTTCATAGCAGCATTTTCTCCTCAGAATATTTTTCCTTATTTATGAATCATCTTATGTAAAAATCTAAATACAAATTTTAATGAGCATCAAGCAAAAATGGTAATTTTCTCAGCCCACATATTGCTTGGACAAAACTATTACTGTGATGCCAACAAAAATTTCTATAGCATATGAATTGCAATGTTGAAATTTGATTTCATTTCAGAATATTAGCAAAATAATCTCAAGTAATAAGTTTGACAGTTATCTTACAAAACACACAATTTACAGAAAAGGTATACCCTGGGAAGAAATTAATATCTAATGAAAAATTTATGTCAGGATCAGGAAATAAACCTGAAAAAGTATACCACAGGCAAAAATTAATATCTAAGGAAAATTCTATGTCAGCGATAGAAAATAAACATACAGTACTTGATTGTCTTAAAATTGTGAAAGTGATCACTGTTATCAGACTTCTCAGGTTTTCAGCCAGATGATTGTGCCTGATTGGCACAATTGTCCAGCTGACAACATATGAAGACTTAAATCAACATCAGTGCCAGAAAAAGATGAGAAGTTACAACAAAGTGCTAACTATTCTTAAGAAAAGATACACAGCAAATTTAGAAAACTATAGAGCAGCCTTTATGATACCAGAATTTGCCGAAATTATAAAAAATTGTACAACATGTCAATAAAATTCTTGGACCGAAGCATAATTCTCACTAAAGTCTCATATCCAGGAAAAATAAATCTAACACTTGTGTCATTTACAGCTCTTGATGCTTCATAAGCATTATTAACAAAAAGTTAGTTTGTAGGCTTTTTAGGTTTTTTCTTTTTGAATCACAGTATACAGATGGAAAGCTTTAAATGTATGGCATTAAGAGCACTGTTCTAAATTAGTTCATATCAACCCTGGGAAATAGGAAGCAAACTCAGGTGAATAAATCAAGAGCTATGTGGCTACACAAGAACATATTTCTCAAAAAAATTGAGTCTCTCAAGGATCCATTCTTGGATCACCACTTTTCCCTGTACATGAGTGATACAGGTTTGAACTTATGAATCAAAAACAAATATTCAACTACATACCTAGTAATTACAATTAGAAACAACTTAAATTGGAAGGAACACATAGAAAATGTTGTGGAGATGGCTAACTAAAGAGTGTGTTTTATTGCCACGACACTTAGAAAATGTAACAGATCTACTAATGAAATTGCCGACAATAAGCTTGTCCATCCTCTTTTAGAATACTGCTGTGCATTGTGGGATCCTTACCAGATAGGATTGAAGAGTACATTGAAAAAGTTCAAAGAAAGCAGCATGTTTTGTATTATCGCAAAATAGGGGAGAGTGTGTCACCGAAATGATACAGGATTTGGGGTGGACATCATTAAAACAAAGGCGTTTTTCATTGCAGCTAATGAAAATATTTTGATGATGCCAGCCAACATATGGAGAAACCATCACCATAATAAAATAAGGGAAATCAGAGAGGTATTTTTTTTCCCATGCACTGTACAAGATTGGAATAATAGAGAATTATTGTGAAGGTGTTTTGATGAACCCTCCGCCAGACACTTAAATGTAATTTGCAGAGTATCCATATACATGTAGATGAAATAAGTCTACAGATCATCTGGACTGTATTGCATGTCATCAATAAACAACTGGAAACAGTGTATCTAAACTTTTGGTGAAAGGATGACAATAGTTTCAACAGAACAACAACTTCATTAAAAACCACTTTTCTAACAGTTGGCATAAAAACAGTTTCAAACAGTACATATGTACATCCAAAACAAAGTCATCAGTGAAGGAGATTTGTTGCAGTTTAACTTAACTTCACATAAAATAAGCTGCCGCAGTATTTGAATTATCTGTTTTGCTCCACAGTATTCTCTCCTGTGGGGCAGCTAATAAAGAAGCCCCCAGGCTAAATATTAGTCACTACCTTAAAAGAGAACATTAGTGACTTTGAAGCATCGTAGATGGTGTAGAACTGGAACCAGGGGGGGAATGTAAGCCTCCATCACTGTTGTAAATCATGGCAGTGAAGTGGTGTGTATGTGCTATGTGGTTGTATGGAATTTAGTTAGATTGTTTGATGTGGAGACTGTCCAATATATCTACAAGGAGTAATGTACCACTTGCAACCACGTAACATGGCATAAAAATAATGGTCATAAAAAAAAAAAAAAAATCAACGAGTATCATGCCTTGTCAATGACAACTGGTTTCAGTCTAGATGGGAACTGCTGATGTCAATGAATGCAGTTATAATTGCATTATCATTTTTTTTAAAAATTTCATTGACATCGGTCACTCTTTAATAATTTTCCACCCAATTTTGTTTATCTCCAGCTCTTTTACACTTTTAGGTTTTTTGTGTTTTGTACAGAAATGTTTGGTCCATAAGTTGGTTAACATGCTACAACGCATTTCAGTAGTCAAATGTCTGCTGGTGCGCTTGTAAACAAGAGTCTTTTTCTTGGAAAAACACATCTTGTTGGTTGCTACTGTTTGTGATTACAAAGTTTCCTGGAAGTTTTAGTGCAATATATAGTAATCTGTTTTTCTAGAATGATGAAAACAAAAAGTGTTTTTGAGAAATATAAATTCAGAGAGAATCAACACCAGAAAACTGTAGAAAGTGAAGGCCAAAATCAGTGCAACAGCAGCATGTAAACACTACCCAGTGCCACGAGAAAGAAGATAACAGCTGATATGTGTATGGAAGTAGATAAAAGCTGCGGAAGTACAAATATTACAGTAGATCTATGGTTACTGCAGTGTGTTCTAAGTGAAATAGTGGCCTGCAAATTTGGTGGCGGTGAAGTCAGCTTTTGGGTGAAGATGCAAGTGCTAGTGGGTTTAGTATGTAAATCGAAGAAACTGTGGAAATGTCTGCAGCAGTCAAAAACTATTTTTAACACCACAAAACTGTTTTAACAGTGATTTATATGATACTAATGTGAGGTTAGTGTATGGTCTTCAGTGCATAAGGAAGGGTTTTACAGGTGGTAAAGTGCTTTGTGTCGTAATGAATTTGTCACCCTACAAATTGTCACATGTACACTAACTGCATATTGGATGCTATCACTACAGTAGCAAAATATTCAATGAAATCTGCGCTAAAGAAGTAGCAGAAATCAATGACAACAGAAATGACATTCCTGTTGCCTTTGATGGAAGCTGGCAGAAGAGAGGGCACACTTCAAAAATTAGCTATTCTACAGCAACAAGTACTGACACAGGTAAAGTTGCTGACTCTCAGATAAATACTAAATATTGCCATGGATGCTCAGTAATAAGCACAGATTGAAACAGGGTGGCTCTTCACAAAACTATCAGTGTGAAAAACTAAGAAGACTCAAGTGGAGGAATGGAAGTTTTTGCTGCTGTAGCTGTCTTCAGTAGATCTGGGCCTGAGACAGGTATACGATATACTGAATACGTAGGCAATGGAGATTGCAAAGCATTCAATGCTGTCTACCAGAGTAAACCTTATGATATTCCTGTAATAAAATTTTAATATGTGGGGCATGTTAAAAAGAGAATGGGCACCTCCCTTCACACACTCAAGAGCAAACACAGGGGAGCAGAGCATTTTGGTGTCATGCCTATGAAGTACAAATTGACAGATAAAATTATCAACAAGCTGCAGGAATATTATGGTAATGCCATCAGAGAGAATTCTGAAGTAATGAAAAATATAGTGTAGGTCACTTTCTTCCACATATAGCAACTGATGAGAAGCCAACAGTTTTCTTTGTCTGCCCCCCCCCCCCCCCCCCCCCCCCCCCCCGATACATGGTGCAAGTTTAGGGAGGCACAGGCAGCTGACAACCTCAACACATTCACACACAAGCACTTTATACCTGAATCAATTACAGATCAAATCAAACCAATCTACAGGGACCTTGCCCACCCTGATCAACTAAGGAAGTGCTTGCACCACAAGACTCAAAATGTATATGAAGCCTTGAACAATATCGTGGTGACCAACATCCCTAAAAATCTGTTTGTTGGTTATAGAACTTTACAAATAGGAGTGTCAGATAATGTAATAACATGGAACAATGTAATCATTGCCAGACTAAAAGTTGTACAACAGTTATGTTTATCACGTGGACAGAATACTGTTAACTATTCTAAGAAAACTTGATGGCTTGCGTATTGCCAAGTCAAATGCCTAAAGAGTAAAGATGTAGGAAAAGAAAACTCGCAAATGAACCCAAAGATAATGAGGACCCTGATAATGGTGCAGGATATTTCTAACCACTTCTCAGGAACAGATCTGTAGATGTTTCCTACGATATACATGTTGTAAAGCTTTACGTCCCATTTTCTGAAAATCCGTCCCGATTTCTCAGAAACTATGAGACACTTCAATGAAATTTTCACAGTTTGTAAACACCACTGTATTGCAGTTGTGGATCCTCTGTCATGCTGACTGCACCAGTAATTGTGCTGTAATAAGAATATTTATTACTTTTTTCCCAAAAGAACTGGAATGCATGGAAATTAAATTCATAACTATACTCTGAATAACAATATCACAGCCATTTATGGTCAGTAAGTTGCACGAAGACCATTTAATTTACAATGAAAATTTTAGACAAATCTGTTCAGTAGTTTCTGATAAAACGGGGCATTAATTTGCTTAATATAACAATCATCAGCATAGGGCCTACTGTCTCACGTTCATGCAATGGGCATTTGGAGTTTGGTACTTCACATAAGATCATAGCTCACATCAGCACCCAAAGCTGCACCTCTTAAATGGACTGAAAACACAGAAACTCGATGGTAGGTGACAGGAACTATGTAGTGTGATCTGATGACTCTGCAATTTTGTCTCTTTACAGACAGTACTTGGTGAGAAGTGCAGGCAAACATTCCCATGAGGTATTTAACCTAAAGTCTGTACAAAGATATACCATGAACTGGGCACACTCGTTCAGGTACCATGAATCTGAACCAGAGTGTTTACTGCAACATTCTCAGTGACAAAATTTGTCCTTTCTTCTACATATTCATTATGAATATGCTGTGAAACACTAATGTCTTCCAGCATGACAACAGCTGTGTTTACAGGGCTGCAGCACCCTATCACATCTTGACTAGTCCACTAAATCACATACACTTAAATCCATAGAAAATTCAGTGATTATTTGGTGAGTGAAACATAGAAATCAGCATCACCACAACTGATAGCTCTATGGGATCTAATCATTAATGGAATGAAAGGCTTCAGCTGGCTATGGCATGTCTGCAGAAACTCAACAAATTTAGGCTATTATCATGGCTAAAGGCAGTGTTATGTGGTATTAGTGTGATATCTCCTGGGGTTGATTTAACTTTTTGTCCACTGTGGTCACTAATTCGGTGTAATGTGCTACCTCCAACTGGCATCAAATTGGCAGAATGAGTCTAAGAGGCCTGGAGAATACTGTGGTTAGTTTCCAAGGTGTTTCACAGTAATAGAAGGCATAGCAGAAAAGTGTTGATCCCAAGAAGAGAGGTGTGCAGTTAGATCACGCAGAGTTATTACTTATGGCATCCATACTTATGACGAATACCACAGTAGTTTCTGTATTATGTAATGTCTGTATGTCTAAGAGCACAAGTTATCTTGGATTCAGAATACACAGCTACCAATACCTATTGATAGTTCAAGAATCACTGACAGGCACAGTGGTCACCATGAAACTTCCCCCACCTCTCTCTCTCTCTCTCTCTCTCTCTCTCTCTCTCTCTCACACACACACACACACACACACACACACACACACACACACAGAACAGCACAGAGAAAGAGAGACTGAGTTCCTCTTCAGCACAGGTGAAATGTAAAAATTCCAATGTAGCATTTAGCAATATGCAAAAGTCACCTAACAAAACCTTCCTCAAACACTATTTGAGCTTTCTAGATGCCAACAGGAGACCATAAGCCGTGTTTGACTGAGCCAAGAGAAATGTGTATGTCTACCACACAAACGAATTTGAACAACTATCATACAATGTGTCTACTTTGTCAACCAAAATACCACTTAGCATATAGTTTCCAACTGTCCACAGTGATCAATAAGAGCTCAGTCAACAGCATTCCTATGTTAATCCTGAAGCAGATGAATGAACTAAAGACTCAACTGGAACTCTACGACTGCATGAACTTATGAGTGACTGCACACAATTCTTTAGATGTTGTACAGGTTTTGGACTATCAAAAAGCTTGACACTTTCTGAAAGCTGATGCATGTAATTTCTGAATGTTGAATTGTTATTCACAAAGAAACTGTTCCAGGTCCTTGAGAGATGTTGAAGGAGGTTTAAAGACCTTTAATTACTTTTCCAATACAGATCACATGAGCTCACTCATATTCAAATACAGCAATGTGGAGACCAGGAAGACAGAAGTGACAAATATGCTCAATGAATACAATGAGGTAAATTATCAAAAATCCAAGTAAGTGACCCAACAATGGATTTATACGAGGTTCACACTGAAAATGTGAATGATTTTTCTTTTTTTAACCTAAAAGTGGATTTCAGTTTGAGTCAGTGGATTGGTTGCTTGCATTTGGGGGTTCTCCTCTTATCATGGCACATTCTTCAAATGATACTTTGAATTTAGATATGAATGAAATTTTCTTAAGGGTAAAAGATGGTCTGGTACACAGCAACAACAATTACAGAGGAATCTCTGAACAACTGAAAACTATACCTACTGCATCACTGAGGATGTTCAATGTGTCCTTGGGACTCAATATGTGGCTACATAAAATCTTGCATAGGAGGCTTTAAGTCACATGAAATAGTAGTATGTGGATACCACACTGTTTTACCCAAAGAAAATTAGAGTTTTGTTGGAAACTGCATAACAGGTTTAATTTTAACATGTCAAACTGATACTCAACCACTTAAATGGCAATACAATGGTACTGTAGAATGAAATACAGTGTCAAAGTGGTAGTCATTTGCCTATATCTCTCCAACAGTGCTTATTTAATAAAAGTGATTGGAGCAAGGAGTGTGAGCGAAACAATCATGTGCGCCACTTTAGCTGCTATCAGGCATATAACTATCATCATAATTGCCAAAAATGCAAGTATAATGTGTGTCCCTAATATCAGCATAGGAAACAGTATGGGATCTTGTTCTATAGCCATTCTGCATCCACATTACAGCCTCATGTGGTTTCTATCTCTTTTGAAAAGTTAAGCATTTCTAAATCGCCTTCAACGTATAATGTCTTACGGCTTGTGTCAATTTGTAGTTTTTTAAAGCTGTAAGTCTTCATCCAGTTAGGGTATCCAAAACATTAAATAATATTTATTTTTTTAACAAGGAGATCCATTATTGATTACTCTCACTTCCATCATTTTTGTCCTTTCACCATGTCAGCCAACATAATTAACCCAAAGATCCATTCAGTGTAATACATCACACATAATGCCTTACTGTACTGATGTTTCTGATATCATCATACAACTGACACAGACTTGAGATGACATAATAGTACTTCCAATTTCACATCCAAAAGGTATGCCTCTGCCCTCAGTCTGTCAATATCCATTTTCTTATGTTCTGTAACATCAAAATTTTATGTCTGCAGTTGGTTGTCTATAATTTTCTTTTGATGGTCATAATTTTATAGGGTAATAATTTGAACACAGTACATCATAAAAAGTACTAACCAATATGTACAAAACATCATCAAACTTATTTTCTATTTGATATGTTTTCAAGGCTTAATCTGATACAGTTAAATTTTCAGCAAACACTCACGAATATCACTTTGTCTTTAAGAGGTGACACTTTTGGAAGGCAGTCCAACCAATAATTATAGATGAAAAAGTAAATCCCCAACAGTTTATACTGACACTCTGGGTGACTCATTCCATCAGAAGGCATTAACGTTTCATTCATACCAAGTAGATATGATGATAATTTGCATGCACATGGCACTCCAATAAGGTAAAAGACAACCACTGTAGATGTGCACAATCACATGATCAACTGCAATGGATGTCACTGTAACATCATGCCCTTCCCAAGAAGTATTGAGCAGATGATACATGTGATGCCAAAGCCATGAATGTGGGTAAAATAAAATACATGCTCCATTGTGAATTTCGCTGTTGAGATCTTCAGTCCGAAAACCAGTTTGATGCAGCTTTCCACACTTGTATATCTTGTGTATATATCTTCATCTCTGCATAACTAATGCAACCTACATCCACTTGAACCTATTTATTGTATCCAAGCAGTAATCTCTCTTTACTATTTTTATTACCCATCCTCTCTTTCACTACCAAAGTAACAATTCCTTGATGCCTCAGAATATCTCCTATAAACACATCCTTTGATGCCTCAGGATGTCACCTGACAACATATACTTTTTAAAAAATCAAGGTCTGTCACAATGCTCTCTTCTCTGCGAATCAGTTCAGTTCCTACTTATTATTTAGATGATCTGCCCTTCTAATATTTCCACTCTGATCAGCACCACAGTCTGTATTTGTGGAAAGCTAACATTTTTTGCCTGGTGACTGAGGTAAGATAATTTATTCCATTTCTTGCCTCCATAACCTCAGTGTGCACAATATCGCAAAACAAGATAGGCACTTTAATTAATGTTCCTTATTTTTGACAGGACAGTTGTTCCATTTTGACTGTCACGTACGCTATGGCACTTTATAACCACTTGAAAAAGTCCACCAGGCTGAAATGCATCTGCATCTACATCTACATCTAAATACATACATTATAAGTCACCACATAATGTATGGCACAGGGTATCTTGTCCCACTGCTACTTTCCTATCCCACTTGCAAATGAAGCAAGGGAAAAATGACTCCCTATACGCTTTAGTACGAGCTCTGATTTTTGTGATCTTATCTTCACAGTCCTTATACTAAATGTATGTTGGTGGCTGTAAAATTGTTTTGCAGTATGTCACTATGCTGCTTATGAATTTCTTCAATGTATTTTCTTAATATGAGATGGTGGGGATGCCATACACTCAAGCAATAGTCAAGAACGGGCCTCGCAAGCATTCCGTATGCAGTCTACTGTATGGATGAGCTACTTCTTCCTAGAATTGTCCCAATACACCAAAGCTGACCGTTCACTTTCCCTACAACCAACCTTACATGTTCGTTCCATCTCATGCCACTTTGCAACATTACACCTACATATTAATCAGTGGTATTTGTACGCATTATTGGAAGAACAGAGACCTCAATGCACAATTTTCAAAGTTAAAAATGAAAGCAGTCTTGATCACATTAAAACATTTACTACATTGGAGACCAGTTTCAATCTATTTGCAGACCATCTTCAGATCATTCTCTGAAATATAAGTACATTTACAGACTTAGACTGATAACAAGATTTACAAGTTAAAATCTACACACTAAAAAAATAATTAAACAGAAATATAACCACTGATGGCAGTCAGAGGTGGTGAATGGTGTAGGTACCACCTGTTGAAAGACGAACATTAACAGCTGGATAGTGTGGAAAGGCTATGGGTTAAGTAGGAGAGGCTCCACACACTGTGTTCCACATGCCATCAGCAGCAACCAATGAAACATTCAGTAGGTAATTACAATACAAAAGCAATGTACGTAAAAAGTAGTAGCATAAAATAAATAACAAACTGTGAAATTTTAATGCAAATGGCAATGAAGTTAGGTGCTAGAAGAAGCAGTTTATCAGAATACATTACGTTAAATTACAGGTACTGAACCAATAGCAGCCAGTTCTGAGAACGAAGACTGTCCTCTATGAGCCATTCATGAAATTGGTGTTGGTACATCAAGTATAGCCACAGAAAAGATAAGTTAAGGAGATGCCTATCTTGCCAAGTAAATGGCATGCAGGGTATCGACATGAACCATCTGAGGCAACCAGACAATATGAGTAGACATAACATTAATGTGTCAGACAGATGGCAGTAGTAACCATGACAACGAATAAAATATGATAAATTGCCAACAAGGAATGTAAAATGTGACTGCAGAGATAGGAATGTTGTGTCAAAATTTGCAGTCACAACCAGTAACCGTAGTTGGGCCCCATGTAGATACGAAGGTTGAAGATAGTTGCTCAGTGGTACTGGTCACACAATAACAGGCCTAAAACTTAGTATACATGGATATAAAATACAATTTTATTTTTGTTGACAAAAATGGCATGGTACATCAACACAATCTCTTTCACAGTTACCTGTATGATCTTAAGCAGCCAGAGGTAAAATCACAATAGCTTAGCTGCAGAAACCTCAAGGTCAGCAGACAAATAATATTTAAAAAAAAAAAAAAATCCAAATAGTAACGCTACTTAATGTAGTACCATTGTATGACTCAATTTGAGATGTATATGTAAAATACTAAGAGATGATAAAAGTATTACTAAAAATTGCAAACGAGAAACATATGAGGTCTGTTCAAAAAATTCTGGAACATTCATTATTTCATACCAATGGTGTGTTGGAGTGAAATAATGTTGGCATCTGTGCACATGCCTGTGTTTAATGTGTAACTGCCAGAAACTCCATTGCTGTATGTCTGTTAGTTATTGTTCAGTGCTTTATTGAGTAGAATGTTGTGACGGACAGTTTGCGAATTTCGAGATGGCAGAGTTAGAGGAGCAACACATCTGCATTAAATTTTGTGTGAAACTCAAGAGAACCTTCTCACAGACACATCAAATGATACAGGAAGCTTACAGTGATGAGTGCTTAAGCCATACTCAATGTTGCAAATGGTTCACACAGTTTAAAAATGGCCGAACAGAAGTTAAAGATGATTCTCGTTCAGGATGCTCTTTGATGCCTACTGACAAAGCTCAAGTCAGAAATATCAACAAAATTGTGCATGACAATTAAAGACTCACTGTCCAAGAGATTGCAGAAAAATGTAACATTTCAGTTGTACCATGTCATAAAACCCTGACACAGCATCTTGAAATGCATTATGTTGCCACCAAGTTCATGCCGCAGTTCATGAGTAAAGACCAAAAAGACCTTCACCTTGCAATATCTGAAGAGCTTTTAGATTGTGTAAATCAGAATGAGATGTTCCTTAAGAGAATCATAACTGGTGATGAGATGTGGGTCTACGGTTATGATGTTGAGACCAAGTTTCAATCTTGAAAATTGGTCAGGAAAGGTTCTCCAGGACCAAATAAAGAGCTTGTCAGGTCAGGTCAAATGCCAAATGCACACTGATAGTTTTCTTTGACTCTGAAGGATTAGTTCCTCATGAATGTACCACAGGGACAAACTGTTAATCTGTGGTTCTATTGGGGTGTGTTGTGACACCCATGAGATAATTAGAGAAGGAAATGGCCTGAAACATAGCATGACAATTGATGGCTTTGCATCACGATGATGAACCCGCATGTTCATCCTTGTTGGTGCATGACTATTGCACAAAAAATGAAATCACTGTGTTGCCTCATCCTCTGTACTCTCCAGACCAGGCCCCTGCAGACTTTTCTTTTATTTCCAAATTTGAAAACCACGTAAAAAGGATGAAGATTTGCAATGACAGACAAGATAAAACAAAATTCACAGATGGCACTTGATGTAATTCGGGAAGAGGCATAAAAAGATTGCTTTTGGAAGTGGAAACAGCATTGGGAGCAGTGTATCAATCATGGAGGAGATTATTTAATTGGATTGGCGGATCACACACATAAAAGACTGTTGTGATTGGCACGCTTTCGGAACCAGTGGCTTCTTCTTCAGGCAGAAGGGTTGAAGGGGGAAGGAAGAAGGGTGAAGGAAAAGGATTGGAGAGATGTAGGAAAAGGGGTAGATTTTGGAAAAGTTACCCAGAAGCACAGGTCAGAGGAGACTTACCGTCTCTGCTTGTGTCTATATATGTGTGGATGGATATGTGTGTGTGTGTGTGCGCGAGTGTATACCCGTCCTTTTTTCCCCCTAAGGTAAGTCTTTCCGCTCCCTGGATTGGAATGACTCCTTACCCTCTCCCTTAAAACCCACATCCTTTCGTCTTTCCATCTCCTTCCCTCTTTCCTGATGAGGCAACAGTTTGTTGCGAAAGCTTGAATTTTGTGTGTATGTTTATGTTTGTTTGTGTGTCTTTCGACCTGCCAGCGCTTTCGTTTGGTAAGTCACATCATCTTTGTTTTTTGATAAATTTTTCCCACGTGGAATGTTTCTCTCTATTATATTTAAACACTTAAAGGAAGACATCAGTCATTAAAACAGAAAATGAAACAGCAGGCAAATTTTACAAGTGCTTGATGAGAACAAAAAAGTATATTTCTCTTAAGTGTAACTCTCATTCAATAAATGCCAGCAGATAAAGAATGTAAAAAGTAATCCTGATGATAATACTACTTAATAGAACCCCATTGAATGAATAAGTTACAAAAATGATGATAGAAGCATTAATAAAAATGACAGAATACGAATACATAACTTTAAACATTTTTTTAAGGGAGCACCAGTCATTAAAACAGAGAACAAATGAGCAGGTAAATTTACAACAAATATGTCCAACTGGTCATTCGATAAAGACAGCAGCTTATTTTTGCTGTGTGCATAAATTTCTCTCTCTCTTCTAGAGTATTTAATAAGAGTAGTTTAGGGGCATTATGGAGCGTCTTTAAATCATTGCGAATGGAGCCTTCCTTCAGAATGATTACTTTGGATTCTCTGTAAAACTGAATTGGGGTTTCATCCAGATCTTGCGACTTACTTATTTCAACTCTTTCAGTTGATTTTCACTGAAAAGGATATTTATTTCTATATCCTCCATATGGGAGTTTGTGTGCCAGCCAGCTGATATTACACCTGTACGATCCTCAAGTGTTAATGATTTCTTAAACACAAAATTTAAATCTGCAGCTTTCCACTTGCTGTCTTCCATTGTCACATCAGACTGGTCAGCTAATAGCTGAATGGAAGCCTTCAACCTGTGTAGTGCTCTTATGTAAGAAAGTAAATTTTAGAACTTTAACATACAAGGAAGAACACAATTAATCTCACATGGAAGTTAGTATTTCTTAGCTACTGAGAAGTTAACAGCAGTATGCGAACTGTCTCAAAAAATTAGAAAGAATTAGTCTCTAAGGCCAACAGTCATGGAAAGCCATATTAATCAAGGAGCGGTAAACCAATGGAAACACAGGTCCTGTGGAAGATGGCACATGAACTCTTTGACATTTGGCTTGGTATATCAGCTGACAGCTACTAGCAATTTTGTCACTACAGCAGTCCCCTCAGGGAAAGTGGGCATTGTCCAAATAGTGCACTGGAAAATGGACCCAATATTCTGATCTTGTGGTATGATTGCTCATGCTGGCTGGTGATGTAGCTGGTTTTGATGGTGGTGCTGGTGTTGACATCTGTGCTGGTCAAGGCATTGTAGTAAATGGATGACACAGTACAGCTGTAGGTTCTTCTTGGAATATGTATGCAGACTTCACTCAGTCCAGCGAGATGGTACAGGGGTTATTGTTGCTGTTGTTGTTGTTGTTGACAAAGACATCAATGATTCTTTTGCCTTTCCCAATTGCACAGTGAGAGCCTGTGTATGGAGGTGTCATGGCTGGTATCACTTTCTTTGCACATAATGATGTGTGCATGAACAGCTTGAAATGCACTTGGGAGGGTAAGTGCCATACCTCAATGCTTGATGAGATTGAACTTGAATGATTCACTCCAGGAGGTGAGAAATGAAATCTGCAGGGTTGATGTCATCTGCGTGGTCTGCCTGTGGATCAATAAATTCACCTGGTAGTCACGGTGCTTCTCCATAAACTACTCAGAAGGTCAAGATTCCAGGTCCAGTTTGTACATGCTACACAGAGTGAGCAAGAGATATGGTAATGCTGTTGTCCAGTTTGAATTATGACACATGAGCATGGCCTTCAGAGAACAGGACCAGCATTCTATCATCTCGTTATTGGTCAGTTGGTGGCTCGTGATTTTATGGCATATAATGCTACAGAATTTGTTCAGGTCCGCAAACAGCTTGGATTCAAATTGATGTCCACAGTATGTCATGACATGCAGAGGGCAGCTGAAACACTTGTGGATATTAAGGCAGAAGCTAAAGCCTCTGCTGAAATGTTACCGACCAGCACCGCTTCTGGCAGTCTGGTGAAGTGGTTGAGCATTGCCAATATGTAGTGCTGGCCACTGGCTGAAGACAAAGGGCGTGCTGTATCTATGTAGAAGAGCATGAAGTGAGCAGTCTCGTGTCCAGGAAGTCGTGTATCAGTGATTCCACATGGTGGTGAACTCTGCTGCATTGACACCTGATGCACATTGATGTCCATTCCTGGCAGTGGCAGTCTTTATGGGTGCCTGGGCACACATAATGGCTGGAGACTAAGCCAGTTAAGCATGCATAATGGTTTGTATCTAGGGGAGTTGTTGGTTGGGCTCCATGGTGGCAAGCTCCCAAACACACATATTTGAAATGCATAAGGCAGAAAAGAACGGAGTTTACCATTGGACGTGTCACAATACAGCTTGATGTCAGCTCCAGGAACATTGACAAAGTGGAGATCTAATGCTGAAGGTGAATCCTTAAGCAGACTGCGTAGTTCTTGGTAGGACTGTTGTGCTTCAGCAAGTTGAATGAAGTAAAGCAACTGTATAACACAGAGTCTATAAAACTTTGCCATGTTAGTGCTGCATTATGAAGGCCAAACATCATGAAACGACTCTCAAATAGGCCAAACAAGTGATTATGGCCATCTTTGGTAAATCTCACTCAGCTACAGGAATCTAAATGTATGCCTTGGCACAGTCTAGGATGCTAAACAAGGTCGCATCACTTATGCATAGTTATAATCTCAAAACAAGGAACAGGGTAACCATTTGGCATGGTTCTGACATTGAGGGTTCGATAACCTCTACACAGCCTCCATGCAACACACTTCTTGGGTAAAAAATTAAGTGACAATGAACAAGGATTACTTGATAGTTGCATAACAACTTCATGCAGTTCTATTAAATACTGCTTTTAGTATAGCCAGGTGGTCTGGAGCCAGAGGTCTAGGTTGACAGGATATGGTGGGCCATTGGTAGTTTTAATGTAATGCACCGTGTTGTGACATACCTCTTTCAGTGCTCCAATGGTAACATCAAGGCTGGGATCTTCTGCAACACACACTTCTTGTGGCTTGTACAGGCTTGGCCATGTGTGCAATTGTGTTCCTTTGAAACTTTGAAGTTGATAAGCTGGTGACACCATCTACAAGCATGCGTCTGGCATGTCTGGCAACCACTGAGAGTGTGGCAGAAAATATGCCCCTATTATGGGTTCTGTACATTAGCAATTGTAAAATCCCATGCTAGGTTACATCACAGCCCAAGGTCAGGCTTGATACATAGTGTGCCGTATGGCAATAATGTTGAATTATTAGCTGTATCCAGGTAGAAAGCAGTTGGTGGTCGCTCGCTGTGTGCACAGAAACACGTATAGATCTGATTCAGTGCCCACTACGTATTTTTCCCCTGACTTACGGTCACAGATAAATAAGCTCTGTGATGAAGTCCACCAATCAGTCCAACTGCCACTAGGTTTTGGGTGAGCAAATGGCATTGTACAGTTATGCACTTGGTCCCAAATCTTCAGTGATACTAGTGGATGACAGCTTGGCCAGTCCCACAAGTTGATGAAGTAGTGCCTCTGGTGCCTCTGGTAGCAGTTTCTGTCCTTGCTGTGGTCCTGACTGGTCAACAAGTCACCAATCTATTTCATCAACAAATCAAACTTGGCATCCAGAATATCATAATCCGCGCATGAAACCATTGGTGATGACAAGCTGTTATATGACATCATTACTGAGCTTACCAGTGCAGGCCTTATCACATCAAATATCTTGTCTGCTAATTTAGCAAGTATGTCCAAGGCCATGTCAGTTTGTATGCAATAATGGCTTTCACTTGAGGTGGTAGATGGTTGCTCCACAAGGCTATCATGCACTAAGCCAGTATCAGCTTTACTCCGTAGGTGCCTCAATTATAGTGACAGCCTCCGATGTAATCTCACATTAATAAATCTTGCCGAATACATTCCTTTTGTGAGGTGGACGCACTACAGATCAGTTTTCATAAGCAATAAATCTATGGTCTAGCTGTCTTATCACAATCACAAATTTAATAGAGTCTGTTGTAATTCCTGCACAGAGAAAGCTGACCACATCTTGTGTACACCAAAGTGCTGGATTATGTGGCCAGAAGGGTGGTAAATGCGCAGCGAACCAAGAGAGTGTTCTCCATGCCAACATGGTGATTTCTACTATCAGGAAGGAATGTAACCTGATGATGCTCTCTCTAGTAGATTGAAACCAGTCCTCAAAATAAAAAGTAACAATTCATATGCAACTACAACTGTGTTTACTAAATAAATCGAAACAAGGAGCAACAAAACAACACTCGTTCTGATACACAGTAAATGACTCACTTTGGAAACAATTTCTAATCTGTTGTCAGCCATACTTCTGTGATATTCTTCCATCCAGAATTTTAGTCCAACAAGATATGCAGAAAAGGAGGAGGAGGAGATTAGTGTTTAATGTCCCATCGACAATGATGTCATTAGAGATGGAGCACAAGCTCGGATTACGGAAGGATGGGGAAGGAAATCGGCCGTGCCCTTTCACAGGAATCATCCTGGCATTTGCCTAAAGTGACTTAGGGAAATCATGGAAAACCTAAATCAGGATGGCCAGAAGCGAGATTGCACCATCGTCCTCCCGAATGCGAGTCCAGTGTGCTAACCACTGCGCTACCTCGCTCGGTTGATATTCAGGAAAGCTTTGGTAAATTGTGGAAAATAGAAGAGGGACACTGGTACACCAGAAGCTATGAAAATGAGCTGCGAGTTGTGCCTGGACAGCTCAGTTGGTAAAAGCAATGCCTGTGAAAGGCAAGTTTCTGGGTTTGTGTCCAGGTCCAGTGCACAGTTTTAAACTGCCTTTATCCTATGCAGTTAAGATACTCACAATTTTAGAGATTTCAATGAGGAGAACATATCAAGACCAAGATCTCTTTCTGTAAGATGTACAATTAAAAATTTGCATACACACAGAGAAGTTCATTAATCAAGATTAGTAATTCTGGCATCACTTCCCAATCCTTTTCATTACACACTGACCAAGAGGTCACCTGAAAAGGAGTCAAAGTGAAACTGATTGGCATAGCCAACAGCATGTAACTGAATGAAGATGTAAATGAAAGCCATAAAACCACATTACAACACTACTAATAAATGAATAATTATGGTACACCAAATACATCACCAATTAGCATCTGTCCAAAATACATCTATATGTCTACACAGACTTAAATTTATACAGCAGAATAATTAGATTTACAATACTTTTTAATGAATTTTTTAATTTAAATTACCAGTTAAATTTAAAAAGTACCTCTATGGAGCTAGTAAAATGACTATCAAAATCAATATATAATATTTGCTGTACCTGTAAGCTGTATGCCAAATTTTATTTCCTCAGTTATTTAATAATTACAAGTGGTTGATGTACACCTTTCAGCAAGGATACTGCATGTAACAGTTATGGTTCAAATGGCTCTGAGCACTATGGGACTTAACATCAGTGGTCATCAGTCAGTGCCTAGAACCGCGAGACCACTGCGGCCGGCAACAGTTATGATACAGATGACCATGATGCATAGTATTATGCATCTTTCAAGCATGTTCCAAATGATACACAAATTTTATAAATTGATCTGCACAATGAGAATTTAAAAAGATGAGATTCAAATGCAGTTAGTAGCTTCTGAACATTGGTAAGATGGGCAAGGGCTTCACCTATATAAAGACGTCCACAAAATATGTCAGGATAGAAGTTCTCCCAATGGTTTTGAAACAGGATTAATGTCTGAGAGGTGATTTCTCCTGCATGTGATGAGGACTTTTAAATTTTTGTGTGCATTTCGCACAGTGGCCTTTCAAAATTTTTTGAACACCTGAGCTCGATATTTATATTTCGAAGACATGAAGCATAATTTTGACTTCAATATTTTTCTGAAATAGTATTGGTGTCTGATTTCAGCTCCATTAGCAGAAATTATAGTTGAAAAATTGATTCTTTTCTTTAATAATCTGGAGAGGTGCTTCAAGTTGTGAACTTCATAAAACCAGAGTCGATGAATGAGTAACAAAAAAGGAAAAAAAGACAGTGTGTCAACCTTGATTCTTTTACACGTAGAAAGAACATTTTATTTCTGCTGATAGCCATATTTATATCACTAATCAAACTTTCTTTTAACCAGTATAGGAATGTACATACATAAACATGGCAAATAAATTGAACATTTTTTTGAACTTATAATTATTATTCAAGTGATGTTATTTATAAATTCCACTATTTAATGTAGTTAAGACTGTGATTTAAGAATTTGAGATTTGAACGGGAAGGTGGTCACTCCTATCCACAAGCAATCGTATCAGCGGCACTGTGGATGACAGACAGAGCATAGCAGCACCATCCTCTCTTAGGCAAACTGCAGCAGAGTGTGTACTGATATGAAACTTCCTGGCAGCTTAAAACTTTTTGCTGGACCCAGACTCAAACTTGGGACCTCTGCCTTTCATGAGCAAGTACTTTATTGACTGAGCTACCCGAGCACGACTCACAACCCGTCCTCACAGCTTTGCTTCTGCCAATACCTTGTCTCCTACCTTCCAGACTTCACAGAATCTCTCCTACAAAACTTGCAAGACTAGCGCTCCCAGATGAAAGGATAGTGCAGAGACATGGATTAGCCAGACACAGCCTGAGGGATGTTTCCAAAGTAGAATTTTCACTCTGCAGCAGAGTGTTTGCTGACATGAAACTTACTGGCAGATTAAAACTGTGTGTCAGAAAGAGACTAGAACTCAAGACTTTTGCCTTTTGTGGCCAAGTGGCCTATTGACTGAGCTACCAAAGTATGACTCATAAGCAGTCTTCACAGCTTAGCTTCCACCAGTGTTAGTCTTGCAAGTTTCACAGGAGAGCTTCTGTGTAATTTGAAAGGTAGGAGATGACGTACTGGCAGAAGCAAAGCTATGAGGACAGGTTGTGAGTTGTGCTTGGGTAGCTCAGTTGGTGCTGAGTTTGAGTCTCAGTCTAGCACACAGTCAACCTGCTAGGAAGTTTCTGAAGTGGAGATAGTTGTATAGGTACCGTGCTTGGGAAGATTCTGTTCAAGGAAGCACCATCTGCAACTTATTTTCTCCAGTGTGTACTATAGTATACAGTCAACCTGCTAGGAAGTTTCCGAAGTGGAGATAGTTGTATAGGTACCGTACTTGAGAAGATTCTGTTCAAGGAAGCACCATCTGCAACTTATTTTCTCCAGTGTGTACTATGGCACTATTTCATTAATGTCACTGGTTACATACATTAAGCCTGAAGTGATTAAACTACACATACATCTGCACTGTCCAGGTGAAAAGTGGAACATACGTAAATTATAACAGTGAAATAGTGACGCTAAGTGAATGTGTATCAGGTCTGCAATTATTGTAGATGTACTAAGGCGGGACATTATGCATTTAGAAAAGGAAAATGCAGAACTGAAAAAGGCACGTAATATCCCGATCGCCAAAGCAAATAAAATACAGAACTGGGAGCACAGGACTAGCATGATCACGGAAGAAAGTAGCGAAAAGCTGATAAATACAACGAATGGAATGAACTGCAGCAATAAAACTAGTTTCAGTGTCCTACCTACAATAAACAAGTGCTCTGAAATGGATATAAAGGCAGAAACAACAAGGCAACAAATGTTTACTGGGCCAAAAAGACTTGGTCGTGTGAAACCTAGTGACTGTAGAAATCCTGTGTACAAATAACCGTTTTCATGCACTAGATTCAGATATAAATGTGGAATCCATGGAGAACTGTGACAACAACAACATGCCAAATCCATATAGTGACAAGCACATGAGCAGAAACTTCCACAATAAATGCGAAGACAATACCAAAGTGGAAATATTCTCTGATAGCCATGGACGTGAAACTGCAAAAATACTACGTTACAGTCGTTGTATACAAGCAGCTAGTATTGTCAAACCAGGTGCACCCATTCAAGAACTCGTTAGAAACATAGAAACCGAAAATGATCATCATATTGTCTTGAAAGCTGGAGCCAATAATGTCTACAAAGTAATCTTCACAGTGCAACACAAAACCTTAAGGCAATACTAAATTCAACAGAAGAGAAATCAGTTTTTGTAGTCGGAATTCCACATAAGCATGACCTTTTGGAATGGTCACGTGTGAACGTGGAAACCCTAAAAGCAAACAGGCATACAAAATTTGCAGGGCCTGCCAAAATGCATATTTTATAAGTCTAGACTCCTTGCAAAGAGACTGTTACACGAGACATGGCATGCACCTTAAAAACAGAGGCAACAAGATTCTGTGCCAAAACATCAGCATGACACTGAAAGCATCTGACAACCAAGAAGTAATTGCTGCTCTTCCAGTTCCTTCCTTGATGCAAGTAGAGCCTGAAGAAATGGTTACTTCTAAAGCAGCAGTAGAGATGGAAACAACAATTGTATCTTCACACATAACAAATGCTGCAGCAGCAGTACCTAATGCACTTCATCTACAGGATTCAACAGTAGCAGAAGATGAAGCAACATCCACATCTCCACAGTCACCAGTTGCCACAACAGCACCTGCAGCAGCATTAGCAGTAGCAGCAGCACCCATCACACTTCATCAGCAAGATTCAACAGCAGCAAAAGAAGAAGCAACAACCACATCTCCACAGTTACCAGATGCCACAACAGTGCCTCCACACACCATAACAGCAGTTCCATCAATTCCTGTAATAGCAGCCTCACCTGCAATATCATCACAAGGAGGGAAGAGTAGGCATACAACAGTAGATGTGCTACCACTCCAAGTGAACAATTTTTTAGTAAAAGGCAACAGGACAGGAGGCAGAAATCCAAAAGATAAGCCTTGTAAAAGGTTTTAAAACCAATCACCATTGTGTTCAATGTGTAAGCAATAAGAGTGTAGATCTTAAAATATGTTACCTTAACGTTCAATGACTGAAAGATAAAGAACGAGCTTGGTCTTGACAACCGGTTGGATATTTTTCATCTGAGTGAACACTGGGCTAATGAGAATGAACTTGCAGTTACCAAATTTGACAACTTTAGTAGTAAATAGCTACTGTAGGAAAGAGCACGTTAGAGATGGTGTGGCAATTTATAACAACCGGTCACTCAATTGGACAATAACCAAACTTGACCTAAATTCCTAGTGTGATGAACAGCACTTTGAAGTTACGGGTATAATCATTAATAGTCATAAGCTAATAGTAGTATCCACGAACAGATCACCAAAGGGAAGCATTAACACATTTTTAGAAAAAATGGACATGCTACTGAGTGAATTAAGTAATACTAAATGGCTACACTATGATACTGCAATAGAAGGTGATTCGAATGCTGATTTTGATGTTACTAAATGTAAGGGTAGAGTTGCAGAACTGGAAAACTTGATAAGACAATGCAATTTAAATCATGTCAATAACAGGCCCACAAGAAACAAAGCATGTTAAGATAACATCTTTGTAAACTTCAAGACCACTGAAAACACATGCGAAGTTGTAGTGTTTCCATTCTCAGACCATTAATCTGTATCTCTAAATCATGCAAGTAAAATTCCCCTCAATAGGAGCAATACAAACAGACCTGTCCCAACAGTTGTGGTTACCAGACCCGTAACTGAGGATAAAATTAACGCATTTCGTTATTCCCTTGCTGACAGAGACTGGTTTGGTCATTGTAGTGTCGATGGACATTACACATCAAGTAATGACCTGCCAGCCAAAATAATATTTGATAGATTTTTTAATGCATTCTTGACCCTATTCAACCATAGTATTCCCATAAAGAAAATCAAAATAACGGACAAATCCAGATCTCAAAACAGACAAAATATGTGGTACACTGAACAACTGACAGATCTAAAAAAACAAGTTTTGTCACTGAATAACATATACAATAGTATGATGTCTGACTATGCAAAATCAGCCTATGTGGCATGCAGGAATGAATACAAAAAAGCCATCCTGCAAGCCAAAAAAAACCTACAATGCCAACAGCATACATAATTCTACCAATAAACGCAAAACTGCTTGGAAAATTATTAACAGTGCTGCCACAGATACTAAAAAAGACAAAATTAATATCCCACCTCTAACACTCAATGAGTTTTTTTTTTAATTAATTCAGCGAAAGAAATAGGAGTTACAATTATCAAACCACACATTAGTCCACCAGAGTTACTCTCTCAAAATTGGGGTGGACAGTCACTAAACACAAGCATGCTAATCTTCTTCGAAGTATCGCATAGATTTGTACAAGTGGTCATAATACAACTGAAATCATCTGATAGCTTAGATATATATGACATATCATGCAACCTGCTAAAAATGTGTGTGACTGCATTCTGTACCCTTTAACCCACTACATAAACGAGTGCTTACTTGAGGGATATTTTCCTGATGAATTAAAACTGTCTAGGATCATCCCAGAATACAAAAAGGGAGATGAAGACTCTCCATCTAGTTGCAGGCCTATTTCAATAGTACCCGCATTCTCCAAAGTAATAGAATCCATCATGTACCAACAATTATCATCTCACTTTGAGAACCTAGGAATAATTAATGTTACACAATATGGGTTTAGGAAAAATCTGTCGACCATTGATGCAATCGACACGGTAGTCAGTTACATCCTCATTAAGTTTTTGAGGACAAAGGCTTTGCTCAGGTCTCATTCTGTGACCTAAGCAAGGCCTTCGACTGTGTTGAGCACACACCACTACTAGAGAAACTAGAATTCTAAGGCATCAAAGGAAACAGTCTCAGACTATTAAAAGCATATTTCAATAGCCGTAAACAGGTAGTTTGTGCTGGTAAGGAAATGTCAAACATAGAAAATGATAAAGTAGGTGTGCCTCAGGGATCTGTCCTGGACCCCTTCCTGTTTCTGATAATGATCAATGACCTCCCCTCATTTATTAGATCCACCACTGTATTGTATGCAGACGATACGACTTTTCTACATAGCAGTAACAATCTTGAAACCTGTGCTGAAAATACGCTCACTAAATCAGCATATTGGTTCAGACCAAATGGTTTCTTGCTAAATGAAAATAAAACTCAGCAGGTAATCTTCACTCTAAGGGACAAGCCACTATCTGATGGCCCTAGGTGTGTTAAATTCCTGGGAGTTTATTTAGACGAAAAGCTATCCTGGGGCCAACATGCAAACTATATTAGTAGTAAGCTATCTAGAGTAATTTATTTATTAAGACAGCTCAGAAATTGTGTACCTGAAACATATGTCAGATCATCTTATTTTGCATTTTTCCCAAGTATAAACCCTATGGCTTTATCTTGTGGGGTATTTGTAATCGCATACATGACATCCTATTATTGCAGAAGAAAGCCATTTGGATAATTACAAATACTTCACATAAGGCTCACTGCAAACCCTTATTTACTGAACAAAAAACTATAACAGTACTAAACCTTTATATATACAATGTCTTAATCTATATGAAGAAGAACCTACAAGATGTGAAATGTAGAGAAAATGTACATTGTTGCAATACAAGACATCAAACACATATACACACCTTACCACAAATTATCAAAATCAATAAATACCTATGAAGTCACAAGGCACAAACTATTTAAAAATTGCCACATGCTATACAGGATCTTCCTCAACATACATTCAAAGAAAGACTGCATGAATGGTTAATTGCCCACCCATTTTATGTCATTAATGAATTCTTCAACTGTAAAATGCAGTAATCCAATAGATGACCCACTGTACATTTATTGTAATATAAGCTAAAATATTTCAGTAGTCAATACTTTATCACACGGTCTTGTAAATTGTATCTTCATTTGACATTGTCAATTGCTGTAATGGCCTAAAGAAAATAAAATCTATATTATTGTTATTAATATTATTATTATGCCTGTGTAAGTGCACTAATCTCTTTTATCTTATTCCTTTGATCCCCACATAACGTACAAAGTTCTGGCAGCATAACGGTCACTTCTTTACATTCTGGTTCTCTAAATTTACACAATAAGGTTTCACAAGAGCTAAATTGTCTTTCTTCCAAAGATTACTGTTGTTTCCCAAGCATTTTTGTTATGGTTTCGTATGGACTACACCAAACTGTTTAAATCCCACCAGTAAATCTCTAAATTCAATTGATGACTGTTGTCACACCTACCTCATAAAGAATGCAAAAACAGGAATAATCCTCTATAATTGGTGGCACTAGAGTTTTGTATGTGATTTTGTTTACATATGCACTGCATTTTCCCAGAACCCTCCCTACAAATCAGTATACGACATAGCTCCATTCAGTAATTCAAAATTACCCTCCAAAGTTGTGCGTTCAATTAATGACTCAACAATTAGAAATTTCAGAGAAAATCTTTAGCAGTTAGACTGGGATGAGGTGTACAAGGAACCCGATGCTAATTTAAAATATAACTTTTTCATGATACACTTGTAAGAGAATTTGAAAACTGTTTCCCCAAGAAAGTAGTTAAATCTAATTATAAGAAACCATGCAAACCTTGGCTTACTAAAGGAATAAAAATATCTTGTAACCACAAAAGGGAACTGTATCTAACAAAAAGAAAGAGTAATGACCCAGAAACAGCCAAATATTATAAAAACTTGTGCTACATTAAGAAAGGTTATTAAAAAGTCCAGAAGCATGTGCATCATGTCTGAGATTAATACCTCTGATAACAAAATCAAAACAATTTGGATTATTATTACAAGGGAGACATGACAACCAAGAATACAGGATGATGGCATCACCATCAAAGCGAATGGAAACTTGATAAACAACAAGCCGGAAGTCAAAAACATTTTGAATAATCATTTTTTAAATGTTGTAGAGAAAATAGGATCTAAATGTTCATTAGAAGAAGCAAGGCAGTAATGGAAGAGGCCTTACCCACACCATTTGATACAATTGAAATTCCACCCACCTCTCCTTCTGAAATTAGGAAGATAATAAACTCTCTCAAGAATAAAAGCTCACATGGAACTGATGGCATTTCCAGCAGGATAATAAAAGCTTGTTCCCAAGAAATAAGTGGGATTCTTAGCCACATATGTAATAGCTCTCTGAAGCAGGGTATTTTCCCAGATAGACTGAAGTATGCCATTGTTAAACCACTGCATAAAAAAGGGGATACGTCTGATGTCAACAACTACCACCCAATCTCTCTTCTGACTGCCTTATCCAAAATTCTTGAAAAAGTAATATATTGTAGAATAGCTTCACACCTTTGTAAAAATAAAGTTTTAACAAAATGTCAGTTTGGTTTCCAGAAGGGTTTTTCAACAGAAAATGCTATATATACTTTCACTAATCAAATATTAAATGCTCTGAGTAATACAAAGTCACCCGTTGGGATTTTTTGTGATCTATCAAAAGGATTTTGATTGTGTAAATCATGGAATACTTCTAGATAAGCTAAAGTACTGTGGTATGAATGGAACAGTTCTCAAATGGTTTAAATCATACCTAACTGGAAGAGTGCAGAAAGTTGAAATAAACAGTTCACATAATATGCAAGAAACTGGTGATTTCTCAAACTGGGGAACAATCAAGAATGGAGTGCCACAAGGTTCGGTCTTGGGTCCTCTGCTGTTCTTAATATATATTAATGACTTGCCATTCTATATTCACGAAGACGCAAAGCTGGTACTTCTTGCCGATGATACAAGTATAGCTATCACACCCGACAGACAAGAATTAACTGGTGAAATTGTAAAGGATGTTTTCCAGAAAATCATTAAGTGGTTCTCTGCAAATGGGCTCTCATTAAACTTTGACAAAACACAGTATATTTAGTTCCATACAGTAAATGGAATGACGCCATTAATAAGTATAGATTTCAATCAGAAATCGGTAGCTAAGGTAGAATATTCAAAATTCTAGGTGTATGCATTGATGAGGGGTTGAACTGGAAAAAACACACTGAAGATCTGCTGAAACATTTGAGTTCAGCTACTTATACTATTAGGGTCATTGCAAATTTTGGCGATATACATATGAGTAAATTAGCTTACCACGCTTATTTTCATTCTCTGCTTTCGTACGGCATCACATTCTGGGGTAACTCACCATTGAGTAAAAGAGTGTTCATTGCACAAAAGCGTGTAATCAGAATAATTGCTGGAGCTCATCCAAGATCCTCCTGCAAATCTTCACTGTAGCCTCACAATATATATATTCACTTATGAAATTTGTTATTAACAATCCGAACGAATTCAAAAGTAATAGCAGTGTACATGGCTACAACACTAGGAGAAAGGATGACCTTCACTACTCAAGGTTAAATCTAACTTTGGCTCAGAAGGGGGTAAATTATACTGCCACAAAAGTCTTTGGTCACTTACCTAATAGCATCAAAAGTCTGACAGATAGCCATACAGCATTTAAAAGGAAATTAAAAGAATTTCTTAATGGCAACTCCTTCTACTCATTAGATGAATTTTTGGATATAGTAAGTGGGCCCACAAAAAATTTGAGTGTCATGTAATATTTTGTCTAATGTAATATCTTGTATGGACACCTTTTATTAACCTGACACGTTCCACATCATTACGAAGTGTCATATTCATGATCTATGGAACAAGTACTAAGTCATTCACTCAGATCTGATAATATCACTTGTTAATATTACCCCTAAATATGTATAAATCTCAAGATGTTCTACACTGGTAATAATAAGTCCTTTTTTGGAATGTAATTAATGAATTGAGTAAAGGAAACAACTCACTGTATAGTCAAAGTGTCAAGTCGTCAAAAGACACATAAACAAGACTGAAAATGTTGCTTATCTTACAAATGAACCATTCTTCAAAGCTAACAGCACTGGCTTTGGAGAGAGATGTATTACAGAAATAAGGGAGACTGCAGAGAGGAGGGTGTGAGTGCATGTTGAGTGAAGTTAAGACCATGGGGTAGGAGCGGAACTGGGTGTGGGTCAGCAGTTAACAGAGATAGAAGCTAAGACGATTATGGGATCACAGGGCGTGTTGGGAAGGATCCATATGGCATAGGTTGTGAAGCAGGCACTGAGGTTGAGCGTGTTGTGCTCAGTGGAATGTCCCAACATTGAGCAGTCACAACTCAACTCTTGTCTACAGTTTGACAATGGCCACTGAGTTGGGTGGACATCTGATTGGTGGTCAAGCCCACATAAAATGCTGTGCAGAAGTTGCAGCAAAGCTAGTATATAATATGACTGCTGTCACAGCTGGCCTTGCCTGTGATAGTATAGGATATGCCTGTGACATGACTGGAGTACAATGTGCAGGGCGGGTTCATTGGACAGTTCTTACTTAGGGGTATTGCCCTCGTGGCAAGGGATTGTTAGTGTTGCAGATGGACTTTGACGTTTTGTAGCTGTTTGCTCTTCTTCTACATGCTTTCTGTAGATTTACAAACCTAACCATTCTGGATACCACCTTGTAGCTGGTTATTTTACTGCCACTGAAAGACTCTCAGCTCTTGCTGACAAACGCCTCCAACTCACTGCTCACAGCCTAGCCTCTCATATCAAACACACAAACTGCTCTCTTCATTGTTTCTCAACCATCTCTCCCACATTACCACCTTGATCCCTACCCATCACTGATGACACCACCTCTCCATACACCAATGCCTCACAACCATGGCCTTCCAGCTGTCAAACACTTACCTCTCACAATGAGCTACCAACTTCAACTCTACAGCATAGTCATTGGCTGCAAATGGTGACACAACTATGGTCCATCCATAGTAACACTTCCAAACCAGCCAGACTCTCAAAGTCCTTGTCTGGTTCAAGTGCAATGATATGGGCCATCCAGAGGAACCCTTGAAAGCCATCCAGAATCCCCAAGTCCTTGTCTGGTACACGTGTCAAAATACAATGCTGAGCACAATATGCTCTACTCAATGGCTGCTTCACAACCTGTGCCATCTGCACCCTCCCCCACCCCCCCCCCACCTCTCTCCCATCCCCCCTCCCCCTCACCCGCCAGCTTCTCAGAACCACATGGAATACTTCGATTCTGTAACCCTCTTGATGTCAATCTCTATTAGTCCCTACACCACATCCAACACCAGCGATGCCTCCAAGACACCCTTGTCACTTATACATGCACCGGCAAAACATTGCACTTGACAGTTCGCATTACATAAAGTTAGACTGGCTATACTGCAATAGCAACGTTGCAACACTAGGCTCTATATACATAGCAGATAATATAGTTTTCTGTTCCATCTCATAAATATATACACATAGCAGATAATATAGTTTTCTGTTCCATCTCATAAATATAAGCTATTGAGCAATAACAGTATATACTGTATAAGAATTATTTTATGACTTACTACCGCAAAGACAGCAAATAAAGAAATGCATAATAATGTATATGGCCCTTTGTAATGTTTTATCATAAATATAATCATAATGAAGTATACGCTTTTGATAATTGAGCAAAGAAATACAGAAAATAAGCATTTGATGATGACTGATATCTTGTAAACAATATGGTACATAGTTTACAAAATAAGGAATAATCGAGACTGTAACTTCTCGCTCGGCATCTTATACTAATGATGATGCAATAAATAACTGATATTCATTGCTCTTCACTCACCATCTTAGGGGAAATTGACACAATTCCATCCAGATCCCCATCATCACTGTAGTCGGCATCAGCATCAAACCTGTCTTCATGGTCATCACCACAAACACAAATTGAATGAATGTCCTTGCCCACAAATTTTGTGCTAGAAGATGCTTCAAGCCGTAACAGTATGCACCTTTTCTAACAGGACTTCCCATTCGTCTAGCACTTTGTAATGGAAATCTGTACTTTCCACTACAGTTCTTAGTTACGTTTTCCCACCCCTGAAAAGTTCACTTTCTTTTAATGATACTATTAACTCTGCTACTGTAGGATGTAGGATGCTCTTTCCTGCTATAGTATGCACCCCCCCCCCTTCCCCCCACGGATGCCTATGCCCTCAATTTTACCCTTATCCTTCTGTACAATAATTATGGATTCTTTATTTTCTGAAACTAAGAGGATACAAAATTTAGCTGTATTACATTTGGAAATTACAATTTCAATAATAATTAAATGGAATCAAAGTCATCCTTAAAATGGTTATTTATAAGAAGAAGATATCTGTATACATTCAAATATTCGTTTTTTATTTTCATTATTTGTTTGAGCTACTCTGTGTGTGTTGTGCGACAGAAGTTCCACAGCAGAAATCTCTATCTCACAAACAAGTGCTGCATGGAGCTACCAATGCCATATGGAGTGCCAAGTAAGTCTTCAGAGTATGCTGTACCCATTACCTCCATGAATGTGCAAGACAAAAACACACAAAAATCTATGTAAAGCACATAGTATGAGCTTAGGTACTGCTAAAACAGGATGTTTGTACTCACATGTCTGTAATATAAGTCCTTCAATATTCAAGTAATAAAATAATTATTTTATTCAGTGAACCTCAGAAGAATAACAAAACATTAAAACACTGTTAATGTGGATTTTTCTATTGAAATGGTTGAAAAGCAAAACTGCAGCAATTGGAGAAATAATCAATTTAAAAAAAGGTGAAGAAGATTGACTACAATGGATATTACATGGTTGTGAGTTTTGAAAACTCAAGAGAGGGAGTGACATAATGCATAGAAAATACTCTTCATTTTAGTTTTTGACTCCAATGCTCAGAATTGCAGTTGCTACCCAGGTATTCCCAATTCCTAACTTGATAGTCCTCCTCCTCGTTTTCTCCCTTCTTCTGCCTCCTCACATCTTTCTCTTCCCCCTTATAAGTTTTATTTTAGTCTCGGTGATCACCATTGCTACACCAGCTGTGTGCAAAGTACTCTCTTAATTCTTATTTCCTTAACGTAGAAGTCCAAGTCATTGCTTGGAGGAGGCATACTCAGCTTTAAATATTCAAGTTGCATTTGATCAAGAAAAATCACTTTCTATTTGCCTGGTTTGACATTCATAGCCAGAATGAATAGTTTCAACAAACACTTTCTTACTTCCCCGCAAGTCTTGTGCAGAACCAATCTTTAGAATCTCTTATCTAAAATATTAACACAATTGTAAAAGAATCAAAAAATACAGTTCTGAATGAAATTATGCTACTGCTTATTGCTAATAATAGACGACAGTATAATTACTCATACATAGAAATGTTTCAGTGTAGTGATTTTAAAATATTTTACAGCGGAATGGTAAAAACAGTGACTTCAAGAAAGAGTTTTATGCATGCAGCAGAATCTGAGACTGTACCTAGAAATTTATGAAATTCTCTGCTTTTACTGTGGATTACATTCTTGGCAATGTGCAAAATAATGACTATTAATTGGTGGAACCGTATATTTCTGCAGGTTATCACTCTGGGAAAAATAATTTCAAAATATTTCAATAATTTATGAAATTATTTAGAAACAATCAATTTTTTCATGTTGATAATATAACACAAAACAACCACAAACTGTGTCTAATGTTAAAACAGCAGGAGAGAGGGGTGGGGATAATTGAAAGTAAAACAATAACACTGTGGCAGAATGTAGATATAGATATGTTTATATATTTTTAATAAGGTAAGAAGAAATGTCATAGTTACAGAAAAATTTTAATATACATTATACACTAATCATTTGGTCTGACGAATTACACAGCCTTACATATTTTCAATTTCCACTTGTGAAACACATCAACAACCTCACAGCAGTGAAAACTCCTTTTCAGTCCATTTCCTAAGAAGGAAAATCAAGTAATCTCTAGTAATCCATGATGGTACAATATGTTTGTTCGACTTTCTTGGTTAAATCCACTAGCTTCTGGTACAGGAATGAATGCCTGCAAAATTTTAAACATTGTAAATACAATGCACAAATAACAAAACACAGTCTTAGTTACATACACAATACACTTACTGTGTTGCTGGTTTGCAAATACATAAATGATCTTGAGGTATTTCAAATATTTCACCCACTCCAGGATCTGTAAAGAAACTCCATGCAATGAATAACTGAGAGAAATTAAATTGGAGTATTGCTAAGCACCCAACTACATTAAATACAATATGTTTTTAAAAAATCTCTCACAGTGAAATTCAAAGTGAAGTTGCCAACAAAATCATACTTTGACAGTTGTCACACTTGCTATCCAAAACACCCTGTCATGCACTCTTGGAAAATGTGCTCAATTCTCTTGGAAATGATCTACAAAGAAACACAGTCAAGCTCTCCATTAGATTTCATTCTCTCTCTCTAAGATTATGAGCATAGTCCAGAAGCATGTTACCTTAACCACCGATAAGATATACTACTAATCCAAATAACTTCAAAGAAACATTCTCTTGTGATATAATATTACACTCATGTAAAAATCAATAACCTTCAACATAAATCAATAACCTTCAATGTAAGGGCTATAGTTATATATGTACATATGTCACACACTGAACTGACACCCACCAAGGCCTACATATTTTTCCACACCTTTCACCCTTACAGCTGTTGCAACATCACAGTAAGCCACTATGTTTCCCTTATATTTGTGCAATATTGTTTGTACCTTTATGATTTTCATCAGCATAAAGACATTCATACTTCTACATACAAGGTTTGTAACTTAAATAGTGGCAACTATTTATTCACGACCAATACAAAAGAGTTACATGTTTGCACCAGTTACTGTCCTCCTTTTCTAAAAGTAGTTGTCTGGTAGGTAACCTTGTTTGGAAGTAAAATGTGGTCAATATACAGTTCAGATAACAAGAGAATAGAATCTTTCGAAATTTGGTGCTATAGAAAAATTCTGAAGGTTAGATGGGTGGATTGAATAATGATTCAGACTCAGAAAATAAAATAAATTTATGACTCAGTTTGAATAAAATGTGATTTGTTGATAGGAAACATCAGGAGACATCAAGAAATCATCAGTTTGGTAATGGAAGGAAGTGTGGAAGGCAAGGATTGCAGGGGCGTAAGCAAGGCACAGTAACTACATTCCAATGGATGTAGGTTCTGGTAGTTATGCAGGGGTGAAGAGGTTTGCACAGGATAGATTAGCCTGGAGAAATGCATCAAACCAGTCTTTAGACTAAAGACCATGGCAACAACAATAACAACAACAACAACAACAACAAATATGGTACACTATGTATAACATAACCTGACTTACACATGACTACCTAGCTGACAAAGGTATAGTGATTGGCTAAAGTACGAGAGTTGGAACTTAAATAGTGGCAACTATTTATTCACAACCAATACAAAAGAGTTACATGTTTGCACCTGTTACTGTCTTTCAAAGTAGGCACCAGCATTGTGTAGAACATGTTGCCAGCGATGTGGAAGGCGTAGTATACCATTAGCAGAGCCTGTTCTGTTGATGGTGCGAATGGAGCTGTCTAAAGTTTTGGTGATTCACGTGTTCAACTGTGATGGTGTTATCCTAACACATTATATTCCTCCACAGCAGATTGTCAATGCACAGTATTACTGTTTGTTTTTGGAGCATCACCTGCGACCAGCTTTGCGAAAGAAGCGGCGACACTTTCTACGCAACCCATCCATCATTTTGCACGACAATAAGCGGGCACATACAGCGCGAGCTGTGGCTGCTCTGTTTGGTCGATGGGAATGGGAAATACTGTACTATCCACCATACTCCCTGGACTTAAGTCCTTGTGACTTTGATATGATTCTGAAGATGAAGGAACCATTTTGTGCCATTCGTTTCAGAACTATTCCAGAGATTCAACAGGCAGTAGACCGTTCCATTCACACCACCAACACAACAGGCTCTGCTAACTGTATACTGCGCCTTCCACATCACTGGCAACAGGTTCTACACAATGCTGGTGGCTACTTTGAAAGACAGTAACAGGTGCAAACATGTAACTCTTTTGTATTGGTTGTGAATATATAGTTGCCACTATTTAAGTTTCAACTCTTGTACTTTAGCCAATCACTGTACTTTTGTCAGCTAGGAAGTCATGTGTAAGTCAGGTTATGTTACACATAGTGTACCACATTTGTTGTCATTGTTGTTGTTATTGTTGTTGCCATGGTCTCCAGTCCAAAGACTGGTTTGATGCAGTTCTCCAGGCTAGTCTATCCTGTGCAAGCCTCTTCACCCTTGCATAACTACCAGAACCTACATCCATTGGAATGTAGTTACTGTGCCTTGCTCTCGCCCCTGCAATCCTTGCCTTCCACACTTCCTTTCATTACCAAACTGATGATTTCTTGATGTCTCCTGATGTTTCCTATCAACAAATCACATTTTATTCAAACTGAGTCATAAATTTATTTTATTTTCTGAGTCTGAATCATTATTCAATCCACCTATCTAACCTTAAGAATTTTTCTATAGCACCAAATTTCGAAAGATTCTATTCTCTTGTTATCTGAACTGTATATTGACCACATTTTATTTCCCAACAAGATTACCCACCAGACAACTACTTTAGAAAAGACTTCCTAACTCTTGAAATGATATTCAGAGTTGATAAATTCATTTTCAGAAATGCTTTTCTAGCTATTGTCAGTCGACATATATCCTCGCTATTTTGGTAATCATCAGTTATTTTGTTGTGCAAATAGCAAATCACATCTATTACTTTTAGTGTTCCATTTCATAATCTAATCCCCTCAGCATCACATTATTTAATTCGACTACCTTTGATTATCCCATTTTACTTTTGTTGATTTTCATCTTATAATCTCTTTTCAAGACAATAGCCATTCCATTCAACTGCTCTTCCAAGTCCTTTGTCATCTCTCTGTCATTGGCGAACCTGAAAGTTTTCATTTCTTTTCTCTGAATTTTAATTTCCTTTCTAAATTTCTCATTGGTCAGACTGAAGAACATCAGGGATAGGTTACAACCCTGCCTCAGCCCCCCCCCCCCCTCCCTCAACTATAGCTTTCCTGCCATACCCTTTTACTCATATAACTGCAGTATGATTTATGTAGGTGTTGTAAATAACCTTTCATTCCCTGTAATATATCCCTACCAGCTCCAAAATTTCAGCAACCTTGCCAAAAGCTTGCTCCAAATCTACAAATGCTTTAAACATAGGTTTACCTTTCTTAAACTGATCTTTGAGAGTTAAGCTGCAGAGTCACTAATGTCCCATGTGTTCATACATTTGTCCAGGACCCAAACTGATCTTCCCCAAGGTCAGTTCTATCAGTTTTTCCATTCTTCTGTAAATAATTCATGTCAATATTTTGCAACCATGGCATATTAAACTGATGCTTCAATTACATTCAGCACCTGATATCTTTGGAATTGGAATCAATACATTCTTACTGAACTGTGAGGGTATTTTGCCTGTGTCATACATCTTACACACCAGGTGGAATATTTTTGTCATGGCAGGTTTCCAATGATATCAATAATTCTGAGGGAGCGTTATCTACTTCAGGGCCTTTGTCACAACTGGGCCTTTCATTGATCTGTCAAATTCTCCTTGCAGTATCGTAGCTTCCATCTCATCTTCACCTCTTTTTCTTTCTATAATACTTCTCTCAGCAGTAAAATTCTCTCAAGCTTCTAGCCACATCAAGTGGTTTAAAATCCAGTAACCCTTGACAATAGCTGAGGAGTACTTGGCCAAAGGCTTCTGGATTTTAAACCACTTGATGTGGCTGCAAGCTCAATTCTCACATGACTGCCTGCCTGATCAACACTAGTGACACTACTGTAAAAAAAATTCAAAATGATTTGTGGAGTTTCCACGGTGGAGTTCACCAGTGTTTGCAGTTAAAGACTGCTTGTTGAAGGCGAAGCATTATTTGTAACAAAACCTTGCAGACATGCATTTAATGTATGATTTGGTCTGGAAATATAAATTAACAGACAGAGAAAAATGTTTATTTTCATAGTCTTACAAGGGGAGGCTGCCAATTGTGAAATTCAGATTCGATTCATGCTGCGCATAATAAAAGCTGGTGGCCAGAGGTGTAATGTGGCAAAGCACCAAGATGCACTTCTCAGCCGTTGTCGAGAAAATCGACAGTTAAAAGAAACCGTTGCGGTGAAATACTCTCTGCGATTAATAATTTTCTACAGCATCGTTGCACAGCGGTAAGCGCTCGAGTTCGTAATCCATAGGTCGCCGGATCGAATCTCGCACCATGCAACATTTTTTTAGTATCAAAGGTGTATTTCGCAAATGTTATTAATTGTCTTCATAATGTTTACCACGTATAGTTAACGGAACATGTAGAAACAATATTCCGAAACGAATATGTATAGTGCAAGTCAAACGTTCGAATTAGAATAGAGACCCCCACGAACAAAAATTTGCTGTGGCAGGTATGAAATATAAACTCCGTTACTTGCTCGTTACACTTGAAGGACAGATGTTGAATGGCCCGAAACGAGCCGCCACATAACAGCGTAGTTGCCTGCTAACTCCGAAAGAAGGTAGTTGCGGTCCCTAGCAAAACTTATAACATCATCGAAAATCAGTGCGTAGGTGAGAGCTTTGGTACACCCTGTTAAACAAATGGAAAAATTAAGGGGGTACAATTGGAGAGTGATCCGGGCCCTTCACTTGAAAGTGATGTGATCGAAGAAGATTCTACACACAGTGAAGTGGCGAAACAACAATTGAAAGATACGTTGGTGTATATTGAAAGCCTCCTTCATAACAGTAATCGCATCGCAGCAGAACCGTCATCATCAATCAATGAAAAAGCCATGGTAATTGGGGAAGAAATGTTCCAGAATACACTGCAAATGCTCGCTGAAAAAACCCTTGTTCATGATGAGGAACTGATAGACATTAATGAAATCGACGATAATAATGCCTACGAAGACGTTGAAACGAGTCCCATTGCCAACGAATCATCAGATGAATACGAGCTGGACAAGAAGAAAAAAAATGGTACGACTATATTTTTCTGGATTACAAAATTAGAGCTGTCAATCTGGCCAAAGAACATCCAGGCTGGAGTCTCAAAACTCTACAAAAAAAATGGGTGCTCTCGTTTGACAAATATGGGCTATTTATCCAGGTGGGAAGAGCAAACCAAACGTGGCGGTAGCAAATTTGATAAATATTGTACCATCGATTCCTGGATGCATGATCGCATCGCAGAAGCTCGACGAAACTTCCAGCAAGTTACTACCAGAAACCTGCAGCAGTGGGCCTTGGGCGCTGCAAGTCAGTTCCCAGATTTCAACTTCAAAGCTTCAAAAACATGGGTCACCGAATTTAAAAAGAAGCATGGGATTCGGCAACAGAAAATCACAAAATTTGTTTCCTGGAAAGAGACAGCTACCCAAGACGAAATTTTGGCCGCAGGGGACACATTTCGGATCCAGACGCGAACGTTGATAACTAACTTCGACGAAGATTTCATAATTAATACTGATCAAATAGGAACGTTAAGAGCTGTTCACAAATGTCATATGATATGATGATAGAATATGGTAATCTGATATGTGTCTGTGTATGTGCGGATGGATATGTGTGTGTGTGTGTGTGCGCGAGTGTATACCTGTCCTTTTTTCCCCCTAAGGTAAGTCTTTCCACTCCCGGGATTGGAATGACTCCTTACCCTCTCCCTTAAAACCCACATCCTTTCATCTTTCCCTCTCCTTCCCTCTTTCCTGATGAAGCAATCATTGGTTGCGAAAGCAGAATTTTGTGTGTATGTATGTGTTTGTTTGTGTTTCTATCGACCTGCCAGCACTTTCGTATGGTAAGTCACATCTCATATATATATATATATATATATATATATATATATATATATATATATATATATATATAATGGAAGGAAACATTCCACGTGGGAAAAATTATATATAAAAACAAAGATGAGGTGACTTACCGAACAAAAGCGCTGGCAGGTCGATAGACACACAAACAAACACAAACATACACACAAAATTCAAGCTTTCGCAACAAACTGTTGCCTCATCAGGAAAGAGGGAAGGAGAGGGGAAGACGAAAGGAAGTGGGTTTTAAGGGAGAGGGTAAGGAGTCATTCCAATCCCGGGAGCGGAAAGACTTACCTTAGGGGGAAAAAAGGACAGGTATACACTCGCACACACGCACATATCCATCCACACATACAGACACAAGCAGACATATTTCCTGATGAGGCAACAGTTTGTTGCGAAAGCTTGAATTTTGTGTCTATATATATATATATATATATATATATATATATATATATATATATATATAATGGAAGGAAATATGTCTGCTTGTGTCTGTATGTGTGGATGGATATGTGCGTGTGTGCGAGTGTATACCTGTCCTTTTTTCCCCCTAAGGTAAGTCTTTCCGCTCCCGGGATTGGAATGACTCCTTACCCTCTCCCTTAAAACCCACTTCCTTTCGTCTTCCCCTCTCCTTCCCTCTTTCCTGATGAGGCAACAGTTTGTTGCGAAAGCTTGAATTTTGTGTGTATGTTTGTGTTTGTTTGTGTGTCTATCGACCTGCCAGCGCTTTTGTTCGGTAAGTCACCTCATCTTTGTTTTTTTTATATATATATATATATATATATATATATATATATATATATATATATATATATATATATAAAGGCCTTTACATATGTCTGCTTGTGTCTGTATATGTTTGGATGGATGTGTGTGTGTGTGTGTGTGTGTGTGTGTGTGTGTGTGTGTGTGGGCGCGCGCGCGCGCGCGCGCGCACGCGAGTGTATACCTGTCCCTTGCGTGCGCGCGCGCGCTGGAATGACTCCTTACCCTCTCCCGTAAAACCCACATCCTTTCATCTTTCCCTCTCCTTGTCTCTTTCCTGATGAAGCAACCGGGGGTTGCAAAAGCTTGAAATTTGTATGTGTGTTTTTGTTTGTTATTGTCTCTATCAATGGACCAACACTTTTGTTTGGTAAGTTGTGTGTGTGTGTGTGTGTGTGTGTGTGTGTGTGTGTGTGTGTGTGTGTGTGTGTGTGTGTGTGTGTGTGTGTACACACATTTGAATTACAAAAAATAAATAATAAAAAAAAGTTGCATGGCGCGAGATTCGATCCGGCGACCTTCGGATTACGAACCCGAGCACTTACCGCTGCGCCACGACGCTGTAGAAAATTATTAATCGTAGAGAGTATTTCACCGCAACGGTTTCTTTTAACTGTCAATTTTCTTGACAATGGCTGAGAAGTGCATCTTGGTGCTTTGCCACATTACACCTCTGGCCATGAGCTTTTATTATGCGTAGTATGAATCGAATCTGAATTTCACAATTGACGGCCTCCCATTGTTAGTCATGTATAATATATTAGGAGCAGTTTTAATTATACAGTATTCATCTTCAAATAAATGGTGATTTATCAGCATCCTTTAAAGAAATATAACTCACTCAGAATAAGTTAAAAAAAAATTCAATAGAACAGCCTAGGCAGAGAAAATTGCTTATTTTTCATAATCTTAGTCGCATACAATATATTGGGAGCAGTTTTAATTATACAATACTCATCTTCAAATCTGAATAATCATAAATGGTAATTTGCCAGTACCCTTTAAAGAAATATAACTCAGTCAGAAGAAGTTAAAAGAAAGTTCAATGCACTAGCTTTGTGACAGCTTCTAATGATCCACTACAAAACATACCATCTGAATGAATTGTTTTATTTAAAAGGTGTTTACATTTTGTGATTTATAATAACTCATATCTGATGATGATCACTGAGTTACCAAAACTAGTCATCATATATAAAACAGGGTGGTCAGAAACAGTCTGAAAAGCTTGTAAGGTAGGTGTTGCAGGGTAGGTGTGCTGAGAAATAATTGTTAAGAAAAAAGTTCAATTTATTGTGTCATTTTTGAGCTGATTAGCACTCAAATTTGCCAGTCAGGCCATTGCATTCACAAATTTACGCGGCCCACCAGACACACTTAGTGTCAGTGTTCTCGCAGCATAGAGATAGCGCAAAGACTGTTCAGCCTTTGTCTCAGTTTTGATCCTTACTACTGTCCCATGTCCAATTCTTATATCATTCACTTTTTTGGTTTTAGGGAACCAAACAAAGAACACATTCACTGATAACACCTCTGTTCAGCTACCTGAATTTTCATGTGCCACAGACTGACTGGCTAACTTGAATGTTCATTAACACAGAAATGGCACAACATACTGAATATTTTTCTTAACAACTATTTGTCAGTACAATCTATCCAGCACTGATTAAAGTATATGAGAAACTGTGTCATTTGATCCATAGAGAGCTGGCCAAGGTTCTTGAGAAGATTTGTTCACACAATGTAATTCGAGGAGACTGCATTGCAAGAAGATTCATTAATGAGCGCTTATCAGCCTCCCAAAGAATTACATACTTTGGAGAATATGTTGTTGAGAGTACTGGTGGAACAGCTATTATTACACCCCCCTAATACACAATGCATGTAAGCAATGTGGGCCAAATAATTTTGAACACAAAATTGAGCTGTTGATTTTTTTTTTTTTTTTTTTTTCACATTTATTCTCAGTTTTCCTCTTGCAATTACCACTTTCTGGTAGCTCTGGTTTTCTTATCACTTAACAGAATCCATCTAATTTTCTTATTTTCACTTTTGCATGTGTGTGTGTGTGTGTGTGTGTGTGTTTTCCAGCCATTCCTTCCATTGTTTCTGAGTTGCTACTAAGCCTATGATTCTGATAGTTTTGTAAGAAATTAGCATTTTGTGTGTGTAACTGATTATCTACTGTATATAATAGAGGGAAACATTCCACGTGGGAAAAATATATCTAAAAACAAAGATGATGTAACTTACCAAATGAATGTGTTTGTATGTTGATACACACACAAATAAACACAAACACACACACAAAATTCAAGCTTTCGCAACCCATGGTTGCTTCATCAGGAAAGAGGGAGAAGAGGGAAAGACTTTCCTGATGAAGCAACCGTGGGTTGCGAAAGCTTGAATTTTGTGTGTGTGTTTGTGTTTATTTGTGTGTGTATCAACATACCAAGGCATTCGTTTGGTAAGTTACATCATCTTTGTTTTTTTGATTATCTTCTGTTTTTTATTAAACGGACATTTTTCATATCACTGTTTCTTTGTTTTGCTTTTACTATTTTGTTCTGTTCAAGGAATTATAGCTTCAACCACGATAAATACCACCATGGCTGTGAAGATAACAGTAGCCGTAATTGCAATTTTGATGTTTTGTTTGTTTCAGGTATCTCGCATTTTCTTGCAATTTAACCCACAGACAATTAGTATCATTCAACTGCACACATTACTGCTACTCATTTAAAAGACAAAATTCACTCCTCATTTAAAGGTTAAAATTCACTCAGGTGTGCGAAACTGCATGAAAAATGGAAGCTGCTTGAAAATGACAAAGTGCCAAAATTTTAATCACAAGTAATACGTACATTAAGAGCCATAAGTGGTATTTATCACATTCAAAACTTTTTTAAGGACTGTGAACCATTGCTTCATCAAATTTTAGTTTTAATATAATTTAACTTCCATTATTTCTTCAACTGAAAAGTAACTTTTTGTTGAAATGAATGTCCTATTACCAACACAACTGTGTAAATTATGTAACATGTTCAGAACAACTGAAGGTAGGTTACTGGAGTAGGAACAAGAAGTAAATTCAAAGGTAGTGTTGAAAAAAGATTAAATAAGAGCAGATGGAATACAGTAAGATTATTAGAAAAAAAGACCAAATAGAATTATTATCAGGACAAATGTTTTAGTACAGACAAACATAACAAGGAATAAATTCGGTGGAAGTTCTAATTTACACAAGGAAACTGAGACCAATATTACAGACACCGAGGGATCCTCGGGCAGAATAGCAAGATTACATTAAAATTACATACAAGCTACTGAATGGAAATCATTCTCTTATGCACCAACATGCCCACTTTCAGTTGATAAATTAGATGGCCTCTACAAAGACATACAGAGAATGATAAATGAGAACAGACTGCAATACAAAATGATAATGGAACATTCAAATGCAAAATTAGGACAAAATCTACGGCTTGATTCTTCAATGAGCACCTTCGGTGTGGTAACAAAAATGACAAGGGTTAGACGTCATTCGAACTTTCAGAAAAGAAGAATGTTTTTGTCTTTGACATAGTCTTTCAAAAGAAAAACAAATGAAAACTGGAAAATCCAGGATGGAACGTAACAATATGAAAAGGAAAGCTGCTACTCATCATATAGAGGAGATGCTGAGTCGCAGATGGGCACAACAAAAAAACTGTCACAAATAAACCTTTCGGCCAGTAAGGCCTTCATCAAAAATAGAACACACACACACACACACACACACGTGTGCATGACTGCAGTCTCAGGCAGCTGAAGCCACACTGCCACATTGTTACAAATGAAATCTGGACTTTGAAAGTCCAAATGGAATTAAAATTATACTTTATCAAATAATATGGAAACTGTAGAGATAGTGATTGTCCATAATCACTTTACAATTAAAAAGTTACCATATAGTCATACAGGGTGTTTCAAAAATGACCGGTATATTTGAAACGGCAATAAAAACTAAACGAGCAGCGATAGAAATACACCGTTTGTTGCAATATGCTTGGGACAACAGTACATTTTCAGGCGGACAAGCTTTCGAAATTACAGTAGTTACAATTTTCAACAACAGATGGCGCTGCAAGTGATGTGAAAGATATAGAAGACAACGCAGTCTGTGGGTGCGCCATTCTGTACGTCGTCTTTCTGCTGTAAGCGTGTGCTGTTCACAACGTGCAAGTGTGCTGTAGACAACATGGTTTATTCCTTAGAACAGAGGATTTTTCTGGTGTTGGAATTCCACCGCCTAGAACACAGTGTTGTTGCAACAAGACGAAGTTTTCAACGGAGGTTTAATGTAACCAAAGGACCGAAAAGCGATACAATAAAGGATCTGTTTGAAAAATTTCAACGGACTGGGAACGTGACGGATGAACGTGCTGGAAAGGTAGGGCGACCGCGTACGGCAACCACAGAGGGCAACGCGCAGCTAGTGCAGCAGGTGATCCAACAGCGGCCTCGGGTTTCCATTCGCCGTGTTGCAGCTGCGGTCCAAATGACGCCAACGTCCACGTATCGTCTCATGCGCCAGAGTTTACACCTCTATCCATACAAAATTCAAACACGGCAACCCCTCAGCGCCGCTACCATTGCTGCACGAGAGACATTCGCTAACGATATAGTGCACAGGATTGTTGACGGCGATATGCATGTGGGCAGCATTTGGTTTACTGACGAAGCTTATTTTTACCTGGACGGCTTCGTCAATAAACAGAACTGGCACATATGGGGAACCGAAAAGCCCCATGTTGCAGTCCCATCGTCCCTGCATCCTCAAAAAGTACTGGTCTGGGCCGCCATTTCTTCCAAAGGAATCATTGGCCCATTTTTCAGATCCGAAACGATTACTGCATCACGCTATCTGGACATTCTTCATGAATTTGTGGCGGTACAAACTGCCTTAGACGACACTGCGAACACCTCGTGGTTTATGCAAGATGGTGCCCGGCCACATCGCACGGCCGACGTCTTTAATTTCCTGAATGAATATTTCGATGATCGTGTGATTGCTTTGGGCTATCCGAAACATACAGGAGGCGACGTGGATTGGCCTCCCTATTCGCCAGACATGAACCCCTGTGACTTCTTTCTGTGGAGACACTTGAAAGACCAGGTGTACCGCCAGAATCCATAAACAATTGAACAGCTGAAGCAGTACATCTCATCTGCATGTGAAGCCATTCCGCCAGACACGTTGTCAAAGGTTTCGGGTAATTTTATTCAGAGACTACGCCATATTATTGCTACACATGGTGGACATGTGGAAAATATCGTACTATAGAGTTTCCCAGACCGCAGCGCCATCTGTTGTTGAAAATTGTAACTACTGTAATTTCGAAAGTTTGTCTGCCTGAAAATTTACTGTTGTCCCAAGTATATTGCAACAAACGGTGTATTTCTATCGCTGCTCGTTTAGTTTTTATTGCCGTTTCAAATATACCGGTCATTTTTGAAACACCCTGTACAATGTACAGTAAAAATAGATAAATAGAAAGAAACAGTTTCATAGAAATAGGCTCATCAGCAGGATAAGGTTGTACATAAGATTAAATTAAGCAGTAATGTCAGCACTTCATAATATGCTAATTATTTAGAAAGAGATGGAAGGTTTATTTATTTTTAAAAATAAGTACTTACGCATATATGTTGCAAAGCATGAAAACGTTAGGAGCAAAGAATATAACACATTGAATAAGACTACTATTAAAGAGAAGACAAAGGTTCCACGTAGACAATAAAAGAAACAATATTATGAAAAGGAAAGTTGCCACTCATCATATAGCAAGAGATGCAGAGTCGCACATAGGCACAATAAAAAGACTCACAATTATAGCTTTCGACCATTAAGGCCTTTGTCAATAATAGACAAAACACACACACACACACACACACACACACACACACACACACAAATGCAACTCGCACACGACTGCAGTTTCAGGCAACTGGAACCACACTGCGAACAGCAGCACCAGTGCATGGTGGGAGTGGCGACTGGGTGGCGGTAAGGAGGATGCCGTGGTGGGGAGGGGTAGGGATAGTATGGAGGGAGTGGTGTACAGTGAAGGCTGCAGGTTAGATGGTGGGCAGGGGAGAGTGGGAGGGGGGAGAGGGGGAGAAATAACAAGACTGGGTGTGAAGGTGGAATGATAGCTGTTTAGTGCTGGAATGTGTACAGGGAAGGGGCTGGATAGGTGAACACACTGACTACTGAATAAAAGGAACATTACAGAATATCCTGAATTAAACAAAACTATTAAGAAGTGCTTTTGAGAGGATGTAAGAACATACACATAAAATTGTATTAAAAAAAAATAGAACAAAAATAGAAAACAAAACATAAAGATGACAAAACAGAACCTCATGTTGTAGACAACACAGTTCATTACTTGAGATTGTAGACAGCACAGTTACTACGAAATGAGAGAAAATTCTATAAACTTTCCAAGACTACATTATTATAGTTCATTGGATGCATCAGAAACATACCTAGTTAAGAGAAACAGAAAAAATTGAGCTTATGTACAGAAAAAACTTAGCCAATAGCTTCTGGACAGGAGAGGAAAAGCTGCTAAAAGGGAAAACAACTGAATCTCATTACATACTTTTAAGGTCAAGTGACCTTTTTTTATATTGAATGGTTCAGGTTTGCTGCACCTTTTGGAATTTATTTCCCATAGAATTCTGTTCATTTTCCCAAGTGTCTGTGCCCTTTCATTGCTTCTCTTTCTCCACTTATTTATCTGTAGAGTTTCTCACTGTAAAAACTTTGCTATTTCCTAGTGATGTTTTATTTTGACATTTCTATTCAACTCTTCCAATTTATTTTCTACTAATTGTAATATCTAGTTAATAGATGTATTCCAATGTAAAGATGCATGTAACTGTGATAAGTTAGCAAGTTATTAAAAAAAAACTTTTACTCATATTTCAGAGTTATGAGAAAAACCACGAAAATGACACATTACCTGCAGATGGAACAGGTACAAAATGAAACTGCAATCTCAATGGTGAAACAAGAGTAGATTTTGTTTCTGCAAAGCTTATTATTTGAATTTGCAAATGAGGGAGCATCTGCAAGAATTTTTGATGGAGACTTTTTAACTCTGGAGAATCTGTAAAGAGATAGATCAAATCAGCACAAATCATGATCAGTAAAGATTACAGTTACACAGATAACAAATGCTTCAACATATGTGAAGAGCAGTAAATTATATACCAGCCTTATTTGGGTAAAAAAATGAGTAACACGATTCTTAAAACTGCGAAGAAATAGAATGGCTGGAACTCACAACACTCATCCTGGGGTCTGAGTGACCGGCCCCTCCTTTCGCTTTCACCAACTGCTACAACATACATTATATTTCCTTCACAGTCAATCGTTTGCCATGAGAATGTTGTTTTAGTACTGCATTTCCTCATACAAATTGTATTATTGTGCAAAGAAGAAATGTATCCTGATGCCTGGGAGTTAGTGTTCAATCTCCTCTGCTGCCAGCTGCAAGGAGATCACCTCCAAATCCAGCTGCTGGCTTTTATAAATGATATAATGAAAAACAATATATGCAAAACAAAAATGCTTATAGTGGAATGAATGTGAGAAACTGCACGAATACAGCATTTAATCTGTCATGTAAGGAAATATAGCATCACTTCTGGCAACAGGACATAATTTGTTTTTATTGTCAGATCTAACATAAGTATCTGCACATACTACAACTGTGAACAAGTCTTTGTGTGTATGAAATTGATGAGAAAGATAAGGATTTGGTAATATAACACTTTACCTTTTCTTAGCTCTTGTACTTCAACTGACGGCCACAGTAGAATCTGCATGGCTTGTGTAAGCTCTGCAAGTGGTGAACCCAAGTGTGGCACACTGTAGAAAGCTATGCCTTTAGTTTTATAGCAAATATTTCTATCTCCACTCTCCCAAGCTGCAACGAAGATAATCACAGTATCTTACAAAAAATTAACTTAATATTTATCTCTTTTCCAATACCTATCTATTTATGTTGTCAATCTGTATCACCTTTTGTTTAAGGTCTCACACTTAATCAAGAGTGCCCATATGATAGTTTGTAGGGGGGTTACACTTGGGTAATGGAATATTTTTAATATCTTGTAAGATGCATTAACTTAATATTTATCTCTTTTCCAATATCTATCGATTTATGTTGGTCATGTATATGTCTACTAAAGAAGTGACAACTGTATAAAGAAGGACATCTGAATGTTCAATACATTAACTCCAAGGAACAAGTGGCAGACATGTTAACAAAAGCGACAACAAGTGTACAGTTCAATACGGTGTGACTGTCGATGAAGATAGTGAAATTTGCAGATATTTAATGAAATTATTAAATTAAAGGGGGTGTTGAAGTAGTGACAATTTAATAATTATGCTCTGATTTAGTTTCTCCTTTTTTTCTCTCTCTGTTTTATCTTCTGTCTGTATCTTGTCTTCATGGTTTTACTGTAGCTGTAATAATCCTGTGATAAGTAATAATTTGATATTACTTATCTAAATACTTGGTAATGTCTAGCAATAACAACCAACAAGAAAACCAGTCTACACTGATGATGAGATACCAGGTGTAGACGTACGAAACCGGAATTTGGTTGCAATAATTGCACATCTGTTGCTTGAAACTGATAGACAATATTTTATACATTGCTATTTATACATTTCTCCCAACTCTCTGGCAGGCTATGAATGCTATACGAAGAAAACAGTTCTTCTTTCGAAGCGAACCAGTGAGCCATTTTCATACATTTTCATATGAATTGAAGATTTGTTCAGTGAGAATATGCCCCAGGGATGCTGATAGATGATAACCAGAAGGAGCCAAATCTGGAGAATAAGCCGCATGCCCTAATATTTTCCAACTGAATGCCTCGATAGCTTCTCTGACCCATTTCTCTGTGTGTGATGGGGTGTCATCATGGAGCAATGTGATTTTGTGTTGCCTTTTTCCATATTCTGGTCATTTCTCACATAATGCTCGATTTAAATCGAACATTTGCTGTTGGTAGCGATCAGTATTAATGGTTGCCTGGATTCACCCATGATTTACGACACTTACAATTCTCAAAATATATCTATTTTTCATCACCCATACTATTCGATGGAGGAATGACTTGCTTTAGTATTTGGCGAGCAGCATTACACAAGTGGTCTTTCAAATTGCTTGCTGTCTTTCATTCAGTTCATGTGGAACCCATTTTACCACTTTCTGCAACTTTTACATAGCATTCAACCAAAGAGAAATGGCTTTCTGCATCACATTCAATTGTTCCACGAGTTACTGTTGAGTTTGATTATCATCTTCAGACAACTAGGCCTGACATTCATTGTCTTTGAATTTTTTTTATGGTTTCCCATGCTCATTGTTTCTCATGTCAAAATCACCACTTTGGAATTTTTTGTACCACTCGAAACACTGTGTTTTCCCAAGAGCATGTTCGCAGAAAGCTTCGACAAGCATTCAATGGGATTCTGCAGCAGTATTTTTCAAATGATAACAGGAAATCAATGGTGTCTGTAAATTGTAGTTCATAGGTACAAAACTCAAGATGTTTGCAGGTTTGAAACAGATCTGTTGCAAGCAGAACTTTGGGTGTGCCCCAGGGAAGTATATTGGGACTGTTGCTGTTCATGTTGTATATTAATGCCCCTGCAGACAATATTAATAGTAAAATAAGGCTTAATGCAGTTATCTATAATGAAATACTAACTGAAAGAAGCTGCATAAATATTTAGTCAGATGTTGATAATATTTGAAAGTGGTGCAAAGATTGGCAGTTTGCTTTAAATTTTCAGAAATGTTAAATTGTGCACTTAACAAAACAGAAAAATATAATATCCTACGACTATAACATCAATGAGTCACTGTTGACTCCTGGGCAATACCTGGGTGCGACACTTTGTAGAGAAATGAAATGGAATGATCACATAGGTTCAGTTCTGGATTAAGCAGGTGGTAGACTTCAAGTTTATTGGTAGAATACTGGAGAAGTGCAACCAATCTACACAGGAGATCACTTACAAATCACTTGTGCGAGCCGTTTTAGAATATTGCTCAAGTGTTTGGGATCTGTACCATATAGGACTAACACAGGATATTGAACATATACAGAGAAGAGCAGTACGAATGGTCACAGGTTCTTTAATCCATGGGAGAGTGTCACAGAGATACCGAAGGAACTGAACTGGAAGACTCCTGAAGAGGGACATAAACTATTTCGAGAAAGTCTATTAACAAAGTTCCAAGAACCAGCTTTAATTGATTACTCTAGGAACTACAACCCTCTATGTATCATTCACTTAGGGATCGTAAGGAAAAGTTTAGAATAATTTCTGCATGCACAGAGGCATTCAAACAATCATTCTTCCTGTGCTCCACTAGTGAATGGAACAGGAAGAAACCCTAATAACTGAAACAATGGAATGTACACTCCATCATGCACCTCATAGTGGTTTGCCAAGTATAAAAGTAGATGTGGATCCAGATGAACTTTAAGCATTGCCAATGACATAGTAACTCTGTCGGAGACAGCAACTGATGTGGCCAATAGTTGTAAAGATTAGAAAGCCTCTTGAAAACAGATTATAAATATAAATAATGAATACCAAGTGTAACCTATTAAATGAGGTGATGCTGATGGAATTAGATTAAAAAATGAAACACTAAAAGTTGTAGGGTAGCAGCAAAATAAGTGACAATGGCATAAGTTTAGAGGACATATACAGCAAAGCACAATAACAAGAACAGCTTTCCTCAAAAAGAGAAATATGTTTGTTTTGTTAGTTACATGTTCCATATAGATTATTTGAATGATTCTTTTATCAAAATTATGTGCAACAAGCCAGTTAATAGGATATCTGTACATGATAATCATGTTGACATTAATGGATACATTATCTTTTAGTCCTACTCTTACAATAACATTTAAAAACTAGGTCTCTCTCTTTCTCTCTTCTTTCCAGGCCACCAGTACTTAAATACAAATTCATCCACAGAATAGGAGTTGTCCAGGAGAAATGATTTTAGGCCAGATTTTAAACTTGCTTTGCTATCTGTCAGATATTTTATACTCTTGGGCAACTGATCAAAAATTTTTGTTTTTGCAACTTGCATCTGTTTGCATGGAATATAAATTTAAGTGTTTGGCTGTGTCTTCTGAAAGTGTTTGGATTGTAATCTTATATGGAAATGAAATGTGGATAATTAATAGAATAGACATGAAGAGTACAGAAGCTTTGAAATGTGATACAATAGAAGAATTCTGATAATTAAGTGCGTATATAGAGTAACTATAGACTGAAATTGTAGAATAAGGGAGCTTTATGGCACAACTTAACTAGAAGAGGGACATATTGATGGGACACATCCTGAGGTGTCATTGGTTAATTTAGTAACGAAAGGAAGGTTGCGCATAACTGTAGAGGGAGACCCAAGGCTTCAATACAGTCAGCAGGTTCAAATGCATGTAAGGTGTGGTAGTTAAGTGGAAATGAAAAGACTTGCACACATAGGACTACCAGGGAGAGCTGTGTCAAACCACTTCAGACTGATGGCAACAAGCAGAAAACTGTCTCTTTCTGTTATTTCTAGAGCCCTCAACAGTTGCCAGTGGTTTAAATTTTACTCATTAGAGGTTGCACCTTTATGCTCTACTCAGATGCCTCATTATCGAGATCATTTTACACTCTCATTAATTACAAACAATTAATTTCACCACTTTATTTGAAAAACTTGTAATTATAATTCTCACACATATCAGAATATAACACTCTTTAAGCTAAAGCACATTAACAGTTTTAATGTATTGGATTGTACAGTCTCTATAATGATGACATGCCCATTTTTCTCATGGAATCAATGGGCACAAAACTTTTTTAAATCCACTCAGCTTCTACTATTTTTATCGTATAATTTTGCTTCTTTACAAGTTGTCTATTCTTTATTCACTTCTATCATACGTATAAAAGCATTGTTTCTCATTGCTCATTATTAAACAAATATCTTTATACTCACCATATTATGTATTAACATTTGGCAGCTTCAGAAGCACCTGATAATGGCCTCCTTAAATCTGAAACTGGTCATGTGGACTTAATAAAGCTCTAGTTAAGAAACTGGGGTGGCTTTTCATTAACTGAACAATATTTGCAGAATCAGCATCATCCAAACAACCACTATCATTTCTCCTTCCACTTGTACCATGTTTGAATGATGTGCTGGAAGACTGAGTGTTGATAAGCTCTTGTATTGAATCAATTATCCATAAATGTATCACTGTGGTTATTCCATGAGATACAACTAGGATGAAGTAATATTTTCTTGACTCTTCTTGAAACATATAGTTTCATAGAGACTATTGTTTTTAAATATATCAGTATATGTTGAGTAGAATGCAAGAATTCTATGACAATACCAAAGTAGTTCCAGCTACAAGATGCAGCTGCATATACACCACATATATTTCATGGCAAGGTAAATACAGAAATCTGAAATAAACGCACCTCTCACAAGGATTTTTTTCACAAGCAATCCTCCCATAGAGTGAGTAACCCAAATAACAGGTCGCTGACCGACTCCAGCGAGCTTTAATTTCTCCATAATTTCTTCACTTCTGTCGTCCAGTGTACACCTGTAACCAAAATGAGCTACGAGTAGTCAACAGATAAGGTTATAATAGCAGAATATGGCAATGGAATGTACTTGGTGGAAAACAAATAATGGAAGTAGTTAAGATAACACTCACCATATAGTTGAGATGATAAGTGAAACGTAGACCCTATAATGAATCACAGTTACAATTGTTCAACTCAAACAAATACCTGGGTGAACCACTTTGTAGTGATAAGATATGCAATGATCACATATGCTCAGTCATGGGACGGGGTAAAGCATGTGCTAGACTTCGGTTTACTGGTGGAATACTGGGGAAATCCAATCAGTCTTCATAGCAGATTCCTCACAAATCTCTTGTGTGACCCATCCTAGAATACTGCTCAAGCGCATGGGACACATACCAAATAGGACTATTAGAGGATATTGAACATATAGAGAGAATGGCAACAGAAATGGTCATAGGTTTGTTTGATCCATGGGAAAGTGGTGCTTAAGAAACAGAACTGGCAGACTCTTGAAGATAAAAGTAAATTATCTTAAAAAGTTTTAAGAACCAGCTTTAAATGATGACTCTAGGAATATACTACAACCCCCTACTGTAGTGATTCGAGAATTTCTTTGTAAATTCTAGAACCACTCAGCCTTCTACCATCTTGAACACACGATATTCTAGATACGAGTGTGGGATGGTAAAATCCTACCTACTGCACATCATGTTTTTGTGTGTGCAGGTTTAAAGTCAGTCTCGGGAAGAAAATAGATGTGGTGGTCGAATGGCACCGGCAATTACCTGTCGTACAATCCATAGATGTGTTAGTGAGTGTGTAAGGAAGAACCATGGAGTTTTTATGCCGCTCTGTGCTTATTGTGTCATTGACTATTGTTATGTGAAACAAGAACATTTGAAAAAGTACTATGTGGACTCTTGACTCAGCTTTGGTAGAGGCAAGATGTAATTTCTGATTCATTTTAAGAAAGTCATGGCAGTCAAGCACACTTTCTTTTAACTGTAACACATTTTGTTTCTAATGTTCGATGGTATGAGGTACTTACAGAAAGTTGCAAATGTATGTTGAAAGTGTGAATCATGTTGTGCATGAAAGTCAAATACATCGTTAACTGACAAAAAGGAAAGTTTGTATGTCTACTTTCACACTTTAAGACGTCACAAAATGTTAGAACATGGGGACCTGTGTGAAAGGACCGAGAAAACAGGAATTTTAAGTCAAAAACGAGGAAAGAAGCTGTTGTGTGTTGCCATAGCAACCAAACATAATAAGACAAGGAAATTACTCTGAGACATTGGAATATGTTTAAGTATCCAATGGAGCAAAATTTGAAGGGAAAGACTGTGAAGAAATGAAAAACTCACAACGATAAAAATATTAAAGAAGATTTTGACATATTTGTCTAAGAAGAAGAAAGAACACTTCAACCAAGAAGATCCAGTGTGGGGAGTATACAGCTCTCACACACATCGCAGGGACATAGACGCGGAAACCAACTTACATCCAACGCCGCCGGCACCAGCTCCTGTTCACCGGTGCTGACCTGCCTCCACATCCGCTCCCCTATGCTACGAGAATTCTATGCCGGGTGAGCGTGAAACAACACTTCATTACTTCAGTACGAAGTGGCACAAGATAGTGTTGAGTGAACTTTTATTGTGTCACATTTAAAGTTAGTTTTAAATGCTTACTAGGGCTAAAGTATATAAAAGTATGGAGAATATACAAGTTGGGGACACTCAAGACCTGGCTATGGCCATGAAAGTTAGCAAAGAAGTGTGTGACTGGGCTGAGTTGTTAAATTTAGTCGAAGCTCAAAGTGTGACTCTAACATACATAAAGAACTAAGCTTAGTAAATACCCAGACTGATGCTTCAAATGCCCATAGTGAAGGTTTAAATGCTCAGAGGGAAACTCTAAATATTCAAATTACAAATTTGGGTTTGTTAAGTGGCAAGGTCGACCCTCAAAGCGAAGAATTTAGTAATCTGCGGGAAGGCATGGGTACTTTTAAGACTGAGTCTGACGCTAAAAGAACTACAGTAGACAATTTAAAAGTAGATCTACAAAATGACTTGACAAACTCTTTCACTACTCATATAAATCATATGTTTACCAACCTTTGTCAGAAACAGAATGATACCTTTCAGGATTTGTCAAAAAGGTTAGAACTTAACATTGAGAACAAATGTAATAATGTAGAATCCAAACTTATTGAAAAGTTAGGCTCTTTTGAAAACGTGTACAATATTAAGTGTAATGATGTAAGACATGGGTTGTATACTTTGCAAGGGAGTTTAGATAAGGAGAATGAGTTAATGCCAATCATTCATTCGCAAATTACAGGTGTCAGTATGCGGGTAGACAATGTAGAAAGGAATTTCAAAGAGAAAATAGCTAACTCTGATATTATAAATGCAATTAGTTTGGAGGAACAATCTGGGGAAATTATAGATCGAAAAGTTACTGAGAAAATAACATCCGGGAATGTATCGCCTATTCCTTCTTCTGAACTTAATGATACCATGAAGGGTATAGCAGACCTGTGGAGAGAATTTAAGCTTATTCAAGACAAAGTAGAAAAAAGGGTAACTTCACCTAATGTGGTATTAACTAGTGAAGCAGGGAATGATTTACAATGGGGAGCTAATTAATGGTTATCTAGTCAATTACATAAATTTAAGCCGGATGGAGATGTACATCCGATACATTTCTTAAAAAGGTTTAACCAAGCATTACCAATTGGAAGGATTCTACGAAGATTGAATTTGCTGTTGGGTACCTTCTCGGGGAAGCCTCAGAATGGGATACAGTAAATATTGAGAATTTTTCCCCCTGGGAGGACTTTCAAAAGAAATTTAAAGAAAATTACTGGTCTGCCAGTGCATAAGAAAAGTTAATATCAGATCCATGGGACCTGGGCAGAGTCATCTATCCCCCCAGGGATGTTAACATTCTGAGTTAATGGGCAGCGTGACAACCGTCGGATCCTGAGTTGTTTCTGGTGTTTCTTCCAAAATAGTTTTCTGCACTGAATTCCTTTAAAAATCTAGAACTATCCTGTAATCTTATTAAAAAAGAAAACCAAATATAACCATAAAATAGAGACTGGAAAAAAAAGTGATGTCCGGACGTACAGTGTTTCAGGGAGAGCATAAGAAAACAATTGACAGGAATGGGGGAAAGAAATACAGTAGAAGAAGAATGGGTAGCTTTAGGGATGAAATAGTGAAGGCAGCAGAGGATCAAGTAGGTAAAAAATCGAGGGCTAGTAGAAATCCTTGGGTAACAGAAGAAATATTGAATTTAATTGATGAAAAGAGAAAATATAAAAATGCAGTAAATGAAGCAGGCAAAAAGGAATACGAACGTCTCAAAAATGAGATCAACAGGAAGTGTGAAATGGCTAAGCAGGGATGGCTAGAGGACAAATGTAATGATGTAGAGGCTTATCTCGATAGGGGTAAGGTAGATAATGCCTACAGCAAAATTAAAGAGCCCTTTGGAGAGAAGAGAACCACTCGTATGAATATCAAGAGCTCAGATGGAAACCCAGTTCTAAGCAAAGAAGGGAAAAACAGAAAGGTGGAAGGAATATATAGAGGGTCTATACAAGGGCGATGTACTTGAGGACAATATTATGGAAATGGAAGAGGATATAGATAAAGATGAAATGGAACATATGATACTGCGTGAAGAGTTTGACAGAGCACTGAAAGATCTGAGTCGAAACAAGGCTCCGGGAGTAGAGAACATTCCATTAGAACTACTGACAGCCTTGGGAGAGCCAGTCCTGACAAAACTCTACCACTTGGTGAGCAAGATGTATGAGACAGGCGAAATACCCTCAGATTTCAGGAAGAATATAATAATTCCAATTCCAAAAAAAGCAGGTGTTGACAGATGTGAAAATTACCGAACTATCAGTTTAATAAGTCACAGCTGCAAAATACTAACACGAATTCTTTACAGACGAATGGAAAAACTGGTAGAAGCTGACCTCGGGGAAGATTAGTTTGGATTCCATAGAAATATTGGAACAAGTGAGGCAATACTGAACTTACGACTTATCTTAGAAGAAAGATTAAGGTAATGCAAACCTACATTTCTAGACTTAGAGAAAGCTTTAGACAATGTTGACTGGAATATTCTCTTTCAAATTCTACCAGATGGCAGTTATAAGAATAGAGGGGCACGAAAGGGAAGCATTGGTTGGGAAGGGTGTGAGACAGGGTTGTAGCCTCTCCCCAATGTTATTCAATCTGTATATTGAGCAAGCAGTAAAGGAAACAAAAGAAAAATTCGGATTAGGTATTAAAATCCATGGAGAAGAAATTGAGGTTCGCCAATGACATTTTAATTCTGTCAGAGACAGCAAAGGACTTGGAAGAGCAGTTGAATGGAATGGACAGTGTCTTGAAAGGAGGATATAAGATGAACATCAACAAAAGCAAAACAAGGATAATGGAATGTAGTCAAGTTAACTCGGATGATGCTGAGAGAATTAGAATAGGAAATGAGACACTTAAAAGTAGTAAAGGAGTTTTGCTATTTGGGGAGCAAAATAACTGATGATGGTCGAAGTAGAGAGGATATAAAATGTAGACTGGCAATGGGAAGGAAAGCGTTTCTGAAGAAGAGGAATTTGTTAACATCAAGTATAGATTTAAGTGTCAGGAAGTCGTTTCTGAAAGTATTTATATGGAGTGTAGCCATGTATGGAAGTGAAACATGGACGATAAATATTTTGGACTGGAAGAGAATAGAAGATTTCAAAATGTGGTGCTACAGAAGGATGTAGGTTGCATTAAGTACTGGGAGATGAAGAAGGTTGCACAGGATAGAGTAGCATGGAGAGCTGCATCAAACCAGTCTCAGGACTGAAGACCACAACAACAACATCATGAGATGTGCTATAGATGGGAGAGTTTGTATAAATTTTGAAAGGGGTGGGTATTGTAGCTAAAAGCATGGTTTACAAGAACAGATAAACTATGACTAACACAAAACACACATCACACCTTTCAAACAACCCTCACAAACAAGTGTGTCTGATTCTTCTTCATTTACTGTTTCCATAGAGTGGCTGGGATTTCCTTTCGGGACCTCACAAACAAGTGTGTCTGATTCTTCTTCATTTGCTGTTTCCATTGAGTGGCTGGGATTTCCTTTCGGGACCTAGAGGGTGAAGGTGGGACAAGACCATTCTGTAGGAGACGATCTGAACCAAACCTCCTCCGGTTTCTTACTCAAGTACCTGAGAGGTATAGATCCTGGGGAAGGGGGGTGGGAAGGGTTTCCTGTCTTTGGGGATATCTTCTTTCCCTTCTTTGATCCTAACAACCACATCTATTTTTTCCATTCTTACTTCTCATCTTGAGGACCTGTCTATTTTTTCCCTCTTTCCATTTTCATAAGCTTCTATCGCTGCAGCCTACCTTATTTCCGTGGTTACTAATAACCCACATCTTATCTTTAGATAAGAAGGCCGAAGAATCAGACTACACGAACACACATCCACATATACACAAACATACGCTTCTACACAAACATTAAATCATATAAGACAAAGCCTGTCACAATACGAGAACTGCCAGGTGTTGTAGGGGAAAAGGTGTGTACATAGGGAATTATGCGCACGTATATGGGGAATTAAGATGGTTCTACATCGAATATACACAAGAAGAGGAGCACATACATAACGAACAACTATAAAGTAGTAATGAGTAATGGATAAATAAGAGAGATGCGTGAGCAAAGAAAGAAAACGAAAGTAGGAGTAGAATTAGTCAGGTTGATCACTAAGCAACGTCAGTACAATAAAAACTCTGATAAATTGAAGGATAGTGATATGTAAGTAGTATATATAGACATAATACCTATTGAAAGTATAGAAGTTCATAAGTAGAGGAGGACTCTAGGGAGTGAATGATGTATTAAAGAATGAATGCGAAGTTTAAAATAGATTTATATTTTACCAGAAGATACTTAACTATGGTATACATAGAAATGTATATTAGGGTAAAGAACCGTGAGGTCTACTCAGAAAGGATAAGGGCGACGTACCTGGAATTCACTAAGTGTAAAGGGCAGCCGTATCTACGGGAAGAAAGGACAATCCGTGGCCTAAAAAATTAGAGATGTTTTGTAAGGGGCGTACCTACCAGAATGGAAAGAGGAAGTGATCTCATAAGGTCAACCCACAAGCAAGGAAATGGTGCTGATCCTAGGAGAAGGGGACAGTTGTTGTTGTTGTTGTTGTTGTTGTTGTTGTGGTCTTCAGTCCTGAGGTTTGATGCAGCTCTCCATGCTACTCTATCCTGTGCAAGCTTCTTCATCTCCCAGTACCTACTGCAATCTACATCCTTCTGAATCTGCTTAGTGTATTCATCTCTTGGTCTCCCTCTACGATTTTTACCCTCCACGCTGCCCTCCAATGCTAAATTTGTGATCCCTTGATGCCTCAAAACATGCCCTACCAACCGATCCCTTCTTCTAGTCAAGTTGTGCCACAAACTTCTCTTCTCCCCAATTCTATTCAATACCTCCTCATTAGTTACGTAATCTACCCACCTTATCTTCAGCATTCTTCTGTAGCACCACATTTCGAAAGCTTCTATTCTCTTCTTGTCCAAACTAGTTATCGTCCATTTTTCACTTCCATACATGGCTACACTCCATACAAACACTTTCAGAAACGACTTCCTGACACTTAGATCTATACTCGATGTTAACAAATTTCTCTTCTTCAGAAACGATTTCCTTGCCATTGCCAGTCTACATTTTATATCCTCTCTATTTCGACCTTCATCAGTTATTTTACTCCCTAAATAGCAAAACTCCTTTACTACTTTAAGTGTCTCATTTCCTAATCTAATTCCCTCAGCATCACCCGATTTAATTGGACTACATTCCATTATCCTCGTTTTGCTTTTGTTGATATTCATCTTATATCCTCCTTTCAAGACACTGTCCATTCCGTTCAACTGCTCTTCCAAGTCCTTTGCTGTCTCTGACAGAATTACAATGTCATCGGCGAACCTCAACATTTTTATTTCTTCTCCATGGGTTTTAATACCTACTCCGAATTTTTCTTTTGTTTCCTTTACTGCTTGCTCAATATACAGATTGAATAACATCGGGGAGAGGCTACAACCCTGTCTCACTCGTTTCCCAATCACTGCTTCCCTTTCATGCCCCTCGACTCTTATAACTGCCATCTGATTTCTGTACAAATTGTAAATAGCCTTTTGCTCCCTGTATTTTATACCTGCCACCTTCAGAATTTGAAAGAGAGTATTCCAGTTAACATTGTCAAAAGCTTTCTCTAAGTCTACAAATGCTAGAAACATAGGTTTGCCTTTCCTTAATCTTTCTTCTAAGATAAGTCGTAAGGTTAGTATTGCCTCATGTGTTCCAACATTTCTACGGAATCCAAACTGATCTTCCCCGAGGTCCGCTTCTACCAGTTTTTCCATTCGTCTTTAAAGAATTCATGTTAGTATTTTGCAGCTGTGACTTATTAAACTGATAGTTCGGTAATTTTCACATCTGTCAACACCTGCTTTCTTTGGGATTGGAATTATTATATTCTTCTTGAAGTCTGAGGGCATTTCACCTGTCTCATACATCTTGCCCACCAGATGGTAGAGTTTTGTCATGACTGGGTCTCCCAAGGCCATCAGTAGTTCTAATGGAATGTTCTCTACTCCTGGGACCTTGTTTCGACTCAGGTCTTTCAGTGCTCTGTCAAACTCTTCACGCAGTATCTTATCTCCCATTTCGTCTTCATCTACATCCTCTTCCATTTCCATAATATTGTCCTCAAGTACATCGCCCTCGTATAGACCCTCTATATACTCCTTCCACCTTTCTGCTTTCCCTTCTTTGCTTAGAACTGGGTTGCCATCTGAGCTCTTGATATTCATGCAAGTGGTTCTCTTCTCTCCAAAGATCTCTTTAATTTTCCTGTAGGCAGTATCTATCTTACCCTAGTGAGACAAGCCTCTACATCCTTACATTTGTCCTCCAGCCATCCCTGCTTAGCCATTTTGCACTACCTGTCGATCTCATTTTTGAGACGTTTGTATTCCTTTTTGCCTGCTTCATTTACTGCATTTTTATATTTTCTCCTTTCATCAATTAAATTCAATATTTCTTCTGTTACCCAAGGATTTCTACTAGCCCTCGTCTTTTTACCTATTTGATCCTCTGCTGCCTTTACTACTTCATCCCTCAAAGCTACCCATTCTTCTTCTACTGAATTTCTTTCCCCCATTCCTGTCAATTGTTCCCTTATGCTCTCCCTGAAACTCTGTACAACCTCTGGTTCTGTCAGTTTATCCAAGTCCCATCTCCTTAGATTCCCACCTTTTTGCAGTTTCTTCAGTTTCAATCTGCAGTTCATAACCAATAGATTGTGGTCAGAATCCACATCTGCCCCTGGAAATGTCTTACAGTTTAAAACCTGGTTCCTAAATCTCTGTCTTACCATTATATAATCTATCTGATACCTTTTAGTATCGCCAGGATTCTTCCAGGTATACAACCTTCTTTTATGATTCTTGAACCAAGTGTTAGCTATGATTAAGTTATGCTCTGTGCAAAATTCTACAAGGCGGCTTCCTCTTTCATTTCTTCCCCCCAATCCATATACACCTACTATGTTTCCTTCTCTCCCTTTTCCTACTGACGAATTCCAGTCACCCATGACTATTAAATTTTCGTCTCCCTTCACTACCTGAATAATTTCTTTTATCTCGTCATACATTTCATCTATTTCTTCATCATCTGCAGAGCTAGTTGGCATATAAACTTGTACTACTGTAGTAGGCATGGGCTTTGTGTCTATCTTGGCCACAATAATGCGTTCACTATGCTGTTTGTAGTAGCTAACCCGCACTCCTATTTTTTTATTCATTATTAAACCTACTCCTGCATTACCCCTATTTGATTTTGTATTTATAACCCTGTAATCACCTGACCAAAAGTCTTGTTCCTCCTGCCACCGAACTTCACTAATTCCCACTATATCTAACTTTAACTTATCCATTTCCCTTTTTAAATTTTCTAACCTACCTGCCCGATTAAGGGATCTGACATTCCACACTCCGATCCGTAGAACACCAGTTTCCTTTCTCCTGATAACGACATCCTCTTGAGTAGTCCCCGCCCGGAGATCTGAATGGGGGACTATTTTACCTCCGGAATATTTTACCCAAGAGGACGCCATCATCATTTAATCATACAGTAAAGCTGCATGTCCTCGGGAAAAATTACAGCTGTAGTTTCCCCTTGCTTTCAGCCATTCGCAGTACCAGCACAGGAAGGCCGTTTTGGTTAATGTTACAAGGCCAGATCAGTCAATCATCCAGACTGTTGCCCCTGCAACTACTGAAAAGCCTGCTGCCCCTCTTCAGGAACCACATGTTTGTCCGGCCTCTCAACAGATACCCATCCGTTGTGGTTGCACCTACGGTATGGCCATCTGTATCGCTGAGGCACGCAGGCCTCCCCACCAACGGCAAGGTCCATGGTTCATGGGGGGAGGAGGTCCAGGGGACAGTATCGTGACAAAAGTCACAAATTTTATAGGAAATATTCTGGAAAGTGTAAATTCTATGAATGACTAGCGTTATTATGTTTTGTGAAAGTAAATGAGTGTCAAAAGAACACTTTCATTTTACCCGGAGTTCCTCCAAGCTACAACTAATGAAAATAGTACATTCTAGGAAAAAGGTAGTACAAAAAAATAAGAATGGAAATAAATTACTCATGTGTCATAAACACCTAAAGTATTAGATTGAAAAAGGAAATTAAAAAAAATAGGTCCTCACAATTCATAAATATTAGTAAAGCTGTCTAAAACCACGAGTACATGCTCATGTCTTAATAACATAAGTAAAATAAGAAAAGAATAGAGAAACAATAAGTGAAAGATTGTTCCAGAGAGGACACAAAATTGTGACGGAAAGGAGAGATATGTATATAAATATATGTAAAAATTATATATAAAAACAAAGATGAGGTGACTTACCGAACAAAAGCGCTGGCAGGTCGATAGACACACAAACAAACACAAACATACACACAAAATTCAAGCTTTCGCAACAAACTGTTGCCTCATCAGGAAAGAGGGAGGAGAGGGGAAGACGAAATAATTCTTCCCACGTGGAATGTTTCCTTCCATTATATTAATATATGTAAAAAAATGCATACTGTTAAGATATGAAATTTTATTATGAGTTACATTATTTGCATAATGACTATGTATAAAATATCGCGTGTTTGATGGGGGGGATATGTAGTGATTCGAGAATTTCTGTGTAAATTCTAGAACCACTCAGCCTTCTATTGCCTCGAACACACGATATTCTAGATACAAGTGTGGAATGGTAAAATCCTACCTACTGCACATCACGTTTGTGTGTACAGGTGTTCGGATGGTACCAGCAAGTACCTGTCAGACAATCCATATGTGTTAGTGAATGTGTAAGGAAGAACCATGGAGTTTTTATGCCGCTCTGTGCTTATTGTGTCACTGACTATTGTTATGTGAAACAAGAACAGTTGAAAAAGTTCTATTGTGAACTCTTGCCTTAGTAGAGGGAAGATGTAATTTCTGATTCATTTTAAGAAAGTCATGGCAGTAAAGCCAACTGCCTTTTAACTGTAACTCATCTTGTTTCTAATGTTTGACAGTGCTAGGTACTTACAGAAAGTTGCAAATGTATGTTGAAAGTGTGAATTATGTTGTGCATGAAAGCCAAATACATCGTTAACTGAAGAAAAGGAAAGTTGTTTGGCTATTCATTTTATAAGCATAAAGAGGCTTAAAATTTCCTTTACCTAGCTCTATTCGATGGAGAAAAAGTCAAGAGATTTTCCGGCAGTTGACTATCCCGTAAAGGAGAGAGGCTGCAAAATTCCAAATAAGTCACCTTGTAAAGAAGTGGAATGTGGTTTTGGGAAATAAATCAGTGTAAAACACACCCACACTCACACTTTAAGTCGTCAGAACGTTAGACTACATATCACTCCCATACAGGTAGTACAAAAAAGATTAGATTAATTACAGAATGCAAGGCGTGTTTGTGAGTCGTGTTTGCATGAGTGTGTGTGTGTGTGTGTGTGTGTGTGTGTGTGTGGGGGGGGGGGGGGGGGGGGGGTGTCATATTTTTAAAGAAGGCCTTACTTGCTGAAAGCTTGATTTGTGAGGGTCTCTCTCTCTCTCTCTCTCTCTCTCTCTCTCTCTCTCTCTCTCTCTTTCTTTTTTTTTTTTTTTTTGCCTATCTGTGCGACTCAGTATCTTCGTTATTTGATGAGTGGCAACTTTCCTTTTCATTATACAATCTAAAGTATAGGTGTAGATATAGATGAGTTGTTAGCTTTGCTCCTCCCATTATTTATATTCTCAAAGTGACTGTTGTCAACCAGCTGACAAATAAAAATGTTTATCAAAAAGTAAAGAACACCTTCTAACTTTGTAGTTGTTTAACGCATGCTTTGGATAGGATGTCGGATTACAGGCTATTACAAATTTCAAATGTAGCACCAATAAAAGTTAAGATCTGACTACAATTACCCAATATTAATATGAAGCATCTTTTGCAAGCAAAATACTTACTTTATTTTTTCTGAAGGACATGTTGGGGACCATCTGGAAATCGTTGTATCATAATTAACACCAACTATCCGCAGGTAAGGGCAATCTTTTGGAAGCCAGTCTCTTGGCCAACATGGTGTGTACATATCTTCATGGCATTCTGGGCACTTTTCACTTAACATGTACAGAGAAAATTCATATAAAAATACAAAAAATAAGCCAGAATATACATTTTCTAATACTTAAACAGTGTTCTGTCAATAACACTTTAAGACACTTATCATAATTAGATCCCATCCTACTGAGTTTCCAGATACTCACCCATTTTTAAACATCTTTTTTGAAGAGGATCTTCAGTTGAATCTTCAAGCAACGTCCTAAGACATGCATTAAAAACTTGTACCATTAACAATCATGCTTGGCCATTGAACGTCAAGCATAAATGTTACAGAAAAAACTGAATGAAACTGATTTAATTTACATGCAAAAAGGGATGAATAAAGAGAGAAACAGAAGGAATCCTACAAGAAGTCAACCAGCTGCTTTAGCTCCTGCTGTCCAATAAAGCTTCTATAGTTAGTTCAGTATTTTTAATTTAGTTTTTATCAATCTCTTGCTCTGTCCTTTGTGCTTGGTCTTTTTTAAAGTCTTTACACAGGATACTTTGCACAATCACTACTCAGTGAATACATATTAAATGACACTTGATGCATGATTATAGCAAGAAAGACTACAAAAGAGGGAGACAGAGAAATTGTCAGGGTAAAGAAATCAAATTGCTTAAAGTTGGAAGTCTTTTAAACAAGTCAGAAGGCTTTTTGGTCACACTGATTAGCCAAAAGGGAAGTTGTTAACTGTCATGAACTTTTGCAACAGTTTCAATAATGTTTTGAGTTCCATTCAAATGAATAGTTTAAATATGCCACATTTCAATTCCTTGTTCAGCTGTCATAGATAGCCAAGAGTACAACACAGAAAGCTATATTTTTAACTGATATTTCACTTCATTAGGCTCAGGACCTCACCAGTAGCAGTGACAAATAGAAAGTAAGATTAGAGTTTAACATCTTCTCGACATCAAGGTCATTAGAACTGGAGCACAAGCTCAGATTATTTCAAGAATGGGGATGGAAATTTCAAAGCATCTACCCACCATTTGCCCGGAGTGATTTACGGAAAGGACAGAAAATCGAAATCTGGATGGTTGGACAAGGATTTGAATAATGATTCTCCAAAATGTGAGACCAGTGTGCTAACTACTGCATATACTTCACTCAGTAGGAGCGGCGTATGTCCGACAAGAACTCTAAAAAGTGAGTGACAGAGGTCTGGTACAGAAATGTTAAATAAAGCTTATAAATTCTGTAAAAAACTTCCCTACAGGCAGAAAACTCTTGGGGTGAAACATGTCATGGTACATATTCAATTAGGTGCTAATGTTGGATTATTCCTCAACTCTATGGCTGCTACCAAAACACAAGGTACAGAGAGACAGGACTTTATTTAAAGACCAAAAAACTAGCAGCATTACACCTGCAACTGGTGTGCAAGCACTGAACATCTGTGCAACATGAATCAACTCTTTACAAGGATTCCTGTTCAATAAAAATAACAACTCTAACAGAGCAGATTAGTGGTCTTAATATTAGTGGTACTGTAGATATTCCCTAAAATTCTGTAATGAATATCTTTCACCAACATGTTCAGCTCTTATACAGCAAAGTACATTTCAATATACTAATAATGCATTAATTATAAGATAATTATGGAATATATCTTTCTGATAACTGGTTTCTCCCTCCAAAATTTATCTGTAACTTACTACTATTGTAGATTCGAAGGTCACTATAGTGGAATACCTGTACTCACCAAGGATGATACGGAAGGTACTAATGTAGCTAATATTACCCTCCAAAACAGTGACAAAGACTTTCAGACAGTAGTGATTAAAAATCCAAAATGAAATTTGATAATAGCCGGAGTGTACCATTCTCCATCAGTAAATTTTGGGGAGTTTCTGGAAAAAATGTAATGATTCCTAAATAAAGTAAATGCAAAAAGGATTAGTGACTTCAACAAAAGCTTCCTCTGTAAATATAAATAGAGAGCAGCTCTAGTCAGTCTCATAGAATTATGGAATCTTATTTCCATAGTAAACCATGCAACAACAACAACACCTACCAGGCAGGCAGCCTTGGATCAAATCTTAATCCACAGAAAGAAACTGAAGTGGTGTGCAAAAGTGTACAGTACAGGTTTCAGTGACCATAAAGCTTTAATAGTTGCCATCACCATGAAAGGGGTTAGGCTAAAACAACACACTAAAGGTCGAATGCAGGATCTTCAGCCGGAATAATGCAAACCAATTTAGTTTATTATGATGAAGACTGGCCTGCTGCTGTGGAATATGAAATCTGTATACAAAATCCAAAGAATGAAAAGCGCAGGATGGAATAACAACAGTATTATAGAAAGGGTACATTGCTGCTCATCATATAGAGAAGGCGTTCAGTTGCACACAGGCACAACAAAAAGATTGCTATACATTTAAGCTTACAGCCAAAAGGCTTTCTTCTGATGTAGAAACACACACACACACACACACACACACACACACACACACACACACACACACACACACACAGACAAGAGAGATTACCACTGTCCCTGGCCACTGTAGCCAAACTGTAGACACCAACTGCACTTGAAGGGAGCAGAAATATGCCACGGGTAGTGGGGTGGCCATTCATGCAGACAGACAGACAGATTGCTAGTAGTCATGCCCACTTTGAAACCAGCACGGTGGTTGCAGCTTAGTTTCTAGATCATGCAGCTGCTTTGACAGATAGGTATTTGATAGAATAGGAGATGCCTGTGACAGGACTGGAGTGGATGTTGGTGGGAGGATGTATGGACAGATCTTGCAACTAGGTCTATTGCAGGGATATGAGCCATGAGGCAAGGGGTTAGGAGCAGGGGTGGAGTAGGGACTCACAAGTGGGTGGCGGAATACCACTGTGAGAGGGGTGGGAGGGACATAGGGTAGGACATTCCTAATTTCAGGGCATAATGTGAGGTAGTTGAAACACAGGCAGAGAATGTGATTCAGTGCTCCAGTCCTAGTTGGTGGTGAGTCATGAGAAGATTGCTCCTTTGTGGCTGCACAGTGTGTATGTGGTATGTGGAAGGTGGTAGGTAACTGGAGAGACAAGTTCTGTTTCAGTGCAAGGTTGGGAGAGTAATTTCACTTTGAAGGTCTCAGGGACACCCTCAGTATGTTTGGAGAGGGACTGCTAGTTACCACAGATGTGATAACCATGGGTGGCTGGGCTGTATGGAAGGGACAGTTTGGTATGGCAGCTATCCAAGTGGAGACATTGCTGGTGCTTGGTAGGTGTGATACGGACAGAGGTATTGATGTAGCCATCCTTGAGGTGTAGGTTAACTTTGAAGAAGGTGGCTTGTAGGGCTGAGGAGGAACAAGTGAAGTGAATGGATGAGAATGTGTTGAAGTTCTGGATGAATTTGGATAGGGTGTCTTCACACTCAGTCCACATCACAAAGATGTCATCTGTGAATCTGAACAAGGTGAGGGGTTTGGGTTTCTGGGTGGTTAGGAAGGATTCTTCTACATGGCCCACGAGTGGTTGGCATAGGATGCTGACATGCAGGGTCCACTGTTGTACCATGGATTTGTTTGCATGTGATGCCATCAGAGGAGAAGTAATTGCAGTGTGAGGAGCCAGTCACCTTTTTTCTTTTTTAACAGTGTTGCCTTTTGTCACCTTTTTAAATTGTTGCCATCTTTTAAACCTATTTCACTCTTTTAGGTAGAAATATGTTACATACATTTGTTTCAAAGTTCATGTATTATGGTCATTGATTTAACTTTTTGGAACGTTCCAGTGATGAAAGCAGATAGTCTACACTAGGGCTTCTGAGATCTGAGGTACATTGTCCCTTTTTGATTGTTTTTTTATATATATATATATATATATATATATATATATATATATATATATATATATATATAGTGCAATGGTTATTAGTGTCAAATACTCCTTTATTACAATTGTTTCTATTTTTGTTCCAGATTCTAATTTCACTGTAGTAACGTAGCTTCTACGGTGTGTAAAATTATGGGAAAAGGATTTGGAAATGATAAGGGAAATATTATTTAAAGGGTTAAATGATTTTTTACAATTATTCTGGAACATATTACTGGATAAAGGAGGGGTTTTGTTTATCTGAACAGTCACCGTAGCTAATGAAGAAAAAAGTTGAACAATAAGAGGGGGGTTGGGTTGTTTGGGAGAGGAGACCAAACAGTGAGGTCATCAGTCTCATCGGATTAGGGAAGGATGGGGAAGAAAGACAGCTGTGCCCTTCCAAAAGAAGCATCCTGGCATTTGCCTGGAGCAATTTAGGGAAATCACAGAAAACCTAAATCAGGATGGCTAGACGCGGGATTGAACAGTCGTCCTCCCGAATGCGAGTCCAGTGTGCTAACCACTGTGCCACCTTGCTCGGTTAACAATAAGATTTCGTTATGAATATATAGGTATAAAAATTAAAAATGTTCTTATGTCCCTTCTTCAAATGATTTCACATTCTCCTTCGACACTGCAGTGACATGTTGGTGTTTCGCTCCATTATTAGCCTACTAATGTCCTTGCAGGTCCTCATGATCATCCAAACTATTATGTAGTTTCATGGACCAATAAATAAATAAATAAATATTTAAACAACTTTTTAAAACTGTCCCAGATATGTGACTGTAGGCTGAGAGACCTGAGGAACCTTCATCAATGTTCCAGAAATATTTCCACACACAACCCTTACGTAATACATTCACAAGGTTAATAATACTTGGCGTGCGTACATTTTTTACAGAAGTCATCATATGCTTGTGGTCTCTCTCAGATCTCATCACAGACAAACAGCTACTAATTAATCAGTGTGTGCCTCACTACCTTTCGTCATTGTCACAGATGTTATTGCTATCTAGTGGCCAGAGAGCATGTCTTTTAATCAGCCTAAAAATTAACGCCATATGTGATACTCTGTTCCATTCTGAAAATAAACTTTTTGGCACAGGAAAATGCAAAGTCTTTAGTGACTGGTTTGAGAAGACAGATAATTTGAAAAATAAAGTATCTGCATGGGTAAAAAAGTATTGAAAGTATATTTAGCGGTGTGTGTTCTTGGCTATCAAGTCTGAGAAAAAAAGGTTTTTAGGCAATTTTCAGCCACTCACGTTCTAGAAAACGTAAGTATAACTTGGACATTAAATGGAGACCATATCAGTTACATTTATAACTTTCAGCTCAGACACAAGCTCATTATGTGCACCAAAAATTTGCACTTTAAATACCAAGGGTAATTCCACCACTGCAAATTGATTTGGACAATGAAACTGGTGATTTCCAATTACTCTACAGTTTTGTCAAATGATATTTGTGATGTTTTTAAGATAATGTTGCCTGATAGTGTTCCTGAACATTTTTCACTTTCATTTAAGAAAATGAGTTATCTAATAACTGATGGAGTGGCACCATATTTTCTGGAATGTATGTTACAAGAAGCATATTCATGTTCTTCATATTACAAATTGTGTTTTGATAAAACTACCAATTTTGAAGATAAAAAAGATTTACAAACAACCATTACAGTTTGGACTGAGAGTAAACATTAAATAACAACATGACACATAAGAACCTTTTTATAGGCAGAGGAGATGATGAAACTTTACATCAGAAATTATGTGAAGCACTTTTTGAAGCCAATCTGTCACTAAGCACGTGCCTTATGCTGGGATCAGATGGACATAACATCAATAAAAATATGTTTAGCTTTTAGATAGTGATGTATAGGAGACTCAAGATAGACAACTTATAAACACTGGAACATGTAACATTTGTACAACGCATAGTGCCTATCTATATGCTTTGTCATGTTTAGGTGAAAAAGCATCCTAATTTCTGGTCAATATTTACTGTTATTTTGATGGTTAACCAGTTCACTGGGAAGAATTTGAAGAAATTCAGTCACAGTGAAACATTCCACAAGTTTCTGAGGCATACAACCACATGGTAACTTACTTTAGGAGCTTCAGCAAATAGGATTTTGGAAGAGTGAGATGGAATTCAGTATTACTTTCTTAATCGTATACATCTAAAAAACAATTTTACTAATGTTGAGTTGCTGCGAATGCTTTTTTAAATCCCAATAAAAGCAGAATTTCAGATCAGAATTTTATCTGTGCAACTATTCATTAAGTTCATACAATGTTTTCAAAGCCAAATACCTTTCATTCACAAGCTGCATACAGAAACAGAAAAGGTTTCTGCTTTGAGAAAAATTGAGAGAATTACTGAAGTTCTTCATAATAAACTCTTTACACTGGATAATCTGCTCCCTCTTGAATAACTAATTGCTAGTGGGCAAGTAACTGAAGAGCTTTATAAACTGGAAGAACATGAAAAGTTATGGTCTCTAAAGAATGCCCAAAAACATTACATCAAAGCTTGCAAATGTGTGATGGAAAAGAAAAGATATGCCTATAAAGTGCACCACTGAAAAGTCTTAGGGTTTTAGATCCCAAAGAAAGAATAAAGAGCAGAAGCTGGAGTGAATTGTTTAAGGTTGCAAAAATTATGGCATTCAATTTCTGACAAGATTACTTATTAGATGAGTGGAAGGTTCTACAGTTTGAAAAAGATGATCCAGCTTTAGATAACAACGACACTGACAATTTCTGGCACATCTCAGAAAGACATTTCTCATCCATAGAGCTAAAATATCTAAATGCTCCAAAAGGTGTTGAGGATTCTCTTACATTGTCCCATGGAAATATGGACAGAGAGAAAGAAGATATTCCATTTTGAAGCTCGCACTAGAAGATAAGATAGTGATGACTGAAAGATTTTTGAACAGTATTTCAACTGTGAGGGATGCTTTGGAACTATACCACCATTTTCTCTCTGTGCCCACTGACTCACAGCACTGGACAGTAAGCACATGAAAATTACATTGCTTATAAAGTAGAATGTGAAAGGAAGACTCGAATTAGAAGAGAAGCAAAAAGCAGTACAAAACCAAAGGAATCTTGAAGAGGATATTAAAAAGATGAAAAACATAAAAAAAAGTCAGTTGAGTATGACACAGCTGTTCTGGGGAGAAAAAGAAAAAAGAACACAAAATATCTAAGGAGAATGAGAAGAACTTCTATCTCAAGCTTCAGTTAAAATGATACACACACTTGAAAAGAATTATTTAAAAGCAGCAAAATTGGCCAAGGATATGACTGAGGGTGCACGAATGATGAAAGCAGAAGAAAGAGTGAAAGAAGGGAGGGAGAGAGCATTCAGAAAAACCTTATATGATTACTTCATTTTTTGCTAAGATTCCTAATAAACAGCAACCCACACCTATTCTGTTAATCTTTTTCCAGTATAGACTGTCATTAGCTGTAAAAATACAATGTAGACATTGTTTGTGAATTACAATTACCAATTCTGAATTACCAATTCCATATTACCATTGTACTTGCATATGTGAATAAATTTCTATGAAGCAAAAGTAATGGTCATCCAGGATTTACTGTGGTCTTAACTGGCCTTATGGTACAGGATTATCAAAATCAAAGTAGTTCATCTCTGTCATATCTACTTATTGAAATAATTTGTCACCTTTGAATCACATTTTTCAAATATTTTGTTACCTATCTCTCCTGTTTCAAATGCCACCATGCCTCCTCACTCTGTTCGTGGGTAAGGTGGTGTTCAATAGAAGCCTGTCTGACTCTGAGGTAAGGTGGTGTTCAATAGAAGCCTGTCTGACTCTAAACCTAGAACTTCCTTCCTGGACACCATGACCATCAATGTCTTTGTTCCGGCATGCCAGCACAAAGACGAAGAATGCGATAGCAGAGAAGGCTGTGAGACGATGTCAGCCAATAGCTTGCTGACTAGGACCGCACCACGACAGGAGCGGCCTTTACAATAAGGGAATATAAGTGCTGCTCCTGCCAGCCTTGGTCGCACAGTGTTAGACCGGCACTATGATAGCAGTGACATGTGATCCATATCCATTGTTTACATGGACATTGTATATAGCAAAAGGCTTTGATTGTTTGCATGTTGCCCATTGATTGTGACATGTTCTTATAAATACAAAGATAGGTTCAATACCATCTAGGACTGGAGCACTGAATCACTTCCTCTGCCTGTTTTTTGACTCCCTCATGTCATTCCCCTGAAATTAGGAGTATCCTACCCTGTACCCCTCGCACCCCTCTCACAGTGATATTATGCCACCCACTTGTGCCTTCCTACTCTACCCCTGCTCCCAACCCCTTGCCTCATGGCTCATATCCCTGCAATAGGTCTAGCTGCAAGACCTGTCCCATACATCCAGTGTGCACTCCGTGTGCATTCCGGGTGGAGTCATTCCTGATGTGGAAAGGGTCCTTCCAGATGCCATGAAGAGCACAGGGTGCAGCCAGCTGCAGATGGTGGCACATCTCGGCACTAATGACGTGTGTCGCTTTGGATCTGAGAAAAATCTCTCTGGATTCCAGCAGCTATCTGATTTGGTGAAGGCTGCCGGTCTTGCTTACGAGATGAAGGCAGAGCTCACCATCTGCAGCATCATTGACAGAACCGACTGCGGACCTTTGGTGCACAGCCGGGTGCCGGGTCTGAATCAGAGGCTCAGATGGTTTTGCAACCGTGTTGGCTGCAGATTCCTTGACTTGCGCCATAGGGTGGTGGGGTTTCGGGTTCCGCTGAATAGGTCACGAGTTCACTATACTCAGCTGGCGGCTACATGGGTAGCGGAGGCTGTGTGGCATGGACTGGGCAGTTTTTTAGGTTAGAAGGCCTCGGGAAAGTACGAGGTGGGCTGCAATCTCAAAGGGTGCATGACAAATACAGGACGTGCTTGGATCAAGGAACAGTCAGAATTGTAGTTGTAAATTGTTGTAGTTGTGCTGGGAAAGTCCCTGAGCTTCAAGCGCTAATAGAAAGCACAGAAGCTGAAATCGTTATAGGTACAGAAAACTGGCTAAAGCCTGAAATAAGTTCTGCAGAAATTTTTACAAAGTCTCAGACGGTGTTCAGGAAAGATAGATTAGGCAGAATTGGTGGTGGAGTGTTTGTGTCTGTCAGTAGTGGTTTATCTTGTAGTGAAGTCGAAGTAGATACTCCGTGCGAAATGGTATGGATGGAGGTTAAACTCAACAGCCGAACTAAGTTAATAATTGGCTCCTTCTACCGACCCCCAGACTCCGATGATATAGTTGTTGAACAGTTCAGAGAAAATTTGAGTCTCGTAACAAATAAATACCCCACTCATACGGTTATAGTTGGTGGGGACTTCAACCTTCCCTCGATATGTTGGCAAAAATACTTGTTCAAAACCGGTGGTAGGCAGAAAACATCTTCCGAGATTGTCCTAAATGCTTTCTCCGAAAATTATTTCAAGCAGTTAGTCCACGAACCCACGCGAATTGTAAATGGTTGCGAAAACACACTTGACCTCTTAGCCACAAACAATCCAGAGCTGATAGAGAGCATCATGACTGATACAGGGATTAGTGATCACAAGGTCGTTGTAGCTAGGCTCAATACCGTTTCTTCCAAATCCACCAGAAACAAATGCAAAATAATTTTATTTAAAAAAGCGGATAAAGTGTCACTAGAAGCCTTCCTAAGAGACAATCTCCATTCCTTCCGAACTGACTACACAAATGTAGACAAGAGGTGGCTCAAATTCAAAGATATAGTAGCAACAGCAATTGAGAGATTCATACCTCATAAATTGGTAAGAGATGGAACTGATCCCCCGTGGTACACAAAACAGGTCCGAACTCTGTTGCAGAGACAACGGAAAAAGCATGCGAAGTTCAGAAGAACGCGAAATCCCGAAGATTGGCTAAAATTTACAGACGCGCGAAATTTGACACGGACTTCAATGTGAGATGCCTTTAATAGGTTCCACAACAAAACATTGTCTCGAAATTTGGTAGAAAATCCGAAGAAATTCTGGTCATATGTAAAGTATACAAGCGGCAAGACGCAGTCAATACCTTCGCTGCGCAGTGCCGATGGTACTGTTACCGATGACTGTGCCGCTAAAGCGGAGTTATTGAATGCAGTTTTCTGAAATTCCTTCACCAGGGAAGACGAATGGAATATTCCAGAATTTGAAACACGAACAGCTGCTAGCATGAGTTTCTTAGAATTAGATACCTTAGGGGTTGCGAAGCAACTCAAATCGCTTGATACAGGCAAGTCTTCAGGTCCAGATTGTATACCGATTAGGTTCCTTTCAGATTACGCTGATACAATAGCTCCCTACTTAGCACTCATATACAACCGCTAGCTCACCGATAGATCTGTACCTACAGACTGGAAAATTGCGCAGGTCGCACCACTGTTTAAGAAGGGTAGTAGGAGTAATCCATCTAACTACAGACCTATATCATTGACGTCGGTTTGCAGTAGGGTTTTGGAGCATATACTGTATTCAAACACTATGAATCACCTCGAAGGGAACGATCTATTGATACGTAATCAGCATGGTTTCAGAAAACATCGTTCTTGTGCAACGCAGCTAGCTCTTTATTCGCACGAAGTAATGGCTGCTACCAACAGGGGATCTCAAGTTGATTCCGTATTTCTAGATTTCTGGAAAGCTTTTGACACCGTTCCTCACAAGCGACTTCTAATCAAGCTGCGGGCCTATGGGGTATCATCTCAGTTGTGCGACTGGATTCGTGATTTCCTGTCAGGAAGGTCGCAGTTCGTAGTAATAGACGGCAAATCATCGAGTAAAACTGAAGTGATATCAGGTGTTCCCCAGGGAAGCGTCCTGGGACCTCTGCTGTTCCTGATCTATATAAATGACCTGGGTGACACTCTGAGCAGTTCTCTTAGGTTGTTCGCAGATGATGCTGTAATTTACCGTCTAGTAAGGTCATCCGAAGACCAGTATCAGTTGTAAAGCGATTTAGGAAAGATTGCTGTATGGTGTGGCAGGTGGCAGTTGACGCTAAATAACAAAAAGTGTGAGGTGATCCACATGAGTTCCAAAACAAATCCATTGGAATTCGATTACTCGATAAATAGTACAATTCTCAAGGCTGTCAATTCAACTAAGTACCTGGGTGTTAAAATTACGAACAACTTCAGTTGGAAAGACCACATAGATAATATTGTGGGGAAGGCGAGCCAAAGGTTGCATTTCATTGGCAGGACACTTAGAAGATGCAACAAGTCCACTAAAGAGACAGCTTACACTACACTCATTCGTCCTCTGTTAGAATATTGCTGCGCGGTGTGGCATCCTAACCAGGTGGGATTGACGGAGGGCATCGAAAGGATGCAAAAAAGGGCAGCTCATTTTGTATTATCACATAGTAGGGGAGAGAGTGTGGCAGATATGATACGCAAATTGGGATGGAAGTCATTACAGCAAAGACGTTTTTCGTCGCGGCGAGATCTATTTACGAAATTTCAGTCACCAACTTTCTCTTCCGAATGCGAAAATATTTTATTGAGCCTAACCTACATAGGTAGGAATGATCATCTAAATAAAATAAGAGAAATTAGAGCTCGAACAGAAAGGTTTAGGTGTTTGTTTTTCCCGCGCGCTGCTCGGGAGTGGAATGGTAGAGAGATAATATGATTGTGGTTCGATGAACCCTCTGCCAAGCACTTAAATGTGAATTGCAGAGTAGTCATGTAGATGTAGATGTATATCCACCCACCACCATAAGTGTTGTGACCAAAATGTGCAGGGGGCCAGCGCTGCATACACCATAACTTGGAGAATATGAAAATGCAGTTACCTTAATGTGCTTCCTATGAATTGATATTTTTCAAGAAATTAGAAAGCATGTCCAATGTAACACAGAGAGCCAATGAATCAATATATAATGCAATAGCTCAATGTCCGTCACCACAGTAAATATTATTCTATCTTCTACTCAGGATAAATTAAAATGAAAAACATTGTAACGGAGACATCTTGCACAATTGAACATATTTTCCTGTCCATAACAGAGTTTTAAGGTACATTTGCATCAATTATCCTATTCAGAGTAGAACTGAATGTATGCCAGTGAATGAGCAGAAAGTTGCTGGTGAGTTCATAATTCTGCTTTGGTAAATGGTTTTTTTCCATGGCTTGAATAATTCTTTTTTTCTCTGACTTCCTATAAGAATGAATTATCAAAACAAGTTAAAACAATTTAACACACACACACACACACATACACACACACACACAAATGCGCCTAACACACCATGACCACAGTCTCTGGTTGCCTTGGCAAGCGCAACTCACACTTTGTGTCCCACTAACACTCCCCCTTTTTCCTCTGTGTAAACTCAAATCTCTAGTTTTACCTATATGGCCTTTTCACAAGATATGCATTGAAGGAAAAAATATGTTAATGGACTCTTCTGGGAACATATGCTCTTGGAACTTGAAAAATAAACCACACTGTGATGCAGTATGCCTCTTTTTCAGTGACTGCCACTGGAGTCGGCAGAGCATCTCCATGACATTTCCACATTTACTAAATGAACCTGTAATTAAATCTTCTTTGAATCTGCTCCTTTTCCTGTATCAGTCCAGTCTGATACAGATCTCACAATGACAAGCAATATTCAAGTATCGGTCAAACAAGGATTTTGTAAGTTACCTCAGTCTTGGGTGGGGTACAATTCCTGAGGATTCTTCCCACGAATCTCAGTCTGACATCTGTCTTATCTATGATAAGATTTATGTAGTCATTCTACTTTAAGTCTGCCCCATTAGCAGTGTGGTCAGCGCGATGGAATGCTGTGTCAAGGGGCACCGGTTCGATTCCCGGCTAGGTCAGGGATTTTTCTCCACTCAGGGACTGGGTGTTGTGTTGTCCTCGTCCTCATCATGTTGTGTTGTCTTCATCATCATCTCATCCACCGGGGTGGTGACAGGAAGGGCATCCAGCCACCCCTTCAATTAACCTTGCCAAAATAGACAATAACCATGCCGACCCTGTGGAGTGCGGGATGCAGGCACAAGGAAAGAGAGTCATTCTACTTTAAATCACTCCACAGACTTACTCACAGATATATTATGGCTGTAACTGCTTACAATGATTGTTCTGCAATCATGTAATCAAACAATAATGGGTATTTCTGCCTATTTATGCACAATACATTATATTTGTTTATGTTGAAGGTCAATTTCCACTCCCTCATCAAGTGTCAATCCTCTGCAGGTCTTCCTGCATTTCAGTACAATTTTTTTGTGTTGCAACTTCTCTTTTACCAAGCATCACCTACAAGAATCCTCAAGGAACTTCTGGCTTTATCCACTAGGTCATATGCAGTGTGGCTCCTCACATGCCAGCAATAAAAAAAATGCCTATCATGAAATTTCATCCAATGATTACATCCAACAGAAAAAGGACATTAAAGAGTGGCAATCTGGCAGCACTGTAACCACATGTATGGTAACTAACTCTGTTAGCACATATTAGCCATGCTGAACAGTTGGTGTAGTGGATAGAATTTTGGGTTAGCATGCAGGAGGTCGAAGGTTTGATCCCGAGTTGGGGGTGCAGTTTTTTTATTTGCTAATTTCATTCTGACACTTCATACAGTAATCGGCACTATTTCTTAGGTCACATATATTGTAAATTCACAACATTTTGTAATGCTGAACATAACAAATACATAGTTAGACAAACAAGAAATATACAGTTGAAACAAATGACCTGTCATAGGACACAATAATTACAAAACAATATAAATTTTGAGATGCTAAAGATGATGGCACAGTACAATAACACAACCTCTACTTGTCATTTATACTAATTTAATATGAGTGTTCAGATGTCACACATTAGCAACCAGTGACAATAATAATGTCCATATTAAGTGACAATGGTTGAAGTAGAGAGGATATAAAATGTAGACTGTCAATGGCAAGAACAGCGTTTCTGCAGAAGAGAAATTTGTTAACATCGAGTATAGATTTAAGTGTCAGGAAGTCGTTTCTGAAAGTATCTGTATGGAGTGTAGCCATGTAGGGAAGGGAAACATGGACGATAAATAGTTTGGACAAGAAGAGAATAGAAGCTTTTGAAATGTGGTGCTACAGAAGAATGCTGAAGATTAGATGGGTAGATCACATAACTAATGAGGAGTATTGAATAGAATTGTGGAGAAGAGAAATTTGTGGCACAACCCAACTAGAAGAAGGGATCAGTTGGTAGGATATGTTCTGAGGTATCAAGGGATCACCAATTTAGTATTGGAGGGTAGCATGGAGGGTAAATATCGTAGAGGGAGACCAAGACATGACTACACTACACAGATTCAGAGGGATGTAGGTTGTAGTAGGTACTGGGAGATGAAGATGCTTGCACAGGATAGAGTAGCACGGAGAGCTGCATCAAACCAATCTCTGGACTGAAGACCACAACAACAACAACAACAACAACAACAATGACTGCACGACCTTTGCAACAGAATATGTTGTCCTCATAACAACAAACGCTCAAAGTGACCTCCGTGCACATCCAAAAATTGTGCAGCCCACCTGATCATGCAGCTCTGGAGGTGCACAATCATGTTGGAACCATATCCTCTGTGGAACATGTAGTGGAACATCTTCCAGTGCATCAGGAAGATAGTTTGAGAACAATGCATGATACCTCTGTGCAGTCAAATGTCAGGTAACATGTAGGGGCCCACACTTCTGTCAATCAATATTCCAGCCCAGATGTTGATGCCAAAACAAACTCGATATCCATGGTCGCGGGTGACATGCAGGTTAACTTCACACCAATGGTGGGCATTGTACATATTGAGGACACCATCACGAGTGAATGCTGCCTCATTCCACCATATTATGGTGTTCATGAAGTCATTGTTGGCTTCCTGTTGTTGTTGGAACCATTCACAGAATCGCATCTGCTGATGGCGATATGCAGCATGCAGATGTAGCATGAAAGCATAATGATAGGGGTTCAGCCCCTGCTCGTGCAGCACATTAACAACTGTGCATTGCGAGACATGCAGCTGCCTTGCTACACTACGTGTACTTTGCTGAGGTTCTTGGTGTATGACCTCCAGAATAGCTTATTCAGAAGCTGGAGTACGGCAAGTCTGTTGATGACCTCTGTAATGTGATGGTGGAAGGAGAGAACCTGACTCCCAAAGGTGCAGCTCCAGTCGATGAAACAAATTTTTATCTGGATGGTGTCGATGATGATATCCAGCAGCATATTCACAAGCAGAAACACCAGCCCAATTTTCAGATGCACCAAGGACCAGAAGCATACCCACATATTTTTTGCATATACCATATGTCTGCCACACTGGTTTAGAGGTTTACAGTGAGGAAATTTGATAGGTGTACACATGTACAATACACAGATACTGTATTGCATGATTCATCCCGACACCACTAATGGTGAAATGTTCGGTTTCGAATTACACTGTTTCCCTAACAGTAATAGACATGATATTTCCACAATTTCATTGATAGAATAATAATAATAATAATAAATAAATAAATAAATAAATAATAATAAAAGTTTCAAGGAAGTCACGCTTGATCAAGGTCCGCGTCACTTTCCATTTTTGACCAGACATAATGTCTGAGAAAAAAAAAAAAAATAAATAAAATAATAATAATAATAATACATTTAAAACATACTAAACAGCATGTGGCCATCAGACTCAGCACTGAAATACATAATTAGTGGGACCATGGTGATAACACGTACAAATAGTAACTGAGTTTGGACATTATCCACAAAGCAAGCCGCTAGTCCTACTGGTAATGCAAGGCCCTAACGAAATGTAATGGAGCTGAACGAGGCAAGAACAATAGTTGGTACTAATCTATGAGACCATTGGAGGAGGGTGCAAATAAAATACATTTCGCATGTAGTAGATGAAGTGGTGCAAATAAATTCATGCCCATGATGTGCAAAGGACTTCTTTCAAAGTTGACCAATCTTACATTTCTACAGTTGCAGTGCGTTAGCGCAAATGTTTAGAGGACCCGGTGCAGTTTCTGTTGAGAATTAAGATGCCAGATACCGCACCATCTGGACTTTTAAAAAAAAAAATAATAATAATAATAATAATCCCTCAACCCTCAGGATCAAACCATCGACCCCCTGCATGCTAAACCAAAACTCTATCCACTGCACCAACTGTGCAGTACGACTAACATGTGCTGACAGAGGTAGTTACCATACAAGTGGTTACAGTGTTTCCAGATTGCCACTCTTTTACATTCTTTTTCTGTCGGATGTACTCACCAGACGAATTTTGTGAGATACTATTTTATTGCTGGCATGTGAGGAATTGTGCTGTGAAGCCCGAGTGTGCAAATTTCGCTTCACTCTGTGTACTGTAGTGATGTCAGTTTACAAAATTTTAACTTAGGCAGTACTTAAATATGGCTACATGCTAACAATTCACAGACAATTTCATGTAACATAAAAGAATATTTAGTTTAATAACACATGTAAGAATTTAACACTTTTCCACTAAATAAGTTACAAGTTTCAAAATAAATATTCTTTTATGGAGGAGTAAAACCTAGTCATCCACCTACTATATATAAACTAGTCATCTATATGCTACATCAATACCCTGCAAAGCCGCCTTGTGGTGTGTAGCAGAGGACTTTGGCAGCTTATTTCCAAATTTAGCATTGCATCTGTCAGGTGTTTAATATCATTGGGAAAGTGGTAAAAGATTTTGGTAATGATACTATTTACCCCCTCCCCCCATGAACCATGGACCTTGCCGTTGGTGGGGAGGCTTGCGTGCCTCAACGATACAGATGGCCGTACCGTAGGTGCAACCACAACGGATGGGTATCTGTTGAGAGGCCGGACAAACATGTGGTTCCTGAAGAGGGGCAGCAGCCTTTTCAGTAGTTGCAGGGGCAACAGTCTGGATGATTGACTGATCTGGCCTTGTAACATTAACCAAAACGGCCTTGCTGTGCTGGTACTGCGAACGGCTGAAAGCAAGGGGAAACTACAGCCGTAATTTTTCCCGAGGACATGCAGCTTTACTGTATGATTAAATGATGATGGCGTCCTCTTGGGTAAAATATTCCGGAGGTAAAATAGTCCCCTATTCGGATCTCCGGGCGGGGACTACTCAAGAGGACGTCGTTATCAGGAGAAAGAAAACTGGCGTTCTACGGATCGGAGCGTGGAATGTCAGATCCCTTAATCGGGCAGGTAGGTTAGAAAATTTAAAAAGGGAAATGGATAGGTTAAAGTTAGATATAGTGGGAATTAGTGAAGTTCGGTGGCAGGAGGAACAAGACTTTTGGTCAGGTGATTACAGGGTTATAAATACAAAATCAAATAGGGGTAATGCAGGAGTAGGTTTAATAATGAATAAAAAAATAGGAGTGCGGGTTAGCTACTACAAACAGCATAGTGAACGCATTATTGTGGCCAAGATAGACACAAAGCCCATGCCTACTACAGTAGTACAAGTTTATATGCCAACTAGCTCTGCAGATGATGAAGAAATAGATGAAATGTATGACGAGATAAAAGAAATTATTCAGGTAGTGAAGGGAGACGAAAATTTAATAGTCATGGGTGACTGGAATTCGTCAGTAGGAAAAGGGAGAGAAGGAAACATAGTAGGTGAATACGGATTGGGGGGAAGAAATGAAAGAGGAAGCCGCCTTGTAGAATTTTGCACAGAGCATAACTTAATCATAGCTAACACTTGGTTCAAGAATCATAAAAGAAGGTAGTATACCTGGAAGAATCCTGGAGATACTAGTAGGTATCAGATAGATTATATAATGGTAAGACAGAGATTTAGGAACCAGGTTTTAAATTGTAAGACATTTCCAGGGGCAGATGTGGACTCTGACCACAATCTATTGGTTATGAACTGTAGATTAAAACTGAAGAAACTGCAAAAAGGTAGCAATTTAAGGAGATGGGACCTGGATAAACTGACAGAACCAGAGGTTGTAGAGAATTACAGGCAGAGCATCAGGGAACAATTGACAAGAATGGGGGAGAGAAATACAGTAGAAGAAGAATGGATCGCTTTGAGTGATGAAACAGTGAAGGCAGCAGAGGATCAAGTAGGTAAAAAGGCGAGGGCCAGTAGAAATCCTTGGGTAACAGAAGAAATATTGAATTTAATTGATGAAAGGAGAAAATATAAAAATGCAGTAAATGAAGCAGGCAAAAAGGAATACAAACGTCTCAAAAATGAGATCGACAGGAAGTGCAAAATGGCTAAGCAGGGATGGCTAGAGGACAAATGTAATGATGTAGAGGCTTGTCTCGCTAGGGGTAAGATAGATACTGCCTACAGGAAAATTAAAGAGACCTTTGGAGAGAAGAGAACCACTTGTATGAATATCAAGAGCTCAGATGGAAACCCAGTTCTAAGCAAAGAAGGGAAGGCAGAAAGGTGGAAGGAGTATATAGAGGGTTTATACAAGGGCGATGTACTTGAGGACAATATTATGGAAATGGAAGAGGATGTAGATGAAGACGAAATGGGAGATAAGATACTGCGTGAAGAGTTTGACAGAGCACTGAAAGACCTGAGTCGAAACAAGGCCCCGGGTGTAGACAACATTCCATTAGAACTACTGACGGCCTTGGGAGAGCCAGTCATGACAAAACTCTACCATCTGGTGAGCAAGATGTATGAGACAGGTGAAATACCCTCAGACTTCAAGAAGAATTCCAATCCCAAAGAAAGCAGGTGTTGACAGATGTGAAAATTACTGAACTATCAGTTTAATAAGTCACAGCTGCAAAATACTAACGCGAATTCTTTACAGACGAATGGAAAAACTGGTAGAAACGGACCTCGGGGAAGATCAGTTTGGATTCCGTAGAAATGTTGGAACACGTGAGGCAATACTAACCTTACGACTTATCTTAGAAGAAAGATTAAGAAAAGGCAAACCTACGTTTCTAGCATTTGTAGACTTAGAGAAAGCTTTTGACAATGTTAACTGGAATACTCTCTTTCAAATTCTGAAGGTGGCAGGTATAAAATACAGGGAGCGAAAGGCTATTTACAATTTGTACAGAAATCAGATGGCAGTTATAAGAGTCGAGGGGCATGAAAGGGAAGCAGTGGTTGGGAAAGGAGTGAGACAGGGTTGTAGCCTCTCCCCGATGTTATTCAATCTGTATATTGAGCAAGCAGTAAAGGAAACAAAAGAAAAATTTGGAGTAGGTATTAAAATCCATGGAGAAGAAATAAAAATGTTGAGGTTCGCCGATGACATTGTAATTCTGTCAGAGACAGCAAAGGACTTGGAAGAGCAGTTGAACGGAATGGACAGTGTCTTGAAAGGAGGATATAAGATGAACATCAACAAAAGCAAAACGAGGATAATGGAATGTAGTCAAATTAAATCGGGTGATGCTGAGGGAATTAGATTAGGAAATGACACTTAAAGTAGTAAAGGAGTTTTGCTATTTGGGGAGTAAAATAACTGATGATGGTCGAAGTAGAGAGGATATAAAATGTAGACCGGCAATGGCAAGGAAATCGTTTCTGAAGAAGAGAAATTTGTTAACATCGAATATAGATTTAAGTGTCAGGAAGTCGTTTCTGAAAGTATTTGTATGGAGTGTAGCCATGTATGGAAGTGAAACATGGACGATAACTAGTTTGGACAAGAAGAGAATAGAAGCTTTCGAAATGTGGTGCTACAGAAGAATGCTGAAGATAAGGTGGGTAGATCACGTAACTAATGAGGAGGTATTGAATAGGATTGGGGAGAAGAGAAGTTTGTGGCACAGTTTGACTAGAAGAAGGGATCGGTTGGTAGGACATGTTTTGAGGCATCAAGGTCTCACAAATTTAGCATTGGAGGGCAGCATGGAGGGTAAAAATCGTAGAGGGAGACCAAGAGATGAATACACTAAGCAGATTCAGAAGGATGTAGGTTGCAGTAGGTACTGGGAGATGAAGAAGCTTGCACAGGATAGAGTAGCATGGAGAGCTGCCTCAAACCAGTCTCAGGACTGAAGACCACAACAACACAACAACAACGACTACTTACCCTCTTCTGAGCTAAAGTCAGTTTTAATGAAGACTCATGGAGATCAATGCTTTCTTCTAGTATTGTAGCTATTGATGTTCTTATTCCTTCTGAACTCTAATGGGTTACGTATAACAAACTTCAAGAGAGAAAATATGTACAGTGAGGCTGGAGTTAAAACACCTAACTCCTTAAACAACTGTCTAAAGCTAATCGAAGGTGAGCACAATGTTTTATACTTATAACATGTTTTCATGTAACAGAGGCAATATTTACTTAAGACGAGTTACTCCAGATCATAATTCCACATGACATCAATAAACAAAAATAATCAATGAGTAGCATGGAGAGCTGCATCAAAACAGTCCTGGACTGAAGACCACAACAACAACATGTTAACATACTGATTTCTCTCTCTAAGGTTGCAATAACATGAAGTGCAAAATTAACTGAATTCAGTTGTTTAAGAAGCTCCATGATGTGCCGCCACCCCCCCCCCCCCCCACCCCACCACTCCCATCTCTCTAATTTAAATTCTCATCAGTACATACACCAAAAACTTGTGAAGATTACCTCTTGCTTATTTACTTCTGATGATTCTTAAAATGTATCACTGGTGTTGTACATACGGATGTGCGGATATGACTATGCTACATTTTCTCAAAATTGAGAGAGATCATTTGCATGAAATCTGTCAACAAATCTTTTACACAAATATTTAAAATATGGTTTGTTTCTGTATATCTATTAGTACTGATTATAACACTTGGCTCATCTGCAAAAAGAACTAATTCTTATTGCTATGTATTAAATGGAATGTCATTAATCTACATAAGAAACAACAGAGTATCCAATATTACACCTTATGGATCTCAATTAATGCCACACTTCCTCCCTCCTTCCCTTCCTAAAAAACCTGTCTTCAGCTGAAGAGTAATGAAGTAAAACATCCTGCATTATTTTTGTAAAGTATGACATGATCCATTTGTTATGAGTACAATATATAACACAATACATACCCAGTGAAAGAATATGGCCCACATGCAGTTATATTGGTACTTAATGGACAATCTTCCATCACTATTTCAAAATCATTTCCTATCTCATTCCATTCTTCTTGCTTGAGTTCAGTAACTTCTTCCAGAAATGCCCTCGTTTTCTCATCACTAATGCTATGACTTGAGTTTAATGGTGAAGTGTTCCGATCTACCACTTGAAAGACAGACAATAATTAATTTCCAGTAGTGTGATTCATCAAATACATAAGTGAGGTAACAATAGAGGAATTTTTAAAGTAATAACTTTTAGTGTAAGGTAGCAGCTATGCCTTTTCAGTCTTTTTCTGTCTCTGTAACATTACTGCCTCACCATCAAACCAACGAAAAAAAACAACAAACAGAGATAGATACTGCATTACATATTTTCTTGTATACTGAAAATCAAATATTATGCACAGCGTTCAACTGTAATAAAGATGACACCACCTAGTCAATGCAATTTTTTAAAAATCATGTTAACAATGCAGACAGCTGTCAACTACTGTATGTTCTTTTATTTTGGATGAGAGCAATTTGGGGATAGGTCAACACAAGTTGTTTAGACCACTTGGCTTGTTTCAGGAAACAGGTGGTCAGTATCATCAAGGGTAGTGAGTTACCATCAGCAAGCTGATGCAGCTGCTGTAGGAGATTCTGTTGATGCATATATAGGTTGCAAAAGTTTGTTGTATATACATTTGCATTATATGATGCAACAGAAATTGAGCATAAAAGCAAGTTACGAAATATCACGTGCTTTGAGGTTATTTTATCTAGTTCTTGACACGATAATCAGTTTTAAGTAAGGGAAAAATGGATGAAATGATTTGAAGTTTGGTGTTATGACATCAACACACACAAAAACAAAACTGATTCTATATACCTGATGGTTATAATTAAACTTTCCTGATTTAAAATGCTATAACATGGAAACTAATTACTGTATGAGTACCAGTCTTGGTAGCATTCAAGGACATGGGGAAGAGAAATAACGCAGTCAATTCAGTTGATACACTTTTAATGAGCTGCTACAGTACATCATACCATTACATATTGGTACCATTACTGCTACAAAAGAGGCTCAATATGGTACCCATCAGTGTCCAGAGCAGTCTGAAAGTGCAAGATTGCGTTCTGCAGAGCAGAACATAGCATGTCCATAGGTATGCTGGCTACCTCTCTTGATATGCTGTGCTTCCAATCAGCACATGTGTGAATGTTCTCCTGGTAAAACCTGTCCTTCAGGTAGCCCCACAACCAGAAATCACAGGGAGTGGGCTCTTGTGTGGGTACAATTTGAGAATGGTTCAAAGCACCTTCCAAACAGTGAACCATGGGATGTTCAACTGTCGTGATGCACTGCTTGTGCTGTCAGAGATTAGTGGGTTATATTGGAGCTCGGATTAGTGAATTTTAATGGAAGATTTGGGAATGAAAAGGATTCCACAGGTTCTGACCATCAATCAAAAGGAATGTCATGTTGAAACATGTCGTGCTTTGAAACAACAGCTTGAAGCTGATCCAGATTTTTCTGTCAAAGATCATTACCAGTGATGAGTTATGGTGTTATGATTATGACCCAAAAACAAAGCAACAATCAAGCCAATGGAAGATGTCATTGTCACCCCATCCAAGAAAATGTTGTCAAGTCAAATCCAATATCAAAACAATGCTGATTTGCTTTTTTTTTTATGCCAATGGCATAGTACATTCAGAGTTTGTTCCGCCAGGTCAAATGGCCAATCAAAACTTTTATTTGGAAGTTTCAAGAAGATTGTGCAACAATGTTCATCAAGAAAGACTCGATTTGTGGCAGACAAGAGGCTGGTTCTTCCACCACGACGATGCACCAGCACACACAGGCATCTCTGTTAGACAGTTTTTAGCTAAAAATGGCATGGTTCCACTGCCCCATGCACCTTACTCACCTGACCTTGCTCCGTGTAACTTTTTCTTATTTCCAAGCATGAAAAGGATAATGAGGATACCGATTTCACAACATTGAAGAAGTCAAGAAAAAAAATGAGGGAGGAGACTGTCAGCCATTTCTATACATGACTAAAAAAAAATACACTCCTGGAAATGGAAAAAAGAACACATTGACACCGGTGTGTCAGACCCACCATACTTGCTCCGGACACTGCGAGAGGGCTGTACAAGCAATGATCACACGCACGGCACAGCGGACACACCAGGAACCGCGGTGTTGGCCGTCAAATGGCGCTAGCTGCGCAGCATTTGTGCACCGCCGCCGTCAGTGTCAGCCAGTTTGCCGTGGCATACGGAGCTCCATCGCAGTCTTTAACACTGGTAGCATGCCGCGACAGCGTGGACGTGAACCGTATGTGCAGTTGACGGACTTTGAGCGAGGGCGTATAGTGGGCATGCGGGAGGCCGGGTGGACGTACCGCCGAACTGCTCAACACGTGGGGCGTGAGGTCTCCACAGTACATCGATGTTGTCGCCAGTGGTCGGCGGAAGGTGCACGTGCCCGTCGACCTGGGACCGGACCGCAGCAATGCACGGATGCACGCCAAGACCGTAGGATCCTACGCAGTGCCGTAGGGGACCACACCGCCACTTCCCAGCAAATTAGGGACACTGTTGCTTCTCGGGTATCGGCGAGGACCATTCGCAACCGTCTCCATGAAGCTGGGCTACGGTCCCGCACACCGTTAGGCCGTCTTCCGCTCACGCCCCAACATCGTGCAGCCCGCCTCCAGTGGTGTCGCGACAGGCGTGAATGGAGGGACGAATGGAGACGTGTCGTCTTCAGCGATGAGAGTCGCTTCTGCCTTGGTGCCAATGATGGTCGTATGCGTGTTTGGCGCCGTGCAGGTGAGCGCCACAATCAGGACTGCATACGACCGAGGCACACAGGGCCAACACCCGGCATCATGGTGTGGGGAGCGATCTCCTACACTGGCCGTACACCACTGGTGATCGTCGAGGGGACACTGAATAGTGCACGGTACATCCAAACCGTCATCGAACCCATCGTTCTCCCATTCCTAGACCGGCAAGGGAACTTGCTGTTCCAACAGGACAATGCACGTCCGCATGTATCCCGTGCCACCCAACGTGCTCTAGAAGGTGTAAGTCAACTACCCTGGCCAGCAAGATCTCCGGATCTGTCCCCCATTGAGCATGTTTGGGACTGGATGAAGCGTCGTCTCACGCGGTCTGCACGTCCAGCACGAACGCTGGTCCAACTGAGGCGCCAGGTGGAAATGGCATGGCAAGCCGTTCCACAGGACTACATCCAGCATCTCTACGATCGTCTCCATGGGAGAATAGCAGCCTGCATTGCTGCGAAAGGTGGATATACACTGTACTAGTGCCGACATTGTGCATGCTCTGTTGCCTGTGTCTATGTGCCTGTGGTTCTGTCAGTGTGATCATGTGATGTATCTGACCCCAGGAATGTGTCAATAAAGTTTCCCCTTCCTGGGACAATGAATTCACGGTGTTCTTATTTCAATTTCGAGGAGTGTATATTCGAACAATGGAAGCACCAATGCGACAAATTTATGGGTTGTAATGGAGAGTATTCTGAAGGGGATAATCTTGTTTTGCAAACAGTTTGAAATTGTATAGCTTTTAGAAAACAATTCTGGTTTGTTTCTGGGTACCCCCTCTTTGCCTAATGGTGAGGCGATCACTTGTGATAAGTGAGAAATCCTGGTTCGAGTCCCAATTTGGCATACATTTTCCATGTTGTCATTCCATTATACAGCTGACAGTCCCCCATATTCGCAACTGCAAATACATTTCAGTCTTCCGTAGCACCACATGTCAAATGCTTCACTTCTTTTCTCTTCCAGTTTTCCCACAGTCCAAGTTTCACTACCATACAATCCTGTGCTCTTAATGTACATTCTCAGAAATTTCTTCTTCACATCAAGGCCTACAAGTCCTATGTTTGATATTAGTGGACTTCCCCAGGTCGCAAATATGCTTTCTGTTAGTGAAGTCTGCGTTCTTGCTCCGTCCATCGTGGGTTATTTTGTTGCCTAAGTAGCAGAATTACTTGACTTCATCTGCGTCATTATCCAAAATTCTGATGTCGAGTTTCTCTTTGATCTCATTCCTGTTATTTTTCATTACTTTCGTCTTTCTTCAAATTACTCTAAAACCATATGTCATACTCATTAGACTGTTCATTCCATTCAACATACCTGTAAATCTGCTTGAGTTTCACTGATGATAGCAATATCATCAGCAAATCTCACCATTGATAGTGCTTCATCTTGAATTTTAATCCCACTCTTGAACTTTTCTTTTATTTCTGTCATGGTACTTCAATGTACAGGGTGAACAGTCAGGGCGAGAGACTACATCCCTAACTTGCACCTTTTTTAATTCGAGCACTTGGTCTTCTTGTCTTATTGTTTCCTCTTGGTTCTTGTACATCTACATTACCTATCTTTCCCTACACCTCGCCCCTATTTTTCTCAGAATTTTGAACATGTTGCACCATTTTACATTATTGATCATTTTTTTCCAGGTTGACAAATTCTATGAACTTGTCTTGATTTTTCTTCAGTTTTGCTTCCATTACCAACCACAACATCAGAACTGCCTCGCTGTCATCTTTATGTTTCCTAAAACCAAGCTGATCATCATCTAACAGGTCCTCAGTTTTCTTTTCCATTCTTCTGTATATTACTCTTGTCAGCAACTTGGATGCAGGAGTTGTTAAGCTGATTGTATGATAACTCTTGCATTTGTCACCTCTTGCTATCTTCAGGATTGTGTGGATGATATTCTTCTGAAAGTAAGATGGTATATTGTCAGGCACATACATTTTACATGCCAATGTGAATAGTCATTTTGCTGCCACTTGGTCTTAGAAATTCTGACGGAATGTTATCTATACCTTTTGCTTTATTTGATCTTAAATTGTGCAAAGCTCTTTTATATTCTGACTCTAATGCTGGCTCCTCTATCTCTTACCTGTTGACTCCTGTTTCTTCTTCTATCACATAACCAGGCAAGTCCTCCCCCTCACAAAGGGTTTCCATGTATTCATTCCACCTATCAGCTCTCTCCTCTGCATTTAACAGTGGAATTCCCATTGTACTCTTAATGTTACTACTTTGCTTCTAATTTCACCAAAGGTTGTTCTGACGTTTCTGTATACTGAGTCATTCTTTCCGACAATAATTTCTTTTTTGATTTCTTCACATTTTTTATGTAGCTATTTTGCATTAGCTTCATATTTATTTCACTCCTAAGTGACTTGTATTTCTGTCTTCCTAGATTTCCCTGAACTTCTTATATTTACTTCTTTTGTTGATCAAATGAAGTTTTTTTTTTTTTTTTTACTCATGGTTTCTTATTCCAACTCCTGTGCTAGTCCTTTTTAGAGATGTGTATTGGACTTCAATTGAAAAGCCTACTGAACTATTCATTATCACAGCACAAGTGTATCTCATTCCAACTGCTATATTGCACTTCTTTGCAAATTGATTCCTCCTGACTTACAATCCAAATATCTGCTTTTGGAATCTTTGCCCGGCCATGATGTATTCTTACTGAAATCTTTCCGTATCTCCCAGCCTTTTCCACGTAAACCTCCCCCTTTTTTGATTCTTTAATGGAGTATCCACTATTACCAGCTGAAATTTATTGCAGAACTCAATCTTTCTCCTCTCTCATTCCTATTATCAAGTCCATATTTTTCTGTAACCCTTTCTTCTACCTCCTCCCCTAATATTGCATTCCAATCCCCTATTATTATTACATTTTCATCTTCCCTTAAGTACTGAATTACATGCTCAATATCCTGATATACTTTCTCTAACTCTTCATCTTCTGCTTGTGACTCTACCATACATACCTGAACTAATGCTGTCCGTGTTGGTTTGCTGTCGATTCTGGAGAAAACAACCCTGTAATTGAGCTACAACAATATCAACAATTGAGCCTCTGCCTTAACTTTCTATTCTAACTATTCCTACTCCTGTTATACCATTTTCTGCTGCTGTTGATATTACCCTATACCCATCTGATCACAAACCCTTGTCTTCTTTCCATTTTACTTTATTAACACCCACAATATCTAGATTGAGCCTTAACATTTCCATTTTCTGATTTTCTAGCTTCTCTACAACATTAAAACTGACATTCCATGCACCGACTCGTAGAACATTATTGTTCCAGAAGCCTGTCTACATATCCACAACTGAGAAATACTTTGCAACATTCAAGCAGTCTAGGAGATCATCAATGGATGGCAATAGACAGACATCTTTCTTCATGATTTTGTTCAGCTGTCAATGTAGAAATACCATGTACCACCATTCCTCTACACAAGGAGCACAGGAGAGGCCCAAGGGCTCTCTGAAGGTTCAGTGATGTCATCTTGCATCTTCTCCACTTCCTTTTGAATTTAAAAGTATCCAAAAACAGATGCAGAATAGCTATCACTTGCCACCATTGTTCCTCAGTCAGGTCAGATGCTATTGGCAGTTCGAAAGTAACTTCCTCACCTGCATTGTTGTCAATGACACTAAGCTGCCTTTCCTGGACCAGTACAGCTGCCCCTATGCTCAAACTTTAAGCATGAATTGTGGCTGCTTGTCACGTTTAGTGATTGAAAGTTCTTCCAGACCCCAACAACACTGACGATCGGTGGCGGCATGTGAGAATATGTAGCTTTTTGCAGTCAACATAAGCTCTATAGTTTAGCTCATCACATGACTGATGACTGGAGCTAGTCTTGTTGATGATTATGGGATAACAATGTCTTCAACAGCAAACAAATGCACAGAGCTATCTTTATTATGTGTGCTTGCTGAAATACCCTCGTCAATCTGGATATCTGATTTCCCACAGCCTATGACAGCTTGTGATGCCTGCAAGAAATCCCATCTGAGAACAACATTATGACTACATTCTGTTACAAGACAAATTCAATAGGCTGTGTTTTGTCATTGACAGCTATTCTTGCAATGCACTTTCCTGTCAGCTGGACATATTTTCCCTTTGCAACTTTTAGCACAATCATTTTCATGTCATGGAACATAGTCTCCTTTAGCTGATGGTGATAACCATTACAGAGAAGGAAGCCACTGAGTCAACTAGTAGCTGGACTGGTTGGCTTTGATGATGCCAGTGATATTTCCTGACATCTTGGTAATTGCATCTCTGGTGGACTCACCTCCATAGAGAGTTTCCTTGCGTAGTTTTCCTGATGCCAGCAACTATTCAAACAGTTGGTACCAACTATTCAAACAGTTGGTACCACTGTACGGTGATGGGAAATGCCTGTGGCATGTTGGGATCACCACATTCAGGTTACGGCAATGGGCTTCATCCCAGAAGTCGACTCTAATTGTCTGCAGTTGACTGTCATGAATAGAACTGTTGTGATATTTGACATCTAGCAGTGTAGTCATCAAAAACTCATCTTCTTTCTCTGTAGTAATGTACAACGTGCTCAGTGCACCCACAAAGGAAATAGTACGGTGTGTTGTCCTCTGTTCTCCAAATGTCTATTGTTCCACAGGGCACTGGACTTTGCATAGGAGTTGGTTGTATTTGTGTTTGTCAGGTGCTGGGTTGTTATTGGACAGCTGCAGCCTAAGTCTGGGTTGGCTGAGTCCAGTATTCTTGGTGTATTTGACTGGTGATGTGGATTAGTGCTACGGATTGATACACATCTTCTTCAATATTATCAATTGCCTCCTGATGTACTGGACTGACTTTCATGTCTGATATTTCTTACGTACGTGGTCCAGCAGTTCTGGTTATCATTAAATGCTGTATCTCTTCACCTACTACCTGGCATATGAGAGAAGTGAGGTTGTGATGGTCTCCTGTAACTGCCACAAGGATCACATTCTACAGCTGGTCATACTTGTTTCAGCCTATTCTTTTCTGACGCATTTCCTCTATGTACTGGCACCACTAAATGAATCCATTGACTGTTGTGATATCATTTACCAGAAGAGCTCGGAACATGCATTCTGCAGTTCCTTTCATCATGTGTGAGATTTTGTCAGCATGTGTCATATTTGGATTCACAATGTGGTCTAAATTTTTGATAGTGATTTAAAGTGAGAAGTAGACAGACAAACTTCCCACTTCTTTTATACAAGGTGATTTACTTGAGATTCACAGCCGATCTTCTTAGCCGGCTAGCTGGCTGCTGGAAAACTCACTTGACTTTGTCTCCATAGAATGATACTAGGTACGAGAATATTTAAGCCTCTCTCTCTACTTGTGAAATAAGCAGATACATGAACTTTACTTTTTGTTAACCAACGGTGTATTTGAACTCCATGCCGAAAAAAATTCTTACTTTTCCCATACATAGATGACTTTCAGTAAATCATTCACTCCATCCAACATCAGAAACAAATTTAATTACATTTATAAAAGAGCTGGCTTAATAACCATGACTCTGCTTCACATGAACCATAAAAAAAGGCCTTGCCTCTACCAAGGCTGGATTAGGAGTTTACAAGATTACTTTTTCAACTGTTCTTCTTTCACATAACAATAGTCAATGACACAATAAGCACAGAGCTGCATAAAAACTCCATGGTTCTTCCTCTAAAACCTCTATGGATTGCCCGACAAGGACATGTCGGTGCCGTTCGACTGCCACATATACTTTCGTTTTGCGACTGACTTTAAACCTGCACACACAAACATGTGACGCGTGGTAGGTAGGATTTTACCATCCCACACTCGTATCTAGAATATCGTTTGTTTGAGACGGTAGAAGGCTGAATGGTTCTAGAATTTACACAGAAATTCTCTAATCACTATAGTGGCATAGGCCCACAACTTTTTGTGTGTAGGACTGTGCCATTCCCGCATAATGTTGAGCCCCGTTTTTCAGTTGTTGCTGATTGTTACCAAACACTTTCTTCAATTTGGTCTGAAATTTAATTCAGCTACCGAACTTCTCTTCATTGTTTTTGAACCACTGCTGAACTGTGATGTCCAAGTAAAAGTACACACTTAACAAAAACTTCATCTCAGACTTTCTGCATATTTTATAACTTGGTCTAATCTTTTAGCCGTTTTGTTCGGTTCTGATCCACATATGAAAAAAACACTGATGGATGACTGAAGCACAGCTGGCTTACTGCTGGCTTGGAATCAATTGGTCTCAAGAATATAAGTACTATGGGCATGATGTACAGGTTGTAGTCTGGTTCCTGTCTTTACTGACAACTGGAGTCACAATGATGTAGCTGGTTTGAAGTACCTCGCATTTTCACCAAATAATGTCACATCATAATCCACAATTAAGTCCAAATCTGGTGGCAGGGTTATCAATGATGTACCACACTTAGTCGTCGATGAAGTACCACACTTAGCACTGAAAGCAGGTTATTACAGACACCAATGTACATACAGTCAGAACAGAACTGAATTCCTCAATGGAGAGTGCTCTACTTAAATAAATATTCCAGTCTATGCAAATATTGCAAACATAAGATATTTTAAGAACCTTCCAGAAGTGGTAAATACTAATAACATGATTCGTGGTGGTCAGGTTCAAACTGGTGATCCACAGCACACCAGCCAGCGACACTAACTGCTACGCCACACTCTATGCTCGGCAGTTTGCAGCACTAGTCTTACAGCACTATGAAATCAGTTTTCTTTTTCAATGAGTGAGAGACAATACAGAGGAAATGAGGAGAAAGGATAGCTAACATCTAGAATCAAAGTATCTTATGCAATGCAGAGTACTATCTCTAATCAAGATTTAAAGGTATATAACAAATAATACTGTAAAACTCTTCAATGTATTGTCGAAATTTTAAAAAACATGTACAAATCTTAAAAACCATGGGCTATGCACAAAAAATTACAAAATTTTAAAGACAAGTCAAAGGAAATGTAGACCATCATTCATCACAAAATAATTAAACACAATAAGACAAAGACATTTAACTCTCTGATGACTATGGCTGCAAGAAAAATTATGTTGGATTCAAATCATTGTCCTAAAAACTCAACTAATTCTTCCTAATAGTAGTTGGAAGTACAAAGGGGAAAAAATAAACAATCAGAAACAGGTCCATTAGATTTACATGGACAGGCTATGCATACTCCACCAATAGGTATCACTGTTGTCAACGCAACCACCACAGGAACCACTAAAATCATTAAGTCACCCTTCTGGCTGTGAGGTTGGCAATGTCCAACACAAGGTAGTACACCCCTCACCTAGAACTGCCATCTTTGCAATAAGTCAATGAGTCAAGGTGTATCTCCTGAAAGATTTAAATCCTTAGTAATGTCCACTTAGAAAAGAAAAAGCCCTCTAACTTATTATAAACACATTTCCATTCTTCCAATCTTATCAGGAATTTTTGAGGAAATGGCTTAAATGCAGAATATTTGTGACCATATCAAAATCTTCTGCTCCATTCATCACAAAATTTTGCTAGTGTACTGCAACTTTATGGCATTAAAGAAAACCTTCTTGAATTGATGGAATCATATCTTGACAACATACAATAGAGAGCCATATTAACAAATGATGCCACATGAATAAAACTAAATACAGAGTGGGTAAACATTGAATATGGTGTCACATGGTGTTTCGTACTTTATTTTATTTATTTATTTATTTCTTGTTCCGTAGATCCAGTTAGTGAGTCAATCACAAGGATATGGAACGTGTCAAATTGTACAGGTTTCAATTTAAACTTACAATAAATACAAGGGCATTTCAATGGCAAATTGTACATAGTTTAAGTAAGACATACTATAAATACAGTAACAGATACAATGTCAGCGAGATAACATAACTACCATTTGACAGAGAAAGGAGTTTCAAATAAAGGTTAAAGATAAGAGCACAAAGTTAAATCAGATATTAGGCCTACAAGAGTAAATACATGTACAGCCAATCTGTTGTTACAAAAAGTGTGCTAATACCCAAATGCACAATAAAATCAATTGAACTACTTCTAGACATAATACGTTTAGTGATGGTATACATTTTCTTTCAGGTATTCATCCACAGTATAATAAGATTTCTCTGTCAGGTAATCTCTGAGAACTTGTTTAAATTTTGGCAGTTCTGTATGAACACATTTGATATGTAGTGGTAGAGCATTGAACAGCTTAATGCTGGAGTAGTAAACTCCTTTTTGTACCAGAGTGAGACGTTTCATTTCTAAATGTAGATTCTTTTTGTTTCTGGTGTTATAACCATGGAATTTACTGTTGTCTTGGTAGATGGAATAATTTTTGCACACAAAGGTGAGCAAGGAAAAAATATACTGTGAGGCAGTTGTTAGGATACCTATCTTCCGAAACAAGTGCCTGCAAGACTGTCTTTCATGGACCCCACACATTATTCTGATTGCTTTTTTTTGGATGGTGAAAACTTTTTTTGCAAGTGGTTGGTTCCCCCAGAATATGATAGCATATGACATCAATGAGTGGAAGTAGCCAAAGTAGGCAACCTTAATAGTGTCAACTTCAGCCACTGAAGAAATTACCCGTAATGCACATGTTGCCGAGCTAAGTTTTTTACATAGATGAAGAATGTGAACTGACCAATTACATTTACTGTCTATGTAAGCACCCAGGAATTTTGTGTCTTCAACTTTCTATATTGGTTGATCTCTACATTTTATGTTAATTTCATCGGGATTACTTTGTGATGTATGGAACCTCATATAATGAGTTTTATCTGCATTGAGCGAGAGACCATTTGAGGAGAACCAATTTAAGATGTCATTAAAAACAGTATTTGTAGTTTTTTCAAGATCATGATCAATCAAATCGTCAATTAGAATTGTGGTATCATCGGCAAACAGGGTAAATTTGCTGTTTGTCTCAGAACAAAGAGGAAGATCATTAATAAAGATGAGGAAAAGCAGTGGGCCCAAAACGGAGCCTTGAGGCACACCACACGTTATCGTACCCCATTCAGACGAGGCAGGTTCTCCAGAAGAGCCATTTAGCATTACAGTCTGCTTCCGATCCTGTAGATATGATTGCAGCCACAAGCCAACAGTACCACCTAAACCATAGTATTCTGCCTTTTTCCAAAGAATTTGGTGGTTTACACAGTCGAAGGCTTTCGTAAGATCACAAAAAATACCCACTGGAGACATTTTTTTGTTAATGGCTTCCAAAACTTGGTTGCTGAAAGAGAATATTGCCTGTTCAGTACAAAGACCGGCACGAAAACCAAACTGATTTTTGCTTAAGATACTGTGGAAGTTGAGATGGTCTACAATCCTCCTGTGCATGAGTTTTTCTAGAATTTTCGAGAAGGTAGTTAATAGGGATATTGGGCGATAGTTTGTAACAATGCTTTTATCCCCTTTTTTAAAGAGAGGAATCACTACAGCCAACTTAAGTCTGTCAGGGATAATCCCATCTTGTAGGGATGCATTGTATATGTTGCATAAGACAATTTATAACAGTGTTTCAGTATTTTAGTAGAAATATTGTCCACACCAGCAGAATTTTTATTTTTTAAGGATCTAATTACTCTTATGACTTCGCTTACAGTAACTGGAGGTAAGGATATCTGTGGGATTCTGTTACTAATAGCTTTCTGTAGGAGGGACAATGATTCTTCCATAGAACCATTACAGCCTGTCTTCTCTGCTGCTCTCAAAAAGTGGTTGTTAAATATTTCTGCAACCAACTCAGGTTTCTTTATGATACTGTCCCCTGTATTAATCTCTACCTGAGACATGCTCCCTGTTGTCCTGCCAGTTTCCCTCTTTATTACATTCCATATAGTTTTAATTTTATTTTCTGAGCTTTCAATTTCTGATTTTATGCACATACTTATAGATTTATTTATAACCTTCTTGAGAATGCTACAGTAAAGTTTGTAGTGTTGTCGTTTCTTTGGATCATTACAAGTCCTGAGAGAACTGTACAACATCCTCTTTGTTCTACAAGATGTTATTATCCCTGTAGTGATCCAAGACTTCTTGGCATTGCCTATATGACTATTTCTAACTACTTTTTTGGGAAAGATGGACTCAAATACAGACATGAATTCATTTAAAAATGAATTGTACTTTTTGTTTACATCTGTTTCCCTATAAACTCGGCTCCAGTCTATCTCTTTTAGGCTATCATTGAATTTTTTAAGGCCCTGTTCATTTATTATCCTAAAAGATTTCCAAGAATGCTCGGAACTGTTGCACACACTGATGTAATTGAGCCTAAGCAATTGACCACCATGATCAGAAAGGCCAAGGATTGGATGTACAGTGATCTCATTGCATTTAGACTTGATCTATAAATATATTATCTATCAGACTTTTACTGTTAACAGTAATCCTAGTTGGGAAATCTACTATTGCCATCAGATTATAAGACTCCATTAAATGTACTAAATCAGCTTTACTATTGCTCTCATTTAGGAAATCAACATTAAAGTCACCAGTAATTATCAAGTTCTTGGACTCTGAGTACAGTATGGATAATAAAGAATCTAAGTGCTTAAGAAATACATTCAAATTCCCTGAGGGAGAGCTATACAGTGCTAACACTACAGCCGTCACTTTTTTTTTTCTTTTTTTTTTTTTTTTGTATGCGTATTCCATAGATCCGTACATGCGAGTGATTCGCCTGGATGTGGAACGTGTCAATACAATTGTACAAATACAATTAATGCTACAGAATAGTAATATAATTCAATGATATAGATATTACAAGCTGTCATTAAACTAGTAAAGCAATTCTCAATATAACATTATAACTATAACATGAACACTATAACATTAACATAATATTGTATCATCCATCTAATAACTAAGAGACTAAATACATCTATTATTAAGGGAGGGCATTACTTCTGGAAAAGAATTCATCTAATTAGTACAGTGGATGGTCGAGCAGGTATTTTTTTAACATACCTTTGAACAGCGTTTCATTTTCTATTGTACATTTAATATAATTAGGCAATGCATTAAAAGTCTTTATAGCAGCATACTTTACTCCCTTCTGTACAAGTGTTAAATTTTTTAGTTCAACATGTAGATCATCTTTACCTCTAGTATTGTAGTTATGGTATGAACAATTTGTTTCATACTGAGCATAGTCTTTATTAACTACATTCATCAGAGAGTATATGTACTGACATGTTGTGGTCAGAATACCTAACTGTATAAAAAGTTTTCTACATGAGGTTCGTGGAGGAACCCCACACATGATTCTGACTGCTCTCTTCTGAGCAGTTAAGATTTTTTTTTGAGGCTGGTGAATTACCCCAGAATATTATTCCGTAACTCGTTAATGAGTGAAAGTACCCAAAGTAAGACGATTTTAAAATGCTGATGTCCCCAAAATGAGTAATTATTCTTAGAGCAAAAGTTGCTGATGAAAGTCTTTTTAGAGTAAGGGACACGTGCTGTTCCCAGTTGAGCCTACTGTCAATGTGAACCCCCAGGAATTTAGTGGATTGCACCTGTTCTAGTTCCTGGTTGTCATGGGCAATTACTATACTTTCTAGAGTTTTATTTTTTGTGTGGAACTGTATAAAATTAGTTTTTTTTAATATTAACTGAAAGAGAATTAATTGAAAACCAAGCCGTAACTTCTCTGAGTATATCATTAACATCAGTCTCCAGATCAGCAGTAGACTGACCATCAACGACAATGCTTGTATCATCAGCAAACATTGTGAATTCACAATTTTTACTAATGGACAGGGGTAAATCATTAACATATATTAAAAACAGCAAGGGTCCAAGGACAGATCCCTGGGGAACTCCATGCTGAATTTTGCCCCATTCAGAATCCACTAGATTAGGAGATCCTTTGTTGCAGCCCTGTAGAACCACCTTTTGTTTCCTGTCTTGAAGATATGATTTTAGCCAGTTACCTATAGGCCCTTTGATTCCGTAATGATAGGCCTTCTCCAAGAGTATCTTGTGGTTTACACAATCAAAGGCCTTGGAAATATCACAGAAGACACCAACTTGTGACTTCTTACTATTAATAGACTCCAAGACATCATTTGTGAGTGAATATATGGCACGCTGTGTGGAAACCCCTATTTGAAAACCAAACTGTCTGTGGTTAATAATATTAAGTTTATCAAGATGTGCCACAATCCTGTTATACACTGCCTTTTCAAGAACCTTTGAAAATGTTGTTAAGAGAGAGACAGGACGATAATTTTTTACATCTGTAGCATCGCCAGACTTGAAAAGAGGTCTCACAATGGCATATTTCATTCTCTCTGGAACAACTCCCTCATAAAGAGACGTGTTGCAAATGTGAGCAAGTACTACACTTACATCATTACTGCAGGCTTTCAACAGTTTATTAGAGATGTTATCTATACCTGAAGATCCTTTACTTTTCAATGAGTGAATTATTTTTTTTATTTCATTAACAGTTATGGGTGTCACATTTATATCATCAAAACATTGTGGGAGGTTAAGTTTCAGAATATCTAAAGCTTCTCTTAGGTCACCACTGCAACCTATTTGAGAGGTGACACTTAGAAAGTGGTTGTTAAATGTGTCTGCTATCTGTTTACTATCAGTTATTTCCAAATCGTTAATTTTTAGGACAGCAGATTTTTCATTGTCAGATGGTGCAGTACCTGTTTCCCTCTTTATTACATTCCAAATCGTTCTGATTTTATTGTTTGAACAGTTAATTTCAGATTGCATGCACATACTTTTAGATTTTGTAATGACTTTAGTTAAGATTTTGCAGTATGTCCTATAATATTTCATCTGCAGGGGATTATTGGATTGTCTAGATATTATATACAGTTCCCTTTTTCTCTGGCATGATATTTTTATGCCCTTGGTGAGCCATGGTTTTTTGCTTGATTGCCTGTTCTGTAGTCTACAGACCTTTTTTGGAAAGACATTTTCAAATATACCTGATAATTCATCAGTAAATAAATTATATTTTGTATTAACATCATTTGCAAGATACACATACCTCCAGTCAGTCTCCCGAATGCATAATTTGAATTTTTGGATATTTTCCTCATTCATGTTTCTAATGGTTTTCCACTGTGCACTAGCTTTGTTCTGGTTTGTATTAAAGTTGTCAATTGTATTTGCCCATCATGATCAGAGAGTCCATTTATGACTTTTTCAACTTTGATGTGATTAGTTTTACTCATATCTACAAAGATATTGTCTATTAGAGTGCTGGAAGTGGCAGTAGTTCTTGTGGGAAAACTGACAGTGGAGACAAGGTTGTAGGTATGCATTAAATCTGCAAACTCTGTCTCAGAAGATGAGCTTCCTAGGAAATCTATATTAAAATCTCCAGTCACTATAATGTCCCTATTTTTTCTTGTGAGATACAATAGCACAGAATCTAATTGTTTCATGAATACTTTAAAATTACCAGATGGAGCCCTGTATACTGCTACGATTATCAGTTTCTTGTTACCTTCTACTATTTCTGTGACACATGCCTCAAAGTCTTTCTCTACACAATATTTCTCTACATCTATTGTATTAAAGGACAGGCTGTTTTTCACATAAATAACTGCCCCACCTTTGCACATATGCTTTCTACAAAATGAAGTAGCTAAAACATAGTTTGGTATATTGAGCATTTCAATGCCAAAAGTGATATGGTGTTCTGTCAGACAGAGAATATGAGCACAATTTGCGCCTGTTGGTTCATCAGTATTTACAATAAATTGGTCTAACTTACAGAGCAGGCTTTGAATATTTGGCGAAAAATTTTGAGCTCATTTTTAATTACATGATTAGTTGTGGTGCTACCATTGCTGGGACTGAGTTTTATTTCTTTTGACATACCAGTATTACAGGAACAGTTTTCTGCAGGGAAGAGGGAGCTGTTGTGCTGGTAACACCCACATTTGTTGTTATGAACTACATTACTTACATTCTGATTGGAACCTTCCCCCTTCTGCCCCAGTACCATAAAAAATCCCCATTTGCAGCTGAGGACTTTCTTGATCTCAGGCACATCCTATGTGGAGCAGCTGCAGTCACTACTGTGCTCCTTTTTGCCATAGAGGGTGGATCTCCTGTTGGTGAGATTTCTACACTGTCGGCTTGTACACTTGATCCTGTGGGGGTTGGTGTTGCTGTTTCTGCTATTGATGACTGTTCTTCCTCCTTAAATGCTGCTGCTTCACAAGTTGGCGGTGGACTAACGTTTCCCACTTGAGTTGTAACTGCTGGTGCTGTCTTGCTTTTGTATAAAAGACCTGTTTGTGTTGATTCACATACAGGTGCTGCTGCATATGAAGTCTTCCCTTCAGCTGTTCCATTAGGTTTGAAGGAGTATTTTGACGACACTGTATGTATTTCTTCCAATGGTACAGTTTCAATGGGCACAGGTGCTTTTAGAATGATTGGAGGAGTGGTGTTTTCAAATAGCTTGAATGTTTCTGCTAATAATGCTTTAGCGAGTACACGTTTTCCTAGCCAGTTCCTGTGCAGTCCATGCCGAGTAAAATGGTTTCTCTCTTCGGAATTACTGTCCAAAAACTTCACGTCCTTGAATGCTTTGCATACCTTTTGAAACATTGTTTGTGAATTTGATTTCATTATTTACACATGAACTGTTTATTAGGTCATGTCTATGTGGGATGCTAACGATGATTGTTTTTCTTGGCGAGATTCTTTCCAGTGCATTTCGCAATGCTGTGATTGCATTTTTCGACTCATTTTTATAAACATCGTTAGCTCCAGCAATAATTACACAAACATCGTTTGGTTGAGGGCTTAAATCTTTAATTATTTGCTGGAAAGGAGCCCCGGGTTTTACTGTGGCAGTAACGGAAAATTTAGATTGCATATTCGTAAGAATAGTGGCTAAATCTCGTCCATGGCTGTCTGCAAAGATATAAACTTTTGGTTTTGTCTCGTCTTCTCTCAATAATTTCATTTGTCGGTGTTTCTCTTGTGCAATGGGCGCAAACGAGTTTTTCGTAACTATAGCAGATATTGGAGCACTTTGAATTTCAGTAACGGTTTCTTTGAGAGTGTTGTAGTTTTCACTTTGTACATTTTTCACAAAAGGATTAAAATCGACATTCAACACCACATACTTCAATTTGTTGCTCTATACAATGGCTCTTTAAATCTAATGCATTGTAAGATATGTTGTTTTTTACATAAATTACCACTCCACCTTTTTCCATTATGGTTCTAGAGTAATGCGCTGCCTGACAGTAACCACTTAGCTGTAACCTTTCAATATCTTTCACATGATGTTCACTAAAACATAATACATCAGTATCTTTTATTCCTTGTGGTTCCTCTAACAGAACAGTAGTGTCATTTACTTTATTACCAAGTCCTCCCACATTTTGGTGAAAAATCGTCATTTCTTTGGAATTAGAGACAGATCTAAACTTTTGCCCAAAAAACTATCGGTAGCTACAGACACAGTACGTTCATTACTAACAATTTCCTGAAACATTTGAGTTTGAAACCGAGTCTGACTTGATGGTTGGAGCCATTCAAGTGCGATTGGTTCTAACTTTGGGGTACATTTGTGGACTTCTTCCAATATTTTTGTTTTTAAGATGGTACCTAATGCTTTTTTTCCTGATCTGTTCAGGTGCATACCGTGTCTTGTAAATAATTCTCGTCCAAAACTGCTTACATCTACAACACAAGTATTTTTAAAATGCTTACACAACTTTGCTAACTTAAGAGTTCGTTTGTGAGATAGCCTCGTTTACACAGGACTGTGGAATTAAGTCATGTCTCTTTGGAATGTTCACAACAAATACCTTAGACTGATGAAGCGCCCATATTTTCTTCCTGAGCGACTGTATGGCATCATTCCCTTCGTTGCAGGCAACGTTGTTTGAGCCACCTATTAAGATCACACACTCGTTTTTTACTTTTTCAGGATCACACCCCGCTACAACTTCTTGAAGTTTAGCACCTGGCTTCACAATTCCACAAACATCGGCAGCATTAAAACTGCATTTCACTATATCAGCCATGCCTCTACCATGACTATCAGCGAAAATGTGAAAACGATTTGTTGATGTTTCACTCACAGCAGACTGGATCACACCACTGCCACTTTCATTGCTGTTAACTGAACGTTGTGGCTTTGGAAGATCAAACCTAACCTTTTTCCGATAGTTTATCGGCACACTCTTCTTACGATTGTTTTCACTTTTAGTGAGACTATTACTAGAACAAAGTACATCAAAATTGTTTACATTCTCGAACCTCGAAACATTTGCCGTACACGAATTTTTAGTGCCGATTGTTTGACGCTTGTTGTGTACTACCTTCCATTCTGATGATTTATCAGCGTCATTTTGCACTAATGTAGCCATGTTCTCGCGAAAGTTTTTGTCCTCCTGTCTGTCTTGAAGCAATGGATCCATGTTTCGCTTCGACTTCAGTTCCATATTTTCGGACTTCAGGCTGTCGATTTCTATTCTTAGACTGCTGATTACACATTGTAAACTAGCAATACGCTCATTATACTTTAATAATTCACTTTTGCAACTTACACACGAATTTTTAACAGCTTCACTGTAACTTATTTTTGGAGTAAAATCGCGGATATCTACACACGCCGCCATCTTGAACCTTTTCTGGAACAACATAAATGTTTACCAAAGAGACTGGAGAACTCTTAAAAGCTGTCATGATTACTAATGAGACAACTATACTGATAAAAGGCCCCAACACACTCACACAAGAAACAGCTGTGAGAACAGTGGAACATTCCTATAACTCAATCACAGAAAAACTTACTTCTTATTAAAAATATTGTAACTAGATGGTGCTTATGAAGCAATACTTCATGTATAGCCACCTCTAGTACTGATAAATTATAACTGATAATTACAAAAGTAGAATGATGCCTTACAAATCTACACTGAAATATAATTATAACATTTCTCAGCTCTAAAATCCAGATGATGCAATAGCTGATTATCTGCTCTAGTATGGTTCCTATGCAGGTGGGGAGGGTGATAATGCAGTAACAATTACAATTTATGGAGGTACTGTAATGGGATGGTTCAGGCTGTCAATCAACGGTGTGTAGTTACAGACTTTTTTTATTTCCTCATGCAAACACATCAGAATCTGTGCAGCCTGCCATGAACTGCCCGAATTATGTTTTAGGCAGGTTATTTTATAAAGGAGTGAGGAGGCAGATAGTAAATTAAATCCAGTCATAATCATAGGCCTAATTTGTTACCTCCTGACTATCAGAATGGATGGTCCTGAACGGTAAGCATATCCTCAGGTATAACACTAACCTAATAACATTAACAATATTTACATAAATCCCCTTATTGTCAATGATAACAGAGCTGTTAATGTAAAGTGGTTTCTCAACAGCCAATTACTAAAGTTCATATCATAACTCATGGATTAATTTTTAACATGATACAACAGAGACTAGCAGTACACAAAAACACTGAAATAAACTGATCACACAGAATATTTGTACTGCATGTGAAACAAACTCAGTATCATAGTTAAAATACTTGAATTCTTAAAATGAATTCTTAAAAGTAATTTGTCAGGCTGCAGTGTCAGGCCCAGCATGGACAATGAACCTCTGTGTGTGTGTGTGTGTGTGTGTGTGTGTGTGTGTGTGTGTGTGTGAGAGAGAGAGAGAGAGAGAGAGAGAGAGAGAGAGAGAGAGAGAGAATGAGAGAATTAGTGCTCCTTTACTCCTTCCATCATTTGTATTCCACCCTAGACGTTACAGCATCAGATTAAAGTTAACTACTATTTGGAAAAATGTTTTCATTCATTCTTTTCTTATATGTAAGCTACATGTCCCCCCAATGAACCATGGACCTTGCCATTGGTAGGGAGGCTTGATGCCTCAGCGATACAGATAGCTGTACCGTAGGTGCAACCACAATGAAGGGGTATCTGTTGAGAGGCCAGACAAGCATGTGGTTACTGAAGAGGGCAGCAGCCTTTTCAGTAGTTGCAGGGGCAACAGTTTCGATGACTGACTGAGCTGGCTTTGTAACACTAACCGTAACGGCCTTGGTGTGCTGGTGCTGTGAACAGATGAAAGCAAGAGGAAACTACAGCCGTAATTTTTCCTGAGGGCATGCAGCTTTACTGTATGGTTAAATGATGATGGCGTCCTCTTGGATAAAACATTCCAGAGATAAAATAGTCCCCCATTCGATCTCCGGGTGGGGACTACTCAGGAGGACGCTGTTATCAGAAGAGAAAAAAAACTGGCGTTCTACGAATCGAAGTGTGGAATGCCAGATCCCTTAATCTGGCAGGTAGGTTAGAAAATGTAAAAAGGGAAATGGATAGGTTACAGTTAGATATAAAGGGAATTAGTGAAGTTCAGTGGCAGGAGGAACAAGACTTTGTCAGGTGAATACAGGGTTATAAATACAAAATCAAATAGAGGTAATGCAGGAGTAGCTTTAATAATGAATAAAAAAAAATAGGAGTGCAGGATAGCTACTACAAACACCATAGTGAACGCATTATTGTGGCCAAGATTGATACAAAGCCCATTCCTACCACAGTAGTACAAGTTTATATGCCAACTAGCGCTGCAGATAAAGAAGAGATTGATGAAATGTAGGATGAGATAAAAGAAGTTATTCAGATAGTGAAGGGAGACGAAAATTAGAAGTCATGGGTGACTGGAATTTGATGGTAGGAAAAGAAAGAGAAGGTAACGTAGTAGGTGAATATGGAATGGGGCTAAGAAATGAAAGAGAAAGCCGCCTGGTAGAATTTTGCACAGAGCATAACTTAATCATAGCTAACACTTGGTTCAAGAATCATGACAGAAGGTTGTATACATGGAAGAGGCCTGGATATACTGGAAGGTTTCAGATAGATTATTAATGGTAAGACAGAGATTTAGGAACCAGGTTTTAAATTGTAAGGCATTTCCAGGGGCAGATGTAGGCTCTGACCACAATCTATTGGTTATGAACTGTAGATTAAAACTGAAGAAACTGCAAACAGGTAGCAATTTAAGGAGATGGAACCTGGATAAACTGACAGAACCAGAGGTTGTAGAGAGTTACAGGCAGAGCATCAGGGAACAATTGACAAGAATGGGGGAGAGAAATACAGTAGAAGAAGAATGGATCACTTTGAGTGATGAAACAGTGAAGGCAGCAGAGGATCAAGTAGGTAAAAAGACGAGGGCCAGTAGAAATCCATGGGTGACAGAATATATATTGAATTTAATTGATTAAAGGAGAAAATATAAAAATGCAGTAAATGAAGCAGGCAGAAAGGAATACAAACGTCTCAAAAATGAGATCTACAGGAAGTGCAAAATGGCTAAACAGGGATGGCTAGAGGACAAATGTTAGGATGTAGAGGCATATAGATAGGGGTAAGATAGATACTTCCTACAGGAAAATTAAAGACACCTTTGGAGAAAAGAGAACCAGTTGTATGAATATCAAGAGCTCAGATGGAAACCCAGTTCTAAGCAAAGAAGGGAAAGCAGAAGGTAGAAGGAGCATATAGAGGGTCTATACAAGGGCGATGTACTTGAGGACAATATTATGGAAATGGAAGAGGATGTAGATGAAGGTGAAATGTGAGATATGATACTGCGTGAAGAGTTTGACAGAGCACTGAAAGACCTAAATCGAAACAAGGTCCTGGGAGTAGACAACATTTCATTAGAACTACTGACAGCTTTGAGAGAGCCAGCCCTGACAAAACTCTACCACTTGGTGAGCAAGATGTATGAGACAGGTAAAATACCATCAGACTTCAAGAAGAATATAATAATTACAATTCCAAAGAAAGCAGGTGTTGACAGTTATGAAAATTACTGAACTACCAGTTTAATACGTCATGGCTGCAAAGTACTAACACGAATTCTTTACAGACAAATGGAAAAACTGGTGGAAGCTGACCTCAGGGAGGATCAGTTTGGATTCCGTAGAAATGTTGGAACACATGAGGCAATACTGACCCTATGACTTATCTTAGAAGAAAGATTAAGGAAAGGCAAACCTACATTTCTAGCATTTGTAGACTTAGAGAAAGCTTTTGACAATGGTGACTGGAATACTCTCTTTCAAATTTCAAAGGTGGCAGGGGTAAAATACAGGGAGCAAAAGGCTATTTACAATTTGTATAGAAACCAGATGGCAGTTATAAGAGTCGAGGGGCATGAAAGGGAAGCAGTGGTTGGGAAGGGAGTGAGACAGGGTTGTAGCCTCTCCCCGATGCTATTTAATCTGTATACTGAGCAAGCAGTAAAGGAAATTTAAAAAAAAAAAAAAATTAGGAGTAGGAATTAAAATCCACAGAGAAGAAATAAAAACTTTGAGTTTCACCGATGATATTGTAATTCTATCAGAGACAGCAAAGGACCTGGAAGAGCAGCTGAACGGAATGGACAGTGTCTTGAAGGGAGGATATAAGATGAACATCAACAATAGAAAAACGAGTATAATGGAATGTAGTCGAATTAAATTGGGTGATACTGAGGGAATTAGATTAGGAAATGAGACACTTAAAGTAGTAAAGGAGTTTTGCTATTTGGGGAGCAAAATAACTGATGATGGTCAAAGTAGAGAGGATATAAAATGTACACTGGCAATGGCAAGGAAAGCGCTTCTGAAGAAGAGAAATCTGTTAACATCAAGTATAGATTTAAGAGTCAGGAAGTCATTTCTGAAAGTATTTGTATGGAGTGTAGCCATGTATGGAAGTGAAACGTGGATGATAAACAGTTTGGACAAGAAGAGAATAGAAACTTTTGAAATGTGGTGCTACAGAAGAATGCTAAAGATTAGATGGGTAGATCACATAACTAATTAGGAGGTACTGAATAGAATTGGGGAGAAGAGAGATTTGTGGCACAACTTGACTAGAAGAAGGGATCGGTTGGTAGGATATGTTCTGAGACATCAAGGGATCACCAATTTAGTATTGGAAGGCAGCGTGGAGGGTAAAAATCGCAGAGGGAAACCAAGAGATGTATACACTAAGCAGATTCAGAAGAATGTAGGTTGCAGTAGGTACTGGGAGATGAAGAAGCTTGCACAAGATAGAGTAGCATGGAGAGCTGCATCAAACCAGTCTCTGGACTGAAGACCAGAACAAGAACAACAAGCTATATGTAAACTGAATAGTTTGCAAACACCAAAAAAGACAAATTAATGAGTTGTTTTGTGACAAGAATAATGTTTTAATACATCTGTATGAAACAGAATAACATATACATTCTTCAATTTATTTATTCCTGTATCTTCACCCGTTTGTTTCTAGAAGTGGCAGTGTGTGGACATATGCTTGGATCCATCATACCAGCACTGATAAAAAATGAGTATTTCAACCACACATTAAAAGCGTCATAAAAAGTTATTAGAAAGGCAAAATTTATTCGCACATTTACAACGTCTGTCCCTGTCTGTTCATCATTCCGCTCGCCGGCAAGACCCTGAATGAATAGGTTCAGAGCAGACAAGAAGAATTTACGTGAACAACGGGGGAGCGATTCTGCATCGACATTGTGACAATCAAGGCTACACACAATGGAATTAATGTGAAGCAGTACGCAACACAAATTATGAATATTGACCTTGAATATATTGATATTGAAGGTCTGTTGATATTGATATTGGTTATAGTATTGTGTACAGATTCATGAATTACCTCCAAATTTCTTTCAACTATTCTTTCCAATCAATTTTTCCAATTACTCTAGCAATTATTAATCATGATCCCCTCCCACATGTATATACCTGTTCATGTAGCATTTATATCTAGAATAGGAAAGGTAATACGGGTTGTGTGCAAGGTGTATTTCACTGTAAGATACCCAAACCCTGAGTATTCAGCACCTTCCTGAGATAAAATTAGCCCAAAAAAGTACCATCCACCAAAAACATAAAGTATTTTATACACTACGGATGTCAAAACAGAGCTACTTATGGTATACGATGTACCAGTATCAGCATATAAACTCTTGTTTCAGTATACAATATGCTGTACAGAAGTAGCAAAACAAAAAAAATATGGTTGAAATGGTGGCATAGCCAATGGAAATAATTTTTTAAAATAATAATTATAGGCTTAATAGATTCCACTCTAAAATTTCAAACTGCCCAGGACTACAAAGATAATGTAGTATTACTTAAGGGAATCATTTAAATTGCATTAGTTTTAGATATAAATTACATTAGTTTTAGAATCCAACATGAGTTCCTCAGGTTATGTATTTTAGTGCTATATAATCACATTTAATGGAAATAATCAAGGGCAGGTGAAACATGGAACTTACCTTTCAAAACATGTTTCTTCTGTTCAGTATCTCTCTGCCTCCATGTAACAAACAACCCTCCCCAGAGACCATGGATAAATACAACATCAATTTTTGGTACATGCATGGTACGGACAGTAGGATGAAGAACATATATGCTGCGAGGAAATCTGCCATCTTCAAACTCTTCATCCAAATTGTAAAGGGCCTTAACTGCAGGTGATGATATTTGAATATCTGGATCTCTAGACCATTGAGCTAGAATACCTATCCAACCTAAAATTAACAAATACGCTAAATTAAAACAGTGCACATGTACGCACACATGAGAAAGAGAGGGGGGGGGGGGGGAAGAGCATAATCTCAGCAATAAGCAAAAATGTCACTTGAAATTCTTATCTGTATTTACTTTCAAATTTGACAGTTGATGGACAGAATAATTAGAATTAGAAAAACATATATTTACATATGCTGGCTTTCTCAGGCTACAAAAACTATTAGAGTCGACACAGCTGAATAAGTAATAGTGAGTAAAAGACATTTAGTGCCAGTAACTATATTTGCACTTCCAGGTAAAATACATCGGACACAACAACCAAGGAAGATTATATTACACACATGAAACTCAGAGCGTACAATAGCTCCAGAGAGGTCTATTATATTTCACATGCTGTACTTTGCCACTGTCTCACACAAAATATCTTGTTCACACAATTCCAACATCCCACTTTGAGTATATATTTTGTGGTTTGCCTTCACAAGATAAACCAAATAGCCCCACAATCTTTTCAAACTTCTCTTTGTCCAAAAGTTTTGTCAGACGGTCAGTCAACATGTCTTCTCTGCGCAGGTAGTCCACTGCGATGTTCTGTTGCTCAATGTGGTCCCAAATAAAATGGTGTCCTATATCATTATGTTCTGTTCTAGCATTAGTGACATCAGTTTTCGCTAGATTAATGGCTTCTTTATTGTCACAGAAGATTGTTATAGGTTCCATGATTAAATTGGGTTCTATTTAACATATTAATGTTCTTAGCCACAATGCTTCCTGTGTGGTATAAGATAGCACCATATAGTCGGCCTCTATGGTACTCAGTGCAACAGTTTTTTGCTTTTGACAAGACCATGAAATGAGGCCCACCATTAATTTAAAGCAGCAGCAAGTAGTGGAGTGCCTATCTCCCAATTCACTCCCCCAATCTGTATAGCTGTAGCCTTCCAATTTTGCTTTACCTTCTCTATGGTATCTTAATTTGTGGTTTGAAGTTCCCCTTAGATATCGAAATATCCTTTTCACAGCTTTCCAGTGCTTTTCCTTTGGGTCTCTGCAATATCTGCTCACTGCGTTGATGGCAAAAGCATTGGCAGGTCATGACGTTTGAGACAAGTATAACAGACTCCCTCCCTATTGCTTCTAAATATGGAACATTCTTATCACATTCCACATCTGTCTCATTTACATTTAGCTTCACTCCTACTTCCACTGGAGTAGCTATGGGTTTACAATCACTCATGCCAAATTTCTTTAAGATTTTCTCTGTATTTAGTGATTGATTTATGCTCAATTCGTATCCCTCTTCATCCTCAGTGATCTGCATACCAGAATAATGCTTAACTTCTCCCAAATCATGCACCTTAAACTTGGTTTGCAGCTGTTCTTAAAAATTCTCATTTATCTTTCGTTTTCAGTCAGGATAAAGAAGTCATCCATCCATATTCCCATTATTATTATCCCTTCTCTTCCCCTTTTTTTAGTATACACTGGGATCTGCCTTAAATTGCTTCATATTCATATTTAATTGAGTTTTAGGCACACATCGATTCCAGCAATGTCCACTCTGTTTAAGTCCATAAATAATTTTTCGCAAATGCCAAATCTTTTCCCTTTCTGATTTGGTTTTCATGACTTCTCTTGGTGGAATGACATGTATCTCCTCCTCCAATATCCCATTTAAATATGCTGTTGTTACATCCATATGATGGCTTGTTAAATTTCGTTTTGCTGCCAAGGCTAAAAGATATCTCAATGGGGCATATTTGACTACAGGTGAAAAAGTTTCTTTCTAATCTACCCCTTGTTTTTTGTGAATATCCTTTTATTACAAGTCATGCTTTATATCCTGCAGATGAATTTTCAGGGCTCTTCAAAGTGAATACCCATCTTGCCTGTAATGGTTTTTTATCTGCTGGCGTATTTACCCATTCAAAGGTTTCATTCTGAGACAAAAATTCCAACTCCCCCTCCATCATTTCTTTCCGTTCTTGAGAGTTTGGTCTGCTCATTGCTTCTTCTGCTGTTGCTGGGTCATCATTGAAAGACTGGGCTGCATACATCTCAAAATCTGAATATTCTTTCCGTTTTGGTACACAAGAAGAATGCCTTATATTGTTCTCTTCATTTTCTTCGCTCTCAATCTCATTGTCATCATAAATAGTCTCCTTTTGGCTTTGGCTGTCCTCTTCGTGTTCTTCATTTTCTCTTTCTTCATGTAAGGTTTCACCCTTGGAACTAGGGGCAGTTAACTTAGTAGTCTTGCCCTTCAGAGTCCTTTCTATTTTCAAAGAATACTACATCTCTGTTTGTAACTATCATTTTATTCAACGGATCCATTAATCGGCAGCCATTTTAATTCTCACAACCGCCTACAAAAATATGTTTTTTTAGCTTTTGGGTCCCACTTTCCTCTGAGCTGATTTGGTATGTGCGCCACTGCATCACACCCAAAAACCCTTATATTGCTTGGATCAGGTTTCCTTCCTACCCATATCTCATAGGGGGTTCCATTCCTTAATGCTTCTGTAGGTGTTCTGTTGTTCAAATATATGGCCGTTGATACCACCTCTGCCCAAAAATCTTTTGATAGTCCAGCATCAGTTATTATGCTCCTTGCTTTTTTGACCATAGTCCTATTAGCCCTCTCAGCAACCCCATTTTGAGATGGGCTGTACCTTATGGTAGTTTGATACCTGATTCCCATTTTTGCCAGAAATGTCTTCAATTTCTGGTTAATATATTCTCTCCCATTATCAGGCCTGATGATCTTAATATTCTTTCCCATCAACTTTCTGACCATATTACAATATCTCTCAGAAGTACCTTTCACTTGATCTTTGGAACTAAGAAAATAAACAAGAATATATCGAGAATAATCATCAATAAACGTCAAAAAATAATAAGCCCCCACCTATGGATTTGCACTCCATTGGCCCACATACATCTTTATGGATTATACTTATCCATTACGGATATTTTAGAACCGTGACTGTATATTGAATGTAAATAAGTTATACACAACTGCAACCAGTCACTTTTTTGATAATAATGCTTTATTACATGAACCGGTTTTCGAACCTTTTCAGGTTCTTCTTCAGATGGTTTCGGGAGGATCCGGGAAGTTACATCATTACTGGTTGTAGCATAATGCTGGGTGCTAGTTTGCGACAGTATAGGCGGCTTTTTTCGAATCTGTCTGCCTCCATTTTGATGTCCAGAACACTTTCACACAAACTATATTAGTTTACACTTTGACAGTGACACTTTACCAGCATCCATTTTGATGTCCTGAACGCTTTCACACAAACTATATTAGTTTACACTTTGACAGTGACACTTTACCAGCATCCAGTTGATGTGAGAATCTCCCTAAAAAGTACAGCAAAACAATTGTTGAACTTTTTTTCCCTATTTACAAGAATCTCACTTTCTAAATCCTTGGAACAAACTATGGAAATGTTCAGTAATTGCTTTGCTGTTCTTTTTAGGTACATTCTAACATCAACCTATTTCCTGTTTGACAGAAAATATTGGGAACAAATTGATGGTGTAGCAATGGGAAGTCTGACATCGTCTACGTGGAACACCTCGAAGCAAAGGCATTAAGATCCACCTAGTTCAAACAAATGCATTTCTATCAATACATGGACTTGTGTGTGGTGTATGTGTGTGACATAACATGCTTGATTTCAATGGCTGCTTCACTACCCAAACAATCTGGATCCTCCCCTCCACCACCAGCTGTTCTAAACTGTGCAGACAGGAGTTATCCCTACAACACATTCTCCACTCCTGTAATTATCCTGGCCTCAACCCATGGTAACTTACTGTCCCCACACCTTCCACCCAACGGTTTCTACCCCTTCTGTTCTATCACCTCCTCCCCATTCTTGTCTCTCACCCTCTTTGTTTGCCGCCCTCTGCCAATGCATCTGCCTATCTTTCCCACTTCTCTCTTTTTTTGCTCTGTTTTTCTTCACCTCCCTGCCTCACAACCACCTAATGCTGTGCCAATTGGCAAGCTAGGCCCTGCACACTCTGCCAAACAGCGCTCCTCTCACCCCCCAACCATACACTGCTATTCCTTCTGCTTCCTCTCCCTCCTCCCAATCCCCTACAGATTGCTGCTTCCATTCCACATGACGAGACGCTTTCCGGTCCAAGGTAATGGAGTTGGCGGTTGTGTGTGCTTGATAGTGTGACAGAATGGTGTGTGTTTCTCTTTCTTTTTCTGTCCAAGGCTGTGACCGAAAGCTTATAAGTAAGTGTCTTTTAATTGTACTTGTCTGCTACTTAACCTCTCATCTATACAGTAAGCAGCAAATTGTCTTTTCCTACATTGTTGACATTCCAACCTGGAGAATCCATTGTTCTATTTTGTACTTTGCATACAGTTTTCTTAATGCCTACATCCTATTACAATAGTTAAGAAGAAATGTAGGGAACATCAGCACATGAGCACTGCCTCTAATATAAACCAGAAATGAAATACGGCAAGACCAGCAGAACAGTGGTGCAAATGTCAAGCTTCTGGGACAGCATATTTAAGGAGTCTATCAAAATAAAGATGTTGGAAAACTTAATGAACTGGGACAAAAGTTTCCATTTAAGGGGGGAGTAGGACGTCAAACGGGCCGACTAGTAGCAGGAGTGGCACCACAGGACATTTTATTTTCTACTGTCTATACTTTTACAAATAAATTCATAAAACTTTGTCAGCATGGCCAGGAAGGATTTGGAATTCACACTCATAGCAGTGAAAGTGCAAAAACATAACAAAATAATTTCTTTTTAGATATGAAATTTCATCATTTTTTCACTTACTGTTGGCTGCATTTGTTGCTATAGGTACATTTTTCTTCACAGGTAAGAGAGATTACTTGATGAATTTTGCACAGCATACAAACCATACTTACAAGTGTATGAAACTCTAGAATTTTCCAAATCTATTAAAAACTGTGGTAAAATTGAGATAATTAATTACAAAATTTGATTTTTTTCTAAACATAAAGTTTAAAATGTAACAGCTCATTCATTTTTTCATAAATTAAATAGGTTCTAGAATTTCAGACACCTGTAAGTATGGTTTGTATGCTGTGCAAAATTCATCAGACAGTCTCTCTTACTTATGAACAAAAGTGTACCTATAACAACAAATGCAGCCAACAGTAAGTGAAAAAAATGATGAAATTTCACATGTAAGAAAAATTATTTTGTTATGTTTTTGAACTTCCACTGCTACAAGTGTGAATCCTGAAACCTTCCTGGTCATGCTGACAAAGTTTTATGAATTTACTTGTAAAAGTATAGACAGTGGAAATTAAAATGTCCTGTGGTGCCTCTCTCGCTCCATGTCGGCCTGTTTGACGTCCTACCCCCCTTAAGAAGGTTAGTATCTGGCATCCAATTTATTCAGATCTCTCCAGCTATCAAACCCACCAGGGTTGGTAAAGGCTAAGAGAAAGTACATTTCTTGGAAAATCAATACAGAACATGATAAAAAAAAAGAGCATGAAAGGGTATAGTGAGCACCGGAGTCAAATTAGGCTATAAATATTGGGACAAGACCAACAGCAGTGTACAGTATGGTTGGAGTCTTGGCAGTAAGTACACACAACATAACTCTAGGAGTACAGCAAAGCATTCAGAAAAAATCAGAAGCATTGAGTCATCAACAGGCATATGCACAAAGGCAATAAACTTGCTAGGTTTTGGAGTAAATCCTTTCTCAAGCTACGCCACACACATGAATGTGCGCACACAAACACACAGATATGTGTCATGCACGCACACCAGAGTTCCTATGTAGTGCCAGCTAGATGCATTTGGTTGTTTCCAGATGGCACTACGTAATTGAATTGTGCGTCCAGCCAGCACTATGCAGGGGCAAAGGTATGTGTGTGTGTGTGTGTGTGTGTGTGTGTGCGCGTGCTCTACCTCAACAAAGGATTTACTACAAAAGCTACCAAGTTTTCTGCTTTTTTTTTGTGTGTGTGTGTGTGTGTGTGTGTGTGTGTGTGTGTGTGCGTGCACGCGCTAGCACCTGAAGAAGAGGACTATGTTGGTTGTCAAAATATTGTGCATATAACAGGAACAATTCAACTCAACACAAAGAAGAAACCCATTACATTGCACAACAGTTGGTACACTCAAATAGGTTATACATTCAACTGGGTTATCTTTAATCCTCATGATAAGGATGATTACACTTGCTAACCAGTCATCTGGTAGTTACTTAACATCTGTTAAGGTACTGACAAATCGAGTCAGCCAGGATATCTCTTTAACTAGGATACCACTTCATGACAGAATTTCATCATTTTCACGAGACCCAGCCTCTATCCAATCAATACATTGTCCTGCAACATCTGGGTTTTCCAGTGAATCACATACACTGGTGAGACAAGACATGACTACATGCTTAACAGTGTGTTGGCCCATCTTTTTGATGCTATACAGCAGTAGTTCCATGTGCAGGGATTCCATAAGTCCTTGGTAGATTCCCAGAAGTATGTGGCAGCAGATGTCTATGTACAGGTCACACAATTCCTGGAAATTTTGAGATGACATTCATGGGCACAGAGCTGGTGTCCAAATACATCCTAGATGTTCAGATCTGGCAAATTTGGTAGCCATGACATCGATATGAGTTTACAATCATGCTCCTCAAACCACTGTAGCACAATTTCAACCTTACAATAAGTACAGTTATCCTGCTGGAAGATGCCATAGCTGTTGGTGAAAACTTCAAGCATAAAGACAGACAGGTGAACTGACGTAATCTTCACATAGTCAACAGCTGTCATGCTGCCTTTGATTATTATGATGTATCCCAGAGAAGGCCAGGCAAAATACTCCATAGTGTAATACTGTCACCACTGTTCCATGTCCAAAGCATAGTTCATGTTTTGAACATAAATTCACCTGGATGACAGTGGATCCGTACATGGCCATCAATCTGGTCTCACAATAAATGATTCATCTGACATGGCAAAACATTTCAAGTGATATATGGTCCAGTCTCAATAATTCCATGCCCACTGCTGTTGAAATTGATGCTGTAAGGTTAACATGGAAAAGCATCATGATTGTTTGCTCCTAAGCTGCGTGTTCAACAATGTCAACTAAAAGGTGTGCTGTGAAATACTTGTTCCTGCATCAGCATTGTATTTGTCATCAGATTTGCCACAGAATGCCCCCTATCCCACTTTACAGAATGGGCTAGCATCCAACTTCCATGTTCTGTGATGAGGCATGGACGTCTAACACTGTGTTGCCTACTCACAGTTTCATCATCCTTCAACCACTTTCCACAGAAGCTCATGACAGTAGCACACGAACAGCCTACCAGCTTTGTCATTTCCCAGATGCTCATTCATAGGTGATAGGACATAAACATCTGCCTTTTGTCACAGCTGCTTGTATCAGTGGATTTCCTCATTTGCAGGCCATATGTAACTAGAATGAATCCCTATTTGTCTCTGCTCCACTGATACTTTTTCCTTACCATGTCACATGCCTGCATCACCACCAGATGACATTCAATATTGTGGTAGACAGTGGTCATAATGTTTGATTCATCAGTGTAGTTCTCAACTAATCTGTTCATCACAGCCCTCACAGCTTCTGTTTTGATGACTAAACATTATCAATCTTTTTTACAGGTTTTCCATTTTTTCGAAGCTGTCTTCTCTTACACTGTCTTCTGACATGTTTATGGAATCTTCTGTCACTTCCTGGTAGACCAGTTTCACATTTAAGGTTGAAAAACAAACTGCATTTTTGTTCTATGAGTACTACTATTTATTTCTACACATGTCCTGTCTGTAATCATATTTGTTTCTCAATGTATCAGGGCACCAGGTTCATGATGCTGACCTCCTATGATTGTGATATTAATACACTCTTGAAATGTTGGCCAGGTAGATACACTTTATGTGTTATTGAAATGAGGAAGTACAATGCTTCTTCCTGGTCTCTTATTTTCCACCATTTGGTTTTCTTTGGAACCAAATACTTTTTTACTGCTTACTTCCTCTTCTCTTCAGGATGGTTATAAATGGTTTGTGCTGTTGGGCGACTTTCCCAGATGGAGTAACCTCAGTGCCTGTCAGAAAGGGAAAAATCATGTTTCTGTACAAGGATGAAATTCATCTGAGATTCAATGTCCAAGGCACAGGTGACCACCTTGCATACTTCTTATGTGTACCTTAGCTCCCCACAAAGTACTAAGAGACTGTTAACAAGTTTCTCCCACAACTACTGTGATGCAGTTGTTGAATGATGCACCATGTCACATTAGTTTGTAATCTTCTCCATTATCCTTGCATTTCTGATATTCCCATCTAATCTGATCACATCATATGTACTACATACTGTGGCAGCATTTGAGGGTGTCAGCCAATTCCACGTGCTCCTGCTCAGTGTTCCAATCCTTAAGTTTGGAACTTGCACTATTTGCAGCTTAATTTGTATCAGCTTATTTAATAGTCCCAGTCCTGAATTGCAGTCTTTGGCCACTTCTCATGTTGCTTGGGTGAGGCCAAAGGACATCTCCCAATAGCCAATGGTTTGCTTAGGGAATTAATTTTTTTTTCCTTCATGGGCACTAATCGGCATTGAATCATTGGGTGTAGGATGTTCTCATACACGGCAGTGACCCACTGCATACAGAGACATGTGAAATATATCCAGAATGAAATTTTCATTCTGTAGCAAAGTGTGCAGTGGTATCAAAGTTCCTTGCTGATTAAAAACGTGTGTTGGACTGACACTCAAACTCAAGACCTTTGTCTTTCACAGGCAAGTTGTCTGCCAACTGAGCTATGCAGGTATGACCCACAACCTGACCTCAAAGCTTTACTTCCGCCAGTACCTCATCTGCTACGTTCCAAACTTCATAGAACTTGCAGAACTAGCACTTCTGTAAGAAAGGATATTACAGAGACATGGCTTAGCCATAAGGCAAAGGTTGAAAGTTTGAGTCTCCATCCATGACCCAGTTTTAATCTGCTAGGAAGTTTCAAGTCAAATAAATGTTTTAAAAATATCCATGTAAGTGCAAGTAGAGCTCACCGTCGAGGATTCCATACAATCTTAATTCTGTATACTGAAAGTTCATTCATCCTGGGAGCTGAGCATTTCAATGACTTTTGCAGTTATTTGTATCAATACTGGCAAAGCATCAAAATATGTGACATTAATGGGTGTCTATTTTGACTGCATTGACTTAGAAGCTTAAATGTTTTACAGCACAAAGGGAATATAGATAGTGGTATGTGGCATAAATGTCAACTTCATACGTCTACAGGTTCCTGACAAAAAGGGCTCTTAACAGACATATGGACAGACACACAGTCAGATAACAAATTACAAAAAAATGTCATGTGAGATACTTACAAATTACCAATTTTTTGATTTTTTTCCTTTAGTTGTGCTATGAAACTTTGTTTTCACCCAATTTCAAGATTCATGATTAATGGGCGTTCCCTTTAGGCTTTTAAGAGTAAGTCGGTGAGTATCAAAATATGCGACATAGATAGCCATATCATTTTATTGTACTGACTTAGAAGCTTACACTGCCAAGGGACTGCAGACCTTAGTACATGGCATACACTGCAACTTCATATGTCTAACTGTTTCTGAGAAAAACAGACAGACACCAAAGTCATCCTATAAGGGTTCCGTTTTTACCGTTTGACGTACAAAACCCTAAAAACAGCAACAGTTCATTATGATACAAAGACATGCAGGTCCACAAAAATGTCTTTAACGTGTAAAAAATAAAGCTCTTTTTTTTATTTGCTTAAAAACAAAGTAAAATGACCAAATACTGTAAACTGTACAATAATGGTTCAGACAGACATAGTCAGTTGATCACTGGCTAAGAAGAATGAACCAGTTAGTCTGACGCACATTATAGTATTCTACACAATAGTTTGGGCAGAAGTCCACATGACACACAAATTCTGAAATGTTTCTCTACACCCATCTAATTGCTGCTTCCCCAAATCCAAAATGCAAAAAAAGAGCCAGTTAGTCTGACACACGTTACAATGTTCTACATAACAGCTTGAACAAGAGTCCAAACAAGACACAATTTCTTAAATCCATCTTAAAATCCATGTGCTACTCCCCGGGGTAGTATCCACAGCAGATGCTAAAAGCTCATCCATGTTCTAGCTTGGCAGCTCCCGGAAGCTGAATCACCTGTGCCAGTGACTAGTAGATTGCCAGCTGGGGGAAATGCTGAGCATGTTGCGACAGACATGGAGGCTTTGCAGCAAGGAAAAATGACTGAGTCTGCAGGCGAAGCATAATGACATCATGGAAGCCTAAAGATCCTGTCATACTAGTGATGAAGCAGTGTGTCACAAGGAGGCCTAGGCACAAAGCAACAATAGGTATTCAGGTGCTGAACCAGCACAAAAGAGCTCCTGAAAGGTGAAGCTGAGAAAGTTTGAAGTCACTAGGAGAACTGACAGCAAGGGAAAACCAGGACCCATAATATCATGGCCATTCCCGCCACCACAGAGCAGATGGGAAGCACCACATAAATACCCCACCCTTCTTAACAAAAGGGAGGAGACTGCTGAGGATGGATTGCTGACTGCCCAATGCATAGTCTCAGCTCACATGTCAGTCGCAGCTAGCCAGTGAGAAGGGATGCTACAGAGGTTGACCCTCGGGAGGCATAGCTGTCTTCAATCATCTACAGAGCTTGAGTCCGTCTGGAAGGATGCTGCTGCTGCCATCTGCACTGCCAACTTATGAGATAACGCTGATGGGACGTGGAGGCCACAATCACCCTGAAGGCCTGCTGGAGGCTTGACCTGAGTGACTATGATGCTGTCCATCATCTGCCTTTGACAATCTCCACACATCAGCAAATACTTCAGGTGGACCTAGGGTCGTGACTCATGAGTGCCAATCTTCAACATCAATAATAGATTGATATGTAGAGCTGGAGGCTGGTGGTGTCCATGGGTTGATGGTCACTCCGTGAAGTAACCGCCAGCTCCCGATGCTTCGCTGCACTTGCAGAACTGTAAGTTGAGCGCATACCATCCCTCTTCTGCTGACGAGGATAGAGCTCTTCCAGTCCAGTTGTAACATGGCACTTTGGAAGGCATTCCTGTATTGCTGCTTAATATATGTGTTACTATGTTTTCTTTGTACTCTCGAGCATAGCTAGATCTCCAGGACATCATCAAAACAAATTGGTGTCCTCTTATCAGAATATTAAACATAATCAATTAAAATATAGTACACCAATATTTGCAGCAAGCATCACCAAGTAGTTCAGTGGCAGATGGCATGGTGGTTAGACAGTGTAGAATGGTGGTTCAAATTCCAACCAGCCATCCAGATAAGGTTTTCTGTGATTTCTCTAAACTGCATAGGGCAAATGCTGGGATGGTTCCTTTGAAAGGTCAGGGATGATTTCCTTTCTCAATCAAGACTGTGCTCAGTCTCTAAAGACCTTGTTATCAATGGAACATTTAGCTATAATCTTTTCCCTGTTTACAAACACCACAAACCATTAAGTCTTATCCATGCTGAAGGAAACAGTCACAAGCCACAGCCACTGTCCTATTTATTATCTCTTTCCCCACAAACTCAGTAAGCCATCATATCACTAGATACAATGGCTTTAGTTACCGTTAGATGATTTGAGACTTGTCACGCATGAAACAAGTAAGTGTGCACTGGTAATTTATGCTCTTTGTAAACTATCACGCATAAGACGACAGCAGGCAGACACAGCACCACAGTGACCACCAACTTAGTGTTGTGAAGATTTAAAAACCTTTGCATTACATTATGATAAAAGGCTCCAAGATAATGCAAAGTACAAGTTACAGTCAGAACAAAACATTGAGAGGGAAAGATAATACCCTTATCAGAAACCATAAAATATCTAAGAGTATAAATAGCAATGTTCTTGCTCATAATTTTAATTTCATTAGTGACATATTAATGAGATGAACAATTACGAGGTTTATGTGAAAATGTCACAAGAAACATGAAAAATACCTCATCCGAATTTTGAAATTTTCCTTCGTGTGAAACCACGTGTGCCAGATTCATGTGCTGGCTTGAAATTCTACATTTACTTATGTTACTGTTTGTGCCACTTCTGCATAATTTTCATTGATTATATACATACTCATTTGTATTGTGATATATTTGAAATTTCAAACATTTGTGTGTACTGTGGTAAACTCATACTGTTATTGTCAATTTTAACCTTAAACTTATTTTTTATCTTTGAAAATGAACAGTAGGTCTATCCTCATTCAAATAATCATTCTCTAATTTCGTGGTATAATTATGTAAGATATAATTTATTTTGACCATTTTTGGACATTTACAAAACTATATTTTTGAAAATTTTCTTAATTTTTGAAAGTTATGAAAGTTGTGGATGATGTTACTCCATAGAAAATAAGTGTTTGTGACTCACAGTTACTGCCAAAGAACAGATCATCCCAATTCGGTGTCTATCAGTGCAAATAAACACACATTCCTGAGAATTTTCAGAAATTACTATTGCCCAGTGCATGAACTAATTCAAACTATTAAATCAGCATTTGAGGAGTGACATTTCAAAACGCGATAGGTCCAATCACAGTCAAAAATTAGTTTGAAGTGAATTTCTACTCTACAAAGTGTGCTACATCGAGCTATGGTGTTGTTTTCATTCATAATGATATTTTTAACTGTTTAAATCAGTTGCAAAATTTGACTTTTGGTTCAAAGTGCAATAAGTCCATCAGTGAAATTGGTTCCAATTCCATTTACTGCCGATTGATAACAAATGTTTTTTCAGTATGACAAATAAAAGCTGTGGTGCCAAGACAGATTGCATTTTAAAACTTCACTACAATGTATCTGTTGTATACCTGTACCACTTATTGTCACATGAAACAGATTGGTTGGCTAGTATCTTATTTATGTGGGAGCTTGCTGTTTGTGAAAAATATGACTAATGTGGGAGGAGTTGTAATGTAGGGGACCACTCCTCTGGATCTAGGAAGCAGCAGAAAGGCGTTGTGTAAAGAAAGATTGAGCAGATGGAGAGGTAAGATGTTTTAAAAGACAATTTTTTGTGAGATTGTCTACTGATTTTACTACACATACTAACCATGTGTTCCACTTTAATTTCTGGATAGGAATCCAGTTAAACATGTACTAATTAACTCTTTCAGATACCGTGATAAGGATCCTGAAATGCTGGAGTTTGACCCTCCTTGTGGACACAAAGAAGGAAGATTCAAATTCTGTACCATCCCTGTATACCATCTAATCAGGAACAGGATGAAGGTCTACAGACACTTAAACAAACTACAGCAAGACAGGATTTTGTCTTCATTTATGATTGTCTCCAATCCGAAATGACAACATCCGTGGAAAGAGGATGGAAAACTGAAGACTCAAAGTTTCAGGTCAGAGTAGACTGCATGCTAGTTCCTGTGTGTTCAAGTTGTTTTTAGAGTTCTGTTTAGTATAGGAACAACTCGATTTCATAGCACTGCTTCTCAGTAGTTGCTGATAATGTCATTTGTGAAAAAAGAGGAGGGGATCATAGAACAAAACAAAACTTTGCAAAGAAAGATAGTGTGATACAATTCATCGCAAATTTGAAGGTTAGAGAAAGTCACTATAGCAGACAAAAAAGTAAAAGGCTGTATCAATCATCAGGTTTAAATGTCACGAAACTTTTTAAAATGTAAAAAGGAAGTGTACCTGATTCGTTAAAAGTAAAAAAGTGGTTCTTCAGCACCATATCCTCAAAAAAACTTAATTTGGGGATTGGTTATCCTGTAGTAGATGTTTGTAGTTACTGCGGTAGAATGAAACATGAAATAAAGCTAACGAAAGAGTTGGTCAAAAGACAAAGAGTGCGAGCAGAGCTTGCTGCTTATAAAATGAGAGTTAAACAGTTTTACAAAATTATGAAAGAGAAACTGCCCAATACCATGTCTTTATGCTGTGATCTGCAGCACGTCCAACCCTTGCCAAAAATCGCTATTGGTGAGGCTTGTTACGCATGGCAACTGTCAAATTATGCTTTCTGTATTGCAGATACTGACAATAAGTCTCCAAACTTTTACTGCTGGACTGAAGACCAGGCTGGTAGAGGTTCAAATGAAATAGTTTCAGCCTTAGTAGACTCTCTGAGCAAGCACAGAAATGAAGAAAACACTTCAAAAATAGGACTATTTTTTATGGCTGCACTGGACAAAACAGGAATGCCAATGTGGTTCATTCTCTCTACTGGTGGCTGTAGAAAAAAATTTCTCCAGTCTCAGTGAAGGAGATATGCATTACGTTTCCAGTGTGCGGTCACTCCTACTTACCTGTAGATCGACTTTTTGGTACCATGGGAAAAACCCTTCAGAAGCAATCTGAAATACGAGGGCTATCCACAAAGTACATTACGTTTTCGTTTGTGTCCATTAGGGGCGGGGCTAGCGTGGCCATCTTGGTGTCATGGTATTCCGCCGCTCAGTCGGCATCCTGCCGTGCTAGTGAGAGATTCGTGCTGTACTCCGTTGAGTTACTGTGACAGTTTGAAATGTCAGCATTAATTGAAAATGCCGCAAAGTGTGAAGTGCGTGCTGTAATAAGGTTTCTGACTGCAAAAAACTGTACACTGATAGAAATCTATCGGCAGCTTTGTGAAGTGTATGGGGACAACATAATCACTGAAGGTGGAGTGCGTCAATGGGTCATAAAATTTAAAAATGGCCGAACTAACGTTCACAACGAAGAGCGAAGTGGAAGACCCAGCATAGTGACTGCCGAACTTGTCGAAAAAGTCGATGCCGTGGTCCGTGAAAACTGTAATTTCACAATAACGGAACTCTCTATGAGTTTACCACAAATTTCACAAAGTTTGTTGCACGAAATCATTACCGAAAAGCTTGGTTACCACAAGTTTTGTGCAAGATGGATACCAAAAATCTTGACAGAGATTCACAAAAATCAGCAAATGGCTGCAGCATTAACGTTTTTGGACGCTTACGAGAAAGATGGTGACTCATTACTCGATCGCATTGTTACTGGTGACGAAACATGGGTTTAGCATGTGAACTGCAAGACAAAATTGCAGTCAATGCAGTGGGGGCACACAAATTCCCCCCCAAAAACCCAAGAAATGAATGCAGACAATGTCGGCAAGGAAGGTGATGGCGACTGTCTTTTGGGACAGAAAAGGTGCGATTTTTGTGGTTTTCCTGGAAAGAGGCACTACAGTAAACTCTCATAGGTATTGCCAAACTCTGCACAACCTCAGAAGAGCAATACAAAACAAGCGCAGGGGAAAGTTAGGCTCAAAGATCTTGCTGATTCACGACAACGCCGGGCCCACACGGCGAATGTCACTCGTGAAGTTCTCGAATCTTTTAAGTGGGAGTTGTTTCCTCATCCGCCGTACAGTCCCGACCCGGCACCGAGCGACTTACACTTATTCCCAGCAATGAAGAAGTGGTTGGCTATGCAGCGTTTTGATGACGACGCACAGCTTCAAGAAGAGGTAACCACGTGGTTGAAGGCGCAGGCGGCCGAATTTTACGACGAAGGAATTTCCAAGCTCGTCCATCGCTACGATAAGTGCCTTAATTTAAATGGCAACTATATAGAAAAGTAGTATTTAAGTGTGGCTTTCACCTGTATATGATAAAAAAAAATTCCAATACTTTATTTATTTTTAATTCCAAAACGTAATGTACTTTGTGGATAGACCTCGTACAAACTCCTGAGCAATATCACAGGATTTATCAGAAAATTGGGAATGTTTGCAGACTAGGAATAGACTGGGATGTTCTGAACTTCAAAGACCTCTGCTGCAATTTGAGGAAGCCAGTAGAGGAAAGAGACAAGAAACAGATTATCCTCAAAAAAGAAACTGAAGGGGAAAAGAATCCGTGTTGTTTTTATGATGGAGCCCTAACATGGTTTGGATGATCTGTCGAAAAGTTATATGACCTTGCTAAAAAGAAGTGTAGCAACAGATCAGATCCATCACCTAAATGTTGTCAGTCTAGTACATCCAATAAAATCACAAAAATAAGGATTTATTCGACCTTCTGAAACAATTTGGTAATAGTTGGAATGAAGATGATTCCTTAAAATTTTATGTTGACACCCTTCAGAGCGATTGTGTGGTAGCGAATGTGGAAGATGAAGCTGAAGATGTAGAGTGTGATTGCTTGGAGGAGGAACCAGGATACGAAATGCTTGAAAGAAAGTTTGAAAGAATAATACCCAGAAAATTTTGAACATTACTTTTTAATTAAAACATGGGAAAACTCAAATCATGTTTTTGACAGTGATGTCCAAAATATGATTTTCTTTTCAATACCTATCAAAAATGAAGTTTACAATTATTTTAAAATAATAAATTAACTAAGGTGTGAAAAGAATTATTAATAATTTCAATTAACTGCTTACAAAAGTTTTAGATAATTTTGAGAAAAACAATGTATATTATAATTTGCAAGTTCAATAAAAATTACGGCTGTACTCTTCAACAATGTTTGAAACTGGCATGCTTAATTTTAATTTTGAGTGAATGATTAAAGATTATAGCATTTGTAAATTTGCAACAAAATACAATATGTAAACAGTTATAGTAAGCAACCATTCTATCAAATGACTAACTTTGATTTGTTTCAAAACAAATTATGATCATTCGGCTGGTGTAAAACAAGAAAAGCCCATAGATTTCAAAAATTAGGTTGGCAACACTGCTTTTAAATGAAGAGTGAGATTTGTCTCCCTCACTCCATTCTTCTAACTTCTTGAAGCTTAATAAATTCTCATACACAAATCCTAATTTACTCCACAACTTTGCCTAATATTAGCTTTTTGCTTCTCCTGTAAAATTTTTATTTATGGACTAATCTCGTTTTGAAAAGTTACTCCTCATTTGTGATTCAGTTACTGTAGTAGACATTGCAACTAACATATTGTGTTACATTTAGTTTTCCCTTTCAAGAGGAGTAGATTGTATATTATCGACATTTATCAAAAATTAACTCTATTTTGTAGTTTGTTGGCAACTGTAATTAACCTCAAAAAGTTTTAGGAAATGAATTAGTAACTTTTACCATAGGTTTTTCTGTTGCCAGAATGGAAATTTCGTTTTGTGTATTTGCTTCAAATCTTATAGGAAATTAGTAATTTTTTAGCTCCGCGGATTAAAAGGTAGTCAACAGGCTTAATTTAAAGTTATTTGTTCACTGTCCTGTAAAACATTGCACCAGCCATAATGCAGCTCCACTGTGGATGCTATTCTCGAACACAGGATGAGTTAGCTGGCGTTCATAAGCAGCTGGAAATCACTCTGACTACTGTCCGACATTTGGCAACTGCTGTGAATCAATGTGTTGCAATAGCTCCTGAGAATTATGTACCTGTAGTGTCAAACACACTCAAGTACTGCCTTCTTCTTTGGATCCTGTCTTCTCTGCGGGAAGTATGGAATTTGTCATTACTCGTCCACTTGAGTGCAAGTGGCATATCTATGATAGATCCAGGCATCATGTATACAGTAGACGGGGACCAGGAGGACTCAGAGTGTTAAATCGAACCCCCTAACCAACAAGTTCAAGGTACAATCTTTCACTGAAACTATAACTGAAACTGAGGCAGCAGCACTCACTTTGCCTGTTTTGTGGAAGCTTGCTTTGTCCTGTGTCAAGAGGAGTAGGTGATCTGTTAATCATTGGCAGTTCAAACATACTGTGAATAATGGTACCCCTTGGCGAAATGACAGAGTGGAGCACCAGTGTGTAGGCCTGGGGGCTCTCATTCAACATGTTGAACAGGCTGTTTCGGCAGCCACCGAGGGAACGGGTGGAACCAGCCACAGACTGTGGTACACATTGGAACAAAAAGTGCCTGTCAACAGGACTCTGAGTTCATTCTAGGACCATTCCAGCAACTGGCAAGGAAGGTTGACAACACCAACCTTGAGCACAGAAGTTCAATGAAGCTCACAATTTTCTGTATTGTCCCCAGAACTAATCATAGCTTCCTGGCTCTTGGTCATGTGGAAGGACTGAACCAGAGACTTTAAGGGTTCTGTAATGATCTAGGCTGTGACTTCCCAAAACTGCACCATAGGGTGGAGAACTGTAGGGTCCCACTAAATGGGCCAGGTGAGCACTATATATCAGAGGCTGCTTGCCAGATAGTTGACTGTGTGTGGGGTGCATACAAGAGTTTTTTTAAGTTAGGTGAGTCTTCACCCAACCCATATAACAAAAGCTGTAGGAGACCCATAAGTGTAAGTGTAAGGTCCAAAAGAATGCCTCCTATACACGAGAGTATTAAAATCCTAGTCAAATCCTTTTCAAACAAAATGCCAGAGTCTGAAGCACTCTTGAAAAGTAGTGAAGTTTACATAATACTAGGTACAGAAAGCTGGTTGAAACCTGAAATTAGAGTGTTTATTGAAAGGATAGGCTAATGGGAAATGGAAGTGCTATACTGCTATATTTGTCTCAGTACACAAGACTTTCGAACCCATGGAGATAGAAGTTGAAGCTGCATGTGAGAGTGTTTGGGCAAGACTCACTATCAGGGGTGGGCATGAAACCGTGACTGAATCCTTCTATCACACACTAGTCTCATCTCCTGATGCAATCAAACACTTTAGAGAAAACCTCTGTTTGCTTGTAAGTAAGTTCCCCAATCATACTGTCATCATCAGTGGAGACTTTAATCATCCGGAAATCACTGGTAAAATTATAGTTTTGTTAGTGGTGGGCATGATAAGACATGAGAAACATCACTAAATGCCTTCTCTGAAAAGACCTAGAACATTTAGTTTGAAACCTGACTCATGATGTAAATACACATGGTCCAGTCACATCAATGTGAACATCACTTACATTCAACACCAATGTGACATAACACTCACAGATAATAGGTAGAAGCACTAGCTGTGGAGGATATATAAATCATGTTGGGGGATATGGACAACAGTGCAGTTGTTGTCCTAATGTGAAAATGAACCAATTTATCTGACAACCAAAAGGACATGATTATTGGCTTTCAGGCCAAGGGTGGAAGCATTTCTGAAACAGCTAAGCTTATAAACCATTCATGCACTGCCATGATTACAGTACACCGTGCATGGCAAAATGGCACTATCCAATAGCAGTGCTGAGGCAACTGCGGTGCAATGTAGGCCATAGATGACAGGGGTAAACAAAAGCTGGACAGACATGTATAGATGACTAGATGTGAAACTGGTGAGCAACTGACTTCCCAGATAAAGCTGGGGGGCTACCAACAGTGTCTCCTTACCGTTCAGTGAACATTGCTGCATATGGGACTCTGCAGAGGCAGCTGTTTCCTTAAGCCATGCTGACTGCTGTTCATTGGCAACAACGGCTGGAATTTGCATGCCAGTACCATAAATGGATGTCCAATGAATGCTTAAATTGACCTTTCCAGATGAATCATGTTTTACACTTCATCAGACAGATGGTAATTGCCATGCATGGCCCTGCAACAATCCTCATAAAGATCCTGGCCAGAGGAGGAAGCATTATGGTCTGTGAAATATTTCTGTGGTATTCCTCAGGTGATTTTGTCATTCTGGAAGGCACAATGAATCAACACAAGTATGCATCTATCCTCGGAGACCATGCCCATCCCTATATATAGTTCGTTTTTTCTTGGCACGATGGCATTTACCAGCATGACAAAGCAACATGTCACACAGCTTGCAGTGTACATGCATTGTTTGAAGAGCACCAGGATGAGTCTATCGTACACCCCTGGCCACCAAACTCTCTGGACTTAAAACCAATCGAGAATCTGTGGGTCCACATTTATCAGGCTGTTTGCACCATGGATCCTCAACTGAGAAGTCTAGCTCAGCTGGCCACGGCACTGGAGTTGGCATGGCTACACATTCCAATCAGAAACTTCCAGAACCTCAATGACTCTCTTCCTGCATGTCTCACAGTCATCCGCACTGCAAAAGGTGGTTATTCAGGCTTTTAACAGATGGTCATGTTAATGTGACTTGACAGTGTATTAGATCTAATGGCAACAAATGTACCAGACCTCTTTGAGAATGTCCACAGTGAAACTGTTATCAGTGACCATGACAATGTTGTAGCAACAATGATTACCTAAGAGCTACTACGACAAGTACAAAGAGACAGATGTTCAGTAAACTAGATACAAAAGAACTGCTGTAATATCTCAATAAGGAACCTAAAACTTTCAGCACAAGACAAAAGCAAGTAGAGGAACTATGGCTCAAGTTTAAAAGAACAATTGATTATGCATGGGATAGATATGCACTCAATAGAACAGTTCATAACGGAAGGGCCCTCCATGATATATAGTCACTGTAAAGTAACTTCTACAGAAACAGAACTACAGCATAACAGGTGTAAAATAACATATAGGGCTACAGACAGACAGACTTACAGATGCTGAATGAAACACATTTAACTGTCAAGAGAGTAATGCATGAAGCTTTCAGTGACTACCATAGCAGTGTATTGTCAAATGATCTTTCATACAATTCAAAGAAATTCTGACTGTATGTAAAGAATGTTAGTGGCATCAATGTTAGTGTCCACTCACTTGTGAATTAGACAAAAAATGTGTGTGTGAATTCCTAAGGGACTAAATTGCTGAGGTCATCAGTCCCTACACTTACACACTACATAAACTAACTGACGCTAAGGACAACACATACACCCATGCTCAAGGGAGGCCTCAAACCTATTGCAGGAGGGGCCGCACGATTCGTGACATGGCACCTCTAACCGCGCAGCCAATCCACACAGCTGGATGAATAAGACAGGAACTGAAACTGAAGATAGCTAAAATGCTTAACTGCTTTTCCAAATGTTCCTTTACAAAGGAAAACAAAGGAGAATTGCCTCAATTTAATCCTCATCCCACTGAGAAGATGAGTGAAATAAGTATTAATGTCAGTGGTGTTGAGAAACAGCTGACATCATTGAAACTGAACAGAGCTCCAGGCAGGACTATATAGAAATCTTATCAGATTCTACATTGACTCTGTGGTAGAGTTAGCCCCTCTTATAACTATAATCTATCACAGATCCTAAGAACAAAGAACTATGCCCATTAGGTGGAAGAAAGCACCGGTTAAACTTGTATCCAAGAAGGGTAGTATAATGATCCACAAAACTATTGGCCAATATCCCTGAGATTGATTTTTTGTAGAATCTTCAAACATATTGCGAGCTCAAACATAATAAGGTATCTGAAACAAAATGGCCTCTTCCATGCCAACCAGTATGCATTCAGAAAACAGTGATAATGTAAAACTCAACTTGCACTTTCCTCACATTACTTACTGAAAGCTTCGGATCAAGGCAGTCAGGCACACACACTATTTCTTGATATTCAAAAAGTGTTTGACTCACAAGGGAACCTCCCCATCGCACCCCCCTCAGATTTAGTTATAAGTTGGCACAGTGGATAAGCCTTGAAAAACTGAACACAGATCAATCGAGAAAACAGGAAGAAGTTGTGTGGAACTATAAAAAAAATAAGCAAAATATACAAACTGAGTAGTCCACGCAAAGATAGGCAACATCAAGGACAAATTAAGCTCAGGAGCGCCGTGGTCCCATGGTTAGCGTGAGCAGCTGCGAAACGAGAGGTCCTTGGTTCTAGTCTGCCCCAGAGCGAAAAATTTTTCTTTATTTTCGCAAAGTTATGATCTGTCCATTCGATCATTGGCGTCTCTGTTCACTGAAATAAGTTTAGTGTCTGTGTTTTGCGACCGCACCGCAAAACCGTGCGATTAGTAGACGAAAGGACGTGCCTCTCCAATGAGTACCGAAAACATTTGATCGCAAGGTCATAGGTCAACCGATTCCTCCACAGGAAAACACGTTTGATATATTCTATACGACACTGGTGACAGCATGTGCTTCACATGACAGGAATATGTTGTCGACCCATCTAACTTGTACACTTGGCGAATGGGCAAAAAGATTCTTCTACGTTGCCCGATTTAGGTTTTCTTGTGGATGTGATAATTACTCCCGAGAAAGTGGTGAAAACATAAAGAGTTTGTCACATAAACTGCAACAAATGAATCCAAAAGTCTCACAGTCGCACACTTTTCCCTGTGCTCTGTCAAAACATATGTTTTTAACGTTTTCAAATTTTTCCGTGTGTAGACTGTCAAATCCTGCATATGTCCAAGCAAATCTGAACATGTCCTGGAATTTTGGAGAGCGAAGTTGATTATGTGTGAGTACCTGAACTTTGATAATTGTCTGAAAATAAAAAATTAAACTTTTCGCTCGAAGAAAGACTTGAACCAAGGACCTCTCGTTTCACAGCTGCTCACGCTACCCACGGGACTACGGCACTGCTGAGTCCTTTCTATCCTTGATGTTGTATATCTTGGCGCATGGACTACTCTGTTTGTACGTTTTGCTTATTTTTTCATAGTTCCACACAACTTCTTCCTGTTTTCTCGATTGATCTGTGTTCAGTTTTTCAAGGTCTATCCACTGTGGCAACTTATAACTAAATCTGAGGGGGGTGCGATGGGGAGGTTCCCTTGTCAGTATCACATCTACGCTTATTGTCAAAAGAACAATCACGTGGGGTATCAAGTACAATTGTGTATTGAGGATTTTTTGGTATGTAGGATGCAGGTGGTTATATAGAATGGAGAGTCATCGTCAGATGTAGAAGTAACTTCAGGTGAGCCCCAGGGAAGTGTGCTACGAACCTTGCTATTTGTGTTGTATGTTAATTACCTTGCAGACAATATTAATACTAATGTAGACTTTTTGCAGTGCACACAGTTACCTACAGTGAAGTACTGCCTGCAAGAAGCTGCATAAATATTCAATCAGATACCGATAACGTTTCCATGTATTGCAAAGATTGGCAATTTGCTTTAAATATTCAGGAATGTAAAATTGTACACTTCACAAAACGAAAGAACATAGTATCCTCTGACTAAAATATCAAATAGTCACTGCTGGAATGGGTCAACTCCTAGAAATACATGGGTGTAACACTTTGTAGGGATATAAAATGGAATGATCACACAGACTCAGTCATGAGTAAAGCAGGTGGTAGACTTTGGTTTATTGGTAAAATATGGGAAAATGTAAACATTCTACCAAGGGGATTGCTTACAAATCACTTGTGGGATCCATTCTGGAATGCTGCTCAAGTGTATGGGATACTTACCAAATAGGACTAAGAGCAATATTGAACATAAGAACAGAAGAGTAGCACAAGTGGTCACAGCTTTGTTTGATTCTTGGCAGAATGTCACAGAGATGCTGAAGAAACTGAACTGGCAGACTCTTGAAGACAGACGTAAACTATCCTGAGAGAGCCCACTTATAAGAACTGGCTTTAAATGATGGTTCTAGGAACATACTAAAACCTGCTACTTATCACTCATATAGAGATCATGAGGACAAGCTCAGACTAATTACAGCACACAAAGAGATTTAAACAATCATTCTTCCTACACTCTATACATTAATGGAATGGGAAGAAACCCTAATAGCTGGTAAAATAGAACATAGACTGTGCCATCCACTGTATAGTGGTTTACAGAGTATAGATGTAGATGATTAAATTCAACTATATGTAGATTTCGACAATGGAACTGTTGAAATATATTTGTCTATTTATGTTTGCAGTCCTCTAATTTATTTCTACAGATATTTGTCACAACATATAGATTCATGTACAGTTAGCTGATATTTGTTTTTGTTGTTTTCCCAGTTTCATTAGTGTAACTTTTATATGTTGTCATGATATTCAGTAATTGTACTACTGTAAGTAAAGCTAACATTTCATTTCATGTCCAATGAGCATTGAAAGATTATAAACATTAAAGAAAATGGTCAAGATGCAAATATCTAGGATTCCACAGAGAGCATCGATGTCATTAAAATCCTTCTAGATGTAAAGCCAAGTCATCATATAAGATGATATGGCAGTACACATAGAACAATTTTAATTAAAATTAGTAAGTTTCCAAAAATACTGACTGCTGGCTATGTGGAATGTAATTCTTAATTATATTGGTACAAATGAGGTACAAAGTAGTTAAATGAAGACAGTGTGTATGGGATGCTGAACGACACTGTACGATTTTAAGTGTGGGTGACTGTTACTTAACCCGTGTGAAGCTGCTAGTCTCCCATTGGGTACCTCTCCAGGTGGCAGATTGGGGAACGTTCACCAGATATGGTGGACACCAGGGAAATACAATACCCGGGACGGACCAAAACTAGCAAAACAACACCTGCTGCCTTGTAGTTGGGAGTTGGGTCTCCAAAGGCTAAGGGAAGAAAACTCTGATTAAAAATCACCCGCCCCCGGTAGGGGTTGGACGCAGGGTTGACAGCCCGCTCTGTAAAAAACAACTGTTGTGAAACTTCTACACGGTAAAGACGGACGGATGAAGGAAGATGGACCTGGCATGGAAAAGGACAAAGAGGATGGAATACAAGTAAATGAAGGAGGGAAAATAAGGAAGAAGAGAAATATAAGGCATAGATCAGATCTATATATTGGTACTTGGAATGTGAGATCCCTATATCGCCCAGGAGCACTGAAAGTAATGCTGGATCAAATAATGAATCTGAAGAAAAGTATAATAGCACTACAAGAAATTAGATGGACAGGGGGTGGAGTTTTAGAAAAGAAAGAGGTGAATATATTCTATACCTGAAGCAAAAGAAATCATGAGCTGGGGACAGGATTTGTTGTACACCACCAATTAAAGCATTTGGTAATAGGGTTTACACCCATTAGTCCAAGGTTATCAACACTCAAGATGAAGGGGAAATTCTTTTAACTATTCCATAATTAATGCCCATGCACCAGCAGAAGAATCCCAAGAAGAAGAGAAAGAAGTATTCTATGAATCTTTGGAAAAAGTATATGATGAGTGCCCAGGGCATGATATTAAAATAATAGCCAGAGACCTAAATGCTCAGGTGGAGAAAGAACAGATTTATAGACCAATAATTGTCCTCCATAGAAAACATGCAACAAGTAATGAGAACAGAACAAGGCTTATACTGTTCGCAGCATCTAGAAATATGGTAATAGGATCAACACTGTTCCCACATAAAGAAATACATAAGGGGACATGGAACTCACCGGATGGAAACATAGTAAACCAGATTGACCATGTGCTGATAGATTTGAGACACAAATCAGACCTATTGGATGTGAGGAGTATCAGAGGCCGAAACATAGATACAGACCATTTTCTGGTATGGGCACGGGTGAGGGCAAGGATATCTAACACAGCGAAAGGAGTCTGACCCAGGGCACAGAAATATAATACAACAAATTTAGAATCAGTGGAAGTTAGAGAACAATATCAGGAGAAGTTAACTCAGATTCTGTAAAATGTTGGACAATATAACAATGTCGAAGATCTGTGGGAAGTGATAAAAAAGATGGTGCAAAGAAAAAAGAGAGAATGGATGAAAGCAAGTGTCAAAGAAATGGAGCTCATGAGAAGCAAAAATGAAATAACAAAATTCTATAGAGAGGTGAATGTGACACGGAAGCCTTTAGGTAGTAAAACAAGCTTAATAGAAGATGAGACAGGGAATATAATAAGTGAAGAGAAGGGAATATGTGAAAGATGGCGCAGGTATTTTGATAGTCTCCTCAACCCTAGAACAACGAATGGGGAAGAGGACCCAGACAAAACACTACCCCACTAAATATAGAAGAAGTGAAAACTGCCATGAAGAAATTGAAAAACAACAAGGCGCCAGGGACATATGGTATTCCAGCAGAACTGTTTAAGCAAGGAGGCAGAGAGCTGGAAAGAAGCCTTCTGAAAATGGTCACCAGAATATGGGAAGAGGAGAAAATGCCCTAACAATGGAAAGAGGGTATCATATGTCCCATATACCAGGTGATCAAAAAGTCAGTATAAATTTGAAAACTTAATAAACCACGGAATAATGTAGATAGAGAGGTAAAAACTGACACACATGGTTGGAATGACATGCGGTTTTATTAGGGGCGGGGGGGAGGGGGGGGGGGGGGGAGAGTTCACAAAATGTCCAACAGATGGCGCGGGACAGCTAAACGTCAGTGACTGCACATGGCAATCATGTATAAAAGACAAAAGGAGCTGTAATGAGAGAGAGAATCAGATGCGCCAGCAGTCGCAGAATGTTGATGTTACCTGAAAAGGTACTTTTAGTGAAGCAGTATTATCAGAATGGGGAATGTGTTAGTTCAGCATTACGATCCTATCGCCATAGGAAGGGGATTTGAATGGGTAAAGGTCCGTTGACAAATGCAGCTGTGGCAAGAATGATCTTGAAGTTCGAAGCCACAGGTTGTTTAGACGATAGACCCCATAGTGGCTGACCGAGCACAAGGTGTAATGCTGCTGAGAACAGTTCAGAAGGAAATGGAGACTGTAGGGTATTCGTCTATGCATAGGGAAGTCAGCACTCTTGTAGTCGCATGTCGCACCGGCATTCCATACACTACTGTTTGGTCGGCACTGAGTCGTACCCTCCAATGCTATCCACACAAAATCCATCGGCATCATCAACTGTTACTTGGCGATTTAGTGAAGCGGAGGGCACTTGCAGTGTGGGCGTTTCAAAAGATGGCAGAAGATGACGATTGGTTGAGTAATGTGTTGTGGACCGACGAAGCTCATTTCATGCTCCGAGGGTCTGTCAATGCCCACAACTGCAGAATTTGGTCTACCGAAAATCCTAGGACTGTCGTGGAAACTCCATTGCATGATGAGAAAGTCACAGTATGGGTTGGATTTACCGCATCTACCATTATCGGACCTTTTTTCTTCGACGAAATGCGGGTTTCTGGTTTTGTAACGGTTACCGTGACAGGTGAGAGGTACGCTGATATGTTACAGAATAGCATCATCCCCAGCCTGGCTGATGAACACCTGCTGGAACGTACGATGTTTATGCAGGATGGCGCTCCACCCCATATTGCTAGACGCATGAAAGATATCTTGTGCGCGTCGTTTGGTGATGATCGTGTGCTCAGCAGCCACTTTCGTCATGCTTGGCCTCCCAGGTCCCCAGACCTCAGTCCGTGCGATTATTGGCTTTGGGGTTACCTGAAGTCGCAAGTGTATCGTGATCGACCGACATCTCTAGGCATGCTGAAAGACAACATCCGACGCCAACGCCTCACCATTACTCCGGACATGCTTTACAGTGGTGTTCACAACATTATTCCTCGACTACAACTATTGTTGAGGAATGATGGTGGACATATTGAGCTTTTCCTGTAAAGAACATCATCTTTGCTTTGTCTTACTTTGTTATGCTAATTATTGCTATTCTGATCAGATGAAGCGCCATCTGTCGGACAATTTTTGAACTTTTGTATGTTTTTGGTTCTAATAAAACCCCATGTCATTCCAAGCATGTGTGTCAATTTGTACCTCTATATCTACATTATTCCGTGATTTATTCGGTTTTCAAATTTATACTGACTTTTTGATCACCCGGTATAAGAAAGAAGATTAGATGGAGTGTGGCAATTACAGAGGGATCACACTACTTAATTTGGGATACAAAATATTCTCTAATATACTATTTGACAGAATACTCCAATCATACAGAGGGAGATAGGGTCGTACCACTGCGGATTTCTTCCTGGGAAGTCAACTATAGATCAAATATTCACCTTAAGGCAGATCCTGGAAAAAACAAACAAATACAGGGTTGGCACGCCTCACCTCTTTATAGATTTCAAAGCAGCTTATGATAGCATAAATAGAGAGCAGTTATATCAAGCTCTAGATGAAATGGGTATCTCGAGAAAGTTGGTAAGTCTGGTGGGAATGACAATGAGCGAAACACAAGGTAGTGTAAGAATGGGAGGACTGACGTCCAATACATTGAGTATTCAAAATGGAGTGCGACAAGGGGATGCATTGGCATGTCTTCTCTTTAATGCCGCCCTGGAAAAGGTGATGAGAAATGCAAACTTTCTGAAAAGGGGAACGATCTTCTACAAATCAGTGCAGATACTGGCCTATTCAGGAAATTATTCAGGTAGTGAAGGGAGACGAAAATTTAATAGTCATGGGTGACTGGAATTCGTCAGTAGGAAAAGGGAGAGAAGGAAACATAGTAGGTGAATATGGATTGGGGGGAAGAAATGAAAGAGGAAGCCGCCTTGTAGAATTTTGCATACAGCATAACTTAATCATAGCTAACACTTGGTTCAAGAATCATAAAAGAAAGTTGTATACCTGGAAGAATCCTGGAGATACTAATAGGTATCAGATAGATTATATAATGGTAAGACAGAGATTTAGGAACCAGGTTTTAAATTGTAAGACATTTCCAGGGGCAGATGTGGATTCTGACCACAATCTATTGGTTATGAACTGCAGATTGAAACTGAAGAAACTGCAAAAAGGTGGGAATTTAAGGAGATGGGACCTGGATAAACTGAAAGAACCAGAGGTTGTACAGAGTTTCAGGGAGAGCATAAGGGAACAATTGACAGGAATAGGGGAAAGAAATACAGTAGAAGAAGAATGGGTAGCTCTGAGGGATGAAGTAGTGAAGGCAGCAGAGGATCAAGTAGGTAAAAAGACGAGGGCTAATAGAAATCCTTGGGTAACAGAAGAAATATTGAATTTAATTGATGAAAGGAGAAAATATAAAAATGCAGTAAATGAAGCAGGCAAAAGGGAATACAAACGTCTCAAAAATGAGATCGACAGGAAGTGCAAAGTGGCTAAGCAGGGATGGCTAGAGGACAAATGTAAGGATGTAGAGGCTTGTCTCACTAGGGGTAAGATAGATACTGCCTACAGGAAAATTAAAGAGACCTTTGGAGAGAAGAGAACCACTTGTATGAATATCAAGAGCTCAGATGGCAACCCAGTTCTAAGCAAAGAAGGGAAGGCGGAAAGGTGGAAGGAGTATATAGAGGGTTTATACAAGGGCGATGTACTTGAGGACAATTTTATGGAAATGGAAGAGGATGTAGATGAAGATGAAATGGGAGATAAGATACTGCGTGAAGAGTTTGACAGAGTACTGAAAGACCTGAGTCGAAACAAGGCCCCGGGAGTAGACAACATTCCATTAGAACTACTGATGGCCCTGGGAGAGCCAGTCATGACAAAACTCTACCATCTGGTGAGCAAGATGTATGAGACAGGCGAAATACCCACAGACTTCAAGAAGTATATAATAATTCCAATACCAAAGAAAGCAGGTGTTGACAGATGTGAAAATTACCGAACTATCAGTTTAATAAGTCACAGCTGCAAAATACTAACGCAAATTCTTTATAGACGAATTGAAAAACTGGTAGAAGCGGACCTCGGGGAAGATCAGTTTGGATTCCGTAGAAATGTTGGAACACGTGAGGCAATACTAACCTTATGACTTATCTTAGAAGAAAGATTAAGAAAAGGCAAACCTACGTTTCTAGCATTTGTAGACTTAGAGAATGCTTTTGACAACGTTAACTGGAATACTCTCTTTCAAATTCTGAAGGTGGCAGGGGTAAAATACAGGGAGTGAAAGGCTATTTACAATTTGTACAGAAACCAGATGGCAGTTATAAGAGTCGAGGGGCATGAAAGGGAAGCAGTGGTTGGGAAAGGAGTGAGACAGGGTTGTAGCCTCTCCCCGATGTTATTCAATCTGTATATTGAGCAAGCAGTAAAGGAAACAAAAGAAAAATTCGGAGTAGGTATTAAAATTCATGGACAAGAAGTAAAAACTTTTGAGGTTCGCCGATGACATTGTAATTCTGTCAGAGACAGCAAAGGACTTGGAAGAGCAGTTCAACGGAATGGACAATGTCTTGAAAGGAGGATATAAGATGAACATCAACAAAAGCAAAACGAGGATAATGGAATGTAGTCAAATTAAATCGGGTGATGCTGAGGGGATTAGATTAGGAAATGAGACACTTAAAGTAGTAAAGGAGTTTTGCTATTTAGGGAGTAAAATAACTGATGATGGTCGAAGTAGAGAGGATATAAAATGTAGACTGGCAACGGCAAGGAAATCGTTTCTGAAGAAGAGAAATTTGTTAACATCGAGTATAGATTTAAGTGTCAGGAAGTCGTTTCTGAAAGTATTTGTATGGAGTGTAGCCATGTATGGAAGTGAAATATGGACGATAACCAGTTTGGACAAGAAGAGAATGGAAGCTTTCGAAATGTGGTGCTACAGAAGAATACTGAAGATAAGGTGGGTAGATCACGTAACTAATGAGGAGGTATTGAATAGGATTGGGGAGAAGAGAAGTTTGTGGCACAACTTGACTAGAAGAAGGGATCGGTTGGTAGGACATGTTTTGAGGCATCAAGGGATCACAAATTTAGCATTGGAGGGCAGCGTGGAGGGTAAAAATCGTAGAGGGAGACCAAGAGATCAATACACTAAGCAGATTCAGAAGGATGTAGGTTGCAGTAGGTACTGGGAGATGAAGAAGCTTGCACAGGATAGAGTAGCATGGAGATCTGCATCAAACCAGTCTCAGGACTGAAGACCACAACAACAACAACAACAACTGGCCTATGCGGATGTCATAGATATAATAGCAAGAACCCAGAAAGCAATGGAAGAGACATTTACAGCTCTTGAACAGGCTAGTAGGAACATGGGGTTAATTATTAATGAACAAAAAACAAAATACACTCCTGGAAATTGAAATAAGAACACCGTGAATTCATTGTCCCAGGAAGGGGAAACTTTATTGACACATTCCTGGGGTCAGATACATCACATGATCACACTGACAGAACCACAGGCACATAGACACAGGCAACAGAGTATGCACAATGTCGGCACTAGTACAGTGTATATCCACCTTTCGCAGCAATGCAGGCTGCTATTCTCACATGGAGACGATCGTAGAGATGCTGGATGTAGTCCTGTGGAACGGCTTGCCATGCCATTTCCACCTGGCGCCTCAGTTGGACCAGCGTTCGTGCTGGACGTGCAGACCGCGTGAGACGACGCTTCATCTAGTCCCAAACATGCTCAATGGGGGACAGATCCGGAGATCTTGCTGGCCAGGGTAGTTGACTTACACCTTCTAGAGCACGTTGGGTGGCACGGGATACATGCGGACGTGCATTGTCCTGTTGGAACAGCAAGTTCCCTTGCCGGTCTAGGAATGGTAGAACGATGGTTCGATGACGGTTTGGATGTACCGTGCACTATTCAGTGTCCCCTCGACGATCACCAGTGGTGTACGGCCAGTGTAGGAGATCGCTCCCCACACCATGATGCCGGGTGTTGGCCCTGTGTGCCTCGGTCGTATGCAGTCCTGATTGTGGCGCTCACCTGCACGGCGCCAAACACGCATACGACCATCATTGGCACCAAGGCAGAAGCGACTCTCATCGCTGAAGACGACACGTCCCCATTCGTCCCTCCATTCACGCCTGCCGCGACACCACTGGAGGCGGGCTGCACGACGTTGGGGCGTGAGCGGAAGACGGCCTAACGGTGTGCGGGACCGTAGCCCAGCTTCATGGAGACGGTTGCGAATGGTCCTCGCCGATACCCCAGGAACAACAGTGTCCCTAATTTGCTGGGAAGTAGCGGTGCGGTCCCCTACGGCACTGCGTAGGATCCTACGGTCTTGGCGTGCATCCGTGCGTCGCTGCGGTCCGGTCTCAGGTCGACGGGCACGTGCACCTTCCGCCGACCACTGGCGACAACATCGATGTACTGTGGAGACCTCACGCCCCACGTGTTGAGCAATTCGCCGGTACGTCCACCCGGCCTCCCGCATGCCCACTATACGCCCTCGCTCAGAGTCCATCAACTGCACATATGGTTCACGTCCACGCTGTCGCGGCATGCTACCAGTGTTAAAGACTGCGATGGAGCTCCATATGCCACGGCAAACTGGCTGACACTGACGGCGGCGGTGCACAAATGCTGCGCAGCTAGCGCCATTCGACGGCCAACACCGCGGTTCCTGGTGTGTCCGCTGTGCCGTGCGTGTGATCATTGCTTGTACAGCCCTTTCGCAGTGTCCGGAGCAAGTATGGTGGGTCTGACACACCGGTGTCGATGTGTTCTTTTTTCCATTTCCAGGAGTGTATATGGCAGCTGGAAAAGCACATAGAGAAAATATGCCAAAGGCAATAACAATGGACAATTATAGGTTTGAGAGAGTTGAACATTTCAAGTACCTAGGCTCTACAGTTACGCATCTAAATGATACTCCTATGAAATTAAGCATAGATTAATACTAGCCAAAGAGCCTATTTTGCCCTAACAAGATTTCTATCCTCAAGGCTCCTGACTTGTACCACTAAATTGTTGTTATTGTTGCTGTCTTCAGTTCTGAGACTGGTTTGATGCAGCTCTCCACGCTACTCTATCCTGTGCAAGCTTCTTCATCTCCCAGTACTTACTGCAACCTACATCCTTTTGAATCTGCTTAGTGTATTCATCTCTTGGTCTCCCCCTACGAGTTTTACCCTCCACGCTGCCCTCCAATACTAAATTGGTGATCCCTTGATGCCTCAGAACATGTCCTACCAACCGATCCCTTCTTCTGGTCAAGTTGTGCCACAAACTTCTCTTCTCCCCAATCCTATTCAATACTTCCTCATTAGTTATGTGATCTACCCATCTAATCTTCAGCATTCTTCTGTAGCACGACATTTCGAAAGCTTCTATTCTCTTCTTGTCCAAACTATTTACCGTCCATATTTCACTTCCATACATGGCTACACTCCATACAAATACTTTCAGAAATGACTTCCTGACACTTAAATCTATACTCGATGTTAACAAATTTCTCTTCTTCAGAAACGCTTTCCTTGCCATTGCCAGTCTACATTTTATATCCTCTCTACTTCGACCATCATCAGTTATTTTGTTCCCCAAATAGCAAAACTCCTTTACTACTTTAAGTGTCTCATTTCCTAATCTAATACGCTCAACATAACCCGACTTAATTCGACTACATTCCATTATCCTCGTTTTGCTTTTGTTGATGTTCATCTTATATCCTCCCTTCAAGACACCATCCATTCCGGTCAACTGCTCTTCCAAGTCCTTTGCTGTCTCTGACAGAATTACAAGGTCATCGGCGAACCTCAAAGTTTTTATTTCTTCTCCATGGATTTTAATACCTACTCCGAATTTTTCTTTTGTTTCCTTTACTGCTTGCTCAATATACAGATTGAATAACATCGGGGAGAGGCTACAACCCTGTCTTACTCCCTTCCCAACCACTGCTTCCCTTTCATGTCCCTCGACTCTTATAACTGCCATCTGGTTTCTATACAAATTGTAAATAGCCTTTTGCTCCCTGTATTTTACCCCTGCCACCTTTGAAATTTGAAAGAGAGTATTCCAGTCACCATTGTCAAAAGCTTTCTCTAAGTCTACAAATGCTAGAAACGTAGGTTTGCCTTTCCTTAATCTTTCTTCTAAGATAAGTCATAGGGTCAGTATTGCCTCATGTGTTCCAACATTTCTACGGAATCCAAACTGATCCTCCCTGAGGTCAGCTTCCACCAGTTTTTCCATTTGTCTGTAAAGAATTCGTGTTAGTACTTTGCAGCCATGACGTATTAAACTGGTAGTTCAGTAATTTTCATAACTGTCAACACCTGCTTTCTTTGGGATTGGAATTATTATATTCTTCTTGAAGTCTGAGGGCATTTCACCTGTCTCATACATCTTGCCCACCAGATGGTAGAGTTTTGTCATGACTGGCTCTCCCAAGGCCATCAGTAGTTCTAATGGAATGTTGTCTACTCCGGGGGCCTTGTTTCGACTCAGGTCTTTCAGTACTCTGTCAAACTCTTCACGCAGTATCGTATCTCCCATCTCATCTTCATCTACATCCTCTTCCATTTCCATAATATTGTCCTCAAGTACATCGCCTTTGTATAGATCATCTATATACTCCTTCCACCTTTCTGCTTTCCCTTCTTTGCTTAGAACTGGGTTCCCATCTGAGCTCTTGATGTTCATACAAGTGGTTCTCTTATCTCCAAAGGTCTCTTTAATTTTCCTGAAGGCAGTATCTATCTTACCCCTAGTGAGATAAGTCTCTACATCCTTATATTTGTCCTCTAACCATCCCTGCTTAGCAATTTTGCACTTCCTGTCGATCTCATTTTTGAGACGTTTGTATTCCTTTTTGCCTGCTTCATTTACTGCATTTTTATATTTTCTCCTTTCATCAATTAAATTCAATATTTCTTCTGTTACCCAAGGATTTCTACTAGCCCTCGTCTTTTTACCTACTTGATCCTCTGCTGCCTTCACTGCTTCATCCCTCAAAGCTACCCATTCTTCTTCTACTGTATTTCTTTCCCCCATTCCTGTCAATTGTTCCCTTATGCTCTCCCTCAAACTCTGTACAACCTCTGGTTCTTTCAGTTTATCCAGGTCCCATCTCCTTAAATTCCCACCTTTTTGCAGTTTCTTCAGTTTTAATCTACAGGTCATAACCAATAGATTGTGGTCAGAGTCCGCATCTGCCCCTGGAAATGTCTTACAATTTAAAACCTGGTTCCTAAATCTCTGTCTTACCATTATATAATCTATCTGATATCTCCAGGGTTCTTCCATGTATACAACCTTCTATCATGATTCTTAAACCAAGTGTTAGCTATGATTAAGCTGTGCTCTGTGCAAAATTCTACCAGGCGGCTTCCTCTTTCATTTCTTAGCCCCAATCCATATTCACCGACTATGTTTCCTTCTCTCCCTTTTCTTACACTCGAATTCCAGTCACCCATGACTATTTAAATTTTCGTCTCCCTTCACTATCTGAATAATTTCTTTCATATCATCTTACATTTCTTCAATTTCTTCGTCATCTGCAGAGCTAGTGGGCATATAAACTTGTACTACTGTAGTAGGCGTGGGCTTCGTATCTATCTTGGCCACAATAATGCGTTCACTATGCTGTTTGTAGTAGCTTACCCACATTCCTATTTTCCTATTCATTATTAAACCTACTCCTGCATTACCCGTATTTGACTTTGTGTTTATAACCCTGTAGTCACCTGACCAGAAGTCTTGTTCGTCCTGCCACTGAACTTCACTAATTCCCACTACATCTAACTTTAACCTATCCATTTCCCTTTTTAAATTTTCTAACCTACCTGCCCAATTAACGGATCTGATATTCCACGCTCCGATCCGTAGAACGCCAGTTTTCTTTCTCCTGATAACGACATCCTCTTGAGTAGTCCCCACCCGGAGATCCGAATGGGGGACTATTTTACCTTGGAAATATTTTACCCAAGAGGACGCCATCATCATTTAATCATACAGTAAAGCTGCATGCCCTCGGGAAAAATTACGGCCGTAGTTTCGCCTTGCTTTCAGCCGTTCGCAGTACCAGCACAGCAAGGCTGTTTTGGTTATTGTTACAAGGCCAGATCAGTCAATCATCCAGACTGTTGCTCTTGCAACTACTGAAAAGGCTGCTGCCCCTCTTCAGGAACCACACGTTTATCTGGCCTCTCAACAGATACCCCTCCGTTGTGGTTGTACCTACTGTACGGCTATCTGTATCGCTGAGGCATGCAACCACTAAATTAACTATCTATAAATGACATATATAACCAGTGCTTACATATGACTCTGAAGCCTGGACATTAACAACTAAAGACATTGAAACACTGGATGCATTTGAAAGAAAGGTACTTAGACAAATTATCGGCCCAATCTGTGAAAGAGAAAGATGGAGGACGAGAAACAACTATGAGTTGTATATCACATACAAAGACCAACCCATCAGAAGGATAGTGGAATCATCCAGACTGAGGTGGGTGGGACATGTGGCTTGCATGAATGATACAGAAGTACCAAAAAGAATATTACAGGAAAGCCAGGAGAGCAGAACAGATGTGGTCAACCAAGAGCCAGATGGGAAGATGGAGTAATCGAAGATCTTAGGAAGATGGGCTATGGAAACTGTAGAGTATTGGCAAAGGAGCAAGAGAAATGGAAGGAAGTTGTAGAAGAGGCCAAGGCTCATCATGAGCTGTAGAGACAAGAAAGAAGAAGACGACTCTTACTTAATCACAAAAAAAGTTTGGCGTGCAAAATTTTGCACGATTAAATAGGGAGCTCTATGACGCATCTGTATGAGGAGGCAACGGACCATCTGAAGACACACACAGACATAGGCAAAGAAATTTTTTTGTCAGACAATTATGTCTTCGGCAGGCACACTCATTAATCAGTTTATTGTTTGGAGAGACAGGGCAGTCGTACAATGTCATCTCATCACCAAGCAGCATCCTGAATTACATGCACTAAAGCACTCCGGTAAATGGTCGTCTGCCAAAGTTTTGTTTGTCTTGAAATAATAATTAACGCTCAGGAAAGCAACACTGCGATTTTAATGAATATAATGGGTAGATTATTGTCTTCTTTTTAATCTTAGTGTGTGATGGAAAGATGTTAACTGTTTCAGAAGATGTTTTGTGAAGTCCAACCCTTCGTCCAGGTCGTGGGGGATAGGCAATGGCATGAAATAGGGGATTACCTGTAATATAGGCAATGACATGAAATAGGGGATTACCTGTAATATATTTTAATTACATTCCTGCATGCGGTGCACATATTCATATTTTTTTTATTTTTTATTTTTTTTATGAATGCAAATGCCACATTCAAGCATAATTTTTGTAGTTAATATACATAATTTATATATGTTGTTTCTTAACATAATAAATCAAATGTCATATAATCAGCTTCCAAACAGTAATCATAACAATAACATCACTACATAAAATGGCTTCTCAATGTGGAGCTAGCAACAAAAGCCATTACTAGATTACTATTCCAGAATAGTACAAAGATAAAAAAAGAAAACACCTGTGTTCTTGTATCCCACTATGGCAGTGATACAGATAGAGCATTGAAAGACTGGACACTAACATAGTGCAGGTCATGCCAATGAAATGAACACCCCATAAAAGATGAAAACTGACATTGTGCTAGCGGTTCAATGAACCGGAACACAATCATGGGAGACAGTCACATGGCTTAGTCGCCTGAGGTAAGATTGGGTGTGAGTATTGAGACTCTCATCATGGCTCAACAGCTTCCTATTCTTTATTGGTTTTCACTACTATTTTCAGAGTGCTACAGTGTGTATGGGATTTCCCTCTGCTAACAATTTCATTTGTGATAAGATTCGGAATGCATTTCGGCCTGAGATACTGGAGTTGGCAGTCGTGTGTGTGTGTGTGTGTGTGTGTGTGTGTGTGTGTGTGTCTTTTTTACTGATGAAGGCTGTGGCGGAAAGCTATAGGTGGGTGTCTTTTAACTGTGCCTGTCTGCAACTTAATGTTATTCACATCAGTTCTGATGCCCTTTCTAGACTACCTGTGGGCCAGAAAACAATATTTGATGCCCAGGAGATTTTTTCTTTCACATAGAAGAAGATTGGCACATCATCCAAGTCATTACCACTAATAACTGGGCGTACCAACAACCATTCTTCTGACAAAGCTTTCCTGAATGGAGTGTCAGAAGGTGGGAAAGAAATACTGGTACCAGAATTACCTTCTGCCACACACCGTAATGTGGATTGTGCAGTGTAAATGTAGTAGTAGACACAGAGGTGGACCTGGATAGCTCTGCCATGGGGGCCAAAAATTTTGGCAGCACGAAACCCACTGGCAACCTCTGGTGTGTGGTGTGGTCAAGTCGATGTCTGCAGAGAAGTTTTCACAATAAATGGGATGTAAATTACACTGGTGGGTATGGTTCTGTCGCTTATCCCTGATGGTTTCTACATGCTCTTTTCTTGATTCCACTTGCTGCCCATGAGGAACACAGTTCTCATGTTGAAATCCAAAAATTATTATGATAAAGCTGTTATTTCTCATACTGCCAGACTTGGAATTCCTACACAAAGGCCACCGGAAATTTGCTTGCATGATGGTGTTTTTCCCATAGTCAAGCTACTGGTCAGCCATTGATAAGAATACAAAACAATTAGTGTGGAAGGATACGATCCACGGTCAGATGTAAGTGCATACGCTTATTTGAAAAGCTCATGCATCATTCCCTGTAAATGTATGAAACAACTACCTCTAGACTTCACAAACCCTTTTTAGGTACTTGGTGGTTGAACAGGGCCAATAATTCATGTAACATACCATATATTATAAACTGAGGAGCTGTTTATAAAACTGAAACTGGCCAGATCAAACACACATCCATGTGTCTATTTTCAGAGAGATGGTACCAAACTGTCATCATAATTTTGCATGTTGATGATATGCTATTATTCTCAAATGATAGAAGTGCTCTGAATAACACCAATAATTCTTTGAATATTTTCTTACATGCTTCAACTATTTTTCTCTTTACATCTCTTAGCATGCTAATTGATTTTTGCACACCCAAAGTAGTTCTTAACTATCTGAAGGGGTTACTATGATGCCTCTGATTACTCTTTCTGAACAGTATAATGACATTACACACATACACTGTACATCTGTTTCTATACAACAAAACTGGGACAGTCCCTTTTTATTTTTATTTTTAATGGAACGGAGTCTTCTGCTTGAAATGCCAACAATATTAGTAATTAAAAGATTGTAACTCAATGACTACCAGTATGCAAATTTTGGTTATTAATTGAGATTCAGATGAAATAGTCCCCTCTCAGTAATTCAGTAACTATGAGTGCATCGTGTAACACGTACATCACATGGCTTTGTCTGGATCACACTTTTGAGATAAGACAATAAACCACACAATGAGAAGTCTGTCAAAATGAATTAACAAAATCTTACACACACAAAACATTTTAAAAACTGCACAGTGTCTACCAGACACATTTTTTTGATTCCTTATGTAGTCTGGTATAAAGAACATTATGCACAAATGCATCGGACAGGCTGTACTCAGAATTGTGATATGATGATGTGTGAAGTATCATCAATGACCAACCCGTGGCACACAGCATTTCACAGATGGTGTTCAGCTCACGGCCAATAGGTGGCGGCACCACCGCTGCTTAACAGTGCAGGGCCAACCACCCCTAAGCCACTTCTGCAGTAAACCCAGCTACGCCAACCGGCATACATACGGAAAATAGCAATCTACTGACGAAGGGCCAATCACACCATGCCACACCACAGCAGGCTCACTGCAACCTGTGTACTCCTGTGTGCACATCCCACCACAGACAGCAGTGAGAAGTCACGCTGCACTCTCTCGAAGTGTTCGGACTCACCACTTATAACTATGGACATATACAGACTGGAAGTGGCAGTGTTGTATGACTGTGACAAGGACTCAGCATACAATTTCATCTGACAGTGTTTGTATTCAGACTTTGTGTGAGATTCAATTGAGAAATTAAACTTGTTTTTCCACTCATGTCTTCAGTCTTTGTTGTTCTGCACTTCCCAGATACAACAATGTGTACTCACAGTTTTACAGTCTTTTGTTTTATATAGACAAGATTTTGTTTAGCATGCTTCTTGCTGTATGTTTTTCTACTCATATCTACACATTTACAAAGAAGCCTTTGGCATAAAAACAGTAAGATACGTAGTTTATGTAAATTAAAAGTATGATCCAGAGTAGTCTGTGTGAAAAAGTGCTATTGTGATGGCAGGTTAGTATATGAGTATCATGTCCTACATTAACAGCAAATTCATAGTCAAAATCTACAAAAAAAAAAAAAAAAAAAAACATTATTTTGATTAATATACTTGTACATGAATATGTTCAAACATGCACTGTAACATTCATTTACCCATTAGACGATAATCTGATAGATTAAAAATGATTGAAATAACTGTTAGGAACTGAAGTTCAGACAAATGTAACAAATACTTACCAGTCTGAAAAATATCATTCAAGTGCTCCTTGTAAAATGATATATTTGACAGCAATTTTGCAAGGGCTATCACAACTTCTCTGTCATTCAAGAAATGCCTATAAACTCCAATAAGCAGTGGCAATGCACCTTCCGATACAATATCTAGAATAAATATTTTTGCAACATAAATTTCAAATACCAAGTTCTGGCTGTTATGCATGGATACAAGTATACATTTTTAAAAATGGTCACGCATTTTATTCACATAAGAATTTTTTAAGTGTGGACAAAATTGTAATGCACACATAAAAAATACAATATTTTAATTAATAAAACTTATTGAAAATTGTTCACAAAATCAAGTTACTGTTTAATCAAATGTCATTTGATCATTGAAGAGATGTATCTCTCAAAATTAATTCAGTTCCGAAATATTTTACTTTTATTAGACATACAAAATATGATGTTAAACACTAACAGTGGGAAAATGTAGACATGGCTGAATATGGAAAATGAGAAAAGACTGAATAGTAAGGGATTATCATAGAAAAGTAAAGCACATAACTTCAGAATATTAAAATAACATAAAATGCTAATGAGAGAGAGAGAGAGAGAGAGAGAGAGAGAGAGAGAGAGAATAACTAATTGTCAAAATGGATTACAAAAGACACACACATATAGATAGATAGACAGATAGAGAGAAGAGGAGACAAGAGCCAACAAAAATATACTATTTATTAAGAAAAAAGATTCTGTGGCATCATTTTACATACAAGTAACCCCAAAAGCGAACCCTTCTTCTCTCAAATCAAGTCCAGTGCCTTAGTGCCATCTCAGATAGCACAGAGAAGTTACAAAACCCATTGAGGATTTGTGACGCTTTGATTATCAGTTTCTTAAGTTTCCTAAAAATTACTGCAGCAACAAATCATCAATTGATTGATATCTTCTCATGTTTGTGCCTGGGTATGATCTAAAAATGTCTTCATACCTCAATTATTAATCTTAATATCATCTTTTGGTGATAAAAATAACATAAAGTCTACAGTACATATTAATATCGTGATTATGCTGGAACAGTTGAACAACCAACATTCAATCAGCTATTTTTTCTTTATCACATGCTGTATCCTGCTACTAGTGCATGTGCTTTGAGAAGTGCGCACACAGCACAGTCTCTGCCAGCCAGTCTACTGGTGACTCACGCCTGCACACAGCACTGACTCACTCTCACTATGTTCTTTTGGTTTGTACCACTCACATCAGTTGATCAGTGTATGGCTTATGTTACACCTTCTGTATGATTCTTTTGTTGTGTTATCTGTGGAGTCATGAGAGGCTTATTTCCATTATTGTTCAGAAGTTTATGAATAAAGTCTTATTTGTGTTACTTGGATCGGTTTTGTGTATTACTTGACTACTACATGATTGGGGTGAGTTTGGAACAGATTCTGCATGTGCAGTCTTTAAGTGCTGTTTCAACGGGTTTGGTCATTACAGGTGCTACGCTACCTGCTCCAACTGAACAGCTTACTTTGGCTTTCATTAACAGACACAGTACTGCTCCACTGATCTATCCACCCACTATACCTCCATATGATGATTCAGTTGAGAATTGGGAAGCTTATGAAAAAAGACCCACACAGCATTTTCTGGCTTTTGGTATGACAGACTGCTCTTGTGGATTCCATCTAAGGTGCATCAATTACAGTGTCAGCTTGCACCTTTACAAGAACCAGCAGTTCTTACTTTTGATCACGCATGCAGTTTATTGTCCAACTACCATCACAAACAAACACACAGTGCAAATGGAATTCTACTGATGCCACGAGAAACCAAACCAGTCGTACAGTGACACAATTATCTGTTTAGCTCCAGACAAGGGAGTGCACCAGAAGGTTTTACTCTGTAAAAACCCCTGTTGGCAGAAGTTTCGCAAATAGTGCATTCTTTTGAAGTTTCTCAGGCAGTGGGTGACCACATTAAAGCCTGGTGTTATGTGGCAGTAGTGCCACAAGATGTGCCCACTAGGATGACAGATAGCTTGCACAAGGAAGCAGTAGTGGCGGCAGTAAACGTGCAGGCCCAGAGCCAAGCAGACCGAGTCTGGCTCAAGCAGCTGTGATCTAACGCTTCTGACTTAAAAGTGTGAATGCGAATCTGAGTTATTTCGGTTTATTCCCCCAAACCACCTTCCACTTCTTTACGAGGTGACTTACTTGGAATTTGCAGCCACTCTTCTTTACTGGATAGCCAGCTGCTAGAAACCCTCTCGACTTATACTCCGTTGAACAATGGTAGGTACAGGAATTTTTAGACTCCTTCTACTTTTGAAATAAGTAGACATAAAAACTTTGCTTTTCGTCAATTAATGATGTATTTGACTTTCATGCACAATAAAACTCTCACTTTCAACATAAATATAAAACTTCGGGTAAGTCTCTCGTACTGTAGAATGTCAGAAACAAATTGAATTACAGTTAAAAGCAAGTTGGCTTTGATGCCATAACTTTTCTTAACATAAATCAGAAAATAAGTCTTACCTATAACAAGGTTATGTCAAGAGTTATTTTTCAACTGTCTTTGTTTTAATAACAATAGTTAATAACCCAATATGCACAGAACTGCATATAAACTCCATGGTTCTCCCTTACACACTCACTAAAACATCTATGGACTGCCCAACAGGTACTTGTCGGTGCTGTTCATCCACCGTGTTTACTTTCTTCCCTCAACTGATTTTAAACCTGAACACACAAACATGTGATGTGCAGTAGGTAGGATTCTACCATCCCGCACTCATACCCAGAATATCGTATGTTCGAGATGGTAGAAGGCTGAGTGGTTCTAGAATTTACACAGAAATTCTCGAATCACTACAGTGGCCACCACAGTGTCAACATCAGCAATCTCTGTTCCCATCTCATCTTTTCTGTTTTGTTCAGCATGAATGTTTGGCATGCCCTAAGTACTGGGCTACTTGTACTGCTTGGTGTGTGTTTTCTGCTGAAAGGTTGCTCAGCATATGGGCATGGACATAAACTGTGTGGGCCCAATGCTTGGGACTGCTTCCAAGTTGCTTATAGAGTTCAGTGTTTTTCACCAAGTGCTCCGGATACAGGTCGGCACAGGTTCTGCAGTGATATTATTGAATTCTCAGACCTATGCGAGTTTAAGCTCACTGCCATTCACATCGGTCACGCGGAGGCTGGACAGTTATAACACACAGAACATTGTGCAATTTTGTCAAATAAAGACATGGTTGAAGGCCAAGACTGTTGCATGAAGTAAACTGTAGATGGTGTACAGCAACCAATTGCAAATTGGCTTTGGGGAAATTTATTTAAAAAGTACCATTATTGGTTTTGAATTTTTCACAATTCATTATCAGATGGGTTTTTCACACTTTCATCAAAACAAAATATATTGGTTTCCTGTGAGTTACCAAGAAATGTGTCAGGTGGGCACTTTTTAAATAATGTAACCTAAAACCAATTTGAGGCTGGTTGCTGTATACCATCAACAATTTATAAACAGAACATTGTGCTGTTGGGATAATTTACAGCATCTGCCTTTTACAAATAAGTGGTTCATTCCATTACATTTTTGTTGGACACTGATGCCGGTGTTTTGTTCAGGATGGGCGCATTTAAGGTATTTGGATTTTCTATCACCCATGCAGTTCGCCTTGTGTCTGATCAGGTACCATATTCTTAACTGGAAACACTGTGTCAGGAATATTAGGACTTGTTTTTGGAAAGTATAAGGCGAGCTACAAATTCTTCTGCTCAGATTTCTTTGACATCCACAGGTCAGCTTCATTTTTGTCTCTCATGTCCTATTTCTATCGCCCTGGAAGATCAAATTCCTGTCACCCTGAAAGATAAAATGAAAGCAAAATGGGACACACTTAAATCTCTAGGTGTGGTGCAACCTGTTCTGGCTAGTGAATGATCATTTCCGCCAGTTGTAGTTCAAAAGCCATCAGGAAAACATCACCTCTTTGGTGACTTCAGAACTACTGTAAATGTGCAGTTGATTATGGATACATATTCTCTCCCGTGCTAGGAGGAACTGTTGGCGAAAATACTGGGTGACCAGTAATTTTCCAAAATTGATTTGCCTGAAGCATATGTGCAGGTTCCTGTGGATGAATAGTCTCTGCGAGTTCTGGTTTTGAATACTCCTTTTGATCTCTATCAACACGTGGACCATCCATTTGCTGTGGCTAGCAACCCCTGCTATTTTCCAATGATTTTTAGACCAACTGAATATGCCTGTCCCAGGTTACATTAATTATCTGGATGATGATAGCAAGAGCTCCTTCACAGCAGAGCACTTGAAAAATTTTTGTACCCTGTTTTCTGCCTTACAGTCCACAACTTACAGTGTAGTCTCGTGAAATCTCAGTTTTTTCAACCTTTTATTGTTTATTTGGGCAACCTTTTATTGTTTATTTGGGGTTCAATGACTCATTGAATGTGGTTCACACTCTGCCAGACCACACCTTCACTGTTACGTCTATGCTTTGCCCCTCATACCCTAAGGAACTTCAGGCCTTCCTAGGGAAGATACCCTAAATATACCATAAATTCCTGCCAGGGGAGGCCACACTGACCAACCTGTTGCATGCCTCGCTATGCAAGAATGTACCTTTTTGCCGCAGCCCACACTGCAAACGTGCTTTTCAAACATTGAAAACCAAACTACTCTTTGCTTCTTGTTTAGCTACATTCTCTCCAGAGCAGCAGGTAGTTTTGGTGAGTGACGCATCACAGTATGGTCTTGGTGCAGTCCTAAAGCACCAATAAGCTGACAGCTCTCAATCATCAGTTGCTTGCATCTATAAATCTGTTACTCCGGCCTGGAACTATTTCGCTCAGGTGGAAGAAGAGGCTCTTTTCATATTCTATGCTCTCCAAAAACCCTTGGTTTCTTTGTTTAACCCTCACACTTCTTTGCCTGACAATGCAGCACACTGCCTACAATGCTGGGCCCTGTTTTTGTCTCACCACAATTATGAAATACATTTTCGACCTTCATCTGAACACGCCAATGTGGGCGTCAACTCCCACCTTCTGTGGGTCCTGATCCTGGCTTTGATTGTGAAGAACTGCTTTGCTTCCATCATAACACGGAAATGCATGCCACGGTTGAGGGTTTCCCAATTATGAGCTCAGTCATAGCAGCTGCCATTGCCATGGACCCGGTTCTCCACCAGGTGGATTGGTTTGTTCAACAGGGCTGGCCAGATAAACTGCTGGGTCGGGCTTCAGACCCTCTATGCAATTATTTTTCCTTACAATATTGCCTCTTTGTTTTTGGTGGTGTTTTGCTGTTGTCCACAGAAGACATCACTTCCCGACTGGTCATTCCTGCTGCATTACAGTGCAAGGTTCTATGCCTTCTCCTCTAGAGCTATTGGGAAGTTTCACATGGAATGGCACCCTCTGCCCAAGTGCTGATGTCGGGCACCACATGGGCCCACTACCCTAGGGAGTGCCCATGTCTTCACGCATTCCAGCCCTATGCTCCAGTGCCTGCCCGGCACATCACCCCATCCCCACCTCGGTACTAGCTGCCACCACTCTGAATCTGAGGGATGTGTCTCTTGTCGGGCCTCTGCCATCTCCTCCATCACCTGCGTGCCCTCTTCACACGAGGGTCAGATGTGCTGTGTCCTGCTACTAGTGTGTGTGAATACGAGAGCACCAAGTGCAGTGTCGCCGCATGTGTGGACTTAAATCACCAGCCAACTTCATCAGCATGGGCCAGCCACTAGAGGCCACCTGTAGGAAATCTGCACACAGCACGGCCTCCGCCATGCCATCTACTGGTGACTTGCTCCTGTATACGCATGAAGCAATGCTGAATCACTCTCACTATGTTATTATAGTTTGTATTGCTCACATCAGTTGTTCTGTGTATTATTTACAGTGCACCTTTTGTATGATTCTTTTGTCTTGTCACTTGTGAAGTCATGAGAGGCTTATTTCTGTTACTGTTCAGAAGCTTATGAATAAAGCTATATTTGTGTTACCTGGATTGGTTGTGTGTATTACTAAGTTACTACAACATGCGAAAAGCACAATTTTTTATCAAATGAAGTGAACACTTGTGCAGTTAAACTGCTTATATGTCACTGTTGAAGTGTTCCTAGTGCAATGAGTATTCCACTACATTTTTGCAGCCAGATTGCATCAACACCTTGCCATAACATTTTGGCCAAATGTTCAACACCTGTAACCTCATGACAAAATATTGATGTCTTCCAGCTTCTAAACCCATGTGAAATAAACCACCCACAAAGAAGACTTCAGTCAGTTTAGATGAACAGATTTATTTTTAATCCCAGGAGTAAAGTGGTCAGCAAGGAGCGATAGAAAAAAATTTGTTTCACGCTAATTTGTCTTCGACTTTATCAAATGTTTCTCAAAAGCTGATAAAGTAGCAGAACAGCCTCACACTATCTGCTCAATTTTTCTTGAGCACTCAATTGGGGGAGTCAAAGTCAGAAGACTTCATAATGTAAGAAATCCATACCAATTAACCGTTAACACAATAACAAAACATGTTCAAGTTTTCTAGTTTATTTTTTACACAAAATTTTTGCTTAAAATTATTTCACATAAATTCAAGTTACATGCAACTATTGTAACTGTAGCAACAGAAATTGCTCATAGATAAGTCAAAGAAATTGGCAATTTAAAATTTGCTGTAGAAGCACTCTGAGTAGTGTGAAAGGAATGGTTTATGTTCTCTTCTACACTCCTAGGGGGCATACACACCTAAACAGTGTGCTAGTTAAGAAAAATGACAATAAATTATGGGGCCTGCTGGAAGGGCCGAGCCAGCTCATTCTAACTTATTAACCCAAAAACTAAACATTACAGTAACATTCACTAAGCTAATACCTCATAATCAAGGAGGACCCTCACTCATGGTGAAGGCACTGGATTGGGTGGACCACGAATGGTGTACAGCCTTTGTTCGACATCGTCTGGCAGCACAGGAAAGCCCACTTCAATGGCACGCTTGCTAACAAAGGGGTGCTAAAATGGCCAGGGATAGAGCAGTAATAAATCTGCCTGGTAGTCCTGGTGTGCACTGCATGTCACTGCACTATTTGCACTACACCGTACACAGTATTCCAACTGTTGGTACTGGGAGGATGAAACAGGTGTCAGTATCAGGCTTTGTACACCTGTAATCAACAGGAGCACCTCAAAGAGACGCAGCTCGAGAAGGCAGCGCGGAAAAATGAAGTAGCACTGCAACAAAACAATGATGATGAGCACAGGATAAGAGCTCTGCAGTTCACACATATCCCAGCAAAATGCAGCAGACGACGACATGAGCCATATGGTGTTGCACGGGCGAGCTGCTGAGAGCACGGCTGAGGATTTGCCTCATCGGGGCAGAACAAGATACTGCTAGCATGATGGTCTGGAATGCCTCAGGTCCAGAAAATGTGGGCATCTAAGTTCTCCCACCAGTGGAAGTGATCAACGAGGGTATTGGGGAGCTGGTTTCCAGTTTACAAAGCCTGTCATCTGCTGCTACAGACAGAGGCATTAGAAGGAGTTGCCAGAGTTTTTATAGTTTATAATTCCTGACACGGGGAAGTACTGACAAATTGGAGGGCACCAAAAGTTAACGCATGTTCCAGAAAATACAGAGAAACAAAGACATGGTCTGAAGTAAGCTATCATGGAGAAAGAAGTATTGAGTGCAGTTACTCTGCAGAGTCATTACTTTTGTGTAACAGTCTGCCCACAGTAAATTTCATAATAAAACTAATAATTCATTGGAGTGTAATAATTCAATAAAAGGCTGAGCAGTGCCCCAGGGATCTTATTTTGTGTATAAAGTTAATCCGGGATAATAACCTTATGAGTGCAGTGACTGGTTGTAGGTGGCATGTTCTCTTGTAAAACTGTGGCTAATCTACTAAGTGAGGCAAAAAGAATATTTGAGTGGATGTAGTCTGGAGGTTCTCTGCTCTAAACATCAATTACCTGCCTTGAGTAAATTGTCTACCTCAAATACAGGAAGTGGAGTATTAAATGCATATAATGGTACATCAAGAGGATAATGTGCATAAAAGAATGTGATATGTATTACAGGGAGCCATTCGTAAGAGCACCCACAAACTGAGCACATAATTCATCAATCATGACCATAAAAATGCTGGAACAAAATAGTGTATGCATTATTTTTTTAACTGTGTGCAGATAAATAAATTTTGCTAATTTAAACAATATAAAGCATAAAGATATTTAGTATCTGTCACTGAATGAAAATTATCCTGTCAATGCTTACAATTTACCTAACTTTGTGTGTAATTAGAAAGGACTTTATTTGCTTTGTTAAAGAAGTGATCATTAGTACTACTTCTTCAAAACTATTTTGTAAACATGGCCGTTTATTTAAATCAATGAGAATGATAAATCAATTTACTCAGATGCACATTACTAATTAGTTAACTGAGATTTAGATAATATTAAATTCTGTGTCAATAGTGAGCAGAAGAAGCATCAAACGACTGTTATATTTCATTTCCTGGCAAGAGAACTTATAATGATTAAAGTAAGTCGATGAGTCGCCATTAGATCATATTGATTGACATGATTAATTTTAAAGTTGGATTTTAACCATACCGTAGGTGCAACCACGACAGAGGGGTACAGGAGTTGCAGGGGCAACAGTTTGGATGATTGACTGATCTGGCCTTGTAACATAAAACAAAAAAGCATTGCTGTACTGGTACTGTGAACAGCTGAAAGCAAGGGGAAATTACAGCTGTAATTTTTTCTGAGGGCATGCAGCTTTACTGTATGGTTAAATGATGATGGTGTCCTCTTGTGTAAAATATTCCGGAGGTAAAGTAGTCCCCGATTTGGATCTCTGGGCAGGAACTACTCAGGAGGACATCATTACATCGTTATCAGGAGAAAGAAAACTGGCGTTCTACGGTTCGGAGTGGGGAATGTCAGATCCCTTAATTGAGCAGATAGGTTAGAAAATTTATAAAGGGAAATGGATAGGTTAAATTAGATATAGTGGGAATTAGTGAAGTTTGGTGGCAGGAGGAACAACACTTCTGGTCAGGTGAAAACAGGGTTATAAACACAAAATCAAATAACAGAATTTAGGTTTAATAATGAATAAAAAAAATAGGAATGTGCAGCATAGTGTTTGTTTGTAGCCAAGACAGTCATGAAGCCCATGCCTACCACAGTAGTACAAGTTTATATGCCAACTGCTCCACAGATGATGAAGAGGTGGAAGAAATGTATGATGCAATAAAAGAAATTATTAAGATAGTTAAGTGAGACAAAAACTTAGTATCATAGGGGGTCTGGAATTCAATAGTAGGAAAAGGAAGAGAAGGAAAAGTAGTAGGTGAATATGGACTGGGGGTAAGGAATGAAAGAAGAAGCTGCCTGGTAGAATGTTGTACGGAGTACAGTTTAATCATAATTAACACTTGGTTTAAGAATTATGAAAGTAGGTCGGAGACACTGGAAGGTTTTAGATAGATTACATAATGGTAAGACAGAGATTTAGCAACCAGGTTTTACATTGTAAGGCATTTACAGGGTCAGATGTGGATACTGACCACAATTTATTGGTTATGAACTGTAGATTAAAACTGAAGAAACTGCAAAAAGGAAGGAATTTAAGGAGATGGGACCTGGATCAACTGAAAGAACCAGAGGTTGTACAGAGTTTCAGAGAGAGCATTAGGGAATGGTCAACAAGAACAGGGGAAAGAAATGTAGTAGAAGAAGAATGGTTAGCTTTGAGAGATGAAATAATGAAGGCAGCAGAGGATCATGTAGGTAAAAAGACAAGGGCTAGCAGAAATCCGTGGGTAACAGAAGAGATATTGCATTTAATTGATGAAGGGAGAAAATATAAAAAAGCAGTAAATGAAGCAGGTGAAAACAAATACAAATATCTTACAAATGAGATTGACAGGAAGTGCAAAATGGCTGAGCAGGGATGGCTAGAGGATAAATTTATGGATGTAGAAGCATATATCACTAGGGGTAAGATAGATACTGCCTACAGGAAAATTAAAGAGACCTTTGGAGAAAAGAGAACCACTTGTATGAATATCAAGAGCTCAGTTGGAAACCCAGTTCTAAGCAAAGAAGGGAAAGCAGAAAGGTGGAAGGAGTATATAGAGGGTCTATACAAGGGCGATGTACTTGAGGACAATATTATGGAAATGGACAAGGATGTAGGTGAAGATGAAATGGGAGATACGATACTGCGTGAAGAGTTTGACAGAGCACTGAAAGACCTGGGTCAAAACAAGGCCCCGGGAGTAGACAACATTACATTAGAAATACTAATGGGCGTGGGAGAGACATCCATGACAAAACTCTTCCATCTGGTGAGCAAGATGTATCAGACAGGCAAAATACCTTCAGACTTCAAGAAGAATATAATAATTCCAGTCCCAAAGAAAGCAGGTGTCAACAGGTGTGAAAATTACCAAACTGTCAGTTTAATATGTCAAGGTTGCAAAATACTAACATGAATTCTTTACAGAAGAATGGAAGAACTTGTAGAAGCCAACCTCGGGGAAGATCAGTTTACATTCTGTACTAATGTTGGAGCATGCGAGGCAATACTGACCCTATGACTTATCTTAGAAGCTAGGTTAAGCAAAACAAACTGATGTTTCTAGCATTTGTAGACTTGGAAATAGCTTTTGACAATGATGACTGGAATACTCTCTTTCAAATTCTGAAGGTGGCAGGTGTCAAATACATGGAGCGGAAGGCTATTTACAATTTGTACAGAAACCAGATGGCAGTTATAAGAGTCGAGGGGCATGAAAGGGAAGCAGTGATTGGGAAGGGAATGAGACAGGTTTGTAGCCTAACCCCATCATCATCATCAGTGTTCTGCCTAAAGGCAGGTTTTCACATTGTAGTTCTCCAGGCTGTCCAGACTTCTGCCATCCTCCTCAGGTCTGCATAATTTCCTCTTCCCTTTATGTTGTCTATCATCTTGTATCTCCTTCTTCCTCTCAGTCTTCTCCCACAAACCAATCCTTCCAAAGCATCTACTAGCACGCACTCCCTTCTCAATAAATGTCCCAACCAATTCTTTTTCCGTTTTCTTACAACCTTCAGCAGACATCTTCTCTCATGAAACCTTTCCAATACCTTTTCATTACTCACTCTTTCCATCTAGCTTATTCTCTCCATTCTCCTCCACATCCACATCTCAAATGCTTCTAACCTTTTTTCATCCTTTCGTCTCAGCGTCCATGTTTCTGCCCCATATAGTGCCACACTCCAGACAAAACATTTGCCAAGCCTTTTCCTTAGTCCTTTATCTAATTTGCCACATAAGAGTCTCCTCTTTCTGTTGAATGCCTCCTTCGCTATGGCAATTTGAGTTTTCACCTCCTGGTGACATCTCAAGTCTTCAGTTATTGTGCTTCCGAGATATTTAAATTCACTTACTTGGCTAATGGTAGATTGTCCTATTTTAATATTGGACAGTCTGCATCTTGTACTGATGACCATACACTTTGTTTTTGCTGTGTTTATTTGCATCCCATATTCCACACAAGCTTGATTCAGATCGTTGAGCATGTTATTCACTGTCCGCTCACATTCTGCCACTAATACCATGTCATCAGCAAATCTTATACATTCTATTCCCTTTCCACCAATACACATTCCTCTTTTCCCTTCTAAGCTTTTCACAATAATTTCTTCAAGGTATACGTTAAACAACAGTGGGGAAAGGCAACAACCTTGTCTAACACGTCGTCCAATGCTGCTTCCTTCTGACATTTCATTTCCAACCCTTATCCTTCCTTTCTGGGGTAAATAGAGATTCTGTATCAGTCGTCTCTCTTTCCAATCTACTCCTTTCCTCTTCAAAATATCCATCAGCTTGTTCCACTGAACTTTGCCAAAAGCCTTTTCTAAATCTATAAAAACAGCAAAGATTTCTCTACCCTTTTCCATACATCTTTCCCCTACAGTCCTTAGCAGGCCAATAGCATCTCTTGTTCCTTTTCCTCTTCTAAAACCGAACTGCTCCTCTGCAATCCCTCTATCCAGCTTGCCATATAACCTTCTATCCAACACTCTCAGCAAGACTTTAGCTGCATCAGAAATTAGACTGATGGTCCAATGCTCTTCACATTTTTTAGTGTTTCTCTATTTCTCTACTGGTATCATAACTGTTGCAGCGAAGTCCTTGGGCCATTCCCCTTTGTCATATATCTCGTTACAGAGGTAGACTATTTCTTTTCTTGCCTTGTTTCCCAGACTCTTCAACAGTTCGCTCACAAATCATCCATTCCACATGCCTTCCTATTCTTCATCTCCTTCAGCGCCTTTTCTACTTCTGCTTCCAAGATGGTAAATCCCTTTCCATCTTCCGGCACATATTGTTCCTCTTCAACCTTAATTTCGCTTTGCATTTCATCCCCCTTATACAGACATTAAATATATTCTTGCCACCTGTTCAAAACCTCCGGTAGTTCTTCTGCTAGAGTACCATCCACTCATTCTATTTCCATGTTATTCCTCTTTCTTTTACGTTCAAAAACTATCTCACTAGCCAGTCTATACATCATTTCATACTTTCCCTCTCTCTCCATTTTCTCTATTTCGTCACATTTCTGTTTCATTCATTTTTTTCCTGCTTCTTCAGTTTCTCTTCTTAATTCATTATTCAGTTTCCTGTACCTCTTTTTGCCTTCTTCAGCTTCTACACTTTTCCACTTTCTGCGCTCTTCCATCTTTTTTAACATGTATTCTGTTATCCATTCTTTCCTGGTTCTTTGGGCTACTCTAATTCCTAGTACTTCTTTGGCAGAGTCCATGAGTCCTTCCCTCATTTTTATCCACTTGTCATTAACACTTTCATCAACACTGCCTCTTTACTATTTTTCCATAAATCTGTTCTCCAAATCAGATGCCTTTCCTACCTCTTTAAGTCTTTCTATGTTTAGTCTTTCCCTTGCTTTACCTCTCCAGACTTTTTTCAACTTCCCTTTTATTTCTCCCATCACTAGGTTGTGGTCTGAATTTATATCCGCTCCTGGATAAGCTTTAGCATTCTTTAAACAGTTCCTAAACCTTTTTTGTATCAGGATGTAGTCCAGCTGATATCTTTCCCTATTCAAATTTGATATCCATATGTAACGTCTCCTTTTGTGGTGTTCAAATAATGTATTACCCACTGCTAATGAATTTTCTTTACAGAAACTAATTAGTCATTCACCTCTCTCATTTCTTATTCCTAATCTAAATTTTCCTACTGTATCTTCATCTCTTCCTTCACCCACCACTGCATTCCAGTCCCCCACGATGATGACACAGGCATTTCTATTTTCTTTCTCGATAAGTTCTTGTATTTTCTCATAACATTCTTCCACTTCCGCATCTCTGTGCTGGCTGATTGGCATATATACCTGTATTAATAGCAAATCTTTTGAACTACCCTTCAGTCGTATCATCATCAGTCTTCCATCAATACATTGTTCCTTCATTACCTTATTTTTCAACTTTTGCCCTATCAATATTCCTACTCTGTTTTCATCACTCTTGATTTCCCCTGAGTAAAAGAGTTTATAATCTCCACTTTCTATCTCCCCATTCTCTCGCCATCTCATTTCACACAAACCGAGGGCATGTAATCTGTTCCTTTTCATCTCCTGTTTTGCATTCTCTAGCTTTCCTGCTTGCAGAAGAGTCCTCACATTCCATGTTCCAATCCGTATCTTTCCTCCCTTCATTGTCCCTTTCTTCCTTTCAAATATGTCTACTCTCAATGTGTTCCCCTCCCAGATATCCGAATGAGGGGAAGTTTTAACTCCAGAATCTTTCACATGGAGAGACATACCATGTACTGCTTGGGAATGTAATGTGGTAGTTTCCCGTTATTTTCCACACAGGCAGTAGGATGCCCAGCCTAAGCCTATCCCCAATGTTATTCAATCTGTATATTGAGCAAGCAGTAAAGGAAACAAAGAAAAATTAGGGGTAGGAATTAAAATCCATGTGGAAGAAATAAAAACTTCGAGGTTTGCTGATGACATTGCAATTCTGTCAGAGACAGGAAAGGACCTGGAAGAGCAGCTGAACTGAATGAACAGTGTCTTGAAATGAGGATATAAGATGAACACCAAAAAAACAAACCAAGGATAATGAAATGTAGTCAAATTAAATCAGGTGATGCTGAGGGAATTAGATTAGGTAATGAGACACTTAAGGTAGCGAATGAGTTTTGCTATTTGATGAGCAAAATAACTGATGGTAGTCGAAATAGAAATGATATACACTCCTGGAAATTGAAATAAGAACACTGTGAATTCATTGTCCCAGGAAGGGGAAACTTTATTGACACATTCCTGGGGTCAGATACATCACATGATCACACTGACAGAACCACAGGCACATAGACACAGGCAACAGAGCATGCACAATGTCGGCACTAGTACAGTGTATATCAACCTTTCGCAGCAATGCAGGCTGCTATTCTCCCATGGAGACGATCGTAGAGATGCTGGATGTAGTCCTGTGGAACGGCTTGCCATGCCATTTCCACCTGGCGCCTCAGTTGGACCAGCGTTCGTGCTGGACGTGCAGACCGCGTGAGACGACGCATCATCCAGTCCCAAACATGCTCAATGGGGGACAGATCCGGAGATCTTGCTGGCCAGGGTAGTTGACTTACACCTTCTAGAGCACGTTGGGTGGCACGGGATACATGCGGACGTGCATTGTCCTGTTGGAACAGCAAGTTCCCTTGCCGGTCTAGGAATGGTAGAACGATGGGTTCGATGACGGTTTGGATGTACCGTGCACTATTCAGTGTCCCCTCGACGATCACCAGTGGTGTATGGCCAGTGTAGGAGATCGCTCCCCACACCATGATGCCAGGTGTTGGCCCTGTGTGCCTCGGTCGTATGCAGTCCTGATTGTGGCGCTCACCTGCACGGCGCCAAACACGCATACGACCATCATTGGCACCAAGGCAGAAGCGACTCTCATCGCTGAAGACGACACGTCTCCATTCGTCCCTCCATTCACGCCTGTCGCGACACCACTGGAGGCGGGCTGCACGATGTTGGGGCGTGAGCGGAAGACGGCCTAACGGTGTGCGGGACCGTAGCCCAGCTTCATGGAGACGGTTGCTAATGGTCCTCGCCGATACCCCAGGAGCAACGGTGTCCCTAATTTGCTGGGAAGTGGCGGTGCGGTCCCCTACGGCACTGCGTAGGATCCTACGGTCTTGGCGTGCATCCGTGCGTCGCTGCGGTCCGGTCCCAGGTCGACGGGCACGTGCACCTTCCGCCGACCACTGGCGACAACATCGATGTACTGTGGAGACCTCACACCCGACGTGTTGAGCAATTCGGCGGTACGTCCACCCGGCCTCCCGCATGCCCACTATACGCCCTCACTCAAAGTCCGTCAACTGCACATAAGTTTCACGTCCACGCTGTCGCGGCATGCTACCAGTGTTAAAGACTGCGATGGAGCTCCGTATGCCACGGCAAACTGGCTGACACTGACGGCGGCGGTGCACAAATGCTGCGCAGCTAGCGCCATTCGACGGCCAACACCGCGGTTCCTGGTGTGTCCACTGTGCTGTGCGTGTGATCATTGCTTGTACAGCCCTCTCGCAGTGTCCGGAGCAAGTATGGTGGGTCTGACACACTGGTGTCAATGTGTTCTTTTTTCCATTTCCAGGGGTGTAAAATGTAAACTCGCTATGGCAAGGAAAGCATTTCTGAAGAAGAGAAATGTGTTAACATCGAGTATAGATTTAAGTGTAAGGAAGTCTTTCTGGGAGTATTTGTATGGACTGTAGCCATGTATAGAAGTGAAACAGGGACAATAAACAGTGCAGACAAGAAGACAATAGAAGCTTTCGAAATGTGGTGCTACAGAGAATGCTGAAGTTTACATGGGTAGATCAGGAACTAATTAGGAGGTACTGAATAGAACTGGGGAGAAGATGAATTTGTGGCACAACTTGACTAGATGGAGGGATAAGTTGATAGGACATGCTCTGAGGCATCAAGGGATCACCAATTTAGTATTGGAGGGTAGTATGAAGGTAAAAATCATAGAGGGAGACCAAGAGATGAATACACTAAGCAGATTCAGAAGTATGTAGGTTGCAGTAGTTTATTTGGAGGTGAAGAGGCTTGCACGGGATAGAGAAGCATGGAGAGCTGCATCCAACCAGTCTCTGGACTGAAGACCACAACAACAATGACAACATCTTCTACTGTCTTGACATGTTGGAGGAGTGCAACATGTTCAGGGATGCTATAATAGCAACTGTTGCCTGCATCAATTCTTATCTTTAGCTCTGTTGGTACCACAATATTATCTTCCATAACTATTCCTCCAAAATACTTAAAGTAATGTACGTTTCGTTTCCGGTGGTGATTATATATTTTGTTTTTCCTTACTTATGACCAAGCCACATGCACCCACTTTGCATTACAGAAGTAGATCATATTCCAGTAAATATCCTCTGTTTCTCTCAAGCATGGCAATGTCAACTGCAGTTGCCGTATTCTGAGTCATCGTGTTGAAAATAGAACCTTCTGTTTTACTTGGCAGTTTTACACAATAGCCTCCAGAGCCAAGTTAAATTAGGCCAGTGGTACAGAATCTCCTTGCTTAAATCCTTGGATCGAGACATTACTGGAATATTTGCCATTAGCTTTTATTTTTCAGTTGGTGTTGCTCAGGGACATTTTCACACATCTTATTAGCTTTAGTGATATCCTCATTTCTCGTAACACCCTGAAAAGACTATGATCCTACCAGAAGCCGTTTAAAAACCTGCATACAGCTGATGCACCAATGTATTTAACTCGTAACACTTTTCCATTATTAATCTAAGGGTGAACACATGATCTATTGATGCTCTTCCTTCCAGAACCCACACTGATGTTTCCCAATAGTAGCTTCTGCATATGGATGCAATTCCTTGTTCAGTATCTAGTGAGCATTTTTTAGGCAGCATTCACCAGTTCTATACCTCTAGGCAACTGCAAATTATTCTAGCATCCTTCTTAAGTATTGGTATACACTCCTGGAAATGGAAATAAGAACACATTGACACCGGTGTGTCAGACCCACCATACTTGCTCCGGACACTGCGAGAGGGCTGTACAAGCAATGATCACACGCACGGCACAGCGGACACACCAGGAACCGCGGTGTTGGCCGTCGAATGGCGCTAGCTGCGCAGCATTTGTGCACCGCCGCCGTCAGTGTCAGCCAGTTTGCCGTGGCATACGGAGCTCCATCGCAGTCTTTAACACTGGTAGCATGCCGCGACAGCGTGGACGTGAACCGTATGTGCAGTTGACGGACTTTGAGCGAGGGCGTATAGTGGGCATGCGGGAGGCCGGGTGGACGTACCGCCGAATTGCTCAACACGTGGGGCGTGAGGTCTCCACAGTACATCGATGTTGTCGCCAGTGGTCGGCGGAAGGTGCACGTGCCCGTCGACCTGGGACCGGACCGCAGCGACGCACGGATGCACGCCAAGACCGTAAGATCCTATGCAGTGCCGTAGGGGACCGCACCGCCACTTCCCAGCAAATTAGGGACACTGTTGCTCCTGGGGTATCGGCGAGGACCATTCGTAACTGTCTCCATGAAGCTGGGCTACGGTCCCGCACACCGTTAGGCCGTCTTCGCTCAAGCCCCAACATCGTGCAGCCCGCCTCCAGTGGTGTCGCGACAGGCGTGAATGGAGGGACGAATGGAGACGTGTCGTCTTCAGCGATGAGAGTCGCTTCTGCCTTGGTGCCAATGATGGTCGTATGCGTGTTTGGCGCCGTGCAGGTGAGCACCACAATCAGGACTGCGTACAACCGATGCACACAGGGCCAACACCCGGCATCATGGTGTGGGGAGCGATCTCCTACACTGGCCATACACCACTGGTGATCGTCGAGGGGACACTGAATAGTGCACGGTACATCCAAACCGTCATCGAACCCATCGTTCTACCATTCCTAGATCGGCAAGGGAACTTGCTGTTCCAACAGGACAATGCACGTCCGCATGTATCCCGTGCCACCCAACGTGCTCTAGAAGGTGTAAGTCAACTACCCTGGCCAGCAAGATCTCCGGATCTGTCCCCCATTGAGCATGTTTGGGACTGGATGAAGCGTCGTCTCACGCGGTCTGCACGTCCAGCACGAACGCTGGTCCAACTGAGGCGCCAGGTGGAAATGGCATGGCAAGCCGTTCCAAAGGACTACATCCAGCATCTCTACGATCGTCTCCATGGGAGAATAGCAGCCTGCATTGCTGCGAAAGGTGGATATACACTGTACTAGTGCCGACATTGTGCATGCTCTGTTGCCTGTGTCTATGTGCCTGTGGTTCTGTCAGTGTGATCATGTGATGTATCTGACCCCAGGAATGTGTCAATAAAGTTTCCCCTTCCTGGGACAATGAATTCACGGTGTTCTTATTTCAATTTCCAGGAGTGTAGTAGTGGATGCGTTCAGTTTGTTGGCATTTTTTCATCTCTCTGTATTTTTGAAACTAGTACATGCATTTTCTTTAATAGGTCTATGCAACCATGCTTCAAAATTTCACTTGGTATCTTATCTCTTGCCATAGCTCTGCAGTTCCTCATGTCATTAACAGCTGGAATAATTCCTCCAATGTTGGTTCCTCTTAATCATCATTGCTATCAGCTTGTTCCATCTTTTCCTCTTCTTCAAATTCATGGATTTTCTCAGTTTTCAATACGTCTTTAACATATTCCTCCCATGTTGTTATGATTTTAGTTTCATTTTTGATATGCTCTTAGTAAAAGACCCGACAGAGAACCTGAGAAAATTCTGATCCTATGTACAATTGTTAAGTGGGTCTAAGGCTTCCATCCAGTCAGTTATTCAGTTATTGACCTGTGTGGCAACTGAAGATGGCAAAAGAAAAGCCAAAATTTTAAATTTAACATTCTACAAATTGTTCATGCAGGAGAATTGTGTAAACATACCATCAATTGACCACTGAACAGTTTGACATATGGATGACATAGTAATAAGCATCACTGGTGTACAGAAACAACTGAAAGAGTTGAAAACAAATAAGTCACCAGGTCCAGATGGAATCCAAATTCAGTTTTACAAAAAGTACTCTATGGCAATGGCCCATTACTTAGCTTGCATTTATCACAAAACTCTCACCCAATGCAAAGTCTCAATTCACTGGAAAAAAAGAGCTGGTGATTCCTGTGTATAAGAAGGGCAAAAGAAAGGACCCGCAAAATTCTAGACCAATATCCCTAAAACTGGTTTGCTTCAGAATCCTCGAAAATATTCTCAGTTCAAATGAAATAAACACAAATCAGTATGGTTTTAAAAAACACTCAACTTGTCCTTTTGGAAAGCATTTGACAGAGTTTCCCATTGCAGGCTGTTAAAGAGGGTACGAGCATATGGAACAGGTTCACAGATATGTGAGTTGCTCAAAGACTTCTTAAGTTATAGAACCAAGTATGTTGTCCTTGGAGGTGAGTGTTCATCAGAGACAAGGGCATCACCAGTAGTGACCCAGAGAAGTGTGACAGGACCGCTAATATTGTCCACATACATAAACAATTTGGTGGATAGGGTAGGCAGTAAGTAACCTGGGGTTGTTTGCTGATGATGCTGAGGTGTATGGTAATGATGTTGAAGTTGAGTGACTGTAGAAGGATACAGGATGAATTATACAAAATGTCCTGTTGGTGACATGAATGGCAGCTAGCTCTAAATGCAAGAAAATGTAAGTTAATGTGGATCAGTAGGAAATACAAACGCATAACGTTCAGATACAGCATTAGTAGTGTCTTGCTTGATACAGTCATGTCATCTAAATATCTGGGCATAATGTTGCAGAGTGATATGAAATGGAATGAGCATGTGAGGATAGTGGTAGGAAATGTGAATGGTTGACTTTAGTTTATTAAGAGAATTCTAGGAAAGTGTGGTTCACTTGTAAAGGAGACTGTATATAGGCATCAGTGTGACCTATTCTTGAGCAATGCTTGAGTGTTTGGTATCCATACTAGGTCGAATTAAAGGAAGACATTGAAGCAATTCACAGGTGGTCCGCTAGATTTGTTACTCATAGGTCTGAAAAACACGCAAGCGTTTTGGAGATGTTTCAGGATCTCAAATGGGAATCCCTGGAGGGAAGGTGTTATATCCTAGCCAGTAATGCCACCCGAGCCCGCTGCCAAAAGGTTGGCAGCATCAAAGTCCGGACGCCGTCCGCATAAGCAGCGCCAGCGAGACAGCAAATCGCCGCAAGTCTGCGCGCGCCACCGCTGGCTTCTGGCTTCTTAAGCGCTGGAGTCGCGAGCGCTAGGACAGTTCTGTATTCACCGCCCAGTTGTATACTCACCACCAAATTGTGTACTTGCTAGTCAGTTGTGTGTTCATCGCAGCAGAGTTGTTGTTTGTCGTCAGCCGACGCTGACCTAGCCGCTCCGACTCGAACTAGACAGATCTCTGTAGACACGGAGTTCACTACTGTGTTCCTGTATCTTCGTTAATAAAGATAAGTACCGACTTTTATTTAATCAGAGTGATTGGGTTTTCATCTTTCTGTTCACTGTTCCAGCAGACCGGTCGGCCCGCTATTAAAAGTGTGGCGGTGACTTCGTAAGCCGTTTCTACCGCGAATTGTTTGTCGCTACGAACACCGCCACAAAACTGGCGACGAGGACTTCCGAACTCGTGTGCAGGGCTGGTTCAACTTGTTTCTGGTTATACTAATTATAGCGATAAAATTTTGGGGGCTGGTTTAATTTGTGTTCACTATGTCTGCTGAATTACAACAGTTGATCTTGTTACAGAGTCAGCAAATACAAAGTCTGGTGGAAGCAATCGCCAAACAAGCGGCTAATCCTCCAACACAAAAGGAACAAGCACAGGCAGCACCACCTTTCCGTGCTTTTGATGCATCACGAGAAGAATGGCGAGAATATTTCGCGCAGTTGCAGGCGCACATGACAGTCTACAAAATCACAGGTACTGAGCGGCAGCTTTATTTAATTTCCACTGCAGGCGTGGAAGTCTATAGACTACTTTGTAAGTTGTTCCCGGAATCCCAGCCAGAAGCTTTAGACTATGACGTTGTTGTTAACAAGCTTGCTGAGTATTTCGAGTCGCGAGTTCATGTGGCAGCAGCCAGATTCAAGTTCTTCAGATTAAAGAAACTGCCACATCAATCTAATAAACAGTGGATAACAGATTTACGGGGCCTCACCCGTCAGTGCCGATTTAATTGTGTGTGTGGAGCTTCCTACAGTGATGTCATGTTACGAGACGCTATTACTCAAAACATTGCAGATTCTCGTATTCGTGCTGCTATCTTAAAGTTGCCTGACCCGTCATTAGAGACTGTGATGAACATCATTGAAGCCCAAGATACTTTTGACTATGCTGAGTGTGAGTTAGATAAGCCATGTATTTCTCAAATTGCCTGTGCTAAGCAAGTTATGTCACGCCCGTGGCCCCACCGGGAGAGTGAATGTAAACACTAGCCAGCCACCCTAAGTGTGTTCTTGCTCATCCTCGTGAACGTTGCCCGTTAAGAAACGCGGTTTGTCACTTTTGTCAAAGGAAAGGACACATCCAGACTGTTTGTTTGCGTAAACGCAAGAACAATTCTAGTGCTGCCCAGCCCATGGATATTCATGTTCTTCAAAGCCAGCCCGCCCAGAAGGTCGCGTTTAAAGACTCTTTGACGGTTCGTGTGGGTAATAAACTTGTTCGCAATAAGCCACCCACCCAGCCCTCTGCTATGCGACCCAAGCGTAATTCAAACGCTGTAAAAAGTAATGTACAGACTGCAAGTGAAGCGGGAGTTGTTGTTCCACCCGCCCAACCCACGAGTTGTCGTAAGCAGCGAACACGTGCTAAACGCGCTGATTTTGTGTCTTCCGCCTTCACTGCACCGATCCAGAGACAGTGTAATAAACTATTTGTGAAGCTACGCATCCAGGATAAGACCTTCAATTTTCAATTAGACACTGGTGCGTCTGTGACTCTCATAAATAGTGCTACGTATGCGGCTATCGGCCGCCCTAAACTTTCAGCGGCAAAACATTCTTTGGCTACTTATAGTGGAGAACAAATTCCTGTGTTAGGTGTATGTAGCGTGCCAGCCACATTCCGTGGCAATACAAAAACAGTTTCATTCACAGTGCTCCGCGCTACAGACAGTGTAAACATTTTCGGATTAGACTGTTTTGACTTGTTTGGCCTGTCTATCCAAGACAATGTGTTGCAAATTAATTCTGTTGTTGTTCCTCAAGACAGCATAACCAAGTTGTGTAAATGATACAGTGACATATTTAAAGACGAACTAGGTTGTGCTGCGAACTTTGCCGCTTACGTTAAAAGATAATGCTCAGCCTCGATTTTTTCGTGCCCGTCCAGTGCCTCACGCCCTCCGGGCACCTGTAGCAGATGAACTTCGTCGTTGGCAAAACAACGGTGTTATTCAACCCGTTTCAGCGAGCCAGTGGGCTTCTCCCTTAGTTATTATAAAGAAACCGACTGGCAAGTTACGTTTGTGTGCTGATTTTAAGTCGACAGTTAATCCTCAGACTGTCATTGATTCTTTTCCTTTGCCTAGACCGGACGAGCTGATGGATAAGTTAGGGGAAGCTCGTTTCTTTTCCAAAATTGATCTCCGTGAAGCATATTTGCAATTGCCCCTCGACGAGCAATCACAACAGTATTTTGTCATAAACACGTCGTTGGGGTTGTTCCGTTTTCTGCGTTTGCCTTTTGGTTGTGCGTCAGCTCCAGCTGTTTTTCAGCGTTTTTTGTCACAACTTCTGGCTAATGTGCCATCGTGTTGCAACTATTTAGACGATATTGTTGTGTCCGGTCGGACGCCTGCTGAACATTTCCGTAATTTGGAGTGTTTGTTTAAAGTGTTGTCTCAGGCAGGCCTACGTTGCAACATCGATAAATGTTCATTTTTCCTTACGGAGATGGAGTCTCTGGGACATGTTATTAATGCTCAAGGCATTCATCCCTCCCAGTCACATTTAGCAGCTATTCGTGATTTGCCCGCCCCTCGCAATCTGCATGAATTGCAAGCAGTTCTTGGCAAATTAACGTATTATATTAGGTTTATACCTAATGCATCACAGATTGCTGCACCGTTGCATCATCTCCGCCGTAAGAATGTTCCGTTTGTGTGGTCAGCTGATTGCCAATCAGCCTTTCAGCAGCTTAAAGAGGCTTTATTGAATGATCATTGTCTGGTCCATTACGACCCTAACAAGCCTCTGGTGTTAGCTTGTGATGCCTCTTCTTTCGGCCTCGGTGCTGTGTTGTCTCACCGAGTCGGTAACACCGAACGTCCTATTGCGTTCGCATCTAAATTGCTAAACAAAGCTCAGTGTAATTATAGCCTATTGGACAAGGAAGCGTTGGCTATTGTGTTCGGTGTCACAAAATTCCATCACTACCTCTATGGTAGACCATTCTATTTAGTCACAGATCACAAGCCCCTGACGTCACTGTTTCATCCGTCTAAACCAGTTCCTCAGCGGACAGCTCAGAGACTACAACGTTGGGCTCTTTTGTTATCGCAATACCAGTATGAGATACTGTATCGCCCTACAGCTCAGCATGCAAACGCTGACGCGTTTTCTAGATTGCCGATTGCTGCGGATGATGTCTTCGATTCCTCTGACGACTCTTGCCATCAGATTGACGCCGATGAGCATCAATCCCTCCAGGATTTTCCGATTGATTATCGTCAGGTGGCACGTGAGACAGCTACGGATCCTCATCTGAGTTTACTATTACGCTTTGTTCAACGTGGTTGGCCGTCCAAGGCTAAGGACATATCGGATCCTGTGGTTCGTCGCTATTACCCGCAACGTCATCTGTTGTCTGTTTCGCACGGAGTTTTGCTGTTACGCACCGAGAATGACCAGCTTCGTGTAGTGGTTCCCCAAGTGCTCCAATCCAAGGTCCTCGACTTGTTGCATCAAGGTCATTGGGGAGTGGTCCGCACCAAGCAGCTTGCCCGCCGTCATTGTACATGGATCAGCATTGATAAGCAGATTACGCAGATGTCTACAGATTGTTCGACGTGTGCCCAACACCAAGCTGCTCCGCCTCAATGCTATTTTGAGTGGGCACGCCCTGCCGATCCCTGGCAGCGAGTACATATTGATTTCGCTGGTCCATATTGGAATTCTTGTTGGCTCATCGTGATAGATGCATTTAGTAATTTTCCGTTTGTTGTGCCCATGCAGTCTACAACGTCTGCACAAACTATACAGGCGTTGACTTCAATTTTTTGTATTGAGGGTCTCCCAGAAGTTTTAGTGTCTGACAATGGTCCACAATTTACCTCTGCTGAATTTGAAAGTTTTTGTTCTGCCAATGGCATTCGCCATGTTCTTACTCCGCCGTTCCACCCTCAATCGAATGGTGCAGCGGAACGTTTTGTACGCACATTCAAGGATCATATGGACCGCCTTCGTGCTACGCACTCTCGTCAGCAGGCCCTCATCACGTTCCTGTCGTCGTACCGGACCACGCCACGCGACGGCCCTTCGCCTGTGGAGCTTCTCCACGGCCGTCGTCATCGCACCCTACTACGGTTGTTGCACCCCCGGATCGACCCGCCGCTTCTGAGCATCGCACGCGTTTTCAGCGCGACAACGCCATTTTTTTCAGAGTTTATCACGGTCGCCGTCGTTGGGAATGTGGTACCGTGATAAGTCTCCAGGGTCGCGGTTTTTATACTGTTCAAGGTGCTACTGGGGTGCACAGGAGGCATCAGAACCAGTTGCGCCGCGCTGGCCGCCCGGATTCTGCCGCTCGTTCTTTGTCCAGAAGATTTGGTCCGCGACGGGTTCCAGCCGCGCCTTCCGACTTCGCTGCCGCTCCCGGGGCAGCAGCAGCAGCCGTCGCCGCTACCACACCGACAGCCCGTCCCGTTGATGCCTCCCGCGCAGCTTCATCCGGGAGCGCCCCAGGTGGTTGCTCCGGCGCCTGCGGTCCCTCTTCAGTCGCCACCGCCTTCGGAGCTGATGGACATCGACCCCTCAGCCGGGCCGCCTTCCCAAGCGGTGGCTGTGCAGCCTGTCCTGCAGCCGCTTTCCTTGGGGCACTCCCAAGGAGTCTGACACCGCAGCGCCTTGTCCGGCGCCCACTCAGCAGCCGTCGACGCAGCGTCAGGAGACGCTGCCTCTCTTCGTGGGTCCCGACGCCCCGTCGCGTCCAGTACCAGAAGCTGCGCCCGTGGTCACAGGCGTGCACCCTGGCCTCGGTTTTCAGTCGGTGTTTCCCGAGGTCCTGCGCAGCCAATGCTGGGGGTGCGGGCCGGGTACTGCCACCACAACAGTCTCCGCCCCGGTCTCTTCTGCGACGCCTGCGGCCAGACCCCTCCCCCGCAGTCGACGCTTGCCACGTCATTATTCAACGACAGTGCGGCGATTTGGGGGGGAGGAGTGTTATATCCTAGCCAGTAATGCCACCCGAGCCCGCTGCCAAAAGGTTGGCAGCATCAAAGTCCGGACGCCGTCCGCATAAGCAGCGCCAGCGAGACAGAAAATCGCCGCAAGTCTGCGCGCGCCACCGCTGGCTTCTGGCTTCTTAAGCGCTGGAGTCGCGAGCGCTAGGACAGTTCTGTAGTCGCCGCTCAGTTGTGTACTCGCCACCGAATTGTGTACTTGCTAGTCAGTTGTGTGTTCATCGCAGCAGAGTTGTTGTTTGTCGTCAGCCGACGCTGACCTATCCGCTCCGACTCGAACTAGACAGATCTCTGTAGACACGGAGTTCACTACTGTGTTCCTGTATCTTCGTTAATAAAGATAAGTACCGACTTTTATTTAATCAGAGTGATTGGGTTTTCATCTTTCTGTTCACTGTTCCAGTGGACCCGTCGGCCCGCTATTAAAAGTGTGGCGGTGACTTCGTAAGCCGTTTCTACCGCGAATTGTTTGTCGCTACGAACACCGCCACAAAAGAAGGTGACATTGTTTTTTGGGAACACTGTTGAGAAAATTTAGAGAACCGGCATTTGAAGCTGACTGCAGAACGATTCTGTTGCCTCCAACATACACTGCACTGAGAAATCAGGGCTCATATGGACAGACATGGACAGTCATTTTTCCCTCATTCTGCTTGCGAGTGGACCAGGAAAGGCAATAATTAGTAGCTGTATGAGTTGGATTTCGGAGTAATGATGCAGGTGTAGATGCTTTCCTTCTTTATCCCTGCATATTGTTGCCTGAGACTTCTGTCACTGTTTTCTTTTTTTTCTTTTTTATTCCCTTAAACATTCTTCTAACATACTTTTTATTTCTACATTCCTGGATGGTTTTGAATCTATTTTTCTCAAAGTCTCTCCTTTTCCTTCTACAAATAGTTTTGCTTTACAACTTTTTAGTATCACTGTATCACTACCACCAGAGATTATGACGGAGGCAGAGGAGCTGGTGTGGGTAGCACAGCAGATTTGTGCTAAAACCTGCCATGCAGCAAACACACAGCCCATACTATTGGCAGATCCACTGACAGCAGTGTTTTACATGCAGGCAGCACTGAGTCAGATGGGTCAGTGCTTACACTAAGTTCACCTACAGTGGACCTTGCCTTGGGCTATGTACCGAGTTTTTTGCCAAGTGCTCAGTTGACAGCCGCCTGAGCCAGGTGCAAGCTGAGATTATCTTTATCCTTTGGCTGATGCAGGCCATCAAGCTTGGTGTGGGCAGGCAAAGATGGCTAGCACTGTGACGTCAATGCAGTGGAATCGTCAACTGCAGGAACACATGGTGACTCATTATGAGGGTCCCTGAGGTACTGCTTTCATTGCTAGGGGCTGTTTATCATGTACACCTAACTGAACCACCTGCCAGTTATCAAAAAGGACATTCCTTGCCACTGCTGTCAGCTCATATTAGTCCTCAATATGGGCAATGTTGGCCAAAGAAGAGTCAACACCCTTGTCCAAATCTCGAGCTCAGGCATTAACCAGATGATCACATCCTGAATTAATGAGTACACATAGAGGTAGCACATTTGGGACACTCAAAATGACACTTGCATGAGAGACCCTGCAAATCGGCATTCCAGACCACATATAACTGCCCAGGGTGTTTGTGGTACTGGTTAAACTACAATTGTACCACCAACACTTGGGTTTCATGGCCGAGATACTGTATCAGCAACTGACAAAGCTTGTTAAAGGGGAGTTTCTTGGGCTCGGTGGATGGCTTTGAATTTTGAACAACTTTGTGTAAACACATGCTGCTGGACAAGTAGGTGGCCTTATCAACCGGTAATATGTCTTACCTGGCAGTGCAGCAAGAATCATTGCATGTAATTCTCCAATTTTTATGGAGACTCATCAAAACTGGCATATGGCTTCGAGTGTGCCGAAGAAAACTGCACAACAGCCACATGGCCCACTGACAGTGGGGTTTGGTGCAAAGCAATTGCACATTGTGGTTCATCAGCACTTGCATCTGCTGCTGCTGCTGTTTATTTTGTAGGCACAAATGTTTGTGCCAGCATTGCAGAACTGCCATGTCTGTGGTGGTGCAAAATCGGCACTAGGTAAAGAGGTGCTACATTGATGTCCTTCGTCATCACTTTAATATCTACAGAGACATGACAACATCACTACACTATACTGTTGGCACAGGTACTTCATGGGCCAGTGCTGGCTTGATAATAACTAGGGAACAGAACCTTGTGAAAGAAAATAAAAACTTGCTGTGCAAGGCAATCTATGGGAAGCAGAAAGTCTGAAGCACACGTTTTTGTGTTGCCTTCATAGAAATTTTGTTTTGTGTATCTGCTTCAACTCTTATTGGGAATTAGCAACTGTTTGGATCTACAGATTAAAAGACAACCAGAGTGTTTAAAGTCCTTTGTTCACTGCCCTGTACTACACTGCACCAGCCAAAATGCTGCCCCTACTGCGAATGCTGTTCTCAAACACAGAATGAGTTGGTTGATGTTCATAACCAGCTGAAAATCACCCTGACTGCAGCCAAATGATTGACATCTGCTACAAATCAGTGTGTTAGAAGGGCTCCCGAGAGCCATGTACCTGTGATACTGGTATCAGAGGTACCTCAAGTACTGTCCTCTCCTGCAGATCCTATCTCCTCTGTGGAAAGTACAGGATCTGTCATTACCCATCCACTTGACTGCAACTGGCTGTCCATGGTAGTTCTAAGCATCATGTACAGGGTGGATGGGGACCAGGGAGGACTCAGGGTGTTGTGCCCTAACCAACAATTATGAGGCGCTGTTTTTCATTTAATCTGAAACTGAGCCAGTGGAACTCACTTCATCTGTTGCGGGGAAGCCTGTTATGTCTGGTATCAGGGGGAGGCAAACGCAAAAGTGTAGTGGTCTATTAATTGCTGGCAGTTCAAATGGTACCCCTTAGGAAAATGGCAGTAAGAGACAGGAAAGGACACCAAGTACGCACAAGGTGTATGTGTGTGGGTCTCATTCAAAATGTTGAAGGGGTTATTCCAGCATCCATTGAGGAAACAGGGTGCAACCAACTCCAGGTTGTGGTTCACATTGTAACAAATGATGCCTGGGCTCAGAAGTCATACTTCTGTCATTCCAGTGACTGGCACTGAAGGTTAAAAAGACCAGCCTTACTCGTGGAGTTCCAATGAAGTTCACAATTTGGAACATTGTCCCCAGTACTGATTGTGGTTCTTTGGTTCTCAATCGAGTGGAATAGGGTTGAGAAGTGCAGAGTCCCCCTAAATAGGTCAGGTGTACACTACAGCTAATCAGGTAGCTGACTGTGTATGGGAATCACATACAGGTTTTTAGATTAGGCAGCTCTTCACCCAATCCCAATAACGATATCTATAGGAAACATACAGGGTGTTTCAAAAATGACTGGTATATTTGAAACGGCAATAAAAACTAAACGAGCAGCGATAGAAATACACCGTTTGTTCCAATATGCTTGGGACAACAGTACATTTTCAGGCGGACAAACTTTCGAAATTACAGTAGTTACAATTTTCAACAACAGATGGCGCTGCAAGTGATGTGAAAGATATAGAAGACAACACAGTCTGTGGGTGAGCCATTCTGTACGTCGTCTTTCTGCTGTAAGCGTGTGCTGTTCACAACGTGCAAGTGTGCTGTAGACAACATGGTTTATTCCTTAGAACAGAGGATTTTTCTGGTGTTGGAATTCCACCGCCTAGAACACAGTGTTGTTGCAACAAGACGAAGTTTTCAACGGAGGTTTAATGTAACCAAAGGACCGAAAAGCGATACAATAAAGGATCTGTTTAAAAAATTTCAATGGACTGGGAACGTGACGGATGAACGTGCTGGAAAGGTAGGGCGACCGCGTACGGCAACCACAGAGGGCAACGCGCAGCTAGTGCAGCAGGTGATCCAACAGCGGCCTCGGGTTTCCGTTCGCCGTGTTGCAGCTGCGGTCCAAATGACGCCAACGTCCACGTATCGTCTCATGCGCCAGAGTTTACACCTCTATCCATACAAAATTCAAACGCGGCAACCCCTCAGCGCCGCTACCATTGTTGCACGAGAGACATTCGCTAACGATATAGTGCACAGGATTGTTGACGGCGATATGCATGTGGGCAGCATTTGGTTTACTGACGAAGCTTATTTTTACCTGGACGGCTTCGTCAATAAACAGAACTGGCGCATATGGGGAACCGAAAAGCCCCATGTTGCAGTCCCATCGTCCCTGCATCCTCAAAAAGTACTGGTCTGGGCCGCCATTTCTTCCAAAGGAATCATTGGCCCATTTTTCAGATCCGAAACGATTACTGCATCACGCTATCTGGACGTTCTTCGTGAATTTGTGGCGGTACAAACTGCCTTAGACGACACTGCGAACACCTCGTGGTTTATGCAAGATGGTGCCCGGCCACATCGCACGGCCGACGTCTTTAATTTCCTGAATGAATACTTCGATGATTGTGTGATTGCTTTGGGCTATCCGAAACATACAGGAGGCGGCGTGGATTGGCCTCCCTATTCGCCAGACATGAACCCTTGTGACTTCTTTCTGTGGGGACACTTGAAAGACCAGGTGTACCGCCAGAATCCAGAAACAATTGAACAGCTGAAGCAGTACATCTCATCTGCATGTGAAGCCATTCCGCCAGACACGTTGTCAAAGGTTTCGGGTAATTTCATTCAGAGACTACGCCATATTATTGCTACGCATGGTGGATATGTGGAAAATATCGTACTATAGAGTTTCCCAGACCGCAGCGCCATCTGTTGTTGAAAATTGTAACTACTGTAATGTCGAAAGTTTGTCTGCCTGAAAATGTACTGTTGTCCCAAGCATATTGCAACAAACGCTGTATTTCTATCGCTGCTCGTTTAGTTTTTATTGCCGTTTCAAATATACCGGTCACTTTTGAAACACCCTGTAGATGTATCAGTATAAGATTGAAGGAAATGCCTCCCACAGGCGAGAGTATTAAAATCATAATGCTGAAGTATCCACAACAAAGTGCCAGAGTTTGAAGTGCTCATGAAAATCAGTGAAGCTTACATGGTACTATGTACAGAAAGCTGATTGAAACCTGAAATTGATAGCAGTGAGATTTTTGAGAAAGATATAAGTGTACAACAAAAGGATAGGCAAATGGGAAATGGAAGTGGTGTTTTTGTTGCAGTAGACAAAAAACTCAAATCTACCGAGATAGAAATTGAAGCTGCATGTTAGACTGATTGGGCAAGATTGAATATCAGGGGTGGTCATAAAATGATAATTGATCCTTCTATTACCCAACAGACTCATCTCCTGATGTAACAGAAAACTTTAGAGAAAACCTCACTTCACTTGTCTAAGAGATCCCCAATCATACTGTAATCCTCAGTGGAGGCTTTAATCATCCAACAATTAATTGCAAAAATTACAGTTTTGTTAATGGTGGGCATAATACACCATTCTCTGAAACTATACTAAATGCCCTCTCTGAAATCTACCTAGAACAGATAGTTAGGAACCCTACTCATGAGGGAAATAAATTTGATCTAATGGCAACAAATAGACTTGACCTCTTTGAGAGTGTCCAAATCGAAACTGGTATCAGTGACCATAACATAGTTGTAGCAACAATTACTATCAAAGTACAAAGGACAAGCAAAGCAAGCAGAAAGATATATACATTCAGTAAACTAAATAAAAAATCTGTTAAGTCATACCTCAATTAAGAATTTGAAACTTTCAGCATAGGTCAGGAGCATGTAGAGGAAGTATAGCTCAAGTTTAAAAGAATAAGTGACCACGTACTGGATAGCCATGTACCCAGTAGAACAATTCATAATGGTATAGAATGGTATAGAGTCACTGTAACAAAACTTCTAAAGAAAAAGAGATTACTGTGTAATAGGTGTAAAACAAAGCATAGGGCTACAGATAGTGAGATGCTGAATGAAACACGTTTGGCTGTCAAGAGAGCAATGAATGATGTCTTCAATGGCTACCATAGCAGAATATTGTTAAATGACATTTCACAAAATCCAAAGAAATTCTGGTCTACGTAAAGGCTGTTAGTGGCACCAAAGTTAGTGTCCAGTCACCTAGCAAATAAGACGGGAACTGAAATTGAGGATAGTGAAGCAAATGCTGAAATGCTTAACTCCATTTTCAAATGTTTCTGTACAAAGGAAAGCCCAGGAGGATTGCCTCAATTTAATCCTTGTACCACTGAAAAGAAGAATCAAATACGTATTAGTGTCAGTAGTGTTGAGACACAACTGAAATCGTTTAAAACTGAACAAAGTCCCAGGCCCCAATAGTATCCCTGTCAGATTCTATACTGAATTTGTGGCTGAGTTAGCCCCTCTTCTCACTATAATCTATCATAGATCCCTCAAACAATAAACCGTGCCCAGTTCTTGGAAAAAGGCAAAGGTCCCCCCGTCTAAAAGAAGGGTAGTAGAAGCAATCTACAAAACTACTGTACAATATCCTTGACATTGATTTGTTGTAGAATCTTAGAGCATAAGTTATTACCACTTGGAATATTCTGTGACCTGGCTAAAGCTTTTGATGGTGTTAAGCATGATATCCTTACACAAAAGTTAAAATATTATGGGGTAACAGGAGTAGCAGGCTCATAATTCTCATCCTATCTTTTTAATAGAAAACAGTGTGTGCTGTTTGAGGCTTTCCCGGCACTGCATCTGCTTGATAGGTTCCCGGAAATTACGCTGGATAATATTGTAAAAACCGCACAATATTTCAGCGAGACAACTGCCCGCCATCTTCAGGTGCTACTGTTGCGTCGCTGAGAAGCTCACAAATTCATACGTTAGCTTTCTAGAACAGCGCAGGCACCAGCGAGGGCATAATGTCATTGAAGACCAATCATAAACGGTGTCAAATACCAGAGCCCTCTGCTGGAGAAACAGGTTGCGGTCTGCGGAAGTGCACCACAACGCAGGAAAATGCGGCCGGGAGCGATGAACCCCGTTTGCGTGCGCAAGGTGTTGGCGCATGATTTACGCATCTGCACTAAAGTTTCCCATCTGCGTTGACTCGCTGCAGTTGCTAATCTGCGGCTGACAATTCTTTAGTGCCGCCAAGGCTGGCTCCCAGGCTTTGCTCAGGTGAAACCCCGGTCTCTGTTTATTAGGTCACTGCTTATACGTATTTCGACCGCCTCTTTGATGATGGAGTCCCAATATGTGGAAGCATACAAGAGGATCTTCGTTTCTTCATAGTTAATGCCTTGTGCCGTGTCAAGGCAGTGTTCAGCAACCGCAGATTTCTCTGGCTGACCCAACCTCGTGTGACGTTTATGTTCATCGCAGCTGTCTTTAACCGTATGACACGTCTGGCCAATATAAGACTTCCCACAGTGGCACGGGATTTTATTTATTCCTGGTCTCCTCAGGCCAAGGTTGTCTTTAACAGAGCCGAGCATTGATTGCACTCGTGCTGGAGGCCAGAAAACACATTTAATTAGGTATTTCTTGAAAATTCTTCCCATCTTAAAAGACATGCCACCGACATACAGTAGAAAAACCAACCCCTTGGTTTTCTCTGCTTCTTCAGGCTGTTCTTGAGGTTTGGAGTGTGCTGGACGAAATGCATTCCGGATCTGCTTCTCAGAGTACCCATTCTGGGCAAACACAGAGCAGAGATGGCTAAGCTCTGCCGATAAGCTGTCCTAATCTGAGATGGCTCTAGCCCTATGCACTTGCGTCCGTAATACACCACTGCGCTGAGAGGGATGATGACAGCGCGTAGCTTGTAAATACAAGTCTGTGTGTGTAGGTTTCCGCAACACACTGTGACCCAAGGAGCTGTTTCCTTTTCTACGAACCAAAACATCCAGAAACAGGAGCTCACCATCTTTCTCTACTTCCATGGTAAAACAGGTGCTTGGATGGAGGGAGTTCAGATGTTCCAGAAAAGAAGGAAGCATTGCTGTCCCATGCAGCCATACCACAAACGTATCATCTACATATCTCCAAAAACATTTTAGTTTCAAAACCGCCATCTGAAGTGCTTTGCCCAAGGAATCTTGCATAAAAAGATTAGCTACTATGGGAGACAGAGGGCTATCCATAGCAACACCATCAGCCTGCTCAAAATACTGGTCATTGAATTAAAAGTAAGTTGAGGTAAGCATGTGTTTGAAAAGGTGTAAGATGTCCTCTTCCAGCTTAGCTCCTATGAGTTGTAATGAGTCCATCAGAGGCACTCGTGTGAACAAAGAAACCACATCGAAACTCACTAGTAAATCGGTAGATTCAAGGCGCAGGTTCTTCAGTCTCTGTATAAAATTTTCTGAGTTTCAAATATGGTGTTCACATTTCCCCACCGTGGGACTCAGAAGAGAAGCCAGATGTTTAGTTAGGTGGTATGTTGGGGCACCTATATTACTGACGATAGGGCAAAGCAGAACATTCTCCTGATGTATCTTTGGCAGGCCATAAAGTCGTGGCGGAACTGGTGCTCATTCTCTGATGGAGTGTCATCATCAGATGTAGATGTAATTTCAGGTGTGCCCCAGGGGAGTGTGTTGGGACTCTTGCTGTTCATGTTCTATATTAATAACCTTGAAGACAATAGTAAAATCAGGTTTTTTGCTGATGATGCAGTTATCAATAATGAAGTAGTACCTGAGAGAAGCTGCACAAATATTTAGTCAGATCTTGATAAGATTACAACATGGTGCAGAGATTGGCAACTTGCTCTAAATGTTCAGAAATGTAAAACTTTGCACTTCACAAAAAGAAAAAGTGTTGTATCCTACAACTATAACATCAATGGGTCACTGTTGGAATCGGCCAACTCATACAAATACCTGAGTTTAACACTTTGTAGGGATATGAAATGCAATGGTCACATAGGTTCAGTCATGGAAAAAGCAGGTGGGAGACTTCGGTTTATTGGCAGAATACTGGAGATCACTTGTGTGATCTATCCTAGGATATTGCTCAAGTGTGTGGGACCTGTACCAGATAGAACTCACAGGGCATCTTGAACATATGCAGAGAAGGGCAGCATGAATGGTTATTGGTTTGTGTAATCCATGGTAGAGTATCACAGAGATACTGAATGAACTGAAATGGCAGACTCTTGTAGACAGGCATAAACTATCCTGAGAAAATCTATTATCAAAGTTTCAAGAACCAGTTTTAAATTATTACACTAGGGATATACGACAGCCTCCTATTCATCGCTCACACAGGGATCGTGAGGATAAGATAAGAATAACTGCTGCACGCACAGAGGCGTTCAAATGATCATTCTTCCTGCACTCCATAACTTAATGGAACGGAAAGAAACCCTAATAACTGGTATAGTGGGACGTACCCCCTGCCATGCACCTCATGGTGGTTTGCAGAGTACAGATGTAGATGTAGATGCAGAATTACTGCATCCCAATGTACTTATTCCTCAATTAAATTTGAGAATGAACATGTATCACTTTTTCAAACTGACAGCTCAGTTCACGGAACCAATATTAGAAGTAAGAATAATCTTCACAAAGGTTTAAAGACAATTCCTTTGCTCCAATATGTGTCCACTATTCAGGAACACACATTTTCAATAACTTTCCAGGAGCAATAAAAGGTTTAACTACCTATAAAGTTCAGTTTAAGAGGAGCCTAAAGCATTTATTGGTGGCCAACTCTTACTCCACTAATGAATTTCTCAGTATAAACTACTGACATGCATGAGTGTGTTGCTAATAATAAAAATAATGTGAATATTACTACAATATGACTTCTATACAAATTCAGTGCAGTAATGCAATCATTTTAAATAAGCGTAGTAAAATGGTTCTTCAGTGTTTATTACCTCAAAAATGAAAATATGCTTAAAAATTTTATTTTCCTCATTCCACCTTCAAGACGATCATTCCACTTGGGTCTGTGGAAGGGGGATAGAGAATGGCATGTCATAAAAGAACGGGAGACAATTCGGTTCCTGGGTTGCTTCGTGGATTCTGCTGTTGATTGACTAGTTATTGACATAGCAAATGATAGTCCAGAACTTATATGTATTTCTTAGATTCGGATAAGGAAAAAACTAAGAGATTACCAGACGACTGACTCTAATTAATACCTTCAGTGGCTTCAGTATTCAACAGAATGGTGAAATCTCTGCAGTATGTTTGTGCATTGCTTGCCCAGGAAAATTACCCTATGTATGAGTTAGGAACTTTCATCACTCTTGTTTGTAATTAGAATACTATGTTAGGTGAGAATGAGAGCATTTTATGCTTTCCATCTGGTCACCTAAGAAGCCTGTAGTAGTGCTGGAGTTCTGCGGAATATTATTTCACTCTCATTAAAAATTAAATGGCATTCAAAGCTATATTGTTTCTTTGGTCATCTCTTTTTACGTCTGAACTGCAACTGCTCACATCATTGCAGGTTATTTGGACCAGCTGGCTGGCCAGTGCTGTCCAAGTTTAGAGTGCCAGTAAAGCTGTTGTCCAACATTATCGCTGAGTCTATATGTGTGTAACACAGCACAAAACATATCCCTGTGATTGTACTTGACTGCACTGGACACAGCTTGGCTTACACTCCATGTGAAACAAAATCCAATGAGATTCAATGCAGAAGAATACATAGTGTAATGTTTACATCAGGTTTATTCTTATGATTCTTATGACGAACAGAGCATAGTACATCTGTACTTGTTGCAGTTAAGCTGAATTTCAGGAACAAATTACAGCACTGGAGTATGACTCACTTGTAAGTATTGGCATGACATTACATCTACTGGATGGCGATTAATTGTGACATCGAACATCTGGGCAGGCTTGTGAGGCTTGCGCACAGAACAGGCTGCATTGCCACACCATTTTTCTACTTGGCCAATCCTGGAACACCCTACGGACAGGGTGCATGTCAGTTATGCAGGTCTGCTTCTGGATAGCATGTGGTTATTGATGGTTGACACATTGTTCAATTTCCTGTATTCAACCAAGCTGTCCTCCACATTGTAGGCTGCCACTGGTTGTACATTGTCTTACTTTGGCCACTAAGGGATTCCGTGGGACCCTTGTGTCCAATGACGGCACTTAATTTATGTTGTGGGAGTTAGAAGACTTTTGTATTTACAACTGTATCCAGCATCTGACTACCACTCTGTCTCACCCAGCTTCTAACTCAGAAGTGAAATGCTACACATACTCTCAAAACCAAAATGAAGAAGTCAGTGCCTGCCTCTTCCCACATGGATGCATTGTAGAGTTTTCTGGCTACATACTGGATGATGTTGATCAATAGGTGCAGTCCAGCAGAACATTTGCACAAGTGCCAGCTGCAGGGCCTCATGGATTTGTTGCACCTTGAATAGCATGCCCTGATAACTGTGGCCCATTGCATTTTCTTCCTGAGGCTGCCATTTGGACATGGTCCTTCCGCCAGTAGCAGAGGTGGCTGTTGGATGTTGTGGTAGGCAGCAAAATATGGCAGTTGTATGTGGTGGATGTCGGTAGGGAGCAGCTGACCTGTCGTGCAAATCAGTCGCATCTGAACCCTGTTGGGACATCACCACTGTGGTCTTCTGGTCAGCAAGGCAACAGGGTTGGTCGATATTGTCATCGTGCAAGCCCCCACTTGTTACCGTATTTACTCAAATCTAAGCCGCACCTGAAAAATGAGACTCGAAATCAAGGAAAAAAAATTTTCCCGAATCTAAGCCGCACCTGAAATTTGAGACTCGAAATTCAAGGATAGAGAAAGGTTTTAGACCGCACCTCCAAATCGAAGTGAAGTTGGTCCATTGTAGCATGGGACACAATTTAGGTCGAAAAGATCAAGATACAGCTACAGTAGTTTGGTTCGAGTCGTAAGCTTAACAGTTAAGCTTTACCAGGTAGCCACGGCTATGCATCAGGCGCTCTGTCCATATTTATACGGGTACCCTTCCTTTTTCATGTGCTTTGTCTGGTTTGAATCAATTGCTTATTTTTCTTTGATCTGATAAGTGCTGTTCTCTTTGTTTTAGGTGTTTTCGTCACTCTAAGCTGAAAATGCGTTATTGTACTGTGTCATGCATTGTTTGTCGCATTCTGATAATGTGTGTTTACGACTTGTCGCCGCTCACGGCATGACTTGCTTTTGTGCGCACTACCGCCGCTTACGATAAAAAAAAAAAAGAGAGAGGAATTGTCTCATTAGCGAAACAATGGCAAGAGACTGCTATTTGTTGTTACTTACACTGCTGCTTTCTTTGATAACGATCAACAAGAACCAAATAATAGACTGCGTGTGATAGAAGATGTTCTGAACGAGAGTTTACCTAAAATTTTTCGCCATTTGAAAATCTTTGCAGACGCCACTTTTGTACATTACATTCTGCACAGAAATTAGAGTCATCTTAGATTTAAAAATCTAGTCAATTGCCGTGCTTCATTTCTGACTATATCACTATTACACATAAGAATAATACGAATATAAACATGACATGATATGTATATTCTTCTGCGTTTGCTGTTGTCTCACACTAGTTTCGTAGTTTATTAGGCAGACAGGATTTAAATGAGATAGCAGAAAAACACAAAAGAATACATGGCAAAATGTTTATATTGGTATTATTCTTATGATGAAGAGAATACTGCATGTGATTCAGAATTCATAAAAGTTCCTATTAGCAACGATCTCTTCTCACAGGTAGGAAAAAATTCAGAATGTAGAGTTGGCCATATTGAGAAACATCCCAAACAGTCTTGCCAGTCGGATTTTCATAGTACATTGAAATGCTGCTACATTCGAAGATGAACAATACGGAATTTGTATTTACTTCATTGGATAATGTATGAAAATGCAGTGGTCGAAACTCGGGGCGGAGGAAAGAGCTCGTCTTCCACCTCTTTTTTAATTTATTTACTGACTCGGAGGTTTCGGCGCCAGTATTTATCTTTGTGCCTGCAAAGCAGGCCTGTGTAGTGCTACATATATTCGACGGCAGAAGTTAGTTGTGGCAGCACCTACCAAAATTTTTCAGAATTTCTGCTTACTTTGCACACGATTCTAAGCTGCAGGCGGTTTTTTGGATTACAAAAACCGGAAAAAAAGTGTGGCTTAGATTCAAGTAAATATGGTACATTGTGCCTCCCCATTGCTGCACTCTCTATTGTCCTTCTGTTGCCTGAAAATTCGGGCCCCAGTGGGGCTTGCTACTGCACCTGCCAATGTAGCCTCATGGATTTTGATCCGCCCTCCTCCTCCTCTGCCTCACTCCTTGCCTCCATTGCTGCCAGTGGACCCCCATTGCTCAGTCCCCATATCCTTCCAGTGGAGGCAGCAGTGAAGGCCATGGTCCAAGTCTGGCAATTTTCAGCCATAAGTGGCCTTTTCAGTGGCTATCACAATGGAGACAGAGAAGCTGGTGTGGGTAGTGCAGCAGAATTTTGTGGACACCTGCAAAGGAGGCCACATGTGGCATGTAGTATGAGTAGTTCCACTTGGTGGGAGGTGTGTACCTGAGGGCGGCAAGAAGTTGGACAGGCCAGTGCTTACAGTAAGCTCATATACTGTGGATCTCACCTCGGTCTGTGTGTCCAGTGTTATTGCCGAGTACGCAGTCAACACCACCCACAACATCTATGTGTTGATTTTATTCCCGTGCATGTCTCTATAAGGTTTTGGACTTTCTGTTGCCCATAGGTTGACTCACATGGCGAGTTTTCATTTCTTCTCACGGGGTTCTGTTCCATGATTATTATCAAGCCACTATCGACTGATGAAGTTCCTGTGCTGTCAGTGCAGAGTAGCAGTATCGTCACGCCTGTGCAGATACAAAAGTCTCATTTCTTGATCATTTTGTATGACAGCCCATGTATCTCACAACAGCATCTCTTTCCCTATGTTAATCAATTCCTCAATAACCTTATCACAGTCATCATTATACCACTCACTTCATATAACTCTGTTTTCCAGTTCCAGCTTGTATTCCACTGCCTGTTGTTTTGATCTTTCCATCAGCTGCCACTGTACTTCAAGGTTAGCATCCTCCTCAAAGGCAATCACACACATCCCTTCATCCACTTGTCTTTGGAATTTTGCTCTGTCTCTCTCACTGATGCACTGGTAGTGACTGGATCCACATTATACTTCCTATCTCTTTCTGCGTGGTTATATATTTTCGCTGGTATCCTCTGCCTATACTTGACCATCACCACATAGTGGTCTGAATGAGTATCAGCTGCCCTTCTCACCTTAACATCCTTAATGTCTGAACCACACCGTCTTTGGATAAGCACATGACTGTGTACTCACACAAAGATTTCCACATTCCTTGATGGCTATTCCTTTGTGGGAATATGGTGCTGCTTTCAGTGAGGTTTTTGCTTATGGGAAAATCAACCCTCAATCCTTTGTCATTAAACCCTTCATCTCGACTGTACATTTCCACATTTGGTCTAAACCCTGTTTCTCTTCCCACCTTGGCATTCATATCTCCTAAAACCACTTTCACATCATTTTCCAATACAGCATCATATCTGCCTTCAAGCTGTTCATAAAACGAGTCTTTGACCTCATCATTTGCTTCCCCCTGTTGGAATGTGGGAGCAACTCATGTGTCATATAGAAGGATTTTATTTTTATTCTCAGTGGCCATTTCCTACCATTTATGCACACAAAATTCAAAACCACTGACTTGAATGCCCTGTGTACTAAGAACCTGTTCCAAGATTGGCTGTACCACTGGAGTTGCCAACCATTGTGTAATCAGCAGAATCCCAGGTGCAGGCTTCCTACCACCTAATCTCCTGCAACTATGTTATTCCTATTTGATACTTTCTCAGTTGGTCTTTCACGTTCCTAAGTGCCCCTGCTCTATTAAGACTTAGTACATTCCAAGTAACCATTATTAGATCAGTCCATGTCCGTTTATTGGTCATTCATCATAGAGGCTGTCCAGTTTCCAAATGCGCTTGACATTTTCATGACTACATTACACGTCAGGTAAGTCACCCCTATACACTACCACCTGTCTGTTTACAGCCTCTTGCGTGGCTGCCTTTTCTGCCAGGAACGGTCCCCTACCTTTGAGGATCCTTCCTCTTCCCACAAGTAAGCAGAGTCCTACTGTTTGGAATTCTGCTCCTTCTCTTTCACTGATGATGACTGGCCACACATCACACTTTCTATTCCTTTCTGCATGGTTATAGATTTTTTGTTGATATCCTCTGCCTATACTTGACCATCACCATGCTGTGATTTGAATCAGCATCAGCCGCCCTCCTTACCTTAACACAGCAGTAGACAGCTGCTCTACTAGTGATCTAGAAAAAATGAGCATATAGTATATTTCAGACCTGTGCAGGAATGGTTGTTTTTCTGTTCACTAGGGTTGTGTACAGCTGTTCTTAAAATAACAACAGCAAAACAGCTGTTCTGTGTGGCTTGGTCGCCAAGTGCCAGGCAATGAACCAAAATGTCTCCTGTTCATTCTCTGATAAGTTCTGGGATTTTTATTTGTCACTTTTCAATTTTACTACCTCTGGCAATATCCATTCACGTGAGAAATCTCGAGTTGCACTGTGGTTTGGAGTCAATGTTAAGCTTCAGACCCCTGTAACTGGTTAAGTAGTCAGTTGAATGGTCGGAGGTAGGCAATAGCATACCACATGCACTAAGCTCATGCCAAACTTCAGTTTGATGACAGCTTTACCTTTTTATAGCTGTTCTACTAGTTTCTTAGCTGTTGAGAAAAAGGTAATGAATCATGTTGGTTAATAAGGGAAACTGAAAAATAATCATCTGTCATTTTTATTAGACAGTCAATGGTCAGATTGTAAGGAGCACATAATTAACACATGCTGTGCTTACACTGACAGTTTTATTAGAATAAAGGATAAACTGAAATCCAACAATGGTAGACATTCAATAGCCCAATTAAAGAGATACAATGAGGATGCTTACAGCGATAGTAAATGGAAGACAAACAGGGAGGCAAAAAAGTTAGCAAAAGAATTATATATATAACTAGCTGTTACCCACTGCTTCGCTCACATATCAGTAATTTTATTACAATGAGTGATGGCGAGTAAGTAAACTAGTAATTTTATGAGACATCTGTATATGTATTGGTGTAGAGATGTATGTATAAAAAATGTATGCATTGCTGGTATGTAGGTACATAATGAATGTGTTTCTGTTATTTTGCTGTATGTCAAATCTGAAAGCATGCTTATATTTTCTAATTATTTTTAAAAATGCCTTGATTCTTTACAATCATGCAAAAGTAGGGTTTTTAGGGGTCCCTCTGGTTCACCTAGTGTTGGATGTGAGATTTTTGATCCATCCCCCTAAAATGATTAATTTATGACTAACATAGTCAGTTAATAGATCATAATAAAATGCAACCTCACCAAAAGACTGCCACATTCCACATGTAAAGGTACGACACTCTGTTTGTCGTACAGCCTTTAAACGATGCTTTTGTGGTGTATCTTCAAGAGTCTTGGAAGCTGTACAAGAAATATGATGCTGAAATGTGGTGGGCTTCTGAATGTTTTAATGTCTCCGTAGCTCTTAAGGCCACCTGAAATTCTGCATCCGAGTTCCAGTGGACATGGGATTCCTCTAAGGCTTGTTGGATTTGAGTAACTTTCATAGTTTAAGCTCTCTTAGAATTACATGCTAAATCAGACTTATGTTTGCAAGGTTTACAGTAATGGTTTAAAGTATTTCTCAGGCTTACCATTCGATTCTATTGTAGTTGTCCACCTACTGTGTGATTTTATTGTTGTATCTCCACCAAACCTCTCCACCTATGCCAGGTGGTGTAGAAACTCAACATCATAAACCATGTCCACAATAACGGATTTGCACTGTCACAATAATAATTTATAGGCACTATGAGTCGCTGATGCACATGCCAGTGTCATCTGCATGCCACTCACAAATACCATATTTAAAAACATGAATAATATTCAAAAAGATACAACTTTCCAAAGTAGCCAATGACCTTCTCAGGCCCCAAGCTACCTCCATACCAAACACCATCGGAATCGGTTCAACGGTAGAGTCAGGAAAACTTAACAGAGCGAGTTGCTTTCACAATTAATAATACAGGTAATATTATGAAAGTATGGATTAAATATGTTGAGAGTTAAATAAGCATCATATCAATTATGTTGAATCATAACACTTGGAACATATCAACCAATAAAAGCATTTTCACAAATATGAAAAGTTCAAAAGAGAGAGAGTAAACACTCATGTTCATAAAAAATGGAACACCTTAAACAGACTAGAGATAGGACTTTCATATTCATGGGACACATACATTAGTACGTTTTGCAGAAATGATTAGCATTTCAGTCATCTCAGTTCATCGTGTGTCCTGTTGCCTAGTACGCACGGGGTCCGCTATGGGTCCTGATAACTTGGACCATGCGTGATGGCACCAATGTGTACAAGGCACAAACGGTGCCCTGTGGTATAGCCATCCATGCTGCATTCACCTGGTTCCAAAGTTAATCTGTGGTGGTTGACACTGGGCCGCAGTGCTACACCCATTGATTCACCATATCCCACACATTTTCAATTGGCAACAAGTCTGGTGATCTGGTGGGCCAGAGCAAAAGGCTGATTTCCTGTGACACCAAGAAGGCATGTGTTCATACTGCAACATGTGGCCACACATTGTCTTACTGAAAAATGCCATCTGGGGCATTGTGCTGAAAGAGTATGGCTATGGGTTGCAGGACATCATTCTCGTAGGTCACACTGGTGACAGTGCCATGGACACAAACCAACAGCACCCCACACCATAAGGCCTTGAGTTGGTGCTGTATGTCTCATGCGAATGCAGTCACTGTGATGCTGCTTTCCCAGTCTGTGGCAAAGCAAAATGTGGACATCATTTTCAAACAAACAGAACCTGGGTTCTTCAGAAAACATTATCTGATGCCGCTCCTATCCCCAGTGACGTTGTTCCATACACCATTGCTGTCTAGCATGTTTCTGCACATTCATCAAAGGTAGGCGGAGTATTGGATGATGCGAACATAACCCATGCAGTAATAAATGGTGACGAACTGTCACTCCTGATAGTGTACGATGTTTTACACTGTCCCACTGTTGTGACAGAGATGAGGAAGATGCAGATCTATCCAGCAACGCCAATCGGATGACGTTTCAGCCTTTTGAGGAGGTGGCCTGAGTGGTGCAAACTGGCCCATTTCATCGTGTTCTATGGTCTTCCATGAACCTTCGGCACGCCATTTGCCGAACACTTCGTCTCACACAAGCAGCAATTTTCTGGATGGATGCATCATAATCTCTCATGCCAATAATGTGCCCTCTTTCAAACTGAGTGATTTGGCAGTAGGGTTTGCACATACATGTGCGAGGCTTCCTGCATGTCTGCTCAAGTCGCACTGACCCATTACCTATGATTTGTAGTGACAATGAGAGCCACAGGCACATTTTACTGGCAGGTGGCATTCAGCCTTGATATGTATGTTGACCTCAAATTGACAGGCTGACATGGGTCAAATGCTAACCATTTCTGCAGCACATACTAATGTACATGTCCTGTGAATATGGATGTTCTATCTCTAGTTGTTCTTTTTTTCCCCTGAACATGAGTGTAGCTTTTTCAAAGAGTAAATATTTTTCCTTAATTTATCTAACATTCATCAAATCAATAAATATCTTGTACTTCACACTTTGTAAAGTAGCCTGTCTTCTTCATCAAGATTCAAGCTATCCCAAGATAAATTTCATGGCTATCGGCTCAGTAGTTTAGTCGTGAAAATGTAACAGACAGAGCTACTTTCGCATCTATAATATTAGTATGGAAGTATCAATTGGCATGGATTAGAAACACTGGGGATTGTATAGGTATTGTGTTCTAGCTGTTACCCACGTATGTGCTTGCTTATCAGTAAAATGAAATAAAATGTGTGTATGGCTTTATTGGACAGGAGACCCTGCTTAGGAAGATCGGGAGCTTGGTCCAAATATTTTTATTTGATACCACTCCGGTGACTTGCATGTTATTATTGATAAAATGATGATGAGGACAACGCATAAATTCAGAAATGAACAGGAAAAAACTGATCCCAGTGGAAATTGAATCCAGGAAACCATGATCATGAAATTGCATGGCCATGAGCTGTTCTCACAAATTTTAACAAAGACCTTATAAGAAACATATTCCATTCCGCGTATAAAATATCATGGATGCATGAATTAAACATGTAGAGGACTGTATAAACATTGTATTCATTATACTGAATCATAGTAAGTAGAACATTCAAAACAATAAAAGCATTTTCACAAATATGATAAGGTTCAAAAGTCATAGACTAAATAGCTTTTTCAAAGAGTAATTACATTTCATATTTCATGTTATATTCTTAAAATCAATAAATATGTTGAACTCCGCACTTTCTAAAGTAGCATATGTTCTCCCTCAGTGTTCAAGCTATCTCCATACCACATTTTATCAAAATCGGTTCAGCAGTTTAGTCATGTAAGCGTAACAGACGGAGTTACTTTCACATTTATAATATTTCTATGGATATATAATGACACCCATTTAAAAACACATATATATCTATTATATTCCATGACTGATTAACAATCTGGATGATTGACTGATCTGGACTTGTAACATCAATCAAAATGACCTTGGTGTGCTGGTACTACGAACAGCTGAAAGCAAGGGGAAAACATAGCTGTAAATTTTCCCAAGGGCATTGAGCCTTACTGTATGGTTAAATAATGATGGTGTCCTCTTGAGTAAGATACACCGAGGTAACATAGTCCCCCACTCCAATCTCCGGGCGTAAACTGCTCAGGAGGACATCATTATCAGGAGAAACAAAACTAGTGTTCTACAGATCAGAGTCTGGAATGTCAGATCCCTTAATTGGGCTGGTAGGTTAGAAAATTTAAAAAGGCAAATAGACAGGTTAACGTTAGATATAGTAGGAACTAGTCAAGTTCTGTGGCAGGAGAAACAAGATTTTTGACCAGGTGAAGACAGGGTTATAAATACAAAATCAAATAATGGTAATGCAGGAGTTGGTTTAATAATGAATAAAAAAATAGGAACACAGATAAGCTACTATGAACAGCATAGTGAATGCATTATTGTAGCCAAGATAGACCCAAAGTCCATGCATACCACAGTAATACAAGTTTATACGTCAACTAAATAGTTCCGCAGATGATGAAGAGATTGAAGAAATGTATGATGCAATAAAAGAAACTATTCAGATAGTTACGGGAGACGAAAATTTAATAGTCATGGGTGACTGGAATTCAATAGTAGGAAAAGGAAGAGAAGGAGAAGTAGTAGATGAATACACACTGGGGATAAGGGATGAAACAGGAAGCTGCCTGGTAGAATTTGCACACAGAATAACTTAATCATAGCTAACACTTGGTTTAAGATTTATGAAAGAAGGTTGTATACATGGAAGAGGCCTGGAGACGCTGGAAGGTTTTAGATAGATTATATAATGGTAAGACAGACATTTATGAAACAGGTTTTAAATTGTAAGACATTTCCAGGCCCAGATGCGGAGTCTGACCACAATTAACTGGTTATGAACTGTAGATTAAAACTGAAGAAACTGCATGAAAGTAGGAATTTAAGAAGATGGGCCTGGATAAACTGAAAGAACCTGAGGTTGTAAAGAGTTTCAGAAAGAACATTAGGGAACAGTTGACAAGAATGGGGGAACGGAATACAGTACAAGAAGAATGGGTAGCTTTGAGAGATGAAACAGTGAAGGCAGCAGAGGACCAAGTAAGTAAAAAGATGAGGGCTAGTAGAAATCCTTGGGTAACAGAAGAGATATTGCATTTAATTGATGAAGGGAGCAAATATAAAAATGCAGTAAATGAAGGAGGCAAAAAGGAATACAAACATCTCAAAAATGAGATCAACAGGAAGTGCAAAATGGCTAATCAGGGATGGCTAGAGGACAAATTTAAGGATGTAGAGGCTTATCTCACTAGGGGTAAGATAGATACTGCCTACAGGAAAATTAAAGAGACCTTTGGAGAGAAGAGAACCACTTGTATGAATATCAAGAGCTCAGTTGGAAACCCAGTTCTAAGCAAAGAAGGGAAAGCAGAAAGGTGGAAGGAGTATATAGAGGGTCTATACAAGGGCGATGTACTTGAGGACAATATTATGGAAATGGAAGAGGATGTAGATGAAGATGAAATGGGAGATATGATACTGCGTGAAGAGTTTGACAGAGCACTGAAAGACCTGAGTCGAAACAAGGCCCCGGGAGTAGACAACATTCCATTAGAACTACTGACAGCCTTGGGAGAGCCAGTCCTGACAAAACTCTACCATCTGGTGAGCAAGATGTACGAGACAGGCGAAATTCCCTCAGACGTTAAGAAGAATATAATAATTCCATTCCCAAAGAAAGTAGGTGTTGACAGATGTGAAAATTACTGAACTATCAGTTTAATAAGCCATGGCTGCAAAATACGAATGCGAATTCTTTATAGACGAATGGAAAAACTGGTAGAAGCCGACCTCGGGGAAGATGAGATTGGATTCCATAGAAATATTGGAACACGTGAGGCAATACTGACTCTACAACTTATCTTAGAAGAAAGATTAAGGAAAGGCAAAGCTAAATTTCTAGCATTTGTAGACTTAGAGAAGGCTTTTGACAATGTTGACTGGAATACTCTCTTTCAAATTCTAAAGGTGGCAGGGGTTAAAATACAGGGAGTGAAAGGGTACTTACAATTTGCACAGAAGCCACATGTCTGTTGTATGAGTCAAGGGGGACGAAAGGGAAGCAGCGGTTGAGAAGGGAGTGAGACAGGGTTGTAGCCTATCACCAATGTTGTTCAATCTGTATATTGAGCAAGCAGTAAAGGAAACAAAAGAAAAATTTGGAGTATGAATTAAAATCCATGGACAAGAAATAAAAACTTCGAGTTTTGCTGATGACATTTTAATTCTGTCAGACACAGCAAAGGACTTGGAAGAACAGCTGAACAGAATGGACACTGTGTTGAAAGAAGGATACAAGATGAACATCAACAAAAGCAAAACAAGGATAATGGAATGTAGTCGCATTGTATCGGGTGATGCTGAGGGAATTAGATTAGGAAATGAGACACTTAAAGTAGTAGATGAGTTTTGCTATTTGGGGAGCAAAATAACTAATGATGGTCAAAGCAGAGATGATATAAAATGTTGACTGGCTATGGCATGGCAAGCATTTCTGAAGAAGAGCAATTTGTTAACATCGAGTATAGATTTAAGTGTCAGGAAGTCTTTTCTGACTGTGTCTGTATGGAGTGTAGCCATGTATTGAAGTGAAACATGGACGATAAACAGTTTAGGAAAGAAGAGAATACACGCTTCTGAATTGTGACGTGCTTCAGAAGAATGCTGAAGATTAAATGGGTAGATCATGTAACTGGTGAGGAGGTACTGAATAGAATTGGGCACGGACGGGGGGAGAATTTGTTGCACAACTTGACTAGAAGAAGGGATTGGTTGGTAGGACACGTTCTGAGGCATCAAGAGATCACAAATTTAGAATTGGAGGGAAGTGTGGAGGGGAAAAATCATAAAGAGAGACCACAACATGAATACACTAAGCAGATTCAGAAGGACGTAGGTTGCAGTAGTTATTCGGAGATGAAGAGGCTTGCACACATTAGAGTATTATGGTGAGCTGCATCCAACCAGTCTCTGGACTGAAGACCACAACAACAGTTACAACAACAACAACAACAACAACAATATTATTTGCTGTTCTGTGTACCGCAAATAAAATCAGAAAATTTAAAAAACTTCAGCTATGAGGGCAAGCTGTAAGTTTCTCGCCCTTGCCCTGAGAGTGAAAGAGAGATTCTCTTACCTATTTCTTTTTAGATGAAAACTCCATTTATTCCATGCACACAACACTCTGCAAGCTACCATACATTGCAAGGTGCATGGTACCTTATACCACTGCAAACCATTTCCTTTCCTGTTACATTTGCAAATGGAGTGAGGAAAAAAATGACAATCTATATGCTACTGGACTTGCCCTGACTTCTCTTACCTTGTCTACACAGTCCTTGTGTTAAACATATGTTGGTGGCAGTAGGATTGCCCTGCAATCTGTCATAAATGCTGGTCTCTAAACTTCCTCAATGCTGTTTCATGAAAAGCGCACCTTCTTCCTTCCAGGTATCGCCAATTGAGTTCATGGAGCATTTACAGAATACTTTCATGTTGACTGAACCTACTGATAACAAATCTAGCACCCCACTTTCGAATTGCTTCAGTGTTTTCCTTTAACTCAGCTTGATGGGGTCCTGAACATTTGACCAAAATTCAAATGTATCATACAAATCTTCCGTACATAGCATTCTTTGTAGACGAGCTATGCTTTCCTAGAATGCTCCTAATAACCAAAGTCAACCATTCACCTTCCTTACAACCATCCTTACATGTTCATTCCATTTCATGTTGCTTTGCAATGTTACATCTAGATATTTGAGCAATGTGACTGTTTCACACAGCACACCACTAATACTATATTTTATCACCAGGGGATTGTTTTTCCTACTGATCTGCATTAACTTATACTTTTCCACATTTAGAGCAAGCTACCACTCATCACACCATATAGAAGTTCTATACAAGTCATTCTGTATCCTCCTAAACTCACCCAATGATTATCTTTCCCATACACTACAGCATCATCAGTAAACAGTTGCAGACTATTGCTCACTCCATGTCAGGTCATTTATATATGTAGTAAACAAGAGTGGATCTATTAATTAACTCCATTTTTAGACATACTGGAAAGAACTGTGATTAAAAAAGGTACCTGAGATAGTTAACAATTAGAAGAGATGAGTTTCAGAGAAAATTAAACCTAGTTTCATGAAATAGTGTTGATAAAGAGATGAATGAAAAAGATCTGAGTATCACAAAATATATTCATTGAGGAGGATAGGATTAGTCACATTTTAAGTATAAACATAATGACCAATACCCACTGCAAGAATAAGTGCTGCCTGGTAGTGCTGCAGATACATGAGGCAGCAAGGAAAGTACATAATCAAAAATGAGACAAATGGGAAATCATTCTAGCAATAATACAGGCTGCAAATGGGAAATTCACTGAGATAAACAACTCTGACAAAGGATATATTGTTATTGCCCACTACCTGGGAACAAGCACCTCAGACACAGTGAAGCTGGTCAGCTATTCATGTGCTATTGTCATTCTTCCATGGAAAGTGGTTGAAGGACAATGAAACTGTGAATAAGGTGACAAGGTGCTGCACATCCGCACATCACCAGAGAACATGCAGGTTAGTGGCTTGGCCGCTCTGTAGAGCTGGATAGGCAGCAATCTGTGGCAGATCTGATGACAGAGTACAATCCTGATGCAGGCGCTAGGAGCACACAGTTTGGTGCAGATAACTGAAGATACGTATCCACAGCAGATAGCTCCATTACATTTGCAGTAGGCACAGGATCATGGAGATTCTACCACGGATTAGTGGAAATTTGTTGCCCAGTTGTTGCACCAGATCAACAGTCATGCCTGGACAGGTCATCATCCAGGTGAATGGCTATTCAAAACATACATCATACCATGGATACACACCAGTGTGAGCAGTAATATTATGAGGGGCATTCACTTGAACTTCCATGCAACATTTGGCAGTAATTGAAGGTGATATGTCCCTCACTTCAGTTATATCATACGAAATGCTTACCAGGTATACCATTAAACAGTTTTATTTGCAAATAAAGAAATAACATAATAGACTTTGTATTAACACAATAACTAGCTTCCAAAGAAAAAAGAAACACAAAAATCTTTCTGGACTGAGTGAATATTCAAAAAACTGAGATCAAAAATAACAATCACACGTTGAATCCTCTAGGGTCTGTATGAATAATGTTTGTTATAATTGCACTAAGTCTGACACTTTCCAAGTGAGGGAGATGTAGCAGAGAACAGAATAACACTAAGTCTGACATTTTCCAAATGAGGGAGATGTAGCAGAACACAGAACAGCAAGTCCTCTCCATTCAGCAGTGCCCCATTGGCAGAGCTCACGTCACAGGGACAGCAATGAGTAGAGGAGTTGATCACGGTAGCACACTGTCCAGGGGTGGTCTTCTCAATGTGGCTGGCTGTGCTAATGCTACTGGCTGCCATCGCAGCACAGGCCTAAATAGTTGTTCACGGAGTGACACTTTTGTCTGACTGCGTCAAACTTGGCTTTGGCGGAAGTAGGAAATATCTGCTGCTAACCTGGTGACAGTTAATCTGGTATTAAGCTGGCTGGTTTGAATTTCTGCCTTGCACAGACAGGAGTACCATTGCTGTTATGTATGTTGTGTGGGTAGCTGTTTGCACCTGTTGCACTTATTGCCACAGCAGAAGACACCATGACATAAAAATTATTGTGGATAACCTGAATCCCTTCATGATCGATATTTTCCCCAATGGTGATGGATGTTCCAGCAGAATAACTGCTGTGTTACAAGACCAGAATCAAGCTACAGGGGTTTGACGGGCGTTACAGTGAACTTATGTTGATGTCTTGGCCACCCAATGGAACACATCTGTGATGCCATCAAACTCTAGTTCTGCACCCATAAATCACTGGCTTGTAATCTACCAGAATTGCTTGATCTGAGTATAGATGTCTAGTGCCACATACTTCCAGAAGGCTACCGCAGGTTTGTTGAAGCCATGCCATGCAGAATTGCTGCTGTACTGTGTTTCAAAGGGGCACCAACACGTTATGGAGCAGGTAATCATAATGTTTTGGTTCATCAGTGCCACGCAAACAAACAGCAAACTTCATGAGTATCAGAACTGTGGGTTTTATAGCCTCCTGTTTCAAATGTGACTAGATATACAGGAAAAAAAGTGCCCCCCCCCCCTTTCCCTTCCGCCCCCCCCCCACCTCTCTTCGCCTTCAGCCCCTGCCATATAGGCTGCCCTGCAAGACAAGCATCTTGTGTGGAAATAGTGTCAGCCTGCCTTACCCACCTGCTTTACGGGCAGCCTCGAAGTCAGAGCCATGAAATAGTTTTCCATCCTTTTGGAGCAGTACCAGCCTGCCTTATTAACCCACTTTGCCTATGTGTCAGCAGCAAAAACAGTTTTCCAGGCCCCATATGTAGCCTATGCCGCATGTGAGGTGTGTTGTTGCAATACTATTGATTTGCTTTATCTAGCTGTGTTGCCCGGCAGCATACACCTCAGGGCAAAAACCTGTTTCCAAGCTCCTAATGTGTAGGCTGTTCAGCATGACAGACATCTTGTGGGAGTAGTATTGGCCTGTTTCGTCAAACTCTTGTGTAGGGGCTATACCTACAGATGGGCATGGCAGGAAGAAAGTTGACATGGATAGACAAACGGATGGAAAGAGAGAGGTGGGCGGAGGGAATGCACAAGGTTAGAGGGGCATGATAGGACAGGCAGAAACAGGAGAACAGCAGGGGATGGAAAGAGAGAGGTGGGCAACAGGGTATAAACTGAGAGAGGGAGCAGGAGAGGGGGGGAGGGGCAGATGGTCAGAGAGAGAGCGAGAAGGAGATGCGCACAGGTGGGAAGAAGGACCTGACCAAGACAGGGCGAGGAGGAGATGTGGGAGGAGGAGACGTGTGCATGGATGAAGCTGCAGGGAGAAGTTATTCCAAAGGTGATAGCTGTGTTCTGGTTCCTTTATAGTTATGTTTCTAATAATGCTACTAATACACTCCTGGAAATTGAAATAAGAACACCGTGAATTCATTGTCCCAGGAAGGGGAAACTTTATTGACACATTCCTGGGGTCAGATACATCACATGATCACACTGACAGAACCACAGGCACATAGACACAGGCAACAGAGCATGCACAATGTCGGCACTAGTACAGTGTATATCCACCTTTCGCAGCAATGCAGGCTGCTATTCTCCCATGGAGACGATCGTAGAGATGCTGGATGTAGTCCTGTGGAACGGCTTGCCATGCCATTTCCACCTGGCGCCTCAGTTGGACCAGCGTTCGTGCTGGACGTGCAGACCGCGTGAGACGACGCTTCATCCAGTCCCAAACATGCTCAATGGGGGACAGATCCGGAGATCTTGCTGGCCAGGGTAGTTGACTTACACCTTCTAGAGCACGTTGGGTGGCACGGGATACATCCGGACGTGCATTGTCCTGTTGGAACAGCAAGTTCCCTTGCCGGTCTAGGAATGGTAGAACGATGGGTTCGATGACGGTTTGGATGTACCGTGCACTATTCAGTGTCCCCTCGACGATCACCAGTGGTGTACGGCCAGTGTAGGAGATCGCTCCCCACACCATGATGCCGGGTGTTGGCCCTGTGTGCCTCGGTCGTATGCAGTCCTGATTGTGGCGCTCACCTGCACGGCGCCAAACACGCATACGACCATCATTGGCACCAAGGCAGAAGCGACTCTCATCGCTGAAGACGACACGTCTCCATTCGTCCCTCCATTCACGCCTGTCGCGACACCACTGGAGGCGGGCTGCACGATGTTGGGGCGTGAGCGGAAGACGGCCTAACGGTGTGCGGGACCGTAGTCCAGCTTCATGGAGACGGTTGCGAATGGTCCTCGCCGATACCCCAGGAGCAACAGTGTCCCTAATTTGCTGGGAAGTGGCGGTGCGGTCCCCTACGGCACTGCGTAGGATCCTACGGTCTTGGCGTGCATCCGTGCGTCACTGCGGTCCGGTCCCAGGTCGACGGGCACGTGCACCTTCCGCCGACCACTGGCGACAACATCGATGTACTGTGGAGACCTCACGCCCCACGTGTTGAGCAATTCGGCGGTACGTCCACCCAGCCTCCCGCATGCCCACTATACGCCCTCGCTCAAAGTCCGTCAACTGCACATACGGTTCACGTCCACGCTGTCACGGCATGCTACCAGTATTAAAGACTGCGATGGAGCTCCGTATGCCACGGAAAACTGGCTGACACTGACGGCGGCGGTGCACAAATGCTGCGCAGCTAGCGCCATTCGACGGCCAACACCGTGGTTCCTGGTGTGTCCGCTGTGCCGTGCGTGTGATCATTGCTTGTACAGCCCTCTCGCAGTGTCCGGAGCAAGTATGGTGGGTCTGACACACCGGTGTCAATGTGTTCTTTTTTCCATTTCCAGGAGTGTAATAATAACAACAATAACAAAATATCTTAAAAGAAACACAATTGTCCCCCTAAAAACAGCAGAAATGTTTTCCAGAAACATAAGCATGTCATCCGGCAAGGATAGCCAGAAGAGAATGAATATAAGAAATGGCAAAGTCTATGATACTGGGTTTGAAATGGGTGATGAAAAGATAATGGTGCCTTAAAATGATTATCAAACCTACAAGCATTTGATCCCCTTCAAGAAAGACGACTGTTGTGTAAAACCATAAAAGATGCTTCAAGAGTACACACATCACCACGATTTCCTCAGTTCTGAAATGTAAAGTAAATGGAAACAAACATCATCAGCGTCATTAATGCACATAGAAAAGTCCTTTTTATACAATTAACTTAAGTGGTCCAATGAAGACCATAAAATGTATAAATAATTAAATAAAATGTGAATTTCTCTGGAAATGAATATTTAAAATAAAAAGCCACATCACAGCAGATTTCTCCATAATGACACAATGTCACAGTTTACAAATGATTCTGCAGTGTCCAACAAAATGCCTATCTATGGCTAAATATCTTTTCCGAATACCAAGTTCATTAGCTGTGGGGATAGGTGAAAGACAGAAGACGTCAAATTTAGTGGGTAGGGTGGGCATTCCAAAATCAGTATTTCAAATCCCCCAGCTTTCCCATTATCAAAGAACCTTTCTGAAAAGGCAATTTCTCAGCATGAAAGATGGCCCATTTTTCTCTTCATTTGCAACCCTCTCTTCCACATATATGTCATTTAATTTGTATATAAGTGTTGCGTAGTATTGTCCATCATTTTTTAAACTTCTGCTAGGTAAGCAAAACGAACCTCTTCTGCGTATCAAAAAATACAGTCAGCCATTTCTGGAACATGAAACCTCATTCATTATTTCAGGTACAAGGCCACCCACTTCTACCAATGACTTTTATATCTGGGGTAGAGTGGTACCTCATCCACAGAAACAAATTGTCATATAAAATGACATAGATTTTTTTAATGGGCCAAACCTCTATTTTTGCATTTGCTTTTAGTCATGCATTTTCAGGGCATCCTTCACATGGATCGGCATCAACAGCACCTTGAATTTCTGTTGGTAATAAACCATGAAAATAAAGAACTTTAGATGATGTGGTATTCCAGGACACCCTTTCGAATGAAGCACACATGACTACATTATAAATCCGTGTAAGCAAAACTAGTTTATTGATCTAGCTGACATTGGGCTTACATTATTGAGTAACATGTACTAGCACAATAAAAACAAAATTTCATTGATGTCAACACCAACTCTGAGTCAGATCAAGAACATTCTACCTTGCCCTCATATTACACTGCAAAGAAAAGTGAGTTGCTAAGCCCAGAGAGCATTATATTTTCTGGGCTTAGCAACTCACTTTTCTTTGCAGTGTATTGACAGGCTCACACAAGATAGGCATTTGTGTGAGCCTGTCAGTACTTGGTGGTTTGTAAATTGTGTGCACTTTCACACAGTAAAACATCATTTTTTCCTTTAAGTTCATATTACACTCATTTATTACACTCCTAATTTTGATTCCAAAACTTTTGAGTAATAACTGTTATTCTGGTGGAAAATACTCTTCTTTCAGAATAATGTGCATCAACTCATGAAATAAGGAAATTCTCGTTGACAATATTTCTATGGAACTGCAGGGGGTAAGTCATTGTTTACAGAGAACACAGGAAGCAAATATAAAATGGAAACATCTTCCCTAATACAAGATCTTGAATCATTTCTCCCTTCTACCTTCATGTGTATTTCATTCTCCTGTTCTCATCCACTATATATCAGTATTTTACAGTAAATGAAGTTCTGAAACAGGATCTGATTTTTTTCTTCTCCTCTTGGTCTCTGTGTCAGTCAGAATCTAAGAGTCTCTGAAACATCTGAGATAAGGTTGTTTTACTTTCTATGTAATTATTATTTCTGAACTTTGACTCGGTCCATACCATAGATTCATGCACAATTGGATCAATTTGTGTGTGTGTGTGTAAATGAAATTATCAACTGATAGTCACAGAATAAGAATGGTTCTAACATACAGCACTTAACCAGCCACTTCTCTTACTTTAATATGTGAGGTGACTAACAAGATCAGTTTTCAGGAATCCAACCCCAGTGTAATGTGGCACAATTTCACAAACACAAAGCTTGCTAAAAATGAAAGTCATGTTATTCTGTCACATCTCCAGTTTTCAATAATCTTTTCTGTAATTTAACATCTTAATGAAATATTTGGTGAAAATCATCCAGAGCTCAATAAAGAGGAATAATGCATTGCATTATAGATGATATACAAAAACTGGTAGCATATTTGATAAAGAAATTGAAAATAGACTAAGTGGATCACTTTCCTCATTATGTGGTGGTGGGCTAAGGAGAAACAGAAAACAAAATTGGCAATTGTATGGACATATACTCAATGAATCAAAATTTGTACACTTGGTTGCCACAATGTGATTCCTTGCAGACTAACAGTGCGAAAATGTCTGTAACAAAATGTTGACAGCATTATGAAAAGGATAGATTGCTACTCTCCATACAATGGAGATGCTGAGTTGCATATAGGTGCAACACAAAGACGGTCAAACAAGCAAGCTTTCAGCTAGAAAGGCCTTATCCAAATTAGACAATATACACATACACTCTCAAACAAACACACTCAACATCTCTGCTATATCGTGAGAAGTAATCTATTGTTTTCATAATATTGTCATTATTTCATCCCAGTTTTTGCCACTGTTTGATTCTAACAAAATTTTGTCACATGCGTATTTTTTGTAGTAAAAGGAAGCCAAAGGAAGGCAATCTGGCAACACCGAATTCTCATGTAAGACAAGTATCTTGATTCAAAATTGAGTAACTGTGCTACTTAGTCAGCGCAATGGGTAGAGTTTTGTATTAGAGTGCTCAAGTTCGATTCCAGTTCTAAGTGTAGTTTCTTTCTTTTTTTAATTTTTTAACTGTGTGATACAGTATTTGGTTTCTTAATCATATACAGCAATTACAGCACATCTTATACAAAAACACATGCAATTGTTTTATACAAACACAGAAATGGGAGTACAGTTGTTTTTAATATTCCAGTTTTAAAGGTGTATTTTACATTTCAACATTTTACCTGGTTTCTTCCATGCTCTACACCACTCAGTGCTTTCTATTCCATTGTGGCCACAGCTTCTCTTCTCCTCAGTTATATCCCTTTTCTTAAAATAATAATACAAAAAAGAAGGAGAGAGAATGAGAGAGACTACACCACCACTTACTCCAGCCCTCTCCTTTTTGGTCCATCCCGCTTCTTTTATCCTAGGCAGTTCCTCTGTAGCCATGTAAATCATTTAGCCACATAGTCTAAGTGTATTGTTTCACACTACTGCTTCAATTACATTTTCATCCAGTTTCCAGTACACCCATCTGTCAACAGTTCTACTGATTGGAATCAATTATCATGCTTACCATTTTTATGTCCATTACGTTTCTTTTGGATATTACATCATCAGTAGGTCTAGTTACTTGCTTCAGATGCAATTAATAAACTCTTTGTTATGTGTATTCTACTCCACTGATGAAAGTGGGAAAACTGGTAGTGAACTTCCGTGCAGCTCTTGTAACTGTGGAAGTATCTGAGCTGCGAAGAGTTCAGAGAAGCTGCTAAATATTCAGAGGTCTGTTTGAGCAACTATTCTAATGACTATGTATATTTCGTGAAAGAATATGTATATTTTGTAAAAGACATGCTGTCACTGATAGTGTATTTAAAAGATTACAACTGGCCACTTTTGATGAATGTAACACATACATTTAACATCTCCACTTGGACAAGTTTTGGAGTTATTTTTGTTTTACAACAAGTAATTCATTTCTATCTGACTATTACTCTTCATGAATGTTTCTGAGATGTTTAACCAATAATTATTCAACTTTAAGGAAAGTATAGTTGCAGGATATGCATGTTTTTCAAAACAGTGTATGCAGCCGATTATTGGGCAGACCAAAATTAGAAAAGTAAATAACAAAATACCTAGACCCAAAACAGAACTCTTGAACTCTGGAGTATTCTAATGCAAGACTTTACCCACTGCACTGTCTGGGGAGCAGAATTAAGCACTAAATCTAGATACTTGCTGCATATGTGATAACAGTGCTGACACACTGCCTTCCTTTGAAACATCTTCTAGTACAATATGCACACGACAAAATTGTGTTGGAGATGTTTTTGTACTGTTAGTATGCTCCAGTGTCTGAGAGTGTGAATTTTGGTTCACATTGTAATTTATATATTCTAAAAAATGTTATTGGACAGCTTGAAAGTATAGGCAGAAGAACCTTCAATTTTCTCTTCTCCACACGCTGGTATCACTGTACGACACACTAAAAGTAGAGGGTCTTTCTTCAATGCTGTGGCTACGGTGTACCTTACAATTTCATTCCAAGAACATCCCTGGAATCTACTTGAAAGATATGCTGCAATTAGGTCAGGATCTTCCCTGATTGACACAGAGTTTGAGAATGCTCTATTTTCAAAATAAACTCATTAATAATTTCACTCAATTCGTGGTATGCAGGTGCAAATCAATGTTGGCTGTTTCCATGATCACACTGTGTAATATGGTACATACAGTAATTAAAGTTCACCTGTTTACAGAGCAAAAGCTGCCCTCTGTAATACTTTAGCTAATGCCAAGATGTCCCACTTTGGACACAGTCAAGAGCACCTCACATAAGGAGCATTGCTACTATCATAAGAACAGCCAAATGGGTTTATCTCCGAGTCTGGTAGTAATATTCTCATTTTTCTAATGAATAGTTTAATTCAGTGTAATGTGAATGTGGGTTAACAGTAACAATTTGGAAAAGTAAATTATTTTTTTTCCTTCATAGTACAATGTTATAAAACACTCAAGAGTACTGTAACTCGTACAAAAACAAATAAAAAAAATAAAAAAATAGCTAACAACTTTCAAACAACTTAGTCCACACAACCATGAAATTACAAGTAGTAACCATCTGTCACTATAAATTTATGATGTACACTTCTTTGTATTTTGTTTCTTTACTTATACTTTTTCTCTTTCTACAATCTGAGTACTTTTGAATTCTAATATCTCATAATATGTTCTCCAGTCTCATACCTCAGCTTTACATCAAGTGGCCGTTAGAAGATATGTGCTCCTTGTTATTCCTAGTCTAATCTTTTATTTACACCTTTTGTAGAACTTTATCTTCTCTTTTTAATTTGTTGTATTATTGTGTGTGTAATTGAGACTTCACACTTTTTTGCTTTCTCATTACACTTAATTCCCATCATCAAAATCTTTCCAATGGCATTTTTTTTCATTACCACAACTGCAGCAAGAAAAGGCATTTGAAGGAGTACAGCATATTAATTGACTTCCTGTATAAGTCAGCAACACATTTATTAATCTACATGTTTATGTTCAGTACTTTTGAGTCATAGACTATTTCTGAGTAATGTGCATCTTTCTAACAATGTTCTGTATTTTGCAAATTTTTCATTAGCCAATATAGAGATTTTATTTTATTCTTTTTTTGTGAACATTGAAAAAGTATCCCTGCCTGGTGCTCCAAAAGGATTCTTTCATTCACTTATGAACATAATTCACACAAACGGTACAATAACAAATAAATTTATCTCCACAGTGTTCCTAGTGCATAATTATCATTTCACTTTACATGAACCTACATTAATTATCAGTCCTTCTTCAGTCATTCCCATAACATTAACCACGTTCAATTTAAAGAAAAGGAAAAATGACATTACCTTTTGCATTATCTTCAATTGCTGAATGGTGCAACAAATTTTGAACACATATGTGAATTAGCTCATCATCTTTAAGCACCGTGTGAGATGGCTCTATTGAAGACATTTCAGGATCAAATATTCTGTCCTGTCGCTGAAATAATTTTACGATACAAACTTAAAATAAAGAAATTGTCACCAATCACGAAAAGAGTAAGATAATTATCTTTCTGTTACAAATATGCTAGTTCCAAACATGACAGGATACTCTTTTTTCTCAAATAAAGTCCCAGCGCAACACACAGAACAGCACAAATGTATTCATATCATCTGATACAAAATGGGATTATTTAGTAGGAGTCTGCTGAAAATATTGTAGTGGATGCTTACTGATATTCCACTGAAATATTTTCTAACACACAGTTTACATGGTATTTGAACATACATAGAGGAAACAAATATTTCAGAGTTAGTGGCAATAATTTTGCTTGGCATCCATGTACTTTTACAGGTTTTCATAAATGACTTGACTGTAAGCAAATACAGTTCCTACGATGCAAATTAGCTGTCAATCATCGATCAAAAGTCTCCACCATTGGGAAGCTTTTGCTGTGATCAAGAAGTGGTCAACACAGTACAGAATTAGTAAAAGATAAGTAAGGAAATAATGTAGTAGAGTATAATTGCTAACAGCAGATCAATGAATACCTGCACAGGCTTTTCTGCAACAGTGAAAGGACAAGTCACGCAATTTCAGGGCGCCATGTTTGATGAGCAATGCTGGATATCTGAGAGTTCCTCTCTGGTGTTGTCAAAGACTGTATTACTCCATTTATACTCAATACTTTTCATCAGCCACAATGTCGTGTCTGTTCCATGAAAACAGCCTACACCTGTCATCTGCTAAACAGGGAGCTTCTCAGTAATACAGGGTCATGCCTTATTTTGAGATATAACCCAGTCTGCTTCATGGTAAGGGTGAGCCCAGATGTGATGAATAATTATAAAGATGGAAGCATTATAGATGGAAGCATTTATCTATCAACTAAAGAAAAAAATAACATAAGAAAGACTTCACTAGTTTTCTTGCTATTGAAATGTTTCTGTCCTAAGTTCACACTCTCCCTGCTATAACAAAACAGATACCCAAATGTGCCTGTGTGCAGCTGCAGCAGTGCTAACTGTTTATAAGCAGGTGCACAGGCTGACAGGAGTGACGGAGAGGTGTAGAAAGGCACATGACAACTGGAAGGGAGTAAGATGTATGGGGCAATGAAGGGAGAGGAAGTTGTCGGAAAAGGGAGAGGAGGAAACAGATGGCACTCACTAACAGCTACACTATAAAATGTGTGTTCAGAAAACAGACAGAGAGAGTTTTGGACAGTCACTATGCATTCATTTTGCAGCTGCCACTGAGATCCATCAGTCTATATCTAAACCTATACTATCACAGTGTGTGGCAAAGGGTATCTTGTGAACCCGTGTCACTTTCCCACTTTCATATTCGAGTCGCAAATGGTTTGCGGGAAGAATGATTGCTGGTAAGTCCCCATTTTTATTGGAGCTTTTTAGCTACTTTTGGCCTCTACTTTCCATGTGTGAATTATTGACCATCACTTCTGAAACACCCTATATATTAAAAGACTCTTCTAGGAAGGTACGCTTTCAACAATGTAGGAAAAGGCAGATATGCCATATGCTCATATTTTGTTCATTAGGCAGCTGTGCTGAACTTTCAAGGAACACAGCATCTACCTGGGGCCCGGTATCTACTGCTTACTGGGTCTCTCCTCCTCTCATGTCTCTCATAACCTCCTCACCTCCACCCCTTCCCTGGTATATCTTACTATCCTCCTACTTGTTGCCCTCCTTTCATTACCTCCCACTCCTACCTGCCTGAGTAAATAGTCACAAACAATCAACAGTGTTGCTGCCACAAGTGGATTTGTATGGAGATTTTGTACTAAAACTAGAAAAAGAGTTTTTGCTTAAAAGCTAGTAAAACCAGTATAAAGTTGAATGGGCCTATGTACCGTGAATTAGTTGGTTACAGGTGAGTTTTGCCTTCCTTATTTTTTTTTTATTTTTATAAGGAACCAACTGGAAAAAACGCTACATCTAACCCATACATTTATGCCATTCATTTATTAGTACCCATAAGGTAAAAATTTTGATGAATCATTCTATGCAAAAAGGATATGAATGGGTAGCAATGTAGACAGTGTGGCAAGCCAAAGTTGCTACCCTCTCAATTAAATTTATTACTGATGAAATAAATATTGACTGACTGTAAAATGACAGACAATACAGTATAACCTCACTCTTACGTTCCCGGAATTAATGTTTTCCCGCCATTTATGACATTTTTTATCATTCCCATCAAATTTCCTTTGGCCACAATGTTAATTTGCACCTGATTTTGCATCAACATATTTATAATTTTCCCGCAATTTATGCATTACGAAAAAATGTTCATGGAGAACAAGATGTTGGCCACCCAGTTATGTTTATAAATATTACGTGGTTAAGTTTCTTGACACCAGGGCACTCTACTCAGCAGATCTGAACTCATAAATGTATAAAAGTTGGAAAAATTTGTGCCGTATCTCCTGCCGCTGCCAAGCTTTACCTGGTGTGGCGGCTGAGAGGTGTAACTAGGTTCATTCGAATGAAGATATCATGACCAATCACAACCATTTCCAAACCGCCTCTACTATGCACAAGCAGTTTCGTGGTTGTTGTGATCCTCGTGACACCTTTGTCAAACCATATTTAGCGTGTTTCAGCGTTTGGTCACTTGGAGTGCTAGTTGACACCGTCATTCACTTTGTGTTGCTCAAATGCTTTTAGTTTAAACACAGTGCTGGTTACATATTTTTTTTTATGCTGAGCAAAACATATTTTGAGAATTTATTCTCATTGTCAAGTGCACTATTTACGTATGTATTTTTTGTGATGTTACACAAACAAATAATGTGAGTGATATTTTGTGTTTTTTGGTTTTCTACATAAGGCACAGTACCTGATAACCTCAAAAAGACAACTACAGTGCAAAAGGCACAGAATAACACACATTCGGAAACCACACTTATATACATATTTGCACTTGACAATGAGAAAAAATTCTCAAAACACATCATGCTAGCATGAAAAAATTCGTTACTAGTGCAGGCTTTCAAAAACATTGATTATCACGTATGAAATTGAGTCAAACATTCCTATTTCCCAGACAATTTCAGTTCCAGTTAAATCAGTGGTTTTTATTAGATAATAAACCTTTATTAGATAATAAACCAGTCCTCGATAAGTCTTTTGAAGTGTGTTATGTACATATATCATATATAAAGTCCAAAAATGCGAGGGAGTATCCTGTATATAACTTTTACAGCTCAAAACGTTATTTCCCACATTTTACGTTTTCCCACATTTTACACCACGTTCTGAAGTCCCTGGAAAAGTGTAAAAGCAGGGTTTCACTGTATTTACTGGAGACCAAAGTGTTCTGGTGGCTAGTAGTCACCATCTAAACAGTGTGTTGATTCTATGTTCTGAGATTCAAGTTGCCAGCAGCCATAATGATACATGCCAGTTGCAGGGGATTGTGGCCTGGATGAAAGAATATTTGAAGTTATGGACTATGGGAACAGAGGAAATGGCTTCAGGACATGACCAAATACTTCTGCATCTGCACTTCATAGTATAAAAATTGGCTAAACAAATAAAAGTATGAAACTTAAAATCCAACTACTTATATTCCTTATTATTTGTGGCAATACACTGCGTATGGAAGAGGGAGGGGTGAATTTCAGGCCTTGGCATTGTAATAAACACGAAAATTAAAAATAAGATTACAGATATTTAAGGAATGAAGAAAAGTCAGCCAGAATAGCAAGACTATTTTCAAAATAAACTAAGGATACTCTATGGCTATCACTCAAGTCTAAGCACCAAATCGCTTGCTTCCTGATTAGAGGGTACAGGACCTATACAAAATGTTACACAAGCTATTAAGTAACAGCAACTCCCTTCCCACAGCAACTCCCTTCTCACACTGATAATGGGAATTTACCCAATGCAATAGTACGATAAAAACAACAGAATGGTCCTTCTGTAGGGAACATTGTGTATGATACAAAATAATGAAGGTTTCACCCAGTAGAAATTTATAAGAACATGTTTATGCTTAACTCACTCTTCCAGAATAAAATAAATAGAAAATGGACATAACAATGAGAAACTTGAACTCAAAAATAAATGGATTATATTTTATCAAACAATTAAGAAATTGCAAGATGTGATGGTCCAAAACCACTTATGAAATTTGAGTGAACATAGATTATTAAGATGCAGAGTAAAAATAGAAACAAGAAGTCTGAAATGTAGATTACCACAATTTATTTAGCAGCAGAAAGGTACACCAGATCAAATTAAGCAACAAGCTTGACATCTTAGAAAATGAAGGGTAAAAAGTTTTAGACATTAGAGGTAATATTTCACAAAGATACTAATGCAAACAGAAAATGAAGTTCCATATACAAAGTGAGAGGCAGCTGTTAAGGCAACAGTTTCGAGTAAACAGGGATGGAAATGTGACAGAATATGTTGAATTAAAGATAATAATTCAGAATTTTTTTGAGATCATTTGAGAAGAATCAATGAAAATATGTTATGATAATTAACTGAAAACAATATGAGCATAAAGAAAACAAAGCAGAAACTTGTGTTGGGTAGACACCACATATCATCAAGTTAAAATCCCAGGCAACAGAATAGCAAGCAACGAAGAGATAATTCTACAAGCATTCCAAGACTACTGTAAATGTTAATGTAGTACAAATAAGGAAACAAAGAAGTTAATAATGAAAATAAAGACATCACAGAAGTAAGTCCAGATGAGATGTATAAATCAAGGCAAGGTATGACAATAGAAAGGTGCCTGGAGATGATAGTGTTTCAGTATAAATGGTTAAATGTATGGGAAATGAATACAAAAGAAATTTGCAAAAGTGTTTATGGAATGTCTGTAGAAGACCAATTTTCCAAAACAGTGGCAATTTTATATATATTATATTTGGCAAGAAAGGAGACAGGCAAGACATCAAAAAATTACAGAAATGTCAGCCTCCTCTCAGTAATAACAAGATAGTCACTAAAGTTATCGGCATCCAAATAGGCTATAATTCATAGATTTTTAGATAGCTTTTGACTCAGTTTCAAATATATCTACACACATTACTAAATTAAAGCTCCTGCCACATTTTTCTCTCTGTATGTGAAGACTAATCACAGAAACTACTGTTGGGAGTTTGATACAGTTTTCACTAAGAGGTAGAGAGTGTGTAATATATGTACTGTATCTGTCCAAACAAGGGAAAATCCAGGATGGAATGTAACAATATTATGAGAAGGAAAGATGCCACTCACCATGCTGAGTCGCAGATAGTCACAACAAAAAGACTGTCACAAACAACCTTTTGGCCAGCAAGGACTTCATAAAACATAGATGACAGACACACACACACACACACACACACACACACACACACACACATACACACACACACACACAAATGCAACTCACACACACCTGACTGCAGCCTCTGGCAACTGAAGCCACACTCAATCAGTTGCCAGAGACTGCAGTCATGTATGTGTGAGGTGCGTTTGTGTGAGTGTGTGTGTGGCAGTCTTTTCATAATGTTATTGTATCTGTTCTATATTTAACAGGCATTTGGAGTGACATCTCAAAGGGACTGATGGAAGCTTGGTCAGCTATAAAGAGCATCTGGTGGGAAAAGCAAAAAAGTAAACAGCCATCGCAACTCCAGAGAGCAATGAAGCTTGACTGGAATCTATACAATCTATACACATACTATAAACTGAAGTCCTTCACTGAGTGAAGGCTAATATCAGGAACTACTGTTTGGATTTTGATACAGTTTTCAGTAATGGGTAGACTGATTCAGGAGAAAGGCTAGGAACATAATTTATTACCATTATACCAGATAAGACACTCGACTGTAGACACTTGGTACTACTCTTTTGCTGCCATGACAGGTTGCTAACACGTATTGACAGACTTAAAGAAAGAGCACAATGATTCAGTGTATGTACCGAAGATAAATTTAGAGGATTAGACTAGTCTGATGGTAGTGGCTATCTTATGCTGCTCTTGGCCCTAAGCGACCTTGCAGCTGTAATTGTATTCCATGGAGTATTTTATCTAGTTGACAATCATGTTATACTTTTACATTTTAGTTTTTTATTCATGTGACATTTCTGTTTCATGAGAGCGCTTTTGGTCAGATGTTTTCAATCATGTTGCAATTCCATGTAATTTTTTTATTCTGATGAAGATTGCCCTAGTGCAATCGAAACCATGGTCAATTGACAGAAAAATTTTGTGCAACTGATGTGGCTGTATATACATCCTGTAATTAAATAGCGTACAGTTGCTGTATCATAGCCAATAAACATGTTTAAAATTTCATAAATTTATAGGGTTGAAGAGGAAGTAATAAGCTACATGGAATATAAAAAGGTATAAAATTCCTCTGAAGTGGCATCCCTTGTGTAGGTGGTCAAGGAAAGGTATCTATCAAAAATAAATTTTAGAGACTATTCCACAAAATCTAATGGAGAGATATAATGGATATACATGCTGTTTCACATTAACATAGGCCTCAAAGTCTTATCCACTAAAATTTCAGATATGGAGTAAGAACTGAAAAAACTGGAAGCTAATGTGACCACATATAAAATTCAATATGCTTTACACATTCTTCGGACTGGATACATAACTTTGCTTCCAATTTGTGTCTCCTGTATCTACATTTAACCAAAACAATGTTTCTGATACCATTCAGTCAACAACATTATTGCATTATATAATAGAGACTATTTAACAGTAAGTATTCTTAGATATTTTATAAAAATAACTTACCTGATACTCTGGCAGTGTCTTTGCCATCAAGTATCTCAAACAGTGGTGATTACTTTTATTGTCCAGAGATATTAATAACTGCTTCAACCTGTCAATTACATCCTTATTTCAAGGACAGAACAAAACAAATTTATTAGATAAAACAAAAAGATAAAATTCTCAATTGAAAACTGATTCTTTTATTTTGTGAGGGAGAACAAATGTAGTTTTTCATGAAATCTTTGTGTTTTGCATTCGAGACCACATTCTTGTTAAATGCTGTGTCATCAGTTAAAAAAGTTTTAATATCTTCATAGATTTAAATCTAATGATAAAGTTATCAGAACTTGGAAAACAGAAACAAAAGAAAGCAATTTTTTTGGGAGAAAATGATGAAATGAAGATGTTACATGACATAATACAGCTAGACTCTGTCATATAAGATTCAGATAGAATGATGAGGAAGGATGGGTAGGAGGGCGGATGACAGGGAGAGGGAGAGAGGGGGGAAGGGGGGGAAGAGAGAGAGGGGGGGGGGGGGAGTACAACAGGTAAGCCATGGAGAAAAGAGAAAAGCATGGTTTGAGAATGACAGTAAACCTCATTTACTTACCTCAGTATGCATATCAAAAGATGATCTCACATAAAAAAAATATACGTGCAGAACAATCCAAATGTATGAAATGCCCCAGTAACAAAAGAAAATAAAAGTGGTCAGTGTCAAAGAAGACTACTTATGGAGGGAAGTGAGAGACGAGTGGAAAAACAAATGAAGTGCCCATGACAGATGAGCAACAAGAAAAGTGGACTATGACTGAAAGTAACGTGAAACTTCAGTTAGTTTGGTAATTCAGAGACATCATCAGAAGTTTCAATAATATCTCATACAAGAGATATTTCAAGTATATCCATTGTGATTATTTTTACAGTTACAACATATTTTTGAAATTGTACATTCTATCCAAAATTTTATTTTTTAAAATATGTCAGTGGGTACTTCACTTGTAAACTGAATGCACTTGTAGTGGTCCACGCCATTCATGGAAGGACATGTATCATGTACGTCAAATGTAGAGCTCAGGGTAAAGAAGTGTGTGATCACAATTGCTTTGTAAACATCGGGCCAGATACTGTCGGAAAGTATTACTCATGACATACGGAGTCTACCTGATGGAGAGTATTTGTAATCTCCGTGGAGCAAGAAGGAATGAAGTAACTCTGGTATCATGGAAGATCTCCAGCACCAAGGAAGATAAATACAATGTATGCAGCCAATTGTTGTTTTAAGCTATTGACAAGCATGTTAAAGAGACAGTATTGTGAAATGGAAAGTTACTACTCATCATATAGTGGAGATGCTCAGTTGCAGATAGGCACAACAAATATAGCTTTTGGCCAGTAAGGCCTTCATCAGAATTAGATGGTAAACACACACATACACAATAATGCAAACGTAACTCACACACACATGACTGACTCTCAGGCAACTGAGGCCACACTGCGAGCAGTGGCACCGGTACATGGTGGGTGTGGCAACTGGGTGGGTGTAAGGAGGAGGCTGGACAGGGAGGGAGAGGGATAGCAAGGTAGGCATGGTGGGCAGTGACTTGCTGTTGGGGAGCAAGGAGGGACAAGGTGGAATGAGGAAAAGGCAGCTATGTGCAGTCGGGAGGTTAGACAGAAGGAGTGGAAAGGCGGGGACGGGGCAATAGTGGAAAACGAGAGAAGTAGAAAGACAGGGTGTGTTGGAGGAATGAGGGCTGTGTAGTGCTGATGACTAATGAAGGTTGAGACCAGGAGGGTTACGGGAACATAGGATATATTGCAGGGAAAGTTCCTACCTGGTCAATTCAGAAAAGCTGATATGTTGGTGGGAAGGATCCATGTGGCACAGATTGTGAGGCAGTCATTGAAATGAAGTCTGTAATGTCTGGCAGCATGCTCAGCAACAGGGTGGTCCACTTGATTCCTGGCCACAGTTTGTTGGTGGCCATTCATGTGCACAGACAGACTGTTGGTTGTCATGACCACATAGAATGCAGTACGGTGGTTGTAGCTTCGCTTGTAGATCACGATCACATGACTGGTTTCACAGGTAGCCCTGCCTTTGTTGGGATAGCTGATGTTTGTGACCGGACTGGAGTAGATGGTGTTGGGAGGATTTATAATTTATAGGACAGGTCTTGCATCTAGGTCTATTACAGGGGTATGAGGCATGAGGTAAGGAGTTAGGAGCAGGGGAGAGTTAGTTGAAACCCTGGCAGAGAACATGGTTCAGTTGCTCCAGTACTGGGTGGTACTGCATTACGAGTTTCCCCTCATAGCACTGTGGGCATGACAACCAACCAGCTGTCTGTGGGTATGAATGGCCACCGACAAACTGTGGCCAAGAACAAGTGGACCACCTTGTTGCTGAGCACACTGCCAAACATGGCATCCTTCATTTCAATGACTGCTTCACAGCCTGTGCCATATGGATCCTTCCCACCAACACCAGCTTTTCTGATCTGCACAGGTGGGAACTTCCCTGTAATACATCCTTTGTTCCCATAATCCCCCTGGCCTCAACCTTCTTTAGTCACTGTCCTCTTCCATCCCGCCCCTGCTCTGTTCCCATTCCGGCGCTACACAGCCCTCATTCCTCCATCACACCAAGTCTTTTTACTTCTCTCCTTTTCCACTATCCCCTCCCCACCTCTCTGCTCCCACCATCTAACCACCCGACTGCACGTAGCTGCCCTACCCTCTTTCCACCTCGTCCCTCCACGCTCCCCAACAGCACGTCACTGTCCGCCACACATACCATACTATCCCTCGCCCTCCTCGGCCCAGCCTCCTCCTTACCCCCACCCAGTCGCCACTCCCATCATACACCAGTGCTGCTCCTCGCAGTGTGGCCTCAACTGCCTGAGACTGCACTCATGTGTGTGTGTGTGTGTGTGTGTGTGTGTGTGTGTTTGCCATCTAATTCTGATGAAGGCCTTACTGGCCAAAAGCTGTATTTGTGACAGTCTTTTTGTTGTGACTGCCTGCAACTCAGCATCTCCACTATACGGTGAGTAGTAAACTTTCCTTTTTGCAAGGTTGTTACATTGGGATTTTCCATTGTTTGACAAGTTAAAGAGAGGTCTTTGAGGCAGTAATATTAGTTGGCACTGGGAGTACTAACTTCCCAGGTAACATGTAACTGTTTATGGACATTTGTGACTATACACAGAGATAATTGGAACCAATCTACACTTTATTTAAGTAGAGAAGCAGTGTCTGGTTTTACAGCCAATTCACTTACAGGAATCTGCACAGAAGAAAGAAGTTCAATGCCAAAGAAGAACAGGGTACAGCATAGCTTGACCCTGAGGTAAATCAAACGAGTTGCAAGGTTGAACATCTACACCAATACAATAAAGGAGTGTTAAGGCAGAGGTGTTAGGTGTAGCTGTATAGAGTAATAGGTCTAGAACAGATGTTACTCAACCAGTCAAAACATCATCACATAAGCTAAATACAGCAGTCATCAGTCATTTAAATAAATGCTCCACAGGACGACTCCTTAATAAATCAGCAAAGAGAAGATGGATAGCCTAGGGCAACAGGGATCATAAAGAACAGTGTCAATGTGCCTGGGCTAAGAGCACCTGTCTAAACTGATGAAGCTCGCAACCATATATGACCTGCCAAGGGCCAGCACACAGCCAGCGGTGTCTGGCCAGCATGCAGCCATTGACAAATGATCCACCACGAGAGCACAGTCTATACCATTTTGACGCCAACATTCAGTCTATACGACCACGATGTCAGCATGCAGCTTACATCATCGAAATACCAACAGTCTAAATCATTGTCCCATCAGAACGCAATCACCAATGACTAGACCATCGCCAGCACACAGTACGACTATGGTGTGCTACACCAGTATTTCAGTTCAAAATTGTTTTTGTAGCCATAGTGCAGTGATTAGGTAATAATTGTGAATTTATTTATGCCAATGATAGCAGGGAAAATATCAGTACAGGTTAATACAGAAATGTTATTAAAAAAACTGGAAGACATACAGAGACAGGTAAACAAAAAGTTTTCACAAGTAATAGAACAATCTAATACAAAATTTTCACAGATCGATAAGCAATTCACACAGGTTATAAAATAATCTAATGAAAAAATTTAAAAGATCAGTAATATATTTGTAAAAATAATTGACAATGATGCTATATTTCAAGAGAGTATTAATGACATGTTTGTTTAACTACATCTGATTGAAGATGCCCATGAGCAAGTAATGTAAAACCTAAACAGATGCAACAAGAATTATAAACGCAGTTTAAAGACACTCACGAAACATTAGAGGCACATTTAAGACATAAGCTAGAGCAAAGACTCAACATCTTAAGAGAAGAAATATACAATGAAGTCTTGAAACAATGGGACTTAGTTCAGGAAGAGATACGTGAAAACATTAAAGATTTGCATACGGACATAGATAGTTTACATAACTTTACAGAAACAGAATGTAAGTTGGTAAAAGATCAGATGTCAGATGTGCAATTGCACAAAGAAATATTAGAACAGAGAAGTGACAATCGATATTCTGTATATTCACACGAGATACAGTCAGGTTAGGAGGAAAAAATACAAAGGAGATTTCACACACTTTAGGAAATGGGCAGCTTTCTGGGGAGGAAATCACTAACAACCATGGGACGAATTAGCAAAAACTAGAAAGGGAATTAACAGAAAGTCAAGTTAAAGGTAAATATTTTGATGCTACAACACTATTAGACGAATTAAAGTTGGGAAGTGGAATGAACTTTTATAAGCCTTTTCCAAAGTTTAAACCAGATGGGGAAGTACATCTAACCTACTTCCTGAGAGCATTTTGCAGGTCACTACCACAAAAGTTGGAAGACTATAGAAAGATAGATTTCATTTTGAATTACTTGCTAGGGGACACTACTGACTGGGGAAACGTCCACTCTGAAGACTTTACCTCATGGGACAATTTTCAAGAGAAATTCGGGTGTAAATATTCCCATCTAAAACAATATTAGAGAAGGAAAGTTGCTACTCACCATACAGCGGAGATGCTGAGTCACGATAGGCGCAACAAAACGATTCACACATTTGTAGCTTTCAGTCATTAAGGCCTTTGTCAGCAATACACACACACACACACACACACAAGCAATCTCCACTTGCACACACGTCTGCAGTCTCAGACAACTAAAACCAAACTGCAAGCAGCAGCACCAGTGCATGAAGAGAGTGATGACTGGGTGGGGTAAGGGGGAGCCTGGGGTGGGGAGGGGGAGGGCTAGTATTGGTGGGGGTGACGGACAGTGAAGTGCTGCAGTTTAGACACAGGGCAGGACAAAATGTGGGGAGGGGGGAGGGGGTAAGTAGCAGAAAGGAGACAAATAAAAAGAAATTAATAGACTGGGTGTCGTGGTGAAACGACAGCTGTGTAGTGCTGGAATGGGGACAGGGAGGGAGCTGGATGGGTGAGGGCAGTGACTAACGAAGGTTGAGGCCAGGGGGGTTACGGGAACGTAGGATGTATTACAGGGAAAGTTCCCACCTGCACAATTCAGAAAAGCTGGTGTTGGTGGGAAGGATCCATATGGCACAGGCTGTGAAGCAGTCACTGAGATGAGGGATATCATGTTTGGCAGTGTGTTCAGCAACAGGGTGGTCCACTTGTTTTTTGGCCACAGCTTATTGGCGGCCATTCATGTGAACAGACAGCTTGTTGGATTTCATGCCTACATAGAATGCAGCACAGTGGTTGCAGCTTAGCTTGTAAATCACATGACTGGTTTCACAGGTAGCCCTGCATTTGATGGGATAGGAGATGTTAGTTGCCAGACTGGAGTAGATGGTGGTAGGAGGATGTATGGGACAGAAGGAAGGAGAGGTTTTCTTATGGAGTATCATAACACTGGATGAGAAATAGGCCACATCCTACGAGCCAAAACTGAAACGCCAATCCAACAAATGGCATCATTATGGGTCGCCGCAAAAGTCGAAAGTGCATCAGGGCTCCAGTATGGTGAAAGTTATGGTGATTCTGTGTACGACTGTGATGGTGTTATCCTAATGCATTACGTTCCTCCATGGCAGACCGTCAATGCACAGTATTACTGTTCATTTTTGGAGCATCACCTGCGACCAGCTTTGCAAAAGAAGCGGCAACACTTTCTGAGCAACCCACCCATCATTTTGCACAACAATGCGTGGATGCATACAGTGCAAATTGTGGCTGCTCTGTTCAGTCGATGGAACTGGGACTTACTGTACTATCCACCGTACTCCCAGAACTTAAGTACTTGTGACTTTGATTTGATTCCAAAGATGAAGGAACCATTTCAACGCATTTGCTTCAGAATTGTTCCAGAGATTCAACTGGTAGTAGAATGCTCAATTCACACCATCAACAGAACACGCTCTGCTAATGGTATACTACAACTTCCACATTGCTGGCAACAGGTTCTACACAATGCTGGTGACTACTTTGAAGGACAGTAACAGGTGCAAACATGTAACTCTTTTGTATCGGTTGTGAATAAATAGTTGCCACTACTTAAGTTCCAACCCTCATAGAATGAATGGTAGCCATATGATCGGAGTGATAAAGGTCTGCTGACATCCTTAAATATTTATTTATACAGTTTTTGGCAAAGTATTCATTCATAGATAAGTTTGTTTGGATCAATGTTGACACCCTGCCATAATTCCTAACTCACAAGACAGGAAATTTTAACTGTGAATCACTACAAACACACACACACACACACACACACACACACACACACACACACACACACACACCAGTAACTTCATCATTGTGCCTCATAATCCACTCAGTGTCTACAGAGCGATATTGTCTGTGTAACAGAAAGTTTCCCTTTGGGTCAAGGCAAACACACCAACTTGTCTAAAACTGGGTATTTCATTAGCCATTCCTTTATTGATTTCCACCCCTAAATAATATTTCAACATATTACATTTCCTGTAATAATTTGCCTTCTAATTGGTTGGTTGGCTTGTGGGGGTTGAAGGGACCAGACTGTAAACGTCATCGGTCCCTTTTTCCACGACCATGAAACATCCACAAGGAATAAAAACAAGCAAGGGAGAGGACAAGGGATGACACAGAATAAGAAAGACACAGACAAAGACCAGAAAAAAGGAAATAAAAGCACACAGAACATTACAGTGGTTGGCCGAGCATGAAGAAGAAAAAGAAAAGAAAAGAAAAAGGGGGGGGGGGAAGCCAACCACCAAGAGACTCACTAAAAACTCCAATCTAAAACCCCGTAGGCCAAAGGCCAGACTCAACACACAAAAGAGACAAAAGCTCAGATTGAGAGGTAAAAGCCCCCTGCTCTAATAAAACCCAAAACTAAGACTGCCATTGCAGCATCATCTGTTAAAAGTGTAGGGAGCGTATCAGGCAGCACAAACGTCTGCCTGAGCGCAGTTAAAAGCAGACAGTCAAACAAGATGTGGACTACTGTCAACACTGATTCACAGCGACATAGAGGTGGGTTCTCGCGGTGCAATAAATGATTGTAGGTCAGCCAGGTGTGGCCAATGCGTAGCCGGCAGAGAACAACTGAGTCCTTGTGAGAGGCTTGCATGGAGCAGTGCCACACACCTGTAGTCTCCTTGAGAACCCAAAGTTTGCTGGGTGAAGGCCAGGTGTGCCATTCATCACCACAGGTACCAAGGACTTTCTGCTGCAATATTGACTGGAGATCACATTCCAAAATGCCAATCTCCAGGGCGAGTTCACTGATAGCCTGTTTGGCCAGCCTGTCAACACATCCATTACCCAGAATGCCGACATGACCTGGGGTCCACACAAAAACCACAGAGTGGTCGCAACAGGCAAGAGCAAGGATGGACTCCTGGATAGCCATCACCAGACAGGAGCAAGGAAAACATCGATCGATAGCCTCAGATTGATTCCCAAGAGTAAAAGCATAACCATCTCGACCAGCAACCATCAAATCATTGGTATAAACTATGTCAGAGCCATGAAATGCAGCAAGGATGAAATGAAAGTGTCGACGGAGGGCCTCAGGAGGGACGGAGTCTTTCGAGTCTTATGCCAAATCCAGCTGAAGGCATGGGCAGGGCACACACCATTGGGATATATAGGCCCGGAAAAGAGGTGGGAGAGGGAAAAACGCAAGCCCAGAGGGAAGAGAGCAGACGTGAACTGCAATTGTCCTCCCTGACAGGGGCTGCCGTTCTGGAAGATGGGCGACTGAGTTGGGGAACAGAAGATGGTAATTTGGATGCCTGGGCAAGCTACAAACATGTACAGCATAAGTGGCCAGTAGTCACTGGCACCAGATCTGCAATGGAGGGACACTCAATGCCTTGTACAGTCATAGAAGGGTGGACCGATCGGCACCCCAGCTGGTGTGACTCAAGCAACGAAGAGCGTTAAGATGTCGCCAGCACATTTGTTTAAGCCCGATGAGGGAGCCAAGTCAATCGGGTACCAAAAAGCAATCCCAAAAACTGATGCGTCTCCACCACAGCAAGAGGTTCACCGTCAAGATAAAGCCATTGCTCGGGGTGAACAGTGTGACACCAGCAGAAATACATGACGCAAGTCTTGGCGGCCGATAACTGGAAGCCGCGCGTTACGGTCAAAGACTGCAGCTTGCGGATAGTGCCCTGCTGCTGCCATTCAGCAACTGCAATTCCAGTGGAGCTGTAGTACAGGCAAAAGTCGTCAGCATACAAAGAAGGTGATACACACGTTCCCAGAGCTGCAGCTAGCCCACTGATAGCAACTAAAAAGAGTCACACACTCATGACAGAGCCTTGCGGGACCCCATTCTCCTGGACTCGGGAGGAACTATGGGAGGGACCAATTTGCACACGGAAGGAACGAAGCAACAGAAAATTATGAATAAAAATTGGGAGCGGGCCCCTAGGACCCCACCCATGAAGCGTGGTGAGGATGTGATGTCGCCATGTCATATCACATGCCGTCCGCAAGTCAAAAAAGATGGCAACCAGATGCTGGCAGCAGGCAAATGTCGTACGGATGGCAGACTCCAGGCACACCAGATTATCGGTGGCAGAGCGGCCCTTACAGAACCCACCCTGAGACAGAGACAGAAGGCCCTGAGACTCAAGTAGCCAACTCCACCTCCGGCTCACCATGCGTTTGAGCAACTTACACAGAATGTTGGTGAGGCTAATGGGCCGGTAGCTGTCCACCTCCAGGGGGTTCTTGCCAGGTTTCAACACTGGTAAGATGATGCTTTCCTGCTATTGTGATGGGAACTTACCCTCAACCCAGATACATTTGGAAAGGTCTAGGAGGTGTCACTGGCAGTCCACCGAGAGGTGTCTGAGCATCTGATAGTGGATGTGATCCGGTCCGGGAGCCATATCAGGGCAAGCAGCTAGGGCACTTTGGAATTCCTACTCACTGTATGGAACACTGTATGATTCGGGGTGGTGTGTATGGAATGAAAGGCTCTGACGTTCCAACCGCTCTTTCAGGGAGTGGAAGGCCAGCACGTAATTCACAGAAGCGGACCTCTGAGCATAATGCTCTTCTAAGAGTTCTGCAATCATGTCTGAGTCAGTATAGACTGCTCCATTCAGGGAAAGCCTAGGTGCACTGACAGGAGTCTGCTATCCATAGAGTCACCTAATCTTGGTCCAAACCTGCAATGGGGAGTTACGGTTGCCAATGGTGGAGACATACCTTTCCCAGTACTCTAGCTTCCGTCGGCAAATAGAGCATCGGGCTCGGGCACAGAGCAGCTTAAAGGCAATGAGCTGTTCCAGTGATGGGTGCCACTTATGACATTGGAAGGCCCACCTGTGATCTATAATCACGTCAGCGATCTCTGGTGATTACCAAGGGACAGTCCTCCGCCGAGGGGACCTGGAAGAACAAAGAATTGGAGATTCCACTGTAGAAATGATGCTGGTGGTTATTGTGTGAACCACCACGTCAATGGCGTCATGAGAAAGAGGCTCAATAGTGGCAATGGAGACAAATGAGTCCCAGTCAGCCTTATTCAAGGCCCATCTGGGGAGGCGCCCGAAAGAGTGATGTAGCGGCAGTGATAGAAAGATCGGAAACTGGTCACTACCGCACAAGTCATCATGCACACTCCATTGAACAGATGGTAGAAGGCCAGGGCTCCAGACCGTAAGGTCAATGGCTGAGTACATGCCATGCACCACACTGAAATGTGTGGAGGTACCATTATTTAAGAGAGAAAAGTTTAGCTGTGCCAACACTTGCTCAATGATACTGCCTCAGCCTGTTGCCACCAATCCACCCCACAAAGGGTTATGGGCATTAAAGTCGCCCAGTAACAGAAAAGGTGGCGGCAGTTGGGCTATCAGCACAGCCAATACAGGCTGTGGGACATCACCATCTGGTGGAAGTAGATACTGCAGACATTAACAGCCTGAAGCGTCCACACCCTAACAGCAACAGCCTCTAAAGGTGTTTGAAGAGGTACACACTCACTGTAAAGAGAGTTAAGGACGTAGACACAGACTCCATCAGATATCCTCGCATAAGCTGCCTGATTCTTATAATAACCCCGATAGACACGGAGGGCGCGGGTTCGCATCGCTGGGAACCAAGTTTGCTGGAGAGCAATGCAGAAGAAAGGGTGAAGGCTTATAAGTTGTCGGGGCTTGGCAAGGTGGTGGAAAAAACCGCTGCAATTCCACTGGAGAATGACATCGTCCACGGTCAAAAAAGGCGTGAAGGGACCGAGGAGGCAGATTACGCTGCTGGGACATCTACCACCACTGAAGGAGAGCCTGAACCAAGAACCATTGCATCTGAGGTAGAGGCGAGATCAAGGTAATTGGGGGATATCAAAATCTGCAAATCATCCTCAGACGCAGAGCTGGTTGTAACAGGTGGCACAGAGGCAACCTGAACCTCTTCCTTCTTACCCAGCTTTTTCTTCTTCTTCCCCTCCTCCCACTGCTCCCCATCAATTTGGGGGTTGGTACCCAAAGGAGGTACCTTGGGAGCACCAGAAGAACCACTGTCCAACATCAGAGACACTGGAGGTTTAACAAATGCAGGGACAGCCATCGCCAATGGGGCCAACGAAGTCACAGTCGCAGCATGTGATGTAGTCACTGGAACAGGATGAAGTCATTCGTATTTCCTCTTTGCATCTTGATTGGTGTGCCTGCCCAGGACTTTTATCTCCATTATTCACCGCTCCTTATGGAGAACAGAGCAGTCAGGTGAGCAGGGACTGTGGTGGTTCCCACAGTTGACACAAGTAGGAGGAGGCACACGCGGAGTGCCCAGGTGCAGAGGACGACCACAATCCCTGCATGTGGCGCTGGAGGTACAGCAAGATCTTATGGGTCCCAACTTCCAGCACTTGAAGCACCGCATAGGGCGAGGGACGTACGGTTTCATGTCACAATGGTAAACCATCACCTTGACCTTTTCAGGTAATGAGTCACCCTCAAAAGCCAAGATGAAGGCACCGGTAGAAACCCTGTTGTCTTTGGGTCCCATATGCATGCACCAGACAAAGTGGACACCCCCTCGCTCTAAGTTGGCGCGTAGCTCCTCAACTGACTGCAAGAGGAGGTCTCGATGGAAAATAATACCCCGGAACATGTGGAGGCTTTTATAGGGTGTAATAGAGGCAGGGATGTCACCCAGCCTGTCACAGGCAAGCAACGCCCGCAACTGGGCTGAGGAGGCCGTTTGGATCAAAATCGACCCGCTGTGCATTTTGGACAATGCCGCCACTTCCTCGAACCCATCTTCAAGGTGGTCAACAAAAAACTGGGGCTTCATTTCCTGAAAGATCGCTTCATCAGTCCTGCTGCAAACTAGGTACTGAGGCGAATATGGCTCACGAGACCTGGTCGCCCTATGGTCCTCCCAAGGTGTGGCCAGGGAGGGAACAATCAAAAATCATAGGTCACAGCATCAAAATCATCACTTACTCACTTTGAGACAGCTGGGGCCAAGCAACCACCAGCTTCATCCAATTTAATCCGTTTCATTGTGGGTCATCCGCCCTGATGCCACCCACTCCGACCAGGGGCTCTCCCCACAGGTGCCACCCAGCCTCAGCAAGGGCCACCTGGCAGGATGGCCATTGCTGGGAGTCCTGGTGCCCCAGAAAGGATGGGCACATACTCCTTGACATACATGGGGAGGTCTCAGCTCTGGAATCAGCAGTGTGATCCCTGTGTTGTCAGGGGGCCAAGAGGATACATGAGAACCACACCATGACAGACTGGCTACCGCGGGGGATTTTGGGTGCCAGAACTGTAGTGGGCGTGAAGGATGGGATGGCACAGGAGACAAGAAGTAGGCAAGCCATAAGACGTTGGGTGCAAACCCCTCTACACGACAATAAGTAGCATGCAAGATCTTGATGCATGATGGACAAACAAAAAACACCACATAAGGCGTACTTCCCCAATTGGTACGCACTATCAACAGAAATTTGGAAAAGGTGGAGGTCAAACCAGAGAGGGGACCATCACAGAAAAGCCAAAACATAGGAGACTCCTTTTAGTCGCCCCTCACAACAGGCAGGAATACCGTGGGCCTGTTCTTACCCCCGGACCCACAGGGTGGGCCTTCTAATTCACAGATAGCTCAATATAGTAGTAGCGTACTGCACTGCCATCAACAGGTGATCTTACACACTGGTGTTCAATGTGTATGTGAGAGTTGATACATTGCTGCTAAACCAACCGTATGACAAGTAGTAATGTAACTTAAGGTGGTCCAAGATGGTCTTGAAACAAGACAACTAGGACTAATTCTCTCACTGCCTACAGCCACCACTTTTCCACCCTATAAACAGCACTGGGATTTTCACAGTATAAAGCTTGTTTTAAATGCATTACTCAGTTTACATCTGTTGTCTCAGTTTATTACATTTCTACAATCTGAATTTCAGCATATATTTGTGCAGTCTGAATTTCAGTAGGTTGTACTAATAAGCGTGTCACTGGAGTTCACTGCACACACTAGAGAAATGCATTGCATCTCTACTGTTGCTTTCTTACCCACATTGTGAGCCAATCTGGAGGTGGAAGTGCAGCAACCTTATTGCAAGAACAAGATCAAGGGGATTAAATTCTCATGTTGTTCACAACCACACACACTGACTATGCAGATAACACTTGCCTAAACCCATTAAAACGTATAGGTCACTGGGTATTAGTTGTCTTAGTTGATTAAATTCATGGAATGTGAATTTCCATAAGTTCTCTCACAACACTATCCCAATAAGAAGTAGGTATGCAAGCTAATTTGTGTCGTCCCAGTTAATTACACGCCCCTTCAAGATGAGGTGTTTTAGAATGGGGGCTTGCTGAGCTGTAGAAGACATGTAAATCATTCGAACAGAATTTTTAGTTTTTGAACACTGCACCCATTTTGGAGAAATGAGATTTTTTGTTTGTTTTTAATGTGAAATATCTTTGCCTGCATGTTGGAAGAACCAAGTCTTGGTTTGAGGGCTGAAAGCACAGTTGATCGTACACAATTTATTTTCAAAAACATGGTGCCAGAAAAGGGTAACTAAGGAGAAGCTTTATCATCAATGCAGGGAAAAGACAGACTGCTACTTATTGTAGAGAAGACATGTCAAGTTGCAGACAGGCACAATTACAAGATACTTACATAAAGCTTTTGGCCACAGTCTTCATTAGTATAAGAGACATGCACACCATTCACACACACAAGCATGCAAGTTGGCGGTCGTGTGTGTGTGTGAGATGTGCTTGCTTGGGTGTGTGAATGTTTGTCTCTCTTTTACTGATGCAGGCTGTGACTGAAATCTTTATTTAAGTCTTTTAATTGTCCTTGTCTGCAACTTGATGGGTCTTCTTTATGGTAATTAGCAATCTGTCTTTTCCTACACTGATGATATTCCTGCTTGGAGTTTCCACTGTTTAAGGAGTAGCTTTTTGATTCTGATCTTCATTCAGTCCCTTCCTTTTGTGATTTGGCTTCTGGTGAAAAGTATGGTCGATTTTAATGTGATGCTCTTTTTCTCGGTTCCTATAAAAAAAAGAAAATTGTATTCAGATACTTTCCATCATTACTTAGACTGTCCATGACTGATAGGGAATGGGCTCTGTCACTGAGCAGTCTCAGTATGCACACAGCTGAAGCACTGTTCAGTCAGCATTCATATCACACATTTTGTAGCCAATGCAACGTCACGGCAAATCCATGTCCTCACTATAAGAGCCATTATATAGGATGACACAGGAAGAAAAGTCAATAATCAGAATTTAGTATCCCAATCTACAGCAGATGTCAATAGCAGCAGCAACTGAGAGATCCTGCAACTCACCAGCAGAAAAGTCACTGCAGCAGGCTGCAAGGGCTTAACTGGGGTGTCAAGTGCAGTACCACTAACCGAGATAGATGCTAGCCAGCTGTCAGGCTCAGCACTGGTTCCAAGATATAGTCAACCATGATAATACTACAATTTCTTTTTGAACTGTCTGGTTTTAATTACTGGTAAATATACAATGTGCAGCAGCAGCAGCACACAGTATCAGGAGCAACTAAAACTGCAGCAGGAACAGAAGCAGCAGATGCAAGAACTGCATGCTGTATCCTTATTTCTTGTGCCAGCAACATCAGTTGGTTGTTACAGCAATGCCCTCACTGCAATTTCCCTACTTCAGTGAGGCTTCAAAGAGCTGGGAGATATTCCGGTGTAATTTTCAACAGCTCTGTCATGCTTATAACATTTCTGAATATACAGCAAAGTACTTTACTCCTGTGTTCTATCAGTATTTTGTATGAAATGGTGCAGAAATAGTTACCACCTGCAAACTCCACTGATTTATGTTTTAATAAATTTTGCCTTGTTAACCAAAAGCTATTGTCATCAGATGCAATTTGTGGCAGCTAGGCTAAAGTTTAATCAATGTCATAAACAACATGGGCAGTTTTACACAGATGTGTTGCTGATCTGCAGTATAATTATGACAGTGTAATTCCCCTTGCCACAATTGTACGGTGTCCAATGCAGAATCATTGATTCACAATGTGGTCATTGCCCAGCCCCTGACAGGAAAGCCATGGCTAAAGTATCAGCCACAGCAATCCTAGTCTTATGCCATTCTTTAAGAGTGTTAAATCTTTCGAGGTTGCTTCCATAGCTAAGCATAGCTCCACTAACAAAATTCAGGTGCTTGTGACAAAGCAAGCTGGGATAATTTTAATTCCCCTCTTATTTTGCCATCTGCCTCCCTACATTCTTTTTGTTACTTTTAACTGTTTAGCAGTGCAGTACGACATCACCGAGGACAATCAACAAAAAAATAAAATGCAGGTGGGACCGCTACATGCTAAAAGCAGTTAGCTAATGTGGTGAGCAACAGCCAGCTGATGGTTCAACTTATCACCATCTTCTTACACTCCTACAGTCTCATCAGAGTTTATGACCATCTAGATCACTGGCATCTCATAGGATGACATTGATCATAATGATTCATTCCCACTCAGTGTAAAGTAAATCTTTTTCTAATACTAAGCAAGAGGGTCAAAAATGCCTTTCCATCTCAATGTTGAAGTGCGCACCACATGTCAGTAAAACTGCTGTCATACCCAATTGTGTGTCGATAAGCTGCACACTGGCATCGCGTAACAACACAGATCTGTTAAGATGGTCGTCCTCCTGGGAAATTTCAGAAATTAATATTTTTGCTTAATATGTTCTCTGGGTTCTCTACTTCATTGTAGTGTTCAACCCAAGTTCCCAAGCAACTCCACTGTCAAGTTATAAGGCGATTTGTGAAAAAGAGTCTCCGAAAACCGTTCAGAGTGGGAAAAAATAGTCAACATTACATCTAATATGACAGCAAGTAATTTTAATGATGGCCTAACAGGCATTATGGAAATTATGAACATGCTCAAACTTGAGATCAGACTAGCCTGTTACTACTTCAGCACAAAAGTGAAAGAAATATGTATCAAGTAAGCAGAGCAGTGGATGACAGAAGCTACCAAAGAAATCTGTAGGACCACCATGGCTGCAAATAAAATGGAGGAGGACCCCTTTTGGATCTGAAGAAATTGCTGTATGGTCCAGGAATTGCTGACTAGATGTATGTTTAACTTAACTACAAAAAATGTAACCAATACTTTAGACAAGGTTTTCTCCAAATCACATTTTTCAAATTGGCTGAGAAGATAACTTGAGAACAGTACATACGATAGCATTCTACATTTTTTAATATTCTCTATCAGCGTGCACAGCCATTTTATGTGATATTCAAAAGTCTATTTTTGGTGCACACTTTTCTCTCAATGTTTTGAGCGAAAACCATGACTTTTGTTTCAACATATCACCATTTTTTAGACCTTAATATTTTTCAATTATCCTACATATGCAAAAATAATTTCTTAAGGACAAGAGTATAAGGAATAAAACCATATCATCAGATTCAGTATTACTTTTTTTTTTTACCAGAAAAAAATCATGAGAACTGCCTATTTTTCATGCAGTCAAAAGAGCTACCACCTTAAGATGAAATGCTTCATGTAATCAACAGCTCAGCTCTCCTTTGCAGCAAAAAGCCCAGCAATGTGTTGTGTCTTACTGCCAAAAGACAATTCCTCTCCTGAGAGAACTGCCACTTACAGCTAAGTACAAAACATTGAACAGGCCTAAAATTCTCAGTTGTAGATTGGCCTAAAGCAGTTAACATCTTCAGCTTTGACGCCTTTACAGCAATTGGTTTCAAACAGTGGACAATGCAAATTTAGTGTGCAAAACAGGCCCATTTATTGATCTCAATTTCCTCTGTGTTACATTAAAGGAGACTTTCAAAGCATCACTATGTTGTCTAAAATATTTTACTGCCTATTACCTATAAAACTATCTGCAAGGCCAAAATTAAGGTCAAAATTTTATAGAACTCGCCCTCTATAGTTTGGATTTTAGAGTTACCATTCAGGTCAAGCTCATGCAGCTTCAGCAACAAGGTGTCATTGGCAATGACAATAGTTGTCATTAAAAATACCTGTCACATCCATATACGTATATTTGAGATGATTTTAAAGCAACTATAAGTGCTCAGGCAAACATTGATATCTATCCTATACCACACCCACAGTATTTTTTAATAAAGCTAGCGAGAGGCCAATGCCATTTAAAAACTGATTTCGAAGATACATAACTAAAACTGACAGCACACAGTGAATCAAAACAATTATTCATCTTAAATACACCATTCCATATTTTCCAGTAGAATCTCTTGGGGGATTGTTATCACCCCAGCCACAGTTCAGAAATGTTTAAAGCAATTAATTTTTGTATTCTGTAGGGCATCAATATCTTAGACAACATTCCTGTAACATGGATGACGCAAACAGAACAACATAGGCACATTTGTAGTGGCAAAGGTACCATGCTCACATGCAACCACACTGACATGATAAAAAAAAAACTTAACCCACTAACATGATACAACTCCAGTACTTTCTTGGTACAATTACCTATTATGCTAAGTTCATAACGGATGCAGCACAAACTGTGCACCTGCTAAATCAGCTTCACAAAAAATTTGTCAAATTTGTGTGGTCAGTGGCACACCAGCAGGCTTTTAAACACCTTGAGGATCTAAAACCACCACAGTGGTTGATACTGAATAACAGAGCTTGCAGTCAATGCTTGTTATGGATGCTTCGCAACACAGGATCGGGACAGTTCTGTCCCATTTAAAACCTGTCAAATTCTAAAGACTGCCTACACCTCTAAAACATTAATGGCATCACAACTAACCTCTTCACAGACTAAAAATGAGGTCTTACAGTGTGAAGAAGTTTCATGTTTATTAGTATGGCAGCAAATTTTACCTATTAACTGACCACAAAAAATTAATGTCACTTTTGAAGCAAAGATTGAATCTCCTGAAAAGACAGTGCAACATCTTCAATGGTGGATGTTGCTTTTAAATGGTTATAACTACGAAATCCTCTTACGACCCACTGCTCAATATGGCAACTCAGATGTCCTGTTCTGTCTTCTCATTGGCCCCGACTTCATGTTTGATTGTCAGGAAATGGTTTGTTTTGCATCTGACCAGCACAAGCAACAAACTTGGATGACTTCCTATTGACAATTGGTGAGGTAGCCAAAGAGTCAGCCCATGGCCTGCTACTGTGCAAAGTTTTGTCAACAGACCAGCTGGGGTGGATGCAAAGCTTATCAAAACAAGTGCAGCCATCATTTCATAGCTATTTTGGAATGTGGCACTGGCTTCATGCAACAAATGGCAACTCAAGATTAACCTCCGATGACTGTGACTGCAGGGTCATCATCTCACAACCGCTCATCTTCGAACTGCTTCATGCCTTGCACTGGAGGATGATGTACATTGATAATGATGGTGATGTTTGGTTTGTTGGGCACTCAACTGTGTGGTTATGATCACCTTTACAGATTCCTAATCTGTTCAATGTCTAGTCTTGCCACTTTCCTGAAAGATGATGAAATGATGAGGCAACACAAACACCCAGTATCTGGGCAGAGAAAATCCCCACCCCGGACAATAATTAAACCTGGGACCCCGTGATCCACAGGTAGCGATGCTAGTCACTAGACCACAAACTGTGGATGTGATGCACATAGAGGCGTTAGATCAACAGCACATACCTTGGCTTGGTATGAATGCTGCAACTGAGCATGCATGAAATTCCTGTCAGCACTGCTTCCTGAAGCAGGCAGCTCCAGTACAGGGTTTGTCTCCACAGCCTTGTCTGAATCAATCACAGGAAGAGACAGAATGTTGATTTTGCAAGGCCATTTGAGGGCATAGAGCAATATGGCTGCTTGTGGTGGACACTCTCTCCCACACAACTTTTGTGGCATGGATGCTATCACTGATCGCCCAACTGTGCTCTCTCTGGCTGAAATACTGCCAGGCCACAGGCATCAGTCCCTGGTAAACTTTCTGCATCCCATGCAGAATGCCCAGCCCAAGTATATGTCTGTCTGTGCACACAGTACCTGTGTCTAGGCATACATATTCAGCTAACAATCAAAGTGGGCCCAAAGGATCACCCACCACTGAGATCAACTCTGGCTGGAACTGCATTTATAACCAATGCCCCTGCTGCCATTGCCTCCAATCCAGAGATCTGACACTCATGCAACCACCAAATATGCTGACAGCCATAGCCCTGTGCCACCTCTACTGCCCACTCACAGGTACAACTGAATCCCTGCTAGCCCACATGTAAGCACAAAGACAAGTGGGCTGGGGTATTGGAATCCACATACACGGAACCACTCCCATGCACACAGAACCACTCCCACTGCACAGGCCACTTCTAGCAACTGTTGCACCACCTTATCTGCCTGTCACATACGCTGCCAACTCTTTTACCCTTGTAGAAGCACACCAGGCCACTGGAGCAGGTCATTCATGAAGAAGTAACGTCAGCTGGTAAGGAGTGCAGCTATGCCTCCTCTCCTCCCATGCTGGCAACGATATAAAAATCTACATCTATACTCTGCAAACCACCAGGAAGCAAAGGCCGGGGGTACATCCTGTTGTACCAGCTATTAGGGCTTCTTCCCATTCCATTCACATATGGCGCGCACAAAGAACAATTGTTTGAAAGCCTCTGTGAATGCAGTAATTATTCTGATCTTATCTTCACGATCCCTGTGTGAGAGATTCTTAGGGGACTGTAGTATATTCCTAGTCATCATTTATTCTTAAAACTTTGTTAATAGGCTTTCTCAGAATAGTTTATTTCTATCTTCAAAAGTCTTCAGTTCAGTTTCTTCAGTATCTCTCTGTCACTCTCCTATGGATCAAACGACCTGTGACCATTTGTGCTGCCCTTCTCTGTATACATTCAGTATCCCATGTTAGTCCTACCTGATAAGGGTCCTACATACATGAGTGATACACTGGAACTGGTCACATGAGTGATTCATAAACAGTCTCCTCTGTAGACTGATTGCCCTTCCCCAGTATTCAACCAATAAACGGAAGTCTACCACCTGCTGAGCATATGTGATCATTCAACTTCATACCTCTATTAACTGTTACACCCAGGTATCTGATGAGTTAGCCAACTCCAACAATGACTCACTGATATTATAGTCATAGGATACTATGTTTTTTCGTCTTGTGAAGTGAACAATTTTACATTTTTGAACAGTTCAAGCAAATTGCCAACCTTTGCACGACTTTGAAATCTTATCAAGATCTGACTGAATATTTATGCAGTTTCTTTCAGATTGTACTTCATTATAGGTAACTGAATTATCTGCAAAAAGTCTGATGTCTGAGATTACTATCAAACTGTCTGCAACATCATTAATATACAACATGAACAGCAAGGGTCCCAACACACTTCCATGGGGAACACCTGAAGTTACTTCTACATCTAACACCCCCAGGGGCTCAGCATTCATTTGCTGGGTACGGGCTTGGCAACCCCAGGGTTCCTGAGCTGGGAACTGGTAAGTGCTGCCAGGCCCCTGTCACTGTAAGCTCTGGGCATGTTTCAGCAACCACTGTGTGGCACAGCGGTGGAACATTGTGTGTCTCAGGGAATGGGGATCTTGGCTTGACTGCCCGGATTGTGAGGATGGAATAAACCTCTATAAAAAAAACCTCAACCTCAAGGTGCGCTGCACGCTGATGAGATGCATGGCTGTTGAGGTGGAACAGATGTTAGCGGGCAACCTCTGTGGAACCTGCCGCACCTCAGTTGTATAAGGCTTACTCAGGCATGCGGGGCTCTGTCTGAGTGGACCCTTACTTCCCTAGCTGCTCGTGGGAGCAAAATGGAGCCTTCGAAATCTTTTTTTCCTCCTCCCAGCGGAAAGGGTGGGATGCTGGAAGGTTCTAACTCCCAGTCTATCAAGAGGGCTCATGTAGTCAGTCCCCCTGACTCCGGTGCTTCTTTGACAACTATAGTCTTTAGTGACAGAATGCATTCTGGTCCTCAGAATGCATTTCTCATAGTGAAATGGAAAGAGGGTAGTTTCGAGAAGGTTTTGCCCTTCTACATACAAAAGGGTTTGGAGGGAATCTGTGGATCCTTAAAATCCATGAAGCGCTTGGGCGATGGGACCTTGCTAGTGGAAACTTCCAATTCCTAGCAGGCAGCTAACCTCCAAACTGCTAAATGCCTTGGGGAATATGCCATAGACACTGGCCTGCACAGTACCTTGAATTATAGCAAAGGTGTTGTGACACACCGGGATCTAGTTGACATTCCCAAGGAGGAACTGCACGTGAGTGGGCATGGGAAGGTATAGTTGAAGTGCAACATATCATGAAGAGGGTTGATGGCAGTCTTATCAAATCCGACTCCTTTATTCTGACCTGCAGTAGCACAAAACTTCCTGAGCATGTTAAGGCTGGCTTCCTTCACTTTAGTGTGAGGCCTTATTTCCTGACCCCAATGTGCTGTTTTAAATGCCAGCATTTTGGGCTTACCACCTTAGGGTGTAAAGGTGAAGCGACTTGTGGCAACTGTGGTAAGGCCGCTCATGAAGGAGTTGGTTGCTCATCTCCAGCCAAATATATCAATTGCTCTGGAAACCACTGTGTTTGGAGTAGGGACTGCTGAATCTTTTTAGAGGAACGCAAAGTCCAGGAAATAAAAGCAACCAAGTGTATCCCCTATGGTGAGGTCAAAAAGATCTACAAGTCGATGCAACCTCCCAAATTTGCTACATCTTTTGTGACACCTGCAGATGTCAGTGCACTTGCAAGGCAGCGAGTGTTTCAGAGCCTGTAGCCTCTACTTGAACAGCAGAGAAAGGTACAGTGTCCAACTTGGGCCAGCCCCTGGTGTCTCCAACAACAACTGAGGCTGTTCAGAAGCCCAGTATGGCCATTACAACTCCGACGTCAGCTCCACCAAAGCCCACCAAACCGCAAAAAGCTCCTAGAAAGCAGCAACGGCACGTTAAATCATGTGATAAACAGTCTGACCATGTTGATGTCAAATGGTTCAAATGGCTCTGAGCACTATGGGACTTAACTTCTGAGGTCATCAGTCCCCTAGAACTTAGAACTACTTAAACCTAACTAACCTAAGGACATCACACACATCCATGCCCGAGGCAGGATTCGAACCTGTGACCATAGCGGTCACACGGTTCCAGACTGTAGTGCCTAGAGCCGCTCGGCCATTCCGGCCGGCCATGTCAATGTCATTTTACGTTATGCTTCATCTGACTCTTATCCAGATTGATGGAGTATGACATATGTGTGGGGCAATCATCTCGCCCCACGACTGCCCCTCCACCTGCTGCAGTCACCCCACCCCATTGGAAAGACAGGATAAAGGTGCTATCCCAGTCATAGATGACTCCCATACTTCAATGGAACTTACAGTGGTTCAGGATGCATGTGGAGGAACTTTGTCTACTCTCTCAGGGTCAACCACTGAGTCTGTGTCTCCAGGAGACTTATTTCTATCCATCATACATCCCTGAGCTACGAGGCTATACACTCCACAAAAAGGACGACCTGCATGGAGAGAGAGCTATAGGAGGCATAGGTATTTTCATCAGAACGGACTACCACTCCTCGCCTTTCTCACTTATGGCGACTTTAAAAGCCGTTGCTGTGTCCAGCACATGCATCATCCATTGACTATATGTTCCCTTTACTTGCCCCCACATGATGCACTCGATGAAAAGGCCCTCACCGACCTTGTTACACAGCTCCCCAAGCTGTTCATCATCTGTGGTGATTTTAATGCCCACAATGTGCTTTGGGGCTCTGTAATTACCTGTCTCAGGGGTAGAGCAATTGAGAGGCTTCTCCTGTCATCCTGTGCATACTTGCTAAATTTGGGATAGAGCACTCACCTCTGCACAACGACTGGGTCGTTCTCTCCCACTGATCTCTTGCTTTGCTCTTCAGCTCTTGCCCACAGTGCTCATTGGGAAGTGGTCGATGACTTTCATGGAAGTGATCACTTCACGATCTGGATTCACATGCCAGATGGCATGGGCCCCAAAAGGAAACTGCCACGATGGGTGCTCAGTAGAGCCAATGGGACACTTCATAGCCAGTTGGCCCAGTTCGAACACTGTGCGAATGTCGAGGCATGGTTGGATCATATTACCAAAACGGTCCACCATGCCACTGTGGCATCCATTCCACAGTCCACGAGCCACCAGAAGAGGCAACCTGTCCCTTGATGGAGTGCCGAATGCTGCTCTGCAATCAGGACCAGACGTGCGGCTCTGCATAGGCTCCAGAGTCATCCAACTGGTGAGAATCTTGCAGCCTTTCGGGTGGCGAGGGTAAAATGTCACCAAATTGTTCAAGAGAGGAAGAAGAGGTCATGGCAACAGTTCCTGAACACCATTAATCATTCCACCAAAAGTTCCATTGCATGGGAAACCATCAGGAGAATTTCTGGAAGAGGAGGGAGGTGCCCCATGGCTGCTGCAATGAATAACAGCACTTTCCACATGCATCAGTGAGACATTGCCCACACTATGGCAGTGTATTTTGCCACAGTTACTGCAACAGCCAGTCAAGATCTGGTTTTCCAGCGCCATAGAGGGTTCCTGAGAGGTGTAGTTTGGACTTCCAGTCCACCCCTAATGAAGTTTACAACTTCCCATTCTCCATGTGGGAGATGTATTCTACATTATCTATGGCTTGTAACACATCCCCTGGTCATGACAGGATCCATTACAGTATGCTACAGCACCTGACAAGGTGCAACAAAGATATCCTCCTCGCACTTTTTACTGCCATTTGGGCGGCAGGTCGCTTTCCTGGCTCATGGCATGAGGCAGTTTTAATTCCTCTTTTAAAACCTGGGAAAGACTGCACATGCCCAAGTAGTTACTGTAGTGCTACCCTCACTAGTTGCATGGGAAAGACCTCAGAGCAGATGGTCAACCGCTGCCTTGTCTGGATCTTAGAATCCCCGTAACTTCTTAGTCGCTTTCAGTGTGGATTCAAGAGGTTTCGTTCCACCTTTGATAACCTCACCCTCCTGGAGGGTGCACAGGAAGTGCATGCAGTTGTGCGAGGAAGAATGGCTGGTGGTGATGGCCAATAAGCTGCGACTGGTGAAGTCAACAACTCAGCCATGCTATGGGTCAGAACTATGGTTTTTAAATGCTGATCTGAAAAGAAGAATAACAGCTGTGGAAATGGATCATTTACAAAGGAGTGCCAGAGTATCAAGAACCAAAAGTGAAAGCTCAAAAGAAGGCAGATGAAACACTGCTAGACAGAATTGAAAGAAAATCTCTAAAGTGGTATGGGCATCTGTTGAGAACGCAATATCATTTATGATAAATGGGGATTAAAATGAGTCTGACAAAAACTGAATATCTGGTAGTGAATAGTGACACTAAATTTGAAGATCACACCAGTGAAAGAGCAGTTATGAAACAGGTGGAAAAATTTTTGAATGGAAACCACCTAGCAGACATAAAATGGGTAGACCATGATGTTCTTGGATTGACTACATCAGTGGAATAATAGAGCATCATGGGATATACAAGGAGGATGCACTGAATAGAGAGGCTTGGCAGAAGATAACAGGATTACAACAAAATGTTGTTATTAACTGATCTCTGTGTTAATTAATCCTGTAATAACAATAATAATAATAATAAAACAGCTTCACTGATTATGTCATTCTGCTAAACCTTACACAGAAAATAGATGCATTTTTCAGTCTATCTAGCTCCTTGTTTTGCTTCTTTATGTAGTATTGCAGTTTACTTACTTACTAAATTATGTTTGCATATCAGCACTGTATGCACACACACACACACACACACACACACACACACACACACGAACGCACGTACACGTATGTATGTTCAAAATGAGAATGGACATTATACTGTACTTAATAATTACCTGCTTGTTGTGATATAAATTTATGTAAACTGATCTCAGAAAATATTTCAGATCAGCTCCATCACTTCGTGCTAATCCTACAGCTGTCCGTGCATCACATGACTGAGCTATGTTACAGAAATCAGAATCTAAAAAGAAATTAAACACACAGGATTACAAATCATGTAACTGAATGACATTTAGTGAGCACAGAATTTAAAAAGTGGTTGGAAGATACAAAAGACTATTGTGGTTTAAAGTTTCTTCAATAATGAATTGATTATAAAGAGAGCAAGAGGTTGCCTGGCAAGGATTGGTGACATATTCATTTATGCTCTAGTTGAATCTCACCAGTGCAATTTTATCGTGTGTTATCCCAAAATCTAAACAAAATTTTAAAAGGTTAACGGGCAATTGACTGATTTCACATTTTTTTTTTTTTTTCCAAAGAAATCAAAGCATTGGGTTATTGGATTTTTTTTCCGCAATACAATTCCCCAGGTGAATTGAATTCAATAGTGCAGAATGCACTGACAATTAGTTTTTAGAGCCAATAACCCACAGTGATTGAGCAGTGATACCAATTGTCAATAGCTCATCTGACCATGATGATCAAACGTGCACAATAAAATATACTGACCAGTTATGTACAGATCGCAGAAGAAAAGTACTGTTGTTGTGGTCTTCAGTCCTGAGACTGGTTTGATGCAGCTCTCCATGCTACTCTATCCTGTGCCAGCTTCTTCATCTCCCAGTACCTACTGCAACCTACATCCTTCTGAATCTGCTTAGTGTAATCATCTCTTGGTCTCCCTCTACGATTTTTACCCTCCATGCTGCCCTCCAATGCTAAATTTGTGATCCCTTGATGCCTCAAAACATGTCCTACCAACCGATCCCTTCTTCTAGTCAAGTTGTGCCACAAACTTCTCTTCTCCCCAATACCTCCTCATTAGTTACGTGATCTACCCACCTTATTTTCAGCATTCTTCTGTAGCACCACATTTCGAAAGCTTCCATTCTCTTCTTGTCCAAACTGGTTATCGTCCATGTTTCACTTCCATACATGGCTACACTCCATACAAATACTTTCAGAAACGCCTTCCTGACACTTAAACCTATACTCGATGTTAACAAATTTCTCTTCTTCAGAAACGATTTCCTTGCCATTGCCAGTCTACATTTTATGTCCTCTCTACTTCGACCATCATCAGTTATTTTACTCCCTAAATAGCAAAACTCCTTTACTACTTTAAGTGTCTCATTTCCTAATCTAATCCCCTCAGCATCACCCGATTTAATTTGACTACATTCCATTATCCTCGTTTTGCTTTTGTTGATGTTCATCTTATATCCTCCCTTCAAGACACTGTCCATTCCGTTCAACTGCTCTCCCAAGTCCTCCGCCGTCTCCGACAGAATCACAATGTCATCGGCGAACCTCAAAGTTTTTACTTCTTCTCCATGAATTTTAATACCTACTCCGAATCTTTCTTTTGTTTCCTTTACTGCTTGCTCAATATACAGATTGAATAATATCGGGGAGAGACTACAACCCTGTCTCACTCCTTTCCCAACCACTGCTTCCCTTTCATGCCCCTCGATTCTTATAACTGCCATCTGGTTTCTGTACAAATTGTAAATAGCCTTTCACTCCCTTTATTTTACCCCTGTCAACTTCAGAATTTGAAAGAGAGTATTCCAGTTAACGTTGTCAAAAGCTTTCTCTAAGTCTACAAATGCTAGAAACATAGGCTTGCCTTTTCTTAATCTTTCTTCTAAGATAAGTCATAAGGTTAGTATTGCCACACGTGTTCCAACATTTCTACGGAATCCAAACTGATCTTCCCCGAGGTCCGCTTCTACCAGTTTTTCCATTCGTCTGTAAAGAATTCGCGTTAGTATTTTGCAGCTGTGACTTATTAAACTGATAGTTCGGTAATTTTCACATCTGTCAACACCTGCTTTCTTTGGGATTGGAATTATTATATTCTTCTTGAAGTCTGTGGGTATTTCGCCTGTCTCATACATCTTGCTCACCAGATGGTATAGTTTTGTCAGACTGGCTCTCCCAAGGCCATCAGTAGTTCTAATGGAATGTTGTCTACTCCCGGGGCCTTGTTTCGACTCAGGTCTTTCAGTGCTCTGTCAAACTCTTCACGCAGTATCTTATCTCCCATTTCATCTTCATCTACATCCTCTTCCAATTCCATAATATTGTCTTCAAGTACATCGCCCTTGTATAAACCCTCTATATACTCCTTCTACCTTTCTGCCTTCCCTTCTTTGCTTAGAACTGGGTAGCCATCTGAGCTCTTGATATTCATACAAGTGGTTCTCTTCTCTCCAAAGGTCTCTTTAATTTTCCTGTAGGCAATATCTATCTTACCCCTAGTGAGACAAGCCTCTACATCCTTACATTTGTCCTCTAGCCATCCCTGCTTAGCCATTTTGCACTTCCTGTCGATCTCATTTTTGAGACGTTTGAATTCCTTTTTGCCTGCTTCATTTACTGCATTTTTATATTTTCTTCTTTCATCAATTAAATTCAATATTTCTTCTGTTACCCAAGGATTTCTATTAGCCCTCGTCTTTTTACCTACTTGATCCTCTTCTGCCTTCACTACTTCATCCCTCAGAGCTACCCATTCTTCTTCTACTGTATTTCTTTCCACCATTCCTGTCAATTGTTCACATATGCTCTCCCTGAAACTCTCTACAACCTCTGGTTCTTTCAGTTTATCCAGGTCCCATCTCCTTAAATTCCCACCTTTTTGCAGTTTCTTCAGTTTCAATCTGCAGTTCATAACCAACAGATTGTGGTCAGAATCCACATCTGTCCCTGGAAATGTCTTACAATTTAAAACCTGGTTCCTAAATCTCTGTCTTACCATTATATAATCTATCTGATACCTTTTAGTATCTCCAGGATTCTTCCAGGTATACAACCTTCTTTTATGATTCTTGAACCAAGTGTTAACTATGATTAAGTTATGCTCTGTGCAAAATTTTACAAGGCGGCTTCCTCTTTCATTTCTTCCCCCCAATCCATATTCACCTACTATGTTTCCTTCTCTCCCTTTTCCTACTGACGAATTCCAGTCACCCATGACTATTAAATTTTCGTCTCCCTTCACTACCTGAATAATTTCTTTTATCTCGTCATACATTTCATCAATTTCTTCATCATCTGCAGAGCTACTTGGCATATAAACTTGTACTACTGTAGTAGGCATGGGCTTTGTGTCTATCTTGGCCACAATAATGTGTTCACTATGCTGTTTGTAGTAGCTAACCCGCACTCCTATTTTTTATTCATTATTAAACCTACCCCTGCATTACCCCTATTTGATTTTGTATTTATAACCCTGTAATCACCTGACGAAAAGTCTTGTTCCTCCTGCCACCGAACTTCACTAATTCCCACTATATCTAACTTTAACCTATCCATTTCCCTTTTTAAATTTTCTAACCTACCTGCCCGATTAAGGGATCTGACATTCCACGCTCCGATCCGTAGAACGCCAGTTTTCTTTCTCCTGATAACGACGTCCTCTTGAGTAGTCCCCGCCCGGAGATCCGAATGGGGGACTATTCCGGAATACTTTACCCAAGAGGACGCCATCATCATTTAATCATACAGTAAAGCTGCATGTCCTCGGGAAAAATTATTGTACTGTATCGCAAAATCATAAACATTAATTCGATCACAGTACTTAGAGAGACATTATGGGAAAAACTAAGTGGAGAAATTTATCCAGCAGAGCAGATAGAAAATTTAACTGTTTCCAAAACATATCCCTACAGCACAATTTGGATCATTATTACACAAAAAATAAATAAAAATAGTGACCCATATGGAACAGAGACCCCCAGAGAATACATCTGACAAAAGCACTGGCACTTTCAAACCACAGGCAATCAAAATCAGTTTACTTCTTCAAAGTGCTTAAACACTGCAAACACTGGGAGTAGTACCTACATCAGATTCATTTGTGTAAATACTCCATGTGACACTAAAATCCCTAAAAGAAGTTCAAAATTCATCAGGTCATTAACTAACTGCCATAGGACTTTGGTGGCTATGGCAGTATTCCTAGCAGAATTATTACTCTTAAACTATCTTTGTAATCAATGACTCAGGACATATTTTCTGACAGGTTTAAGGATAGAGAAGTAACACCAATCTATGAAATTGAAGCTGAGGAAATCAATCATAATTACAAGTGTATTTTGTGACCTGTCAACATTTGAGGAACTGGACCATAATACAACGATGAGTCATTTATACAGGGTGGAGAAAAATTGTGTCACGTAATTTTAACCCTGGAGAGCTGATGCCAGTAGGAACCAAAATTATTAATGTTGTGTAGGTCGACAATGCACAATTTTTAAAATACGGAAACTTGGCACAACATGCTCTGATTGGTCACAGGATTGCCCTGTTGTAGGATGCTCTGGACAACACATGACCACAAATGCTTTGCCTGCCAGAGATTGTGATGTATCCAAGGCAGCCCACATGCTTGGTGGTGGTGCACCAGCCTTCTGCTCTGGGGGCGAATCCACCAGGGTCCCGACACATCCATTGAAGTTTCACGATAAGACATACCGGGAACAAACACACCAACAGCTGTTAGTTCACATACAGAAAGTCTTTTACAAATTGTTTAGGCCCTGAAAAGGGCCTTCTTTGTAGCTAGGACATTGTTTACTTAAAGCAGGTGCTCGAACTGGTGACCCTCTGACACGACACCAACTTGGTAACGTCAAACGGTGTTTTGCCAAACTCTTTCAAAGATTCCTGGCATTGCCCTGATGTGATTGGCAGTTCGCATCCAGGTGGGTGAACTAGAACCTTGAAGAATCCCCACAGGAAAAAGTCCCGTGGCATGAGGTCTGGTGATTGCGGGGACCATATCTTACTAGCACCTCTGCCAATTACCCAGCCATCAAAAAGTTCATTTAAATATCTGTGCACAGCACTACTGTTTTGTGCAGGTGCCCCATCATGCTCCAATCACATGAGTAGCCATATGTCCATGGAAACATCTTCCAGCAGGCTGGGTAGAGTTTCCTGCAAAAAAAAAAAAAAAAAAAAGGTAATTTTACCGTATAAGTTGGGGAGACAGATAGATTGGCCCTATCAGATGATCACCCACAATGGATGCCCAAATGTTGAGCGACAATTGTTACTGGTGTCCGTGGACATATGTGACATGGGGATTTCCCCTTGCCCAGTAATGTACATTTCAAGCATTGTAAAGGCCATCCCAATGGAAGGTGCACTCATCGGTAAACAACACAATGGTGAGAAAGTTAGGACCTCATGCAACACATTGCAGAAACCATCGGCAAAACCCTAGCCTGTGTTCATAGTCTGCCACAGGATTTAGGTCTTGGACAGGGTGGGAACTAAATGGATTCTGGCCGTCAGCCTTCACAACTTCCCAAACTAACCAATGAGTGGCTCCCATGTCACGTCCACCTGCTCGAGTATTTGTCGTATATGCTTCCTTGAAGCACTCGAGAACAGTCTCTTTAAATGCAGCATCCCATCATGTTCCAGGTCTTCCAGCATCATCATGATATCCCACTAATGAGCCTGCTTCACCAAGTCACCAGCTGTAAATGTTTGTGGGTACGGGTGATGTCTTGCTGGGTACCATTCCTCATACAATCGTTGAGCTTCATGCACATTACCGTCAGCTAGTCCATAAACAAAAACCATATTTCGTTGTTCTTCAAACGAATACTGTGCTACCATGTTTACTGTATGACTAAATTGCAGGTGACGTGTATGCTCCGAAGCAAGGCTTACGTGTGAATGCCTCTGATGCGAGGTGGAGACAAACAGCAAGACCTTTTCGACACATATGCTTATCAGTTGGGGCAGTGACGGGGCAAGGGACATTTATTCGTATGTATGAACCGACAACCACAGCACTGCCCGTCAACCAACACATGGCAATAGGGCAATCCAACAGCCAATCGGAGAGCGTGGTGCCAAGTTTCTGTAGTTTAACAATGGTGCATTGTCGACCTACACAACATTAGTAATTTTAGTTCCTACCAGCATCAGCTATCCAGGGTTAAAACTTTGTGACACAATTTTTCTCCACCTGGTATGAGCAGAACTCGTTATCTGCCTCTCAGTTGAGTTTCTGAAGGATTCTTCACAGAGAAAGTAGTACCTGATCTCACAAATGAAGTCCTGGCAAAGCTAAACAAGAAGAGGGACCCCCATGATATATTTAGTGACCTCACAAAAGCCCATGGTTGTGTGCAAAGCTACAGTGTTATGGCATTAATGTCATCCTTTTTCCATTGATGGAAGCTCAGTTCCATAACAGACTGTATCTCTGGAACGAAAATAACCTCAGAATGGGGGAATATAGCACATAAAAGTCTGACAAAGTTAGGTACTAGGCCCACTTGTGTTTCTAGTCTGCATAAATGAGCTTCCAATGACTTTGAAAGGCTGTTTAAAAACTGTAATGTTTTCTTGTGGCACAACCATATTAATCAAGTGTCCAAATTCAACCTTAAGAAACAAATGTCAGATTTATTTATTTATTACCAGGTTCTGTGGGCCATGTGAGCTAAAGCTACATGGTTATGGGACAAGTCAGTACATACTTTGCAAAATTCTGATAGAATCAGTATTCTATCATGAGATGGGGAAGTTCTTAATGACTGCATGGAACCCCTGCACAGAACAGGTTTGTACTCCAAGAAAACCTTTCAACTTGGATTTAAATACTTGGGATTTATCACTCTTTTTCTCCAGTTCTACTGGAACCCTATTCAAAATGAAACTCGCTGAACAGTGCACACCTTTCTGTACAATGCTTAAGGACGTGTTATCCAAGCGCACATATTTTCCATCTAGTGTTCACTGAATGAATGTTGCAGTCTCTTCTGAATCAGTAAATCCTGTAAACAACAAAAATCCCAGGATGGAATACATGTAGAGTGATAGTTGGGTTAGAATTCCAAAATATCTGAACAACACCTTACATAAAGTTCACAACTGACACTACAGATCCGACTGAATGTCCTTTTCTGGACTAAGTGTTTTCTTGGTGAGTGCACTGATTTGCCACGAAATATAACAGCATACAAGATAATAGAATGAAAGTAAGCAAAGTAAACAAGCCTTCAAATTTCAGTCTCAGAGACAGAGGAGACCATTCTTGTAGTGAAAATAGCAGCATTCAGTTTCTGTGCAAGATCCTAAGAATTAAAAGTTGTCAATTTCACTGACTGTTTGACCAGCTTAAGACTATTAAATTTCATTTATACAAGAGTTTTGTGTCAGAAAATGTATATATTGTGTTTAACAAGTTGAACGTTAATGTGTTCTCTGAAAGCGACATGCTACTGTTACTGACTACCCTATTAGCTACATTATTTATATTACATTTCACATCTTTCAATAACACTTGTGTCATATGCAAGCAGATCACATGTTGTGTCATCTGTCACGTTTTGAGGCAGTTCACTGATATACATCAAGAAAAGCAGCTGACCCAGAACAGAACTTAACTTCAGAGAAAACCTCAATTTACTTGTATGTAAGTTCCCCAGTCATACTGTAATCATCAGTGCTGACTAATCATACAACAATCAATTGGGAAAATTACAGTTTTGTTAGCAGTGGGTGTGATAACACATCCTGTGAAACATTACTAAATGCCTTCATTGAAAACTACATACTAGTCCAGAATCCCACTCATGATGTAAATATATTGGCTCTAATAACAACAAATAGAGCTGACTTCTTTGAGGTTGGCCACATCAAAACTGGTATCAGTGACCATGATGCAGTTGTGGCAACAATGGTTACCAAAGTACAAATGACAACTGAAACAAGCTGACAGATGTCCAGTTAACCATAAAAAAAACAGTAGTGTCATATCACAATAAAGAACTTGAAACTTTCAGCACAGGACAGTAGTATGTAGAGGAACTATCGTTCATGTTTAAACGAATAATTTACCATACGTTGAACAGATATGTAGCCAGTAGAACAGTTCATAATGGGAGGGATCCTCGATGGCATATAGTCAATGTAAAGAAACTTCTGAAGAAACATAGATTATTGCATAATAGGCTTAAAAGAAAGCATAGTGTGATAGACAGAGAGATGATGAATGAAACATATCTGGCTATCAAAGAGAGTAATGCGTGAAGCCTTCAATGACTGCCATAGCAGAATATTGTCAAATGATCTTTCACAAAACCCAAAGAAATTCTGGTCATATGTAAAGGCTGTAAGTGGCACCAAAGTTAGTGTCCAGTCCCTAGCAAATGAGACAGGAACTGAAATCAAGGTTAGCGAAGCAAAAGCTGAATTGCTTAACTCTCTTTTCAAATGTTCCTTTAAAAAGGAAAACCCAGGAGAATTGCCTCAACTTAATCCTCGTACCACTGAAAAAATGAGTGAAATAAGTATTAGCATTGTGGTGCTGAGAAACAGCAGAAATAATTAAAATTGAACAAAGCTTCAGAGCCTGATGGAATCCCTATCAGATTCTATACTGAATTAGTTATTGAGTTAGCCCTTATGCAACTTTAGTCTATTGTAGATCCCTTGAACAAAAAACCATGCCCAGTTCTTCGAAAAAAGCACAGGTCATGCTTGTATATAGGAATGGTAGTCGAAGTGATGCACAAAACTACTGTCCAATATCCTTGACATCAATCTGTTGCAGAATCTTAGAACATATTCCAAGCTCAAACAAAAGGAGGTCTCTCAAATAGAATGGCTTCCTCCATGCTAACCAGCATGGATTCCGAAAACATCAATCATGTGAAACCTAACTTGCACTTTTCTCACATGACATACAGAAAGCTTTGGATGAAGGCAGTCAGACAGATGCAGCATTTCTTGATTTACCAGTTGTTTGCAGAGTATAGATGTACACTCCTGGAAATTGAAATAAGAACACCGTGAATTCATTGTCCCAGGAAGGGGAAACTTTATTGACACATTCCTGGGGTCCGATACATCACATGATCACACTGACAGAACCACAGGCACATAGACACAGGCAACAGAGCATGCACAATGTCGGCACTAGTACAGTGTAAATCCACCTTTCGCAGCAATGCAGGCTGCTATTCTCCCATGGAGACGATCGTAGAGATGCTGGATGTAGTCCTGTGGGACGGCTTGCCATGCCATTTCCACCTGGCGCCTCAGTTGGACCAGCGTTCGTGCTGGACGTGCAGACCGCGTGAGACGACGCTTCATCCAGTCCCAAACATGCTCAATGGGGGACAGATCCGGAGATCTTGCTGGCCAGGGTAGTTGACTTACACCTTCTAGAGCACGTTGGGTGGCACGGGATACATGCGGACGTGCATTGTCCTGTTGGAACAGCAAGTTCCCTTGCCGGTCTAGGAATGGTAGAACGATGGGTTCGATGACGGTTTGGATGTACCGTGCACTATTCAGTGTCCCCTCGACGATCACCAGTGGTGTACGGCCAGTGTAGGAGATCGCTCCCCACACCATGATGCCGGGTGTTGGCCCTGTGTGCCTCGGTCGTATGCAGTCCTGATTGTGGCGCTCACCTGCACGGCGCCAAACACGCATACGACCATCATTGGCACCAAGGCAGAAGCGACTCTCATCGCTGAAGACGACACGTCTCCATTCGTCCCTCCATTCACGCCTGTCGCGACACCACTGGAGGCGGGCTGCACGATGTTGGGGCGTGAGCGGAAGACGGCCTAACGGTGTGCGGGACCGTAGCCCAGCTTCATGGAGACGGTTGCGAATGGTCCTCGCCGATACCCCAGGAGCAACAGTGTGCCTAATTTGCTGGGAAGTGGCGGTGCGGTACCCTACGGCACTGCATAGGATCCTACGGTCTTGGCGTGCATCCGTGCGTCGCTGCGGTCCGGTCCCAGGTCGACTGGCACGTGCACCTTCCACCGACCACTGGCGACAACATCGATGTACTGTGGAGACCTCATGCCCCACGTGTTGAGCAATTCGGCGGTACGTCCACCCGGCCTCCCGCATGCCCACTATATGCCCTCGCTCAAAGTCCGTCAACTGCACATACGGTTCACATCCACGCTGGCGCGGCATGCTACCAGTGTTAAAGACTGCGATGGAGCTCCGTATGCCACGGCAAACTGGCTGACACTGACGGCGGCGGTGCACAAATGCTGCGCAGCTAGCGCCATTTGACAGCCAACACCGCGGTTCCTGGTGTGTCCGCTGTGCCGTGCGTGTGATCATTGCTTGTACAGCCCTCTCGCAGTGTCCGGAGCAAGTATGGTGGGTCTGACACACCGGTGTCAATGTGTTCTTTTTTCCATTTCCAGGAGTGTAGATGGAAATACCTTATTGTGTCCCCCCCCCCCTTTGTTAATAGAATTTTATAAACGTTAATGAAGCATTATCACTAATTCATGTCTGTTTCTTATGTTTCATGTTCTTCCCAGTGGAGAGATGATAAAAAAATAACTAATAAACAAAAACGGCTGTACACTGAGAGCAGAGAAATGATTGTCTATGAAGCTACGAATAAGCAAGTGAAAAATTTCATATATTTTCATTAACATTCTTATGTGAGGTTTTTGGGGCTTGGAACAGCTAAGGGGGGTAGGACGTCAAACGGACCGACTTGGAGCAGGAGAGGCACCACAGGACATTTTAATTTCCTCTGCCTATACTTTTACAAATAAATTCATAAACCTTTAACAGCATGACCAGGAAGGATTCAGGGTTCATACTCATAGCTGTGGAAGCTCAAAAACGTAACAAAACACATTTTTTTACATGTGAAATTTCATCATTTTTTCACTTACTACTGGCTGCATTTGTTGCCATAGGTACACTTTTCTTCCTAAGTAAGAGAGATTCTTCGATGACTTTTGCACAGCATACAAACCATAGTTACAGGTGTATGAAACTCTAGAAGTTATTTAATTTATCAAAAAATGAATGAACTGTTACATTTTAAACTTCATGTTTAGAAAAAAACTCAAGTTTTATAGTTGATTATCTTAACTTTTTCCACAGTTTTTTAATAGATTTGGAAAATTCTAGAGTTTCATACACCTGTAACTACTGTTTGTATGCTATGAAAAATTCATTGAAGAATCTCTCTTACTTAGGAAGAAAAGTGTACCTATAGCAACAAAAGCAGCCAGTAATAAGTGAAAAAATGATGAAATTTCACACGTAAAAAATGGTATTTTGCTATGTTTTTGAACTTCCACTGTGATGAGTGTGAGTCCTCAATCCTTCCTGGTCATGGTGACAAAGTTTTATGAATTTATTTGTAAAAGCATAGACAGTAGAAATTAAAATGTCCTGTGGTGACTCTCCTGCTCCAAGTCGGCCTGTTTGACGTCCTACCCCCCGTTAAAGTGTAGTTATCAATGTTCCAGCAGGGAATAAACTAATTTCCCTGAAATGATTAGGAATTTAATATAATTCTTCAGTGAAATCCGCCATTGATACAACAACAGATGGAGGCACAGTTAGATTGTTTTTCCTTAACTGATTATGATTTGACTGTTACTGCTGCAATAGATTGCCACATTAAATATCTTAATATTATGTTTAGTTTCATTTTAATATTTTTGAGTACCACATACACCCAATTATGAGGCTTTTTTCCCCAAAAACATCATCTGAAAAATGCAGGGTCATCTTATATTCGCAGATTAAACTACTGCTGCTGAAGTTGGCATACATTTACAGGTGAAGCCTTGGCTATCGAGGTCATGTGTAGAATTAATTTTGAAGAATTTGTACAGACAGGACCTTGTGTTCAAACAAGCTCAAGATCTCTCAATACACTGAAGCACTTGATACAGTATCAACATTGCTCAAACAATCACATGACATGAGAAAAAATCACAAACTGTTGATCATGACACTTTGCGTAAAAATGTATTATGCATTAATTTATCCATATATCTCTTATTGTATACCTGTGTGGGATAATGTAGCTAATATACACATAAGCAGATTACTTAAACTCCAAAAGAAAGTGATAGGTGCATTGAAAACCTGTCACCAAGACAGTCCCGCAGACGTTAATTCAAAGAATTGCAAATACTGACAATGCCTACTCTGTACATATATGAAACAGTCATGTATCTAAAAATAAACTGTACAGCTTTTATGAACAAAAATATACATAAATACAGTATTAGGTGTAAAGATAATTATCACATATATTCAACTAAACTTAAGTGACAAAGAACCTACAATTGCAGGATGTATATTATATAACAAACTTCCAAGCAGAATCAAGAACTTAAAAACACTGTCTGCTTTCAAACAAAACTAAAAGGTCATCCAATCTCAGCTTTTTGTTACAGTGAAAAGGAGTTCTTAGACGCAAGTATACAAACTATTCTTAGATGGAAGTATACAAAATTCTGTCACTATACAGAAGCACAACTATATATATTCTTTTTAACTCTGACTGATAAGTGTAATTTTGTATTTATGGTGTAAACTCTTAACATCTTTTACAATTGTTTGAAAAAATTGTATATCGAAGCTTTTATGTAATTACTATGTAATTACCAAATACTTTGGAAACACACCCATTTATACCCTGACACATCCAATATCACTACCAAAAGTGATCCAAGGATAAAAAATAATGCGACTCAGAGATTGCCAGAAACTATGAATTAGCCATTACAACAGTCTACTGCTCTGCTTAAAACATGAAAATTTTGTAAAACACAGGAGAAAATAGCATTAAATTCTATTATCTTCCAGCTCTTGTTGTTTTTGAACAGGTTTGCAATAAGAGTTTTCATATGTGTATGGATACCATAGTTATAGAAACATTAATGCTGCATTTTAAGTAAAGATAACATTCAATCCTGAAAATATTGTACTTCAAAAAATGTTATTTGATTCTGAGCCCAGATCAATATTTTATTTGATTATGAGAGATTGTAATGATTTACTAAGTTGTAGATGAAAAACTCAGTCATTTTTCATCTATTAAAATACTGGCTAAAAACATTACCAGATTTTAATCAGCTTTAGAACCTGAAGATGACACTCAGATGAAACAAGAAGGAAAATGAATCCAGAATTAAATGCCTAAAAAAACAAAATAAATAATATTAAAATGTAATTGTTGTCAAGAGGATAAAGTACGGCAGTGGGGACCCATCTTGGTGATAGTACCAACAGAAAACCAGTAGATGGCGTGACAAGTGAATTAAACTGATTATCTATAATGAAGTACTGTCTGAAAGAAGCTGCATAAATATTCAGTCAGATCTTAATAAGATTTCAAAGTGACGCAAAGATTGGCAACTTGCTTTAAATGTTCAAAAATGTAAAATTGAGCACTTACAAAATGAATAAACTTATGATACTATGTTGCCAAGCACGGGAATGTAGACAACATGCTTTGGTCTTTTAGGTTCATGCGCCATGTTTAAACTGCATTTTGCCTGGATCCATTTGTAGTCAGAAATGGATTAACTTCAAAATTTGACAATTACTCAACAATATATTAATTTCTCAAGGAAATCGTAATAGTCTAGGTAGAGGCCAGTGGCTTACTTATGTGCTTAGTGCTGCAGTGTCATCAATGCTCCCTGTGATGTGTGATGGGAACAGAAGGGTTGTGTCAACTGTCAGTTCTATGCAGCCAATGAGGAAGTGGTGAGTAGAAGATGTGTTTGGAAACAAGAGACATTGGAACATTCCCACATCCACATAGAAACAATATCTGATATGTATCAGATAGAAACAGTTGGTGCATCGACAACCACAACATTAAAAATTGCAACATATTCAGAAGAAACAACAAAATATCTATGATAATAAAGATATAAATTTCACAGCTGTGCCACTAGAAAGACGATGATGATGATTATTATTATTATTATTAGAAATAGTGATACCACAGATGACAGGCTTAGTGAGCAAAAAATGTAGAAAAAAGAAAAACAGTCTATAAATTAACATACACCTTTTCTTTTCATTCATTTTATTTCTGCCTGTAGTATCAGAAAGTTGGTATAAATTTAAAATAGGTATACTGTTAACTTTCTAGGCAAACACCTTGTCAGTAAAATCTTTTGTAATTCTGATTAGTCAGAATATGTTAAAAATACATTTTTCTCAAAAGCTCTCTTAAAAAAGGGTCACCTTACAACTGGATAAATACAATAAATTTAGGTTATGGTGAAGATCGTCAAGCAAATGTTCATGGATCGTGAACATGACAGAAATGTCACATTGTAAACAGACGTAGGAGAAACAAGTATGTGGTAATTATGACCAGATGATCCAGTCACTGAATTATTGAAAAACTTTTAGTCAACATTTTCAGCAGTGACTAAAAAAGTAAAAATGCAGAAGGCTACAGCTACAGAAACAGCGAAGATTTCAGAGGTCCCGTAGAAACAGGACGTGCTTGTGCCTGAGCTCTCTCCACTATCACAAAGACAGATTAATACAGCAAAAAGAGTTATCTGCCAAGATATTGGAAGTAAAGAAAGCACATGTAAGTATTCTGGAGGAAGTGCACAAAATTAATCGACGAGATTAACGCAGTAAAACAATCCATTCAGCACCCTGCCAGAACGTTCAATTGGTTTCGAGCTGGATGGAAAACTTTGCAATAGAAAACTGGCAGACTTTACAACAGCAGTATGAAATGCAGAGAAAACATTTCGCACAACAACACGAGGCTTACTACTTTAAGCATCTCATTTCCTAATCTAATTCCCTTAGCATCACCCGATTTAATTCAACCACATTCAATTATCATCATTTTACTTTTGTTGATGTTCATCTTATATTCTACTATCAAGACACTGTCCATTCCATTCAGCTGCTCTTCCAGGTCCTTTGCTGTCTCTGACAGAATTACAATGTCATTGGCGAACCTCAAAGTTTTTACTTCTTCTCCATGGATTTTAATTCCTACTCCGAATTTTTCTTTTGTTTCCTTTACTGCTTGCTCAATATACAGATTGAAGAACATCGGGGATAGGCTACAACACTGTCTCACTCCCTTCTCAACCACTGCTTCCCCTTCGTGGCCCTCGACTCTTGTAACTGCCATCTGGTTTCTGTTCAAATTGTAAATAGCCTTTCGCTCCCTGTATTTTACCCCTGCCACCTTCAGAATTTGAAAGAAAGTATTCCAGTCAACATTGTCAAAAGCTTTCTCTAAGTCTACAAATGCTAGAAACGTGGGTTTGCCTTTCCTTAATCTATTTTCTAAGATAAGTCTTAGGGTCAGTATTGCCTCACATGTTCCAACATTTCTACGGAATCCAAACTGATCTTCACTGAGGTCGGCTTCTACCAGTTTTTCAATTTGTCTGTAAAGAATTCGTGTTAGTATTTTGCAGCCATGGCTTATTAAACTGATAATTCGGTAATTTCCACATCTGTCAACACCTGCTTTCTTTGGGATTGGAATTATTATATTCTTCTTGAAGTCAGATGGTATTTCACCTGTCTCATACATCTTGCTCACCAGATGGTAAGAGTTTGGTCAGGACTGGCTCTCCCAAGGCTGTCAGTAGTTCTAATGGAATGTTGTCTACTCCCGGGGCCTTGTTTCGACTCAGGTCTTTCAGTGCTCTGTCAAACTCTTCACGCAGTATCTTATCTCCCATTTCATCTTCATCTACATCCTCATCCATTTCCATAATATTGTCCTCAAGTACATCGCCCTTATATAGACCCTCTATATACTCCTTCCACATTTCTGCTTTCCCCTCTTTGCTCAGAACTGGGTTTCCATCTGAGCTCTTGATATTCATGCAAGTGGTTCTATTTTCTCCAACGGTGTCTCTAATTTTCCTGTAGGCAGTATGTATCTTACCCCTAGTGAGATAAGCCTCTACATCCTTACATTTGTCCTCTAAGTCATCCCTGCTTAGCCATTTTGCACTTCCTGTCGATCTCATTTTTGAGACGTTTGTTTTCCTTTTTGCCTGCTTCATTTACTGCATTTTTATATTTTCTCCTTTCATCAATTAAATTCAATATTTCTTCTGTTACCCAAGGATTTCTACTAGCCCTCGTCTTTTTACCTACTTGATCCTCTGCTGCCTTCACTACTTCATCCCTCAGAGCTACCCATTCTTCTTCTACTGTATTTCTTTCCCCCATTCCTGTCAATTGTTTCCTTACGCTCCCCCTGAAACTGTGTACAACCTCTGGTTTAGTCAGTTTATCCAGGTCTCATCTCCTTAAATTCCCACTATGATTACTAATCCCCATCCCATACTGTCAACGTCAAATAAGGTCCGGTCTATTTGTAGCTACAAGGTCTAAGATATTCCCATTGTGTTTGGGCTGCTGAGCTAGCTGCTCACGACAATTTTCAGAAAACATGTTCAAAAGTATATAGCATTATTTTCCGTCTGTAAATCCGCCCCCCCCCCCCCCCTTTCCCAATGAATCCATTACATCTCTGTCTATACTCGGCAGGTTAAAATCTCCTCCAACTAGTATTGCATGAACCTGGTATTTACACACTATTGACCTTAGACTTTTTTTGAATGACCCCCAGAACTGCCACAGTGGAATTAGGTGGCTGGTAAAAACATCAAACAATTAACTTAGTTTCACCTACATCTGTTATGCGCGACCAGGGACTTCACTGTCACACTCAGTTTCGACTTCAAAAGAGACAATATTTTGGTCAACTGCAATGAACATTCCCGCTCCTATGGTCTCTAATCTATCTTTCTGATGTACATTCCATGACTCGCTCAATGTCCTACAGCTTTCCACTTTGGGTTTCAGCCAGCTCTCAGTCCCAAGAATAAGTTGAGCATGAGAACTTTCTTGGAGAACAGTAAATTCAGCATCTTTATTACAAATACTTAGACAATTTACTGGTAAAATTATGACAGTTGAAGTGTCTTTATTCTGAATGCTCTTGCTATGAATCAACTGGCGAGTGTTCTGCAGAGCACCTCAAACTACCGCCCTAGCCTAAAAAATCATCATGTGCACTCCAAAAATACTCTGTTACCTGAGTAGCTGCTTCCTTTGTGTAGTGCACCCCTGACCTATCAAGGGGAGTCCTACAAATCCCGTACACAATAACGCAGGTCTACAAATCTACAGCCAAATCCTCCACAGTTGACAAAACCTTTTGTTGAAACCCTCCATTTGGCTCCAGACCAAAGAACCCTGATCAACTCTGTGAATGATGTTGCAAATTGTTGCTTGCTCTGCTTGCACACCATGCGCGAGGCCAGCAGTGTTGACCACCACCGCCAGCCGCCTGTACAAACTGATGATTGCCTCAGAACCAATGGGACAGACATTGTTGGTGCTGACATAAGCCTCAACTTGCAGACAACTGCAGCCTGCACGCTCTATAGCCACAGGCAAGACCACCTCCACATGTCAGATGAGGCACCCCCCACCCCCGTCCCATCCCCCCCACCCCCACCCTCCCCTCGCCCTTACCGAGTGCACATTGGCTTTCTTTCCAGCCTTGAACGGTATCTGCCTAAGGGGCTCCATAATGTGCCTAACACTACACTCTTCCCCCAGTGTGTCTGCTTGGACCCTGCTGAAGGAGCGGCCACGTTTCCCCTCACAGGGTGAATGGGTGAGCACAGGTAACCAGTCTCCACATTGGTCCTCTGCTTCGAGTGATGCAAATGCGTTACCATCTGCCACTCAATGTGTCAACCTGCTTTGAGAGCAGATCCACAGCATTGGTTGCACTAGAAGTTGCCTCAGAAGCAGAGCCTCTGGACAAAACAAGTGACACCTCAGATGGCCCATGTGACACACTATATTCTCTGCTACCACTACACCCCGAGACAGCAGCCTGAAAGTGACTGACCATAGCTAACAGCACATACAGCTGTTCGCGAACTGCAGCCAGCTCCTCCTGCACCCGCACACAGCATGCGCACTTCCTATCCATCCTAGCAAGATTAACTGAAGAAGTGAACTATGAAAGAAGATAATCCTAGATATGTGACTTGCTACCATCCTGATGTGTCACCAATGGACACTGATGCATTAAAGAGCTACACAGCTGACTGTTCTGTGAGCAACAATTGTGCTAAAGACTGAATGAATTTACACTTACAAAAACATGATATTAACCCTGTTAAACACAGAAACAGGCATGAAATTTAATAAATATATAACGTGAAAACACAGAAAAGGGTAAACAATTACTTGTCGCTCTGTAGATGCACTCTCTTTCGAGGAAACATGTTCATTGGTGTCGACCTATTATTCGTACCTCGAGTTCCATCAGTACCACAAGCAAGTAGGCCATTCTTATTGCTCATGGGTGACAGATTTGCAAGATCTGAGTCGTTGTCATGATTTCACCTGTGCCAACCCATCTTGCAAAACTTCATATGCCTATTCCCTGAGCCATGATGTAGTGGTCCAATTGGCTCCCAGTCCAGAAGTTTAAACGGCAGACCTCAAGCTCAACAACCCTTCCTTAGACGGCTTACGGAATAGTGCACACTCTTCTGAGACTATGCAGACAGCAAATGAACATCTTATGGCTCACCCTCGGACATGGCAATCAGCTCTGAGCAGCCTGTCCAGCTGTGTCAGCACAAACAGCGGGATCTGCATTCTTGTCCTGACTGCTTTGTGATGCACTAATGGGTAGATTGTCCTAATTGTTGGACACGCTGCACCCATTGTAGCAAGGGTAGACATCTCCAGACTGTCTGTCATCAGCTGTCAGGTCAGTCTAACACCACTCCTAATTTGCATCCCAGGACGGTGCACAAACTTCACACCATCATTCCCCGAGGCAATCCTTGCACCCCAAGTTGTTTATTGATCTCATGATTGTTTGTCAGGACATTCGTTTCCAAGTCAACACAGGAGTGACACTTACCCTGGTCAATCTCCCAACATAAAACTTGTCTGGGTTACCCGACATTGGCCCTGCCCTCTCGCAAGTTGGTTGAATATGTTGACAGCTCTGTTCCCCTCAGAGGTGAATATACACATAGGTGCCGACTCCATGGGGCCTGAGGGGGACCGAGCCCCCTCAGAAATTCGATTGGAGGGGGGGGGGGGGGGGGGGGGGAGAGGAGGGAAGCAGAGCCCCCCCCCCAATAATTTAATAATTTAAGAAAAATGTTAGTTATGTTATGCTTTGTAAAATCACAAAATTATGTTGGATTTTTTATTTTCTTGTTTGACAATAGTTACCTTTTAAAATACCCGATTCAATGGACTACGCGAGCTTCTAGTATCTTGAGAATATTGAAAAACTTTGAAGAACTTCTGGAGTTTTTTTGAAACATTTTCTGCAGAGGACAAAACAGAAGCAGGTTACAAATGTGCACGCTACCTTGAGTCAATGTTACAATTCAAGACTTATTTCATTTTACATCTTTATTGCCACTCAATGAACCCAGTAGAGGATATCAATGAAAAAATTTAATGCCCTCATATAAGTGTTGCTGATCTGGAAAAAATATATGAGGGCTTAATTTGTATATTGAATGCAAGCTTAATTTGTATATTGAATGCAATGTTATAGTTTTGAACACTTTTGGGAATTGTGTTCAAAAGAAAAACCTTCACAAGTTGATAATCCTTCGCTTCCTCGGAATCAAAGTATACCAAAGAAGTATGAAAACAACAAAGCCAGTTCACCGCACACTTTCAAAACCCCAAAGGAATACTACAAAGCTATTTACATTGAAGTTTGTGAAATGGTGCAATCTTGCATTAATGAGTGGTTTGCTTCAACTGGACTCACACAGGTCATTGCAGTTGAACAAGAGTGCTTGCTTTTAGTAAACAGAGGTGAAACAAATTTGGAAAAATCAACAGAGATTTTCAAAAATGACCTAGACACTGAGAGACTGCACTTACAACACTTGAATATGTTAGCCGATATCACTAATAAAAAACAACTGGTCTTAAAAACATGCGTGATGTAAGAAAGTATATTACACAAGAGCCTGCAGTTGAAGAAATGTTATGTGAAGTAGTGAAGTGCATTAAGCTTCTCCAAGTAGTTCCAATCATAACAGCAACAGCAGAACAGTCATTTAGCGCCCTTGAATGTCTGAAGTCATATCTGTGATCAACAATGGGACAGAAGCGATTGAACAACTTGGCTGTTCTTCATGCCCACCGAGATGTTTTGGATGAATTGGATATCTGACCAGTCATCAACAGCTTCATATTCAGTAATCCAGTCAGATGGTTGACATTTGCACCTTTCTAAAGACACTCTAGCCCTAATAATGTCATTTATAACAATATTAAAAATCTTTATAAAATAGAGAATTAAATACATACATAATGTTAAATTTTCAGTTTTGAAATATTAGTACTAGTTTAGTACTATATTACTATAGTACTGTATTAGTTATTTTCAAATACTTAAATATTTTTAGGGTGTAAGACCCAATTAAAACCCGCTATTCACATACTTTCTGACTGAAAGTAGTAGGCGTACTGCATTAACTTCATTAACTGTATTAAAGCATTAACTTTGAGATATTGTTTTTATTTAATGAACACTGAGCCTTATTCAAATTAAGCTTAAATTAGCTATTTCACTTATTAATCAAAGTGCTATTACTGTGTGACAGCAATACTTAATGTTTTATTCTTTTAATGATAGTTTAGGATTTATTTAAATATAATTTCAGTCTTTTAAGAGCTATATATTCACTGCTCTGTAATAGTCTATAAGCATGGTTATTAATGTAAATTAAATTAGCTTTTCACAAAAATACCGTGCATGTTTATATTTTGTTTCTTTTTTCAAAGCCATAAAATGTGTCAGGCTTGTCGAGTTTCCCGGAGTGTCGAGTTATCGAGAGTCCAGTTTTCGGGGTTCTAATGTTGATCAATATGACTCTAAAATGCTTAAAAAACCTTTAAAACTCACTATTTTTCATTTAAAATTTAGAAACTTTCCTGGGGCAAGACCCCCAGTAGTCCCCCCCCCCTCGCCAATACCTTTTATGTCGGCGCCCCTGAATATACAAGATGATTATGCAGCCACTAATGTTGTATGTTCTCAACAGTCATTCAGCTAGCAACATTTTCGGCTTTGATGCTTTCTCACTGTTTGGCTTCCCGATCACAGATGAAGTTCAGGTCATCTCGGATACAGTCCCCTTCCAGGAACCTGGTGACATTCATGCATCTTTCACATCTCTGTTTGAGCCTGGTTTGGGGTGTGCCACCAAATTTCGGGCACATATTTCTTTACATCCAGATGGGGTGCCCCATTTCTTTTGAGCATGTCCTCTTCCAGTCTCCTTATGAATAGCCATTATGCTCAAACTCGACCACCTTGACGATGCTGGAGTCATAGAACTGGTCAAAACTAGTGCTTGGGACACACCCCTGGTCGTGGTCCAGAAGCCAAATGGTTCCCTCCGGTTTAGTGGAGATTTTAAGTCAATGATCAATGCCCAAACTCTGGTGGAAACCTAGTCTATACCACGTCAAGAGGACCTCCTCTCAAAGCTTGTTGGATGTAATGTTTTCTAAAATAGACCTCGCTGATGCTTACTTACAGATTCCACTAAATGATGAATCGCAATGCACTGTTTCATCAATACGCCTTTCAGCTTATATAAATACAAGTGTTTGCCTTTAGGGATCTCTTCTGCTCCAGCGATCTTCCAGAGATACTGGAACAGTTAACCCTACCCATCCCAGCTTGTACCAATTATCTGGATGACTTCACTGTTACGGGTACTAAGCATCGAGACCGCCTATGTAACTGATGTTCTCTCTTTACAACATAGCATCATGCAGGGCTCAAGTGCCATCTGCACAAATGCCAGTTCTTTTGGAACAAGTGGATTACCTAGGCCACTTGCTCACAAAAGCTGGGATTCAGTCCACTGGCCATAATATTTCCGCTATTGATTCTCTCCCGTTTCCCCAAAACCTCCAGGACTTGCAGGCTTTTTTGGGGGAAAGTGAATTATTATTCTAAGTTCCCTCCACAGGTAGCACACATTATGCAACCCCTCAACCAGCTGTGGAAGAAAGGCATTCCATTTCAGCAGTCAGCCGCCTGTGAACAGGCCTTCACACAACTGAAGCACATGTAATGTTCTACACTCTGCCTTAAACTCTTTTCCCCATTATGCCCTCTCGTTTTGCCTGCAGACGCATCTCCCTATGGCATTGGTGCAGTGCTGGCACACCGTAATGATGATGGTACGGAGCAACTCATCACCTATGTACCAAAAACACTGACATCTGCCCACCAGATGTGTACCTATTTGGAACCCAGCTTGCCCTCGTTACGGCCCATTAATCATTAGTAGCACTCTTTGGGCCAGAGTGGACAACCCAAAGGCACCAGCATTGGGCTCTTTTCCTTAGCTCCTACAATTATGCCATCAAGCACAAGGCTACTGACACCGTGCAAATGCAGATGTCCTCTTATGTTTACTGTCAGGGCTGACATGGCATATGACCAACTGAAGCTCTCCTGTTTTCACATCAACATGGAACACCACCACACCTTGGATGGGTGCTCAACTACCACTACTCATGTTGTGGCGGACACACACAGTGACCTTATCTTGTGGTGTGTCATGCATTATGTACTCCATGGTGGTCCACCAATTTTTCAAAGTCAGCTGTTCCTGAGCTCTGGGCCTGGGCTCATCTCTCTGACCATCTGTCCGTCATCTCCAATGTGCTCCTGCTGTATGCGGAGAGGGATACCCATTGTGTTGTCATCCCGAATCACTTACATACTCACATCTTGGGACTCCTCCATTGTGGGTACTGGGGTATGCCACAGATGAAAGTCCTTGCCAGGCAATATGTCTGCTGGCTGGAACTGAACATGGATGTGGAAGTTACGGTGCACCGCTGTTCTGCCTGTGCTCACCATCGGGCTACTCCACGTCAGTCTTTCACCCTTGGTCTACTGCCTGTCGCCCTCAGGATCACATTCATCTAGATTTTGCTGGCTCCTTCCTCGGCTTAATGTGGCTTATTGTCATGGACACTTATTCAAACTACCCCTATGTGATCAGCATGGCATCCACCACCACAGCTGCCAAACTCAATGCCCTTCTGCAGATTTTCACCATGCAAAGGCTTCCCCACACCATCGTTAACTGACAATGGGCCCCAATTCACAGCTGCAGCCTTCAAACAGTTCTGCACTGCTAATGGCATCAAACGCCTATGTAGCCCTGCGTTTCACCTCTCCTCCAATGGTGAAGTGGAGTGGATCGAGCACACATTTAACCCACAAATGATGAAGGCTGTGAGTGCATCTACCACAACATCAGCACTTGGATGTTCCTCAGTACCTACAGATCCACCCCTGTCCAGGACCACATGCTGGCAGAACTCCTCCATGGTCAACAACTGTGTACCCACCTCCATCTCCTGGCACCCCGACCCAAGGAAACACAGACCTGACATGCTGGACGATACCCTCCCGGTTTGGCTGTTTGGACATGTTCCTATGGGGCACAATCTTCATGGATGCCAGCTATGGTAGTTGCCACTCATGAGCAGCACCTTATGAGAAGTTTGGAGCCAACTGTGTCCCTGTCTCTAGCCTACCCCTCCAGCAGTTGACTGCTCTGAGTTGGAATCCCAGCCCTCACATGTCCCTCCATCTCTTGAGTACCATTTAAGCTCCAGGATGCCATCGGTAGCTCCTGTAGACACGAGTATGGAGATTGATACATCAACACTGCCTCCATCTGCTCACTGTCATCCCCCACATGGCAGTTCTCCAGCACAGTACCTGAAGTCCCGCATTCCTTCTCCCAGCTGGTGGCCTCCACTGATGAGACACCACCCGTTCACCTTCCAAAACACTGGCCAGGCCCTTCAGGCTCTATGCGCCCATTTTCGGGGGGGGGGGGGGGGGGGGGGGGGGGGGGATCTGGTATTCCGTTCTGACAATTTGGACAGCTCGTCAGAAGGCACAGACCTAGACGACAGCCGCTAGGCAGCGTCCCTCCAACCTGTGAGAGGTGCTGTCACCACCATAGCACTGTGTGTGGGCCATGACTACCATGCCAGCCTATTGGTGCTTGGGGGCTCTATAAAGCCAGCTGTGCATGGGCTCAGCAATCAGTCATGTTCCGACTGCATTCTTGTACTGTACATGATACCCATCATTGTTCAGTTCCGGAATTTGCTACAGCTAGGCTCTCAATTTGGTGCACTCTTCGGACTTGCTATTCTGGCATACCTAACCATTGCTGTTATTGTTGCCTTCATTGTTGCATTGTTGTCCATAGCTGTTGTCTTTTTGTGTTTTTGGCAACTCACCATTGACATCCTCAGCCAGTCTGCCTGCGTCTCCTGGTCATATTGGATTTTGGTTACTAGAAGAACTCTATTGCAATTACTTCTACTCTTACTCCATAAAACTAGTACCCAATACCAAATTGGGCTATTCTTAATTACTGCACAAATCATTATGTTCATCCCTGACTCCACACATCTATCTCTTATCTCTTGCTCATATTGTTTAATCCCCTTCCATGCTCATTAACTCAGATACTACAAAACATATATCACTGTTAGACCTCTTGTCATACTCATCCACACAAAAACTTCTAACTCTCCATTCCACACTTACAAACTAATATGATAATCTTTCTTTCTTAATCAATTATCCTTAACATAATATCAACTAAACAAGGTATGGCTTCATTAAAACCTTACACTTGGCATCCCATTTTCCTGTTTAGTTTTGCTTAACCCTTTGCTTTGGCACAACTTTTGGAACTTCACCCTTACGAAAAAGTTCTCCTTATGCTTCCCAAGGCAACTGACTTCCAAAACTATCCTTACAAGAAAACCACGTACTGTACTACCATTCAACACACTTTGACAAGTATTCCCACTCACTTCCCGCACTGTAATGCTGATGACATACTGAATTCTCCTCAGAATGCCTGGTTTTCTGGTACTCCTGCTCACCTAAAACAACTTTCTGGTGCTTAGTACCACTGTACAATGCAAATTACTCCTTGACATATTTGTACATGGTTTAACTGGTCTGTCTCGTACACTAGGTGCACCTCATGACAGCTCTGCACAGACAACAGCTTTCTGTTGCCAAAAGTTAACTTTGTCATGATGTTCAGTCAGAATGTTTACTTTCAGGCTTGCTTTGCACCCTTCAGACTTGTTGCATACATCAGACTTCAGCTGTGCTGTAAACAGCTTGTTGTGCATGTTAGCTGCTTGTCCTGCAAGGATGTGACCCTGTGCTTGTGCTCATGCCGCTTTCTGAACCTCTAGCATACACTATTTAACAGATTCAGCCCCCTCCACTTGATTCTCCAATCTACAAACTCGTCTTCTTTTCCTTTTCCTCCATTCACTCTGCTTCTCAGAAAATATACGTACCTGTACCTGTACCTGTACAACATCTGCAACACAACATTCAACAATACCTTGTGCATTCCCAATAGTATGTAAAACAACAAAACCACATGCAGTTCCATTCTGCATGATGCAAAAATCATTGGCACATGCACCCACCTGTGAACCTGGCCCAAATTCCCCGGACTATTTCATACCCACTGTCACCCAGTGGCCTAGTTACTACTACTACTACTACTACTACTACTACTACTAATACACTTAAATCACCCATGTTGCTATCCCCACACTTAATCACTTCGGCACAACCCTTGTTCATTCTGTCTGGTACTATAGTTACCCCAGTCACCACAATTCCACTGGATATTGGAGCTGGAACTGCTACACTACTCTCTTTCACTTCAACAATGTCATTACTCTGTACTTTGCTTAAATTTCCAAGAAGTCATAATTCAACACCATCTACAACTAATCTAACCTTTACATTAAAAGAATTGTCTAACCAACTTCGACATTCTGCCCTACTCTTCACAGGTTCGACAGGTTTAGCTACGTCAACAGTAGTCACACCTGCTGCAGAAACAGGGAAATTACCCACAAGCCTGCTCCTCTCACTTTCAGCTTTCTTCTTCTTCTTCTTCTTCTTCTTCTTCAACCTCTTTGCATCCTCTTTCTCTTCCTTTCGCATTCTCTCCGTAGTCAACTCAGCATCAAATGTGCCCATAATTCCTTATTCTTTTCTACCTGGTCTACTTGCAATTTACCTACTTCATCCCTCAAAATTCTCAACATCTCCTCCCTGCTACCGCCTCACTGTATTGACAACCTTGCAACCTGAGACACCTGTGGCCATGACATAATTGCCTCCTATCAACTACAAAATCATAAATGAGAAAAAAACCACTAAAACATATCCCTATCCCAACATTCCTCACGATCTGTGATAAAACACCGAGTCATACTACTTGCTCCACAAAAAACGAAATAAAATTATGAGAAAATTTAATCGTAACCTAACATATTACTTCTCACCATCACTTAATTACTCTCACTTGACTGCCAGCTCATACTCATTATTACTATTATTATTATACACCAAAACGACAACTTAACTTAGCCTTACCTCCCAAATCACTAATCATGTTTAACAGCTTATATACTACTAGACAATGAGCTACACCTCTTGCTCATGACAACCACATCGCCCATATCTGACAGGTAACCATTAACATTTATATTTATGTTTCCCCAAAAATACTGTCTCCATTCACTTGTAACCTACTAAACTTAAAAGTATGACCCAACCCCTGGCAAAACCCACTGACTTGCATGATGCTCACAGTCACAAAATGGCTGCACTCACCACACAATGAAGATATTGTCACCAAACAGCATGGTGATGGGCTCAGAGAACTCCTACAGACATCACTTTGCAGCATCAGAGGGGTGGTGACAGAGATGACAGGGTCTGTCGATATAGGTTCGAATGCACACTTCTGAACCACTCTGTAGAGTGCTGGGCACTGTGAGGAAAGAGTGAATGGTGGTGACAGCTCATGGAGCCCAGGGAAAACACTGTTAACAATTTCAAAGAGCTTTATTGATCTTGGTACCTGGCGTAGTGAAGCAGGCACATGACATCTTGGTGATCCCACTGACCCTGACTTAGGCCAATGAACTGGTGGCAGCCTCTGCCTGGTGGCACTGAGCTGTCACCTCTCATTGCTGAGGCTGGCAGCCCCTGCAGCCACGTGAGCACTGACATCAGTGCCACATTGAGTTGTGCTGTGATGACACCCCTCTTGGGAGGCAGTCCCTTGGCTCCACATGTGACCATGGTGGTGGCGTGTGCACTATCTCCTTTGCTTCATGTAGACTCGGCAGCCCCTCAGCCCAGTCGTGTCACTGCAATGGAACGCACAAGAGGGCGTGTGCAGGATATGAACCACTGCTGTCAAACAGCATTTCGCTTGTGTTGTGGCACTGAGTACTGCTATGAACTCAGTGTTGGATTCAGCATGTGTGGGTTGCCAATAAGTAGGCTGTGACAACATATCCTATTAAGGACTAAGTGAGGCCAACATACACAAACTGGTCTAGAAACCCTGGCTTGAAATTCAGAGTTATTCATGTGGCTCTAGTGCCCATTTGTTTCATTAAAACCTGGGCCTAGTTACACTGCAAAAACAAGAGACTTGCCCCAGTTTAGTGACACAGCTGTGGTTGCTACACAGTTGCACCTTGCAGTGCCTTTTTCTGCTGAGATCTGCTATACTTGCTGTGCAACCAACTGGCACATCTATTATTGAAGATCAAACATCATCACACTTGTGGCTACTGACCTGCAGTTGTTAACCCAACACTCTATGGCTCTTCCATGGTACTCTTTATTTCTTTTGTTTAAGACTAATAATTTTCTGGCCAATGGCTGTGTCACAGCACTACACTACACAATCTGACAAATATTAGAATGGGAAATCACTGAACCATCTACTAGCCCACACTGCAGGCTGCTCCTCACAATAGCAAAGTCAAGTGGCAATGTCCAGCTCGTAATTGATGCTAGGGAAATAAACAAAATCATAACAACTATCCAGACTCAACCCATCAAGACTGAGGAGAAAATTCAGACACTTCATGGAGGTAAAGTACCTAAAAAGCTTGATTTATGTATCTAGTATTGGCAGTTTCCTCTGAATGAGGTAGCATGAAAATATCAGCCTTTATACAAACAGGCCAGTTATCAGTTCAAAATTCTACCATTCAAATTGAACGTGCGTGCGGGCTCATATACAGCAATGCTAGATACAGTTCTCGGCCCAGAGTTACTGTGCAAGGTAACCTAGTTTGTGGATTACATATTAACCGCGACACTAACATGAGAACAACACGTGGAACTTATTGAGAGAGTATTACACAAATTTCAAGAAGTCAATCTTCAAAAGTCAAAATTCGGGCCTGAGCGAATAAAATTTTTAGGCCACATGAGATTTTGTCAGACAAAGAAAAGATCAGGAGCAATGAAAGATTTTCCTGTCCCAAGACATAAGAAACAACTCAAAGCATTCATCAGATTAGCCTCACTTTCTAAGTGGTTCATGCCTGGCCAACTGCTTAATTGTGAGCCAATGTTAAATATTATGGAAACAAGTCCCATGGCACTAGTTGAAGGAATGTCAGGTGAATTTTGAAAACATAAAAGCTGCTTGCATTAACTCAAATATGTTTTACATCCTTACATGTCAGTGTAATGCTGTCTTGCCACTTACGCATAGTTTGTGCACTTTGTGGAAATTTTGTTTCAGCAATGAGAAATGAATGGTAAGCCTAGTGTTTGTAAGGTAGCGTTTGATAGTCAGGTTTTGTTGGACTGTTAGTGAGCATATTCAATGACAAAATTAGAAGCCCTTACAGTTACCTGGACAGTCAAAAAGTTTCATTTCAACCTTGCTGACAATCATACCAAGGTCTACTGTGACTATCAGCTTTAAGTTTCTTGCTGAGTTGCAAATTATTTGTGATTGATGGACCAACAGACTGAGTGTGAAAAGCCTTCTTCTTAATCAAAATATTTTATTTTTCCAAATTTCATTCTCTATACACAGAAATTGTGTTTCACTCCAGAGCCAGGGCTAGGCACAGGCTGGGACGATAATGATTAAACACTGGATATCACCAACAACACACACCTTGTTCACAAGCATACCATTCTCACAGCGAATAATGCTGACAGGGTGACACTCTGGTGAAGCGTCGTTGATGAGGGTACACTTCCAACATATCCTCCAGCAATCAGAGTGCTGTGAATGGTCTCGCGGAGGCCGCATATCGAGCTGGCAAGAACGAGGTGGGACAGAACTCGACTACTTTTGGCAGCCAGCTTTGGCCCATCCGGATGTACCTTCTCATCCCTCTCTCAAGCAAAATGGGCTCAGTCTGTTGGTGGCCTCCCATGCGCCGCATGTTGTATCCTTTTGTGACAGACTTCTGGGATAAACCTGGAGTGCCAGCCACTTTTTGAAACTTATTTCGCTGTTCCATCTCATTAATTTCATGCACATCCGGATTCCCACATCCCACAGTAGCCTTATGTAATCTAGTCCTGAGCATATTACATGCTCGAGATTTTAACCCGGCAAGAAAACCAAAACCGTTTTACATACGAGTGTCATCATGAAAGACTTCATTCTCAAAAAAACTTCGAATCAAATACTTTTGCATATGTATTTAAAAAATTTTAACTTAATCTACGTGAACATTCCAACACGTTCCACGAGAGCAAAGAACTCTTACCCTCAACCATTTTATGAAAAGTGTCTAACAAAGAAAAATGAATTTTTTGTAATTGTAAAATAATAATTGTTTGCTGTTTTTAAAGTTAATGGAAAATATTCAAAGTAACAAAATTAACTGTAACATTAGGTTGAAAGCCTCATTCATGGTTTTGCCCAGTTTTCCACTGAACATAAACTGAATGGTGAGGTAAAGTTATAATTTATCTGGGATGAACACAAAATGTGACCTTATAATGTATAGAATACTTCAACATAGCAACAACCAAAAAAAGTTAAAAAGCAATGTCTAAAAAAGAAATTTTCTGAAGAAAATTGTAAAAAAATGATACACATTGTCAGACTCGATGTAATAAAAAAAAGTATACCCAGAACAAAAATTAACAACCATATCCTCACATTGCAAAAACAGAAAACAATCAAAGTTCCCCAAAAGCAAACAAAACTTTAACACTGGCCAAAATAATAATCTTTTCAAAAAGCTGAGGAGTTATGCCAGAATGGTGTCAGCCTTTTTATTACATAAATAATGTCTGCTACCATTAGGAGCTTTAAGCATACGTCGTATGAAGCATTAGAAAATTTGCATTACCTCTGGCTTTGGTCAGAGACTATGTAACAAAGCAATGGAATCGATAGCGCAGAATATGAATCCTTGTCAATACTGTAATGACCCACTGGTAGCTAAAGAATAAAATAAAATTAATTTCAGCCTTTTTAAAAGCCCACTCATTCTTAATTTCTTGTAGAGTACATCTGTCTTAATACAAGGGCATTTGAGTGCTTCACAGCAATAAAAATATTTTCATATTAAAATATATCATACACCACATTCCTTATGCATTTGTTCCAGTTCAGTAAATATGTTAACTTAAAGAAATGATGGTCTTTAATGAGATTTCAGACATTATAGAGACACAGTATATTAGACCTTATCTGGAATGACAGTTAGATGAAATGACAATTCAATGCTCATATTAAATATGCGAATGACGAACCTGCTGACTTATCCATTAATTCAGAGATGATCTTTTATTGCAATAATATTCAAAAGAATTAATTTCCTGACTAGCCATCTACTATCAGATAGTGAAGACAAGGATAATATCAGTTCTATTATCCATAATATATTTCCTATATACCATCCCTAGCTAGGTTCAAATTTGTCCCTTTTCCCTTCTCCTTCTTACTTTTGAGATGTGAAGCGAACCATTGTAAAGTTTTTTTCTCTAATTCCATCATTTTCAACTTATGCAAAAGTATTGTATCATACTGTCCTCAGCCCACCATCATTTAGACCTGCTAGTACCTCAGGCACAAAACAATTAGTAGGATTTTCTGTGGAAGCCAAACTGAGAGTCTGACAGCAAATTATGAAATTATGTGTAGTCAATGAGCCACTATAGTCCTATATATTGATTTCTCAAAAGCTTTTGAAAACACTGGCAGCAAAGAAACTGATTACTGTTTACTTTACCTCTTTTGCTAAAAAGTGGCTTCAAAATCTGTCAAGAAAATGACCACATACAAAAGACTTATTGCAATGGTGCCAAGTTACAGAACTAGTGAATCGTACACTGATCTTCACAATACTACTTAAAAATTCATCATACCCATGCGAGCATTTTCTCTTTAATAATGTGATAATTGATTCACTGTCATATTTTCTTGTTTCCTGTAGCAGAAAATTATGTAGTTATCTTGGAACACCAGCTTACAGGAGTTCTACATATTTACCTATACCAATAAAATGTTGCTTTGACTTTCCTACTAATGACAAGAAAAAAACTATTAAATATTTTACGCAACTCAGGTGGACCACAAACTTTTTCACTGTCATACAAGAAATAAGTAATATTTTGAACACTCAACATTCTGCACTGATACTTCCTTTCATAACTGGCAATATAAGTTTAATTTTGTCCTGAGAACTTTCTATTCTCTCGGTGTAATGCCCTTTTTAGTCTGTCTGATAACATTCCTCAGTACTTTGCAGTATTGTCAGATGTAAAATTCACCAACCAAGGTGGTGTTGCAATTAGCACATTGGACTCGCATTTGGGAGGAAGATGGTTCAAATCTGTGGCCAGCTATTCTGATTTAGGTTTTCCATGATTTCCCTAAATTGTTCCAGAGAAATGCCAGGATGGTGCATTTGAAAGGCCACAGCCACTTCCCTTCTCCATCCTTGAAACAATCCAAGCTTGTGTTCTGTCTCTAATGAGTTAGTTGTCAACAGCATTGTTGACAGTATTCTCAACGGTACATTAAACCCTAATCTTCCTTCCATTTTGTAGCACAATTCTGTCTCTAATGAGTTAGTTGTCAACAGCATTGTTGACAGTATTCTCAACGGTACATTAAACCCTAATCTTCCTTCCATGTTGTAGCACAATTCTGTTGCTACAGTCTGGACTCTCCTACACGTTATGATACCATTTCTGTTTGCTGCTACATAATTTCTAAATCCATTAGTTAAAAAAACTGGTTGCTTATTAGTACTACAAGTAACTACACTTTTTTAATACAAATCAGCTATTAAAAGAAATGATAAAGGTTTGAAGGAATGCATCATATTTGTCATTCAAGTTGTCTATATTGTAGACTCCCTGCTATGTTATGCCTGGAGGTTGACTTTAAATGTCTGAATTGCAAGTGGATTGATATCTCTAAATGTTTTGTTTACTTCTTTGGGGTATGATATTGCCTTGATTTCTTTCAGCATTACTATCTGTAAATTATGGTCTGAAAAGCTGTTACTAATTTTTCTCCACCATGCACATCAATTAGAGAACAATCTAATATTATCTCTGACTATGCTGCTACTTTTCTTAATAATTCTAGTTGGAAAGAATACTGTCTGAATCAGGTTGTAAGACTCAAGTAAATCCATTGACATTCTTTTCCCTGGAGAATCAGCCACAATGCTTATATTAAAATACCCAAAGAAAATCAACTGCTTCTCTTTCTTAAGAATCAAGCCAGCACTGCATCAAGTCTGGAGACGAACCTCATGTAGTCTGAACTAGGGTATCTGTAGAAGCCCTATAAGGAAACATTTCTCCTTAAAAATTCAAACTCTTTTACAAAACCTTCAAAAGCTAATCGATCTGTTTATCTGTTATTTGCTGCTCAGACAGAGAAAATTATATATTACTTGTAGTGTGATATTTCCTAACCTAATACCCCCAGCAGTACCTGATTTAATTCCATAGCAGTTCATTATTTGATGTTTTCAATGTTTATCTTATATTTTCAAAACGCTAACCATTCCATTCAACTGATCTTCCAACTTCTTTGCCAACTCTGACAGAACTGCAATGTCATCAGCAAACAATATTTTTTTTTAATTTATTCTCCCTGAACTTCAATTCCTTTTCCAAATATCTCCTTAGTTTCCTTCACTGCTTGCTCAATTTAGAGACTGAATAACATGAGGGATAGCTACAACCTTGTCTCAGTCCCTCCTCTATTGCTACTTACCTTTCATACCCGTTGACTCATATAATTGTGGTCTGGTTTCTATAAAGGTATTTTATCCATGATAACCTAAGAATTTCAAACACTGTACTCCAGGCAACACCGTCAAAAGCTTTCTCAAAAATCTACAAATTCCATAAATGTGAGTTTGCATTTCTTCAGCCTATCTTCTGAGACACACCTTGTGATTAGTATTTTTTCATGTGTTCTTACACTCCTTCAGAACCCATACTGATATTATCACAGGGCATCTGCTACCAGTAGATTCAAGCTGCTGTTAAGAAGTTATGTTATTATTTTGGAATCATGGAATTATTGAACTCATAGTTTTGTAATACAATTACTTTATTATTGAAGTCTTTAGCCTGTCTCACATATTCTCTACACCACGTGCAACAGTTTTTTCAAGGTTTAAGCTCACAAGGATCTTATAAATTCTTATGGAATGTCATCTATTCCAGGTGCCCCTTTTTGACTTATGTCTTTCAGTGCTTTGTGAAACTTTTCTCAAAGCATCACATCTGCCATCTCACCTTTTTCTATTTCCTCTTCCCTTTCCATTATAGTGTTTTCAATTTTCTTTTCTTTTTTTTAATATTCATTCAACCTTTAAGCTATCCCTTCCTTGCTTCTATTGTCTTGTCATCAGACCTATGACATTCTCTTTTCACCAATGGTTTTTTTCACTTCTCTATCTGCAGCATCCATATTCTCCACAGGCATGCTACTTCTACAGCTTTGGATTTCTCCTATAGCAATTCCTGTTTTGTAATTTTGCACTTTCTGGCAGAAAAATAAGAAAACATGAATGCAGGTAAACTACTATGAAAAGCGTAGTGAAAGATTCATAATGGCCAAGATAGACATAAAGCCACCATCCATCACGTCTACTACATCCACACATAATGAAGAGATTGAAAATGTTTTCATTGCCAAATATAATGACTGGGATAAAGTACTGTAAAGCAATACTTTCTAAAAGAACTCAAGGGTACTGGCTTCCCATGTACTTTACAGAGCTAATCTATTGTGCATGATTCTGCAAAATTATGTACAATCTGATTCATTCCATGCACCTGCAGACTCTGCTTCATGATTTGGCATATATAACTAACTACGTGAATGAATGAATGCAGCTATGTGCTCACTTATTCCAATGCTACTGAAGAACATTAACTTGCAATAGATTCAGTACCCTGAGGTTATATTTTGTACTAGCTTGAGACACTTTCACTGCTTGCAGACCTGCTTCTCAAACCACAGGAAGTTCTAGGACACAAGAACATTTCTGTATACAGATCAAGTCCATAGCACAGGTTTTTATGACCAACTAAATTCCCCATGTAACACAGTATCTACCATATCCTGATATGCATATCATACATTCATAACCAAGCCAGAATTTTACAGACATTCTACATGTTAAAATTATTTATAAATATCACATGTTTAGTAAATCTACCACACGTGCAAATGGAGAATACAGATGTATCGATACTGTCTGCATTTTTCAGGTGTACCTGTGGTGGGAGCACTACTGATATCACTGGCTAGTCGTGTGAAATCCTGTAGTGGGCAAATACAGTATCGCCCAGTGGCGGTTTCTTTCTTATTTGATGTTATTCACCTTGTCTCTACCCGTGAACTCAAAACCATGTGGCTAGTGCTGTGACTTAGGTACATGTAATTTCTGCAAACAACAGGCTTAATGCAACTTCACTATCAATGTGCTTAGCAAGTAAGTAGTGCTTGAACTTTATTCAAATGTAATCAGAAACTATCTCATATTAACTTTTGGTTTGTTTAATTTGAATACAGTTTGGTTTCAGGGGGTAACATGCAATTTTAATTTGTTGTTACAGAAGTTTAATTGTTGACAAAATAATTTACCTGAACAGATAAAAAATCTACTCACCAAGCGGCAGCAGAACACACACCTAAAAGGAGGTTATACTTAGGCAATCTTTCAGAGCCCCTTCTTCAGGTAAAAGGGCTAAAGAGGAAGGAAGAGGGGTGAAGGAGAAGGACTAAAGAGGTCTAGGAAAAGGGGTAGATTTTTGGGAAAGTCACCCAGAACCACAGGTCAGGGAAGATTTACTGGATGGGATGAGAAGGAAAGACTGATTCTTGGGGATTGCGTCAGACGAGATCTGAAAACCTGAGAGTTTAAAGGTGGAAGACAGGGTAATAAGCTAGACAGAGATTTCTGCTTAAACATCGTGCAAAAGTTAATAAGAGTGAAATGCTAAGTGAACTGTACACAACAGAGGTGGGATGGGGACAGTGACAAGTAGACAGATAAGACAATAAAAGATGTAGAAAACTAAAACAGAGTGAAGAAAAGAGTAGTTACTGTAATGAAATTCTGAGATGGAAAAAATTAATGGTAATTAAGGCCAGGTGGGTGGTAAGAAACAAGGACATGTTGTAGCGCTAGTTCCGAGCAGCGGAGTTCTGACAAACTGGTGTCTGGGGGTAGAATCCAGATGGCACATGTAGCAAAACAGGCACCAAGGTCACAATTGTCATACTGTAGAGCATGCTCTGCAACAGAATACTGCTTGTTACCAATATACATCCCCTGCCTGTGCCCATTCACCCTAGTTGATAATTTGGTTGTAGTCCTGCTGATGTAGAAGGCATGACTACACTATTCAGTGTTTATGTAATAGCTGGTATATGACATATGTCGTATCATAGGTGACTCTCCCTCTGATAGTATAGGTTTTCCAGTTACAGGGCTGGTATAGGTGGTGGTAGGAGGGTGCACTGGGCAAGTCTTGCAGTGGGGACAGTCTCAGGGATAGGAGCCATAGGGTAGGAAGATGGGTGCAGAAGGAGTGTAGGGTCTGACAAGAAAATTGCAGAGACTTGGGAGGGCAACAAAAAGCTATTCTAGATGTGGTGGGCAAAATATTAGACAGAATGGATCTCATTTCATGGCATGATTTTAGGAAGTTATGGCCTTGTCAAAATAGCTGATTAATACATTTAAGACCAGGATAATACTGAATGACAAGCAATGTGCTCTGAAGTTGATTTTCGAGGGCTCAGCAGTACCAGGATTGGATATGATGGCCTAGGAAATATGCTTATGAACTAGGCTCTTGGGATAATTATGTCCAGAGAAGGCTGAAATGAGAATGGCATAACGAGTTTGCTTCCGAACAAATACATTTGCATCAAATGCCAGGGCTGTATGGGAGGGAACGTTTGACATGGAGAGGATGGCAACTGTCAAAATTTAAGTACCATTGGTTATTAGGTTCAATGTGGAAAGATGTATGTAGCCAGCCTTCTGTGAGGATGAGATCAACATCAAGGAAAGTGGCGAGGGATTCGAAATAGGACCATGTGAAATTTAATTGGGAGAAGGTATTTAGAGATTCCAGGAATCTGAACAGGTCAGCCTGAACATGAGTCCATATGGTAGAGATATCATCAATGTATCTAAACTGAACCAGAGGCTGATGACTTATGGACCCCAGAAAGGCCCCATCCAAGCGACTCATGAAAAGGTTGGCGTAGGAAGGAGCCATCCTGGTTCACATGGCAGTACCCCTGCACTGTTTGTATGTCTGCCCCTCAAAGGTGAAGTGATTGTTGGTTAGTCTAAAGATGATTAAGGTGAGTAGGAAGGATATCATAAGTTTGGAATCAGGTGGGTGCTGACTGAGGAAATGTTCAGCAGCAGACAGACTATGTAGGTAGGGGATGTTGGTATAGAGGGAGGTGGCATCAATGTTGACAAGTAAGGTGTGTGGTGGGAGTGGGAAGGGCACCAATTTCAGTCGATCTCTGGAATGGTTGGTATCTTTGATATAGGAGGGAAGTCTTTGTACTATGGGTTGCAGATGCTGGTCAACTAAGACAGGATACTATATTATGGCCATGTTGATTGGTTTTGTAGATCTTAGGAAGAAGGTAAGGGTGGGGGTATGTTAGTGGAGGTCCACATCACCTGTCTGCCTTCTCCTCATACAGCGTCTGCCAAAAAGATCCCACCCCTATGATTCAAACTGACCTGCAATCACCCCTTAGAACATGAGGTCCCTCACACGGTTTAACACCTCAATCCATAGAACTTCTCACCCCACCCAAACCATGCACACTCACTCATCTGAAATTTGTGCCCATCCCATTCCCACCACAGACCTTGCTTGTCACAATTGATGGCACCTCCCTCTATACCAACATCCCCCACATACATGGTCTGTCTGCCGCTGAACATTTCCTAAGTCAATGCCCACCTGATACCAAAACTTATGATATCCTTCCTACTAACTTAACCAACTTCAGACTTACCAACAACTACTTCACCTTTGAGGGAAAGACAAACAAACAGTGCAGGGGTACAGCCTTGTGAACCATGATGGCTCCTTCCGATGCCAACCTTTTCGTGAGTGGCCTGGATGGGGCCTTCCTGGGATGCATATGTCTTCAGTCTCTGGTTTAGTTTAGATACATTGATGATATCTCTACCATATGAACTCATGTTCAGGCTGACCTGTTCAAATTCCTAGAATCTCTAAATACCTTCTTCCAATTAAATTTCACATGATCCTACTCCAAATCCCTCACCACTTTCCTTGATGTTGATCTCATCCTTACAGAAGGCCAGCTACACACTTCTGTCCACATTAAACCTAACAAACAACAGTACTTAAATTTTGACAGCTGCCATCCCTTCTGTGTCAAACATTCCATCCCATACAGTCCTGGCATTCGAGGCAAATGTATTTCTTCAGAAGCAAACTCTTTACATCATTCTCACCTCAGCCTTCACTGAATGTAATTACCCCACCATACTAGTTAAAAAGCAGATTTCCCGGGCCATCACATCCAACCCTGGTACTACCAATCCCTCCAAAAAACAACTTCGGAGCACACCACTGCTCACTCAGTATTATCGTCATTTGGAATTTATTAGTCAGCTACTTCGACATGGCCATAACTTCCTAAAATCATGCCCTGAAATGAGATACATTCTGTCTAAGATTTTGCCCACCACACCTACAATAGCTTTTCGTCGCCCTCTCAATCTCTGCAATATTCTTGTCAGACCCTACGCTCCTTGTGCACCCATCTTGCTACGCTACAGCTCCTACCCCTGCGACTGTCCCTGCTGCAAGACGTGCCCTATGCACCCTCCTATCACCATCTATACCAGCACTGTAAAAGGCAAAACCTATACTATCAGAGGGAGAGCCACCTGTGAAATGACACATCATGTACCAGCCATTATGTAAACACTGTTCAGCCTTTTACATCGGCATGACTACCACCAAATTATCTATTAGGATGAATGGGCACAGGCAGAGGGTGTATACTGGTAACATGCAATATCCTGTAGTCTCCCTTGACCCATGGTCCTCGGTGACTTTCCCGAAATCTATCCCTTTTCCTAGGCCTCTCCAGTCCTTTTCCTTCTCCCCTCTTCCTTCCCCTTCAACCCTTCAGCCAGCTTGCCTAACTATAACCTCCTTTCAAGTGTGTGTTCTGCTGCAACTTGGTGAGTAATTTTTTTTTTATCTATCCAACTAAATTATTGTCAAAAATTGAAAAAATTAATCATGTTCAATAAACACTGTTAGCCCTAATTGAGTGTTGTAACAAAATGAAATTATTGTCTAAGAGGTTTCTAGGTGTTCAACAGTGTGAATCAGAAAGGTTATATTCAGTCACAACCACTGGGCACATTTTCTTTGTAAGCTGTGTTACGTATCACATGTAATTTTTTCATACTGCTGAGTGAAATTAATTTTTGCTGATCGCACTATTGTGTTTGTACTTCTGATAGTATGAAAAAGTAGAAGATAAATTGGAATACAGAGAGGAAAAAAAGAGGAGGGGATGGTGCTGAAACATGGATTTCTCTTCTTGATTAATACCAGGAAAGCTATCATGATACATATATTGCATCAACAGCGTCTAGTGCCCTCGTTTAATGAGACAGTGAGGTGAGGTTCCACATTGTCTAGTGATCAAAAGCTTTACACAACCAATCATCATTCACTTAAATGTCAAACAGTGGGGGAAAAAATTTCTGCCATAACCACTACTTGAATAAATTACTTTATAGTTGAATACTAGTGTGTACAAGTGATGTTGGTTATGGAGGCAGGTTCACTAGACAATGCTGGTCATCATTTGGTAATTTTGGCAAATATTCATGTTGCTTTCCTTTAATTTATATAACTCACTTTGCACATCATTTAGGACTAAAGATAACAGCACTTCGAACAGCAGAGGCATTGATTGTTACCTTTATTACTAAATTTTGTTTGCATTCTGCCACAACTATATGTAATTCATTTTGTAAGCCATTTAGGAGCAAAGCTAACAACTCACTGAATAGTAAAAGCATTGAGTTGATACTTTTACTCTTCAAAATTATTTACATTCTGCAACAAATTTCCTTGCATATTTGCCTTTTACATCAATTAATAAACAGAGACAATTAATCTGTATTTATTAATGTCTAACTTAAGATGTAATATTATTTGAAAGAAAAAATTAGTTAATACAAGGCTAGGACCAAAAAACATGATGATGTTTTAACTTAATACCTTTAAGATCTTTAAGTGAAGCAAGAGTTCTGACTGCTTTTAGTCTCTCATATTTATCTCCAGTTTTGGCAACAGAGAGTAACCGCCAGGCAAGTGATTGTCTCCACGATTCCAGCCATTTCCAAGGTAGTATCTGATCTACATCTTTTTCACTACATTTGCTAGCAAACAAGTTAATATCATCTGAAAATAATAAAATTTATTTCTGTCACTAGAACTGTGATTATTTAACAATTGTTACACAACATTTACTTTGTTCAGTTGTTGCATTTACTTTATGAAATATTTATCATGTCCCACAAATGCCAGCAAAAGTTATTAAATGATTAAAAATGGAAACAACTGGCCTAAAATATTTTTATCAAATTTCATTCTTTCTGCAATGAGCATATAAAATGTATGGTGAATATCTAAATGGTAACACATCTTGAAAATGTCCACATGTACTTCAACCAAAATGATGAGAAGTACATGTGGCGTCAAGAAACCTTAAGCCTAACTAAATTATCTGCTGCAATCCAGCAGCTGAAATGAGTTTAGAGACTTGAATTATATTGCTACAAAATGCACAAAAAAGTGATGCCGATACATACATTGGTGCAGAAAATATGTTCAAAGTTTTCTAGCATAGAAAATAAATTGTTAATCATGAACTGTGATCAAGTATCAATTTACATAAAAACAGACAGTACTGGGCAAATGCCATTGATGGTAGCTCAAAATTAGTAGCTGTCTCTAAAGTTGGTGTTTGAGGATGTGTATCAGAAAGGACAGTGTTAACACAATCATTCACAAAGATTTGAATAAGAAAGAGATCTGTTTATAAATTTCACCACATATTAATAAGCAGAAGCCAAAATGGAAAGAAACCATTAGAGGTTTAAATTACACTTTTTTCAAGTCATAACACCACTTCAATGTAGAGTCCAAGTGCCAATCAGAGCAGTGGTGTTCATCAACCATGAAATACCGATAATCGACACAATGCTGTTTACATTCACGACAGCAAAAAAGTATGGTGCACAGGGAATTCGTACCTGACAATCTAAACCCAACTGTTACCTTCAAATTCTATGATACAGTGTCGACAATGTTGCTGACATCAATTCATCTCTTTGGTCTAGAATTTCAGAGTACTAGCAAGTAGATTTGTTTCATGGTTACACATAGCTGCCATTCACCATGACCGTTTTCAGCTTCTGCTCTAACCAATGTTGAGTATTCTGACAGGAAATAATGGTATTCTGTTCATATTGTCTGTTTTATTTGTTTTATAATACCATTCATTGATGTTTTTAGATGAGCTTGCATATATTATTCTTTTTACATATGAAAATCATCATTGCCATCATCTTGAACAGTTTCCAGTCCCAGGCTGGGTCCGTTGGGAATATAAGTCTTACCATCTTTCTGTGTTCACTCTGGTCCAGTTCTCACCTCTTTCACACTCCTTCACACCTTTCAGCCATCTATCCCTTGGTCTTCCTCTTGGTCATTTCCTTTGCATCTCCGTTTCATGTATCTTCTTGGAAATCCTCTCATTTTCCATGCTCTTTAAGTGCCCATACTATCCTAGCCTTCATGTTTCTATCCAGCTCTGCAAGAGCTCCTCTTTCAGTATTTCCCTTATCCTTTCATTCCTCATCCTATCTCTCCAATATGAAAACTTGCTAAACACTTATAATGGATGCCTTGTTATCTGTTATTGTAATTCTTTCTTCTATTCAACTCAAGGTCTTCCATTTGACTGACTACCTATGACACTTCGATTATATTATTGAATCTATTACTCATTTCTACCGTCAGACATGTCATCTCCAAACGGCTCCTTCCCAAACAGGTGTACATATGACTGCAGCATGTTCCCTGTTTCTTGTAAGAGGCCTTGATTGTAGCTTGTTCTACATTTTGGAGAAGGGAACCTCTCACTAGAAGCATTCTGTTACATTACAGTTACGGGAAAAGAATCCATATTGACAGAATGATTATCTTGTTCAACTATCAACTGACAGAGAGTTTGACCTATGACAAACGTATTCCACAATATAAACACCTTGCACTACAACTGGCTAAGACTGACCCTGGACTATCTTATATGCCAGATTCTGGCATGGTGTTGTCAGTGTGTGCTCCTGATGACAAGTGCCTACTGGATAGTGACACCTCAGTGGTCAACAGTAATGCTGTGCCCACTATTCAGTTTCCATAGTGACATCAGGTGACACCACTACACCCACCTCCTTCTCCTGCCAAATAGTGACCACCAGAATATCTAGGTAGTACATAGTCTGGAGGAGCTGCCACCAGGAATGGCGACAGGTTGGTATCCATGGGTGTCACTGTGGAAGGCTGAGGCAGGATAAGGCTTGATGGAAGGTGTACAAATCACCACAGGACGCAAGGGTCTGTCAAGGGTAGAGAAGCAGGTAGCTGCTGACTAGGCTGGCAGAAATGAAGCTGATTTTGATGGCACCTCCAAAGTCAATGGGTGCAGGTAACAGCATAAATCATGGACCTGGATGGATGGAGATCATCCCTTGAATCCAGGTTGGATAGTGCCTGGACTGATGGGCACACACCAGAGTGCTCACCCTGAAAGGCGAAGCCTTGATAACGACATGAGCTGGTGGTGAGCAAGCGTGTGCAATGAGAATGGCCATGAGACCACTGTCAGGCTGCGATCCTCAATTGGCATGACCCCATAAGTTGCTTGTAAACCACAGAGGGCATTACACATGGTGTTAGACATCATTTTTTTGTGGGGCTAGATTTTGAAGGTGCAGAAAGAAAGCATTCCACATGTCTGTTGGATGTGGTGTGAAAAGGCATAGTGAGAAGTGCCATCACATTAAGAGTACAAAACTGTTCGAAATGTAGAAGGTAAAAGCATCCCAGTATCAGAAACCAAGATGTGTGGGATGCCTTTATGGACAAAGACTTTCTTCAACACCATAGTAGTAGTGGTATTAGTGGCCTGAGACATGCACAACACACAAGGGAAGTAAGAAAAGGAATCAATCATGAAAAAAGACATGGATCCCAAAAAGAGGCCAGTAAAATCTAAGTGTATGCACTCCCATGACTCTGCAGCAGTGGGTCGGGGAGAGAAGTTCAGCTTGATGGGCCTGAAAGGCAGAACATTGGCAGACCAGGTCCGTGATGTCAGAGTCAATATTTGGACAGAATAAGTGTTCTCGCACCAGAACATGCTCCAATGGGCAGTGTGCAGGAAGCACAACATTCATCATCAAAGAGAGGGAGGAACCAGGATGTAGCAGTTGTCCTCATCTGAAACTTACAACAGAAACTTTTGGTTTAGCTGTACTTGATGCCTCGATGGCCGTAAGGGATGATATTTTGGCCAGGAGACGTACTCAGCTAACCATTTTGCACAAAGTGAGCATAACGACTTAATGTCAGGTTCTAGGTAGTAGGGGCCATGACACCACTCGATGTTAAAATCTGCATGCAAAGGAATAACTTAAATTTCTGAACTGCTTAAATAACAGTGACAGCCTCCCGCTCTATTTGAGAACAGTGTTGCTGGGAAGCAGATAAGGCCTTTAAAGAACATGCAATAGGGTGCTCAGTGCTGTTAAGGTTTTTATGAGACAAGACTGCAGTGATACTGTAGGGGGACATATCAGTTGTTACTATTAGAGACAGACCAGGAGTGTACGATGCAAATACGGTCCTCAGTTAAGGCAGTGTTTTAAAGCCTGATGATCTTGTTGACAGCAAACTGACCACTTACGACATGCACCTTGGCATCATAGCTGGTTCAGTGGGTAAGAGAGTTGTTCTAGGTTTGCAGTGAATTGGCCATACCAGAGACACTTGCAAGTCTTTTATATTAATGGAAGGAGGAAGGGGGGGGGGTTTATTTTATAGATCACCACAACATACTCCCTTGTTGGTTCCACTCCATTTGCTGAGAGTTTTAGCCCTAAATATGTCAAGGAAGCAGCTTGGAAGAACACTTGCACATGTTACATTTAAGTCTTTTTGCTGCTGTCTCTGAAATAAAATCTTGAAGTTATGAAGGTGATCCTCTGGAGTTGCACCTGTGACCAAAATATCATCAAAGTATGTGGCACCGTTGAGGATACCTTATGATAATTGATCCAAAAAATGCTGAAATACAGCACATGCTGCTACAGAGATTCTGAAATGTAACTTATTATAAGGGCAAAGGATGTAGGGTGTATTTAGCTCTAGGTAAGCTCATGTTGCTGCATCCAATAGGATTCAAAATCTGTGAGGTTAGTTTTGCTGAATAAAGTGTCATGACTTAATTATGCATAAAGTTCAACCAGGGTTGGCAGAAGATAAGTTTCAACTTCAGCTTGTGTGTTTACAGTTACTTTAAATTCATTACAATGTCTCATGGTGCTGTTGTGTTTATGCACTGTGGCATATTGACTACAAAAGAAGAGGTATTAACAGGTCTTCATGGGAGAGTCTGCCCAGCCCTGTTTTGAAGGGATCCTTCACAGTCAAGGGCACCAGGTGAACTTTGAAAAAACTTGGGACAGACATAGCTTTAAGAGTGATGTGAGCCTGGAAATCAGTTATCTTGCCTAATACAGGACAGAAAATGTGAACATATATATCACAGAGACTGTCCATCACAGAGACTGTTTAAGGTGGCACAAAGCCCTTCAAGATTGCATGACATTCATGAATTGCAAATTCAAAAATGTGGAAAGAGTCTTTCCCAGAAACAATGTCACCTTTGTGGACAGCTACCACAAGAAAAATTACTGGGTGAGTGACATGGTCACAAGTAAGTGCAACAGGAAACTTTCCTAATGAAGGCACGTGTCTATATGCCCAATAATTTGTCTCAGCTGCCTGCAAAGATGGTGATCCTAAACTTACGTAAGTACACTGCTTTAGCAAGGACACAGAGAATCTATTAAAAAACTAAAAACCCGCATCTTTCGCAATCGAGGCGGGTCTTTAGTTTTTTAATATATTAACCAATGATTGCTGACACGCTGCAATGTTGAAGGTTCTTACACAGAGCATCAGTGTTCAAAAGTAACCTCAAAGGGTGTTTGCCAATGAACATCCTGTAAGCACATTTTCTTGGCTGCACTCTGAGAGGTCTGCACTTAGGTAGCCTGGTCACTCACTTGGTTCTCTTTCACAGGTTGAGACATATTTGCAACACAACAACTACAACAAACTTCTTACAAGTGTCCCTTTTTGTCAAACCCATGGCACATTGTGCGCTGATGCGAGAATGCACTGCTAATGTGATGAAGGAAACAATATATACAGTTCAGCAATGGTGCTGCTGTGGACATGGCACTCAATCATGGGTAAACTTGCTTGCAGAGTCATCCAGACAGCCAGAGAAGGTCCCAGCCAGAGTTGGTGTATCATCCTGCATGACCGGTGCCAGAGAGAGCTAACTACTGTGACCTCTTCATCCAGCACAAATTTTGAGCTGCTTGGACTACTTTGTGGGTGTGAGCTATTCACATTACTTCTATAAGAGAATGCTCAGATATCCTTAATAAGTGGTTTCTCACATACAAATCAGGTGTGAGCAACATTATAATGTCACTGATTAAAGGATCCACAAAGGTCTGCCCACAGCAGCATTTGAAATTGCAATTCATGCATAGTCCATCTAGGTCAGTGGCTTGGTATGCATATAACTGGTTGGGCCCCTTTTTCATTTCCAAAATCATAGCCTGTCTGCAATAACACAATTTTTTGGTCAAAAAATGTTTTTGTAACAAAATATTCTAGACAACCCAAGTTCCACCAGATTTATCAATTGCTCCAAGTTATGTATTAGGTGATTCTGAAAAGAACATTATCTTTTGTCTTTCAAAGACAAAAATTTGAATAGCAAAAAACATACCTGGAATCATTGGTGGTAAGAGTCCCAATAAATACATTGTTCATTATACGGTGGAAAACAGTGAATATGAGTGGCACAGATGTTCCTCCTGCATTCACTTACACTTGCCCTGTCTGTGATACAGCTATCGCTAGCTCCTGATAACCGTGGATGGCTTGAATTAGTATTGGTTGTAAGTGTTCCATGGTTGAAAACCTGCACTCTTGCCAAATAGCAAAAATGTTGAAGGTCCAATTACCACACATCACTTGTCCCGAGACATCACCACTTTTGTAAAAGGTGATCCATGCACACAACCCTGACTTATTCACAGCAATAGATGTACATACAGATTGCTCCTCCAACACAGTGCAAGATAGTTGAAGTCTGTATTCCAAAGTAAAGTCCAGTCCACAAGGCACTGAAGTTATGCCTATAACATATTGAGTCTACAATATACACTATGTGATCAATAGTATCCGGACACCCCCAAAAACATACGTTTTTCATATTAGGTGCATTGTGCTGCCACCTATTGCCAAGTACTCCATATCTGTGACCTCAGTAGTCACTAGACATCGTGAGAGAGCAGAATGAGGTGCTCCGCTGAACTCACGGACTTCGAACGTGGTCAGGTGATTGGGTGTCACTTGTGTCACACATCTGTGCACAAGATTTCCACACTCCTAAACATCCCTAGGTCCACCGCTTCCAATGTGATAGTGAAGTGGAAACGTGAAGGGACACGTACAGGACAAAAGCATACAGGTCGACTTCGTCTGTTGACTGACAGAGACCACTGACAGTTGAAGAGGGTCATAATGTATAATAGGCTGACAGCTATCCAGACCATCACACAGGAGTTCCACACTGCATCAGGATCCAGTGCAACTACTATGATAGTTAGGTGGGAGGTGAGAAAATGTGGATTTCATGGTCGAGTGACTGCTGATAAGCCACACATCATGCCGGCAAACGCCAAACGACGCCTCAGTTAGTGTAAGGACAATTGAACAGTGGAAAACATTGTGTAGAGTGACAAATCACAGTACACAATGTGGTGATCTGATGCCAGGGTGTAGGTATGGCAAATGCCCGGTGAACATTACCTGTCAGCGTGTGTAGTGTCAACAGTAACGTTCAGAGGCAGTGGTGTAATGGTGTGGTCATGTTTTTCATGGAGGGGCTTGCACCCCTTGTTGTTTTGAATGGCACTATCACAGCACAGACCTACATTGATATTTTAAGCACCTTCTTGCTTCCCATTGTTGAAGAGCAATTCGGGGATGGCAATTGCATCTTTCAACATGATCAGCACCTGTTCATAATGCATGGCCTGTGGTGGAGTGGTTACACGACAGTAACATACCTGTAATGGACTTGCCTGCACAAAATCCTCACATGAATCCTACAGAACACCTTTGGGATGTTTTGGAACACTGACTTCGTCCCAGGCCTCACCAACCAACATCAATACACTCCACAGTGCAGCACTCTGTGAAGAATAGGCTGCCATTCCCCAAGAAACCTTCCAGTGCCTGATTAACTGTAAGCCTGCAAGAGTGGAAGCTGTCATCAAGGCTAAGGATGGACCAACACCACACTGAAATTCAGCATTACCGATGGAGGGAGCCAAGCACTTATAAGTCATTTTCAGCCAGGTGTCTGGATACATTTGATCACATAGTGGAAACACTACAGCCAAACCAACACCACACTCGCTCACACTACTTAGATCACACAACAACTGGCACAGACCACCCTGGAGCAGCTTATATGCTAAATTCTCAGCTGATTGCATCGGAGGGAACTCCTGATGACAAGTGTCATGAACTGGTGCCACAGTAGTCAACAGTGTGCTGCACAAGCTATTTGGTTTTCATAGTGCCACTACAGAGTATATTAATGATTCTATTATCTATATGAAAGGGAAACCTTACTTGTCTACACTAACCTACAATCTCAATAATTGCTCTCAAATCTTGTGCAAGTCGTACATTCCCATTCAGCATGTGTTATCCCTTGATCATAGCTGGTGTCTCCCATAATTACTTTAAAGACCCTTAGTCCGTATCGCAGCATCTATATTCCAGAAATTGCCAATCTGTCTCTTTTAAACAACCTTCGTATCAGACATCGGCACCTCCAAGCATCACATATTCAGTAAGAACCATTTTCGTGTAATCTGTAAATTTCCCTCTATGGTCTATACTGATTGTGACTTATTTCCTGATGTCTCACAGAAACAAATTGTCACACTACTTCAGTGACAACTATCAACAAACGACATGTTAAATATCATTGGAATCAAAGGAATGCCTGTTTCATTACACAGCAAGCCCCTTGTATTAAACATATTAACATTATTCTGATTCACAGTTGAAAATTCTCAACAATTTTGACAAGTCATCCAAAAAGATCTTTCCGTATCATGTTCAGATGTCCAGTTTTAAAACAGTGAAATGGAGGGCAGAGGGTACATAGCACAGTACTGCATGTTAGGGTTTCTTCCCAATCCAATTTTGTAAGTAACATGGAAATAATGATGCTTAAGACCTTTGTGTGGGCTGTAATTAGTCTAATTTTGACTTCATGGTCCCTTCATGAGCTAAATAATATCTCCTGATTCTTCACATAATGCTGGTTCTTGAAGTTCTATAAGTGGGTTTTTACAGTATAATTTTATGTTATCTACATCTACATACATACTCTGGAAGCCACTACATGGTGCGTTGTTGAGTGTAACTTGTGCCCACCACTACTCATTTCCTTTCCTGTTCCACTCGCAAACCAGAACAAGGTTAAAGAGACTGTCTATACGCCCCCATATGAGCCCTAATTTCTCTTATCCATGTCATGGTCCTTATGTGAAGCATATGTTGGTGACAGTAGAATCATTCTGCAGTGAACTGCAAATAATGGTTCTCTAAATTTTCCCCATAGCATTCCTCAAAAAGAACATGACCTTCAGTCTAGGGATTCTCTTTTGAGTTCCTGAAGCACCTCTGTAATACTTGTGTGTCATTCAAACTGACCAG